>NC_136238.1:35990000-37455000 GCF_053564925.1 Oryzias latipes
GGAACCATCGTCCAGTACGAGCAGGAGCTCTGTCGTCAGCGCAGACTGCTGGATGTCATCTGGAAACCACAGCTGCAGCTCCACCACATAGGTATGTGACCTTCATCAGAGAAACAGAGAAGCCCTTCACTGATTTCTTCTTCATCATATGTTATTTAATTTTGCATTTTTCAGATGCTGATCTCAGGTTTCTTCATTTATTTAGTCACTTACTTCAATGTCAGAAGCAGAAGCTGTTATTGTCTCTTATGGTAAAAACAAAAAGAAACAATTTTCCACACAAGCCCTTCATCTTCCAGAACATTCAGATCCAGATTCTATTGGAGCGATGACTGTTTCTAGTGGAGGATTCTGGTAACCGTCGCTCTACAGTCATTGATTCACTTCTTTCATTCTTTCTCAGCAACAGAAAGTTTCATAAAAAGTGTTGATTTAAAACCATCAGTGCTGCTAGACACTAATGCTATGCCAATGATGAGCTGATCTGTGGGTCGCCTCATGTAATCATAGACTGTTTTAAAGTCAGTATTTTTTTACAAACCAGACTTTGTGACGTAGCGGAAATGCAACATAATGAATTCATAGGACATTCATAAAAAGTTTTTTCACAAATATTTGGAAAATTATACACTTGGTGCTAGACTGAAAAAACTTTGATTTGTCAGATGTCGATGATAAAAAAAAAATCCTAAACATTATACTGTTGTCAGGCTGTTTTTGTTTTGATTTACTATAAAATGTGATCATGAACAGCAAATTAGAAAATCTCTAGTAAATCTGTGGGCTGGGTAGCTCGGTTGGTAAGGTGGGAGGCTACAATGCAGGAAACCAGGGTTCAATTCCTGGAGGGGAATGTACTGGGGGCAATTACCATATCAATGGCGAGCGATTTACATCACTCAGTGAGGGTACTTAGGCAAGTCCCTTAAAGCTACCACCTCCCTTGCGCAGCTTCAGCTGCAGCTCACCCCTCCCCGAGGGGATGGGTCAAATGCAGAGAAAGAATTTCCCTTCGTGGGATAAATACAGTGTAATTAAAAAAAAAAAAAATGTTTTCTCAGCATGTGGTTTGATAAATGTTAATAAAGTGAACATGTAAAACGTTTTTATTCTCTGTTCATTAAGCTGTTAGCCTATGATCACATATAATGTGATTACATTAAGAGCTTTTCTCTTTTCCCCTTAGTTGAGATGAACATAACTGTTGTTAACTTTGGCCCTAAAGCCTTAAGGCCCAAACTAATATCTGGAATTTGTATATACTTGCCTTTACAGATGAGTGTAATTGCAGTGGAGTTCATTAGCTACATTTGCAATACTAACTAGTCAAATATTGGATGGATTGAATGAGTTGGGGGCTGAGTTTAGGAAAGAAATAGCTCTGGAAAAAACAAGGTTCCTCAGTTTGCTAGTCCTTGGCTTGGGAACCTGGAGTATCTGCCTGAAGGTAGAACACAGAACTTAGAATATTGTGTGCCCGTGGCAGGTAGCATTTTTTGTAGATGATTTGGTAGAGGCTGATAGTGGAGATCCCATACCATACCGTTACACTTTTGGTTAGGATGTTCTTTGTTGTGCAACAGTAGAAGTTTGCCAGAATGGCCTAGGAAAGGTGGTTCCTCTTAAGTGTTCTTAAAAACACTCTCTGAGCCTGTTGGGTTCAAACAACCTGCAACATCAGAATAACGTCAAAAGGAAAGAAAGAAAACAGACCAAGGTAGCTTTTATGAGGAGAACGAACAGAGAATACAATCTCTCTCCGCTTTGGCGCATATTCCTGTCGTCTACTCTTTTATTAAGTTTGTTGGGTATTCCCTAGTTGTTTTTTTAATTGCCCGTAACAAAAAATTTGAATTAATTAATTCAATCGATTCTTTGCACAGGCCTAGTTATCATGGACTTCAGAAAGGAGAAAAGTGGCTCTTACACATGCAGTGCGCTGACACACATACCTTACTCATTTTACAACACCTAGAATTCAGGGATGCTCACACTTTTTGGTGTGTGAGCTAACTTATAAATCGACCATGTCTTGAAGATCTACCTATAAAAATAAATAAATATTATATATATATATATATATATATATATATATATATATATATATATATATATATATATATATTATATATTAAATACTATTAAATGTTTATTAGTTACATGTTTATTTGAACATTAATGTTTATGTACTGATGATTAAAAACTACACAGTAAGATTACACAAAGATACTTTTGTATTAACAGATGAGGCGTTTTATTACAAAGACAGAAAGCAGCAACCATCATATGTCATGCTCTGCTGTAAACCGCGCAATGGGGGGAGCGTGGCATATTATGAGGCATTTGGTGCTGCTGGTTCCGTACGAAGCGCGTGCCTCGCAGCTTCCTAAATGAGCTCGTATTTATCGGCCAAGAACTGCAGAGCTGATAGCAGGAGGAGACACGTGGGGCGGCTTTAATAAACACTTAGGTTGTTAGGAGTTGTCTTCTGCTGGGGACATGATGTGCCGCAGGGCAGAAAGAGTTTGCGCTCAGTGAATTTAAACACGCGTCTGCAGTGACCCATGCGTCAGAGGATGTCCGATTGGCCGTTCTGCATGTCAATCAAGTCTCGTACTTCTCAGTGACGATTTTGATTGGCTGGTGGATTTTTAAGAAGTACTTTTTTTTTAAATCTTCTCTGTCCAGCGATCTACCCTCATGAAGATCGACCGGTTGATTACGTTCGATGTAATGAGCACCCCTGACCTAGATAGTTAGTTAATTAGTTAGTAGCTAGTTTTTAATGTTATTTGTTAAAGAGTACGGCATTGTAGTTATGAATTGTATTCATTTGCGACGCGGCCGCCAGGGGATTTTGTGTTCGGCCGGGGGGTGGTTGGCCGCAACACTGTGACTCCTGCTGCTTCATCAGCGCGGTGATCACAAATCCCACACCATCGCAGCTCTGGTTTTGTCTTGTGGGACACAAAAATGCGACTTCTCCAGTACCGACAACAGAACCGCTGAGGTCAGATCTTACAGATACTGCGGTCTTGCAGAATGTTACCCTGGGGCTCCTTCAATACTGGGGCTCGCTACCCATCCCTAGGAAAGGGGCATGGTGGAGATCAATCACTAAAACAGTCGCTTTGCAAACAGCCAAAGTCATGGTACCCATAGATACAGTGGAGAAGACAGGGTTTAATTTATTTAAAACCTTAGACCCCAGATCTGAGCTGTATTGTTAATCCTTTGGAAAATGTTGCTACTCTCAAGATGAACGTCTGTTTGTCTCCTTTTAGTCTAGACTACAAAGTGAGACTTAAAACACAGCTGGGACTTTGATTCCAAGGATGTGTTCATTTATTTATTATTCATCCCAAAAATGGGGGTTACATTTGTCTTGCGTTTGATTAAATAAAAGCAAAATTTGCTTTAAGGGGCTCAGCCCACAGCCCTGTGCCAAGCCAGTGCAGAACATGTTGATTGGGGTTAAAAGATGCTGGGCAGAGGGAGCAGGTATTGAGTAGGCTTTAGCTTAGTTCTGAGACCGCACGCCATCTTCACCCACTTCCTCCCGACTAGGTGGAGTAATCAGCCTCAGTTGTTCTAGCGTTCTCATGGACTGTTCGAATACTTTCAATAAAACCTTTAAAGATAGGAAAAATAAAGAAATTGTTAAAGATATTGGGTCTGGGTCAATATCTACATCCATCATTGTGTATTTTTTCATTCTAGGTAAGGATGTGTGCGCGGCGGACTAAAATATTCTTATTTTCTATTAAAATTTGTTCAGTTTTTCACTTTCTTTGATTGTGATGACTTTTGCCTGTTCAGATGGGCCATTTGATTAAATGAAGACTTTGCAGTTTGTTGTCCACGTCAATTTTATTCAATCTTTTTTTTCTGAAAAACTCTGCTTTCCTTGCGATGTCCATTTAGGTAGACGTTTTTTTTTTCATTTAGTTTTCTTCCTTGCTTTAAGAGAGGATTTTTCTGCTTTCTATTTTGGGTGCCATTGTAACTGTTACCGTAGACCGCTGTTTTCTGCTTGCTGACCTGTTTTGGCGGTTAGCCAAGCCTGGCTAGCTTTATTGTTGGTCCTCATCGTTTGTAAGGTGTCTGCTTACCATTGAGAAGCGGTAAGCCGGTGGCTAGGTGACTAGCTGTGTTGTCAGCACTTGTCGTGTGAAAGCCGCTCAGCGGGGTTGGAAGCTGAAATGCACCAGGTGGAAGGCCGCTTGACGGAGTTGCGGGTCAGCTGGAGGTAGGGCTGAGCGATATGGCCTAAAAATCAAATCTCCAATTTTATTTTTTTTAATTCGATTTTCGATTTCCCCCCCCCGCCCTACTTAAAGAGAGCAAGTACAAACGGCAGATAACTTAAAGCAAAAAACAAATGTTGCTTTTATTTAATCAAACCCAAGACCAATGTAACCCCCATTTCTGGGATGAATAATAAATAAATGAACACATTCTTGGAATCAAAGTTAAGTGTAAGACTTTTTTTCGTCTTACTCCCTTTTTGGACTTTGTGTTTAAATAATTTTGTCTTGTTTTAGATAACTTTGTCTTGTTTTTGTCTAATTTCGTTATTGTACAATTGTTTTCACTTGTCCAAAATAAAAAGGTTACTTACTTAAAGTCCCAGCTGTGTTTTAAGTCACCCTTTGTAGTCTAGACTAAAAGGAGACAAAAATTCACCTTGACAGTAGCACCAATTTCTAAAGGATTAACAATGCAGCTCATATCTGAGGTCTACGGTTGTAATTCTTTAAGAAACCCCGTCTTCTCCACGGAGAAGATGATGAAGCAGCAGGAGTCATGCCCCCCCCCCCCCCCCCCCCCCCCCCGCAGCCGACTCCTCCAAAAACAAAATCCTATGGCAGCCGCGTCGCACATGAATATATCGGTACAAGTAATAATTACAACACAGTATTCTTTATTAACAAATAACTGTAATAACTAACTAACTAATGAACTAACTATACAGGCGTTGTAGAATGAGTAAAATGTGGGTGTCACGGCGCGTGTGTTAGTGGACTGAGTGCGTGCCACACGAGCGCACGTGAGAGCATTTGACTCCGATGGGCTTTAGGCAGTATGGGGGGGGGGGGGGGTGTCTCCTCCTCCCCGTCTGTAGCAGCAAACCCAGACCAGTTCCAAACAACAGATGATTTTATTCCTTTCTTGGGAACAAACTTCCCACTGTCACCGGTAGCCATGCTGTCGCTAGCTGCTTTGTGTGTCAGTTGTCGCGTGCCAAACCGCCTGTAACAAAAAATTTGAATCAACTTATATAATCGATTTATTGCCTAGGCCTAGCTGAAGGTCGGATTTTGGTCACTTGGGGTTAGCTGAAGCCCTGTGTGGCTTTATGAAGAGATGTTCATTTTTTTAATCCTCTGTCTTTAATGGGTTGCCCCGCCTTCCCCCTGGGAATGCTGAGTGGGATTGAGTTATGCAACACCTTTCGCAGGGTGGATGTGAAAATGGGAATGTAATCCCCTCTTTGCATTTTCGTTTCAATTATAAAACAGAATAAGTGGTTTTGGGGCTGGGTGATAAATTGATTGAATGAATTAATCCGATTTTTTTGTAGTGGGCGATTTAAAAAATAATAAATCAAATTTTTGTGCAATGGTGCATTTTGTCATGGTGGCCTGTCAGACTCCTCCCCCTCCCAGCTCTGCTCCAGACTTTCAGCTGTGACTCATCACCTCATCCACGCACCCCCTACTTAAGGAGACTCACCTCAAACATTCTTCGCCAGTCCGTTAAACCTGATGGTCTGCCTTTTCCACGAGAGTCACCCGAGTCCTCATCCGCCGCGAGCAGAAGCTGAATCCCTCACGCTCCTCATTCATGCCACTGCCGTGAGCTCCGGTCACGCCGCTGCACAGATCTCCGTGCTCACCTTGGTCTACGAGCCGCTGTCAAGCTCCACGCCGCTCTCTCCTCCTGGATCCGCTGGCTCCTTCAAAATAAAACCAGTTACTTACCTTTCCACCTACCTGCCTCTTCCTTCCGGGTTGCAGCATCTGGGTCCGCCTTGATCTGATCATGACACATTTTTGGCTCCCCAGAGCTCCCGTAGCGACAACAACATCATAGAACACACGAAACAAGCGTCGCTTTCTGGCTCCTCTCTCTATGTGTGGGGTGGGTGGTGGCGGGGCCAAGGGCGTCGGCGCCTTGGGGGATGGGGACCCTGGGCTAAGGGGAGCTGAAACCCTATGCTGGGGGGGGGGCTACGGCTGTTTGACCACCGTGGAACAGTCTACCAGCTGTGCTCAACTTACCCCCTTCCTCATATAATCTCTTATTAGGGTGATGTGTGTGTGTGGGGGGGGGGTCAGCTTGCGTTGCACCTTGGGGGGAGGAGCTACTTGGCAGTGGTCAACCTCCCTTGGTTGCCGTATGGAATTGAGGACCCCCCCTCTCGGTTTTATTCGCACCATAGACATGTAGGGCCCTTGGTAAGGGAGGTGCTTGGACATCACTGCCAGCAAGCAGCAGATGTCCTTTTAGCGCCCTACCTGCCAATTTTAACTGCATCATAGACATTTAAGGCCCCTTGATGGGGAGGATGAGGGGACATCACTGTGAGTAATCAGGAGATGTTCCCTCAGTGCCCTACCCGCCAATTTTAACTGCACCCCCTTAGTACACACACCCTTTACTCCTCCAAATATACATTCCTACATAAACACACACAAACGCACACCCTCACAAACCCAAACACATGCATTAAACAAGAAATATGGCACCTAGGACCATCTGTCCCGTACCCTATCCCTGGTAGGTGGGGGGCGGCTGGCCCCTGCCTTGCTCCTTCCTGGACCAACAGTGGGCTGGGTGGGTGGCTGCCTGGAGCGCGGGATGGGTCTCCCTTGGGGGGGTCCTGGGTCATACCTGGGGTTGGGGCAGGGGATGCCCCAAACTGGTGATGAGGTGCTCATTTGGGGCTGTGGGCACTTTTCTGGGGCGGGGCCCTGCGTTGGGTCTTCCCTGCACTTTCTGGGTTGCTGCTCTCCTGGTTGGGCCGGAGCTGCACTCCCTGTCCCTGCCATGCCTCCCTGTTCCCTTGTTCTGGGGGCCCTGTGGGCTGTCCTGCTGGCCCTGGCCTTGGTTGGCGTTTGCGGCCACCCAACGGGCAGTTGTTCTCTATCTGCTGCCGTGCGGGCGTTGGGGGATACTGGCTGCCGCTCCTGCTGCGGCGGGGGTCTTGGTGTGGGGATGACTGGTCACTCCCCCTCCTTCTTTTCACATTCCATCATCCATTTTAGAAGAACATAAACACTCACTTCAGCACAGGTGTTAGCTCACCTTTGTACTAATATTTTGCGTGGTTGAATTAAATATTTCACACTAGTTGGTTTGAAGGCATAGTATGTGTGTGTGAAAACTATTTTCTTATTGTGTACATGTTGAGATGTGGACATTTTTGGAGCCAACAGGTATGTTTATATCATTTGAGTGTGTGTGGACAGGCCCAGCCCCTTCTAGATTTGTATTACATCTGAACCTGACTGTAAGGATAAACATCCACCAACTTGTTGCTTTATGCTGCTTCATGGTTTTACCCCCCCCCCCCCCCCCCCCCCCCCCCCCCAATCACCCTCCAATACCCTATCATCCCCCTGTCTTCTTCCCTCCTTTCCTTGTCCATCCGGTCCAACACAAAAGATTTTCAAATACGATTAAAATGACTAAAGTTTGGCCTAGATTACAAAAGGGGTTTATTCAGACATACCTCTGGTTTGTCAGAAGATAAATAATCCCTGTTGTTAAAGTAAAATATGTCCAACACAAGAGGCCTTCAGCGAAACAGCAAGTGACAGCATGGCTACCATCTGTTGTGTGGAACTGGTATGGGTTTGCTGCAACAGATTTGGAAGAAGAGACCCCACTCTGCAACAGTTGCCTAAAGCGCATCGCAGTCAAAGGCTCTCACTCGCATGGCATGCACTCATACCTCTTACACACGCACGCCGCCAGACACACACATACATATACTCATTCTACAATGCCTATATAGTTAGTTCATTAGTTAGGTAGATAGTTCTTATTGTTATTTGTTAATAGTGACTCGTTGCATTTCGGGCTGACACACTCTGCAGAGTTACAGGTTACTCCCTTAGGGCGGGTCAGTCAGTTAACTCACCTGCTCAGCGTCCTATTTAAGTCAGGTGTACAATTGTTCATTCTCTTTTACCTTCAGCACTCATTCTTCGCCCCTCCCTCCTCCCCGGCTTCCACCTGGGCTGGGCTCCGTTACGGGGTTTTGTTTCCTGAAAGTTTAAGGAAAAAAGAATTATCTCAAAGAATTGAACGGAGCGTTATGCCAAAACGAAGTTGTGAATCCAAAACGAAGTTGTGAATGCCAACCTAAAGACGTTGTGAAATAAATATTCTTCTGCAAGAGTTGTCTGACTGAAATAAAGAAAACTGTGTTGTAATTATTACTTGTACCGGTATTCATTTGCAACGCGGCTCCCGGAGGATTTTGTGTTCATCTTCTCACGAGTCCAAAAGGGATTGAGAAGAAGAAAAATCTTATACCCAACCTCTATTCCAACAGTTTGTTCATTTATTTATAATTCATCCCAGAAATGGGATTTGTCTTGCGTTTGATTAAATAAAAGCAAAATTTGCTTTAAGTTGTCTGCGATTTTTACTTATTGCTTTCCTTAAGTAGTATATACATAACCAAAAAGTGCGAAACAATTGAAAATATGTCATATTCTGGGTTCTTCATATTAACCACCTTTTGCTTTGATTACTGGTTGCACACTCTTGGCATTCTCTTGATGAGCTTCTAAAGGTAGTCACAAAGATCCTGACTGGGCACATTTCGGTTTTTATTGGTGTTTGAAAATACAAACCCATTTAAAAGTATAAAAGGCCTTTTTCTTTTGTTTGTATTCCTGCAGTTCTTCCCCAGCATTGGATGACTGAAGAGGAAGATCTCTGTAACCAGCAGAGGAACTTTAGAGTGGAACAGAAGGTACCAGAACCTGCCCAAAGTGAAGAGCAACAGAAGGAACCAGATCCTTCACTGATTAAAGTGGAACAGGAAGAACCAGAACCTCCACAGATAAAAGAGAAGCAAGAAGAAGTCATCAGTCAAGATGAATAGTTGACTGACCTGAAGCAGGAGACTGATACCTTGATGGAGATTCCTACTTATGAGGAAGATGAGAACAGTGAAGCAGATCTAAACAATCAGCAAAGCTTTAATGTAACTGATATTCAAGATGAAAAAGGAAACCAACATGAAGAATCAACATCAACTACAGATGAAGAGACAGACCCACAGAACAGAGATCAGAGGAAGAGGAGGGACAGACGTCATGTCCAAACTGGGCCTGATGAAAGATATTTTGCATGTAAAAAATGTGGTAAAAAATTTATTTGCCAGTCTCAGTTGATATTTCACATGAAAACTCATACAGGAAAGAAGACATTTTCTTGTGAAAACTGTGAAAAAAGTTTTAGTTATAAATCTGATCTCAAAAAACACAGGACAACTCATACAGGCGAAAAGCCCTTTACGTGCAAAGAATGTGATTCAAGTTTTAGTCAAATGTCTAGTCTGAATACACACTTGAGAATTCACACAGGAAAAAAGCCTTTTTCTTGTATAGAATGTAATAAGAGTTTTAATCATATATCTAATCTAAACAGACACATGAGAACTCACACAGGAGAAAAGCCTTTTTCTTGTAAAGAATGTGATGTAAGTTTTCGTCAGATAAATGGTCTTGAAAGACACATGAGAACTCACACAGGAGAAAGGGCATTTTCTTGTATAGAATGTGATAAGAGTTTTAGTGACACATATAATCTAAAAATACACATGAGAACTCACACTGGAGAGAAGCCTTTTTCGTGTAAAGAATGTGCTAAAAGTTTTAGCCGAAAATCAAATCTCAATACACACATGAGAACTCACACAGGAGAAAAACCTTTTTCTTGTAAAGAATGTGATGCAAGTTTTCGTCAGATAAATGGTCTCGAAAGACACATGAGAACTCACACAGGAGAAAAGCCTTTTATTTGTATAGAATGTGATACAAGTTTTAGTGACGCATATAATCTCAAAACCCACATGATAGTCACACAGGAGAGAAGCCTTTTTCTTGTAAAGAATGTGATAAAAGTTTTAGTGTAAAATCCCATCTCAAAACACACATGAGAACTCACACAGGAGAAAAGCCTTTTTCTTGCAATGAATGTGATAAAAGTTTTAGTCAAAAATCAAATCTCAAAATACACATGAGAACTCACACAGGAGAGAGTCCGTTTATTTGTAAAGAATGTGATAAAAGTTTTAGTCATCTATCTGATCTCAAAACGCACATGAGAATTCACACAGGAGAAAAGCCTTTCCCTTGCAATAAATGTGATGCCAGTTTTAGTCGAATACCTATTCTAAAAACACACATGAAAACTCATACAGGTGAGAGATAGTTTTTATGGCTGATAAATGGCTCAGCCACAGATGTAATTTGGTAAAATACATTAGAAAACACACAAGTGAGAAGCTTTTCTTCTCTAAAAATAAATAAATAACAGTTAAATCAGCCAGATCTTTCATGACATGTGCACCCCCCCAATCTGGTGGCCTCAATGACACAGAGCATTGATGTAGTAATTCAGTTCAAAGGAGGCATTAACTACTAATTCAATCAACATGAATCAGCTGATGTGGGTGAAATTGAAATTTCTGAAGGAGTTTATGGCGTTCGTGAGTGCATATGGTCCTGGCAGTGAGAGGAATGAAGAGGAAAGAGTGACCTTCTGGAACGACTTGGATGAGTGCTTGCAAGGATTTGGAGCAAATGTGAATGTAGTGCTGATGGGAGATCTGAATGCTAGAGTGGGTGATGAGTAAATTGAGGGTGTTGTTGGAGGGCATGGTGTTCCTGGAAAGAATGATAACATTCTTCCTAAGGGGCCATGGACTCTCACATTCACATCTAGGGACAATTTAGACCAACCAATTGATCTATGAAGCATTTTTTTGGGTGGTGGGTGGAAACCCACACATGCACAGGGACAACAAGCGAACTCTACTGTTTTCAGATCCCCCAACCGGGACTCGAACTGGGGGCCTTCTTGGTGTGAGGCAAGAGTGCTAATTGTTGTTTATGTTACTGCTGAACTTAACCAGAATGTTGATGGAAACTTGTTTAAAGTAACAAACCCCATTTCTTTCTTTCTATATAAATCTTTGTGTTTTTATCACTTTTGTTTGATTTTGATCTTCGGTTCTAAATGATGGTGACTTAATACAGATAATTTAAACTTTCATAAACCAGTAAAAATACATAACTATAATGACTGTACAAAAATTTTATATTAAAAAAGCAACAATTGTGGTTTGATCACTTAGTCGTTAACCTTGATTCGTGAATTGATCGGATCGCCACCTAAGGATCGATCCACGGTCTTAGCAGTAAAACATCCCTAGCATTTAGTGAGGAAAAGGTTTTCCTAATGTGACAGACAGGGCTGTGGGTGGTGGTTTGTCCCTCATGGCGTTCCATAGTTTAACATTCATGGCCGGCACCTGTCTGTTGAGCTGTGATTGGCTCACAAGGCTGATAAATAAAGCAGTGGGAGTTCCATCTAGATGCTGGTTTCCTGGTTTGGCCTTGGTGGGTGAGCTTGACATGTGGACGTTTTTTACTAAAGCTTTTAATCATTTGAGTCCTTTTACTAAAGTTTTTAATCATTTGAGTTTGCAACATTTTAAATTCTATTTTATATTAACAGGTGGTGGCATGAGTTCTGACCCTGGGGCATGAGAGGTCACATAAGGCTTTGTAAACATGTGTTTGTCCCAGGGGAGAACTAACTTTGTCTTTTTCCAGCAGAGTTGCCACTGCTGTTTTGCTTAGTGTTTTTAGTCATTGGTTTTTCAATTTTAATCAAGCTTGACACCCTTGCTTTTATCTTTTTTTTTTTTTTTTTTTTAACTGTTTTGTGCTCATTTTTAGTATCTTGGTGTCTGGACCTGGCTGAAGGTGGCTGCCTCCTCCTTTTATCCTTATGGTAGCTGGTGGGTGCCATATTTAGTATTGTGTAAGGGGGACCCCCCTGTTTTCAGCCCATAAATCAGTGGTGACCTGCTCAGGTGCACCTCTTTTTGTATTTTCTTTTAATCACTGTTTGGGTTGGGGTGTGGTTGTGGTGTGTTTTTGTGTGCATTTGGGCCCTGAGCAGGTACTCCTGGTGAGGGTTTGGATCAGATCTCCTTTGGTGTTTGTGGCTACCCGCCGGTGCAGTGGGGCTGAGGTGATCCTGGAGGCAGCCGCCCTCATGCAGTGTTGGAGTGTGGTCCAACTGTCCGAGGCTATTTTAACTTTCTCTTTTATGGAATTCGTGCCAAGCTTTTAATTTATGTTTTTAACCTACCAAATCCAGTCTCCATTTGGGGTGCAGATGTAAGAGGGCGTACAGTTTCACTAAAAATGTATGAAGGAAGAGGCAGATAAAGAACCTGTCTGGTATTCTTGTGATTCATGTTCTCTAGTAAACATTAGAACTGTTCCTGTTCTTGGTTCTCCTTGTTCTGTCCCAATCTTATCTGTGAAGAATAAAATGGACGTGAACATCAGTCAGAAGTGTGGAGTCACAGTGTGGGTTTCTGCTGTTTGTTGGTTCTCTGCAGGTTCCAAAAAGTAATGAATGTGACATACCCAGGTAAGTTAAATAGTAAGTTAGTTTATGTTCTTTAGAAAAGTTTTTCCTTTTTTTTTTTTTTTTTTTAATTGGACTGAGCAGAAATATCTAACGTTGAACTCAACTGTTTACATTTTTCACTGTTGATAAAACACAATTTGTGTGCAATATAGACTAGGGTGTTAGAAAAAATAGATTTGGCAAAATATGGCAATAGTTCATTTGGTGATACTTGCATCAATTCATAATGCTGTAAGGACGATATTTATTGAATTATTTATGAGCGTCCTTCAGCATCTGACTCTTGTTTTCCACTTCAACCTTCAACCGCTAGGTTGCAGAGTACAGGGAGCCTCTTTGAGCAGCTCTGCACCACACAAAACAGGAAGACCTCAGCCAGAGGCAGCTTCTTTCGTTATGAGACATGAACTACTTAGTTTTTACTTGGGGTTGATACCAAACCCAAACTCTGTATCATGTTGCTGCCAGCAACATATAAAAATGTGGATTGCGGTGCTTTTTAGCGGCTCAGATAAAATCGAGTGAAGCAGTGCAGCTTCACGGCGGTTAATGCACATAGCACCGGCTAAATTTCTATCAGCAAAGCGGAAAAAATGTTCTGCAGAACCTCCCAGCAGTAGATTCTAGTTTAGTGACCCGATGGATCATTTGTGTACAATGTGGCAATCAACGTTAATTTACTTCCGCGTGTCAGGAACTGGTGGTGGAGGACCCAAAATGCAGGAGACCAGAATTGGTGACAGGAAATAAAACATTTAAAAGGCAAACTGAAACATGACAAAATTATGAGGAGAAACAAAACTGTCACAACAGAGCAGATGACCTGACAAGGATGAACAGAAACCAAGACACTTAAATAGGCTGAGGGCAATTAACTTTTGTTGTGGAAATCAGACAGTGTTGACTGTTCCCTTTCTATATTTTTAGTTACCAAAATAAAAGCACTATGATTTTGCTTTGGTAAACGCAACTGATATATGAGATACAGTTGCAGTGCTTAACACTGATCAATAAATAAACAGAATTTGACCATTTTATTACAATAGAAGATATTGACATTCAGGTAGTGTTTTTAAAGTCATTTAAGAAAAAAAAGAAAACATGTTGCGGCAAAATATCGGGATATGTATAGTATCACCAGATTCTTGCCAATACACACCCCTAGTAAAGACAGCCCTTATAAAGCCTCATTTGTGTAGCATAAATATAAAGAAAAGTCAAAAGCAGAAATGCTTTTTCATTTTCAAAAAGTAAGCTGCATTTTTTTACTCAAAATTAAAATGAAAAAGCAATCCACCAAAATGCTTTATCATTTCCTTCCTCAACACAGCTTATTCTGTCACTTAATTAAAATCATAATGAAAAAAGTATTTGACATTTCATATTCAAAAAGTTCTCTGGTAAATGTGTAGCACAATTCATTTAGAAATGTCTAATTTGACTGTTAAAACAGAAATGCTTTTCAATTTTCAAAATGTAACTGCATCAAATGACTCAAAATAAAAATGAAAAAGCAATACTTCAATATGCTTATTCATTTTAAACTTAAAACCGCTTATTCTGTGTCATAATTAAAACGAAAATGCAAAGAGGGGATTGCATTTGCATTTTAACATCCACCCTGCGATGACGTCAATGCTTTCTCCGTGTGTCCCGCCGCTGAAGTTGGCTTGCGATTCAATGTTCCACAAACAGTCATTTTCCACAGTGGACCGTCACCACACACTTTACAAGACAGTTTTCCACAACTTTTCTGACAACAAATCCTGAAATTGTTCCATTCAAGGAAACATTGACTAATATTTGTATTGATGCTGTTTTCCATCTGTGTTTTCAAACCTGCATCAAGAATTAGCTCATGTTTATTGATTCACTTTCTGTGGAAGTTTGGCTTCTCTGATGAACCACCAGAGGGCGACAGAGAACTGTTGATATTATTAACACAACAGTCAAAGAAATCAACATTTAGCACAAAGTGAACAAACTTAGGTCACGTGCTAACGTTCTGATTCTGTTGGAAAAGCCTTTTGTTTTGATTTCTTCAGAATTTTGGCTCAAAAAGACCAATGACAAATGAAACTCCAATAAAGTTGCTTTCTAATGAGGAAATGAAATGTTATTTTTATTGAATTATCAAATGGAGACTCAGCTTCAGGTGATAAAAAAGGTTGGTGCTATTTCCAGTTTTAGAAAGAACATGCCTTCTGCACAGTTTGCAGTGAACGTTACTCATTTATGTCAGTTTTTAATGAACTGAAATACCTCCACACAGGAGAAAACATTTAATATATGACAACATATTTTTACAAATTAAAACACAATTTTACACAGAAATACCTTAGGTCTTTTACTTTTTAACTCTTTCTGATTTGCTTTAAGAAAGTATCAAAGTAATTTCTTGGTCTGAACACGTCTTTATTGTCGTCTAACTGTAAACTCCAATTCAAACATGCTGACAAAACAAGGACAGATTTCCTAGAGATTTCCTAATTCTGCTTCCATGTGATCACATGAAAACAGTCCAATGTTTTGGATTCTTCTTCTTCTATATCATTGACATTAAAGCTGCAGCTCTGTCAGGACTGTCAACTTGTGACAGGTCCCAGTTTTTGGTGAAACACCGTCTCTGTGATGCTACAGACGCTGCTAAAACACAGTGGATTTCATTCTGTTCTATGTAGAAAAGACTGTTTGATTCATGTCTGATGAATTCATCTCGGAGTATTTATCCTCCACGTCTAGAAGTCCGCTCCGTGAAAATCCTGTCCGACTTTAAAGCGGTCCGTGTTTCCATGGTGACAGAAGGAACAGCTGGTTAGCATCTTTCTAACTTGACTGAACTGAGGGTTGGGGCTTCCAGCACAGAACCAACCTGAGAGCAAATGAACATTCAAATCCTCCACAAGCTAAACCCCATCAGCGTTGGATTGCTGCTGACAGACAGACTTCATTGATGGCATCTTCCATTCTGGACCTGACGTTTAGCACACCATAGCTGGATTCCAGAGCGCTTTATCAAAGCGCCTTAAGCCCGTTTGGACTCTGGCGCTCCATGCGCTGCATGAATAGTGGCGTTTGGAGGAAGTGCGGCTGCGCAGTCCGTCACTGAACACCGTCACTGCCTGGACCTCTTTCTGGGTCCTAGTGCCCTAAAGGTTACAGCTCCTGGTTCCACAAGAAAAAAGTCCATTCTAGAGGCCACTCTGACGTCATCATCATCAAAGACAGCGTTACCTAGCAACCATACCAAGACCATAGCAGCTATAGAGGGAAACACAACAAACCATCAACGGCGGTTAAAGCAGTCAGACGTTTGTTCTGCAGCTCAGCAAAAATCTCTGCTTTAGGTTTTGGGGAGAAAAACAAAGGAAAACACACGGAGAAGGATTCTGCAAAGGAAATCCCAAGTTCTATTGGTAAGTCAGCGTCCTGGAAACATGCTTTGTTGGTTCTGAAGTGGCATGAATGCAGACTTAGATTGGTTTGTTTCCTTGGATTCTTCAGATGGATTCAAGCTGTAAATGTTGTCAGCATAAAGCAAGTTTGGACTAAACTAAAGCAGAAAGTGGCTTTGAAGATGGTCAGGAGAAATGAGGGCTTTTTTCAGGAATTCTTGGAAGAGGAGGACTTCTCCAAACAACCAGAATCTAGGAGGAGGTTTTTTCAGCATTGAGATCAGGATTTAGCATGAGCTTCAATCCCATTTTTGTTCAATCCAAATGTTTACCGTCATTTTCAGGAGTTCAACTCTGAAAGCCACCATGACATCATAGACATTAAAGACCCTGTTACCTAGCAACCAAACACAACAAACTGTAGACTATTCAAACTGGACATTTTGGGGCAACAATTCTTTTCTAACTCAAGTTTTTATGAAAAATCCAAATGATGGAAACAGATTGTGTAAAGGAAATGAGGATATATATATATATATATATATATATATATATATATATATATATATATATATATATATATATATATATATATATATATATATATATATATTGGTGAGTCACAGTCCTGGAACCAGAAGGAAACAACAACCGCTCCACAATCCCTGAATCCCCTACAGCCTTTATCTAAACATTTACATTGACCATTATCACACATTTGATTGCATTTTCTCAGAGAAACAAGCACAACTTCACGTTTGTTTGTGTGTGAAATGATTCCAGACAGAATTTCTGTCTGGATCAGAAATTCAATCAAATGACAACTATATGACAATGATAACTGACAGATGCAGTTACAAAGAACAGCCAGCAGGTGTCTCACTGTGGGAGTCTCTGAAGCTTCACCAACTGCTGATTTAGAAACAAAGTTCTGCCTCCAACCATGAAGGGACTTGAACCCTCAACCTTCTGATCCATGAGGCCACATGGTCTGAGAGAACATCCAGGTCCAGCTGCAGGTGGAGGAGGAGCTTCTGCTGCCTCAAAGAGGAAGGTGGAGGAGGAGGCGCTGCAGTGTGGTCCTCCTCATGAGTCCTGAAGCTGCACCGTCAGCTGCAGAGCTTCAGAGCTGCTTCCTTCTCAGACTTTCCACTTTCTTTGGCTCTCTGGCTCTGATGCTGCTGCTGCTGCAGAAAAACCAGCAGCTGCAGAAAAACTCTGCAGAGACTCACAGAGAGAGGATGGAGGCAGCAGATGAAGCTGCTGCAGACTGGGGGCGGAGCCTGGAGATGACTGATGAAGGTCAGAGGGCGGAGCTTCATCAGGATGAAGGTGCTGCTTGGATTCTGGCTGGATGTCCGTCTGTTCTCAGTCCCTTCATGGCTGCTGCTTCTCTTCTGCTGATGTTTCTGCAGGAAGAAGCTGCTGGAAAACGCTGAGTCTCTTCTTTCTGCAGCTTCTGACAGCAGAAACAGTCGTTTCATTTTAAACATCAATGTTCCAGTCTCACTCCACACAACCTCCTGGTCTTCATCAGACGTTGCCATGGAAACCAGAAGCTCCTATTTGACAGTAGTGGGATGAAGCAGGAGAGAAGTTTTGGGGAAAAGCATTTCTTCTTCATCCCTGAAACCTGAAGAAGATGAGGAGTTCTGAGCGTCTTTTCTGAGCCTTTCATGAGGATCTGTCAGCTCACTGACTTTACTGACTGAAACAGTCGGTTCAGTTTGCATTGAAACAGTGAATTTTCCTCCTGACTCTCCTGCTGATCTGGAGGTGAATTTCAGACGAATGACTCTCATGGTTCAGTAGAAACACATTGGTTTGAACTCCAAACCTTCAGAGGAAACATTTGATCCAGTCAAAGCAGAAACCAGCCTGTGGCAGAAATCTCTGTGAGAATAAACGTCTTCAGGATGATGGAAAGCAGAGGATTCCTGCTGCTGAAACTCATGGAAAGCCGTTCTTGAGGATGTGCAAAATGCAGTTTGTTGTTACTCCTGTCACGGAGTCTGATGGCAGAGGGAAAGAAAGAGTTCCTGAGGGGAGGAGAGAGAACAGACCTGGTTGGGGGTGGGTGGGGTCCTTGATGATGGAGGCAGCTCTACTGTGGATCCTGCGTTTGTAGATGCTCTGCAGCGAGGGAAGAGCAGTCCTGGGGATTCTCTGCAGGCGTTTGCGGTCCATGGCGGTTGAGCTGCTGTACCACACTGTGATGCAGCTGCTTCAACAGGATCCTGGAGATCTACCACCTGCCTGTTCTCCAGCTCTCCCTACACTCCTTCCTGCTGATCACCTGGACCAGGTGTGTTCATCCAGTCAGAATCTGGAGACATCTGATTGAGCCAATCAGCAGCTAGCAGGGCTTGGAGATCTGGAAAACAGGCAGGTTGGTAGATCTCTAGGACCAGGATTGAGCAGCCCTGTCTTCCAGCTTTCATTCCCAGAATGCAACAGTTTGACTGAGAATGAATGTTCTCCTGCTGTTGCTGTGAGGATTCTGCAGGTCCGTTCTTCAGTGGTTCTGGTGGTGTTCTGTCTGTCAGTCACTCCAGGTTCCTGTCAATCATCCACATGTCTTCATCTCTGTTGTCTTCAGTCAGTAGAAGTCTCTGTTTTCAGGTCTACATTGTCAGATCATCAGTTTTTGGTTTCTCCATGGATTTTCTCCTGTTTCTGTTTATTGATCAAATCTTGACGTTTCTGCCTCTGAGTCCAGTTTCTGCATTTTGGCTCCTCCCCTTCCTGACAGCTGGATCCAGTGTGACTCCGGTTCTATGTTGGATTCTCTTCTGCATCTGATCCTCTAAACACAGGATGTTGTTGTGACTGGAAGGATTTGGATCCAGAAAGATGGAGAACCTGAAGGATCCAGAGTGGAAAGAAGGCTAAACCAATCAGAAAACATTCTGTTCAACAGAAACATTTAGTGTCAGACCCGGAATGAGGAAGCTGTAACCTCACCACAAATACTCTTCCTTTATTTTGAAAATCCCCTGCTGTTTTATTTTGGACTTAGTAGCAGCTTCCTGTCCCTGCAGGATCTGCTCTGTGTTGAATTCAGACGTCTGGCTAAAGTCCAAAGTGACTCCTGGACTCATTTAGAGCGTTTTTCTGAAACCTGAACGTCTGGAGGCTCTGAGTCCGAGCGGAGCTGCAAAGACACGAGCTGCAGCTCAGAAGAAAATGGTTTGATACCAAACTGGGGGGTTGGAGACACTTTTGGATTCATCTGGAAAGCTGCTTCACACCCAACGGGATTCACGCGGTGGGCGTGGCCACTTTCAATGTAAAGTCAATGGTACAGACGCCATCTGAGGTCCTGCGGCGCCATTTGAGCGGTGGGCGTGGCCACTTCTAAATGTTAAGTCAATGCAAGGAAGGTGGGACCTAGGACCATCTGTCCCCTGCCTCTTCCCTGGTGGGGGGTACGGGCCCCTTTGCAACGGCGGCCGTGTCCCCGGGGTGCCGGCTTCCTGGGCCCGGCGGTGCTCTCTCCGCGCGGTGGGGGGGTTCACATTACATCTGAGCCGGGAGTGTTCGTGTCCCTGGGGGGTGGGTTCTGGTCCTTGCTCCTGAGCGCTGGGCCCCGCCAAATTTCCAACTGTGGCCGAGCCTGGTCGGGCCATATTTACAACACCCCTTGTGGGCCCTCTTTTTTCCCCGGGGTTCCCCCCTCTTGGGCGGGGGCGGCGGGCCCCTGCGTCGCTCCTCCCTGGACCAACCGTGGGCCGGGCGGATGGCTGCCTGGAGTGCGGAGCGGGTCTCCCTTGGGGGGTCCTGGCTCGTACCTGGGGTTGGGGCGGGGGGATGCCCGGAACTCCTGGGTGGTGGTGGGGTGCTCGTCTGGGGCTGTGGGCGTCCTTCTCCGGTGGGGCCCTGCGTTGGGTTCTCCTGGCGCGGCGGGGGGGCTGCTCTCCTGGTTGGGCTGGGGCGGCGCTCTCTCTCCCTCCGTGCCTCCCTGCTCTCTGGCTCTGGGGGCCTTGCGGCGGCCCTGCTGGCCCTGGCCTGGGTGGCGGGCTTGGTCGCCCGGGCGGCGGTTGTTCCCTGCCGGTTCCCGTGTGGCGTTGGGGGGATTCCGGCTGCCGCTGCTGCTGCGGTGGGGGTCTTGGGGTGGGGATGGATGGGCACTCTCCCTCCTTCTTTTCACGTTCCACCATCCATTTTAGAAGAACATAAACATTCACCTGAGCACAGGTGTTAGCTCACCTTTGCACTAACAGTTTGCATGACTGAATGACTGAAATATTTCACACTAGTTGGTTTTAAGGCATAAGTATGCGTGTGAACACTATCTGTTTTGTGTACATGTCGACAGGTGGACATTTTTGCAGCTAGCAGGTGTGTTTATAACATTTGAGTGTGTGTGTGGACAGGCTCTGCTTTTTTTTTTACTACATTTGAACTTTACCATAATTAACAACCAGTAAACCTGTCTGCTCTATGTTGCTTCATGGTCTTACCCCCCTTCCCCTCCTATTATCACCCTCCTACCCCCCCCCCCCCCTCTCTAACGTCCCTCTCTCTTCTTCCCCTCTTTCCTTTTCCGTCCGGTCCAACACCAAAGATTTTCAGACATGATTGAAATTAATAAAGTTTGGCCTCAATTACAAAAGGGGTTTATTCAGACATACCTTTGGTTTGTCTGAAGATGTAAAATCTGTTAAAGTAAAATCTGTCCAACACAAGAGGCCCTCAGCTCTCATCTGTCTGCCCAGCTGTTGGACAGGACAAGTTAAAAAAAAAAGAAAAAAAAAAAAAAAGTCAATGGTACAGACGCCATCTGAGGTCCTGCGGCGCCATTTGAGCGGTGGGCGTGGCGTGAAGGTCTGGCAGCAGCGTGACGGTTTGAGTGACAGCGGGTAGAAAACACATCAATCTAGTGAATGGATCCATGGTTCTCCTGAACTTCCATTCATTCTCTTCACCTGCTGGTTCCCTTTGGGGGCAGCGGGGTTTCAGGAAGCGTCCTGCCTGCTGTTGGCCAAAGGCGGCTTCACCCTTCAGTCTGCTGCAGGGCCCATGGAGCTGGAGCATTGATCTGGCTATGCGGCTCCAGGAGGAGAGCTGGCGGCCAGACAGAGAGCTGCTGATGGAAAGACAGCCTGATCATCTCCTGAACTTTAGCTCTCTGGTTTCCATGGAGACCATCAGAAAAAGGTCCCTGCTTTGACTCTGGTTTGTAGTTTTCCTCTGGGGTTAACATGGGACAGCAAGCCTTCAAAGTCGCTCAGAGAGACGGAAAGACGGCGGAAGCGTCCGTCTTTCAGACTCATCAGGAGAGAAGATCACTGAACGGAGAGAATCTGAAGGATCCAGACATGGAGACGTGATTCCCCATGATTCTGGAGAACTCTTCATCATCCAGAAACCTGACCTCTCAGCATCATCCGTGTCTTCATGCAGTGGAAATGACAGAAACACAGACACCGCTCCATGTCGCCATCAGGCTGAAAACATTAGCTGGAAGCTCCGCCCACAGGCGGCGTCCAGCTCAGGAACACATTTGTGGACAGACGGCGAGCAGAGAATTATCCACACGGTGAAAGAGAGGCGGTCAGTGTGGACGCAGCTGAACAGAAATGTATTCATGTTCATTAAAAACAAAGAGGACACTTTTGAATAGGAGGCAGAAAGGGCAGGTGTTCAAACCCCCCTAGGGTCCTGTGTGTGCACGTCTGACCAGCATCAACCTGTTATTTCTGTTGGTTCTGATCCAGAAAGGTTTTTAATTACCATTTATTTGTCTTTAGTGTTCAGAGTTCATATAGTTTTGCATTTTTCAAGAAGTTTTTTGAACTTTTTGAGCTTTTCCAGTCTGGTTCTATTGGTTTTATTGGAGTTTCTACTGTTTTTATTGTTGCTCCACGTGACCCAAAGGTCTCTGCTCGTCCCTGCTGTGCAGCTCTGTCCTTCCCCTCTGTCATGTGTTCATCCGTCCACATGAGGGCGCCGTCTAGGTCATGCCTGGTGAGTTGGAAGCCAAGAAAAGGAGAGAAAAATGGAGAAAATGAAAGACCTGAGGAAAGCTGCAGTTCAGCCTTCAGGAAGAAAAGTTTAGACCAATAATTACAGAAATAAAAGATAAAAAATGCTTTTATAAATCTGAAAGTCACCAAAGTTTTTAACAAACTTTTTTATAAACTGAAAAGGTCAAATGTTTGTGTGTTGGTAGTCCCAACCTGACAGATGAGCAGAATAATAAGGCAGGCAAAGCCGTAACACTGCCCCCTGGTGGACAGGAACTCAGCAGTGCAGCTTCAGGATGGAGTGGCTTCCAACAGATCAGATCAACGTTCTGCTCTGTGCTAAAGAGGCAGAACGTCTCCTTTTAAGAAGAATCCAGAGTTCCTGATCACAAACATCAACTGAAGCCCAAATCAGAGCTGATCAGACTGCATGGAGCCCAAGCTCCAGAAAAGAGGAGAGAAGAAGAAGTCGTCCACATGAAGCTTCACCTTAGAGGAAAAGAGGAGCTGCTGAACTAAAGTACTCGAGTACTGAGGAAGACTTTCAACCTCTGATTGATTCTGTAGAACATTTGGAACTAGAATGTAGAAAGTGCTTCAGTTCCATCAGCTGCCAGTCTACATCAGCTTCATCTGCTGCCTCCATCCTCTCTCTGTGAGTCTCTACAGAGTTTTTCTGCAGCTGCTGGTTTTTCTGCAGCAGCAGCAGCATCAGAGCCAGAGAGCCAAAGAAAGTGGAAAGTCTGAGAAGGAAGCAGCTCTGAAGCTCTGCAGCTGACGGTGCAGCTTCAGGACTCATGAGGAGGAGCACATGCACGGCTCTGATGCTGCTGAACGTCTGACTGAGATGATCCACATTCAGAAGAGAGTTTCAGAGTGAAAGACGTGTGGAAGAAGAGAATCCTGAAGGTTTCTGTGCAGACATGAACTCAGTCAGAGAGCGTCTGAATGTTGGAGGATCCAGAAGAAACCAGGAGCTCATGAAGGTGGTTCTGTTGGAGCAGAGAGCAGAACTCTGATCCCAGTTTCAGGAACAATGCAGGCTCATGTTCTGGACTGAAGAGTTCTCCTGAAATGTTCTGTTCAGACTTCTTCAGGATCACATCTGTGTGTGAATGTGGAGGTTTGTCTGAACCAAGCTGCAGCTCACTTTGAAGCTCCTTCAGGCTCACACAGCAACAATGACAAAGACTGAAGCTGCTGTGCTGCCCTCTAGTGGCAAACATGGGATCTGCAGCACACATTTCTGCATTTCTCAACATTTTTGAAGCTCATCCAGAGAATGCCAAAAGTGTGCAAAGCAGTAATCAAAGCAAAAGGTGGCTACTATGAAGAACCTACAATATGACATATTCTCAGTTGTTTCACACTTTTTTGTTATGTATAGAATTCCACCTGGTTCATTGATAGTTTTGATGCCTTCATGTGAATCTACAATTTTCATAGTCATGAAAATAAAGAAAACTCTTTGAATGAGAAGGTGTGTCCAAACTTTTCGTTTGTACTGTAAATAAAAATGTTTAGGAGGGCACCCAGGAGAAGAGGGGGTCCACAAGAAGTGATGTAAACATGGCCCGACCAGGCTCAGCCACAGTTTGAAATTTGGCAAGGTCCAGCGCTCAGGGGCAAGGACCAGGTGTAATGCCAGAAAGCTCAGGGATCCCTCTTCCTGCATGGAGAGAGGTCTGCCGGGCCCAGAAAGCCAGCACCCAGGGAACATGGCTGACGTTGCCAAGGGGCCAGTGCCCCCTACCAGGGCAGGGGTAGAGGACAGATGGTCCTAGTGTTGGAGTGTATAGTTTGAGGAGTAAAGGGTGTGTGTACTATGGGTGTACAGTTGAAATTGGCGGGTAGTGGGTCCTCCGCCCAAGGTGCATCGAAGGCTGAACCCCAATCACCCTAATAAGAGATTATATGAGGAAGGGGGTAAGTCGGGGACAGCTGGTAGACTGTCCCCCGGTGGTCAAGCAGCCCCCCCCCAGCATAGGGCCCAGGTCCCCTCAGCCCAGGGGACCCATCCCCCGAGGCGCCGGCACCCCAATGCCCACACCACCCACCCCACACAGAGAGAGAGGAGCCAGAAAGCCCCCCCTCGGAGCCAGTCCAGGCCCCCGCCCCCAGGCGCTGCCCCTGGGAAATCTCTGGTCAGGCCTCCACGGGACCGGGGCAGCCAACCAGTCAGGGAGACCATCGATAGAGACCCCGACCCGCCAAACCTCCAAGGTCCCATACCCATAGTGGGCGCTCCCCCTCCCCCAGCAAGCCCCCCCACAGGACAGAGTCAACAAGCCCCCCACACCCCCCGCAGCCAGATGGATGTCAACCAGAGCGACCGCGGGCCCAAAGAGGGTTGCCCCTCCCCGTCTCAGAGCCAGGGAAGGAGTGATCCAACCTCCAGCTGCAGATGGGCACCCCATCCGGCGCAGCTGGAACTTTCCCCTCGAGTTGGGTCCCCCGCCACCCTCCCCCCCCCAGCACAGGCAAAAAGATAACCCCCCAAGCCAAGCCATACCACCACTCAACCTCCCCCACCACACATCCCCCACACCGGAGCGCGGACGACATGCACCCCAGCCCGCCCCATCCAGACACCGTATCCCACCACCCAACTAACGGAGTCCTCACCGCCCCCCACCGGGCACAGAGTTTTGTGAAAAAAGTTTTACATGTTTTGTCAGCATTGAAACTCATTGTCTAGTATCATTACACATAGATTGAAATCTATTGATCCTATACTTTGTTGCTTTTTTGTGGCTTAGAGAAGATGAAAACCTAAAAAAGCTGTCCAAAGAAAGTCAGGACAGGACAAGACAAGACTTTATTGATCCCCGGAGGGAAATTCAGTTGTTACAGCAGCCAAACAAGAAATACAGCAGTTAGAAAAACTGCTATATACTGTTAGAAAAAATAGTCAGTAAAGGTTAAATTAGTAATAAAAAGTAGGGGGAAGTAAAAGTACACTTCATAAATAAATAAGTAAATCCAGCAGCAGATTCAGCAGTCCTGAAACTGTGTCATTCCATAGTCTAACTGCTGTTGGGACAAAAAACCTCCTGTAGTGATTCATATATCAAATCAACAAGTTTTTTTATTTTTAGAAAAGTCATTTTTACACATTCAATACTCACTTGTACCTCTCTCTAATGAAGTTACTACATCAATATGGTATGGAGGCCATCAGCCTGTGGCTCTGTGTACATGAAATGAAAGCTCCGGTTGCTATGGAGTTCATTAGAACTTTGGGGTTTCACCACAGAAGTATTAAAAACGTATTTTAAAATATTTATTTTTCTGAGATACAGAACTTTTTCCCCTGTAAAATAAAGTCTTCTGCTGTGGTACAGAGGTTGAGAGGTCAACCTCTCATCAGAAATGTTTAGAATTTAGAGTTTACACTAAATCAGAATCAGAGATACTTTATTGATCCCACATGTGGGAAATTTGTTTGTCACCATAGCAACTGACAGCAGAGGGAAAAAAGACTTAGAATTAAGTAAAAAAGCAAGAACAAGAAAATGTAGCATAAATACAGACATCAAGGTATTATAATTTAAAAACCTATTTAAAGAAATCTATCAGAAAAATATTTACAAATACTTACATTGTCAAGAAAGATTCTTACAAATTCTCGAGTGCCTTTTGAGATTAGATACATCTCGAAAACTTTTTTTACATTCTTTACAAGAAAAAGGCTTTTCTCCTGTGTGAGTTCTCATGTGTGTTTGGAGACTAGATACATCACGAAAACTTTTTTTACATTCTTTACAAGAAAAAGGCTTTTCTCCTGTGTGAGTTCTCATGTGTGTTTTGAGATGAGATGTACGACTAAAGCTTCTATTACATTCATTACAAGAAAAAGGCTTTTCTCCTGTGTGAGTTCTCATGTGTCTTTTGAGATTAGATATTTGATTAAAACTTTCTTTACATTCTTTACAAGAAAAAGGCTTCTCTCCTGTGTGAGTTCTCATGTGTCTTTTGAGACTAAATACACAACTAAAGCTTTTACTACATTCTTTACAAGAAAAAGGCTTCTCTCCTGTGTGAGTTCTCATGTGGGTTTTGAAACGAGATCTGTGACTAAAACTTTTATCACATTTTTTACAAGAAAATCGCTTATCTTTTGCATGGATTCTTTTGTGAATTCTGAACTTAGATATGTTACAAAAGCTCTTATCACATTCTTGACAGATATAACATTTTTCATCAGACCCAGTTTCCATGTAGTCAGATGGGTTAGTAATTATTCTTATGTTTTTACCAGACTTGATAGAGGAAAGTCTTTCTTGTGGAAAATGTTTGTATTTCTTACCAAGATTTGCCTTCTTGGGATTTTTTCCAACATCAGTGTCACACTGACCTTCTGACATGTGAGAACTGTCCACACTTTGGACATGCCTTCTGTCTCTTCTCTTCCTCTGATCTCTATTCTGTGGGTCTGTCTCTTCATCTGTAGTTGATGTTGATTCTGTCTCTTCATCTGTAGTTGATGATGTTGATTCTGTCTCTTCATCTGTAGTTGATGTTGATGGTTCATGTTGGTTTCCTTCTTGATCCTGACTATCAGTTACATTAAAGCTCTGCTGATTGTTTAGATCTGCTTCACTGTTCTCATCTTCCTCATAAGAAGGAATCTCCATCAAGGTATCAGTCTTCTGCTTCAGATCAAGCTGATCTTTATCCTGACAGATGAAGAGTTCCCCTGGTTCCACTTTCATCTGTGGAGGTTCTGTTTCCTCCTGCTCCTCTTTGGTCTGAGGACGTTCCGGTTCTTCATGTTCTACTCTGAAGTTCCTCTGCTGGATGCAGAGATCTTCCTCTTTAGTCATCCAACACTGGGGGAGGGCTGCAGGGACACAAGAAGAGGCCCTTTTATATATTATGGTGACTTTACGTATTGTTAAGTACCAATATGATTTTAAATATGTCATTCAGAATATGCACAATAAAAACTTTTAATTTTTTAAAATAAATTTCTTGTTCCTTTAGCACAACAGTATAAAACTGTGCTGAAAAAGCCCCCCCTACACCTCCCCCCTATCAGTAGAGCTTTTTCAGTCAATAATCTGTAGTCTGAAGCAGCTAAAGATAGAAAATAATATTTTTCTTTATTTAAGGAAATGAAATTGCAGATAAATAATTCATAAATGGTACAAACAGGTCTTTAATGTCATCTAACTGTATACTCAGATTCAAGACTCTAGGTTTTATTGCCGTTTACACATGAGGTACATTGGAATTTTTCTTTGGCATCGCTCATGTCAGGGTAAATAAAAAAGGACAAAAAAATAGAAAAATAAATAGAATAAAGTTAAAATTAGACAACAAAAGCACAAGGTACATGAAAAATATTGCAGCGTCCCAGTCCGTTCAAAGAATTATTGCACATTTGGAGTTATTGTTTATTGCACTTAGTGATTCAGTCAATTCAATTCAAATCAATTAAATTTTACTTGTATAGCCCAAATTTACAACAAAAGTCGTCTCGATTGGCTTCATATCGGTAGTTGAAAAAGTTAAACATAAGATCAAAAGGATCATGAATACATAGAATTCAATAGGAAAATACTAAAATGAACTAACAAACTGACTAAGCCAAACTCGACATCCCTGCCCTTAGACCCCCCTTCGCGGTAAGGAAAAATACAAAAAAAACGGATTCCAGAAAAAATGAAGAAACCTCAAAGGGGGCCCACACGAAGGAGGGATCCTCCCCCAGGACGGACAGGCGATTTAACAGAACTCTTAGAGAATAACTAACTTATCTAAAGCTACAACTATACATTTAAAGTCCAGCAGACGAGCTTCATCCAGCCGGAGTTGGGGGGATAGCCGGGGGCACGGAGTTGAGCCGGAGACAGGATCCACAGCAAGGTGTAGGAGCAGCAGCAGAGACGAGCCAGAGATGAGGTACACGGTCAGGAACAGGGGCAAGAATGAGCCAACTAGAATCTGGAAGCACTCCCACCCCCCAGGAGGGGAGAGGGAAAGAGGTACAGTACATGAATCGCACTGCACCAAAAAGAGGCATGGAGAACTAAATGATGAATAATGATCAAGAATAGAGAACAGAAGGAGAGTAGAAAAGAGAAGGGGAGTAGAACTAGATGAGAAAAGAGGAAAGAACCCCAGAGCACCATAGTTACCCAAGCTTCAACTTCTAGCAGCCTACTAAAAACAAATAGTCATTGTTATTAAGTTTAATTTAAACAAATTAACATTAAGTTAAATAATCTCTAAATACTAACTAGTCTGATAATAAGCCTGTCCAAAGAGGAATGTTTTCAGTCTAACTTTGAATGTAGAAACTGAGTCGGCCTCTCTTACATGAGCTTGGAGTTTATTCCATAAGACAGGGGCTTGGTGGCTAAACGCTCTACCTCCAACCGTACTTTTACTAATTGTAGGAACCACAAGCAGTCCTGCATTTTGCGAGCAAAGTGTTCTCATTGGGTGGTAAGGGACTATGAGGTCCTTTATATAGGATATATAGCCATACCTTATAGGTTAACAGGAGGATCTTGAACTTGATTCTAGATTCAACTGGGAGCCAATGGAGCTAAACTAACACAGGAGTGATGTTATCTGTTCTGCTAGTTCCTGCTAACAATCTAGCTGCTGCGTTCTGAACAAGCTGGAAATTTCTAAAGGAACTCTTAGGACACGCTGCTAACAAGGAGTTACAGTAATCCAGTCTAGACGTAGCAAACGCATGGATGAGTTTTTCTGCATCACTCTTAGATTTATATTTCTGATCTTAGCAATATTCCGTTGGTGAAAAAGGCAGTTCTACAAGCCTGAGATATGTGAGCCTTAAATGATAAATCCTGGTCAAATAAAACCCCAAGGTTTCTAACTGTGGAATTGGGGGCAATACTTATGCCATCCAGGGAGACTATCTGCGGTTTGAGCTTCAAAGCAGAAATGTCGCTCAGTCCTTAGAAACCGTTCAAACAATCAAGTGGATTTGTTTTTCGAGTCGTGTCCCGACTAAATAAAGGCTGATGTTATGCCCGCATGTTAACGTGCAGCCAGGATGAAGATTGCAGCACCACCCAAAGCTAATGTTGTTAGCCCATGTTAGCATCCCGCGAATCCTGGCTTCATTTATGGCTCCATTCTTCAACAGACAAAGCGCTGACCACGTGGATTAAACATAAAATGATGAAGGAACAGGCGCTTCATAATAGCCATAACATTATTAAAAGCACGTTTGAACGTTTGTTATATTCTGAAAACGTTTTTCTGGAACCATGTAAACGGTTGAATTCTAATCTGACCAATGATCCGATCAAGATATTTTGCTCCTGCAACCGCAGCTTTATTTATTTTATTAATTATCAGCAAAGATGAATGTGTTTTTATAGTGCGATTATAGTTCGAATCACGCACCATATGCAGAACTTTATAAAAAAAAACAGTGTGGTGATGCGGTGATGAGGTCATCGTCACACCCCTATTGTTAACTCGGCCAAATGCCAGTTTGGTTTGACTGCGATTGATTTTTTTGGGCAATCAAATCTCGGCAGGGTGCAGTTCCGCTGCCCACCAAAGTCTAGGCCATAGCAAAATTCCCCCCATCCAGTGGTGGTCAAGTCCCTGCAGGAGTTATTGGGGATGGTGAATTTCTATAAGCTGTTCATTCTCAGGGCTGCCCACCTGTTACAGTTGCTTTATGATGCCTTGTGTTCCAAGAAAACCACAGACCCTGTGGATTGGACACCAGACTGCGTTGCTGCATTTGATGAAGCTAAGTCAGCCTTAGCAACGGCTGCTCTCCAAGTGCTCCAGGCGTAGATGCTGAGATTGCACTGACTACAACCCGCTTCAGACATAGCGGTTTGTACTTTTGTAGAGCAGCAAGTGGTGGACATTGTGCCTCTTGCAGACTCTTGTGGGGGTTTTTTGCCGCAAGTTTCAGAGTCAGGAACACAAGAACAGTGTTTTTGACCGCGAGTTGCTTTCTCTGTCTTTGGCAACTCAACATTTCCTATTTCGCTTAATGGACATTCTGTCATTGAATATGTGGATCATAGACCACTTAAATTTACCATGGCTAAGGTGAGGGAACTTTGGTCTACGTGTCAACAGCACCACCATCTACGAGTTCTGTAAATATATACATATATATGTATCTATACGGTAATTTGCCCACCGTGGACAGTTGGCATATAAGACAATAAACCTTCACGTTCTGAGGACAAGAAGTGTCTCTTCATCTATCTTCATCATTATCAACACAAGGAAAATAGGTCAAAGTTGAAATACTTTCTTTGTTTAAAAACCAAAAGTACCGCATTTGTGGTATATCATACCTACAGCAATAGGATTGGATACATCAGAACAAAATACCAACAATTATTCAAAATCTTCACAACCATTAAAACGGAAGAATAAGTTATTTTGGTTTATTTATCTTTTGTCAAATTATGAGAACGGGCTTATGACTTAGTACAGGGGTATCCAAACTACGGCCCGCGGGCAAACTGCGGCCCGCGGGTCTGTTTTTATTGGCCCGCAGCAAATTTTGAAAATATAATTGAATTTGGCCCGCACGTGGTGCTGTTGCACTTCTCAGTTTCAACACTAGATGGAGTCGGTCACAGAAAAGTGTGTTGCGGAGTGGGTGTGTGCTGAGCGCCCCGCATGCCACGAGAGAGAGAGGGGGAGGAACTCATGCAGGTGGAGATGGGTGTGTGAGCACGGAGCGGAGGTGTGGGGGGGTCGATATATTGTGTGTTCGGAGGACGGAGAATTTCAATAAATAGCATTCTGAACTATTAAAAAGTATTTCCTTTATGTAAAAAAGAACTTGTTGTTTTGTTTTTGGAATTTTTTTTGTTCATAGCTGCATATTTTGTCACAGAGTGTAATTGTAAAATGAAGCTTTTTAAATTGTGTGCGTTTAATGTTAAAATTGTCCTCGGTCATCCATAAGCCCTTTTTTTGGGTCTACTTTTCTGAGAAAACAGTCAACTCTTTATAATCTACAAAATCGTGCACTCTGGCAGTCAACCACACTAACGGCTACGTATGTAAAGATCTGCTGGCTTCAGCTGCTCAATAAAACCGTTCTGAACTGCCTGGTTGGAATGATTGTCTGAGTGAATGTTTCATTTTGACGTGCGCTTGTTTTATGTGGCACAGATCAGCATCACTGCTCCCACTGAGAGCAATGTTCTTCACATTAAAGGTGAGTTAGAAATACACAGTAATCATGTGTCAATATGTCACCTTTTGTGTGCGGCCCGGACCTTTGCTCATTTTTCCGTATTTGGCCCTCACCAAAAAAACTTTGGACACCCCTGACTTAGTGCAAGTTCATTCTGTCAAGGTGCTTTTGTTGCATCTAAAATGCAAAAAGAATGGCAGTATTTGTGTAGGTGGGCGGGGTCAGAGTAACGACGCTGCATGAATGTATGAAGTCCTATACTGTTCATAATTAAATAAATAAATATTTTAATCAATAAATAACCGTGTGGAATCACACAATCAACCAATAAATTTCTCATAAATATATAAAAAGATCATCAAATTGTGAAAAACCTGCAGACAGATTTTAAATTAGCCATTATATTATTCAATATATTTCATTTTGCTTTAAAAACCTGTTTATTATTTTAAAACAGCATTTTAAAATATTCATTTTAATCATGTGGACTATTATTATAATACTACATCTTTTTTCAGAAGCTCGGATTTCAAAATCAATATTTTCCAAAGTAGCTTTGTTTTTTATTTCATGTTGCTGTTTTTCAGAATGAGTTATTTATTTCATGAAGAGCTAAGTGCTTACTGCAGCACGCATGTCCCAGGTTGTCGACCTCGGATCCGGAGTAGATCTAAAACACTAAAGAGGGAGGAACTGTGGTTAATATGAGGAAGTCTGGAGTGGCAGAGAAGTAAGCTGGGGGCGAGCAGGACATATACGAGAGCTGAAAATGTGTTGTTAAGTATGACAGGAGCACAAGGTGGAGGTGGGACTATAGCAAGGATCAGCTTTGACCTCCTTTTTGTTTGCTGTGGTGATGGACGGACTGACAAATGAGATTAGACAGGAATCTCCCCGTGGTTGCAAAGATATTGTGATCTGTAGTGAAACCAGGTGGAGAAACACCTACAGAGGTGGATGGAGATGAATGCAGGGCAGCCATAGCAAAACAAAAGTATCTGTGTGCAAAAGAGAGGAACTCAAGTGGAACAGTGAGGTAACAAGGAGCATTGGTGAAGAAAGAGGAGGACTGAAGTACTTTGAGTCAACACTACAGAACAACACAAACTTACTGTCAAAAATACGTCACATGGTCACAGGCATATACAGCCCAGAAACATCGATACAACAAAGTGAACATGTGTATTAAGGCTCATTTAAGAAACTAAAAAAGAATCAAACTGTTTAGGATATTGGATCCCATAGCAGGAAAGTGAACTTCTTAACATAGTTCTGTTGAATAAAAAACAGATAAAAACAACGGCGAGCTCCAGGCGCATTTTGTTGTTGCCAGACGACAAAAGCTGATCATGTAAACAATCTACCAAAGGGACAGCCACTGCTCTCCCATCTGCTCGCCAGCAAGCCTCCCGAGGCAGGCGTCCCCCAACCCAACCCTCGCCCATCAGTAGCCGTGACCCAAACTGGAAATAGTGGGCTAAGAAAATGGATGAACAATAACAAAAACAAGAACGCCAACCTAGAGGTAAAGTAGGCTTACTAGAAACCGACAATAGCGGCAGTTTAAAGGAAGAAAAGAAAAACTAAAACAACCAAACTCAGCAGCATAATACTGCTGAGGATAAAAAGAGAAACAATCCAGCACCGTGTCTGGATCTCGTCAACTCAGACCCTGCTGAGCTTCCTGCTAAGACTCAGTTCAGGCTTGGTCCATGTCAACAGTCCCGCCCACGACTCAGAAGCAAATTTGTTGTGAACTTCTGCTGCTCTAGATACTTGTTGTTGGCCTCTGTCGGTCAGTGTTGACCATGGATGACGTAACCTAGCTGTATTTATAAAGGTGGGCGGGGTCACAGTAACAGCGAACCCTTATGACCTTTGTTGAAGTGAACATACCGACAGCGTGGAGCTGAAGCTCAGAGTCACACTGACCTGCTGACATGCGAGAGCTGTCCACACTTTGGACATGACTTCTGTCCCTCCTCTTCCTCTGATCTCTGTTCTGTGGGTCTGTCTCTTCATCTGTAGTTGATGTGGATTTTTCATGTTTGTTTCCTTCTTCATCCTGACTGATGCAGCGTTCCCCTGGTTCCTCTTTAATCTGTGGAGGTTCTGGTTCCTCCTGTTCCTCTTTAATCTGTGGAGGTTCTGGTTCCTCTTCTTCCACTCTGAAATTCCTCTGCTGGTTGCAGAGATCTTCCTCTTTAGTCATCCAATGCTTGGGGAGAACTGCTGGGACACAAACACAACAAGGAGCCTTTTATACATTTCCAGGACTTTTGGGTTTTGTCAAGCATCAATAAACTCTGAGATCATTGGAGAAATTGTCTGAGGAGTCTGGAGGACCGGAAGAGTCTGATTGAAATGAATATATACACCAATACATTATTCAATAAATGTGTCAATCATTATTTAAAATGGTAATTTAATAAATAATTTAAAAAATAAAAGGTTTAATATGATAAAATAGCCATTAAAAAGCTTAAAATTAAAATTAAAAATCCCGTACGTATTTAATGATTTGATTGTCCAGTGTGAGCTGGAAGGTTGCAAAAATGAGTCTCCTAAAGCCTGTACACAAAAAACACACACATAGAATTAGCGGTAACGCTTTCTTTTACAGTACAGTACTTACAGTGTACTTAAGTGGTATTTACATGGTACTTATAGTGTAACTACTGGGTACTTTCAGGGTACTTACATGGTACTTTTTATGGAATTTACTGGGTACTTACAGTGTGTTTACATGGTACTTTCTATGGGACTTTACTGGGTACTTACTAGGGTTGTGCCGATGGACGATATCATCGTCCATCGTGATGGGTGACTGACATCCCGATGGAGAGACCACCATCGTGATGCCACGCCCCCGCCACGTTGCGCGTCGACACCATAAGCCGCGGTTACATGTACAAAATATCTTGATGGGATCAATGGTCGGATTAGAATCCAACCGTGTACATGGAACCAGAAAAATGTTTTCAGAATATAAAAACGTTCACTAAGGTCACACTTTCCGTCGGAATAAATCATTCGCACATGCGCAGTAGGGTTTGAAAACGGAAGGATATAAATTCCGCCAAGCGGCTTTTTTTTTTCAAGCTTTATTGTATGTAACAATTCAATACAAAACTATGTTAAACAGCGCCGAGCGGCTATATACATTGACATGTCAGCTCGGTAAAATACGAGACGATCTTCTAAACGTGCTTTTAATAATGTTACGGTTATTATGAAACACCTGTTCGCTCATCATTTGAATTTTAATCCGTGTGGTCAGTGCTTTTTCTGAACGAAGCCAGGATTAGCAGTATGCTAACACGGGCTAACAACATTAGCTTTGGGTGGTGCTGCTTACTGGCTGCACGTAAACATGTAAGAATAACATCAGCCTTTATTTAGTCGGGACACGACTGGAAACACAAATACGCGTGATTGTTTGAATGTTTTTTCTAAGGACTGAGCGACATTTCTGCGTTGAAGCTCAAACCGCTGTGTGTGCTGACGATCCGAGCTGTGCTCACACACACACTTTTAGACCCGGTTCTGAGTTCGGTTGCTTGTACCCCTAGAGCTGCGGGACGGATCGCAGTCTTAAATCTCACACACATAGCGCTCATGTAACAAAGCACCCCCCCTCCCTTCCCCTCAAACACAAAGCTGTAAGTCTGCGCGCTCCGCCGGTCCACTTCAGTAGTGAAGTGCGGGAGCGGACTACTTCTTTTCTATTTTGTTTGTTACTTTTTTTGTTAAAGTCACTTCCCTCAGTTTATACTGGATCATCGCGGATTAGTCATTAGTTGGGAAATAAAATGAAAAAAGCAAAAAAACGAATAGCAGTTATATAAGAACGAAAAATGTAAAAATACCCCCCCCCCCCGACGATGTCATCGGCCATCCCGATGGTTGACAGCAAACATCGTCAACGGCCAATTTAAGGGACATCGCCCAACCCTAGTACTTACATGGTACTTTTTGTGTCTACTCTGTACTTACATGGTACTTACTGTGTATTTATATGATGCTATTTGGTTCATACCCATGTGGTACATACTGGGTATTTATAATATTCTTACTGGGTATTTACATGTTGTGCAAAGGTGTCTTTTATGGTACTTACCACGTGTAAGAACAAGGTAAGTACAAATATAGTACCTTGACATTTAGGTCTGCACTCGCTGCACGTTTCATGGTATTTACCATGAATTTACCACAGAAACTACCCCTTAAGTACACTGAAACTGGAATGTAAAAGAAAGTCAGCCCTAATTCCACTCAACTACATGGTACTTTCATTACTAAATACTGGGTATGTTCACTTGAATATTACTTGGTACTTACCCCTTAAGTACAATGAAACTGTACTGTAAAAGAAATTCAGCCCTATTTCCACTCAACTACATGGTACTTTCATTACTAAATACTGGGTATGTTCACTTGAATATTACTTGGTACTTACCCCTTAAGTACACTGAAACTGTAACTGTAAAAGAAAGTCAGCCCTATTTCCACTCAACTACATGGTACTTTCATTACTAAATACTGGGTATGTTCACTTGAATATTACTTGGTACTTACCCCTTAAGTACACTGAAACTGTAACTGTAAAAGAAAGTCAGCCCTATTTCCACTCTATTACATGGTACTTTCAGTAGTAAATGCCACGTATTACCATCCCGTACAGTGTACATACACACTTGGTCATGAGGTAATGAGGATAATTAATAATTAATTTCAAGCATTACAGTCAAAGCGATAAAGAATTCACAGAAATTTATCAAACTCATTACAGAAATGATTAAATAAGTAAAATTCCTTTTGTATTTCATCAAAGTCGTTATGCTTTTTATGTTCACTTGAGCTCATATTGTGAATTTTCTTGCAGTTACAAACCCTGAAGAAGTCCTGCACCGTTACAAAACTCTGCTGAAAGAATTTTGATGGACAAAAAGCACGACCCTCAGGCCAACAATGTGTTTTTTGGAATGCTCCTTTGTACTGTTATGTACTTAAAACCTATTTCATTGTGATGAGACTTTGTATGCTGCAGACATGTATCATATTAAAGATTGTTGTTTTCACTGCTGTCTTGTTTCTCTCTAAACTTGCCTCATGTTACAAGAAGTAATCAGGCCAGAATATGTTTTTACAATGTAGTTACTTTACCCTTACCAACAGGTTAGCATTGTCTCATATGGTGAGGTCAGAAGACCAAGTGTGTATGTACACTGTACGGGATGGTAATACGTGGCATTTACTACTGAAAGTACCATGTAATAGAGTGATAATAGGGCTGAATTTCTTTTACAGTACAGTTTCATTGTACTTAAGGGGTAAGTAGCAAGTAATATTCAAGTGAACATACCCGGTATTTAGTAATGAAAGTACCATGTAGTTGAGTGGAAATAGGACTGACTATTACAGTTACAGTTACAGTTTCACTGTACTTAAGGGGTAGTTTCTGTGGTAAATTCATGGTAAATACCATGAAACGTGCAGCGAGTGCAGACCTAAAGGTCAAGGTACTTTATTTGTACTTACCTTGTTCTTACATGTGGTAAGTACCATAAAAGACACCTTTGCACAACATGTAAATACCCAGTAAGAATATTATAAATACCCAGTATGTACCACATAGGTATGAACCAAATAGTACTATATAAATACACAGTAAGTACCATGTAAGTACAGAGTAGACACAAAAAGTACCATGTAAGTACCCAGTAAAGTCCCATAGAAAGTACCATGTAAACACACTGTAAGTACCCAGTAAATTCCATAAAAAGTACCATGTAAGTACCCTGAAAGTACACAGTAGTTACACTATAAGTACCATGTATATACCACTTAAGTACACTGTAAGTACTGTACTGTAAAAGAAAGCGTTACCGAATTAGCTACGGCCCATGCAGATAAAAATGAGACTACTGGGACTCAAAACTCTGGAGTGACGAGACAAAAATCTCCTTTTTTATGGAACTAATACTTTTAAAACCGAATGGCGTCGTAAAGCTGAGGATTTCAAAGATAAATGCATGGTGCCTACAGTGAAACATGGTGGTGGCAGTGTCCTGATGTGGGGCTGCAAGAGTGCTGCTGGTGTGGGGGAGCTGCATTTCATTGATGGGATCATGAACTCAACAATGTAGTGCTCTATACTGAAGAAGAAGATGCTGCCATTACTTCATTGGTCATTGACCACTTTTCCAACACGACAATGATCCAAAACACACTTCTAAGGCTACTGCTGTATTTTCTGAGGAAGAACAGGGTGAAGGTGATTGAACGGCCAAGTATGTGTCCTGATCTGAACCCTATCCAACACCTGTGGGGTATTCTGAAGAACAAGTTGAGCATCACTCCCCATCAGGCTCTAAAATAGGTTTTTCTTGAAGAATAGATAAAGAGAGATGTTGCAATATATCTGTAACTTGTTCATTCCATGTCTAGAAGACTTGGTGCTATTCTTAGAAATCACTGTGGTCATACAAAATAATAGATGTAGTAGTTTTTGCAGCGTGTATTCATTTTTGCTTTAACTTAGGCCTGCATGATTAACTGCAAATTTATCATCATCATGGTATCAGGTCATTGCGGTATGCTTACCGCAAAAGGAGGCCTAAATGGCGATAAGTGTTCTCCTAATATGGTTACACAAATAATAAACTACCTCTATGTAGTAGGGTTGGGCGATGTCCCTTAAATTGGCCGTGGACGATGTTTGCTGTCAACCATCGGGATGGACGATGACATCGTCGGGGGGGGGGGGGGGGGGGTATTTTTACATTTTTCGCTCTTATATGACTGCTATTCGTTTTTTTGCTTTTTTCATTTTATTTCCCAACTAATGACTAATCCGCGATGATCCAGTATAGACTGAGGGAAGTGACTTTAACAAAAAAAGTAACAAACAAAATAGAAAAGAAGTAGTCCGCTCCGCACTTCACTAGTGAAGTGGACCGGCGGAGTGCGGACTTACAGCTTTGTGTTTGATGGGAAGGGGGGGGGGGGGTACATGAGCGGTATGTGTGGGAGATTTAAGACTGCGATCCGTCCCCGCAGCTCTAGGGGTACGAGCAACCGAACTCAGAACCGGGTCTAAAAGTGTGTGTCTGAGCACAGCTAAGATCGTCAGCACACACAGCGGTTTGAGCTTCAACGCAGAAATGTCGCTCAGTCCTTAGAAAAAACATTCAAACAATCACGCGGATTTGTGTTTCCAGTCGTGTCCCGACTAAATAAAGGCTGATGTTATTCTTACATGTTTACGTGCAGCCAGCAAGCAGCACCACCCAAAGCTAATGTTGTTAGCCCGTGTTAGCATACTGCTAATTCTGGCTTCGTTCAGAAAAAGCACTGACCACACGGATTAAAATTCAAATGATGAGCGAACAGGTGTTTCATAATAACCGTAACATTATTAAAAGCACGTTTAGAAGATCGTCTCGTATATTACCGAGCTGACATGTCAATGTTCGGCGCTGTTTAACATTGTTTTGTATTGAATTGTTACATTCAATAAAGTTTGAAAAAAAAAAGCCGCTCGGCGGAATTTATGTTCTTCCGGTTTTCAAACCCTACTGCGCATGTGCGAATGATTTATTCCGACGGAAAGTGTGACCTTAGTGAACGTTTTTATATTCTGAAAACATTTTTCTGGTTCCATGTACACCGTTGGATTCTAATCCGACCATTGATCCCATCAAGATATTTGGCACATGTAACCGCGGCTTATGGTGTCGACGCGCAATGTGGCGGGGGCGTGGCATCACGATGGTGGTCTCTCCATCGGGATGTCAGTCACCCATCACGATGGACGATGATATCGTAAAATATTGTTGCCAAATATTTTGGATTAATCCCACTAATGAGTTCTATGAGTTAGTTTTTTATGTTTTATAATACCTATAACTGCAATTTACAATAAAAGTTTTAAAAAAAGAAAATAATCAAATCCCTCTCATACGTTTCTCAAAGACACACACAGGACATCACACACCAAGCAGAAATGAAATTATTGTTAATAATGATGTCCAGCTAAATGACAAAAGAGCAAAGAAAACAGGATGATGTGATTGATTTCTTATTAATTATTATTAATTTAACATAAGAAAGACCACACTTAATTCATGGCACCTACATTAATATTTCCAGGCTTTGTTTGTTTTGTTCTGCTGCATGTTTATATTTGTATAATTTTGACAGAATTTATTTTTATGGAGAGCAAAATATTATAAGTCATTTAAGGTTTACCTTGATTTATTCTGGATTAATATTCGTGTCTATTTTTATTCATATTAATGTTTTAAAAGTTCAGTTTTAAAAGATTATCTTTAGTGTGTTCAGTAAATGTTTATCTTGTTCAGCCCAAAACCTAAAGCGATTTTGGATTTAGCCTCCCTGGGCGACTGAGTTTGTGTGACATTTGAAAAAAAATGTTCACGGAGTAAATTAGTGTAAAACCGGCACTGCTGGTTGAAAAACGCTGCGCTATTAATTTAGAAGCACAAATTTCTTAAACACGATAAAGGCGTTAAGACATGAATGGTGGTTCGGTCATAGATAGACGGGTTCTGCGGTTTTTTGCTGGGTCTGTCGGATTTCAGATGACTTGTTTTGGGCTGGAAAACGTTCACAACACTGCTCCCAAACTTCAGCTATAACTGTGAAACTAACACGGCATGATTGGAGCTAATCCAGCCGCACAGCTGCTATCTAGATGCAGATAGCAGCTCAGACGAGGAAAACAAAGACGTTCATGGATCTATTTCTGCAGCAGTGAACGTACCAACTATGTTGAGTTGAAGCTGCGGGTTCCAGCTGCTATCCAGCAGTCTGCGCTGACGACAGAGCTCCTCCTCGTTCTGGACGATGGTTCCTTCAGCAGCAGAAAGTTGTTCTCTGACAGAACCTTTCTGAGGTTCTGAAGACATGGTTCCTGCTCCGATCTTCAGCTCCAACTCCCACAAACACCGCCGTCCTCTTCACTGCAGCTCCGATCGATCATCTGCTAGTCTCACAATTACAGCAATCCACGTTGTCTTTCCGTTCAACACTTCTTCACTCATTTACGACACTTTGGAAAATGCTGAGAGTTCCCACTCGAACCACGTATCGTCCTTTCTGTCCAAAAACCTCACAAACGTCCCAACAAAACACCACCGTCCTCACAACACAAGCTAACGCTGCTAACAAGCTAACGCTGCTAGCGCCTCGTGCTGTTTACTTCCGGGTCACGTGCAGGAACTTTATTAATAAAGAGACATAAGAAAAGCTTAACTGGACCTTAAGATGGTTCAAAACGCTTTCAGTATTTTTTAAAACAGCTTTAATTCATGAACTATCAAGGAAAAGTAAATCTACATGGAAAAAAAACGTTTTGATAAAGTATTTGAGAGCTGGTATGACGTCATCACACTGTAAGTAATTATAGTCTTAAGATTTGACTTCAAAATGCATCTCAGACTAACTAGACTTAAACACATTTGTTTAAACTTTTCCTAAACTATGATAATTGATAAAGGAAAGGAAAGTGAACAAAAAAAGTCAATAACAAAGAAAGGCTATAATTGCTAAATAAAGCGGATAAAACAAGAGAGGTCTCCTCAATTTCAATATTTAAACGACATTTAACAAAATAAATGCAAACAGTTTTCACTGTTTCTTGTTTCTGTTTTTTCTATATAAGGCTTGTTCAATAAAAAGAAAAAATATCAGTTTATTTAATGTTGAGAAGAAATAAACAGAATTTAAACATCCAGTTTTCATAAAAAGATCAATGATACCTGTTTTTATCGCATCAATGTCTTTTTAGATTTTTGTAGATGTTAGAGTTGTAATGTCTAATATTATGTAATATTAAATTTTATTTTATATGATAATAAACTAAGGATTTCTTTGTTGTTTTGTCCTTGCAGGAATGGCTGTAATGCTGGAGCTACAAAAACGCTCTCATAGGTTTATTAGTATGAGGCTGAAGGCGGAAAATGATGAGTTATTTGTTAGTTATATGAAAAATAAAATGAAAACAAATACCAAATGCTTCTGTGAGTCTGGTGTGGGGCTGGGGCCTTCCTGAAGTCCACTGTCATTTCCACTGTCTTAGATGTCTTTAGATGTTTTTCATGTAGCTGCTATATTTTTGATAGTGAAACTGTGTTGAACACTAAATGTCCTCATGTTTCATGCTGATCAGGCAGAAATGCAGAAATGTGTGCTGCAGATGCCATGTTTGCCACTAGAGGGCAGCACAGCAGCTTCAGTCTTTGTCATTGTTGCTGTGTGAGCCTGAAGGAGCTTCAAAGTGAGCTGCAGCTTGGTTCAGACAAACCTCCACATTCACACACAGATGTGATCCTGAAGAAGTCTGAACAGAACATTTCAGGAGAACTCTTCAGTCCAGAACATGAGCCTGCATTGTTCCTGAAACTGGGATCAGAGTTCTGCTCTCTGCTCCAACAGAACCACCTTCATGAGCTCCTGGTTTCTTCTGGATCCTCCAACATTCAGACGCTCTCTGACTGAGTTCATGTCTGCACAGAAACCTTCAGGATTCTCTTCTTCCACACGTCTTTCACTCTGAAACTCTCTTCTGAATGTGGATCATCTCAGTCAGACGTTCAGCAGCATCAGAGCCGTGCATGTGCTCCTCCTCATGAGTCCTGAAGCTGCACCGTCAGCTGCAGAGCTTCAGAGCTGCTTCCTTCTCAGACTTTCCACTTTCTTTGGCTCTCTGGCTCTGATGCTGCTGCTGCTGCAGAAAAACTCTGCAGAGAGAGGATGGAGGCGGCAGATGAAGCTGCTGCAGACTGGGGGCGGAGACTGGAGATGATTGACGAAGATCAGAGGGCGGAGTTTCATCAGGATGAAGGTGCTTGGATTCTGGCTTGATTATCCTAAAATCAAGAGACTCAAACAGGAAGTTCCTGATGTTTACTTTTCTGATGGATTTCCATTTTCAAGTGTTTCCACAAACTGATGATGTCATCAATCTGATCTTTCAAAACACTTTTCTTCCTGGTTTCATTGACAGCAAATGTTTCTAAAGATCTGACCCCCTAAAAGCTCCAATAGCAGCTCAGCAGAAACTCTGATCTTTCTTGATGTGGAGGGGCGGAGCCTGAAGAGGAAGCATCTTTTTGCAGGTGGTGCTGCAGCTTTGGGCATGTTTTCTAACTCTTTAGTTTCTGCTGTTCATGGAGTCGTGTCCCTCTGTTCTTGGAAAGGAGAAACGTGCAGAGAACTTTTCCCATTTCCACTCCCTCCTTTCAGCTGCTGCCCACTGTTCCCCTCTGAATCAGGAGGGAGGAGCTCTCATCTGTTCTGACCACCCCCATCTAGAAAGACATCAGCACTACCTGAACATTCCAAAGCTCTTTTCCAACCCATTTCTACTGAGAAGGAACCAAACACATGAAGATTAGAACAGCTGGAACAGGATGAGGGGGAAGGCTAAAGATTCAAGTCTGTTTGTGAGTCAAAGATAGAATGAAGACAGAAATCAATATAAAATACAGAGTTGATTCAAAAGAGCATTTATTAGATCCAAACAGGCGGCAGGAATTTTACAGACAGCTTTCAGTTTGAAGCTTTTTGACACTAAGATGCAGTTCTGCAAACAGCCAGCAGGTGTCTCCCTTCTCCCTCCCGCTTCAATGCAGTTGGTGCTGTTGCAGCAGCTGCATCAAAGTGATTATCTGCATCCAGAGGCTGTCATTCCTCACTAAGATCCACTCTGTTCATTCATGTCCTCTGTAGAAAACAGGCTTTATGCTCAGAAAGTTTCTACTAGTTTAGACATTCTAGAAAACGAGGAGATTCTACTGGATTCAGATGAAACATCTTTAAAACTGGAGCTAAAAATGCTGTCAGCATGAAAAAGAACAGAGTTTTACCCACAAAACACCAAAGAAAAAGGAAGTTCAGTCAGAAAACTGTGGAAAACATCAGTCAAAGCAAAACTCTGAGTCTTTCAAACTGCACGAGTCAATATTTGATCATCAACAGAACAGAGATGATAGAAAAATGATTCAACTGAGAGACTTTTGTTCACTAACTGAGATCAGACGGGATTTCTGCTCCAAAAACTGACTTTAAAGAACTTGAATCCAAACCAGTGAGTCATGTGACCACAGCGTTTGTCCGTGTCTCCTCTATGAACATTCTGGTCACATGACCATGTTGGAGGTTTCTGAATGAAACTCTGTGTTTGTTTGTCAATGAGAGTTTCTGGAGAACAGAAATCAAGTGTGAAACATCTGGAACCAGAATCTTGTGATCCAGAGTTCTGGTTCTGTCCCTGTTCCAGAGACAGAACCAGGATCCAACGCCTGACTGTGTTTTCCCACACGTAGATCTATGTCTTCCAGAAATGTTCTGTCTGATCAATGATTCCCTCAATCCTTGATTGGTCCATCCCAAACTCACATCTGTCCATCAAATGTAGATCAAAGAAGAAAGTGATGATCTAGAAAAGAATCTGTTTGTCTGCAGGTCTGTTTTTTTTTTTTTTGGAGCTGCTGAGCATCTGAATCCAACCCATGTTTCAGATCAACACTCCAAGTTAGAATGAGAAGAGGAAGTGCAGTTCTCCATCAGTCCACCAGGGGAGCTGCAGCACAATAACTGTCCACTTGATGCTGAGAGACAGTGGAGCTGATCTCAGATCAGTTCCTGCTGCAGCTCTGACACTCATCTCCACTTCCTCTGATTCCTCCATCACTCTGCTCTCCACCTCCCAGGAACACCGTCCAGTCACAACATCTCTGCAGACCAGCTGCTGCTGCTGCTCCTCTCTGCTCCTCCAGGAGGAACATCACTCCCACAGGCTCCTTCCCTCCCACCTGCAGAGAGAAAGTGTAGAGACAGAGATGAAGGAGTGTCTCCTGATCCTGGTCTGTCAGTCAGTGATGCAACACAGCAGCAGAAAGAGCAGCAGGAGCCTCAGGCCTGTTCAGAGCAGCAGCTTCCTGTCATCTTTGGATCTCATCTGCACAATTGTCATCTCGGTTTACAATCTTTCCAGTCAGAATCTTCATATATCTTATCACCTAGCCATAAGTCTGGACATTGAATTTTCTCTCCCTGCACCTATAATCAAGCGTATAATAACCTTTCGTAACCTCAAATCTTTCTCTCCTGATGCACTGTCAGCCTCCCTTGCTGCTAAATTGTCCGTCTCTCCTCCTCCCCTGTCTAACAATCCTACAGAACATGTAAATTTTTACAATAGCACCCTCTCCTCCTGTCTTGACCAGTTGGCTCCCACTTAAACGAAAAATGTCTCCATCACCCACTCAGCACCCTGGTATACCACTGAACTCCGCACCATGAAATCCCGCAAACGACAGCTTGAGAGACTGCATCACAAAACTGGACTAACTGTACATCTCCAGATGTAAATGGATTTCACTTACCAGTACAAGAATGCCCTCACTGCAGCATTTGACACCATCAGTCACTCCATCCTGCTCTCCCGTCTCAAGAACGGTCTCAACATCACTGGCTCTGCTCTATCCTGGCTTCAGTCCTACCTCACAAGCCGTCAACAGTTTATCAAGGGAAACAATTGCTCATCCTCCACAGCTCCTCTGTTGCAAGGTGTTCCCCAAGGTTCAGTGCTTGGCCCACTCCTGTTCATCCTTTACCTCATTTCCCTTGGTGACATCATCCGACAACATGGCTTAAATTTTCACTGTTGATTTGATTTGATTTGAAATGGTTTATTTCAAGCAATTAAGTAGAAATAATACACAAAAGCAATATAATCATCAGTTGTACATTCATACAGTAACTAGTCAAACTTAGGATAATTAGACATATTAATAAATATTGCTTGAAAGGGAGTGGAAGGAAGCCAATTTATATAATCCCACCCCGTTATACTATAACCATTTTATTACATGATTTATCAATATCCGGTTCCTAGCTTTTATCAGACAGAATTAAGAATCATAAGGTATCAATAAAGCACATGACAAAGATGAATTACTTAATTATTACGTAAAAAATAACTATTTTAGAAATCAACATGGCAAATGCAGCATCTGAAATATATGCAGATTATGTTACTTATAAAAGTCATTCATATGATTATAACATAATACTATATCAGTAAAGTAGACACAACACTGTTTCAGGAATTTTCATAGCAAAATTTCATCAAGTATCAAAAGTTAAAAACGTGCAAAATTATGCTACATTAGGAAAGCTTTTTGAATCAATTTATCAATTTTTGGAGCAAGTGAAGTAAAATCATTAAAAGTCAATCAATTTAACAATTTTCAAAAAGTGATTAATCATTTGTTTTACTTTTTATATTTTTTTGTATTTTTATTTTTTTATTTATTTTATAATAAAGAAATGCTGTAAGGGAAAAATAAAAAGGGTCCATAATCTGTCGATTGTCCAAGGTTGGTATTTCTTCTTCTGCTGAATGACAGCGGATCTTCTGGGTTCAAAACAGTTAATAGTTTTCTTCCATGTTATGTCTGCAGACATTAGATTCAGGTCCATATCCTTCCTCGGCTGATATCAGCTGCGGTGAAAGACAGAATTAAGAATCTGTCTTTCACCGCAGGTCAGAGCTCTGCTGTTATTCAGGTGACGTCATGGCGTCATGACGTATGGAGAAAGGGAGGAATCCAGGCGTCATATTTCTTGAAATTATATGACTCTTTGATTTATTAGTGCATGTTGTTTCAGACGACTGTGATAAGACACTTCTCAAAGTCCTTCATGTTGTCCACAACTAGAACCTTGGCCCGGTCCTCTGGACCGAGTGGTTTGACGTAAATCCTGCAGCCTTTAACCCAAGTGTTCTCAATCTGCTTACGCTTCCTGAGAAGCCGTGCATGTTTGGAGATTTCAGCATTTTCCCCTCAGGGCGGGTCAGTCAATTAACTCACCTGCTCAGCGTCCTTTTTAAGTCAGGTGGGCAATTGTTCATTTTCTCTTACCTTCGCCGCTCATTCTTCGCCATTCTCCGTATCCCCGGGTCTCCTTCTTTTTCGGCGTCTTGCTGTATTCCCCCCCGTCCTTCAGATGTATGGTTCCCCTGTTTTCTGATGTGGGGCTTTCGTTTTGCCGCATCTGCTCCCCTTTTGCGGCGATCAGTGGGTGGCTGACGGCGCCCAGCGCGTTCGTGTCGCCGCGGTCGCGTGCATCTGCAGGGGGTGTGCTTTCCGCGGTGTTCGGGTTGTCCGTGGCCCCCGATCAGGAGCAGTCCGGGTCTTCTCGTCTGCCGTGGTCAGCCGAATTTCTACGGTGAGCGGCATGCGGTTCTTTTCCCGTGTTTTTTTTCTAAGGCTTCTTGCTTCCTGTTTACTTCGGTAATCGGTGACGTCACGCCCCTAAGGACCCTGGGAATTGTAGTTTTAGGACTCATGGTCCACTTCATGATGCACTTCTGATTCATTTTCTGCTGTGTAGTTCTGCGTCGTCCGGTTATTGTTTCAGGGGTTGTGGGGTCTCTTCTGTGGTTGTGAAGGCTGCCGGTCCTCGTCTGGACAGGTTTCTCATGCTGGCTGAATTTGTTGTGGCTTTTAGCATTTTCTCTGTTGCTGTTTTGTTCTTTGGGAGCTGAATGTGAATATTGACAATCTTTAATTCGATGGTGGCTTTATTATTATGGCGGTTCTTCTGTTTATTTTCTTCGTTGTTGTAGCTGCTGGTTAGTCAGAATGTGAATTAGTCTCTCTTGGAGAGACTAATTCAGTCTCTCCTCTGTGGACAATTTCCCTATGATTGGTCTCTTTTATGCAGGGTCTATGGCTCGTTTTATTCACTCAGCGCATGTTCTGCATCTGGTTCTGCTCCACCTGTCTTTCCCCGCTCTGTGTACCCCAGTGGGTCCTGCCCTGGCTTCGGGGACTTGCGTCGGCCGCATTAGTGAGTATGTCAGTCTCGTCGCGGTCTTGTTTTCTCGGCTGGACAGTTACTTTATTATTCTCTCTCTGGTTTGGTTTGGAGGTTTGTGGGGGCTATGTGATGGATTCTTCCGGGGTATCGTTTTCAAATCCGCAACTGAGGGTGGCCCCTAGGAAGTGTTCAGGTTGACGTGACTCGATCTGGACCTGTTAGCGCCTCGCAGTTCATCTTTCTGGGCATCAGTGGCCCAGTTCCTCATGCACCTTCGGGATTAGTATATATTTTCTTCAGCTGCCCATGCTGTCTCCACAATTTTTCCTCCGAACGCAATACAAGGCTGAGGATGACTGTTTTCGCTGATGTTCTCACTGTTCTGCCTCTATGGCAGATTTCTCGGTTTATTTTTAGTGTGAAGTGAACTCATTTTGAACTATCAAAATTTATAGTCCTGTGACATTCCTTTATGCTTGCAGCATCCTGTGAAGAAATAGGATGTTCTTTGTGCAAAGTTAGGAGTTTTCCATGGATGCAATAAATATGCCATGGACTACATCCGTACCATCTGGATTGAAGGTTCTTCCCCTGGGAAAGTGTGAAGATTCAAGTTCTCATGTGGAGGTTGAAGCTGATCTCACCCTAAAGCCAGGAGGAGGAACTCTGAGGCTGATACTCTATTGGCCAGTGAGAGCAGGAAGGACATTTACCGATGAATCAGAGCGACCAAGGGCGGAGGTTCGGCTGCCATGATGCTTCCGGAAGGCGGAGATTCAAACACATGTTAAAAGGACTGTTTGTTTTTAAAGTTGTCCATGGTTCTCAAGAAAATCTATGAGTAATTTGCATGTAACTTGTAACTGTAGGTCTTGGGAATCCAGATATATCTGCATTAATGTTTTAATCTGTGCTAGAACTATTGTCAGGGAAATAAATTTTGTTTATTTTTAACCCGGTTGAATCCTTGGTTTGCTTTACCACTCTCGACTCCTGAACACGCACGGATGGAAAGATCTAAAAGCGGAACATTTCTTTTCTACAGGACCAAACATCTGGAAGCAGCTGGACTGACTCCAACCCTCTACTGACCTCAGAGTCTGCAGTTTGGAGTTTGGACTCTCCACCAGATCCTGGAGATGCTGAACATCTGAAGGCCAAAGGTCATTCCCTCTCAGGTCCAGTTCTGTCAGGTGGGACGAGTTGGACTTCAGAGCTGAGACCAGAGCAAAACAGCTGGTCTTTGACAACCTGCAGAACTCCAACCTGAATCCAGAACAAAGAGTTGAGTTTAAAGACAAAGTTCATGTTTTTCATCCTTCTCTTCTTCTAAAGAGTTCAGAGCTGAAGAAGATCAGAAAGTTTAGAAAAAGTCCAAAGATGTGAAGCAACAGCAGCAGATCAGAAGAGTCCAGCAGAAGCAGAGAAGAAGAACATTCAGGAACATTCAGGACAACATGCAGCTGCTTCAGGAAAGAAGTCCAGATGTGTGAAAGTCAAACATCAGCCTGTGGCTGCATCCAAACCAACTGATGTTTCTGCAGCAACAGCAGAAAAAGTCCACTTCCTCTTTCTGCTCAGCTCTTTTCCAAACAGCACTGAATCATGGAAGAATTTTAGCAGCATGATGCTGGAAAGTCTTCATCCCAGTTTTCAGGAGATGATCTTCCAGTCCTTCTCTGCTGCAGCCCTTCAAGCAGAGACTTTCAGCTCCAACAGATCAAAGCAGAGAGAAGAAGGAAGTGATGAGGAAGAGTCAGCAGCAAATGTTGGACATTGATCCCTGATCCATGACTTCAGCTCTGAATGAAGAGTCAGAAGCTGCTGGGAGCTTTGATGGATGATGTGATGATGTTTGTGGATGAAAAGGTGAGGATGTTTGTGGAGGATGTGTCTGTCAGAGCAGCATCCAGCTGCAGCATGATGACGTCACTGTCTGCTCACAAACATCAGCCGCTGGACTCTCAGCTGCATCTGCTGAAACACAGCAGCAGGACTCAGAGTGCATGTCAGCGTGCACGGTTGCTTCTTCTGCACGCGCTTTAAAGGAGTCTGTTGGAGCAAAGACACAAAGAAGAGCTGATGGCTGCAAGCAGAACTTTGTGGAGCACAAATGACAGCAGACAGCTTTGAAACAAGCAGCTGCTGGAAGAAAACAAGAAGTTCTTCTGCAGATCTTTGAAGAGAACAAGCAGCTGTAGGAAGAAAAGAAGAAGTTCCACTGGAGATCTTTGAAGAGAACAAGCAGCTGCAGGAAGAAAAGAAGAAGTTCTTCTGCAGATCTTTGAAGAGAACAAGTAGTTGCAGGAAGAAAAGAAGTTCTTCTGCAGATCTTTGAAGAAAACAAGCAGTTACAGGAAGATAAGAGGTTCTTGTGCAGATCTTTGAAGAGAACAAGCGGATGCAGGAAGGAAAGAAGAAGTTCTTCTGAAGATCTTTGAAGAGAACAAGCAGCTGCAGGAAGAAAAGAAGTTCTTCTGCAGATCTTTGAAGAGAACAAGCAGCTGTAGGAAGGAAAGAAGAAGTTCTGCAGATCTTTGAAGAGAACAAGTAGTTGCAGGAAGAAAAGAAGAAGTTCTTCTGCAGATCTTTGAAGAAAACAAGCAGCTGCAGGAAGAAAAGAAGAAGTTCTTCTGCAGATCTTTGAAGAGGACAGGCAGCTGGAGAAAAAAAAGAAGAAGTTCTTCTGCAGACCTCTGAAGAGAACAAGCAGCTGCAGGAAGAAAAGAAGAAGTCCTGCAGATCTTTGAAGAGAAAAAACAGCTGCAAAAAGAAAATAAGTTATTTTGCAGATCTTTGAGGAGAACAAGCAGCTGCTGGAAGAAAAGAAGACGTTCTTCTGCAGATCTTTGAAGGGAAACAGCAGCTGCAGGAAGAAAACAAGACGTTCTTCTGCAGATCTTTAAAGAGAACAAGCAGCTGTAGGAAGAAAAGAAGAAGTTATTCTGCAGATCTTTGAAGAAAACAAGCAGCTGGAGAAACAAAAGAAGTTCTTCTGCAGATCTATGAAGAGAACAAGCAGCTACAGGAAGTAAAGAAGAAGTTCAACAGATCTTTGAAGACAACAACCAGTTACAGGAAGATCATAAGAAGTCCTGCAGATCTTTGAAGATAACAAGCAGCTGCAGGAAGAAAAGAAGTTCTTTTGCAGATCTTTGAGGAGAACAAGCAGCTGCTGGAAGAAAAGAAGTTCTTCTGCAGATCATTGAAGAGAACAAGCAGCTGCAGGAAGATCATAACAAGTCCTGCAGATCTTTGAAGAGAACAAGCAGCTGCAGGAATAACAGAAGTTCTTTTGCAGATATTTGAGGAGAACAAGCAGCTGCTGGAAGAAAAGAAGAAGTTCTTCTGCAGATCTATGAAGGGAAAAAGCAGCTGCAGGAAGAAAAGAAGAAGTTCTTCTGCAGATCTATGAAGGGAACAAGAAGCTGCAGGAAGAAAAGAAGAAGTTCTTCTGCAGATCTATAAAGATATCAAACAGCTGCAGGAAGAAAAGAAGAAGTTCTTCTGCAGATCTTTGAAGAAAACAAGCAGTTACAGGAAGATAAAAGGTTCATGTGCAGATCTTTGAAGAGAATACAAGCAGATGCAGGAAGGAAAGAAGAAGTTCTACTGAAGATCTTTGAAGAGAACAAGCGGCTGCAGGAAGAAAAGAAGAAGTCCTGCAGATCTTTGAAGACAACAGGCAGCTGCAAAAAGAAAATAAGATGTTCTTCTGCAGATTTTTAAAGGGAACAAGCAGCTGTAGGAAGAAAAGAAGAAGTCCTGCAGATCTTTGAAGAGAACAAGCAGCTGCAGGAAGAAAAGAAGAAGTCCTTCTGCAGATCTTTGAAGAGAACAAGGAGTTACAGGAAGACCATAAGAAGTCCTGCAGATCTTTGAAGAGAACAAGCAGCTACAGGAAGTAAAGAAGAAGTTCAACAGATCTTTGAAGACAACAACCAGTTACAGGAAGATCATAAGAAGTCCTGCAGATCTTTGAAGATAACAAGCAGCTGCAGGACTGAAAATAAGTTCTTTTGCAGATCTTTGAGGAGAACAAGCAGCTGCTGGAAGAAAAGAAGAAGTTCTTCTGCAGATCTTGGAAGGGAACAAGAAGCTGCAGGAAGAAAAGAAGACGTTCTTCTGCAGATCTTTGAAGAGAACAAGCAGCTGCAGGAAGATCATAAGAAGTCCTGCAGATCTTGGGAGGGAAAAAGCAGCTGCAGGAAGAAAAGAAGAAGTTCTTCTGCAGATCTATGAAGGGAACAAGAAGCTGCAGGAAGAATAGAAGAAGTTCTTCTGCAGATCTATAAAGAGATCAAGCAGCTGCAGGAAGAAAAGAAGTCCTTCTGAAGATCTTTGAAGAGAACAAGCAGTTGCAGGAAGAAAAAAATTTCTTCTGCAGATCTTTGAAGAGAACAAGCAGCTGCAGGAAGAAAAGAAGAAGTCCTTCTGCAGATCTTTGAAGAGAACAAGCAGTTGCAGGAAGAAAAGAAAAAGTCCTTCTGCAGATCTTTCAAGAGAACAAGCAGTTACAGGAAGATAAGAAGTTCTTCTGCAGATCTTTGAAGAAAACAAGCAGCTGCAGGAAGAAAATGATAAGTTCTTCTGCAGATCTTTGAAGAGAACGAGCAGTTGCAGGACGATAAGACGTTTTTATGCAGATCTTTGAAGAGAACAAGCAGTTGCAGGACGATAAGACGTTTTTATGCAGATCTTTGAAGAGAACAAGCAGCTGCAGGAAGAAAAGAAGAAGTTCTGCAGATCTTTGAAGAGAACAAGCAGCTGCAGGAAAAAAAGAAGTTCTTCTGCACATCTACGAAGAGAACAAGCAACTGCAGGAAGAAAAGAAGAAGTTCTTCAGCAGATCTATGAAGAGAACAAGCAGCTGCAGGAAGAAAAGAAGAAGTTCTTCAGCAGATCTATGAAGAGAACAAGCAGCTGCAGGAAGAAAAGAAGAAGTTCTTCAGCAGATCTATGAAGAGAACAAGCAGCTTCAGGAAGAAAAGTAGAAGTTCTGCAGATCTTTAAAGAGAACAAGAAGTTACATGAAGATAAGAAGTTCTTCTGCAGATCTTAAAAAATAGAAGTTACAGGAAGAAAAGAAGAATTTCTTCTGCAGATCTTTGAAGAGAAAACAAGCAGCTGCAGTAAGGTGCTTCTGAAGATCAGAATCTGGACATTTCTGCTCACTGTGGGTCAATTTTGTCATCATATTGATCTGAAACCAACTGAAACACGACAGAAAATCTTCCAGTGAAACATCAGAAAGTTCTTCACCTGATCCGTTCTTCTCCTTCTTTAGGGAGTTCAGCTTCTTTACTGACCTCAGAGTCTGCAGTCTGCAGTCTGGACTCTCCAGAAAACCACACAGATGAAGAACTCCTGAATCCTGCAGGTTCTGGTTCACGCCCAGGTCCAGTTCTCTCAGATTAGACGGGTTTTTCTTCAGAGCTGAGACCAGAGCTTCACAGCTGATCTCTGACAAACTGCAGTCTATCAACCTGCAATCAGACAGAAAATTGCGTTCAGCAGCAGTGATGCAGCTGGAGGTCCAGGAACTTGGTCCATTCAGTCAGGTGGGACCCGCCCTGATGACAGACTGACAGATGACATTTTCACTGTTTGCTCATTTCTTTTGGATTTGGACCCAAAAACATGATCAGGAATGAAAATGCAATAGATTAGAAATGGCTTGAAATGAAGTTAAAACAGACGAGGAATTGAAATGTCATTGATCATCAGGAATTATTCATGACTACATATTTACAATCCAATAGATTTAAAGCTTTGATTTCAAAAATGTCAGATAAAATTGTATTTCTTCATCTTTAATCCTAAATTTTAAAATGCATTTTCAAATGATCACATTGCAAAAAAAAAGCTGAAAAAGTCTTTAGTTCTTCTCTGAAAACATTTCCTGACATCTTTAAACTGTAGAGGCCTTGAAAAACATGAGGATCCACCGGACCCAAAAGGTCTGAATGTAGCCCTGAAGAGGAGCTGCTGATGGTTCTGCTGTTAGTCTAAGGGTTTCAGCTTGTTCTGCCGCTCCCAAAATTTGCAGCTTTTCATGTCACCTTTTCATTGTTCATGAAGTGTTGAACTCTATTCTAAGGCCGCATTTACACTGCAGGTCTTGATGCCCATATCCGATTTTCTGACTATATCCGATTTTTTTGACGACCCGCTTACATCATCTTTTGAAAGTGACCCGTATCCGATTTTTGCATTTACACTTTACAATGCTGAAGCTATCAAACATAGACGTTCTGAGGACTACGTAGCAGCATTTCCGCCTTCCGCGGACCTCCCTCGTACATTTGTATTGCTGCGGTTGTCATGGAGGCAACGCAGCGACGGAAGGAGGCCTTCCCTTGGGCACTCCTGGATGAGGCAGGCGCACGAGCAGGGATGCAGCCCGGGAGAGGAAAAAGGGGGGGGTTGCTCGGCCGGCTTATGTGCTCTCTCTGAGTTTTGAATGAGGAAGTGTTTGCAGATGTGCTGTACTAACAGTTTGATCCAAGTGTTGGACCTTTCCTGCGCGCTGACTTCTTTTTTTCCCACCGTGGTCAGAAATGCACGGGAGATTTTCTCCAGGGCTGAAGGCGGATTCTCCTTCTGGGTTCACTTTGGGGGAGACACCTCATTTTTAATTTACGGTTCTCCGTCACACTCTCGCTCCGTGCTCACAACCCCTCTCCTCTCCTTACACAAACACACTGAAGTAATTTATATTTTTGTCCTCATTTTATTGGGGTTTTGTGTGTGCTTTAACGTTCTTTGATCTTTGAAGGGACATCCTGCAATTTGCATATGTAAGGAGATTTCAGTACTACAGCTGCAAGCTCATCCCCCTTCAGGGGAAACAGAGCTTTTGATCTTCTGAGGCCATATGAGCAAAGATCATAAATTAATCTTCTCGGACTGATTAAATGTGTGGGAACTTCTGAAGGAGCCAACTCACGTGTGGAGAACAAAAGCTTTATGATCTACTGACTGCATTGCTGGGAAGTTCCTGCCGCCTGTGGAGGACCACATGGGAAGCAGAGACCAGATGCTGTGACTCCAAGTATGGGCTGAAGGAAGTAGGCGGGCTCCTCTGTCAACCAATCCGAGTGGCCAAAGGCAGAGATTTGGCCGCCATCATGCTTACGGGGGAGGAGATTCTGACCACATCTTAAAAGGGCCATGCTTTGGAATAAGCGTGGTTCCCAGACAAGCTGCATGTAAATTCGGATTTTAATTTCTTACGTATTGCAGGCCTTGGATTTGAGAACCCAGATCAATCTGTTTTATTTTATTTAGAGCTCTTTGTTAGGGACAATAAAAACTCCTAATTTTATTCCATTCGCATTTTCTGGTCATTCTCCCGACTTGGAACACGCATGGAAGAAATCTCAAAGCGACAGATTTCTTCATTCCTTCAACACACACGCACACGCACACACACACACACACACACACACACAGCACGCGCGGTCCCCATCATACACACCCCCACTCCGCAACACAAGCAAAGAAATACACGGCTTCTAGCCTGTTCCATAGCAACGGTGTCCCACTTGATTAGTTACCGTTTGCGTCCCGACCGGGACCGGACCTGAAATAACAGCGGTTTCCGACTACGGTCTGAAGCCTGAAGCTGAAAGGTAACACACTGGCAGCAAAATCAGCGCACAAATAAGTTATGTGATCTCGGTTGGCGGTGTCCTGAGTTGACGTCACTGACGTATGACTCCCATTTACTGGGGAATATCAAATTTGTCTGCTTACATGGCACATGCAAGTGCATGTATCCAATTTATTTCCACATATGATTGAGGCCTGTATCCAATCTGAGAAAATCAGAATCCATGCCCTTTTGTCCTGCTTACATGTTCACCGGTCATATCCGATCTGTGCCACATGAGAGGAAAAAATCGGAATTGGGTCACTTGACCAAGCAGTGTAAATGCGGCCTAAATGTCCTTTTGTTGTCTTTGGGCCTGAGTTGAACTTTTTAGCTTTCAGTATTTTTTAGTAATCAGAAAACTTTTCTGAATCCAAAGTTCCAAAAATAAAGTGTCATTTTTGAAGTGACAGTTTTTCATTTCTAGTGGTCATTTCTGGTTTTAAGTGACTGAATAATGCACTGGCTGTTGCACTAGTGACATTCAAAGGAAGTGTCTGTTCTAGATTCAATATTTAAAGATCTTTTCAAACTATTTTCTACAAATATGTTTGATGTAGAATCCTTTGAATGGTTTTCTGAAAACTGGAAGCTGAAACTAATTTGGAAGCCAACTTTCTACAACTTCAACTTTCTACAGGCCGATCTTGTTACGGGGGGAGATGGGAGGAAGCACCCAGGCGCAGAAGAGGAGAGGAGGCAGGAGTTTGCAGGGGAACGGGGGCTTTATTAAACAAAACTAAAGACACAAAACCAAAACCACTGCAGACGGCAGGCTAGAAACTCGAAACAACTTGAAACTCTAAATACACTTGAACAGGGAAACATTAACCTATGGAGCAGCACAGGAGGAGAGGAACGACATGACTTAAATACATGCAGACAAACGAGGCACAGGTGGAAACACTCAGGACTGATGGGGAAAGGTAAAACTCGAAACCAACAACAAAACAGGAAATAATACAAAATAAAACAGGAAGTAACTCAAAACATCACAGAACAAAAAACAACTTGAACACAAAAAAAACTAAAACCATGACAGATCTTTGAACATTTTTTCTGACATGAAATGGATCCATGTTCTAAAATAGGTTGGAGATCCTGATTTACAAGATCCTGATTGAAACAGATCAGTTTTTATCAATCATCAGAACAATCAATTCAATTGATGAAGAAAATCTGAACCAATCATCAGTTTGTTTTCAAACACGGCTGTAGACAGAAAATCTTCCAGTGAAACATCAGAAAGTTTTTCACCTGATCCGTTCTTCTCATTCTTTAGGGAGTTCAGCTTCTTTACTGACCTCAAAGTCTGCAGTCTGCAGTCTGGACTCTGCAGGAAACCACACAGATGAAGAACTCCTGAATCCTGCAGGTTCTTGTTCCAGCTCAGGTCCAATTCTCTCAGATTAGACGGGTTTTTCTTCAGAGCTGAGACCAGAGCTTCACAGCTGATCTCTGACAAACTGCAGTCTATCAACCTGCAATCAGAGAGAAAAGTGCGTTCAGGAGCAATGATGCAGCTGGAGGTCCAGGAACTTGGTCCATTCAGTCAGGTGGGACCCGCCCTGATGACAGACTGACAGATGATATTTTCACTGTTTGCTCATTTCTTTTGGATTTGGACCCAAAAACATGATCATGAATGAAAATTCAATAGATTAGAAATGACTTGAAATGAAGTTAAAACAGATAAGGATGTCAATGTGCCCGATAGTTCTCCTCCCCCTCCCCTTTTTCAGCGCCTCAGAAGATTGGAACCAGCTGTGGACACTCAGCTCATCTACACTCCGCCTTCATAAGGAGATCCAGCCTAGCATTCATTGCCAGTTCGTTACCTACCTCAGTGCATTTCTGACTCTCTGGTTGTTCTGGCTAAGTTTATGCTCTGGGCTGTACTTACCTTGCCTGTCGATCCGCCTCCAGGTTCTGCATCCATGAGTGTCCACCTGGAAAATCTTCATCACGATCCGCCTCAGTCTCGCCTCACGTCACGTCTCGCTCTTCCTCTCGCTACGGTTCCCAAGACATCCAAGGGCCGCTGTCAATCTCGCCACTCGATCCGCTCCGCTCCATCCTCTCGCCTCTGCTCCCAAGACATCAGGCAGTCAGCGGTGCTCCTCTCGGCAAGTCTCGCCCCACTCCAGCCGCGCCTCGTTTCCAGCTGCGCTCCCAAGACTCCATGAGCGGCTGCTATGCTCCAAGCTAACAAACTACAACAGCTTGATCTTTTAGTTTCCTGCCTTGGAAGATTAAAGACTCTTTGTTTCACACTACTCGCCTGAGATTTCTTCCGGGTTTTCAGCATCTGGGTCTGCCACGTCATACATACCATGACAGAACGAACTGGCCAAACCCCAGACCCAGCTGACCCGGAAGGACTCCGACTAGCCGTCACCCAACAAGGATTAGCCCTGGGACGCCAAGCAGAATCTTTGTCTCAAATGGCCTTGGTGCAGCAAGATATTTTCCGCCGCCTGGATGGCATTACTCAAGCCCTTATGGACTTAACTGGGCAAAATTCTGCTAGTGCCACTGCCGCTTCCGCATCCATTCCCACACCCGGCAGCTTTAACACTTCCGCTTCCGGTCCGGCTCCAGAAAACTCCCGCCTCCTACCAGAAACGTTCCACGGTGACGTTGAAGCATGTGGTGGTTTCCTCATCCAATGCCAATTAATATTCCAACAGGCACCCCGTTATTTTCAAGCTGACCACAGCAAGATAACTTTTATTGTAAACTCGCTATGGAACAAGGCTTTACAGTGGGATCAGGCATTTCTCTTGGCTAACCCCATATACCATGCTTCTTTTGAGCAATTTATCAGAGAATTCCGCCTGGTATTCATCCAACCCCGGAAGGAGGAAGAGGCTTCACGTCAACTTCTTTGACTCAAACAACGCAACCGCTCTGTAAGTGACCACCTGATCGATTTTCGCATACTGGCAGTGGAGACTGGCTGGCCGGACGTCGCCCTCAAGGGAATATTCTATCAATCCCTTAACAACTAGATCAAGGATCATTTATGCTCTCAACCTGAGACTCATAGCTTCAAAGAACTAGTGTCGGCAGCATTACGTTCGTATCAGGGAATGACAGAAGGAACGCATCCAGGAGAGCAGCCCCCCCGCCGCCGAGTGGAAGACTGCTTTTAACACTCCGTTAGGACATTTTGAATATCTTGTCATGCCTTTCGGCCTCACCAACGCCCCCGCAGTCTTCCAGCGCCTGGTTAATGAAATACTCCGTGACTTCCTCAACCGCTTTGTTCTAGTCTTAGAGCGTCTGCTTGAAAATCAGCTCTACGTAAGAGCAGAAAAATGCAAGTTTCACGCCTCTACTATCTTGTTTTTGGGGTACATCTTTGAAGCCGGTAACATTAGACCTGATCATGCTAAGATCGAGGCTGTCTCCAACTGGGAACCACCTGAGAATAGGAAGAAACTCCAACAGTTGTTAGGGTTAGCCAACTTTTATGTTTATGACGTTTCATTCGGAACTACAGCACCATAGCTTCACCCCTCACTCAACTCATTTCCATCAAGAGGCCTTTCTCCTGGGTACCCGAAGCTCAGGCAGCATTCGATAAACTCAAGGAACTTTTCATTATCGCTCCCATCCTCATGCAACCTGACCCCACCAGTCAATTTGTTGTTGAGGTTGGCGCATCTGACACTGGAGTTGGGGCCGTCCTTTCTCAACGGGAAAAGTCTTCTGGCAAGTTAAAACCGTGCGCTTTCTTTTCCCGTAAATTAACATCGGCAGAACAGAACTACGACGTGGGAAACCGACAGTTGCTGGCCATCAAACTTACATTAGAAGAGTGGCGTCACTGGCTGGAGGGGGCTCAACATCCATTCATAGTGTGGACTGACCACAAAAACTTAGCTTATTTGCGGTCAGCGAAAAGACTCAATTCTCTACAAGCCCACTGGTGTTTGTTTTTTGACAGAGAAGAGAGAATTACAGAAACAGTTGATCTTGTGATGAATTCAAGCTGTGATGAAGTTCCAGTTGGACATTTCTCTCTTCATCAGAGCTTCATCTTCATCATGAATCAGTCTCTCTCAGACCTTCATCTTTCTTTCATCTGCAGCTGGAGGAGCGAAGGTGGAGCTCCATGGAGCTTCATGCTGCCCTCAGTCTGTCAGTGATCTGAGGTCTGAACCCCAGTGGTTCACTGTATAAAATCTGGATCACAGAGACTGACAGCTGTCACTCAGTTTTTAAATGTTCTGTTTTCATTTCCAAAATGATATTTTCATGTTTTCAACTCTGAAGTTCTAAACAACAGTTTGTCTTCCTGTCCTGTTGCAGAACTCTGAATCCAGTTTTCTCCTCAGGTCCACGTCTCCAATCATGAACAGAACCACAGCAGCACCAACCTTCAGGCAGAACTTTCCAGAAGCTCTTCTTGGTAGAAAGAGGCTAAAGTGACTTTTTCTGTTCTCAAGGAGCTTTTCTAAATGTGGAAATGATGCTTTCTTGAAGCTGTTTATGTTGTCATGAAAACACCACATTCTGGGGTCTGTTACCAGCTGACTGACACCAAAGTGTTTCTTCCCTGCACCTCTGAACTTTCTGTTTAATGATGACTCAGCATTGTTGTTCTATTGGGCTTGAAGGTGAAATACAATCAAAGTCTGCAGGCGGCAGACCCATTTTCAAGACCATGTGCATCTTCTCCTGCTGATCCTGAAGATGAGCTTCCTCCAGTTATGAGAAACCCGTTTCCATGACAACGTCTCCTTCAGGACCAGCTGGAGCATGGCTGTGAACATGAGTGACTGACTAACATGCAGCTCTTTGTGCTGACAGATCCATGAACAACTGTCTGCATCCACAGCTGCTGCTGATACCTGCTCCTCTCCCTGTCTCTGCAGCTGCATGCAGTGGAAGTATCATGGTCTGTCTCTGGTGGGGACCTTCAGAAACAGCCACAGCTTCAGTCTGTGTGTTTCTGAATTCCAGTCCTCAGTTCCACCATCTTGAAGGCTTTTTTTGCTTCTCTGCGTAAACACTCCTGCCTCCAGTGACTCATCATCTGGCCTCTGTAGAACTTGCCATGATCAGTCAGATGTGTTTCAGCAGGTAAGATGGAAACCTTGCAGGTTGGTGGTTTGGGGCCTGGAGTTCAGAAAGCCTGTTCTAAAGCAGAGCTGCAGGAGCTTCATCCTTTCAGAGTGGAAGAAAGAACCTCCTTCAGGTTCCTCTCTTGTCATTTTCAGTGACGTGCGGTGAGGTTGATGGCTGGTGAGGCACTAAATCCTCTGGAGTCAGATTTACAAAGAAAGAACTAAATATTTCACCATTAATCCAACAGCAGGTAACAGCTTATAAAATACACACAAGAACATATTTGTCCTGCAGAAATTGTGTCTTTTATAGATGGACAGAACAATCTTCTTGTGTATAATTTATTTATATACTGTGAACAAGTATACATATGTGTTCAGCACACATTTGACCCTCAGTAACTATTTTTGGTATTTTTCCAACTTCAAATTCTGGTGCTTTAATCAGTTCTACGGTGGCCCAGAAGGGTCACAACACAACACATTAACTTTACATACAACACATTAACTTTACACACAACACATTAACTTTACACACAACACATTAACTTAACACACAACACATTAACTTTACACACAACACATTAACTTAACACACAACACATTAACTTTACACACAACACATTAACTTTACATACAACACATTAACTTTACACACAACACATTAACTTTACACACAACACATTAACTTAACACACAACACATTAACTCACAACACAACACATTAACTCGCAACACAACACATTAACTCACAACACAACACAATAACTCACAACACAACACATTAACTCAAAACACATTAACTCACAACACAACACACTTACTCACAACACAACACATTAACTCACAACACAACACAATAACTCACAACACATTAACTCACAACACAACACATTAACTCACAACGGAAGTAAAGCTGCAATGGAAGTGCTTTTATTCTGAAATTTCCACTGGGCTGAGTGGCTAACTGCCTAACAGAAAGTAACGTCACAGTGAGCTGTGGAGGGAGCATGTTTCTTCTACAAGAGAAGCTACACAATGTTAACGCAAACTCCTCCGCGCTGCACTCACACCCCTCTCTGTCGCTGCACGTGCTCCGCTCCTCTCCGTTCTTCAGGCCCCTCCTCTCACACTCACTCGGTCCCCAAAACCCCCCACCCACCCACACACCCTCCCAGTCCCTGCACGAGCTCCTCTCCTTTCTTCCTCTCCCTCTTCCTCTCACACACGCACAGGCTTTAATAAACACAATTACTAAGAGGCGGGGGTTGAACTCCCCCAACAACAGGTTAGATGACAGAGCCCGGTCCATTAAGCTCTGCCGTTCACGGAGCTTCAGTAGAACTCCAAAAGCCACACAGCCTAACGTAGGCTGCTATTATATATTCATGAGTGGGAAAAAACCAGCTGAACCGACCTTAAAACCGCCCAAATTATGCATTTTTGACCGCAAATTTACACCCAAAACCGCCCAATCTGGCAACGCTGCTGCTAGCTTCTCTTGTAGTAAATTATGCTCCCTCCACAGCTCACTGTGACGTTACTTTCTGTTAGGCAGTTAGCCACTCAGCCCAGTGGAAATTTCAGAATAAAAGCACTTCCATTGCAGCTTTACTTCCGTTGTGAGTTAATGTGTTGTGAGTTAATGTGTTGTGAGTTATTGTGTTGTGTTGTGAGTTAATGTGTTGTGTTGTGAGTTATTGTGTTGTGTCGCGAGTTAATGTGTTGTATTGCGAGTTAATGTGTTGTGTGTAAAGTTAATGTGTTGTGTGTAAAGTTAATGTGTTGTGTTGTGACCCTTCTGGGCCACCGTACAGTTCTCAAATGTTGTCCGTGAAAATGATCATAAAAATAAAATAAATGATTTTACTTAAAATCTTTTCCACTTACCGTAATTTCCGGGCTATAGAGTGCAACTGATTATAAGCCGCAACTACACAGTTTATTGAAGGTGCGAGACAATTTACATACACAAGCAGCAGCAATATACATGCCGCATGTTGTTACCAACACTATCAGAGCCTGACTCAAAGACTATACGACTGGCTTCAGAGGGAGGAGACAACAGAGTGTCAATCTATTCATTTGAACACACTCACATCTGCCTAACAGCTTGCACCTGACTTCTGTACACATTTCCCTAAGTTATGGTCGGGAAATTTACACCTGCGATTCCCCACTTTCCATGAGTCTCAGGGGCTTAAGGCGGGGCTAACCCCCGGGTTGCCACACTGTGTTGTATTTTGAGGATGTATATGTGCTGAAACCGCATGCGTGTTTAAAAAGAAGCAGAGAACGGCAGCAGAAGGAGGGGAGAACAGGAGAACAGCTCTCCTCTCCAACAGCAATATGGTTGTAACAGGGCTGGTTAAAAAAACATATCGGAAAAAAAGAGCAGCGGTGACTTAAAAGCGTGCGGTGTGTGTACCTCTGCGCAGCGCGTGCGCCAGGATTTTCCTCCACAACAGTGACACACTGTTGCCCCGCGGATGCCTCTGCACTCCGCCCTCCTTAGTCTCTCCCCTCCTATCTTCTCAGACACCCCTCGCAAAGGGGGGCACCAGGGAGGAGCGCTTCGTGCCCACTGAGTCCGGACCCTGCTCGCGGGGCGCGGCTGCCGGTGGGCGGCTTTGGGGCGGTGTGAGTTTTTTAAGGCAAAATGCCGCTCAGTGCTCAGAAATCGTTCAAACAATCAACATGGATTTGTGTTTCCAGTCGTGTCTTGACAAGATAAAGGCTGATGTTTTTCCCATATACTGTATTTACGTGCTGCCAAGATGCAGATTGGAGCGTTTCCCGCATGGATTTATGTTCATCCAGGCTAAATGTTGTTAGCCTTCCTCTCCTAACCATTCTCCGGCTTCGTTCTGCCACAAAAAAAATGACCAGAAAACGTTGGGTCTAATGGCACCAAGGGATTTCGGGATGCAGCTGCACATGGGTTTTTCTTTTTGTTGAACCATGACTGAAGTGTCTAAGACCTGAAGTGAGATCCATGCTGTTTGGCTGCTTGTGGGTGTGTCTAAAACAAATGGGCTTTGTGCTGAGAATTGGATTGAGTGTTTTACCTCCCCTCTGAGGCTGCAAGAGCACTACCGGCCATCAGATAGATTCACAAGTTGCCCGCTTCATTGAATAAGCCGCAGGGTTGGAAGTGAATGACAAAAGTAGCAGCTTATAGTCTGTATATTACGGTACTCTTATGTTATTAAAAAAAAAAACATTGAAAACATGTTTTGCCTTATTTTTTGAGTCCACGCTTTATCCTTCTCCACAAAAATCTCTATGATCCGTTGGAAAATTCTTCATTATTTTTTTTTAGTTTAATAAGTTTCTCCCTCTCAATGGAGAAAGATGTTCTTAGTCTTTTTCTACGGCACCAATGTAGCTGCAAAGCAGCTGTCAGCTCACATCTGCCCCCTGCTGGTGAGGCTTGCCTCACCTGAAGCCTTTTCTGCGGGTCTATAGCAGGGCTTCCACCGCACGTCTCTGTTAACATTGAGTCCTGCCGTAAGACATGAGACACAGCGCTTCAAAGCCTCACCCGGAGTTTCCGCTCCGTCTGTGATCGCGCAACACTCAAATTTTGTGATTTTAACCTCAGAAACTGTGGAAAACATGTTGAGTTGACTGAAAATGTAAATTTAGGACAGATTCACCTTTTCCTATTTTATCACAATTATGACAGGTGAGGCTGTGCCTCACTTGCCACAGCTGACTGCACGTCACCGTCATTTATCCCTCACAGCTTCTTTGACTCCTTTATTCCGACATACGGCTCAACTTTCAGGCTTTGGTCATGTGATTAGAGGGAGAGCTCTGTTTGTTTTCAGCGCCGTGTTCACAGACCGCCATTGGGCAGAGCTTCAACAGGAAACAGGAAATGTCTAACTCCAATCAAAGCAGGTGGATCTTATTCAAAACCAGGAATATTCTCCATAGGAGCCTCAGGAGACCATGCTGACATAACTCTGAACTTTGACCCATCATGCTCCTCACAGTTCACACACATCAAACAATGAGGATGTTGATATTCCACAGACAGAAGAATCCAGACAGCTGATGCTAGCTAGCTTTGATCAGGAACATCATGTTTCAAAGGCACCTGCTGAATCCATGCAGGTGAATCAAAGCACGTCTGGACTTTCTTTACTGGATTCCAGTACTAAATTTTCCTTCTGGGATTAAGAAGGTTGATCTTGAATCTTGAACCTCGGTATGGAGGAACAAGAACCTGTGCAGGTTTACAAGTTAGCTGTGATACTAGGCTTCATTCTCTAGTCCAGACTGCTATTTTGGTCTGATCAATGAGGACTTTCATAAGAAAACTTTATTAACAACACAAACTTTATTTTCATATTCCAAAAGCCTGGATTGATCCAAAAGATCCTCTGCTGAACTTGTACTCACACTCTGGGATTATTCTAGAAACATTAGAAAAATAAGAATCCAGAAAAATAGAAGAAAGACTTCTAAAACAGTAATTCTTTCAATGGAACTGGATAAACAAATCAATACAAGCTCATGAAAAAGCAGCTGCTAGACAGCAAGGAAAAAATACGAGTACTTCCAAGACGACCCTGAAGTTGGCTTCCGATTCACAGCTTCCGATTGGCGAGGGCACTAAAGGAACACCTAGATCACCTAAAACCGGGTCCTGTTCAAGAACTACAAGACCTGGACTGCTCCAACCTGGATTAAATTGTGATTTAGTTACTAAAGAACACACTAAACACAGTTTCTGATTTGTGAAAATGTGATATAGTATCATTAAAGCATAACATTTGTGAATAGGAAACCAACTTCAGCGTCATACTTCCAAGTTGGTTTGAGTTTCTTCTTTAATTTCTCTTCTTCTTGAAAAATTATCATTTTATTATTTGTAACTAATCCTAAACAGAAAAAAAGTGTTTGAAGACATTAGCTGTCCATAACAAAGCATGACAGGCCTATTGCTAATCCACAGCTTGTCAGAAACACTTTAAGGTTCACAAGAAACAGCTAAACAACTTTTAAGAACATTAACAATGTATAATGAACCTAGAAAGACGGAAAATTCCCAATGCTTGCGCGCACAGTGCCAACTCAGCGCCAACATGGCCACATCTCTGTGAAAATGTGCTCAATTAAATGTAAGAACGCATGGTGAGAGCACTCGGACCAGACTGACACTGATAATTATCTAAAAACGAACTGTTAAACATAGTTTACATAAAAGAAAATGCTTCTTTTGATAACGTAATTAAATGCACTACAGAGACTGTATGTATGCAGATGATGGTTGACTGAACTAAAGGAACCAAAAGGATCAGAAGAAATAATCCGTTTCTGTTTCATTTTCTTCTTTTAGTCATCAAACTGTTTCATTCACAGATCGATGATTTCTCTAGAAAGAAGACGATGAACAGAAGAAAGAGCATTGTAGAAATGTTCTTCTAGAATGACTGACATTGTGGAAATGAAGACATTCTTTCATTCTGGACCGTCTGCTTTGTGTTCAAACCTTTCAGAAGATTCTGGATTGGATTTCATTTGGACAAATATGATCTGTCTTTGTTCTTTAGCTAAAAGATCATATGAGTGTTAAAAACAAACTGATATTCTTCTTTCATGTTTTTATTTCGAATCATTTTCAAACCTTTCATTCTTTGTAAATCAATCTGAACACTGATCTGATTTATCATCACAACCACTTCTGGACTCACCTGAACTTTCTGCAGTTCCTCACAGCTGGGATCAGTCTCCGTCTACCCTCATCTGATGTGTTGTACTGTTTCAGGTCCACCTTATCCAGAACCTCCTCTGACATCTGCAGAGTGTAGGCCAGAGCTGAGCAGTGGATCTCTGAGAGTTCCTTCTCTGATTTGTTCTTTGACTTCAGGAACTCTTGGATCTCCTGATGAACTGAGAGGTCCTTCATCTCCATCAGACAGTGATAGATGTTGATGCTTCTGTCAGGAGAGACTCCTTCACTGCTGATCTCCTTCAGGTTGTTGACGGCTCTCTGGATGGTTTCTGGATTCTTCTCTGTCTGACCCAGCAGGCCTCCTAAGAGTCTCTGGTTGGACTCCACAGACAGACCATGAAGGAAGCGAACCAGCAGGTCCAGGTGTCCAGTTTGACTCTGCAGGGATTTCTCCATGACTCTCCTCAGAAATTCATCCAGGGATGGGTTCTCCATGTTGTTCTTCAGGAAGTCCTCAATGACCTTTACCTTCCTGTTGGAGTAACAGTGGAACATGTAGACTGCAGCCAGAAACTCCTGAACGCTCAGATGAACAAAGCTGTAGACCGCTTTCTGGAAGATCCCACACTCTCTTCTGAAGATCTCAGTACAAACTCCAGAGTACACTGAGGCCTCTGTGACATCCAGACCACACTGCTGCAGGTCTTCTTGGTAGAACATGATGTTTCCTTTCTCCAGATGTTCAAATGCCAGCCTCCCCAGCTTCAGAAGAACTTCCCTGTCAGTCTCTGTCAGCTCTTGTGGACTTGTCTGATGTTCCTGCTGGTACTTGTTCTTCTTCCTCTTTGTCTGGACCATCAGGAAGTGGGAGTACATGTCAGTCAGGGTGGTGGGCAGCTCTCCTCTCTGCTCTGTGGTCAGCAGGTTCTCCAGAACCACAGCAGTGATCCAGCAGAAGACTGGAACTTCACACATGATGTAGAGGGACATGGAGCCCTTGATGTGGGAGATGATTCTTCTGGACAGCTCTTCATCTGGGAACCTCCTCCTGAAGTACTCCTCCTTCTGAGCATCATTGAAGCCTCGGACTTCTGTCAGTCTGTCCACACATGAAGGAGGGATCTGATTGGCTGCTGCAGGTCTGGAAGTGATCCAGACCAGAGCTGAGGGCAGCAGACGTCCCTGGATGAGGTTAGTGAGCAGCACGTTGACTGAGGACTTGTGTGTGACATCATACACCAGCGGACTGTTGTTGAAGTCCAGAGAAAGTCTGCTTTCATCCAGACCATCAAAGATGAACAGAAGTTTGCAGACAGACAGCTGTTCTGCTGGGATCTTCTGGAGTGTTGGATGGAACAGCTGGATCAGACTGAGAAGACTGTGCTGCTCATTTCTGATCAAGTTCATCTCCCTGAATGACAGAGGAACCACAGCACTGATGTCTTGGTTCTCCAAGCCCTCGGCCCAGTCCAGAGTGAACTTCTGCACTGAGAAGCTTTTTCCAGCTCCAGCAACTCCGCTGGTCAGAACCACTCTGATGGATCTGTCTTGGTCAGGGAGGACTTTGAAGATGTCTGGGTTCTTGATTGCAGTGTCATGGAGCTGGTTGGTCTTGGTGGTGGTCTCCAGCTGCATCACCTCATGTTGGGTGTGACCCTCTGGTCTCAGTCCCTCTGTGATGTAGAGCTCAGTGTAGACCCTGTTGAGGAGCGTTTCTCTTCCTGCTTCTTCAGTTCCTTCAGCCACATGTTCACTTCTGCTCCTCAGACTGATCTGATGTTCTCCAAACATCTCCTGCAGACCAACATCTGCTGACAGAGCAGAGAAGAAAGCTCCTTCATGAGTGTTCCACATGTTTCCAGAAGAATCCATCAGCAGATGATCAGGCTCTGACTCACCAGCTCTGGGTCTTTCTGCAGACTGGGGTCCGCTCCTCTTCTTCTCTCTGTGGACACTAAGGAGAAACGTTAGTGAACAACAATCAAAGCAGTCAGTGGGAAGTTCCAGACTAACTCTGATCATGGAGCAGATCCTCTCTGATCTTCAGACTCAGATATTGGGATCCAGACTGTGCTGAATGTGAGCAAATGTGTTTCCAGGTGAAACCAGAGCAGATCTAGTCCATCTGAAGGTCTAAAAGATGCGTTAGCTGTGTTTGGAGCTCATGTCTGGACTGAGCTCAGAGAAAAGTTCAGCTGTTTGCTTCATCCTCACAGACTAAGCTTTGTGTCCTCCAGAGTTGTCCAACTCTTTTCTTTCCTCTCAGACCTAAAGCGCTCACAGCAGATGGTTGACCTTCCTGGATGGATCAGCTGATGTTCTTGATGAGAACATTGTTGTTCCTGCTGAGAGCTGAACTCTGCTTTGTTCACTAGAAACTGATTCTTACTGTGAGTCTGAAGGTCCTGGTTCAGTTCTGAAGTCTGGAGGAAGACCATTGGACCGGTCACTCTTCATGGAGCCACAGCTGGAGGCTGCAGACTGGACTCTCTGTGTGACCTGTTGACCTCTGCAAACACCAAACCATCAGAGTGTTGGAGGATCTGCTTCTTCATGAACAGCTGATGGACTTTGACATGAACACAGACTGAGCTGTTTAGTCTGGAATAACATGACATGTTTGGATCAACAGTTTCCAGCTTTCAGCATTTTCTGTCAGTCAATCCAGACTTTTTTCTAGAAAAGCTGATTCCAATTCTCCATGTAGAAATGTAGAAATTCTGAGAGCAGAAAGTCAAACTAGAACAATGTGATGTTTGGAAAGCATGAAAATCTGAATCCTAGGAGTCTGCAGTGATTCTTCTCATTAGACTGGAGCTGCTGTCAGTCAGAGTCAGCAGTCAACATGTTTTCTTCTCCAACATCTCTGATGTCTCTCAGAGACTCTCAGAAGACTCAACTGAAAAGATCTCATCACACACATGATGCTCCAAGTGAGTCTGATCAGAGAGATCCAGAACTGAACCAGACCTCAAGTCCTTCATCTGAAAACTGTTGATCATCTGAACTAGAATCCAGCCTCCAAAAACTCTGACAAACACTCACTGTTCCACTCTTGGATGGATGTCCTTGAAGTTAGGAATTTTACCCTTTGATATGTCACTCCTGAAGGACCCACAGCTGGATCCAGATCCAGGTCCAGATCCAGATCCAGGTCCAGGTTGGTTCCTGTGAAGAATGAAGGTTGCTGGTGTGAGTCCTGAGCTCTGACATGCTCCTGTAACTCTGACAAACACTCACTGTTCCTCTTCTGAACGGATGTCTTTCAAGTCAGGATTAGAAGCCGATGACTTTTTAGTCTTGAAGATTTTGAAGAAGTCTTTAAGATTTTTCTTACTGTGGAAAAAAAACTCCAATTGATCAAATATTGTCCATCCATTACATGAATAACACATATTTAACAAACACTCACTGTTTCACTCTTGAACGACTATTTTTGGATGCATTTAAATTATCCTCTGATGTATCACTTCTTCTGGACCTCCAGCTGGATCCAGGTTTAGATCCAGATCCAGGTCCAGGTTGGTTCCTGTGAAGAATGAAGGTTGCTGGTGTGAGTCCTGAGCTCTGACATGGAGAAGATCATGGACAGTTGGAGATGTTCATCTCACCTCTGAGCTTTGCTCTGGTTGTCATGGTTACCATCTCTGCTTCTAGAGGGTGGGGCTCCCTCCTGTGGTTCCTCCCACTGATCCTTGCTGCTCGATTCACTGGATCCCATCAGCTCACACACACCTTCCACCTTCACCTGCAGAGGAAACCCTCCTCATCATCAGCTCTGATCCTCCTTCACCAACAGATCAGCTGCTCCTCCACTGATTGGCTCTTCTCTTGTGTTTCCTCTCAGGTTCAGGTGAATGCAGTCAGACAGCAGTGGGAGGCAGAGAAGCTGCCATCAGCTGCTGCACTTCTGCTCTCCCTCCACCAGGTGGAGACATGGAGCTGCAGCAGCAACATTTCCATTCAGTCACTTTCACAAAGAAACAACAAACTTCCTGTTTCTACACTTCAGGAAACATCAAGAAAAACAGACAGAAATCAAAGAATGAGGAGAAAAGATAGAAATAAATGAATTCTTCCTCTCAAAGCTCCAACAGAGACTTTGATTCCACTCTTAAACCTCTAAACTGGAAAGCATTACAAGTTACTTGTTCAAAAGTGATCTGTTACTTGACAATAATACTTTCTCAAAACTGGAACATTTCAGATAATAAAGTTTATTTCTGGTAAAGTGAAAAGAATTTAAACCAAATTGGAAGATCAAAATACACCGTGAGTGAGTTTAGTCCATACAAACAAACTTCCTGTTTCTACACTTCATGAAGCATCAAGGAAGACAGACAGACATCTAATAATGAGGAGAAAATAAAGAAACAAAGAAAGACAGTAATTCTTCCTCTCCAAGCTCCAACGGAGACTTTCTCATAACCCTTGACCTCCACACAGGTTTGGATGGAGGAGATGGTTTCGAGTCAGAAAAGAAGGAAGTGAATGCGCCAGAGCGGAGCGAGATTGTAAATGGGTACCATTCTCTGTTTGTTCTCCTCCTAAGAGGCACCCTTTTCTCTTGTCTTTCTTTCCTTTGATGTTATTCTAATGTTGCAGGTTGTTTGAACCCAACATTAAAACAAGCATTATAATAGAATTGTTTAGGGTGTTAGTAAGACATTTATTAGTACAATAAGTTTAATAAGGTTTATTAAATTACTTAGTTAACACATTTACAAGCATTATTATTAGGATGTTTTTAAGTTGCTAATCTTACATTTAGTGGTATTATAGATGCCTAACAAATTTGTCAGTGTTATAGTGTCCCTACGTTTTTTTAAGTTGTCTGAAATAAATTATTATATTTCTTTTTCAAAAAGAGTTTTGTATGTTTAGTCTGTTTTAATGTTATGAAGTTATTTTTACAATCTTTATGCTTTGTGGTTGTTTGTGGTAAAAACGTTCCTCACTTTAGTTGAGGTGCTGCAAAACGTTTAATAAACTGTTAACAAAGTTTATTAATACATTTGTAAAGCTTATACGCAGTTTAGTAATATGGACTTTAAAGACAATGGTCTGACTTCAGAGGTTAATAAATCTTATTAACACTTTCAGGTATTTGCTAATTAATATCTTACTAGCATCTTACACATTCATAAAGCCTATTAATTTGTTAAGTTAGTTAATCAAACTTATTTAGCTTATTAATACTTAGCTTTGGGTGAGACATCTATAATGCTAATAAATGTATCATTAGCATCTTAAAAATATCTTAACAATAATGCTTGTAAGTGTGTTAACTAAGTAATTTAATTAACCTTAGTAGACTTATTGTACTAATAAATGTCTTACTAACACCCTATAAATTCATTTATAATGCTTGTTAATGAATTAACAAAGCTTGTTAAGGAATCTTAATATAAAGTGTTACCGAAACTCTTTCTTCTGTCTGGATTCTGGAAAGTTCTGACAGGAAGCAGCAGTCAGCTGATCTGAACCACTTTGATGAGTCAGCATTTTCACTTCTGTAAACATCAACAGTTTATTCTGTGAAAATCTTCAATAAAAACACAATTTGTTTACATTTTCTCCATAAATCAGTCAAACAGAAACTGATCAATAAGTGAGAATTGATCCTCAGTTGTTGATCAGTAATGAGATCAAAGATGAGAGTTTGCAGAGAAAGAAGAAGATCTTCTAAACATTCAGAGACTAACAGTCAAGTTAGAGAAGACAAAGTTCAACAAAGAAAGTAGATTTTCACAAAAGGTCTGAAGAGACGTCTTTTCTCACCGTGTGAAGCAGCTGCAGCTCAGATCAGAGATTCTGTTTCTTTCTCTTCTGCTTTACTTTAAGAACACATCACTTCCTCATGTTGTGTTGATTCTGCTGAGTGTTCTATGTTGGACCAATCAGCTTCAGCCTTTCACCTGAATGTTACTGTTACTTGATCACATGACCTCTGACCCGGCAGCTCCTCTTCTTCACACAATTTGTGAGGAAGATTAAGATAAGATAAAGATTCATGTTGATCTTTCCTCTTTAGTCTCCACATCTCAGCTCCTTGTCTCAGTTCTGGATCCAAACTTTTCACTGAACTGATACAAAGTGATTTCACAAAAACTCTGATCCAATCATTTCATATGAACTGAAGGTGTAGATGATCACCCAGAATGCTTTGGGCTCTGAAGGTTTCATCAGGATTCATCTCCGATTTCTGAACACAGCAGATGTGATGGAAGAGGGCTGGGCTTCAGAGTGAATGACAGGATGATGTAGAAGTCTTCTTTGAGGTGATCTGCCTCTCAAATGCTGCAGGATGTTTGTGGATCGTCCTGCAGACTCTGGATCCATGAAGACAGGATGAAGATGAGGGTGGATCCTGGTCTTCATCCTGATGCAGTGGGAGTTCTGCTCTGACAGGAAGTGAAGCAGAAACTGAAGGAAGCTGCAGAACCAGCAGTTCTGGGAAGAAAGCAGAGGATTCTGGGTCTGAAGGTTCTGACCAATCAGAAAGAAGCAGATCAGAACCTGCAGAAGGTTGGAGAACAAACGTGGACGCTTGTGGGCGGAGCTTCATCTGTGATGAAGAGGAGGGTCCTGACAGAGGAGATGACAGAGCAGCATTTCAGTGTCAGAAAAAACTGTTTGCTTTCCTTCAGCTGCAGATGCTGTTTCTCACTGGGTTCCTGTTGGAACCTGCAGCTCCTCCTGCTGTGCTCACATCTTCCTGTCAACATGTATTCTGCTGGCTGGAACATATAGGGTGCCGCTCAGAGGACAGCCCTGCTTCTCTCCTCTCTCCCTCTCAAAGCTCTGCATTAGCGCGCCGTCAACCTTCACACACATGCTGGATAGAACGTACACGCGTGTAAGCGTTTGCGTGAAGGTCTGTGATTGCAGCCACAGATCATCTGCAGACAGAATCAAAGAGTTTCATCTGAGCAGAACATCATTTAACTTTCAAAGCTTTTTCTTTCACTTCTCTCCAAGGTCAAAGGTCGCTCCACATCCCCCCTCCCTCAAAGAGTCTTTGGTGATTCTTTCAGCTCAGTGCACCTCCTAGTGTTTGGTGGTGGAACAGCTCTGCTATGGCTTTGTTTTTTCTTCAAGCAGGATCCAGATGTGAAAAATAAACAGGAGACTCAGATCCAGATGTTTGTCTGTCTTCTGGTAGGAACCGCGGGAATCTCGATCATTCATTCATGAGCGTCAACAATTAGATGATAAAGCATTTGGTTACCTGAAGAAAGTCATAGATAAATATCAAACTTAGGATAGTCATGAATTGTGTGGTAAATATGAATAAATCCACATACACATGTAAGTAATATAGTTTTATTTACTCTTAAACATAAACAGACATATTAGCCCTTTGGTTCTTAACTTCTCATCATTTATTTATAGTTTACCATCACAAGTGAAGATCATTAAAAAATCCATAAGTTTTAGTAAAATAGACTAACAAAGATTAAGTACATATCAATTACACAAGAATGCACAACATTACAGATCAAGTATCAAAATTATTTGCATATTTGAACGGTGTCAAGATATCTGAACAATTGTGGCACAGCGGCCAGGAAGAACAGCAGAACTAAATGGTACATACCTTTGGATGATTCCAAGGACGAAATGCTCTACACAAATGAAATGTGGGCGTGTCCACAATAGAACAAATGTCTCATGTACCTTTTTGAAGATCAGGACATAAATTAAATTTCCAAAATGGTGGAAGAATGAAAATGACAGAAAGGTTAATCGATGATGGGCTGGTCCACTCTGGAAGAAACTCCAGGAACTTATAAATATAAACGCATTTGAATGAACATTTCAATCAAATCTTCTAATTACAGATTACTCCAATCCATCCTGGAAGCGTGAGATCCATTCTGGAACTGATTCTGTTCTGAAGGTTGGACTGAGGGGTTTTTAGAGCTCACCACTAGGGGGCGCACAAAGACATGAAGGACTTACCGTATTTTCACAACCATAGGGCGCACCGGATGGTAGGGCGCAGTCTCAGTCGTGGGGGATTTTTCCGTCTTTGACACATACAAGGCGCACCGGGTGTTAAGGCGCGCGCACGTTAACGCTCCGTTCAGAACCTCTGCGCTTCTAGAGTGGGTTGTAGGAAAGAAATCTTCCGCTTTTCAGTTCTTTCCATCCATGTGTGTTCAGTAGTCGAGAGTGGTAAAGCAAACAAGGATTCAAGCTGATTAAAAATACACGGATTCTATTGCCCTAACAATAGTTCTAACACAGATTAAAGACATTGTTGCAGATATCTTGATTCTCAAGTTAAAAGACCTGCAGACGCATAAGTTACATGCGAATTACTTGTAGACAGTCTTGAGAACCATAGAGTCCGTTCCAAACAGTCTTTTAAACATGTGTTGACACTCCTCCTCCTGGAAACATCTTGGCGGCCGAATCTCCACCCCTGAACAGTCTGATTCGTCAGCCGGTATCCCTCGTGCTTCCACCGGCCAATAGATGAAAGTTACCAACTCCAGATCCGCTCCGCCTTTCCGGAGAGGGGCATTTCACTGGCGCACACAATCCAACGATCTAAAGAGTCCTCCACTGGTCCAAAGTAAATCATACCAGCCAAACGAATACTCCATCACCGGCACGAGATCAAAGGTCAGCTCCATCCTCCACATGAGAACACAAATCCGAACACTTTCCCAGGGGAAAAACCTTCAACCCAGATAGTAGAGATGTAGTCCATGACATATTTATTGCGTCTCTGGAAACTCCTAGATTTGCACAAAGAAGTCCTAGTTGCTGCTGCAACTATAAAGCATAAGTGAAGGTCACTGGAGAATAAGTCCTAAAAGAGTCCAAAAGAGTTCACACTAAAGATAAAACTGCAATATAACAAAGAATAAGATCTAAAAACATACATTTTCTATAGGGTTAATAAAACATCCAGTCTCTGTTTTTTTAGAAATGGTTGAGGATTATGAGGTAGAAGGAGCATAGAAGGCTTTAAAATGTAGATAGTTGCACTGCAGTTAGGTTCCACTTGGCCTTTATGTCTCTCTCCTTTCCACACTCCATCTTCTTTTACAACCCACAACTACACATTAGGCGCACCGGCTCATAGGGAACACACTGCTGGCGGAAGAAAATTTATGACTTTTAAGTGCGCCTTATAGGCGTGAAAATACAGTACTGGTTGAAGATCTTCCAGAGAAGATAACCAAAGTTCTTTAAAAGTCGATTCAATTCAAGCAGGAAGGTTGTTTTCTGAGAGTTCTCTGTCTTCAAGGATGGAAGCTAAAGACATTTAGGGTCAAAGCTCCCAAGGTGCCTCCATCCTGCTGGTTTCCAGCTCTGCAGGAACAGCAGCTCCACATGAGGCCTTTGGGGAGCAAAAAACTGTCATTTCCTGGCTTCAAACTTTGTGCTGCTTCATCAGGAGGAAGAGGAGGAGCAATAGAGGAGCAGGAATAGTGGGAGTGGGACTTGTTTTTGAACTGTTTTTCACAATAAAAGCACACATTTTATGATCATCAGAGGTAAAAACTAACAACTAACTCAGAATTTGTTCTTTTCTTATTGAAATAAAACAGAAATCTGTTCTCTCAAACTCCTTCAATGTCCTTTTCATTTCTAAACATTATTCTGAGTATTAGAACCATGGAATCACATAGAATCATAATTTTAGTCATTTTGTGATTCATAAACTCATTTTTTTCCATTAAAAATAGAACATTTGAAAATAATCAAATGATCAAATTCAAAGAAAAACCAAACATCAAAGTCAGAGACATGAAGGGCTCATATCTTCACCAATTCTTCAATAAACATGGAGGTGTGACGTCACTTTTTCTACCACTGCTTCAAGTTGGAGCAGGAGCTGAAGATTGTCGCCCCCTGCTGGTGGAAACAGCTCATTACAAGCGTGGAGTCGCAGAAAAGCTCAGATTGGTTCTTCTTGATCTATGATGTCAAATGTTCTGGATCAGAAAAACCCCATTCAGTTGATGTAAGAATCCTCATCAGTCATGAAAACAATCGCTATTCCTGCTGTTTCTGACCGTTTTCATGGTCTGCAGGTCTGACAGCAACAATCTCAAATGTTGGACTGAACCATTTCATTTTTATCCTAGAGAAAAGACCACTGAACATTTCATATTTGTCTCGTTGCATCATAATTGAATAAAAACTAGATCTGAAACCAGATTCAAATCTATTTAGTCTTTGAGTTTCATGGATTTCAGCTTCATCTGTTCTGGTTCCAGAATTATGACTTTTTTATCATCAGCTGAGCGAACAGATCAGAGCTGAGGCCCTCTAGTGGTGGACAGATGTTACTGTTCCAACAGGAGGTGGATGACTAGGAGGGGGCAGGACAGGCCTGGGGTCAGAGGGCGGGCCCATCCAGGAAACAGACTCCCCGGGGAAAGGCACTACCACGTGGTTTCAATTCCTGTCATGAATAATTGCTAAAAATGGACTTTAGGACTTTGCTGAAACAGGAATGACATCAATTCAATGATTTCAGCAAAGCAAATTCAGCACTTAGGCTCCGCTTCTCCTCTCTGCTGTTTATGATTGTCCACCGATGAGGGGGGGAGGGGGTCATGGGGCCCCCAGCACTTTGGAGGCTTCGAGCTGAATCCATAAAATAATTCTGAAATAATTTAATGACCATTTTTATTTAACTCTGGAAATAAAAATAAAAAACACTGAAATGACAAAAAATTGTCCAGTTAAAAGGGTTAACCCCACCCCCCGTCCTCCTGCAGTAATGGACTATTCTGTCAGCAGCAAGTTCAAAGCCTCATTTTAAGGTCTTTTCATTGACATTTGTGACAACTGTGGTGCAGAAAAAGATCCAAATCCAACTACAAATGCATTTCTTCCCTTAATCCATCAGTGTCTCTATTTCTATAGAAGTATATAGCTGTCCATAGGGAGACAGCCTCCTCTCCTCAGAGGCCTGCCTTAAAAGTTGAAGTCAAGTTGTGAAGAATAGTTAGAAACTGCCTTTAACTTTAATTACACTAATGGTTTAAACTTAATTCACTGAGCATGTATTGTCATCTCAAAATTACATTAAATTTGAAGACAGCACAGCCAATCAAATTATTTTCACAGTTTAATCTCATCCTCCCTTTTTTCTGTGCATGTGTGATCTGCTGAGCAGGCCTCAGACTTATCTTCACTTTAGCCTTGGAGCTTCTCTCCAGCAGCAACCTGTGGGCGTGATTTTCACACGGGGTCCAGCGGACTATCTTCTGAATATGAAAATACAGGGTTTTTATACCAAAGCCCATCTCTGAGCTCGTTGGTTCAGACTTTGAATGCACCTTGTTCATCTGTCTGTCCCCTTCGTGTTTGTACGAAGTAAAACCTCCACAAAAGACAAGTAACTGTCTCTGAGTCATTATTCATTATTTCTGTGTGCAAGAAACTGAAGGGAACGAACCAGCCTAATTTCACTATCTTACAGTCCTGTTTAGAATCGCCAGTTTCCTCACACAAGTCAACAAACTGGATTAGTTGTGTTAACGTGACCTTTTGTTGGATGAAATGAAAAGATCTTGTTGAACCAAAGTTCTGGTATTTGATTCTGATAGAGATTTGAAAATCACAGAAACTTTTTTTTACTATTGTTCAAACTTCAATCATTTTTCTCAACTCATTGAGAATTTTTTTTTTTCCGGTTCCGGGTTGCTGTGTCGACGCGTGTGTGGCTCGCTGCGGCTCGCTGCGGCTCGCTGCAGCTATACATCTATCAAATGACTTAAAAAGTTGATTTTCTCTAAAAAAGAGAGCTGACCATGGCCCCCAAGAAAAACGCTGACTACGAAGACCTTAAAAAGTCTCTTGATGATCTCCAAGCTGCTTTGTATCCCTTCATGGAACAAGTGAATGCTAAGTTAACTCCGATCTTGGATCTAATGGAAGACTTCCAAAGATTCCGAGCTCAAAACGAGCAACGAGAAAACCGGGTCGACATTCTGGAGAAAAGACTCGAAAATGTGGAACCACAAGTAAGGATGAATAATGTCATTCTCACTGGAGTACCGATCAAACCTCTGGCAAAGCTAAATGCAGCTGGAATTATCATTGCTAAAGCTAATAGCGCTAGCAGTCCCTCTCAAACGGAGAGCGGTGGAGAGTCTCTGGTACACCAAATGGAATCATTGCTCATGTCTAAAGGGATTTCCCTGGACCTCAACACCATGGAGACCTGCCACCCGCTCCCCAGGAGAAAGGAGACGGACAAACCAGCGATCCTCATGAGGTTTGTGAATCTTAAACACAAGCTAGCTCTGATGAATCAAAGGAAGAACCTAAAGGGATCTACTGCTTATCTAAACAACCATCTGACCAGAAGGAATGCTGAAATTGCCAAACATGCCAGGCTTCTCAGGAAGCGTAAACAGATTGAGAACACTTGGGTTAAAGGCTGCAGGATTTACGTCAAACCACTCGGTCCACCGGACCGGGCCAAGGTTCTGGTTGTGAAGACCATGAAGGACTTTGAGAAGTGTTTACGGACATCTGAAACAACGTGGAGTAATATATCATAGAGCCAAATAGTTTCAAGAAATATGACGCCTAGATTCATCACTTTCTCAAAGTCTGAAGTGACCTAATTAACAGCACAGCTCTGACCTGCAGACAACTTGACCTCAACTTACACCCACTGATATCAGCTGAAGAAGGATATGGACCTCTATTTAATGTCTGCAGAAATAACATCGAAGAGAACAATAAACTCTGTTTAAACCCAGAAGAACGGCTGTTAATCAGCAGAAGAAGAAATGCCAACCTTGGACAATCGACAGAATATGGACTCTTTTTATTTTCCCTTTCAGCACATGTGGCAAACTCAAGGCCCGGGGGCCAAATGTGGCTCACCATGTCATTTTATGTGGCCCACGAGAGCATAAAAGTTTATCATTTCTTAGAATAAAAAAATAAAATTGGTGTGTATTTATTTATATCTAGGGGGAAACAGACTTGTACAACGGAGTTTTAGGGCAACCAAAAAAAAAAGAAAAAACTAAAATTACGAGATTTTATCTCGTAAAGTCATAAATTTACGACTTTTTATCTCATAAATTTACGACTTTTTATCTCATAAATTTACGAGAAAAAAGTCGTAGATTAAGGAGAAAACCGAAGTTGTCCGTTTATCGGAACCTAGCTTAGATGAAGTATGTGGAGCCTTTTGTGAAGCTTAATTTCCGGATTATTATAGGTTTAAAACAAAGAGATTCTGAACCTTTTGGCGACTCAAAATCAGATTATTTTCCATGTAGCAGTCTTTCCGGGGTTCAGTGTCAGTAAAGCGGAGTTTCATATGTAAAATAAGGAGCTCAGAGACACGTTTGGGTGTAGAGGATCGCTGCAGCTTTTATTTTCCTTTTAATTCACATAACCTGAAGTTCATCTGTCTCATTACGTCATGAACCTGTCATCCGAACACCAATGCGGAAGTAAACAGTGTTACATACTCCCCACCTGCAGATGAAATGTCCCGTTTCAGCATAAAACAATAAAGAGGAATGAAAATAGTCTTTTATATTAGCTTTACAACGTTGAAAATGCCAAAAAAGTGCTCCTCCTTTTGTGTGACGGAAGCGTCACACAGACGTAGAGATCTTGTCTTTGGTGGAGGAAGAAAGGATTCAAGCAAACAGCTGCAATGACACCCGATGGCTTCATTGGGCTGCAGATATCCTGGAAACCAACCATCAATAAATAAAACTTTAATGAATCGTAAATCAAACAAATGAACTTCCAGACATTTGGAACGTTATCAATAAACATTCAGCTCACCTGGTCAACAAAGTTTAGTCGGTCTGCTCTACGGCTGCACTGCGTTCATCACTTCCACTGTAATCTCCTAAAATTACGAGTTTTTTTCTCATAAATTTACGAGTTTTTATCTCTTAAATTTACGAGTTTTTATCTCCTAAAATTACGAGATAAAAGCTCGTAATTTTACTTTTTTTTTTCTTTTTGGTGGCCCTAATTTTTTTTTTTTGGGTGGCCCTAATACTCCGTCATAGACTTGAAATATCGGATTGAGCAACTAAACATTAGGACTTAAGCACTGTCCATATAACCTAACCTGACAGAATCAAATGTAAAAGGATTTATGCTAGAGTAACAAACAAACATATGTTTTCTATGCAACTGTAATTGTCACTTTAAAAAGCCAGAATAAATAATGAGTTATTTAACATTAAGGAGTAGTTACATTTATTTTTCATTACATTTAGTTACATGTTTAAGTTAAATCTAGCCCTTTGAGGACAGCTGGTATGCTTATGTGGCCCTCAGTGAAAATGAGTTTGACATCCCTGCCTTACAGCAGTACTTTATTATAAAAAATAAAATTTTAATAAATAAAAATACAAAAAAATAAAACAAATGATTAATCAAATATTGTAAATTCTTAAATTGATTGACTTTTAATGATATTACTTCACTTGCTCCAAAAAAATTGATAAATTAATTCATGATTTTTCCTAATATAGCATAATTTTGCACATATTTTTAACTTCTAAAACTTGATGAAATTTTGCTATGAAAATTCCTGAAACAGTGTTATGTCTATTTTACTGATATAGTATTATTTTTTAATCATATAAAGGACTTTTATAAGTAACATAATCTGCATATATTTTGGATACTTCATTGCCATGTTGATCTCTAAAAGTTATTTTTTACAAAATAATTTAAGTAATTCATCTTTGTCATGTGCTTTATTGATATTTCAAGATTCTTAATTCTGTCTGATAAAAGCTAGGAACCGGATAATGATAAATCATGTAATAAAATGGTTACAGTAGAACAGGGGTGGGATTATATAAGTTCACTTTCTTCCACGCCCTTTCAAGCAATATTTATTACTATGTCTAATTATCCAAAGTTTGATTAGTTATTGTATGAATGTATAACTGATGATTGTATTGTGTATTATGTGTATTTTGTGTATTATTCCTTTTTGATTGCTTGAAATAAACAATTTCAAATCAAAAACTCAAATCAAAAACTTCAATTGTGTTCAGCAGGGGCTGTCAATCAAATGAAGCAGCAAATATGATGAAAAGAACTCCCATATTTCTCTGACTAGACCCAAAGAAGACTATGTCAGAATGAAAAAGTCAAACAGTTGAAGACCAACATTCCTCCATCCATCCATCCATTTTCTGAACCTCTGAGTCTAAGCTGCCTCTGTTGAATGAAGGCGCTTCACTCTGGACAGGTTACAACACACACACACACACACACATCTAGGGGCATTCAGAGGAACCATCAACGCATGAAGCATTTTTTGGAGTGTGGGAGGAAACACGGGTGGAATGAACAGACAAACTCCAACAGAAAGGTCACAGCTGGGATTTGAACCTTCTCACTACTGTTTGCAGATTGGAAGCAGATTGAACTTGCAATGTGAAACAGCTGAAGGTCAAATCTGCTGTGAAGAAGTTTGGTTTAGTCCAGACGTGTTGGACTTCAAACTGTCATTTCCACCAACAACACCACCAAGAGCTTGTTCAGCTGGACTACAACACATGACAACAACACACATGTCTACATGGAAGTGACAGTGTGGCGGCGCTGCTCAGATCACGTCTGGCCTTTGACCTCCCACTGAAAGTGGCCTCTGGCCTTTGCCGCCACGGCGACTGAGTGGAGCGGCTCCACGGCTGCTGGTGGTGTTCCAGGTGATGGAGGATGTTTTCCAGGTGTCTGCTCCTGCAGAGGTCTGGATGGATCTGAGCTGATCTGAATGTGCTGACAGGCCTCTGAGGAGAAGAGACTGACAGAGGAACCATGAGCTGAAGGAGGCTAAAGGCCCAGGATCCAGAAGCAGCTGCAGAGAGACCACCAGCATCAGGATCAGGATTCCAGAGGGGCAAGGCTCAAAGTGGGAAAAGACTTTTTGCTCCTTGAAAGCAGACGACCAGAGATGAAGTCACCTGGAGACAACGACTCCTTTCTGATCCCTGGAGCTGAAAGTCATCCAATTGTCATTTGGATATCAGCAAACTCTAGTCAACGTGAGTTTGTTCATTTGATCCCAGACTTGGAAGAATCAAACACTGGAGGCTCTTGATGTCGGCACAATGTGCTGCAGGCAGAATCAACAGGAATCCAGTTGAATCCAGATGTTGGAAACACAGACGTCCTACAGCAGGGCTGCTCCTTCCTGCTCCTGGAGATCTACCACCTGCCTGTTCTCCAGCTCTCCCTGCACTCCTTCCTGCTGATCACCTGGACCAGGTGTGTTCATCCAGTCACAATCTGGAGACATCTGATGGAGCCAATCAGCAGCTAGCAGGGTTTGGAGATCTGGAAAACAGGCAGGTTGGTAGATCTCTAGGACCAGGATTGATCAGCCCTGTCTTCCAGCTTTCCTTCCCAGAATGCAACAGTTTGACTGAGAATGAATGTTCTCCTGCTGTTGGTGTGAGGATTCTGCAGGTCCGTTCTTCAGTGGTTCTGGTGGTGTTCTGTCTGTCAGTCACTCCAGGTTCCTGTCAATCATCCACATGTCTTCATTTCTGTTGTCTTCAGTCAGTAGAAGTCTCTGTTTTCAGGTCTACATTGTCAGATCATCAGTTTTTGGTTTCTCCATGGATTTTCTCCTGTTTCTGTTTATTGATCAAATCTTGACGTTTCTGCCTCTGAGCCCAGTTTCTGCATTTTGGCTCCTCCCCTTCCTGACAGCTGGATCCAGTGTGACTCCGGTTCTATGTTGGATTCTCTTCTGCATCTGATCCTCTAAACACAGGAAGTTGTTGTGACTGGAAGGATTTGGATCCAGAAAGATGGAGAACCTGAAGGATCCAGAGTGGAAAGAAGGCTAAACCAATCAGAAAACATTCTGTTCAACAGAAACATTTAGTGTCAGACCCGGAATGAGGAAGCTGTAACCTCACCAGAAATACTCTTCCTTTATTTTGAAAATCCCCTGCTGTTTGATTTTGTACTTATTAGCAGCTTCCTGTCCCTGCAGGATCTGCTCTGTGTTGAATTCAGATGTCTGGCTAAAGTCCAAAGTGACTCCTGGACTCATTTAGAGCGTTTTTCTGAAACCTGAACGTCTGGAGGCTCTGAGTCCGAGCGGAGCTGCAAAGACACGAGCTGCAGCTCAGAAGAAAATGGTTTGATACCAAACTGGGGGGTTGGAGACACTTTTGGATTCATCTGGAAAGCTGCTTCACACCCAACGGGATTCACGCGGTGGGCGTGGCCACTTTCAATGTTAAGTCAATGGTACAGACGCCATCTGAGGTCCTGAGGCGCCATTTGAGTGGTGGGCGGCGTGAAGGTCTGGCAGCAGCGTGACGGTTTGAGTGACAGCGGGTAGAAAACACATCAATCTAGTGAATGGATCCTTGGTTCTCCTGAACTTCCATTCATTCTCTTCACCTGCTGGTTCCCTTTGGGGGCAGCGGGGTTTCAGGAAGCGTCCTGCCTGCTGTTGGCCAAAGGCGGCTTCACCCTTCAGTCTGCTGCAGGGCCCATGGAGCTGGAGCATTGATCTGGCTATGCGGCTCCAGGAGGAGAGCTGGCGGCCAGACAGAGAGCTGCTGCTGATGGAAAGACAGCCTGATCATCTCCTGAACTTTAGCTATCTGGTTTCCATGGAGACCATCAGAAAAAGGCCCCTGATTTGATTCTGGTTTGTAGGTTTCCTCTGGGGTTAACATGGGACAGCAAGCCTTCAAAGTCGGTCAGAGAGACGGAAAGACGGCGGAAGCGTCCGTCTTTCAGACTCATCAGGAGAGAAGATCACTGAACGGAGAGAATCTGAAGGATCCAGACATGGAGACGTGATTCCCCATGATTCTGGAGAACTCTTCATCATCCAGAAACCTGACCTCTCAGCATCATCCGTGTCTTCATGCAGTGGAAATGACAGAAACACAGACACCGCTCCATGTCGCCATCAGGCTGAAAACATTAGCTGGAAGCTCCGCCCACAGGCGGCGTCAAGCTCAGGAACACATTTGTGGACAGACGGCGAGCAGAGAATTATCCACACGGTGAAAGAGAGGCGGTCAGTGTGGACGCAGCTGAACAGAAATGTATTCATGTTCATTAAAAACAAAGAGGACACTTTTGAATAGGAGGCAGAAAGGGCAGGTGTTCAAACCCCCCTAGGGTCCTGTGTGTGCACGTCTGACCAGCATCAACCTGTTATTTCTGTTGGTTCTGATCCATAAAGGTTTTTAATTACCATTTATTTGTCATTAGTGTTCAGAGTTCATATAGTTTTGCATTTTTCAAGAGGTTTTTTGAACTTTTTGAGCTTTTCCAGTCTGGTTCTACTGGTTTTATTGGAGTTTCTACTGTTTTTATTGTTCCTCCACGTGACCCAAAGGTCTCTGCTCGTCCCTGCTGTGCAGCTCTGTCCTTCCCCTCTGTCATGTGTTCATCCGTCCACATGAGGGCGCCGTCTAGGTCATGCCTGGTGAGCTGGAAGCCAAGAAAAGGAGAGAAAAATGGAGAAAATGAAAGACCTTAGGAAAGCTGCAGTTCAGCCTTCAGGAAGAAAAGTCTAGACCAATAATTACAGAAATAAAAGATAAAAAATGTTTTTTAAAAATCTGAAAGTCACCAAAGTGTTTAACAAACTTTTTTATGAAGTGAAAAGGTAAAATGTTTGTGTGTTGGAAGTCCCAACCTGACAGATGAGCAGAATAATAAGGCAGGCAAAGCCGTAACACTGCCCCCTGGTGGACAGGAACTCAGCAGTGCAGCTTCAGGATGGAGTGGCTTCCAACAGATCAGATCAACGTTCTGCTCTCTGCTAAAGAGGCAGAACGTCTCCTTCTAAGAAGAATCCAGAGTTCCTGTTCACAAACATCAACTGAAGCCCAAATCAGAGCTGATCAGACTGCATGGAGCCCAAGCTCCAGAAAAGAGGAGAGAAGAAGAAGTCGTCCACATGAAGCTTCACCTTAGAGGAAAAGAGGAGCTGCTGAACTAAAGTACTCGAGTACTGAGGAAGACTTTCAACCTCTGATTGATTCCGTAGAACATTTGGAACTAGAATGTAGAAAGTGCTTCAGTTCCATCAGCTGTCAGTCTGCAGCAGCTTCATCTGCTGCCTCCATCCTCTCTCTGTGAGTCTCTGCAGAGTTTTTCTGCAGCTGCTGGTTTTTCTGCAGCAGCAGCAGCATCAGAGCCAGAGAGCCAAAGAAAGTGGAAAGTCTGAGAAGGAAGCAGCTCTGAAGCTCTGCAGCTGACGGTGCAGCTTCAGGACTCATGAGGAGGAGCACATGCACGGCTCTGATGCTGCTGAACGTCTGACTGAGATGATCCACATTCAGAAGAGAGTTTCAGAGTGAAAGACGTGTGGAAGAAGAGAATCCTGAAGGTTTCTGTGCAGACATGAACTCAGTCAGAGAGCGTCTGAATGTTGGAGGATCCAGAAGAAACCAGGAGTTCATGAAGGTGGTTCTGTTGGAGCAGAGAGCAGAACTCTGATCCCAGTTTCAGGAACAATGCAGGCTCATGTTCTGGACTGAAGAGTTCTCCTGAAATGTTCTGTTCAGACTTCTTCAGGATCACATCTGTGTGTGAATGTGGAGGTTTGTCTGAACCAAGCTGCAGCTCACTTTGAAGCTCCTTCAGGCTCACACAGCAACAATGACAAAGACTGAAGCTGCTGTGCTGCCCTCTAGTGGCAAACATGGCATCTGCAGCACACATTTCTGCATTTCTCAACATTTTTGAAGCTCATCCAGAGAATGCCAAAAGTGTGCAAAGCAGTAATCAAAGCAAAAGGTGGCTACTATGAAGAACCTACAATATGACATATTCTCAGTTGTTTCACACTTTTTTGTTATGTATAGAATTCCACATGTATTCATTCATAGTTTTGATGCCTTCAGTGTGAATCTACAATTTTCATAGTCATGAAAATAAAGAAAACTCTTTGAATGAGAAGGTGTGTCCAAACTTTTGGTCCGTACTGTAAATAAAAATGTTAAGTGTTTTTTTTTTGTCTTAACCTGAAAAAATCTGTGAATTTATTTAAATCTTTCCCAGTTTTTTATTGAAAAAATCTTTGAAGAAGACACAGAAACAAGAAACAGCATTAAAATCTTTTCAGGTTGTCTGTGAAAAATGTTTGCATTCCAAAGATCTTTAAATTTTTTCACTTTTCTTTTATTATCTTACATCCTTTCATCCATCCATTCATATTAAACACCTGCTTTGGATGATTCAATTCAATTCAATTTTATTTGTATAGCCCAAAATCACAACAACAGTCGTCTCGATGGGCTTCGAAGTAAAACATGAAATCAAAAGGATCACGAATACAAAGAGTTCAATAGAAAAATACTAAAATGAACTAACAAACTGACTAAGCTATACTGGCATCCCTGCCCTTAGACCCCCCTTCACGGTAAGGAAAAACTCCCAAAAAAACCGGATTCCGGAAAAAACGAAGAAACCTCAGGGGGTGCCCACATGAAGGAGGGATCCTCCCCCAGGACGGACAGGCGATTTACCAGAAATCTTAGAGAAGAATTAACTTATCTAAATCTACAACTACATATATAAAAGTCCAGCAGACGAGCTTCATCCAGCCGTGGTTGTAGGGACAGTCAAAGGCGCGAGTCGAGCCAGAGACAGGAACCACAGCCAGGTGTAGGAGCAGGAGCAGAGGCGAGGTAAACGGTCAGGAACTGGAGCACGGATGAGCCAACAGGAGTCTGGAAGCACTCCCACTCCCCAGGAGGGGAGAGGAAAAGAGGGACAATACATGAATCGCACTGTACCAAACAGAGGCATGGAGAACTAAATGATAAATTATGATCAGGAATGGAGGAAAGGAAGGAGTAGAAAAGAAAAGAAGATGATCATTATTCTCATCATTATCTTCCTCAGAATAATTCCCCTGCTGCTTCTGAGTCAGCTGATGCCATTTCTCCATGCAGGGGCACAAACGTGGGTTAAGATTAAGGAAACGCTGGCAGCAGCTGTAAAATATTCTTTAGCATCCGGCGAGGACCCCTACGAGCCGGTGTAGGTACCGGATCGACTCGGGCTGCCGGATGTTCTCGGGGTCCTTCGGGGTCCTTCGACCAATGATGACGTCACACTATTTGATTGGCTGTAAGTTGCCACGACCAATGAGTTAACGTTGCTAAGTTTTTTTTTAAACTTTATTGACAGTTGAGGTATCATACATTGAATAACGAACAATAACAATGTAATCAACATTACCTCGAAGATCAGTCACCATTGCCAAGCATAACATAATAATAATAATAATAATAATAATAATAATAATAATAATAATAATAATAATAATAATAATAATAAACATAACATATTAACATAGAAAATAAAGAATACAGGAAAAAAAAGAAACAATGAACATAACACACAAATAAATAAAAACATAAGTAAATAAAAATAAAATAAAGGAACATAGAACCAATCTAAATAGTCTAATACTACTTAGGGGTACTCGTGAAGTTTGTATTTCTGAACAAAACTAAGCAATTTCAAGCCATTCTTCTTTTTCATATAATGAAGTGATTCAAAGTAAAAACAGAGCTCTTTATGAAATGTTGTAAAAAAGGGGTTTGGTCTTCAAAAATTTATTTTTGTTTATATAAAACTTTCCTTGCAATATCAGGATATTAAGAACTGTATTTTCTGGTCTATTATATGATACCCAATAGAACATTTTTTGAGTGTAAATAAAATGGCATTGCAATTTTGGAAAAATACCAGAAGCAGAACTCATCCCAGAATAATTTTATAATTCCACAGTTAAAGAATAAATGATCCACCGTCTCAATGTCATTCAAACAAAAACTGCAGTCATTCTCTTCAAACCCAAAACGAATCCTCAAAAATTCCTTAAATGGGTACGACGTCGCTAAGTAAAACTTCCATACAATAAGAATTTCAAAATTATTGTTTGTCTTTGTTAATAACTATACAGTTTAATGTTTATTAATAGTCGTAATTATTCTCTTTAGAAAACAGGTTTCTTGGGATCTTTTTGCTTGAAATTTTCTTTTTTTGTTTTGTTTTTGTTTACTTTTTTACCTAAGAAATTTCTTTATTCATGACTGTATTTTAGAAAAGCAATAAACGAATGTGATCAGGTTTAGTTAATATCTGCTGTGTTTTGTAGTCAAATCTGAACATTGGAGACACAGTGTGATGACGTCACGACAGCTCTTAAAAAGTTTCCTTGATACATTTTTTTTCTATTTTGATTTTCTCTTTTTATTTTCTCCTGAAAATAAACTGTTTACTTTATACTTTATTTGCCAGTCAAGTTCAAATGGCTTTTTTTGCAACCATCGACATAATATGAGCAACAGACAACACTCCAGACCAGCTGGTGGCGCTACAGCACCATGACGCTGTTAGCCAAACAAAGAAGAAGAACAGCACGAGGCGCTAGCAGTGTTAGCTTGTTAGCAGGCTAGCAGCGTTAGCTTGTGTTGAGAGGTCGGTTGTGTTTTGTTGGGACGTTTGTGAGGTTTTTGGACAGAAAGGACGATACGTGGTTCGTGTGGGAACTCTCAGCATTTTCCAAAGTGTCGTAAATGAGTGAAGAAGTGTTGAACGGAAAGACAACGTGGATTGCTGTGATTGTGAGACTAGCAGATGATCGATCGGAGCTGCAGTGAAGAGGACGGCGGTGTTTGTGGGAGTTGGAGCTGAAGATCGGAGCAGGAACCATGTCTTCCCTTCAGTCTCTGAGAGAGTTGATCAGCGAGCGACTAGCTGCTGCTGCTGAAGAAATCTGCAGACTCTGTGAAGGAACCATCGTCCAGTACGAGCAGGAGCTCTGTCGTCAGCGCAGACTGCTGGATGTCATCTGGAAACCACAGCTGCAGCTACACCACATAGGTATGTGACCTTCATCAAAGAAACAGAAAAGAAGCCCTTTGAGCTTCATGCTCTTAGTTACTCTTTCTGCATTACTCTTACTATTACTCTTACTTTGTGTAAGACTTTGTGTTATACAAATGTAATTGCCTTGTCTTACTCTCACAAGTACAATTCACCAAAAAGTTACTTATGTAATTGTAACGCGTTACTACCCACTTCTGCATATAAATATATGAAGGAGCTAAGCCTACAACTCAGCTACTGAGATTGTTTTGACCCAGGGTGAGGTTGACGCGCATCTGTTTGCTCCAGTCATAAAATGTCCACTCCCCATTTTGTATGTCGACACATTGACATTTATTTGCTGTCATTTTGCATACATACTTGTGTGTGACATTGACCAGCCTGCGTTCCTTGCGCTCGTGCGGTACTGCGGTCAAAACCCTTTGCCCTTCCGGGCCAAAACACCTAACAAACACTTTGACGTCTTCCCTTACATACAGAATCTCCTTGATCTACAATCACATTTATGGCTCCTATAATATATATATATATATATATATATATATATATATATATATATATATATATATATATATATATATATATATATATATATATATATATATAATTCATTTCCATTAGTCTCTTTTGGTTTAGTTTGGTTTTGGTTAATAACCACCTCTGTGTATATATTCATTTCAATGAGGCTCTTCTGGTTCTCCAGACTCCTCAGACATTCTTTCCAATGATCACAGAGTTTATTGATGCTTGAAACAACCCAAAAGTCCTGGAAACATATAAAAGGCTCCTTGTTGTGTTTGTTTTTCCTTGCAGTCCTCCCCCAGCATTGGATGACTGAAGAGGACGATCTCTGCAACCAGCAGAGGAATTTCAGAGTGGAACAGAAGGAACCAGAACCTCCACAGATTAAAGAGGAACAGGAGGAACCAGAACCTCCACAGATTAAAGAGGAACCAGGGGAACTCTGCATCAGTCAGGATGAAGATCAGTTTGATCTGAAGCAGGAGACTGATACCTTGATGGAGATTCCTACTTATGAGGAAGATGAGAACAGTGAAGCAGATCTAAACAATCAGCAGAGCTTTAATGTAACTGATAGTCAGGATGAAGAAGGAAACCAACATGAAGAATCAACATCAACTACAGATGAAGAGACAGAATCAACATCAACTACAGATGAAGAGACAGACCCACAGAACAGAGATCAGAGGAAGAGGAGGGACCGAAGTCATGTCCAAAGTGTGGACAGCTCTCACATGTCAGCAGGTCAGTGTGACTCTGATCTTCATCTCCACACTATCGGTATGTTCACTTCAACAACGGTTCTATCTTGAGCTTCAAGCTCTCCAAACATGCAGTCCATCAACAGCGTGTCCTGGAAGAGTCTCTTCTGTCCCTTCCAGTTGAAAAGACAGAAGACATTGTTGGTTAGTGCAGCCGACAACATTCTTCAAATCATATGATCTTAGTTAGTCCCTCCAGCTAACGACAAACAGGAAACCTTAACAGATCAAAGTGAAAATTGTTAGCAGATAAAAAAGTACAATCTGTTTTGTCGTCTGTGGTTCTAAGTTTGTAGTTCAGTTCTTTTCAGCAGATTTCTCTGTCAAACCCAAAATCCCATCTTAACCTCTTTGATGTCTCCATGTCTCCAATTCCAGACATTCAGACAGCTTCTATTTCCAAAACTACATTTCAAGCTAAAACCCAAAGACAGGGTCCTGCTCATGGATCTGCAGACAGAAAAGATTCAAACCTGAACACATCAGTGAAAACTGCTTAGTGTCAGAATTGTTCTCCATCTTTTCTGGACTGATTCTTCCTCCAGTGCAGCTTCATCTTCATCAAACTGCTCCTCATTTTATTGATGTCCTATTCATTTATTGGCTTTCTGCCTAGCCTCTGCCAGCTGCAACTCAATTAACTGTTTATTGAAACCACAGCTGCAGTTACACCACATACTAGGTATGTCACCTTCATCAAACAAACAGAGAAGCCCTTTGAGCTTCATGCTCTTCTCTTTGGTGACCCGTCTGTCACCCAGTGGCGGTTCCACACTAAACTTACTGTCCGGGCGGGGGTATGTATGTACTATGTATGTGGGTGCTGAAACCGGTGTCAGCACGAGGTGTATGGGTGGGGTGTATGTAGTCCTATACTGTTCATAATTAAATAAATTAAATAAATAAATATTTAATTAAATAAATAAGTAATTATATATATATATATATATATATATATATATATATATATATATATATATATATATATATATATATATATATATATATATATATATATATATATATATATATATAATAAGGTTTTTCACAATTTCATGATCTTTTTATATATTTACAAGAGATTTATTGGTTGATTGTGTATTTGCATGAGGTCATATTTAATTAATTAATTAAATATTTATTTATTTAATTATGAACAGTATAGGACTCCATAGGGGTGAGGTTTTGTGTGTGTGTACTAAAACAGCTGTTTCTGATATTAATTTAGCACCCAGATCCGGCCATAAATAAAATAATTTTATAAGAGACAAAGACAAAAAGAAACAAAATGAGTAAAGTATAAATATTTCAGACCGGCCTTCCATTCATTTTCTTAACTCGTTTGATTCCTTTAATGCAGGGGTTTCAAACTCGCCGCCTGCGGGCTATTTGCGGCCCCCAAGATGATATTTTGCGGCCCCCGCCTTAATTTGAAAGTTTAATGTTAATGCGACCTGCCAGTCTGTATGAATGACACCTCTTCAATTTTGTATGCGGAGCTGAAGAATCAACCAATCACAGTGAAGTATATGACTCTTGGGGGCGGGGCTTTGACTGGGCTTGAAAGCACAGTAGAATATTTAAGGCAGGAAACCTGACCGCCCCCTCCCCGGACCAGGAGGAGTTCCTTACTTTACTTTACTTATCTAAATACATGCAGTCAATGCTGAACCTTTCTCTGGGTCGCACAGACCCGGAGGAGGGCTGAGGTTATGGTTATGGTTAGGCGCGCGGCGCCGACCCATCTCCCGGTCCTGCAGGAGGTGGGTCGCTACGGAGAATAAATGTCCCACACCTACATCCGTGACAACTAACGGGGCTCTAACATTAAACACGTGCGAGAGACAACATAATGTACACATTGAAAATACGTGGGGAAAATGCAACGATAGACGTGAGATGAACCAGCGCCGCCCCTGGATCCGCCCCCGGGGGGGTGGTATTTGAAATTATTTTAATTGATCATTCAACTGCACATTCCACACATTTCCCATAATGCATTGTTTTGTAGTCATTGGGCAGCATGCAGTCAGTGCAGTACTAAGTTTCCAGCTGTGTTCCCTCAGGTTGGGGCCTTGATCCCCCCCTCTTTCTGGTGATATTTTTGTGATGATTGACAGGTGATGTTGGAGCAAAAACAAAATCATACGTCACTCACAAGGTGATCTGCGCAGCGTTTTGTCCACCTGGGTGATCTCAAACACGCTTATTGTGCATCTTGGCTACACATGTTTGGTGTTGCCAACATGAATTTCCATCTTTTTTTTTTATAAAAAATATAGGAGTGGATGACCGGCTGCTCTACAATAACTTGTGACCGGGGGGTTTATATGTGCAAAAAGTCATAAGAAAGAAAATCCAACAGTGGTTACTGAATTTTGTTTCTCCTTTACCAATTTGTTGTTTAAAGGGCAAACATTCAACACAGACTCAGCATTGGGGGCACAAACTCTCTGACTGCTTCATTTTCTATGTCAATAAGTCCAAGTTTAGTCCAGATATACTGACAATCATCTTCATCCACACTGAGGGTCTTAGCTGTTTCGGAGGAAGTGCTGCCAAGTTTCCAGCAGTAAGAAGAAGACAAGAGAAGCCATGTTCAGAAGAACCATTGATAGAGGTTACAGAACTGTAGAATTTAAGTCTTCTTTTGTGTTTAATAGTTATGATTCAACAGTGTTAACTGAACTGTGTTAGTAGGGACATTTAAATTAGAAAACAGCAGATATAGAAGACTAATTAAACAGAAATGTATTAATGATTTATTTACTTATTGATTATTTTATTTACGTATTTTATTTGAATGAGAATTTTATGAGTACATTTTGTACATAAAATGGTTAATAATAGAGTACAGTAATAGTATAGTACATGTCCTCTCTGACAAAATGGCGGACGGTGAGATAGCAGTGGTGAGTCCAGACCAGACCTCAGCAAAAAACCCAAATCCAAACTACGATCTGAACTCACAGTCTCTAAGTACAGCTTCGGGGATCATTACTGACCTCAAAGAAGACATCTGTCGTCCGAGGGTTGAACTACAACTGAAGGACGCTCTCCTGTCCAAGTTCATGGACGGCTCCTTCGCCCAGTCGGCGGCTAAGCTGCCTCAGTGCTGCACTCCAGCTCCATGGGATCCGTCCACCTGCGCATGCCCTTCTTCAACTTCAACTCCTAAGCAACGATCCCTGGATGAAGAAGTGGTTGTCCGAAGGCCCAGAAGGAGTTCTGATGAGACCTGGAAGCCTCCTCTCCTGAGTCTGTCCAACCGCTTCGCTGGTCTGGCCACAGATTCTCCCGCTCCTTCCTCAGCGACTACAACGACACAGACTCCACCGGATTTGGGCTCCACTCTCGATTTCCCCTCTCTCCGGAGAGACGCCACGGTGATCCTGGAGGAAGAAGGAAAAATCGCGGCATGCAGAAACCCGGTTCGGGCCCCCAGGATTACAACTAAAGGCTCATCAGGATCAGACGAGCGTCTGCAGTTGGATTTCCCCGCGTCCTCGCGGGCTCCAGCATCTTCCTCCCGCCGTCGGATCCTGAAGGAAGCCGTCCGCTTCCATTCCAGCAAGGCTCGGGCCTCGCCGCTGCTGACGGACCACCGGCCACAGGGTGAGGCCGCAGCTGCCGCTGTCGTCATTTGCCTGTCGGCGCTACACCTCCGCCCGCGTCTTTTGCTCCCCTGTTTGCCCCGTCAACAGCGATAATCGGTGATTCTATAATAAGGAAGGTCCGCTTCTTCAACGCGGTCACTCACTGCTTTCCGGGAGCCATGGTTCTGGATATTCTAGAGAAACTCCCAGACCTGCTGCGATTTCTCCCTTCCACAGTCAGGAGGCTGATTTTACACGTCGGTTTTAATGACACCTCCTATAGAGAGTCTGAAACTACTAAAAAGGCGTTCATCAGACTTTTTAATTTTTTAAACTCCTGCCCATCGACTGTTTTTATTTCGGGACCCCTCCCCTCCCTCTCCCGCCGCCAGGGCCATTTCAGCAGGCTGCTGAGTCTGAGCTCCTGGCTCCAGTCTGTTGCCAACCTGAACAAGTTTGTTTTTATTGACAATTTTAATCTGTTTTGGAACAGAACTTCATTCTATAAATCTGATGGTATTCACCCCAGTCCACTGGGCAGCAATGTTTTAGCAGCCAACATCAGACACTCTGTCCAGACTTCCCCTGCCCCCATCATGCCCACACCTGTCCAAACCTCCTCTTCATCCGTACAGACATCGGTCTGTGGAAGTGACTGACTAGATTTGGTTTCCTCCCACATCCCCCAACAAACCATCATCACTGCTTTCGTTCCAAGACCTGCTGCCCACCCAGTCTATCCTATTAGGACTATTATTACACTCAGGTCTTCTGTGAAGGGACATGCGGAGAGAAAAACAAACACTGTCTTCCAGAGGCGCCGGCCAGAGGCGCTGACCACAGTGTGCTCTCCTTTCTCCCCCGCTCTACTCCAGATCCTCTCTGTTCCACTAACTCTACTACAGTCATCCTTGGTCTCCTCAACATCCGCTCGCTCACCAATAAAGGCCAGCTGGTCCAGGACATTCTTACTGACCGAAAGCTGGACTTTCTATGCCTCACAGAGACTTGGCAGCAACCTGGGGACTTCACTGCACTCAATGAGGCAACTCCATCTGGATTTGTGTACACCAGTGAGCCGCGCATACATGCACGAGGCAGTGGTGTCCTGATGATCTATCGTGAGTCCTGGCAAGTCCTTCCTGTCTCTGTTCCTACTTACTGCTCATTTGAATATACTGCATTACTCCTTTCTGGTCCTGCCCCCCACCATAGTTGCTACAGTCTACCGTCCGCCCAAATACAACAAGGATTTTCTAAATGACCTTTCACATCTCACATGGCTCGTCCACATTTGGAAATTTGGCGAGGCCCAACGCTTGGGGGCAAGGACCAGAACCCACAACACAGGGACGCGGACACCCCCCCGGCTCAGCTGTGATGTGATCCCTTGCCCTGAGCTTTCTTGGCCTTCCTCTTGAGATTCCTCTTGGCCTTGCCAAAAAGCTCAGGGATCCCTCTCCCTGCGTGGAGAGAGGGCCGCCGGGCTCAGGAAGCCAGCACCCAGGGAACATTGGCCGCCATCGCCAAGGGCCCAGTACCCCTTACCAGGGATGGGGTAGGGGACAGATGGTCCAAGGTCCCACCTTCCTTGTGAAATGCGTGCATGTGTGTGCGTTTATGTTGGAATGTATATTTGGAGGAGTAAAGTGGGTGCAGTCAAAATTGGCGGGTAGGGCACTGAGGGGACGTCTCCTGATTACTCACAGTGATGTCCCATCACCCTCCCCACCAAGGGCCCTAAATGTCTAAGGTGCAGTTACAATTGGCAGGTAGGGCGCAAAAGGACATCTGCTGCTTGATGGCAGTGATGTCCAAGCACCCTCCTTACTAAGGGCCCTACATGTCTACGGTGCAAATAAAACCGAGAGGGGGGGGGACTATTAAATACGGCAACCACGGTAGGGGGACCACTGCCAAGTAGATCCTCCCCCAAGGTGCAAGGCAGGCTAACCCCCCCCCCATCACCCTGATAAGAGATTATATAAGGAAGATAGTAAGTTGGGCACAGTTGGTAGACTCCCCCACCCCCAAAACCCACCCCCCAGGGACACGAACACCCCCGGCTCAGATGTAATGTGAACCCCCCCACCGCGCGGAGAGAGCACCGCCGGGCCCAGGAAGCCTGCACCCCGGGGACACGGCCGCCGTTGCAAAGGGGCCCGTACCTCCCACCAGGGAAGAGGCAGGGGACAGATGGTCCCAGGTCCCACCTTCCTTGCAAAATGTGTGTGCGTGTATGTGTGTTTAAGAGGGTGTGTGTGTGCATGTGTGTGTGTTTATGTTGGGATGTATATATTGAGGGGGGAGGGGTGTGTGTACTAAGGGGGGTGCAGTTAAAATTGGTAGGGCATTAAGGGGACGTCTCCTGATTACTCACAGTGACATCCCCTTACCCTCCCCACCAAGGGGCCCTAAATGTCTAAGATGCGGTTAAAATTGGCGGGTAGGGTGCTAGGAGGACATCTGCTGCTTGCTGGCAGTGATGTCCAAGCACCCCCCCTACCAAGGGCCCTACATGTCTATGGTGCAAATAAAACCGAAAGAGGGGGGGCCCACTCCATACGGCAGCCATAAGAGGGGGGCCACTGCCTAGTAACCCCCCCCCCAAGGCTCATCGCAGGCTAAGCCCCCCACCCCCTCACCCTATTATGAGGTTATATGAGGAAGGGGGTAAGTTGGGGACAGCTGGTAGACTGTCCCCCGGTGGTCAAACAGCTGTCCCCCCCCTCCCCCCCAGCAAGGGGGCCAGGCCCACCCAGCCCAGGGGCCCCACCCCCGGAGGCGCCGACACCCCAGGCCCAGCACCACCCACCCCACACAGAGGGAGAGGAGCCCCCCCCCCCCCCCCCCCCCCGGAGCAAGCCCAGGCCCCCACCCCCAAACGCCGGCCCTAGAAGAGCTCTGGTCAGGCCTCGACGGGACCGAGGCAGCCAACCGGCAGGGGAAACCGCCGATGGCCTCAGGGGAGACCCCGATCCGTCAACCCTCCCTGCCCCGTACCAATAGTGCCCCCCCCCTCCCCCAGAATGCCCCCCCACAGGACAGGGCCGACAAGACCCCCCCCCCCCCCCCACCCCCCCAGACCCCACAGCCGAAGCGGATGACACCCAGAGCGCCCGGGGGCCCCAAGAGGGTTGTCCCGTCCCGCCCCAGAGCCAGGGAAGGGCTGATCCAAGCCCCAGGCGTAGATGGGAAGCCCATCCAGCGCCGCTGGGCCCCCCCCCGAGCAGCGCCCCCCGCCAACCCCCCCAGCACAGGCAAAGGGACCACCCCCCCCAAGCCAAGCCAGACCACCACCCCACCCACCACCACGCACCCCCAAACCGAAGCCCAGAGGACCACGCAGCGCCCCAGCCCGCCCCACCCAGGTGCCGGACCCGACCCCCCGACCAACGGAGCCCCCACTACCCCCCGCCAGGCACCGGAGGCCCCGACCCCCACCCCGGCCCGCGGCAGAAGGGCAAGAAGCAGCGACGACAGAGAGCTAGCTCCGTGACTTAGGGGGCATGCACTGTGCAGAACCACAGTGCATGCATGTTAATGTCGGGTAGATTACTGTCACAGTGCTGACAAATGTCTGAGTTGCTGAGACCCATCTTGAACATCCTCTGTCCAGTGTAGTAAATTCTGTGAAGAGTTTTGAAATGGATTAGCTGCAGATTTGGACTTTTTGTCAGTTCAAATCCGCATCATATTTTGTTGTCGGAAGTGAAATATTATTATCTAAATTACATAAAAGTTTGTATATTTTGGAGAGAGTTCTATTCATTGAAAAATTAATCAGAGTGGTAACTACATCTGGTAGCTTTAAATCGTTGTCTCTGTATTTAAACTTTTTAGTAATACTTGATTTAAGTTGCTGATATTCCAAGAAGTTATTTATTCCATGTTTGTCTTGAAGTTCCTGGGGAGTTATGAATCTTCTATCAATAATTATATGCTCTAGTTGTTTTATGCCCCCTGCTTGCCAAGCTGGGAAGTGGATAATTTTTTTGTTTATGAGGATGTCTGGGTTGTTCCAGATGGGTGTCATTTTGCACGGTTGAATTGATGATTTTGATATTTTGAGAAATTCCCACCAGGCTGTTAAAGTGGCGTTTATATTAATACTTTTGAAACAATCCTGTTTTTTAACTGTTTGGCTAATAAATGGAAGATCTGACAGGTTGATCTTTCCACATAACGCCTGTTCCAAGTCTAACCATGAGTTGGTTTCTGGATTATTTTTTAACCATTTTAAGATGTATTGTAATCTATTTGCAAGAAAGTATTTGTGGAAATTAGGTAATTCTAATCCTCCACAGCTTTTTGCAGATTTTAAAGTTTTTAGACTAATTCTTGCAGTTTTATTGTTCCATAAAAAGCTTGATATGGATGAGTCTAATGTTTTGAACCATTTTAGTGGCGGTTGTGTGGGAATCATTGAAAAGAGATAATTAACTTTGGGTAAGATTTTCATTTTTACCGTGGCTACCTTGCCCATAAGGGACAGAGGCAGGTTGGTCCAGCGTGTTAGATCGTCCTGTATGCTTTTCAGTAATGGGGTGTGGTTTAGCTGCACCAGTTCTGATAGTTTGGGGGGAAAATTGATACCTAGATATTTGATATTTCCTGGCTTTTTCTTGTGTTTGTATTCCTGCAGTTCTCCCCCAGCATTGGATGACTGAAGAGGAAGATCTCTGCAATCAGCAGAGGAACTTAAGAGTGCAACAGAAGGTACCAGAACCTGCTCAAAGTGAAGAGCAACAGAAGGAACCAGATCCTTCACTGATTAAAGAGGTACAGGAGAAACCACAACCTCCACAGATTAAAGAGGAACCAGGGAAAGTCTTCATCAGTCAGGATGAAGATCAGCTTGATCTGAAGCAGGAGACTGATACCTTGATGGAGATTCCTACTTATGAGGAAAATGAGAACAATAAAGCAGATCTAAAAAATCAGCAGAAGAACTTCAGAGTGGATCATGAGGAACCAGAACCTCCACAAACCGAAGAGGAACAAGGGGAGCAACAACTTCAACAGATTAAAGAGGAACCAGAACCACCACAGATTAAAGAGGAGCCAGGAGAACTCTGCACCAGTCAGGATGAAGATCAGCTTGATCTGAAGCAGGAGACTGATACCTTGATGGAGATTCCTACTTATGAGGACAATGACAACATTGAAGCAGATCTAAACAATCAGCAGAGCTTTAATGTAACTAATAATCAGGATGAAGAAGGAAACCAACATGAAGAATCAACATCAACTACAGATGAAAAGACAGACCCACAGAACAGAGATCAGAGGAAGAGAAGAGACAGAAGTAATGTCCAAAATGGGTATGATGAAAGATATTGTGCATGTAAAAAATGTGGTAAAAGGTTTAGTGGGCAGTCTCAGTTGAAATTTCACATGAAAACTCATACAGGAAAGAAAACATTTTCTTGTAAAAACTGTGAAAAAAGTTTTAGTTATAAATCTAATCTCAAAAAACACAGGACAACTCATACAGGTGAAAAGCCGTTTATGTGTAAAGAATGTGATTCAAGTTTTAGTCAAATGTCTAGTCTAAAAACACACATGAGCATGCACACAGGAAAAAGGCTTTTTTCATGCGAAGAATGTGATTCAAGTTTTCGTCATGTGGCTAGTCTTAAAATACACATGAGAACACACACAGGGGAGAAGCCTTTTTCTTGTAAAGTATGTACAAAAAGTTTTGGTCAAATATCTCATCTCAAAGCACACATGAGAACTCACACAGGAGAAAAGCCTTTTTTTTGTAAAGAATGTGATAAAAGTTTTAGTGAAAAATCAAAACTTAAAATACACATGAGAACACACACAGGGGAGAAGCCTTTTTCTTGTAAAGTATGTACAAAAAGTTTTGGTCAAATATCTCATCTCAAAGCACACATGAGAACTCACACAGGAGAAAAGCCTTTTTCTTGTAAAGAATGTGATACAAGTTTTAGTCGTATAGTTCATCTCAAAACACACATGAGAACTCACACAGGAGAAAAACCTTTTACTTGTAAAGAATGTGATACAAGTTTTCGTCATGTGTCTAGTCTTAAAATACATATGAGAACTCACACAGGGGAGATGCCCTTTTCTTGTAAAGAATGTGATAAACGTTTTAGTGAAAAATCAAAACTCAAAATACACATGAGAACTCACACAGGAGAAAAGCCTTTTACTTGTAAAGAATGTGATACAAGTTTTAGTCACAGATCTAATCTCAAAATACACATGAGAACTCACACAGGAGAAAAGCCTTTTACTTGTAAAGAATGTGATACAAGTTTTAGTCACAGATCTAATCTCAAAACACACATGAGAACTCACACAGGAGAAAAGCCTTTTACTTGCAAGAAATGTGATGCCTGTTTTAGTCGAATATCTATTCTAAATACACACATGAAAACTCATATAAGTGAGAGATAGTTTTTATGGCTGATAAATGGCGGTCATAAATGCCATTTAGTAAAATACATTAGAAAACACAGTTTAGAAGCTTTTCTTTTGTAACAAAAAAAAATAGATAAAGGATTTATAGAAAAATCTCAACTTCAAAAACAGAAAAACTTAGAGCAGAAAACTTGTACAGTATATGGGAAAATATTGTGAAAATGCCATTTAGTCTTTTTTTTCTTTTTCGTTTTTAGAAGAAAGAACTTTTTTTTTTTATATACTAAAAAGGAAATGTTGGAATATTTCAAGCCTTAGTTTAATTTAGTGAATTTATTGTATAGGTTTAAATAAAACAATGTTCTTTGTCCGGGAAAAAAAAGAACATTATAACAAATGTTTATGTCAAAAACATTTAGTGATCATGTTTAACCCTTGTGCTATCTTAGGCATTTTGCCGTTGGGAGTTGGGTCATCTAGACCCACTAGACAGTGCGCTGAACCATTTTTCTTCAATGATTTGTGATCTTCCCTGGTGTCCATGGATTACATGAAATCTTTCCACCTTAATCCACCTTTGTCATTGTTGGGAGAGCACGTCAATGTAAGGGTGGGGGTCATAGGATAGCACAAGCAATAAATCTTTTTCAATGACTATGATGTTACTGTTTGATCAACCAGTAAAGTTCCCTGAGCTGAATCCAATGAATAAAATCTATGACCTGTTAAGAAGAGGAAGATGAAACACCAGGCCTAATGATAAAGACGACTTGAAGTCTGCTGTTAAATCAGCCTGAGCTTTCATTACATGTGCACCCCCCCAAGCTGGTGGCCTCAATGACAGAGCATTGATGTAGTAATTCAGTTCAAAGGAGGCAGTAACTACATTTTGTCCTGCCATTGTTTTTTATTATTTTAGACAAAACTTATTTAGTTGACCATTGTTGTATTTTCTGCTAAGACAATGTTTATGTTGTCAAAGTGTGTACATTATTATGAAAATATTTTGTAAACATCTTTGATTTTTTTTGTCATAATTTCATTGTTGTTTTAGACTAAAAGAAGGGACTTCAGTTTTTAATTTGTCAAGGCATGTGATCTAGTAACCATTGAGTGAAAAAAATATATATTTTAAATCCACTAACTAATGGAATCACCATGAATCAGCAAATTCTGCAGCTCAGAAAAGCGGCTTCAATATGCAATGTTTTAAAACATAAAGTGTTGCAGAACTTTTAGGATGGAAAAACTGTGGAGAACATTTTCATGTGAATCCTCTTCTAAGCTGTTTGTCCCCTTTTGGGGTCATGAAGGCAGGGGACATCCTGCATCCAGTCTGTCACAGGGCCCATGCACTCTCACATTCACATCTAGGGACAATTTAGACCAACCAATCCATCTATGAAGCATTTTTGGGATGGAAGCTGGAGTCCCCAGAGGAAACCTACACATGCACAGAGAGAACATGCAAACTCTTTTACGACAGCAGGAAGGAGGCAGTACGACAGCAGGAAGGAGGCACTGCATGACCTGCACCTACAGATCAGCGAGCAGCAGACTGCACACCCAGACGCATTTCTCATCATGGCTGGGGATTTTAATCACGCAGACCCCAAAAGTGTGTTCCAAAAACTTTATCAACACATTAGCTTTCCAACACGTGGAGAAAATATACTGGACTGTGTTTACACCTCACAGAGAGGAGCCTACAAAGCCCTCCCCCTCCCCCACCTTGGATCTTCAGACCACATCACTGTGATGCTAATGCCTGCACACAGACCCCTAGGAAAAGTGGCCAGACCGGTTAGGAAAAGCATACGGGTGTGGCCAGAGGGGTCCTCAGAGGCTCTCCAGGACTGTTTCAGCTCCACAGACTGGAACATGTTCAAGCAGGCCGCAACAAACAACAACACCACAGACCTCCAGGAGTACTCAGAGACTGTTACTGCCTACATCGCCAAGTGTGTTGATGATGTCACAGTAACTAAGACCATCACAGTCCGGGCAAATCAGAAGCCGTGGCTAACAGGAGAGGTCTACAGACTCCTGAAGGTCCGTAATGCTGCCTTCAGAGCTGGAGACGAGGTGGCCTTGAGGACAGCTAGGGCCAACCTGACCCGCGGCATCAGAGAAGCCAAGAGACAATATTCCAGGAGGATCGCCCATCACTTCAGCGACAGCAGAGACACCCAGAGCCTGTGGCGTAGACTTCGGACCATCACAGACTACAAACCTCCCCCACAGACATGTGACAGCTCCATCACCCTGCTGAACGATCTGAACTCCTTCTACGCTCGCTTTGAGGCAGCGAACAGCACAACGGCCCAGAAAACTCCACCCTCTCCTGGTGACCAGGAGTTGTCGCTGTCTTCAGACAGCGTGAGGAGATCCCTCAGCAGGATCAATCCACGGAAAGCCCCAGGACCAGACAACATCCCTGGTCGGGTGCTGAGAGACTGTGCGGGTGAGCTGGCTGATGTCTTCACAGACATCTTCAACATCTCTCTGAGTCAGGCTGTCATCCCCACATGTTTCAAAGCGACCACCATCATACCCGTCCCAAAAAAGCCATCTCCCTCCTGCCTTAATGACTACCGTCCGGTTGCCCTGACCCCCATCATCATGAAGAGCTTCGAACGGCTAGTCATGCGGCACATCAAGTCTGCCCTGCCCCCCTCCCTGGACCCATTTCCGTTTGCTTATCGGTCCAACCGCTCAACAGAGGACGCCATCTCAACTGCTCTGCACTCCGCACTCACCCACCTGGAGAATAAGGATTCATATGTCAGGATGCTGTTCATTGACTTCAGCTCAGCATTCAACACCATCATCCCCCAGCAGCTCACTCACAAACTTGCTCAGCTGGGGCTCAACACACCTCTGTGCAACTGGCTGCTAGACTTCCTGACGGGGAGACCACAAGCAGTGCGAGTCGGCAGCAACACATCCAGTACTATCATGATGAACACAGGGGCTCCCCAGGGATGTGTGCTGAGCCCCCTCCTCTTTACCCTGCTGACCCACGACTGCGCCCCGACACACAGCTCCAACATTTACGTTAAATTTGCCGACGACACCACAGTGGTGGGTCTCATCAGGAGCGGAGATGAGACAAACTACAGGAGTGAGGTGAGCCACCTGGCTGGTTGGTGCAGAGACCATAATCTCCTCCTGAACGTGGAGAAGACGAAGGAGATGGTGGTGGACTTCAGGAGAGTGCACACTCAGCATGCTCCTCTGACCATCAACAACACTACGGTGGAAAGAGTGAGCAGCACTAAGTTCCTGGGTGTGCACATCACAGACAACCTCTCCTGGTCCGAGAACATGGCATCACTAGCTGGGAAATCACAGCAGCGTCTCTACTTCCTCCGTAAACTCAAGAAAGCAAAAGTCCCTCCCCCCATCATGCACACGTTCTACAGAGGCGCTGTGGAGAGCATCCTCACCAGCTGCATGGTGTGGTTTGGTGCCTGCAACGCGTCCTGCCGGAAGTCCCTCCAACGCATCGTGAGGGCAGCTGAGAGGATCATCGGTGCCCCCCTCCCCTCCCTCCAGGACATCTACAACACCCGCCTGACCCGAAAAGCCCTCTGCATTGCAGCTGACGCCACCCATCCATCCAACAGCTCCTTCAGTCTGCTTCCATCTGGGAGAAGACTACGCAGTCTTCAGGCCAGGACCAGCAGACTCAGAGACAGTTTTCTCCTCCAGGCTGTCAGGAAGCTGAACTCTCTCCCAGCCCTGCCCCCCCTCCCCTCCTGCTGCCCTGTTGCCCTCCTGCTCTGCTGAACTCTGACACACATACGTCACCTACCTCATCAGCACTGACTGCACCTTCCACCAGTCCTCTAGTGCCGTTAAAAAACTAAGTAACTGTACTTCAGTCACTTTATTCTCTAGTCACTTTATTCTCTCCTCATTGTTTTACTTTTATTTTTTTTATACTATTTATATTTAGGCCTCTACTACTATTTATAGTTGTTTATTGTGCAATTTGAAGGTGTCTCCCCGTTTAAACTGAAGATGAAGAGAAAACGCAATTTCAATTTCTATGTATGTGTCAACATTGTAGATCTTGACAAATAAAGTTACTTGACTTGACTCTACTGTTTTCAGATCCTCCAACCAGGACTTGAACCGAGGGCCTTCTTGCTTTGAGGCAAGAGTGCTAACCACTGCACCACCGTACAACCCGATAACAAATATGTATATGTTTTTGTTGTTTATGTTACTCCTGAACGTAACCAGAATGTTGATGGAAACTTGTTTAAAGTAACAAACCCCATTTATTTCTTTCTCTATAAATCTTTGTTTGTATCACTTTTGTTGATTTTGATCTTCGGTTCTAAATGATGCTGATTTAATACATATAATTTAAACTTTTTTAAACATCCTGTAAAAATACATACCTATAGTAACTGTACAAACATATTCTATTAAAAAGCAAGAATCGTGGTTCGATCTGTGAGCCGTTGAGCTTGATTCATGAATTGAATCGGATCACCACCTAAGGAACGATCCACAGTCTTAGTAGAACCGCATCCCTACCATTTAGTGAGGAAATGATTTTCCTAAAAATGTATGAAGGAAGATGCGGATAAAGAACCAGACTGGTGTTTGTGTCTGGAGTTCTTGTGATTCATGTTTTCTTGTAGACATTAGAACTGTTCCTCTGTTCTTTTTGGTTCTCAGTGTTCTGTTCCAATCTTTACTGTGAATAATAAAATGGACGTGAACATCAGTCAGAAGTGTGGAGTCTTTCCCACAGTCTGGGTTTCTGCTGTTTGTTGGTTCTCTGCTGGTTCCAAAGTTGGACTCTGTTCCAAAAAAGTTCAAGGGTAAATTAATTAATGTTCTACACTATTGGTTCCAAATTTGCATGGAACTTTAAATATGAAGGACTGCATTCACTGTGAAACAATTATTTATTCAAAGACGTGAGCATAAAATGACTTTTAAGGAGAATAAATGTTTAAACTTTTAGACTAGATGGAGACTGAAGCATTTTTCTTTTTAATATCTGTGAAAAATATCACATTTATCTAAAAATCAGAATCACACTTTAGAACAACTGTTTTTCCTGTTTTTATTGGACTAATGTTTACAATCTGCTGAGCAGAAATATCTAATGTTGAACTGAATGTTGAACTGTTGAACTTTTCACGAGTTTGTTCATAAAACCCAATTTGTGTGCAGTAAAGACAGCCGTTATAAAGCCTTATATATCTTGTAACAGGTTTAATAGTATAAAATATAACCAGTGTGTTTGTGACTGAAAGAAAGAATGATGAGAGAAACACCTCTGCTGTTTGGACACTTTGACCAGCAGAGGGCAGCAGAACTTTCAGCAACTCTGGATCTGATCCCACAAAAACAATCCATGGATGATCAGATTTCAGAAGATTTGAAGGATCAAAGACAAAGATGTTCTGAAGAGAAGATGTGAGAAGAAAGTCCAGAATGAATCCACTCTGACTTCTCCTCATGTCTCTGAAGCTTGTGTCTTCATGTCTTCACCTCAGAGTTTCTTCTGGATTCCATGTGGATCAATAATATTGATCATGTTCTGTTGTCATTTTCCATCAGAACTTCAGGCTTTTCTCTGCTGATGATCTCTGAGCTGAACTTCTTGGAGGAATTCTTGAATCTGGGATTGGGAGCAAACAGTCAGAACAAAGGAGGTTTCCATTTCTTCTAAGCTCTGCCAGAAGAAAAGAGCTGAAGCTTGAAGCTGAAGCAGCATTTGCTCAGAGAATCTGTCCTCCAGACCAACAAGTCCCACCACAGCCTTGAAGACGTTTCCAGAAGCAGCAGCAGACTGTGTTCCCATGACGACGCTGAAGTCAGCTGCTGCTCTGCAGGAGAAAGTCTGCAGCTCCTCAGTCAGGAAGCTCTTTCAAGCTCGTGCACATCTGTCAGTGCAGCAGCAGAAAGCCTGTTTCCCTGCAGGAAGTCTGAGACTTTTCAAAGTAAGAGCCTCATGTTGGCAGAGATGGGTTGGATTCTTTGATGCTCCAGTGTCTTTTGGATTCAGGATGAGTTCATGCAGATCTAGAAATCCCACCATGATGATCATCCTTGAGGAATTTCAAAATAAAAGACTTACAAACACCACAATCACTGCTGGAGGATAAATACATTTACTCTTTATTTTCTGTAAATAAATAATATTTATCAATAAATCCTTAATTCTAAATGATGGATCTAAAGTTGAAAAGAAGTCAAAGTGCTGACTCAGCACAGATCAAAGGAGACACAGATGATTTCCTGGAATGAAGAAAACATCAAACATCATGATGTGATCTGAAACTGAGCTGTTCTTCAGAAGATCCTCCCAAACATGGAAACTGTTGCTGCAACACGTGAAGGTTTGGTTCTGTTGCTAGTGAGATCTGATGGATCAGAACCAGACTTCTGTCAGCTGGAACTGGGGCTTCTTCCAGACCATGACATGTTGTTCAATAAAGTTCATTCCAAAGCGTGACTGATTCATGAAGTGGTTCCTTGAGCCGTGAGTTTTGCCAGCAGCAGGAATCCCTGAGAGTTAGGAGACAGTTTGTGGAGAGAGTTTGTACATTTAGGAGAAACCAACGTTTGAAATGAAACCAAAGTGTCCTAAACCAAAATCACTGAGCACATCTCAATGTTCCACAAACAGTCATTTTCCACAGTGGACCGTCACCACACACTTTACAAGACAGTTTTTCACAACTTTGTGAAAAATCCTGAAATTGTTCCATTCAAGGAAACATTGACTAATATTGGTATTGATGCTGTTTTCCATCTGTGTTTCCAAACCTGCATCAAGAATTAGCTCATGTTTATTGATTCACTTTCTGTGGAAGTTTGGCTTCTCTGATGAACCACCAGAGGGCGACAGAGAACTGTTGATATTATTAACACAACAGTCAAAGAAATCAACATTTAGCACAAAGTTAACAAACTTAGGTCACGTGCTAACGTTCTGATTCTGTTGGAAAAGCCTTTTGTTTTTATTTCTTCAGAATTTTGGCTCAAAAAGACCAATGACAAATGAAACTCCAATAAAGTTGCTTTATAATGAGGAAATGAAATGTTATTTTTATTGAATTATCAAATGGAGACTCAGCTTCAGGTGATAAAAAAGGTTGGTGCTATTTCCAGTTTTAGAAAGAACATGCCTTCTGCACAGTTTGCAGTGAACGTTACTCATTTATGTCAGTTTTTAATGAACTGAAATACCTCCACACAGGAGACGACACGTCTTTATTGTCATCTAACTGTAAACTCCAATTCAAACATGCTGACAAAACAAGGACAGATTTCCTAGAGATTTCCTAATTCTGCTTCCATGTGATCACATGAAAACAGTCCAATGTTTTGGATTCTTCTTCTTCTATATCATTGACATTAAAGCTGCAGCTCTGCCACGAGGAAACATGTGACAGGTCCCAGTTTTTGGTGGAACACCGTCTCTGTGATGCTACAGACGCTGCTAAAACACAGTGGATTTCATTCTGTTCTATGTAGAAAAGACTGTTTGATTCATGTCTGATTAATTCATCTTGGAGTATTTATCCTCCACGTCTAGAAGTCCGCTCCGTGAAAATCCTGTCCCACTTTAAAGCGGTCCGTGTTTCCATGGTGACAGAGGGAACAGCTGGTTAGCATCTTTCTAACTTGACTGAACTGAGGGTTGGGGCTTCCAGCACAGAACCAACCTGAGAGCAAATGAACATTCAAATCCTCCACAAGCTAAACCCCATCAGCGTTGGATTGCTGCTGACAGACAGACTTCATTGATGGCATCTTCCGTTCTGGACCTGACGTTTAGCACACCATAGCTGGATTCCAGAGCGCTTTATCAAAGCGCCTTAACCCCGTTTGGACTCTGGCGCTCCACGCGCTGGATGAATAGTGGCGTTTGGAGGAAGTGCGGCTGCGCAGTCCGTCACTGAACACCGTCACTGCCTGGACCTCTTTCTGGGTCCTAGTGCCCTAAAGGTTACAGCTCCTGGTTCCACAAGAAAAAAGTCCATTCTAGAGGCCACTCTGACGTCATCATCATCAAAGACAGCGTTACCTAGCAACCATACCAAGACCATAGCAGCTATAGAGGGAAACACAACAAACCATCAACGGCGGTTAAAGCAGTCAGACGTTTGTTCTGCAGCTCAGCAAAAATCTCTGCTTTAGGTTTTGGGGAGAAAAACAAAGGAAAACACACGGAGAAGGATTCTGCAAAGGAAATCCCAAGTTCTATTGGTAAGTCAGCGTCCTGGAAACATGCTTTGTTGGTTCTGAAGTGGCATGAATGCAGACTTAGATTGCTTTGTTTCCTTGGATTCTTCAGATGGATTCAAGCTGTAAATGTTGTCAGCATAAAGCAAGTTTGGACTAAACTAAAGCAGAAAGTGGCTTTGAAGATGGTCAGGAGAAATGAGGGCTTTTTTCAGGAATTCTTGGAAGAGGAGGACTTCTCCAAACAACCAGAATCTAGGAGGAGGTTTTTTCAGCATTGAGATCAGGATTTAGCATGAGCTTCAATCCCATTTTGGTTCAATCCAAATGTTTACCGTCATATTCAGGAGTTCAACTCTGAAAGCCACCATGACATCATAGACATTAAAGACCCTGTTACCTAGCAACCAAACACAACAAACTGGAGACTATTCAAACTGGACATTTTGGGGCAACAATTCTTTTCTAACTCAAGTTTTTATGAAAAATCCAAATGATGGAAACAGATTGTGTAAAGGAAATGAGGATCTATTGGTGAGTCACAGTCCTGGAAACATGAGTTGTGCTCTGATGAAGACGCCTGATCCAAATGTGGATTTTTGAAATGTTCTTCATGAGATTCAAACTGATTGAAGCTTTGAATTAAAGGTGTCAACACATTTCTGCATTGGATTCATTCTGTTTCAGTGTCTAAGGTTGGTTTTGTGGCAGAAACCAAGTTTTTGTTGAACAGTAGCGTTTGAAAAAGCAGAAAGTGGCTTTGAAGATGGTCAGGAGAACTTCTTTGAAGAGGAGGACTTCTCCAAACAACCACAACCTGAAGGCCTGTTCACACCGGGACGAATTTCGCCGGCGATTTTCGCCGACGTTTAACGCCTCGTGACTAAACAAGGGGCACCAATGTGAGTGTGCACACTGACGCAAAAAACGCAACGCGTAAAAGCGTCATTTTTTAAAAAACGCCTCGGATTTGTTTTTTTTTTTCGACGCGCTGCGTCGAAATCTATTCGACCAATGAGAATGGCGCTTTTGCACACGTGTCTGGAGCTTTTGAAGTTGAACAAAATAATCCCCCTCTTGTTACAGTGAACCCAACGGAGGAGACTTTGGACCGCCGTCTGTTCATCTGGTCTGTGTAAGCGGCTGCTGGACTCAGGAGAACCGTGTCTCTTGGGAGATTTGTATCTTCACAGCAGCATTGGTTCCAGTCTGTGTTTCTTCAATGCAGCTGCTTTCCAATGAGGCTGAAGGTCTTCCTCACAGGACGAGGCTGGACAGATCAAGCTGGACCTGATGGCTTTCAGTTTTCTTCCAGTGCAGACGTCACAGACCACATTTTCAGGTCCAGCAGAGCAGAGACCAGCAGCAGCAGCTTGGAGTCCGCTCTTCTTCAGCTGCTCCACTAAAGCTGCTGACATGACATTTTTCCCCAGAACAGGCCTCGGTGTGAAGGTCTTCCTGCACTGAGGACAGCTGTGGACGTTCTCCTCTGCATCCCACAGTCCTTGAAGACACTTCCTGCAGTAGCTGTGTCCACAGGGAACAGTCAGCGGATCCTTCAGCAGATCCAGACAGATGGAACAGCAGAAGCTCCATTCATCCAGATCCTTCTGCTCGTTTGGCTGCAGAGTTCCAGTTGAAGAAGCTGCAGTTCCTTCTGCACTGAAGGTTTCCTCACAGCTTGTTTCCCTTCCAGACTCTGAACTTTCAAATGTTTTGTCATCAGGAGGATTTCAGGATCAGAGTCCAGGACAGTCTGGGATTTCACTGAAGACTTTACTGCAACTCAGAAACATTTATTGGTTTAGCTGTCAGTCAAAGATCATGAAAGAGACAAAGTCCAAAGTTCTTCATGTTATCAACAAATGTTGTGTTTTAGCAGAAACAGTCAGACGTTATTTAATTTTAGACAGACTCTGGAACTAAGAAGAGATATTTCTGCCACTAAAATAAGTAAGACAGACAGAAAAATCCAATAAATGCTAAAAATCTTGATTTGTACTGAAACTTTATAGATTTTTTGTTGGATCCTGAAACAATAAAGTCCTGTTTCAGGAACAGCGGTTTCCAACTACGGTCTGAAGCCTGAGGCTGAAAGGTAACACGCTGACAGCAAAATCAGCGCACAAAAAGCATCTTAATAAGTCATGTGATCTCAGTTGGTGGTGTCCTTGACGTCACTGAGGTACGACTCGCATTTACTGGGGAATATCCGATCCGTCTGCTTACATGGCACACGCAAATGCACGTATCCGATTCGTTTCAGATTTATTTCCACATATGAGAGAGGCCTGTATTCGATCTGAGAAAAACAGAATCCATGCGCTTTTTTCCTGCTTACACGTTCACCGGTCATATCCAATCTGTGCCACGTGAGAGGAAAAAATCGGAATTGGGTCACTTGAACAATGCAGTGTAAAGGCGGCCTTTGTGTGCATCTGTATAAACTTCCTCTAGAGGTCAGAATTGGACAAAAACAACAAGTGAAAGAACATCAACAACACAGAAACACACATTTCTATGCAGAATAGAAAAACTGTGGTTTCAGTGAGTGGAGAGCATCTACACAGTGCTACTTCCGATGGTTTCAGTTTGGAACAGCTGGACGTTCCTTCATGAAGATGTACAATAAAACCTACTCTGCTAGAGAAAGGGGTGTTAGGTCTAGAGTTGGAAATGTTTGAGAGCTGAAACAGGCAAATTTAAGAAAGACAAAATGGTCAATGTGACTGATGAACCAATCAACTAATCGGATGGAGCTCTGTGATCTCATCTCAGTCATGGGTTCAGCAGTCAGAACTGGACCTGAGGAGTCCAGCTTTGGAACCAGCAGAGAACCAACAAACAGCAGAAACCCACACTGTGAGAAAGACTACACACTTCTGACTGATGTTCACGTCCACTTTATTCTTCACAGTAAAGATTGGAACAGAACACTGAGAACCAAAAAGAACAGAGGAACAGTTCTAATGTCGGTAACGCTTTCTTTTACAGTACAGTACTTACAGTGTACTTAAGTGGTATTTACATGGTACTTATAGTGTAACTACTGGGTACTTTCAGGGTACTTACATGGTACTTTTTATGGAATTTACTGGGTACTTACAGCGATAAAGAATTCACAGAAATTTATCAAACTCATTACAGAAATGATTAAATAAGTAAAATATATTTTGTACTTCATCAAAGTCGTTATGCTTTTTATGTTCACTTAAGCTCATATTGTGAATTTTCTTGCAGTTACAAACCCTGAAGAAGTCCTGCACCGTTACCAAACTCTGCTGAAAGAATTTGGATGGACAAAAAGCACGACCCTCAGGCCAATAATGTGTTTTTTGGAATTCTCCTTTGTACTGTATTGTACGTAAAACCTATTTCATTGTGATGACACTGTATGCTGCAGACACGTATCATATTAAAGATTGTTGTTTTCACTGCTGTCTTGTTTCTCTTTAAACTTGCCTCATGTTACAAGAAGTAATCAGGCCAGAATATGTTTTTACAATGTAGTTACTTTACCCTTACCAACAGGTTAGCATTGTCTCATGTGGTGAGGTCAGAAGACCAAGTGTGTTCATGTACACTGTACGGGATGGTAATACGTGTACATTCCCAGGATTTACTACTGAAAGTACCATGTAATAGAGTGGAAATAGGGCTGACTTTCTTTTACAGTACAGTTTCATTGTACTTAAGGGGTAAGTACCAAGTACTATTCAAGTGAACATACCCGGTATTTAGTAATGAAAGTACCATGGAATAGAGTGGAAATAGGGCTGACTTTCTTTTACAGTTACAGTTTCACTGTACTTAAGGGGTAGTTTCTGTGGTAAATTGATGGTAAATACCATGAAAGTGCAGACCTAAAGGTCAAGGTACTTTATTTGTACTTACCTTGTTCTTACATGTGGTAAGTACCATAAAAGACACCTTTGCTCAACATGTAAATACCCAGTAAGAATATTATAAATACCCAGTATGTACCACATAGGTATGAACCAAATAGTACCATATAAATACACAGTAAGTACTTTGTAAGTACAGAGTAGACACAAAAAGTACCATGTAAGTACCCAGTAAAGTCCCATAGAAAGTACCATGTAAACACACTGTAAGTACCCAGTAAATTCCATAAAAAGTACCATGTAAGTACCCTGAAAGTACCCAGTAGTTACACTATAAGTACCATGTAAATACCACTTAAGTACATTGTAAGTACTGTACTGTAAAAGAAAGCGTTACCCTAATGTCTACAAGAAAACATGAATCACAAGAACACCAGACACAAACACCAGTCTGGTTCTTTATAATTTTATATTTTAAACAATACCGAAATATTTATGAACCATATAGTGTTAGATTTAGAGATGTACAGTATAAAATAATTCTAGTTTTGTCATGGTAACACAAAGACTTAGACAACATAGTTATAGCTTATACCATGGACCGGGTAAATACTTGATTCTGATTGGCTGATGGGTATAGATTAAAAAGTGATAATCCACAGTGATAATTGCACGCCTAAAAAGAAGTTCCGGTCACATAGCTTCAATATTCTACATCACTGCGCTGGCTTCTTTACCACAACCTTTAGCTTAATCATCTGGACAAAAACAAGCACTAAGAGGTGAATTTTATCTCTGAACTGATTTTATTTAACACATTGTGATGGCATAGATATCCCGTTCCTTTGCAGCTGTAGTCAAAGTCAGTGCTGGCCCCACCGGTGCGTTGTGTTACAGTGACAGTGTGCCACATCACGTAACAAATAGTCCGCTTTTTGAGAAAAACGCAATTTAAATCCAAAAAATAACAAGAACAAAGTACTAAAAACGGATTGAATATTTCTTTCTTTTGTTAGTGACCATGGTGTGAGCAGGTTAATGGCCTTCAAAGTGTGCAATATGAGAAATTAACGCACTTTGCAGAAGAAACAGATCGGGCTTCCACGGTGTAGAATAATACACACTTCGTCTGTCAGTGTCCCTGACATAAACAACAACCACAATGGTTAACTCAAAAACTTTTAACAATAACATAACGTACAAAATTCTACTACGAAAAATCAACCAACAAAAATTGAACATTATCAGCATTTTTAAAAAATCAAATCTTACCCTCATAATTCAAAACAGCACATTTCTATTTAGCAGTATATCTAATAAAATTAATTTCATTAAGGTAAATAACTTAAAAAGTGAAACTCATGATGTTTAGAATCATTACACAATCCCTGATTTGAGATATGTGAGCATAGTGGCTTATAGATGACACACCTAGAAATTATGTCTAAAATATTACAATTTTAAGTCAGAAGAATAAAAAAGAAGGGTTTCAGTTCAATGCATCCAAAAATCACTTCTGCCTTCTCCTTATTACTAAATAACTGCATCAATGTGGTCTGGAGCCCATCAGCCTGTATACATTTAAATGAAAGATCAGGATGGTTTAATAGCTGACCTCAGGTCAGTTTCTCTTCTGCATGAGTTCTCTGTTTTAAGGTCAACTACATCACTAAACCTTTTGGCAAATACTTTACACAAAAAAGGGGTGATTTGAGACTAAATACATAGCTAAAACTTTTTTTATATTGTTTACACAAAAAGACTAGATACAGAACTAAAATTGTTTATCACATTCTTTACATGAAAAGGGTAGTCCCCTTTAATGTGTTTTCATGTGTGTCTTGAGACTGGATGCTTGGTTAAAATTTTTTTTACATACTTTACAAGAAAATGGCTTTTCTCCTGTGTGAGTTCTCATGTGTTTTTTGAGATTAGATATTTCACTAAAACGTTTATCACATTCTGTACAAGAAAAAGGCTTTTCTCCTGTATGAGTTCTCATGTGATTTTTGAGATTAAATAATTGACTAAAACGTTTATCACATTCTGTACAAGAAAAAGGCTTCTCTCCCGTATGAGTTCTCATGTGTGTTTTGAGATTATGTACAAAACTAAAACTTTTATTACATTCTTTACATGAAAAAGGCTTCTCTCCTGTATGAGTTCTCATGTGTTTTTGGAGACTAGATGAATCACTAAAACGTTTATCGCATTCTACACAAGAAAAAGCCTTTTCTCCTGTGTGAGTTCTCATGTGTTTTTTGAGATTAGATATTTCACTAAAACGTTTATCACATTCTGTACAAGAAAAAGGCTTTTCTCCTGTATGAGTTCTCATGTGATTTTTGAGATTAAATAATTGACTAAAACGTTTATCACATTCTGTACAAGAAAAAGGTTTCTCTTCAGTATGAGTTCTCATGTGTGTTTTGAGATTATGTACAAAACTAAAACTTTTATTGCATTCTTTACATGAAAAAGGCTTCTCTCCTGTATGAGTTCTCATGTGTTTTTGGAGACTAGATGAATCACTAAAACGTTTATCGCATTCTACACAAGAAAAAGCATTTTCTCCTGTGTGAGTTCTCATGTGTTTTTTGAGAGTAAACAGATGACTAAAACGTTTATCACATTCTATACAAGAAAATGGCTTCTCTCCTGTATGAGTTCTCATGTGTGATTTAAGATGAGATGTTTGACTAAAACTTTTGTCACATTCTTTACAAGAAAGGGGCCTTTCTGTTTTGTGAATTCTCATGTGTGTTTTGAGAATATGTGCAAAACTAAAACTTTTATCACATTCTTTACAAGAAAAAGGCTTCTCTCCTGTGTGAGTTCTCATGTGTCTTTTGAGAGTAGATATTTCACTAAAACTTTTATCACATTCTTTACAAGAAAAAGGCTTTTCTCCTGTATGAGTTCTCATGTGTATTTTGAGTTTTGATTTTTCCCTAAAACTTTTATCACATTCTTTACATGAAAAAGGCTTCTCTCCTGTGTGAGTTCTCATGTGTGCTTTGAGATTATATACAAAACTAAAACTTTTATTACATTCTTTACATGAAAAAGGCTTCTCTCCTGTATGAGTTCTCATGTGTTTTTGGAGACTAGATGAATCACTAAAACGTTTATCGCATTCTACACAAGAAAAAGGCTTCTTTCCTGTGTGAGTTCTCATGTGTTTTTTGAGAGTAAACACATGACTAAAACGTTTATCACATTCTATACAAGAAAATGGCTTCTCTCCTGTATGAGTTCTCATGTGTGATTTAAGATGAGATGTTTGACTAAAACTTTTGTCACATTCTTTACAAGAAAAAGGCTTCTCTCCTGTGTGTCTCATGTTTGTTTTGAGCTGAGATAAATAACTAAAACTCATCCTCTGATCTCTGTTCTGTGGGTCTGTCTCCTCATCTGTAGTTGATGCAGATTCTGTCTCCTCATATGTACTTGATGTTGATTCTGTCTCCTCATCTGTACTTGATGTTGATTCTGTCTCCTCATCTGTACTTGATGTTGATTCTGTCTCTTCATCTGTAGTTGATGTTGATTCTGTCTCCTCATCTGTAGTTGATGTTGAGTCTGTCTCTTCATCTGTAGTTGATGTTGATTCTTTGTTTTGGTTTCCTTCTTCATCCTGACTATCAGTTACATTAAAGCTCTGCTGATTGTTTAGATCTGCTTCACTGTTCTCATCTTCCTCATATGTAGGGATCTCCATCACGGTATCAGTCTCCCACTTCAGATCAGGCTGATCTTCATCCTGACTGATGCAGAGTTCCTGTGGCTCCTCTTTAATTTGTGAAAGTTGTTGTTCCACTTGTTCGTCTTTAATCTGTGGAGGTTCTCGTTCCTGCAGTTCCTCTTTAATCTGCAAAGTTTCTGGTTCTCCATGTTCCTCTTTAATCTGTGAAGCTTCTGGTTCTCCCTGTTCCTCTTTAATCTGTGGAGGTTCTCGTTCCTGCAGTTCCTCTTTAATCTGCAAAGTTTCTGGTTCTCCATGTTCCTCTATAATCTGTGGAGGTTCTGGTTCTCCATGTTCCATTTTAATGTGTGGAAGTACTGGTTCTTCATGTTCCTCTTTAATTTGTGGAGGTTCTTGTTCCCTGTGTTCCATTCTTAAATTGCTGTGTTGGCTGCACAGATCCTCTTCACTCGCAAAATGCTGAGGGGGGACTGTAGGGAAAAAAAGACAAAAAAGGAGAACTTTTATACTTTTAAAGGTATACTGTATGTGTATTGTCAAGAAATAGTTTGTCTTGGTTCTCTTTTACAGATAAGACAGGTAGGGGTGATGTTAGTCTTTCAGTCTTCAGTAGGTTAAACACCTAACTAAAGAAACTCATAAGTTTTCAAAAAAGGTTTCTATACATTTTAATAAACACACACTCCCCACACTGACAAACTCATCTTTTACAGTAATAAGGTGGTGGTCATTGATCTTGTGTTTCCTACTCCGGTGTTTTTCAAGGGGAAGATGGTCAGGTGTGCCGTGTGAAATTGCCCCCAGTTTGGCTATGCTAATACACAGACAAGTTAATTTTACTGAAACTAAAGTACAAACTAAAGTACACAAAGACAGGGAGGGAAGATTCATTCTAGTAAACAGACTAATAGATGGCATTGCAGTTTCATTCATAAATGTATACGCTCTGAACGAGGATCAGCCAGGATTTGTCAAATCACTCTTTAATACGATAGCAGAGCATAGCTCTGGTATTCTACTCATGGGGGAGACTTTAACTGTATAATGTCACAACTGGACAGACATTCTTTTTCTACATCTTTATCCAAAATGGCTATAACCCTTAAATCTTTGTCTATGGAGACTGGATTTGTGGATGTATGGAGATCTAAATTTCCAAATGACAGATATTTCACTTTCTACTCAAACAGGCACAAATCATACTCACAACTTGACGATTGTTTTTACACATAAAGCTGAAATACATAGAATTGACGAAATAACAATAATCCCGATCACAATCTTAGATCATGCCCTGATCGTGTTCACCTGTGTCTTGTCTGCCCTGTCTGTATATAAGTATTGTCTCTGCCTTCCTCTTGTGCTGGTCCATTAGCTTCTTGTCGCCCTGTTCATGATATGTTCCATGTCCCTCGCCACGCCACAGTAAGTTTTTGTTTTTGTTTTGTCATCCTGCTCGGCAGCGCTTTTTGTTAATTAACCCTCTAGTCCTGAACCCGTTGGCCTCCCGTCTCTGCGTCTGGGTCCTACCGGCTCTCGAGCCTCCCTCACCTTGACAGATTTTTTTTTTAATTCGATTTCCGATTTTTTCCCGATTTTTTTCCCCCGCCCACCCTACTTAAGGAAAGCAATAAGTACAAACGGCACACAACTTATAGCAAATGTTGCTTTTATTTAATCAAACCCAAGACAAATGTAACACCAATTTCCGGGATGAATAATAAATAAATGAACACGCTCTTGGAATCAAAGTTAAGTATAAGATTTTTCTTCTTACTCCCTTTTTGGACTTGTGTTTAAATAATTGTGTCTTGTTTTATGTAACCTTTGTCTGGTTTTTGTCTTATCCAAAATAAAAAGGTTACTTCTTTACTTAAAGTCCCAGCTGTGTTTTGAGTCACACTTTGTATTCTAGACTAAAAGGAGACAAACATTCACCTTGAGAATAGCACCATTTTCTAAAGGATTTACAATACAGCTCATATCTGGGGTCTAAGGTTTTAATTAAATTAAGAAACCACGTCTTCTCCACGGAGAAAATGATTAAGCAGCAGGAGTCGCGGTCATACCCCCCCCCCCCCCCCCCCGCCTCCTCCTCCGAACACAAAATCCTAAAGCGGCCGCGTAATGAATATATCGGTAAAAGTAATAATTACAACACTGTATTCTTTATTAACAAATAACAGTAACAACTAACTAATGAACTAACTATACAGGCGTTGTAGAATGAGTATGTGCCATACTCATGGCCAACGGGCCATATTTATAACATCCCTTGTGGGCCGCCCTTTTTTCCCTGGGGTTCCCCCTCCTGGGCGGGGGCGGCGGGCCCCTGCCTTGCTCCTACCTGGACCAACCGTGGGCCGGGTGGGTGGCTGCCTGGAGTGCGGAGCGGGTCTCCCTTGGGGGGTCCTGGCTCGTACCTGGGGTCGGGGCGGGGGGATGCCCGGAACTCCTGGGTGGTGGTGGGGTGCTCGTCTGGGGCTGTGGGCGTCCCTCTCCGGTGGGGCCCTGCGTTGGGCTCTTCCGGCGCGGCGGGGGGCTGCTTTCCTGGCTGGGCTGGGGCGGCGCTCTCTTTCCCTCTGCGCCTCCCTGCTCTCTGGCTCTGGGGGCCTCGCGGCGGTCCTGCTGGCCCTGGCCTGGGTGGCGGTCTTGGTCGCCCGGGGGGCGGTTGTTCCCTGCCTGTTCCCGTGTGGCGTTGGGGGAATTCCGGCTGCCGCTGCTGCTGCGGCGGGGGTATGGGTGTGGGGGTGGCTGGGCGCTCCTCCTCCTTCTTTTCACATTCCACCATCCATTTTAGAAGAACATAAACACTCACCTGAGCACAGGTGTTAGCTCACCTTTGCACTAATAGTTTGCATGATTGAATGAATGAAAGATTTCACACTAGTTGGTTTAAAGGCATAGGTATGCGTTCGTGAACACTATATGTTTTGTGTGCATGTTGACATGTGGACATTTTTGCAGCTAGCAGGTGTGTTGATAATATTTGAGTGTGTGTGAACAGGCCCCGCCCTTTTTGTACTACATTTGAACCGTACCGTAACGATAAACAACCAGTAAACCTGTCTGCTCTATGCTGCTTCATGGTCTTACCCCCCTTCCCCTCCTATTATCACCCTCCTACCCCCCCCCCCCCCCCCCCTCTCTCTAACGTCCCTCTCTCTTCTTCCCCTCTTTCCTTTTCCGTCCGGTCCAACACCAAAGATTTTCAAACATGATTGAAATTAATAAAGTTTGGCCTCAATTACAAAAGGGGTTTATTCAGACATACCTTTGGTTTGTCTGAAGATGAATAACCCCTCTTGTTAAAATAAAATATGTCCAACACAAGAGGCCCTCAGCTCTCATCTGTTTGCTTAGCTGTTGGACAGGACAAGTTAAAAAAAAATACATACTGACACAGTATGTGTTTCTGTGTCAGGGCGCGTGCGTGTTTAAGAGGACTGACCGCGTGCCACGCGAGTGCGCGTGAGAGCCTTTGACCCCGATGGGCTTTAGGCAGCGTGGGGGGGGGGTCTCTTCCTCCACGTCTGTGGCAGTAAACCCAGACCAGTTCCAAACAACAAACTTTCACCACTGTCACCGGTGGCCATGCTGTCGCTAGCTGCTTCATGTGTCAATTGTCGCGTGTCGCCGTGTGAAACTAACGCTACGGAAGCTCTGGGGAGCCAAAAATGCGCCACATAAAAACTTGATTTAGTTATTTTCGAAATCGCCCGTAACAAAAAATTCGAATTAATTCATTTGATCGATGTATCGCCCAGGCCTACTTATAATGAAGGCAACACATGCAATATGTATCTATATTAGTCTACTATCAAAATGACTAAGTACATAATGAGTATTATTAACGATTAAATGTTTATTTGCCCTGCAGTGCATTCTGCGGAGAACGACGCGTCACGTGACTGCTCTGTTGTGTGGAGGACCAAGCGATCTCTCATACGGATTACCTTTCCCAGCTCAGATTATTTGCCTACTAAATATATTTTCCCAAAGAGCATTCCACCCATCAAAGGATCTGTGCAGCTTCTTTGACGGGTGGAATGCGTTCCAGGAGTGAGGCGGAGCGGCCTCCCACCAAACGCGTGAGACTATCGAACACTCATTTTTCCTCCAGAGCATTTCTTTTTTTTTGCTAGCAAAACTGTGGGACTTGGGTTTGAACTGTGGGTTTTTGTATATATTGTGTATTTGGGGAAATTGGGTTTTTGATGTTTGAGTGTTGGGCGAAGTGTTTAAAGCGTAAATAACGTACATTATTGAATTGTTTTGTTTTTCGTGGCTCCTGAGCCGTGGGTTGCCGACCTCCGCACTAGACAGTGGAGACTGAATGCTTCTTTTCTTAACGATAAAGATTTCATTCCTCTCATTAAAACTGAACTAAGATATTACTTAGATATGAATAAATCACCTGATACATCCCCTCTCATGCTGACTATTGACTGTGCAAAGGCCTTTTTAAGAGGTACTGTAGCATCATTTCTTATGCAACAGCAAAAAAAGACAAAAGTTGAATAAACAGCAGCAATTACAGAATAAAATCAAAGAATTGGAACACATACACAGCAGAGTGCAGAACCAAACCTCTTTACTGACTTGAATACGACTCGCAAAGAATTGCAAGAAACTGTAATCAGAGAAGATTGAGGGAAACCTTCCCTTTGCCAAACAACAAAATTATGAACATGGAAATAGAGCCAGCAGGCTCTCAGCCTGTAACCCTTGTGCTATCCTAGGCACTGTAACGTTGGGACTTGGGTCATCTAGACCCACTAGACAGTGCTCTGAACCTTTGTTCTTCAATGATTTGTGATCTTCACTGGTGTCCATGGATTACTTGAAATCTTTCCACTTTTATCTACCTTTGTCATGGTAGGAAGAACACGTCAATGTAAGGGTGAAACATGATGCTCATGTTCGAGATTCTCCCACAGAGTCTCTGCTTCAGCTTCTAGACCGCTGCGCTGCAGGCTGCGGTTTTCCATCTCTTTCTCCCAAGTCTGAAAGTTTGCGTTAACACGAGAGGGAGAAAAATAAAAACCAGATTTATAATCATTGTATCGATTAAAATAAAAAAACCATAAGATTCAGGAGAAGAGTTTGGGATCCGGCTAATCCGTGTCAACAACAACATTAAGCTTCTGATGCATTTAACCTCCGTACTGCAGGCAATGCCACAATGTGCATCTTGGCTGTAAATATGTAGGAAAAACTTCAGCCTTTATTTTGTCGGGACACGATTGGAAACACAAATTCACACGATTGCATGGTTTCTCAGGACTGCCCGAAGCGGCACTTCTGCCTTTAAAAGCCGCCTCAAATGTACTCCTCTGCTTAGAGACTCGGTTCTCCCGGGAGACACAGTCAGACGGACTGAGGTCTGAAGCGTTGAATGTTACAAAGCACCTTTCCCTTCCCTTCACTTTACACAAACACGAAGACTCCGGCTGCACTGATCAGACATGCTTGGCTCGCGCAGAGCATGTAGCCACTCCGAGTGAGCACTGACGTCATCGCCCCGCCTCCCCCCTGGAAATGCTGACTGGGATTGAATATTGCTACACATTTTGCACGGTGGATATGAAAAACCAAAAGCAATCCCCTCTTTGCATTTTCACTCTAATTATGTCAATAAATGAGTGATGTTTAAGAAGAAAAGGAAAAAGCTTTTTGAAGAATTGATTTTTCATTTTAATTTTGAGGTCATTTGATGCAGTTATATTTTAAAAATGAAAAAGCATTTCTGATATTGACTTTTATTTTTAATTATGTAACACAATCGCTTCCATACAGAGCACAGTCCCACACAGGGAGAGCACCCCCCAGCTGCGGGTGAGCACCCCCCCCAACCCCAGGCATGACCCCCAGCTCCCCAAGGGAGCCCCACCCCATGCTCCAGACAGACACCCACCCCGCTGGAGGTCCAAGAGAGAGCAACACAGGAGCTGCCCTCTCCATCCAGGAGGACGCCCAAGAGAAGTGGGGGTCCCTGAAGAGCATCGTAAACATGACCTGATCAGACTCACACACTGTTGGAAATGTGGAGATGCCCAGCGCTGTATTTGTCCACAGGTGGATGCAGTGAACGTACCTAGACATCAGCATGGACACATGACCTAGCTTAGCCAGCAGAGCTTTCTGCCAGACCAGCTGATAGACCTGATCGAGGCTGCAGCATTTTCTGTTCTATAGAATGAGCCTCAGTAGATCAGTGGGTGTTACACATGCAAGAAAATCCAGTGTTAAAATAGTCCAAATTTTTGTCTTTAACCTGCTTCTTGAATTTTTTTCAATTCATGCATTAAAAGATACGACTTTTCCAGACGACATTTGTGGTTCACAAAAACACTTGTCAGTTTTCTAAGTTAAGTTGACATTTAATAATAATAATACTCAATTTTTGATGTTTTATTCCTGCAGATTTCATGAGAAAATTCAAGTTAGAAGGAACTGTTTTCTCATTCACATGCCTCTCTATCCAAGCAGTGAATGCTGGATCATAAGGTCATGTGGCCGGTTTTGAGTAAGCTTGAGTAAGTCCAACAAATACTTCTAGATTTTTTTTTAATATTAAATAACTGTTTTATTCATTGTAAAAATTAATCATGAATCATTAATCATGAAAAACTATTTCATAGTAATTTTATTCTTCATAGTAATTTTATCCTTTAGATTAATATCCTTGCAGACTTTCTAGACTATATTTTTATGGTTTTTGGTCGTTTTAACTTTTTTTTTATTTAAAATTTGGTCTACCATCTGTATATTTATACTTGATGTTTGCTCTGCTGTCAGTTTTTGGCTCCAAGGCTCCAAAGAAGAAAACTATTTTGGTGATGCCTGGAATGGTTGCCACATATTGTTCAAACCAGGAAATGAAAGTCTGGAATCTCTCTAGTTTGATGACTTCAAATGCTTTAAAGGGTGTTTTTTAAGCTAAATCATTCTGTGAAGCTTTAAAATTGAACTGGATCATTTTCTTGTCTAATTAATTATGATTTGTTAATAAGGAAATATAAATTGATGTGAAATCAACTTTAACTATTGTAGTTATTATGTCTATCTCTGCATTGATACCTGCATTTCTTGATTGGACAGTTATGAGAAAGTCCTGACACTAAGAACTCTCATCTTTGATTCTGGTTACAAACATTTTATTGTTTTGCTTTATATTCAGAAAAAAATTAGTGATCATGTAAAATGACATAACTTTATCTGAAAGGTATTTATACCATTGGAAAATCTTTATTTAATCCCTTTCCAGTGACATAAATCAGGGAAATCCAATGAATTCAAATGTTTAGTCACGTACCAACTACGTGTAGCTGGAGCTGCGGGTTCCAGCTGCTATCCAGCAGTCTGCGCTGACGACAGAGCTCCTCCTCGTTCTGGACGATGGTTCCTTCAGCAGCAGAAAGTTGTTCTCTGACAGAACCTTCCTGAGGTTCTGAAGACATGGTTCCTGCTCCGATCTTCAGCTCCAACTCCCACAAACACCGCCGTCCTCTTCACTGCAGCTCCGATCGATCATCTGCTAGTCTCACAATCCCAGAAAAAAGGTCCAAACAGAAACTTTTCTCCTGTTTGGAGATTTTCCTGAAAGTTCCTGTGATCCTGCAGGAGTCAGTTCTGCTCAGCCTGCAGAGCAAACAGAAAAGACTCTGGAAGCTTCCACATGTGAAACTTCAAGACAAAGAATCCAAACAACAACATCTGATTGGTTGACTTTTGGAGGGAAAGCTGCAACAGTCTTCTGTGATTGGTTCAGCCGTCCCTGCCCCCACTAGTCCACTGCACAGGGGGCAACATTCCAGGGGGGGTTGGTAATCTCCTCCTTCTATTGTTTCTGCCCCACTGGCTCTTTCAAAATAAAGGCTTGTTGTAGCAGAAACCTGAATGGAACATCAGAATGGACTCAAACTGCTGCTGGTTTCAAAGCCTCGTTCTCAACTTCCAGCTGAACTCTTCATGAGTTTGAGCGTCTGTGACAAACTCTACAGTTGAACAACAGCAGTGAAAATCTCCATGGATGTCAACTGGGAGAGAATCAACATGAGATTTCCAAGAGTTTCTGCAGGAACTCATCACAAAGTCAGGAGCTGCAAGGCCTGATGGGAGATCTGGGATCCTACTTTGACATGAAGGAAACTCCTTCAAACAGGAAAGATTTCCTCTGACACGATCACTTTGATGTTAACATGAAGATGGATCCCAGTGATTCAGCTGAAAAACATCCCATAATACTGTTCTAGATGGTTCTAGAGTGTTGTGGAGATTTCCTGTTTCTTTTTCCTGTTTCTCCAGAAACTAGAAGTCCAACCTGAAAGCAGAAGCTGCAAACTGAGTCTGTGAGGCAGATTTTCCAGCAGCACATCCTCCTCATCTGCTGCTGAGATGGAATGATGAAGATCAGCTGAGGAACAGCAGGTTTCCTCTCACATGTTCCTGCTGCAGAAAACACTGTTTCATATCAACTCATCCACATCATGAAGGATCAACATGTTTGACTGAATTTACATGAAAAGAAAAGACGTCAAAGAAATCTGTCCACACGGGAAAGACTGAATGAATCCAAGTTTTTACCAGATAGATGGAACTTTGTTTGATTTTCTAGCTCTGCTTTTCTCCAAAGATGAAGAACATCAAGAAATAACCAATAAATGCTGATCTGGAACATTCTGTCTGGGAGTCTGACTGACACTTTGACACTTTCTCCATTCTGCTTTGATCCGGGTTTGAACCTGCTTTACTGCCACCACAACACATCCAATCCCAGCCCAGAACCTGAAGCTGGTTCTGAACATGAAGCCGGTCTTCAGGGACAGCAGGACTGATGAGTTAGTGATCTTCTCAGATGGACTTCAGACCCCTTAGAGCTGAAACTCTCACTTTTCTCTAGGAATCAGCTTCTTGTTGACGACACACTGCTGCAGTCAGGGGAACACACAACAAACACACACACAAAGACACACAAAGAGGGAGGAGCTTAGCTCAGGCATTGAAGTCATGGTTGAACTCTTCTGGGACTGATTTTAGACACAGAAAGCGCTCGTGTTGTAATCAATAAGATGATTGGTCAGCTTTAGCATCAATGGAAACATCACATGGTCTTTCATTAAAGTCCATTTAGATCATAGTTACAGAAAGAAGAACTGATCAGAAGTCATGAATCAATGGAGATTCAGAAACATTCAGAATATTTCACTAGTCTGATTGGAATCACTCTATTCAATAGAAACCAGCAAGAAAATGTAGATTTTCTCTCATGACCTCATTATTCATGTGAATTTATCAGCTGTAAGCCATAATTCAGACAAATGGAGCCAGTAATTCCAGAATAATCCTCACATAGATGTTGTGTGTGGAGCCCGTTTTCCTTTAGATGATCCAGCTCTTGGTCCACTGAACCTCCAACCTTCTTCCATTTGTTCAGCTGCTGGACAGAACAAAGAAAAACAAACAGATGTTTTTGCTGAGTCAGGAAAATGCCTGTTGGAGCTCCAACATGATTGTTGACGGTGTTCCTCCTCTTTCTGCTCCGCTGACGTCCTCATTTTCAGTTTCCCGATCAGACAAACTAAACTCTTTTCCAGGTTTGAATCCTCATCAGAAGAAGAAACTTCCACCTTTGAGCCACATGCTCAGAGAATCCACTTCCAGAACAGCAGAGATTCCCGCCACATGTGACAGAGCATCCAGGTGATCTCCAACTACAGGACATCATCACCTGCCTGTGACAGTCACACCTCCATTCTAGATGCAGCCAATGACCTCTAGGCTGTTTGGGGCTCAGAACAACATGACAGCCAGGAAGACCATCCCTCCTCCTGACCACCAGCTGCTCTGTCTCACAATGGCTGCCATGAGGAAGACTCCATGAAGAGTTAACGCCCAGAGGTCTGCTGGACCAGACCCCATTCCTGACAGAGGGATCAGAGAGCAGAGCAGCTGCTAGACGTCTGATGTCTGACAGGAAATCTTCTAGCAGATGTCAGCTCCATCCCATCAGACGTTAGCTGACAGACTGGCGGCCATGAGCTGGAACAGCAGTCAGAAACACAGTCAGAGGGTGGAGATGGGCTGCAGGTGAAGCAGGAGTCCCCGTCAGAAAAGACGCTCAGAACTCCTCCTCTTCTTCAGCTTTCTCAGGGATGAAGCAGAAAATGCTTTTTCCAGAAACATCCCTCCTACCTCAACCCACTTGTGTCAAGTAGGAACTTCTGGAGCTGCTGGAGTCAGCTGGTTTCCATGGCAACGGCTGATGAAGGACAGGAGTTTATTTAAAGTGAGACTGGAACATTGATGTAACTGAAATGACAGAAAGAAGAGACTCAGCGTTTTCCAGCAGCTTCATCCTGCAGAAACATCAGCAGAAGAGAAGCAGCAGCCATGAAGGGACTGAGGACAGACGGACATCAAAGCAGAATCCAAGCAGCACCTTCATCCTGATGAAGCTCCGCCCTCTGACCTTCAGCAGTCATCTCCAGGCTCCGCCCCCAGTCTGCAGCAGCTTCATCTGCTGCCTCCATCCTCTCTCTGTTAGTCTCTGCAGAGTTTTTCTGCAGCTGCTGGTTTTTCTGCAGCAGCAGCAGCATCAGAGCCAGAGAGCCAAAGAAAGTGGAAAGTCTGAGAAGGAAGCAGCTCTGAAGCTCTGCAGCTGACGGTGCAGCTTCAGGACTCATGAGGAGGAGCACACTGCAGCACCTCCTCTTCCTCCACCTTCCTCTTTGAGGCAGCAGAAGTTCCTCCAACTCCAGCTGGACCTGGCTGTTCTCACAGACCATGTGGCCTCATGGACAAGGCGTCTGACTTCGGATCAGAAGATTGAGGGTTCAAATCCCTTCATGGTTGGAGGCAGAACTTTCAGAGACTCACACAGTGAGACACCTGCTGGCTGTTCTTTGTAACTGCATCTGCAGCTTCTAGAAACGTCTTTGTTTCTGTTTTCATCTTTTCAAACAGTTTGTTTTCTTCACATGAAGCCTAAAGAAATGTCCTCAGAATGATGGAAACAGTTTTTCTGCAGCTTGAAGCTGTTCTGAAAGATTTTCTTCTTTAGTGCAGAGAAATCTCTCATTTGATGAGACGGAGGAACTGCAGCAACGTTTCCTGGAAAACCTCCACATTTCATTGAAACCATGTTGGAACTTTGTCCATGAGGTCACATGGTCTGGAAGAAGCCCCAGTTCCAGCTGACAGAAGTCTGGTTCTGATCCATCAGATCTCACTAGCAACAGAACCAAACCTTCACGTGTTGCAGCAACAGTTTCCATGTTTGGGAGGATCTTCTGAAGAACAGCTCAGTTCCAGATCACATCATGATGTTTGATGTTTTCTTCATTCCAGGAAATCATCTGTGTCTCCTTTGATCTGTGCTGAGTCAGCACTTTGACTTCTTTTCAACTTTAGATCCATCATTCAGAATCAAGGATTTATTGATAAATATCATTTATTGACAAAAAATAAAGAGTAAATGTATTTATCATCCAGCAGTGATTGTGGTGTTTGTAAGTCTTTTATTTTGAAATTCCTCAAGGATGATCATCATGGTGGGATTTCTAGATCTGCATGAACTCATCCTGAATCCAAAAGACACTGGAGCATCAAAGAATCCAACCCATCTCTGCCAACATGAGGCTCTTACTTTGAAAAGTCTCAGACTTCCTGCAGGGAAACAGGCTTTCTGCTGCTGCACTGACAGATGTGGGGTTCATATCTTGAACTTGTAGATGATGAAACTATTGTTTGTCTAATGTTTTTGATTTTGTCCCTGAAGAATTTGGCAAAGTCATTACAGCCTTTGATGGAGTAAAATTCTGGTGCCACGGACACAGGGGGTTTTGTCAACCTGTCGACTATATTAAATAGGACCCGAGCATTATGGGAGTTTTTGTTAATAATTTCCGAAAAATAGGACTTTCTTGCATTGCACAGTTGTAAATTATATAAGTGAAGATTCTCTTTATAAATTTCATAATCTACCTGTAGTTTAAATTTTCTCCATTTGCGTTCAAATTTCCGACATTCTTTTTTTCCATTGTTTACAATAATGGAATTTCTCCATGGAGATTTTTTCCTACCAGAGATCACCTTACTAGGAGCAATATTATCCATGATATTTGACATGTTGGAATTAAAGCTGTTAACAAGTTCGTTGACTGAATTCCCTGAGAGGGGAGGAGTCAGGGAGAACATCTGATTGAACATCTCACTAGTGTTTTCAGTTATATACCGTTTTGTGATCTCCTCCCTTAAAACATTTGTGTATACTGGAATAATGCTCTCACAGGAAACACAGCTGTGATCAGACAGACCTAAGTCATATACAGTAACCTTAGTGATGTTCAGACCTTTGGAGATCAATAAATCAAGAATATTCCCCCTGTTGTGTGTGGGCTCTGTTCAGTGGCGGTTCTACACTAACTTACTCCCTGGGCGAGTAACCCCACCAGCGCCCCCCCCCCCACACACACACACACACACATACAAAATTTGACAACATCCTGCTGAGTTCCCTATCTTTTATTTAGCCATTTTACACAAAAAATGCATGAATTTTCTAGACTCGTATTACAGGGGGGTCAAACTCAGTCACACAGGGGCCTAAGTTAAAAACACGCTTAAGGTTTTGGGCCGAAGAAGATAAATGTTTACCGAACACACTAAACCTAAACTTTTAAACCTTTTAAACTGAACTTTTCGAACATAAATATGAATAAAAACAGGAACACAAGTTAAACCTTAAATAAGTTGTAATATTTTGTTCTCCATATAAATTTATTCTGTCAAAATTATACAAATATGAACATGCTGCAGGACAAAAAGCAAAGAAAGCCTGGAAATATTAATAAGAAATTACATATCAAATAATTCCATTTTTTTTGCTCTTTCATCATTTTTTAGAGAAATCTTTTTTAGAGCTGGACTCCTGCTTCATTTTTAGCAATAATTTCTTAATGTGTGACGTCCTGTGTGGGTCTTTGTGAAACATATCAGAGGGATTAGATCTAAAAAATAAAACTTATTGTGATTAATATGTTTAGGTCTTATAAAACATTAAAGACTAAATCTTAGAACTCATCAGTGGGATTACTCCAAAAATATTTGGCATTTCCCTAAATTTGTGCAACACCAACAGCAGAAATCCTCCAAAAAAACTCAATCCTAAAAAAATGGTCTGATCTCATCCCCCTCCCCCTCCCCCTCCCCTTCCCTCTGACACACGCGGCTCCGTCTCTATGAAGGGAGGCGCAGCTGCGGCTCAGAGTTGATTGTTAGATAGAAAATGACTCCCAATCACCTGTTAGTGTGATTCAGCCAGCCACCAGCGAGTTGCGCTCCCCTCTCGAGTTTTTTTACTTATGTTCCAAAGACTACCGCAAAGAGGTGTGGCCGCAAGCGTCTTGCAGCAGGTTGCGGGTCTGCTGTGTCGGAGCAAAGAATTGTGGGAAATAATCTCCATTGCCTGCTTTTTTCGAAATTGGGTTGAGCACGGGTGTTTGTTCTGCCTAATTCCTTTTCATGTGCCTGTTTTACGTTGTTTCACTCTGTGGTATTCTTTTTTTTTTTTTTTTTTTTTTTTTTTTTTTTTTGCACCATAAGTGTGAAGAGCAAATAGGAGGAAGACATTCTTAAGAGTCTGATGTGTCAAACAAGAAGCATTAAGTGTCGGCTGCTGAAGCAATTTCAAATTAAAAGCTCCAAGCTTCTCTATGAATATAGTATGTAGCACATTAGGTGTAACGCCTCAGGCACGGCAAATGCCGCCCCCTATGAAGAGCCGCCCTGGGCGACCGCCCACATCGCCCATATCAAAAACCGCCACTGGCTCTGTTACATGTTGAGTCAATCCGAAATTGTCCAGAGTGTTTATCAAGTCCTTAGTCCCTTTGTTCTCAAGATTTCCATAATGGATGTTAAAACCTCCAGCCATGATTATACAGTCAAAATCAAGACAAACTATGGACAGCAGTTCACTAAACTCTGTGTTAAATTCTGCACAGTATGTACGGGGGGCGGTAGATATTTATAAATATGGTTTTGAGTGAGGCCTTTAGCTGTTTGGCTACATATTCAAAACATGGAAAGCTTCCAAAAGATAACTTTTTACACTGAAACATTTCATTAAACAAAACTGCAACCCCCCTCCCTTTCTGCTTGTTCTTTCTTTACTAATAACACCATAGTTGGGAGGTGCTGACTCTGTGAGAACGGCTCCACTGCTGTTCTCATCTAACCAGGTTTCAACTAAGAACATAAAATCAACTTTGTTCTCAGTGATAAAATCATTAATTAAGAATGTTTTTCCTGCTAAAGACCTGACATTTAAAAGTGCTAACTTAAGAGGTCTAGGAGCAATAATATTTTCATTTACCTTCTGTTTCTGGAAAAGTGCAGAGGAGATGTTTATCTCTTTTAAAGTCCTTCGTTTGCGTTTTGGCCAGATTACATTCCTCCTGTTAGTGACAATTACAGAAATGGTGTGTGTTTCTAGAGAACAGGGTCCCAGGTTTTTCTGGCGAGCATCATGACTGTTGGTATTTTCACAGCCTGGACCCTCAACACATCAAACATCTGACTGCAGGGACAGGATATGATGTTGCACAGGAGAGGGTGGGGTTTTACGTCGTCCCTTCAAACGTTCTGGTGACAGAATTATGGAGGACGAAAATGGATTGAAGGATGGAAGAAGATAGAAGAAGAAAAAGAGACCAAAATGACTGATAAAGCAGGTTTTCCAGGGAAATCCCACAAAGTGCTTTCCAAGCTAGAACTAAGAATATCCAGCATGCATTTGGAAAAACTCCATAGCTTCTTGTGGAAAATGATGAGTCATTGGAAAAGCATTCTATGAATGCTCAGAAAACTTCCTCTAAGGTTGTGGTTGTTTGGAGAAGTCCTCCTCTTCAAAGAAGTTCTCCTGACCATCTTCAAAGCCACTTTCTGCTTTTTCAAACGCTACTGTTCAACAAAAACTCGGTTTCTGCCACAAAACCAACCTTAGACACTGAAACAGAATGAATCCAATGCAGAAATGTGTTGACACCTTTAATTGAAAGCTTCAATCAGTTTGAATCTCATGAAGAACATTTCAAAAATCCACATTTGGATCAGGCGTCTTCATCAGAGCACAACTCATGTTTCCAGGACTGTGACTCACCAATAGATCCTCATTTCCTTTACACAATCTGTTTCCATCATTTGGATTTTTCATAAAAACTTGAGTTAGAAAAGAATTGTTGCCCCAAAATGTCCAGTTTGAATAGTCTACAGTTTGTTGTGTTTGGTTGCTAGGTAACAGGGTCTTTAATGTCTATGATGTCATGGTGGCTTTCAGAGTTGAACTCCTGAATATGACGGTAAACATTTGGATTGAACAAAAATGGGATTGAAGCTCATGCTAAATCCTGATCTCAATGCTGAAAAAACCTCCTCCTAGATTCTGGTTGTTTGGAGAAGTCCTCCTCTTCCAAGAATTCCTGAAAAAAGCCCTCATTTCTCCTGACCATCTTCAAAGCCACTTTCTGCTTTAGTTTAGTCCAAACTTGCTTTATGCTGACAACATTTAAAGCTTGAATCCATCTGAAGAATCCAAGGAAACAAACCAATCTAAGTCTGCATTCATGCCACTTCAGAACCAACAAAGCATGTTTCCAGGACGCTGACTTACCAATAGAACTTGGGATTTCCTTTGCAGAATCCTTCTCCGTGTGTTTTCCTTTGTTTTTCTCCCCAAAACCTAAAGCAGAGATTTTTGCTGAGCTGCAGAACAAACGTCTGACTGCTTTAACCGCCGTTGATGGTTTGTTGTGTTTCCCTCTATAGCTGCTATGGTCTTGGTATGGTTGCTAGGTAACGCTGTCTTTGATGATGATGACGTCAGAGTGGCCTCTAGAATGGACTTGTAGAAACTACAATGGATCGAGTAGAAACTGGTTTCCTCTAAATGGGAACATTTCTTCTTCTCCTCATCCAAACCCCAGTTGTTGCCGGGTAGACTTTCAAGAATGTTCCTGTTTCTGAAACACGGATTTATTTCTGGAAGACGCCATTTTTGTCCCTAAATGTTGGATTCAGTCTGAATTCCAGTCCCACTCCCAGCATTCCTGCTCCTCTTTAGCTCCTCCTCTTCCTCATGATCAAAGTTTGAAGCCCAGAGCCAAAAGTGCGTCTGCAGCTGCTTCTGCTCCAGCAGCCGCTCCCTCTGCTCCTCCTGCCTCTCCTCCTCTGGGAGCTCCTGCATCCTCCTGCGCTCCTCCCTCTCCTCCAGCATCATCAGGAGGCTTTCAAAAGGCTTTCTGGAATGTTCCAAAGCAGAAACCTTCATCATTTGAAGATGGAGGAAGACTCCAACACTGACAGACAGACAGACAGACAGGAAGTCTCCTGGTTTTTCTGCTTCAGAAGGTTTTTGGGAAACTGCAGAGTTTTCTTTGTGGAGCTAAAGAGCTGCTGTCAGTCTGCTTTGGTCCATCAGGAATGAAGGTCAGGACTGAGAGGAACCTGAAGAAAGTGACTCTTCATCATCTGCTGCTGAAGAAGACAGAGGAAGATCCACTGTGAGAGCAGCTGCAGAAAGCTTTCTGCTGTTTTTCTCCTCTGAGAGAGTTTGGAGTTCCCAGCAGTTTGAGTGGAGCTGAAGCAGCAGAGCTGAAACAGACGTTCTTCTGCTCCCATTCAGCATGAACGGACAGATCCACTGAAGGCCGGCCTGAAGCTCTGGCTTCCAACACGTCTGCATGGATCCAAGCGTGTGCAGTGTGTGCTGACATGCTGTTCTCTGAGGAACATGTTGGTGTCTGACTGGATCTGAGGACACAAACAGCTGCTGACATCTGAGAGGGTCAAGCTGCAGAGTGGCTCCTCAAAGCTCACGTCTCTGTGACAAACATGATGCTGCTTCTGTCTGTGCTCCACCACTAAAAGGACTGTCCAGAGTTGGTCCTGATCCGGTTCTAGTCTTTCTGGCTCCAACTTCTCTTTCCTGTCAGGAACCCTTCATGTTCTCTGCCTTCCTCACATTTCTGTCTTCTCTCTGGGCTTGAAGCCCAAAAGGAGCTGAAAGCTGCTGACTTCAGTCTGATCCCATGTTCTGGATCATCCGTGTTCCTGAAACACGCTGCTGGACCCGTGATCAGAGGAACCCAGGAACCAGAGAACTTCCCAGAACATGCAGACACATGTGGAACTGTTCTGATCATCTGTGTGTGTTGACAGTGAAGGAGAGCTTTGTCCTTCAAGAACTTCATCTTTGAAAAAACTTTATTGACTCTGACAGAGTTTCAGTTTGAATCCATGTGGTTTTCATTCTTCCATTGAAGTCGTCTCCAGAAACTAAAGATCTGCTGAATCAATGCTCCTCTGAGAACTTTGGAGCTTTTCTCTGCATCTGTTCCACACTTGAATGTGCAGAAGATCAAAGCGCCGGACGCTCTGAGCTTCAGCGTTCCAGTCAGCAGCTGCTGAACCAAAGCCAGCAGCAGGTGAGGATCTGGGCCTCAAAGATGAATGGAAGAAGGGATGGAGTCCCAGTGTTGAAGACATCAGCTGGAGAAGCTCTGAGGCTCTTTCAGGTGGGCGTGGCAGCGCTGCTGCTTTCCAGCAAACCAAGCAAACTGCAGCATCTGTGATCTGAGAGGCTGTTGGTGAAGAAGAGCATCATCAGCATAGAACTGTGGGCCGTTTGGGTTCAGAAGAACAGCTTCATGATGTGGAAAGAATCTGTGTCCTTCAACAGGTCCAGAAGATCCCAAACATGGAAACTGGAAGCAGTTTGGATTCCGGTTTCTTCCTGAACTTTGATGATCCAAATGCTGAAAATGGAAGCTGACAGAAAATGCAGCAGACTTTACCAATGTGCTCAGAACACTAGAACATCCACAGAAGAAGAAAACACTGTTCTAGTGGAACATCTACAACTTCTGTCCATGATTCAGAGGAACTGCAGAAAGATGACTCCTCCCTCACTTTGGGTTTGGTCAAATGTAGAAAAGACAAAACAACCAAATCAAAACAATTTGGATCAATTCTGGCAGAAAATGTTCAAACTTTTCAAATTTCAGGAAAAAAGCTTCAAAGAAATAAATCTATTTTAGAATCTATGAAGAACACTGACTGGAAAACAGCACCAGACTGCTGCAGCTGCAGACCTTCATGTGACTGTGGGAGCTGCAGCAGCTGAGGAGCTCAGCATCTCTGCAGACTCAGACGGAGCTCAGAGCTTCTGAGTTGTGGAAGTTTAGTGGCTGAACTTCTTGTAGGTCCTGCTTGGTTCAGGTTGTTGCTGGTGGTGGAAAGAGCTCCTGCAGACCTCTTTGCTGTTGGAAGGATCTTCTGTCTGCAGACTCTCTGATACTTCAGCAGGAGGCGCTGCAGTGTGGTCCTCCTCATGAGTCCTGAAGCTGCACCGTCAGCTGCAGAGCTTCAGAGCTGCTTCTTCTCAGACCACTTTCTTTGGCTCTGACGTTTTATTATATTGTTGTTATTACCATCATTATTATTATTTATTAATCTAAAATTTCTTTTCCCCCGCCATCGACATCATAATATGAGCGACAGACAACACTCCAGACCAGCTGGTGGCGCTAAAGCACCATGACGCTGTTAGCCAAACAAAGAAGAAGCACGAGGCGCTAGCAGTGTTAGCTTGTTAGCAGGCTAGCAGCGTTAGCTTGTGTTGAGAGGACGTTGGTGTTTTGTTGGGACGTTTGTGAGGTTTTTGGACAGAAAGGACGATACGTGGTTCGTGTGGGAACTCTCAGCATTTTCCAAAGTGTCGTAAATGAGTGAAGAAGTGTTGAACGGAAAGACAACGTGGATTGCTGTGATTGTGAGACTAGCAGATGATCGATCGGAGCTGCAGTGAAGAGGACGGCGGTGTTTGTGGGAGTTGGAGCTGAAGATCGGAGCAGGAACCATGTCTTCCCTTCAGTCTCTGAGAGAGTTGATCAGCGAGCGACTAGCTGCTGCTGCTGAAGAAATCTGCAGACTCTGTGAAGGAACCATCGTCCAGTACGAGCAGGAGCTCTGTCGTCAGCGCAGACTGCTGGATGTCATCTGGAAACCACAGCTGCAGCTACACCACATAGGTATGTGACCTTCATCAAACAAACAGAGAAGCCCTTTGAGCTTCATGCTTTTCTTTTTGGGGACCCGTCTGTCACTCAGTGATGGTTCTACAATAACTTACTCCCAGGGCGATAAACCAATCATTTTCCTGTTTTTCTCTGTGTGCGAATTTTGCTATACAAATAAACCTGCCTTGTCTTGGTCTCACAAGTACAATTCAACAAAAAGTTACTTAAGTAATTGTAACACGTTATTACTCATCTCTGCATCATTATTTCAATGAGTCTCTTCTGGTCCTCAGACATTTTCTCCAATGATCACAGAGTTTATTGATGCTTAAAAAAAAACAAAAGTCCTGAAAACGTATAAACGCTCCTTGTTGTGTTTGTGTTCCTGCAGTTCTCCCCCAGCATTGGATGACTGAAGAAGAAGATCTTTGCAACCAGCAGAGGAACTTCAGAGTGGAACAAGAGGAACCAGAACCTCCACAAATTAAAGAGGAACAGGAGGAACCAGAACCTCCACAGATTCAAGAGGAACAGGAGGAACCAGAACCTCCACAGATTCAAGAGGAACAGGAGGAACCAGAACCTCCACAGATGAAAGAGGAACCAGGGGAACTCTGCATCAGTCAGGATGAAGATCAGCTTGATCTGAAGCAGGAGACTGATACCTTGATGGAGATTCCTACTTATGAGGAAGATGAGAACAGTGAAGCAGATCTAAACAATCAGCAGAGCTTTAATGTAACTGATAGTCAGGATGAAGAAGGAAACCAAAATGAAGAATCATCATTAACTACAGATGAAAAGACAGAATCAACATCAACTACAGATGAAGAGACAGACCCACAGAACAGAGATCAGAGGAAGAGGAGGGACAGAAGTCATGTCCAAAGTGTGGACAGCTCTCACATGTCAGCAGGTCAGTGTGACTCTGATCTTCATCTCCACACTATCGGTATGTTCACTTCAACAACGGTTCTATCTTGAGCTTCAAGCTCTCCAAACATGCAGTCCATCAACAGCGTGTCCTGGAAGAGTCTCTTCTGTCCCTTCCAGTTGAAAAGACAGAAGACATTGTTGGTCAGTGCAGCCGACAACATTCTTCAAATCATATGATCTTAGTTAGTCCCTCCAGCTAACGACAAACAGGAAACCTTAACAGATCAAAGAGAAAATTGTTAGCAGATAAAAAAGTACAATCTGTTTTGTTGTCTGTGGTTTAAGTTTGTAGTTCAGTTCTTTTTCAGCAGTTTTCTCTGTCAAACCCAAAATCCCATCTAAACCTCTTTGATGTCTCCATGGGTCCATTTACACTGCATGGTTCAAGTGACCCAATTCCGATTTTTTTTCCTCTCATGTGGCACAGATCGAATATGACCGGTGAGCGTGTAAGCAGGAAAAAAGCGCATGGATTCAGATTTTCTCAGATCGGATACAGGCCTCTTTCATATGTGGAAATAAATCGGATTCAAATCGGATACGTGCATTTGCGTGTGCCATTTAAGCAGACAAATTGGATATTCCCCAGTAAATGGGAGTCGTACCTCAGTGACGTCAATTCAGGACACCACCAACTGAGATCACATGACTTATTAAAGTGCTTTTGTGCGCTGATTTTGCTGTCAGCGTGTTACCTTTCAGACTCAGGCTTCAGACCGTAGTTGGAAACCGCTGTTATTCCCGGTCCGGTCCCGGTTGGGACGCAAACGGTAACTAATGAAGCGGGACACCGTTTCTCTGGAACAGGCTAGAAGCCGTTTATTTCTTTGCTTGTGTTGCGGAGTGGGGGTGTGTATGTGATGGGGACCGTTTGTGTGTGTGCGTGTGCGGAGAGGAGAGGAGAGGAGGTGTGAGCGCGGAGCGGGGGAGTGTCGGGGAACCGTAAATTAAAAATGAGGTGTCTCCCGCCAAAATTTTTGGAGTCTTTCATAACCCACTCTGGAGGCTGAGGGTTCAGAACGGAAAGTGAACCCCGAAGGAGAATCCGCCTTTGGCCCTTGAAAAAATCTCCCGTGCGTTTCTGACGACGCTCGGAAAAAAGTCATCCCGCAGGAAAGGTTCGTAAATGCGTAATTGCTGCTACGTAGTCCTCAGAACATCTATGTTTGATAGTTTCAGCATTGTATAGTGTAAATGCAAAAATCGGATACGGGTAACTACGGCTGGGTAGCTCGGTTGGTAAGGTGGGAAGCTACCATGCAGGAAACCAGGGTTTAATTCCCGGAGGGGAATGAGCAATGTTACTGGAAGCAATTACCATGAGCAATTAACATCACCCAGTGAGGGTCCTTAGGCAACACCCTTAACGCTACCGCCTCCCAAGCACGGTTTCCGCTGCAGCTCACCGCTCCCCAAGGGGATGGGTCAAATGCAGAGAAAGAATTCCCCTTCGTGGGATAAATACAGTGTATAAAAATAAATAAATAAATACAATAAAAGATGATGTAAGCGGGTCGTCAAAAAAAATCGGATATAGTCCTGCAGTGTAAATGCAGCCCATGTCTCCAATTCCATACATTCAGACAGATTCTATTTCCAAAACTACATTTCAAGCTAAAACCCAAAGACAGGGTCCTGCTCATGGATCTGCAGACAGAAAAGATTCAAACCTGAACACATCAGTGAAAAACTGCTTAGTGTCAGAATTGTTCTCCATCTTTTTCTGGACTGATTCTTCCTCCAGTGCAGCTTCATCTTCATCAAACTGCTCCTCATTGGTGGGTGGAAACACAACAGGGAGGTTTTTCTGTGTCCAGTTCAGCTCCATGAATGTTCAGGCTGTTTAATGTCAGTGATTTCAGTTTAGAAAAACTGCATCTCTGCTGAGATTAGCTTCACTTCCATAAGAACCTCAGCAGCATCAATCATTTTGTTGATGGTTTGTCTCTGTTGCCAGTGAAATGAAAGGTGCAGCGAAATGGGCTCATCTGTGGATGAAACATGAGCGAGTCCACACGAGTGCTGCACATGTTTATGACTGCACAGCTGTTTTTTTGGTCATGTCAGTCATTTAGCATCTAATGAATGAAATGATTGAGGTTTCACTCTGGTGTTATCGGTTCATTGATGTTTCTTGCAGTTGAGAAAATAGATTTAAGTATTTCTATTTCATTCCAGAAACCAAGCAAACGAGCTCCGGCTGGCCGCGGTGTGAGCTATTTTTGTCCAGCTGGCCGTGGGCAAGCTCCGAAGCTCTGGCCTTGGAGCTCTTTTGTTTGTCATGAATCATCCGGGCGTCTGGCCGGCAGACTGAGAGCGTCTGCAGTATTGGGTGTTGTACTTTAGGGTCGAACAGGAATAATGATATTCGGACGTGCTGAGGTAAAAACATAGTTAGGCGTAGGGTTGGGCGATGTCCCTTAAATTGGCCGTTGACGATGTTTGCTGTCAACCATGGGGATGGAGGATGACATCGGGGGGGGGGGGGGGGGGGGGGGGTTTACATTTTTCGTTCTTATATAACTGCTATTCGTTATTTTACTTTATTTTATTTTATTTCCCAACTAATGACTAATCCGCGATGATCCACTATAAACCAAGGGAAGTGACTTTAACGAAAAAAGTAACAAACAAAACAGAAAAGAAGTAGTCCGCTCCCTCACTTAACTAGTGAAGTGGACCGGAGGAGCGCGGACTTCCAGCTTTGTGTTTGATGGGAGGGGGGGGGGGGGGGGTACAATGAGTATAGCACACATACCGCTCATTATACCGCACATACCGCTCATTATAAGGTATAATGAGCGGTATGTGTGGGAGATTTAAGACTGCGATCCGTCCTGCAGCTCTAGGGGTACGAGCAACCGAACTCAGAACCGGGTCTAAAAGTGTGTGTCTGAGCACAGCTCTGATCGTCAGCACACACAGCGGTTTGAGCTTCAAAGCAGAAATGTCGCTCAGTCCTTAGAAAACATTCAAACAATCACAGATTTGTGTTTCCAGTCGTGTCCCGACTAAAATAAAGGCTGATGTTATTCACAGGATGCAGCTCCACCCAAAGCTAATGTTGTCAGCCCGTGTTAGCATACTGCTAATCCTGGCTTCGTTCAGAAAAAGCACTGACCACACGGATTAAAATTCAAATGATGAGCGAACAGGTGTTTCATAATAACCGTAACATTATTAAAAGCACGTTTAGAAGATCATCTCGTATATTACCGAGCTGACATGTCAATGTATATAGCCGCTCGGCGCTGTTTATAATCGTTTTGTATTGAATTGTTACATTCAATAAAGTTTGAAAAAAAAAGCCGCTCGGCGGAATCTATAACCTTCTGGTTTTCAAACCCTACTGCGCATGTGCGAATGATTTATTCCGACGGAAAGTGTGACCTTAGTGAACGTTTTTATATTCTGAAAACATTTTTCTGGGCCCATGTACACCAGGGCTCCAGACTGCGACCATTTGCTCGCATTTTGCGACCAAAGTTTGAGAGTGTGCGACTGAATTTTACATCCAGTCGCACATGTGCGACCAGTATATTTGCCCCCCCACCCCCCACCCCCCACCCTCCGTATTATATATACATTTAACGTGGAAACGGCACGTCAATGATCAATGAAATAATCATTGAGACGCGAGCGCACACGCACGCAGGCAGACACACACACTCGCACTCATACTCATGAGACGAGACCACACACTGGCGTAAGTGGCTAAAATGCGTGTAGGGGGAGGGGCATAGAGATAATCGAGCGCGCGTAAACATCTGTGGGACAATGACCGGGCAAAAAAGCAGGAAACCTGACAGCCCCTCCCCGGACCACATGAAGGAGTTCCTTACTTTCCTTTTTAGAACGTATCTATTCGCTCGTAATTTTCTAAATACATGCAGTCCGGGCTGGACATTTCTCTGGGCCGCACAGACCCGGAGGTTACGGTTAAACGCGCGGCGTCACATCCCCCCAACCAAACGGTTTATGCACGGCTGTTAGGGCAGCTCACCGCTCCCGCGGGAGTCGGGTCAGCTGAGGAGAATAAATGTCCCACACTTACATGCGTGACAGCTAACGGGGCTTGAACTTTAAATATTTGCGAGTGACAACACGGTTTAGTCCGAGACGCATTTAAAACACGTGGTGAAAATGCAACGATAGACGTGTTTGAGATGAACCAGCGGCTCGCCTGGATCATTGGGTTCAGTTCAATTTAGTTTTAATATTCCTCTCCCCCTTAGTGTGATCTGTGTTATTATATATTTTATATTTATTTGAATGTTTTGTAATGGATGTAGCCTATTTTTAAGGGTTAGGGTTGAATCAATTGGTATTAGAAATTATTTCAATTTCTCACTTAACTACAAAAACCATCAGGACACATGTCCCATAATGCATTGTTTTGTAGTCAGTAGGGCAGCTTTCAGTCAGTTTAGTACTAAATTTCCAGCTGCGTTCGGTAGGTTTGCCCCTTGCTCCCGCCCCTTTCTCCTGATATTTTTGTGATGATTGACAGGTGATGGAGCAAAAACAAAAATATATGTCACACACCAGGTGATCTGAACAGCGTTGCGTTCACCTGGGTGATCTCAAACACGCTTATTGTGCGGCTTGGCTGCACTTATTTGGTGTCACCAAGATACATTTCCATCAGTTTTTGAGCCTCTCTGATCTCAGGTATCTGTATCGATTGTTCTGATCTCCAGTGAACATCCCCCGTTCTTTTACAGTTTACCTTCTACTGTCAGTTTACCTTCTTGTTGCATCTTCAAAAGTGCAGATTAAAATGTGACACTGAATTTGAAACAGCGCATTGTAATTTCTGCATCTATTATTAAAGTATTTATTCATAATACAGTGGAAATTAGTAGATTTGGTTAGAATGTTGATTTACGGTATGCGCCCCTAAATTTTCTGGTTGTGCCCCTAAATTTTTCAGTTAGGGGCCACTGTGCTCCTAGTAAAAAACGTTAGTCTGGAGCCCTGTACACGGTTGGATTCTAATCCGACCATTGATCCCATCAAGATATTTTGTACATGTAACTGCGGCTTATGGTGTTGACTCGTAACGTGGCGGGGGCGTGGCATCACGATGGTGTCTCTCCATCGGGATGTCAGTCGCCCATCACGATGGACTATGATATCGTCCATCGGCACAACCCTAGTTAGGCGTAACTTTACATCTGAGGGCTACATGCTATGTATCCCATCATGCATCACTCATGTCCCATAATGCATATTGATCAATCATCGTGTCCCTTAACTGTGGTGCATTAAAATACAACAGGATAGATGTACAGTCAGGTCCATAAATATTGGGACAGCGACTCATTGTCAGCATTTTTGGATTTGAAATGAAACAAACAAGATGTGTTCCTCCACGGCTAATGTTTTTAGCATGTATTAGCCTGATGCTAACCCTTCTTGCAGCCAAGACAGAAGCACTGGCCGCACGGATTTAAAAGATTATGATCGAGCGGGTCATTAATAACAATCAGAACTAATAAAAGCACATTTAGAAGATAGTCTACTGCAGCTTCCCGCTGATTTTGCTGTTCCACAACAGCTATAGCCCCATGAATGGCTCTAGCAGATTTCCCCATGCTAAACTTTGGCGTTTGCCGGTTGGACTAACACACACTAACATCATCGCCCCGCCTCCCTCCTGTAAATGCTAACTGAAATTGTGTTTTGCAACACTATTTGCAGAGTGGATGTTAAAACGAAAATGCAATCCCCTCTTTGCATTTGTGTATTAATTATGAGAAAGATGAAGCGATTTTTAAGTAGAAAATGAAAAAGCATTTCTCTTAATTCATTATAATTTTCAAGTTAGACATTTCTAACTGAATTTTGCTACACATTTACAAGAGAACTTTTTGAAAATAAAATGTCAAATACTATTTTCATTATCATTTTAATCAAGTGACAAAATGAGTGGTGTAGAAGAAGAACAAGAAGAAGCGGTTAGTGGATTTCTTTTTCTTGTTAATTTTGAGTCAACAAATGCAGCTTCATTTTGAAAATCAAAAAGCATTTCCGGTATTGATTTTTTTAAATTATGGTACACAAATGCTTCCATAGAGAATATTGCCCGAAACACTTCAGAACTCATCCTTCTGCTTTTGCCAGCAGTCACATCATCAGTAAATACAAGAGAACCAGTTCCATTAGCAGCCATACATGCCCATGCCATGACATTACCACCACCATGCTTCACTGATGAGATTGTATGCTTTGGATCATGAGCAGTTCCTTTCCTTCTCCATTCTCTTCTCTTTCCATGACTCTGGTACAAGTTGATCTTGGTCTCATCTGTCCATAGGATGTTGTATTAGAACTGTGAAGACTGTTTTAGATGTTGGTTGGCAAAATCTAGTCTGGCCTTCCTCTTTATGAGGCTCACTTAAGTTTTACATTTAGTGATAAACCTTCTGTTTAGGGAGTTTTCTTCACCAGGAACAGAATTATTCCTTTATCCATCACAGTTGTTTTCGGTGGTCTCCCGGGTCGTTTGGCGTTGCTGAGCTCCCCTGTGCGTTCCTTCTTTTTAAGAATGTTCCAAACAGTCATTTTGGTCACACCTAATATTTTTGCTATCTCTCTGATGGTTTTCCTTTGTTTTTAAGGCTAATGATGCCTTGATTCACTGATAGTGACAGCTCTTATTCCAAATGCTTACACCACACTTCAAAAACTCTGGACCTTTTATCTGCTCACTGTAATTGTGATAATGAAGGAATAACACCCTCCAGGCCATGGAACAGCTGAGAAGGCAATTGGCCCATTACTTTTGGTTCCTAAACAAGTGGGAGGCAAATATGCAAACAGTTTTAATTCCTACACCGATCACCTGATCTGGATGTAAATACCCTCAAATTAAAACTGACAGTCTGCAGTTAACGCACATCTTGTTGGTTTCATTTCAAAGCCATTGTGGTGATTTATAGAGCCAAAATTGTTGGAATTGTTTCTGTCTCAATATTTATGGACCTGAGTGTATATCAGATTATTATTTTGTAGGAATTAATTATTTCGTATATATAAGTAGTAATGTACGGAGCCCGTGTCCTGACATTAAGATATAAAAATATATCTTGTTCCCACAGATTAATATCTTGTTCCCACAGGTTATTATGTCGTTCGCACGAAATACTATTCCGTTCCCACAAGATACTATTCTGTTCCCACAAGATACTATTGCGTTCCCTCAAAATACTATTCCGTTCCCTCGAAATGATTAACTCGTGCGAACGCAATAATTATGTCGTTCGAACGCAATAATTAATCCGTTCGAACGCAATAATTATTCACGTCATAAGTCATACACGCGGATATGCTCTCTGTACGCCGGCAAAACTAAGCCGCTTTCAGCGGTAACTTCCGTGTCTCTGTGACCCATATTCGTTCAAAAAAGGAACATGAAAAACAAAAATGATCACTTTATTACCGTCTCAATGAATATGACAAAAATATCAAAACATTTATGATAACTAGGCTGCTTTGTCATACGATGGCTCCTGGTAGGCTACTACTAGCTCCGCCGCAGAGCTCTCTGATGTATGCCGGCGTTTGGGCAACTGGCTGGTCTGTTGTCAGACAGCTGATATTGTAGTTTAGGGTCGAATAGGAATAATAATATTCATGACTTGTCTTTTATTAACTTTAGCAGTCAGTATCTTTACATTCGAAGGCTATTAGGCTACATGCTAACTGACTAGCCGATCATAACCTGTTATTAATTTACATCATAGATTTACAGCAGATACCTTCACATTTCTGTCTGTGTGTGTCTCATTACATTGCATTGAATACACGGAAGATGTTTAGAGAACAGATTTATTTATTTCTAAAAGCACAAAAGCATCCATCGTATTCACGTTCATAATTCACATGATGATCTGGTACGCCCAGTCATCTTGCTGCAAAAGCCGCTTCCTGCCGCTACTTCCGTGTCTCTGTGAGCATTCAATAGGGGTAAAAATAAAAGCAAGAATGGTCGATCTGTTATTGTCTCGATGAAAATCTGAAAAATATCATATTAATCTGGCTGCTTTGCCTAAAGCACTTACCTTTAGCTTGTAGCATAACAACAAAGCAGTACGTCACGTTTCCCAGAATGCTTTGCGGCCAATCACTGGCCAATCATTGGTCTTGTTATTAGACCTTGGTCACAGGGACACGGTGATTGGCCAGTGATTGGCAGCAAAGCACGCTGGGAAACGGGACGTACTGCTATTGTTGTTATGCTACAAGCTAAAGGTAAGTGCTTTAGGCGAAGCATCCAGCTTAATATGATATTTTTTCAGATTTTCATCGAGAAAATAACAGATCGACCATTCTTGCTTTTATTTTTACCCCTATTGAATGCTCACAGAGACACGGAAGTAGCGGCAGGAAGCGGCTTTTGCAGCAAGATGACTGAGGGCGTACCAGATCATCATGTGAATGAACGTGAATACGATGGATGCTTTTGTGCTTTTAGAAATAAATAAATCTGTTCTCTAAACATCCTCCGTGTCTTCAATGCAATGTAATGAGACACACACAGAGAGAAATGTGAAGGTATCTGCTGTAAATCTATGACGTAAATTAATAACAGGAAATGATCGGCTAGTCAGTTAGCATGTAGCCTAATAGCCTTCGAATGTAAAGATACTGACTGCTAAAGTTAATAAAAGACAAGTCCTGAATATTATTATTCCTATTCGACCCTAAACTACAATATCAGCTGTCTGACAACAGACCAGCCAGTTGCCCAAATGCCGGCATACATGATCAGAGAGCTCTGCGGCGGAGCTAGTAGTAGCCTAGCAGGAGCTATCGTATGACAAAGCAGCCTAGTTATCATAAATCTTTTGATATTTTTCTTATATTCATTGAGACGGTAATAAAGTGATCATTTTTGTTTTTCATGTTCCTTTTTTGAACGAATATGGGTCACAGAGACACGGAAGTTACCGCTGAAAGCGGCTTTTGCCGGCGTACAGAGAGCATATCCGCGTGAATGACTTATGACGTGAATAATTATTGCGTTCGAACGGATTAATTATTGCGTTCGAACGACATAATTATTGCTTTCGCACGAGTTAATCATTTCGAGGGAACGGAATAGTATTTTGAGGGAACGCAATAGTATCTTGTGGGAACGGAATAGTATCTTGTGGGAACCACCTCGGATGTTTGATTGACAGCTTCTTCTGAGCAGCTTTCAGTGATGGGGGGTGGACTTTGAACTAGCTAATCACGATTGGCAACTGGTTGCCCTAAAAACGTGACTCAGACCGCCTGATTAATCACTGTTTCCTGGCTCAAAATGGCGATTGGATTTGTTGTTGTTATTGACAACAAAGATTATATCAGAACATTATGTTGTGGCTTCGGTATCTTTTAGAGCTGTTAAGCATTTTGGACCAATCATGTATGGAGCCCCAAACTGTTCATAATTGAATAAATAAATATGACCTCATGTAAATACACAATCACAATAAATCTCTCATCAATACATCAAAAGATCATGAAATTGTGAAAAATCTACACACTGATTTTAAATTAGCCATTATATTATTAAATATTTTTCATTTTGCTTTAGAAACCTGTTCATTATTTTTAAAACACCATTTTAAAATATGAATTTTAATCATGGTGAATATTATTATAATTCTATGGCTTTTTTTCAGAAACTCAGATCTCCAAATCAATATTTTCCAAAATATCTTTGTTTTTATTTCATGTTATTTCTTTCTTTTGTCCTTTTTTTTAACCTACCCTGACATGAGAGATGCCAAAGACAAATTCCGATGTACCGCATGTGCAAACGGCAATAAAACTTGAATCTTGACCTCAGAGTCTGCAGTCTGCAGTCTGGACTCTCCAGAAAACCACACAGATGAAGAACTCCTGAATCCTGCAGGTTCTGGTTCTCGCTCAGGACCAGTTCTGTCAGATTAGACGGATTTTTCTTCAGAGTTGAGCCCAGAGCTTCACAGCTGATCTCTGACAAACTGCATCTCTCCAACCTGAAATCAACCAGAAAAGTGTGTTCAGGAGCAGTGATGCAGCTAGAGGTCCAGGAACTTGGTCCATTCAGTCAGGTGGGACCCACCCTGATGACAGACTGACAGATGACATTTTCACTGTTTGCTCATTTCTTTTGGATTTGGACCCAAAAACATGATCATGAATGAAAAAGCAATAAATTAGCAATGACTTGAAATGAAGTTAAAACAGATGAGGGTAAACCCACCTGAGCATAACACAAAGCATACAGTACACAGTGATGGGTTAGTGACCTCATGTTTGTTATAAAACGCAGTGCACCATGAAAAACAGTGTCCAAAGCATGTAAAGCATCAGCAGAAGCAATCATATAAATCACATCACCAAAATCAAGGACAGACATAAAAGTGGCAGTGACAAGTTTCTTACAGAGCGATAGTGTCTGCTGAAGCTTTTATGTAAAGTGAATCCTGTGTGTATCTGTCTCTGTGCAGAAGTCTGTGAGATAAATCTTCCATCATAAATGTATGACTATTCTTCCAACCTGTAAATAGTTGTGTACATTTGTAAACTAATTTGTGCAATTTACTTACTTGAATCTTGATGTTGCTGTTTTTCAGAATGACTTATTTATTTCATAATGAGCTTTTTCAGCAGAATGAGTCTGTCAATCAAACCAGAAAAGACGGAGACACATTTGTGATTGGCTACTCCTTTACTCAGACATAAGAAGCAGCACCCTGACTACCGTACATTGATGGAAGATGCATCAGTGAACGTGACGGTGCAAAGCATGCACCTCAACACTAGGGGGGAGTGTGCACCTCAACACATCCACAGTGTTACCAGATTTGGTCGATTTTGGTTCTAAATTTACGGATGAAAATTGGCCATTGAAGGTTTTCGGGATGGTTCTGTGTTTATTTTTTTCTCATGAAAATATAGTAGCGGACTACGTTGGGCGGGGAGGCTGTTGGAATCAATGAGTTATATCACTAGAGGAGACATGCCCATTTTAGAAGCCTGGCCGACGGTGAGGTGAGGTCGACAACACCCACATGACAATGATTTCTATTGCTTTTAGAGGTGTCTAAGTAGCTTTTATATACTATATATTTTTTAATTAATATATATTTATACATGTATGTAAATATATTATATTTATATATATAATATATATATATAGATACATCATTTGTTGTTGTTAAAGAAGAGAAACAGTCAGCCTTAAAAGCTCAAAATTCAATCAAAATGCATTGTTGCAGGACTTCTTACAAATAAAAAAATATTACAAAGAATTAAAAAAAAAATTTGTAAACATTTAGGAGTTTTAGACCTCTTTGACATGTAATTTAAATTATTTAGAAAAACCCAACAATAAGTCAATAATAAAAAAAATAATAAATCAATAGTATGTCAATACAAACAATAAATAATCACAATACATAAATAATAAGTCAATAAATAATAAAAAAATAAGTCTATTAATTATAATAATAATAATAATAATAATAACAAAATAAATGTCATGGTCGGACTACTAGGGAGACCCAGATGCTGGAACCCGGAAGAAACTCAGGAGGCGATGTAGTAACAGGATGTTTAATTATAGAAGACAGGGGAAGTCGTGGATGCTGGAAACTGCTGGAAGCGAGGGAGAGCACCGAGGACGATGCGGGACAGCCTGTGACGAGGTGGAGCGCCGAGGACGGCGTAGACAGCCTGTGACGAGGTGGAGCGCCGAGGACGGTGTGGACCGCCTGTGACGAGGTGGAGAGCCGAGGACGGCGAGCACCACTTGGAGTGAGAGAAGAGGGCAGGAACGATGAGGCAGGAACGTGGCGAGGAACCAGCGTGACCAATGGCGAGAAGACCTGAAGACGTGAGACAGACGGTAAGTACAAGCTTGGATTACTAGAGCGAGAGTAACTCAACTTGAGGCCAGGCGTGATCACCGGAGTGAGTATAACGGACTGGCGCTGGATACTTGTGAGGATCTCCCTTATGAAGGCTGGCAGGGTGATGAGGAGATGAAGGTCAGCTGGTTCCAATGAAGGAGCAAGGAGGGGAGGGGTAGCAGCCGGAGGCACCGTGACAGTACCCCTCCCTCAACGACCGCCTCCAGGCGGTCCCGGACGACGATCTGGGTGGGCCCGATAGAAATCGTCGATGAGGGCACGGTCCAGAATAAGGGAGCGGGAGACCCATGAACGCTCCTCCGGACCGTAACCCTCCCAGTCCACGAGGAACTGAAATCCCCGGCCCCGGCGGCGAACATCCAACACCCTGCTGGCAGTGTAGGCAGGAGCGCCGTCGATGACCCGGGCGGGCGGTGGGGAAGCGGATGGCAGGCACAACGGACTCTCCCGGACGGGCTTCAGCTGTGAAACATGAAAGGTAGGGTGTACCTTCAGGGCCGCCGGGAGCCGCAGCCGCACACAGGAGGGGTTTGTGACCTTCTCGATGGGATAAGGCCCGATGTAGCGAGGGGCTAACTTGCGGGAAGTGGCTTGAAGCGGTATGTCCCGCGAAGAGAGCCACACCCTCTGTCCCGGTTGGTAGGCGGGACTCTCCACCCGGTGGCGATTAGCAATACGGCAGTTCTTCTCCCTGGTTCGCAGGAGAGCGGCCCTGGCCTGAGTCCAGATGCGCTGGACACGCCGCAGATGATGCTGGACCGAGGGGACAGCCAAATCCAACTCCTGCGAGGGGAACAGGGGTGGAGAGTACCCGAGGGATGCTTCGAACGGGGACATACCGGTAGCTGAGGACTGATGGCTGTTGTGGGCGTATTCGATCCACACAAGGAACGAGGACCAGCTAGAGGGGTTCTGAGCGGCCAGACAGCGGAGAGCGGCCTCAAGCTCCTGGTTGGCGCGCTCAGCCTGCCTGTTGGATTGGGGATGGTGTCCAGACGAGAGACTGACCCTGGCACCCAGAGCAGAACAGAAGGCCCGCCACACCTGAGACACAAACTGGGGACCACGATCAGACACGATATCACTGGGTATGCCGTGATGACGAAAAACGTTCTGAACCAAGATGTCGGCCATCTCAGTGGCGGTGGGCAGCTTGGAAAGGGGGATGAAATGGGCAGACTTAGAAAAACGGTCGATGACTGTGAGGATGACGGTGTGACCTACTGAGGGGGGCAACCTAGTGATAAAGTCCATGGCTAAATGGGACATGGGGCGTCGCGGAATAGGCAGCGGATGGAGCAGACCAGCAGGAGGGGAATTAGACGATTTAGAGCGGGCTCAGACGGTCCAGGCAGCGATGAATTCCCTAACGTCCTGTTCCATGGAGGGCCAGAAAAAACGGCGTTGCAGGAGTTTGAGAGTCCTATGGGTGCCTCCATGACAGGCTATACGAGATGTGTGCCCCCAGACAAGCACATCTGAACGGAGGGAGGATGGGACATATAGAGTGTTAGGGGGAGCCGGGGGATGATCCGGTTCCTCCCCTTGGGCCTGGATGACACGGCTCTCGATGTCCCATGTTAAATTCCCCACAATACAGGTAGGTGAAATAATGGGAAAGCTTTCCTGGTCATCCCCTGCACTGTAGAGGCGGGATAAGGCGTCTGGTTTGACGTTTCTGCTGCCGGGTCTATATGTGATGGAAAAGTTAAATCTATCGAAAAAAAGGCACCAGCGGGCTTGGCGTGAGTTCAGACGCTTAGCGGAACGGAGGTAGGCCAGATTTTTATGATCCGTCCACACAATGAACGGATGTTCAGCCCCCTCGAGCCAGTGGCGCCACTCCTCTAGGGCGAGCTTTATGGCGAGGAGTTCTCGGTTACCGACGTCATAGTTTCTTTCCGCCGCGGAGAGTTTTCTAGAAAAGAACGCGCATGGTTTTAGTTTCCCTGTATTTATCTCACGTTGGGAGAGGACCGCTCCCACGCCTGAGTCGGAGGCGTCGACCTCGACGATGAATTTTCGGCAGGGGTCAGGCTGAATGAGGATGGGAGCGGTAGTAAAGAGGTTCTTAAGTTTGTCGAACGCAGAATGAGCTTCAGGGGTCCAGATAAACGGTATATTAATAGAGGTGAGTTGAGTCAAGGGGGCAGCAATGCTACTATAATTCCTTATGAAGCGACGGTAGAAGTTTGCGAAACTGAGAAAACGTTGGAGTTGTTTCCGAGACTTGGGAGGTTCCCAACTCGTGACGGCTGTGATCTTGGCAGGATCAGGACGGATGTTACCAGAATCGATTATGAAACCGAGAAAAGAAATTGTGGGAACGTGAAACTCGCATTTCTCTGCTTTAACGTATAATTGATTTTCTAGCAACCGAGAGACGACCTGGGGGACATGGTGGATATGTTGTTCCTGGTTCCGGGAGTAAATAAGGATGTCATCCAGGTACACAAAGACAAAACGGTTCAGAAAATCACGGAGTACGTCGTTAACAAGATTTTGGAAAATGGCGGGGGCGTTAGTGAGCCCGAAAGGCATCACCAAATACTCAAAGTGACCGAGTGGAGTGTTAAAAGCGGTTTTCCACTCGTCCCCCTCCCTCATACGAACCAGATGATAAGCATTACGAAGATCTAACTTTGAAAAAACCCGAGCTTCTTGAACAGAGTCCAGAGCAGCATCAATGAGCGGAAGAGGATATTTATTTTTTACAGTAATTTGATTAAGTTCGCGGAAGTCAATACAAGGTCGTAATGTTTTATCCTTTTTCTGAACGAAAAAGAAGCCAGCCCCCACCAGAGACGATGAGGAGCGAATGTGACCCGATGAAAGGGCTTCCTGGATATATTTCTCCATAGAGAGTTTCTCCGGACCCGATAGATTAAACAACCTCCCTTTTGGCAAGGTGGCGCCTTTCAAAAGTTCAATAGAACAATCGTAGGGCCTGTGAGGAGGTAGAGAACCCGCCCTAGTCTTGCTAAACACAGTTCTCAGGTCGTGATAGCAGGGTGGTGCCTTCGAGAGATCGATAATCTCAGGATCCGGATCGTTACGAGGACGGACCGAGGGAATGGCGGAGCGAAGACAGTTGGCCATGCAGGTCGTGCTCCAGTTAGTGACGTGGAGATTAACCCAATCGAACTGGGGGTTGTGGGCGCGGAGCCAGGGAAAACCTAGAATGATGGGAGACTGGGGGGATTTGGTGATGTAAAACTGTATGAATTCGTGATGGTTACCAGACGTGATGAGATGAACGGGCCTAGTGCGATGGGTGATCTGAGTGAGGATCTGGCCTCCTAAACCAGCCCCTTTGACAGGGAGATCCAAAAGTTCTGTGGGAAGCTTGAGATCAGAAACCAGAAGGTCATCAATAAAACTTTGTTCTGAACCAGAGTCAATGAGAGCTTTACCCTCGAAGGTATTTGACAAAAAACTTACCTTGACAAGAATATATAAAAAAGAACTCTCAGTGGCGAGAGAAGATGGACCCGCCCGCGGCCTGTCGTCTAACGGGGGGTTCGGGTGTTTAAACGAAGCTTACATTGATGAACGAGGTGACCGGTTTGGCCGCAATAGAAACACGGCCCCTCATCTCTTCGTCTCTGCCGCTCCTCAGGAGTGAGCTTAGAATGTCCAATCTGCATGGGTTCCTCTGTGGAGCGTCCGACAGAATCGTGAGACATAACATGAACATAGTTAGTAGCAGGGGATGGAGGAGAAACACTGGCAAAGGGTCTCTTGTCTTGGCGGGGGCGCTCGGCATGACGTTCACGGAGACGCACGTCGGACCGCAAGGCTGCGGTCACGAGCTCTTCAAAAGATCTAGCCTCGGGTTGCGAACATAAATGATCTTTGATCGAGTCATTAAGGGATTGGTAGAACACCCTTTAAGGGCTATATCCGGCCAACCCGCCTCCACGGCTAGAATCCGAAAGTCTATTAGATGGTCACTCACGGATTTGTGGCGTTGTTTGAGGGCTAGCAGACGGCGGGTGGCCTCCTCCTCCTTGCGGGGTTGATCGAAAACCAGCCGGAACTCTCCTAAAAAGCGTTCGAAAGGAATTTGAGAGATGGGATTAGCAGTCAGGTAAGCCTGTGCCCATTGAAGCGCTTTACCCCGGAGAGAGTTCACTATAAGGGTGATTTTGCTGTGGTCTGCATGATAGTGCCGAGGTGCCTGCTGGAAGATCAAACGACATTGCAGGAGGAAACCCCCGCAGGCTCCTACGTCACCTAGGAAAGGCTCAGGAAGGAGCCGGATGTTTTCATTAGCTGCATTGTCTGTAGCGGGGCCCGGGCTTCCGGTGGCGGAACCCGTGTTGCTGGCTGTGGCGTTAGTAGGTCCTCGGCCGGTTAAATCCATCAGAGCCTGAGAAATACCGTCCAAGCGACGGAAAAGGTCCTGCTGGGCGGCGGCCATCTGGTTGAGGGATTCAGCTTGCCGTCCCAGAGCGATGCCTTGGTGAGTGACGGCCAAGCGGAGTCCTTCCGGGTCAGCTGGGTAATGGCCAGTCCGTTCTGTCATGGTCGGACTACTAGGGAGACGCAGATGCTGGAACTCGGAAGAAACTCAGGAGGCGATGTAGTAACAGGATGTTTAATTATAGAAGACAGGGGACGTCGTGGATGCTGGAAACTGCTGGAAGCGAGGGAGAGCACCGAGGACGATGCGGGACAGCCTGTGACGAGGTGGAGCGCCGAGGACGGCGTAGACAGCCTGTGACGAGGTGGAGCGCCGAGGACGGCGTGGACCGCCTGTGACGAGGTAGAGAGCCGAGGACGGCGAGCACCACTTGGAGTGAGAGAAGAGGGCAGGAACGATGAGGCAGGAACGTGACGAGGAACCAGCGTGACCAATGGCGAGAAGACCTGAAGACGTGAGACAGACGGTAAGTACAAGCTTGGATTACTAGAGCGAGAGTAACTCAACTTGAGGCCAGGCGTGATCACCGGAGTGAGTATAACGGACTGGCGCTGGATACTTGTGAGGATCTCCCTTATGAAGGCTGGCAGGGTGATGAGGAGATGAAGGTCAGCTGGTTCCAATGAAGGAGCAAGGAGGGGAGGGGTAGCAGCCGGAGGCACCGTGACAATAAATATTCAAAAGAAGTCCAAAAGTGAACAATAGATTTACCCTTAAAAAAACAACAACAAAGAAAAACAATAGATTTATACTGATTCATGTGAGTGATCAATATGTGGCTCTAGCACACTAATTAAATGCCTAAAAACCGAGTTTTCCACCACCGAATAAGGTTGCATGTCCGTGGCTATGAATACTCCCACCGCACGCGTAATTGCATTTGCACAAGTTGAGTTGCTTGGAAGTTTAATTCCAAACGAAGACAGAAGAGTAGTTTGTGTAGTTGTTGGTTTAACACAGTGCTTCTCAATTATTTTTTGCAAGGCCCCCCTAGGAAAAGGAAAATATTTCGCGCCCCTCCCTCCTCCCCCTCACACACACACACACAGACACACACTCGCCACGAAGACAATATATTAGGGTAGTATATATAAACTTTGTGTAAGTATACCTAAAATTGTATCTTTTAACAATAAAAAAAGCAATATAAATCCACTTTCAACCAATATTAAATTTCTTTTGCCACAAAGAAACCATGTTATAGTCTAAAATAGAAGAAAAGCTTAAAATAAAAATATCTGTCAGTCCTTATTTAAACTAGAAAAATTTTGACCAACTGAACCATTTGATGCAGAGAAAAATAATTCAATCAATAAATAATATTAAATATAAATTGATCTGAAACATTAACACAGCAGCACCAATATATTTAACGTTTTTAGTCTGAAGAAAGAGGTAAAAAACATTGTGCTGATTCTAAATGATTCTTTTTTTCTGATCTCAGAGTGCAGATGTTTTCCTGCATTACCTGCTGTCTTTATGTCAAATACGGACACCGAATAAACAACAGGCAGACAAAGAATATGGAAAATAAAGACGTCACCAAAATGTCTACAATAGGTCATAGAATGACATTATTAGCATGAGCTGGGGAATCTAAAGGCACGTTCCGACTCTCAGCTGGATCCCACCACCCCTCCCCTTTCATTATCTCTCACACGGGAGCCGCGTGTGACAGGAGACAGGAGCGTGCACCTGCAGGGACGGCAGTTCACTGTTTCAGGCTGTTAAAAACTCTGTGATATAAGAGATAAGAAGAAACAAACAGTGGCACAGATTTTTACCAAGCACTGAGCTGCTGTCACCGCCGACCCCCGTTAAATTTTCGCACCTTTGCCTAAGACCGCTGCTGCTGGGCGCGCCCCCCGGCATCCCATCTGGGCGCGCCCCGCTATTTGAGAAGCACTGGCTTAACAGATAAATAAATAAATACTGTAATTTCCGGACCATAAGCCGCTACTTTTTTCCTGCGCTTGCAGCCCTGCGCCTTATTCAGTGACGCGGCTAATTTATGGCTTTAATTGACGGCCGCCATGGACGTACTAGCGGACTCAGAGCAGAGGTTGAATACTCTATCCAATTCCAAGCAACAAGTCATTTATTTTTCAACACACCTCTAAGCATCCAAACAGCACGGACCTTACTTCAGGTCTTAGACACTTCAGTCAGGGTTCAACACAAAGAAACACACATGCCCAGCCGCATCCAAGAATCCTTTGGTGCCATTTGACCCCAACGTGCATGTGATCGCCACTACTATATGATGCAGCTTTCAAGTTAAAAGCAATCGTTAAAAGCAGCCTGAAAAAATCCACCATCACCAACTGGTTCGGAAAAGCCGCTCTGCTGCGCAACGGAGAGAACAGCACATGCTTAGGAGTGAATTTACATCAGAGTCATAGTGACACAAGCCCATCTATTCGCAGCTCCGTAATATACGAGATGATCTTTTAAACGTACGTATATTATTGCTATGTTGTGGTTATTATGAAGCGCCTGTTCGCTCATTTTATTTTTAATCTGTGTGGTCAGTGCTTTTTTCTGCCAGAACGAAGCCAGAAGTATAGTTAGGTCAGGGGTTGACATAGCCCAGAAATTTGCACTGGCCCACAGGGCCAGTAGTTTTTGAAAGTTACTGGCCCTGCCTGAAAGTTACTGGCCCGACACCGCGCACAGCAGGACCCGCCGCTCCGTAGGTGCTTGCAACTTTAGGGGGGTCCGGGGGCATGCCCCCCCGGAAAATTTTAATGTGGTGCAACTTGGTGCATTCTGGTGACATCTAGCACTAATTTAACACTTTTCAATGACTGAAAATAGACTATATCAAACTTAAATCTGCTCTAGTCTGTTTCAGATGTTTTGAAGAGAGCACTGCAGTGTAGTAGGTAACACTAGTTCAGAAGTTTTCATGCTGCTTCTAATCACTGCTATTTCACATTTATTCGTAATCAATAGTTAAGAAGTTTTATTTACTTTTCTGCTCTGACTGCCTTGACGTTCTGCTTTTTGTTACTGTTGCAAAGTTACATTTACTTTTTAGTTACTTTAGTTACTTAATTAAATTAAATAATTGAAAAACTAAATAAAAATAAATGACTGAGATTAGGCCTGCACAATATACCGCAAATTTATCGTTATCGCAAAATCCAGCTCTGCAATATGCATATCGCAAAAGACGGCAAATATCGCAATTAATCATAAACCTTAACTGTGTTAAAACAATCTAATGGCAGCTTGAACCATTTAACGAATCAAATAAATCCCTTAATGCATTTGACCAATCGGATGGACGCCTTCACGTTGTTGACCAATCAGATGGAGCCCTATTATGTTAAATGTTTGTCACCTATGTCAACGTGGGTCATTTGGAGTATAATTTTTAAACTGTTGCAATGAAATGGGAATGGTTATTTGGTTATTTTGCTATTTGTTTATGTACCGTAAATTATATCGTTATCGCAATTTTAATCTCTGATATCGCATATCGCGAGTTATTCCTCATATCGTGCAGGTCTAACTGAGATCATTCAGCTAACTAGAAATACTTACTGCTTACAGTGTTGTAAAGAAAAACAAAATTAAGTAGTTTGACATTATACTGCATTTGAGTCTGAGATTCAGGTATTTGGAGTTGCCTTTGATTCTTTGTTTTTCAGCTTAAAGCTTAGTGCAGGGGTCGGCAACCTTTTTTATTCAAAGAGCCATTTCGGACCGCCCCTAATGAAAAAAAAAGCACCCGGAGCCACAACCCGTTTTGACATCATTATATATATTATGCATGTTTATATTATATCAAGGGTGCTCATTACGTCGATCGCGATCGATTTTCAAGGACATGAGTGTAGATCACGGTCCAGAAAAGATAAAAAAAGTACTTCTTTCTTTTCATCTTCATGTTTATTTGTTACATGTTTATTTCAACATTATTGTTTATGTACTGATGGTTAAAAACTACACAGTGAGTTTACATAAAGATACTTTTGTATTAACAGATGAGGCGTTTTATTACAAAGACAGAAAGCAGCGATCATCGTATTCATGCTCTGCTGTAAACGGTGCAATGCGGGGAGTGAGGCATTTGGCGCTGCTGGCTCCGTATTTGTTGAACCTTTCGCAGCGCGATGACTTCTCTTTTTCTCTCGTCTTTCCGACCGTGGTCAGAAGCGCAGGGGAGATTTCCTTCAGGGCCGAAGGCAATTCTCCTTCGGGGTTCACTTCCCTGTTTGAAACCCTCAACCTTCAGAGCGGATTAAAAATGACTCCAAAACAGTTATTCTGGGAACGACGACTACTCTTTATTTAGTGCTCCGTCCTCCGAACACACAATATATTTCATATATTTCACCTCCGCTCCGTGCTCACACCCCCATCTTTACCTGCACACGCCCCTTCTCCCTCGTGGCACGCGCGCCGCTCAGCAACAGTATAAAGCGCGTGCCTCACAGCTTCCTTGATGAGCTCGTATTTATCGGGCGAGAACTGCAGAGCTTATAGCAGGAGGAGACACGCGGGGCGGTTTTAATAAACTTCGGTTGCTGGACTTCTACCGGGGACATGATGTGCAGCGGGGAGAAAAAGCCGCTCTGATGACAGAGCCTGCGCTCAGTGAATTTAAACTCGCGTCTGCAGTGACGTATGTGTCAGAGGATGTCCGATTGGCCATTCTGCATGTCAATCAAGTCCCGTTCTTTTCTGTGAGGATTTTGATTGGCTGGTGGATTTTCAAGAAGCACTCTCTTCCCCTTCAATCTCCCCCACGTCCCCGAAGATGACCGGTCGATCGCGACCGACGCAACAAGCTCCCCTGCTCTGAAACACACATCACCGCACACGCAAGTCCAAAACACCGGCGCTAACTCTCCGTCACCAGAAAGCCGCTCCCCGCTCGGCGCCACGCCAAGCCCCCGGCAGAAAATCACTCCAGACCCAGGGTGTTTATTGAAGCCGCCCCACGTGTCTCCTCCTGCTTTCAGCTCCGCAGCCCTCGCCCGACAAACACGAGCCCACCAAGGAAGCTGTTTTTTACGTGGCACGTGCCTCGCACGGAGCCAGCAGCGGCTTTGAAATGCCATGAAAAATGAACAAACTAAAATAAATTTGAATTTTTATAAAATACTCATTATTTTCCAAAGTCACAGGGAGCCACAACAGAAGGATGAAAGAGCCACATCTGGCTCCGGAGCCATGGGTTGCCGACCCCTGGCTTAGTGCATACAGTTTCATCTTCAATGCATTCATTAAATATCTTGCTGTCCATACTACTAATTCCACCCATTACTCCATCTAACATATTCCTATCTATTCCTGCCATGTCTTCCACATCTCTGACATGCTTCAGTCTCTCTTCAGTGACGGTGTCGGATTTATAATCAAATGTAATAATAACCCACTGGCTTGTTCCTTCGTTGTTGCTGTTTAACATTGTTTTGTATTGAATTGTTACATTCAATAAAGTTTGAAAAAAAAAGTAGTGAGCGCGTGCCGCGTGGTGCTCGGCAGTGAAAGCCGCGCGCGCAGGCGGGAGAGAAGGAGAAGTGATAAAAGGTTTCCCATAGAAACCCTTGAAGTCTGAACACAGGACTAGCAGAAAAAGTAAATTATGAAGACGAGGTAAATCTACACGTTTTCGCAAAATATACTTTATTGAAAAAGTTGAAAAATATATTATCCGTTAGATATTTTAGTGGCCCGAGCGGACAAGTGAAAAATAAAGTCTTGTGGTCCGTACTGCTCGAAAAACAGGACCGGGCCAGCGGACAAATGGCTATGTCGAGCCCTGTAGGTGAAGGCTGGCATGCACTAACAACATTTAGCCTGGATGAACATGAATTGATGCGGGAAAAGCTGCAATCTGCAGCTTGGCTGAACGTAAATATGTGGGAATAACATCAGCCTTTATTTTGTCGGGACACGACTGGAAACACAAATTGACGTGTTCGTTTGGACTGAGCGGAATTTTGCATTGAAAAGCTCACAGCCTCCGTGTGAGCTGGAGACATGTTCCTGTGACGTCATTTCCGGGTGAGCGTTTCCCAGCACTATTCGTGCTTGACTACTGTTCTCTTGTTTCGCATTAGCCTGACTACTATTGCTTACTCTAAGGGTTATCTGGGTTAATATTCCCTTTAGCACCTTTTAGTAGCGATACACTACTGTTAAACCGCTTGCTGTTCACTTTCTCATTTTGCTAAATAAACCACTTCTCTTTACCTAAACACCGCTAGCCTTAGCTTAGAACCTAGCATGGCCACCACTCCTCCTTCCACCTTTTCCTCTCTCTCCTGCTCCATGTGCTATATGTTTAGTGACGATCCTGCCTCCTTTAGTGAAGATAGCGGTAGATGTGTTAAGTGTAGTCTTGTGTTAGACTTGGAGGCCAGGCTAGAGCAGCTAGAAGCGCGGCTCCGCACAGTGGAAGCTAAGCCGGCTAGCCAGGTCGTTACTCGTAGCGCGGGTCGCGCTACCAGGGCTAACCCAGTTAGCACCCCAGCGTTCTCCCAGCAGCCGGGAGACAGTCAGGGGTTTGTACCGGTTGGGAGGAAACATAGTGCTAAGCGCAAAAACTTAGAGCACCCGAGACTCCACGTTAGTAATAGGTTCTCCCCCCTCAGCGACACACCCGCTGAACACTCAACTCTGGTTATAGGCTCTTCTGAAGTTAGAAACGTGGAGCTCCCAGCGGCTACAGTCAGGTGTTATCCGGGGGCCAGAGTTGGTGACATCGAGGGGAACCTTAGGATGTTAGCTCAGAGTAAGTCCAGGTTCCGTCGAGTCGTGATTCACGCAGGCGGTAATGATGCCCGACGGAGACAATCTGAGGTGGCTAAGTTAAACGTAGCTTCGGTATGTAAACTTGCTAAGACGATGTCCGACACTGTAATTTTCTCTGGTCCCCTGCCGAACTTAGTCAGTGATGAAATGTACAGCCGCTTTTCATCATTCAACCACTGGCTTTCTAGATGGTGCCCAGAAAACGGCGTTGGTTTTGTGGATAATTGGAGCGCATTTTGGGGGAAGCCCGGTCTCATGCGGAGAGATGGCGTCCATCCCACTTGGGACGGTTCCGCTCTTCTTTCTAGAAACATTTCTGCTAACCTTAGACTGCTGGGTCATCATCTTCTCCGTGGAAAAGACGGGGTTTCTTTATTTAATTATAACCTTAGAGCCCAGATATGAGCTATATTGTTAATCCTTTAGAAAGTGCTGCTACTGTCAAGGTGAATGTTTGTCTCCTTTTAGTCTAGACTACAAAGTGGGACTTAAAACACAGCTGGGACTTTAAGTAAAGAAGTACAGTAACCTTTTTATTTTGGATAAGTGAAAACAAGTTTAGAATGACGAAATTAGACAAAAACCAGACAAAAGTTATATAAAACAAGACAATTATTTAAACACAAATCCAAAAGGGAGTGAGAAGAAGAAAAATCTTATACTTAACTTTGAATCCAAAAGCGTGTTCATTTATTTATTATTCATGCCAGAAATGGGGGTTACATTTGTCTTGGGTTTGATTAAATAAAAGCAACATTTGCTTGAACTTGTCTGCCGTTTGTACGTATTGCTTTCCTTAAGTAGGGTGGGCGGAAAAGAAAAAATAATCGGGGGAAAAATCGGAAATCGAATTAAAAAACATAAAATCGGAGATTTTATTTTTAGGCCATATCGCCCAGCCCTACCCAAAATGTAAATGAACCCACTCACTGTCACAAGCACACCCTGGACCTTGTTTTAACCCATGGGATAGAGATCAGCCAGTTGACTGTCCTTCCTCTAAACCCCATCATTTCTGATCACTTTCTGATTACCTTCCAGTTTAATTTAGAACATGATACTGCCCTAGTGAATAAGAAACAACTTAGAAGAACCTTAACTGACCGTTCTGTGTCTGAGTTTAAACTCACAGTTCAGCCAGTACTTGGTGACATTGTGAGCAAATACTCTGAGACCAGCTCCCATAGCATCAGTCCTAATATAAATGACCAATTTGTTAATGATGCCTTACAAGCCCTCAGGAGTACACTCGATGTTGTTGCCCCCTTGAAACCTAAGTTCGTTAGACAAAACTGAGTAGCACCGTGGTTTAACGCTGAAACACGTTCTCTTAAACAAGAAAGCCGTAAGTTGGAAAGACAAGACAAGACAATCAGAGAATGGAAACAATCCCAGATTTCTTTTTAGCACTATTGCTAAATTAACTCGCAGTCAGAGCTCAGTAGAACCACATGTTCCTGTTTCTCTCAGCTTTGATGATTTTCTTACACTTTTCGATAATAAAATCTCAAATATTAGACATAAGTTAAATCAAGTTATTCCTACTATCAGCCCAGAGCAGGCTGAAGCGGTAGAAGTGGAGGCATCCTTAGAAACCTCTGTAACATTAGACTGCTTCACTATTGTGGATCAAGTAGAAATTGCATCAATTATTACGTCCTCCAAATCCTCAACGTGTCTGTTAGACCCAATTCCCACTAGACTTTTTAAAGAAACTTTTCCCCTAATTAATGATCCCATATTAACAATGATAAATACCTCTCTGGAAACGTGTTACGTGCCACAGTTTTTTAAATATGCAGTTGTTAAACCTCTTCTGAAAAAGCCCAGTTTGGATCCTAACATCTTGGCCAACTATAGACCGATATCAAACCTGCCCTTTATTTCTAAAATCCTAGAAAGAGTTGTAGTTAAGCAGCTTTACTGCCATCTACAGGACAACAGCCACTTTGAAGACTTTCAGTTGGGGTTTAGACCCCACCACAGTATGGAAACTGCACTATTTAAAGTCTCTAATGACTTGTTATTGGCTTCAGAAAAGGGACTACTTTCTATTCTTGTCCTGTTAGACCTCAGCGCAGCTTTTGACACTATCGACCACAGTATTTTACTCCATAGATTAGAGCATGACATAGGGATCAGAGGATCTGCTCTCCGGTGGTTTAAATCCTATCTGTCAGATAGGTATCAGTTTGTTAATGTAAATGGACATTCCTCTCAGTGCACTCGAGTTAACTACGGAGTCCCACAGGGCTCAGTCTTAGGACCCATCCTGTTTACGCTATATATGCTACCCCTAGGAAACATAATCAGGAAACACAGCATTAATTTATTTATTTAAATTTGTGAAGCACCTTGAATTACTTTGTGTACGAATTGTGCTATACAAATAAACTTGCCTTGCCTTGTCTTGCCTAATTTTCATTGTTATGCCAACGATACTCAGTTGTATTTATCCATGAAACCTGACCAGAATGACAATATAGAGAAACTGAACGCCTGCATCAGTGACATCAAGACCTGGATGACAATTAATTACCTCCTCTTGAACCCAGAAAAAACTGAGGTTAAAAAAAAAAAAAAAAAAAAAAAACTGAGGTCATTATACTTGGACCTAAAAACCTCAGAGATGCTCTGTCTGCTCAGATAGTCTTCCTGGATGGTGTAAGTATAGCCCCCAATTCCACAGTTAGAAACCTTGGGGTTTTATTTGACCAGGATTTATCATTTAAGGCTCACATATCTCAGGCGTGTAGAACTGCATTTTTTCACCTGCGGAACATTGCTAAGATCAGAAATATACTTTCTAAGAGTGATGCTGAAAAACTCATCCATGCATTTGTTACGTCGAGGCTGGATTACTGTAACTCCTTGTTAGCAGCGTGTCCTAAGAGTTCCTTAAGAAGTCTCCAGCTTGTTCAGAACGCAGCAGCTAGATTATTAGCTGGAACTAGCAGAAGAGATCACATCACTCCTATGTTAATTCCAGAATCAAGTTCAAGATCCTCCTGTTAACCTATAAGGCCTTACATGGACTGGCTCCGTCCTATATTAAGGACCTCATAGTCCCTTACCATCCAATGAGAACACTTCGCTCGCAAAATGCAGGACTGCTTGTGGTTCCTAGAATTAGTAAAAGTACGGTTGGAGGTAGAGCGTTTAGCCACCAAGCCCCTGTCTTATGGAATAAACTCCCAGCTCATATAAGAGAGGCCGACTCAGTTTCTACATTTAAAGTTAGACTGAAAACATTCCTCTTTGGACAGGCTTATTGTCAGACTAGTTAGTATTCAGAGATTATTAACTTAATGTTAAGTTGTTTAAATTAAACTTAACTATTTCTTTTAAAAGGCTGCTAGAAGTTGAAGCTGGGGTAACTATGGTGCACTGGGGTTCTGTCTTCTTTTCTTTTCTACTTCTACCCTTCCTCTCCTCCATTCCTGATCATAATTTATCATTTAGTTCTCCATGCCTCTGTCTGGTACAGTGCGATTCATGTATTGTCCCTCTTTTCCTCTCCCCTCCTGGGGAGTGGGAGTGCTTCCAGACTCCAGTTGGCCCACCCGTGCTCCAGTTCCTGACCGTTTACCTCGCCTTTGCTCCCGCTCCTACACCTGGCTGTGGTTCCTGTCTCCGGCTCATCTCTGGCTCGTCTCTGCTCTGTACCTGACCGAGTACCTCGTCTCTGCTCCTGCTCCTGGCTGTGGTTCCTGTCTCCAGCTCGACTCGCGCCTTTGACTGTCCCCCCAACCACGACTGGATGAAGCTCGTCTGCTGGACTTTAAATATGTAGTTATAGATTTAGATAAGTTAATTCTTCTCTAAAAGTACTGGTACATCGCCTGTCCGTCCTGGGGGAGGATCCCTCCTTCATGTGGGCACCCCTGAGGTTTCTTCTTTTTTTTTTCGGAATCTGTTTTTTTAGGAGTTTTTCCTTACCGCGAAGGGGGGTCTAAGGGCAGGGATGCCAGTATAGCTTAGTCAGTTTGTTAGTTTATTTTAGTATTTTCCTATTGACTCTTTGTATTCATGATCCTTTTGAGTTCATGTTTTACTTCAAAGCCCATCGAGACGACTGTTGTTGTGATTTTGGGCTATACAAATAAAATTGAATGGAATTGAATTGAATTCTCCTGCTGCTCGTTCACATAGAGCTGCGGGACCGATGGCAGTCTGAAGGCTCCCACACGTAACAACGCATCCGCCCCTCATCCACAAAACGTTCAGTATTAAGTCCGATTGCTCTGCACAGACACGATTCGCTCGGTCCACCGGCGCAATGGGGACGAAGCGCTCCTCCTTGGAGCCGCCCTGGCAAGGGGGGGCGTCGGAGAAGATAGGAAGGGGAGACAAAGAGCCCGCTTGGCGAGCGCGGAGCGCAGAGCCGTCCGCGGAGCAACAGTGTTTGTTGTGGAAGGAAACTTCTGACGCACGCGCTGTGCGGCGGCTTGTAATCGGGTGTGCTCTATAATCCGGAAATTACGGTACTCAAAATTAACTACACAAACGAATGTTTTGCACAGAACAGAACGCAACATAAAGTTTGGTTAACTGGAATTACATGTCTGCCATAAATTCAATTCAATTCAATTCAATTCAATTTTATCTGTATAGCCCAAAATCACAACAACAGTCGTCTCGATGGGCTTCGAAGTAAAACATGAAATCAAAAGGATCTCGAATACAAAGAGTTCAATAGAAAAATACTAAATTGAACTAACAAACTGACTAAGCTATACTGGCATCCCTGCCCTTAGACCCCCCTTCGCGGTAAGGAAAAACTCCCAAAAAAAACGGATTCCGGAAAAAACGAAGAAACCTCAGGGGTGCCCACATGAAGGAGGGATCCTCCCCCAGGACGGACAGGCGATTTACCAGAACTCTTAGAGAAGAATTAACTTATCTAAATCTACAACTACATATATAAAAGTCCAGCAGACGAGCTTCATCCAGCCGTGGTTGTGGGGACAGTCAAAGGCGCGAGTCGAGCCGGAGACAGGAACCACAGCCAGGTGTAGGAGCAGGAGCAGAGACGAGGTACTCGGTCAGGTACAGAGCAGAGACGAGCCAGAGATGAGCCAGAGGCAGGATCCACAGCCAGGTGTAGGAGCAGGAGCAAAGGCGAGGTAAACGGTCAGGAACAGGAGCACGGATGAAACAACTGGAGTCTGGAAGCACTCCCACTCCCCAGGAGGGGAGAGGAAAAGAGGGACAATACATGAATCGCACTGCACCAAACAGAGGCATGGAGAACTAAATGATAAATTATGATCAAGAATAGAGGAGAGGAAGGGTAGAAGTAAAAACAGGAAAGAGGACAGAACCCCAGTGCACCATAGTTACCCCAGCTTCAACTTCTAGCAGCCTTTTAAAAGAAATAGTTATTATTAAGTTTAATTTAAACAAACTAACATTAAGTTAAATAATCTCTGAATACTAACTAGTCTGACAATAAGCCTGTCCAAAGAGGAATGTTTTCAGTCCAGCTTTGAATGTAGAAACTGAGTCGGCCTCTCTTACATGAGCTGGGAGTTTATTCCATAAGACAGGGGCTTGGTGGCTAAACGCTCTACCTCCAACCGTACTTTTACTAATTCTAGGAACCACAAGCAGTCCTGCATTTTGCGAGCGAAGTGTTCTGATTGGTTGGTAAGGGACTATGAGGTCCTTAATATAGGACGGGGCCATTCCATGTAAGGCCTTATAGGTTAACAGGAGGATCTTGAACTTAATTCTAGAATCAACTGGGAGCCAATGGAGCGAAACTAACACAGGAGTGATGTGATCTCTTCTGCTGGTTCCAGCTAACAATCTAGCAGCTGCGTTCTGAACAAGCTGGAGACTTGAAAGGGCGTAAAGACAACTAAGGGGGCGTATTTAGGAACTGAGTAAGTGAACCTTACAACCGCGCTGGCGCAATTTTAACCAAGCGACCCTGTATTTTACAATTGCACGGCTGCAATCCTAACTGAACAGTGATATTGCGCGGTCAATTCCTTTTTGCGCGCTCACCTGGTTTTACGGTCAGTGTTAAGGGGGCATTTTTGTCAACCGTTCTGGTTGATCTGATTGGCCGAAATTTTCATGGCTTATCGGCGAGGCAGAGGGGCGGGACTTTCATTTTTCAGAGCGGGGGAGGGGGGGTGTTAACAGGCGGCCCTTGAGCTCTCTGCCTTTCATCATATTTTCTATGTACAATACTTTCACAACCATAAGGTGAAAGTTTTACATTTTCTCCAAAACGTACAGAGCAGCCCTAATGTGTTGTTGTGTGACTTCGGTAAAGAGGATCTAGGAGAGAACAGCATGATGACTGTACGGAGTAGGGATGGGTATCGTTAGGTTTTAACGGTACTACTACTCTTATCAATACTGCTTATCGATCCGGTATTTTAACGGTACTCTTATCGATACTTTTTGAGGACGAAAAATAAATAAATAACTAATTAAGAACATAAAGTGTTTTATGTCCAGATTTTTTTTTCCTTCCGGTTCCGGGTCACGGCAAGACGCGTGGTCGCGGCTCTCTGCGAATACAACTATCTTCAAATGACTTAATAAGTGGATTTTCTCCAAAAAGAGAGCTGACCATGGCCCCTAAGAAAACCCAGGAATATGACGAGCTCAAAAAGACCCTTGATGATATTCAAGAAACGCTTAGATCTTTTATGGATCAGTTGTCAGCTAAGCTAACGCCACTGTGGGAGATGATGGAAGAGTTCCGAAGATTTCGGGCTCAAAACGAGCAACGAGAAAACCGGGTCGACATTCTGGAGAAAAGACTGGACGATGTGGAACAGCAAGTAAGGTTGAATAATGTCATTCTCACTGGATTACCAATCAAGCCTCGAACGAAGCTGAACGCTGGAGCAAGCACTGCTAATGCTTATGCTAGCGCTAGTGTAGCTAGCAGGGCTGTTCATACGGAGCACGGTGGAGAGACTCTGGATCAGCAAATACATTCATTTCTCACATCTAAAGGGATTTCCCTGGATCTCAATACCATCGAGACCTGCCACCTGCTCCCCAGGAGAAAGGAGACGGATAAACCAGCGATCCTCATCAGGTTTGTGAATCAAAAACACAAGCTAGCTCTGATGAATCAACGAAAGAACCTAAAAGGTTCGGCTGCTTATCTGAACGACCATCTGACCAGAAGGAATGCTGAAATCTCCAAACATGCACGGCTTCTCAGGAAGCAGAAGCAGATTGAGAACACTTGGGTTAAAGGCTGCAGGATTTACGTCAAACCACTCGGTCCAGAGGACCGGTCCAAGGTTCTGGTTGTGAACACCATGAAAGACTTTGAGAAGTGCTTGTTTACGGTTGTCTGAAACAACATGGAGTAATAAACCAAAGAGCCAAATAATTTCAAGAAATATGACACCTGGACTCATCACTTTCTCCATCTGTATGACGTCACCTGAATCTACAGCAGAGATTTCTGACCTGCAGACAACTTGACCTCAACTTTCACCGAGCTGATATCAGCTGAAGAAGGATATGGACCTGAATCTAATGTCTGCAGACATAACATGGTAGAGACTAGTAACTGTTTTGAACCCAGAAGGACAGCTGTTTTTTCAGAAGAAGAAGAAATACCAACCTTGGATAATCGACGGAATATGGACCCTTTTATTTCTTTTTCCATTACAGCATTACTTTATTAAATGTTGAAAAAAAAAGAAAAGAAGAAAAAAAAAGAAAAACATATTAAAAAAATACAAAAAGTAAAACAAATGATTAATCACTTATTGAAAATGGTAATATTGATCGATGTTTAATGATATTACTTCACTTGCTCCAAAAAAATTGATAAATTGATTCAAAAATCTTTCCTAATTTGACATAATTTTGCACGTTTTTAACTTTTGATACTTGATGAAATTTTACTATGAAAATCTCTGAAACAGTGTTGTGTCTATTTTACTGATATAGTATTATGTTCTAATCATATGAATGACTTTTGTTAGTAACATATATTTTAGATAACTGATCTGGATTTGCCATGTTGATTTCTATAATAGTAATTTTTTATTAATTTTTAACATAATAATTAAGTATTATGTTGCTTTATCGATATCTTATGATTTTCAATTCTGTCTGATAAAAGCTAGGAACCGGATATTGATAAATCATGTAATAAAATGGTTACAGTATAACGGGGTGGGATTATATAAGTTTGCTTCCTTCCACTCCATTTCAAGCAATATTAATTAATATGTCTAATTATCCTAAGTTTGATTAGTTACTGTATGAATGTATAACTGAAGATTATATTGCTTTTGTGTATTGTTTCTACTTGATTGCTTGAAATAAACCATTTCAAATCAAAAATGTCCTCATTATGGAACAACATTGTTTTTTTTTAACAAAACATTTTACTTTATACATGAGAATGTTCCAGACAGGATATTCATTTAAATATTTCATTTAATTATTTTTATTCTTTATGAGCGTGATGTTTCCTTTGATCTTTTGTCCATTTTCCACAACCTTGAATAGACTTTTCTGTCTGTCAAACACCCAAAGTTAAGTTAAGTGATAGAAACAAATTCACTTTGATACAGACTCCTGTCTGTTTATTTATTTTTCTTTAAAACCAGTAAACCCAATAAATTATATTAACTTTATGGATGAAGAATATAATTAGTGATTAATTATCATTAAGTATTAGGAAGCAGCTGTTAGTTTGTTGCTGGTCTGGAACCATAAGCGGTGAGTCTAAGTCCTGCCCCTCTACCTGGGTGCAACCCCCCCCCCCCCCCCCCCCCCCCGTGGAACGTGTTCACAAACAGCGCAACATATGGTCATCGTAGCAGCAAGGTGACAGGATGGTAGGGGCTCCTTGACGCAAACTAAATTAATTTTACGCGGAAATGGGTTTTCTTAGTATATAGGGGGATAAAAGGATTTTTGTCGCGGGGCGCTCTCGTGTCCCCTACGAGATCACCACGGACTGTGTGTGCGCTGCCTTGCCTTGTGTGTGTGTGCGCGCGCGGCGCGTACTGTGTGAGCAGCCCCGCCACCCGTGCACACAAATAGTAGACAGACCACTCCTGTTCAGCGAAATTAATATCATCATTAATTAAAGGAAAATTGACTGACTTGATGAGTTAAATATTGCAGATAACGTTTATATTTAGTGGGACACAAAAACATACGACTTCTCCAGTACCGATAGCAGAACCGTTCAGGTCAGATCTTAACGATACTGCGGTCTTGAAGAATGTGGCCCCGGGGCTGGTTCAATACCGGGGCTCTGTACCCATCCCTAGTACGGAGAGAGGAGAGGACGTGAAAGAAGACACCCCCCCCCATAGTACAAAGGTGCAGATATGTGCATAATGCAGAACGACTTCATTTTAGGAACCATGGAAATGCAAAAAGACACGATTATTAGGCACAGTTTAAACTGCAGCTATCAGCTACGCGGAGGAAAACGGGAATAGAGCAGCTGCAGTTCAGTTAAATTAGATCTTCACAGATTCGGACTTCCTGCTTCAATAACTCTTCTGATAAACCAGGGGTCGGCAACCCAAAATGTTGAAAGAGCCAAATTGGACGAAAAAACAAACATGTCTGGAGCCGCAAAATATTAAAAGCCCTGTTTAAGCCTTATAATGAAGGCAACACATGCAATGTGTATTTATACTAGCTATATTAGCCTACTATCAAAATGACTAAGTTGCTTGAAACATATAATGAGCATTATTAACGATTAAATGTTTATTTACCCTGCAGTGCATTCTGCGGAGAACGACGTGTCACGTGACTGCTCTGTTGTGCAAGTTTAACTTAATTACAATATCAATGAATTATGTTTCATTGCTTTGATAAAATTAAAGAAATGTAATAAAGAAATCCGATTTTTGATGTCATTTTTATTGTGAGGATTCGAACACAAAACAAAAAAATGGAACGTGCGTGCCCCATGACAGTCAGCTGCGCTCAAATGACAGAACAGCTTCAAGCATTTGCTGCCCCTGCAGACTTTCATTCAGCTCGTTTAGCTGGCTTGTCACAGTCATATCCACCAAAAAGTGCAGCTTTTCAAGCCACAGTATCTTCCAGTTGCGGGTAGTTCAGGTCTTCGCTTTTCAGGAATGTTTTCACATGTTCTAAACCAGGGGTCACCAACCTTTTTGAGACTGAGGGCTATTTCATGGGCACTAAGTGGTATGAAGGGCGCCACAGGACCCGTTTACTATAAACCTCCTAGCCCCCCCCCCCCCCCACACACACAAACACAATTTTAGGATGCCCTTTTGTGCCCTATTTTTATTTGCTCATTTTACACAAAAACATGCATACATTTCTAGACTTGTATTACATGGGGGGGGGGGGGGGGGGGGGGGTTCAAACCCAGTTGCAGAGAGGGGCCTTTTCTTTGTTCTGTTTCTTTTCTTTGCTCTTTTGTCATTGTTTTTAGAGCTGAATTTCTGACATCATTTTTAGCAATAAGTTCTTTTCTGCTTGGTGTGTGATGTTCTGTGTGAGTCCTTGGTCCTGTGTGTGTCTTTTGTCCTGTGAGTGTCTTTGGTCCTGTGTGTGTCTCTGGTCCTGTGTGTGTGTTTGGTCCTGTGTGTGTCTTTTGTCCTGTGAGTGTCTTTGGTCCTGTGTGTGTCTTTGGTCCTGTGTGTGTCTTTGGTCTTGTCTGTGTCTTTGGTCCTCTGTGTGTCTCTGGTCCTGTGTGTGTCTCTGGTCCTGTGTGTGTCTCTGGTCCTGTGTGTGATGTCCTGTGTGTGTCTTTGATCCTGTGTGGATTACTTGGATCAGGTGTGTTTAGCCAATAAGGAGCTTCAAGGCCAAGTTGAATGGAAAACATGTAGGACACTGGCCCTTTAGGCCTGGAATTGGACACCCCTGCACTATCTTCTTACTTGGTAGCGGCCCCACTGGACATGTCCGAATCTGCTCCCCGTGCCCCATGCAAAGTCCAGCACCGGTTTGTCAAGAACGACACTCACATAAGTTAGCGGACAATCATATCAGTCCGTTTATTTTGTACACCCCCACCACTAGCCAAACAGCATTAACCTCACTTCTACTTACAGCTCCCTCACTTATGGTGAGCGATTTAACACAACCAAGGTTCCCCACTTCCCGTGAGTCTTAGAAGCTGAAGGCGGGGCTAACCCCCAGATCGCCACAATATATTGATTTGCTATATGAGCAGTGCTATTTTTGGAGCATTCCTGTTAAATGATATTTACCCTTCCAATCATTTTTACATTCTGGCTTTAACTGGGATAGTGATCTTTGTGTCTTTAGTGGAAATGATGTAGAAACTGTGGAACATCTTTTCTTTGAATGTTTTCATGTAAAAGAGTTTTGGTCTTCTTTTCATAATTGGCTCAAATCCAAAAATATCATCATTAACCCTTTAAATTGGAATACAATTAAAATTTGATTACAATTAATTGACAAAAATCTGGACTTTCTTATTAATGTACTGATTGTAATTTCAAAGCATTTTATTCATACTTGTAAATTCTTAAAGGTGAAATCTCACATTAATGGATTACTCAACCGTCTCAGCCTATTCTCTAAATCTTTACATGAATCATAAGAATGCACAGACATTGTGTAATTTATTTGATCTATTTAAACTTTTGTAATAGACCCTTATTTTTGTTGATTATTTTTTAAGTTATATTTGTTTTCTTATTTTTATTTTTTTGGCTACCTTTATCTCAGAATTAATATTGTTGTCATTGACAGACATGCCATGATTGTTTGTTGAATATTTGCTTCAATTAAAAAAATAAATAAATAAAAAAAAGTTTTTTTTGGGTGCATTCCCTGCAGGCGCCACGAGGGGTGCTCAGGGTTGGTGACCCCTGTTCTAAACAGACGACAAAGTGACGCAAAACGTCACCCCTGGACAGCCATCAGACTGTGTTGTTTAGCAGGAGATCAGAATATTTCCTTTTAACTTCATCAAGCAATGCATGGGACTGACGGTGATTCGATTTCCATCAGCCACCTGTTCAGCGGTCCGCTGAAAGTAAAAAAAAAATAAAACAGCCCTGCTGGTAGAAACATGTGTCGCAGGCTATGACGCAAATTTTTGTTGACAGAAATGTTGAAATTGTAGTGGCGGTCATGTGCATTTTAGGTCTGTTAGCAGCAGGGGATTGTGGAATGTGGGATGATGATCTTATTAGGGCTCAGCATGAGCGTTTCTGTTTGCCCACGTTTCTTTTCATATGGCAGTTTCGTTGTTCCACCTTAGTTTATTCTTCCTGTTATGTTGGTTCTTTATGTTGCACCATGAGTGTGGAAGGGAGAGGGGTTGATGAGGCCTGTGTAATGTTTAATGTGGTGTGTGTTCAAAATAAATGGGCTTGAAATGCCGAAAAGGGGCGGCGCTCTCAGCTCCTCTTTTTGCCTCCTCCTCCCTGAGACTGCTCAGTGTAGTGCAGTGTGTGGGACACGGGCAGTTCTCTAGCGCAGCTAGTTGATTGACAGCACAACATTTTTGACAGCTTGGCTCCCGTGTCGTCCGCTGCAAGTGACGTACTTGCTGGGTGTTACAATATATTTTCTACACATTCTTACAATATTGGAAAACGTTAAGAATGTTTGTGTCTTGTTTTTCCTCCTACAGAAACCATTTTAAAACATAGAATATATTTCTCTCCCCCATCTTTTTACATTTTCAAACATTTTTAAAAATGCTCCAGGGAGCCACTAGGGCAGCGCTAAAGAGTGTGTGGCCCCTGAGCCGCGGGTGGCCGACCCCGGTGATAAACGTTCAAATGTCAGCAAGTACCTCAATCATTTTGTATTAACACAGAGAGTGAACTACAAAAGCATTTTTAAATAAAAAAAGATCGTTTTTATTGCCTTTTAATCAGAATTGTTCGTTTCAAGGTGTGAATGCAAACAGAGCAGCAAGCCGGCTGCCAAGGGACCATCAACAACGTGCGTACCCTGTAAAACACATTCTGTAATAATCAGTAGTAAACTTTTAAAAAGCAAATACATGTCTATATTTATATGAACTGGTAATGAAGACTCGTCAGTATAGTCATGCTACATTATTATTATTATACTAAATTCTGTTAGAAAGTCAATCTCTATTTTATTGCTTATAGTTTTTAAAATTGAATAGAGATATGAATCATAACATAAATGCTCAATAGCTCTGAAGATACTAAAGCTTCTGTCACCAAACCTCCTGTACTGACTTATCTTGACCTTATTGTCCTACTGCAGATTATGTCATAATTCACGTTGTTTATTGTTAGGAATTTTTCATATTTAAACATTGATCAGATATGGTCAAAAATGCTCAATAGCTTTGAGATGCTGTAGTTACTGACACAAAACCCACTGAACTGACTAATTGTGACCTTATTTTCCTACTACAATAAAGATCATGTAAAAGAAATCTAGCATCTTCATATCTAACTCACAACGGAAGTAAAGGAGCAATGGAAGTGCTTTTATTCTGAAATTTCCACTAGGCTGAGCGGCTAACCACCTAACAGAAAGTAACGTTACAGTGAACTGTGGAGGGAGCATGTTATTTCTACAAGAGAAGATAGCAGCAGTGTTGATTGGGCGGTTTTGGTTCTAAATTTGCGGGTAAAAATGGCTTTGGCCGGGTTTGCATAATTTGGGCTGTTTTAGGGTCAGTTCGGCGGGTTTTTTCCCTCATGAATATATAATAGCGGACTACGTGAGGCCGTGTGGCTGTTGAACTTCTATGTACTGAAGCTCAGTGAACGCACCAGGCAGAGACGCTTGACGGGGTCTGTCATCTAACCTGTTGAAGGGGGGATGTGACCTGGGCTTGTCAAAAACATATCCAGTCTCTTCAAATCTTTTTCTTTTTCTTTGTACTTGACGCTGAGACACATTGAAGATGTCAGCCACCTCAGCAGTGGATCTGGTCTTCAGCCTCTTGATAATCAACGCGGTCAAATTGCAGTTGATGTGAAGGCCTAGTGTGCTGGGGTTCTTTTTATACACACCTACTAATTGATTGATCAGTAATTGATGACAGGTGAGGCTGTAATCTAGGATTGGGTGTATCATATGACAAGGCGACAAAACTTTTGTCTTGCCAAAATGTGACCTTTCTGTGTTCATTAAATGATCAATCTTTCTTCAGTGAAGCAATTTTATTTGAGTATATTGAACATAATTTGGGAGGGTTTTAGCTTTCATATGAAACATTTCTAAAACCAATGGATTCATTAAAAGTGAGGTTATACGCTTTTGTTTCTACAAAATGGATAAGCGAAAAGACTTTTGTCAGGGACTGTAAAAGATCAGTGGTAACCACCCTCCGTGTATAATGTGCGTATGTGTGTTTATAGTGTGTTGGTGTGTAGTTAACATTGGTGGATAATTAAAAAAAACCTAAGAGTCATTTTCATCTGGTGTTTAGCCTTAGAGGTTATTTCCTTTTTTAATTTAATTTTTAAATTGTGCTATCATTATTAAGTACAAAGGGGTCTCTTCTTGTGTTTCTGCAGTCCTTCCCCAGCATTGGGTGACTCAAGAGGATGGTCTGTGCAACCAGCAGAGGAATTTCAGAGTGGAACAGGAGGAACCAGAACCTCCACAGATGAAAGAGGAACCAGGGGAACTCTGCATCAGTCAAGATGAAGAGCATCTTGATCTGAAGCAGGAGACTGATACCTTGATGGAGATTCCTACTTATGAGGAAGATGAGAACAGTGAAGCAGATCTAAACAAACAGCAGAGCTTTAATGTAACTGATAGTCAGGATGAAGAAGGAAACCAACGTGAAGAATCAACATCAACTACAGATAAAGAGACAGACCCACAGAACAGAGATCAGAGGAAGAGAAAAGACAGAAGTCATGTCCAAAGTGTGAACAGCTCTCACATGTCAGAAGGTCAGTGTGACACGGATGTTAGGAAAAAACCAAAGAAGGATGATTTAGTAAAGAAACACAAAGAATCTTCTAAACAGAAAAAGATTTCCTCTTTTAAGTCTGGTGAAAGCTCAAAAAAAACTACCAAACTTTTTCATGGAAGATTTCATACAGGAAAGAAGCGATTTTCTTGTAAAGAATGTGATAAAAGTTTTAGTCACATATGTGATCTCAACAAACACATGAGAACTCACACAGGAGAAATGCCTTTTTCTTGTATATATTGTCATAAATGCTTTAGTGATTTATCTCATCTCAAAACACACACGAGAACTCACACAGGAGAAAAGCCTTTTTCTTGTAAAGAATGTGATAAAAGTTTTAATAATTCATCTAGTCTCAAAAAACACATGAGAACTCACACAGGAGAAAAGCCTTTTTCTTGTAAAGAATGTGATAAAAGTTTTAATCAAATATCTAATCTCAAAACACACATGAGAACTCACACAGGAGAAAAGCCTTTTTCTTGTAAAGAATGTGATAAAAGTTTTAGTCACATATCTTCTCTCAACAAACACATGAGAACTCATACAGGAGAAAAGCCTTTTTTTTGTAAAGAATGTGATACAAGTTTTAATGATTCATCTAATCTCAAAAAACACATGAGAATTCATACAGGAGAAAAGCCTTTTTCTTGTAAAGATTGTGATAAAGGTTTTAATCAAATATCTCATCTCAAAAAACACATGAGAACTCATACAGAAGAAAAATCCTTTTTCTTGTGAAGAATGTGACAAAAGTTTTAATAGTACATCTAATCTACAAGGACACATGAGAACTCACACAAGTGGAAAAACATTTTAAAACAGTTTAATCAAGGATTTATTAAAAACTTAAAAAAAACTAATGGAAACTTAGAGCAGAGAACTTAAACAACACAGGGTTTTCATCAGCAGAGGGAAAGATTTGAAAAAAGTACACATTTCCTTCCATAAAAACAGAAACTAGTATTCTATTCAAAATTATGATTTTTAGTCTGAAATATTTTAAGCCTTGGTTTTATGTTGCCATTTACATATTGGATATAATCCCAAAGTACTTAACAGTCAGTCCCATTCAAACACTGACGGCAGCTGTGCTGTCTCACACTGGCACCAACCTATAACCACCAGGATCAACACGGGGTTCAGTTTTGTCCAATGACACTTTGTCACATGGACGGGCAAAGTGGTAGTTGAACCTGTGATCTTCTGAACTACTCTACCTCTACACCACAGCTCATGACTTTACTTTTCGAATTTCAGAAAATGTGAATATTTTAATTTACATTTGTAATCTTTAAAACTCTTGGGATCAAACCCTAATGTGCTCATTTACTCCAAAGCAGCCTGAGCTTTCCTTACATGAACACAGAGCCACAGACTGTTGGCCTCCATAACAAATAGATGCAGTCATTCAGTTAAAAGGAGACACAAGTTAGTATTGAACAAATATCAATGAACAGTTTTCTAAAGTCTGACATGAGCTGAAAACATCCTTTTTAATGGGTTTGATGTGATATTCTATTTTTTTACAACAGTCTTTTTATTGTATATTCTTTGAATAAAAATGATCAAAACCAGAGAGAAAAAAATCCAATATATTTAAATCTGTTTATAGATACTAGACAAAATGAGTTTTGCTACTTTCATGGACAAAAATGTTGAAAACTTGTACAAAATGAATTCTTTGAGATGTACCAGTTAATAAAAAAATGTTGTTTTGTATTATTAGAGTCAACTCTTGAACTGATTGAATGTGGTTGTAGTTTATGCTGAGATGCTTAGTATATTGTTTGTGTGTTGCCATGACAACACTAGAAGAATTTTGTAAATTACTTTTATTCTAACAGTTTTTGTGTGATCAGTGAAAATTTGATTTTTTTTTAAAGTAGTAACTGCAGCTTATATTTTGTTAGACCTAGTTTAGGGAAGAAAATTTTTTCCCAAAAATGTATGAAGGAAGAGGCTGATAAAGATCCAGACTGGTGTTTGTGTCTGGTGTTCTTGTGATTCGTGTTTTCTAGTAGACATTAGAACTGTTCCTCTGTTCTTTTTGGTTCTCAGTGTTCTGTCCCAATCTTATCTGTGAAAAATAAAGTGGACGTGAACATCAGTCAGAAGTGTGGAGTCTTTCCCACAGTGTGGGTTTCTGCTGTTTGTTGGTTCTCTGTAGGTTCCAAAACTGGACTCTGCTCCAAAAAGCAGAGTATGTGACGTACCCGGGTAAGCAAGTAATCAATTGACTATATTAAAACAACAAAAATAATAAAACAACAAGTTGAGACAGTGGAGAATGGAGTGTCCAGAAATCCACAAAGATATTTTTCCTTCTTTGGTTTTCAAGGTTCCTTTTTTTTGGTTATGGTGTCTTTGTCAAAATTCCTTTTTCCTTTGTTAAATAAGTGCTCAGTGACGGTTCGTGGATAGCTCACCATGCACCATTGTTGAATGAGACAGATCAAAAGTGGATCCAATCAGGGATAGAAGTAGGGGTGGAAAAAAAATCTGACCTAAACAAGGTCAAAACAAATGTTAGATTGGACAACGCATACTATTTGCAACCTATTATTTACAACATATATCATTTACATTAAGTACAGTAGTCAACTGTATGTCATAATTTTAAGAAAAAAAATCAAATAAGATCCTACAAGAATGGCAGGAACCTGTTTTCCAATTTCAGGCCTATAAATCAATGGGTTTCAACAATGTTTCCAACATAAAGCACACTTTTAATTAGTTAGTATCTAATCTAAGGAGAAAAATGAAATAAAATGAATGAATTAGTTCAAAACTAAAATGGCCGACCATGCACAAGTGCAATAAAAAAAAAACAAGTTGAAAACTCCAAAACAGACAAAAACTGCTAACAATCATTAAATGAAATGTTTCAATTCCAACAGAAAAAAGTATGATCATAAATTTGTATGGTGGTAAGTGGTAGGCAGGCGCCTGATTTTGGCAGTGGAGCCGCCACCAGTGTGTGAATGTGTGTGACTGGGTGAATGGGTCTGTGACCGTAAAGCGCTTTGTCCTTGTAGGTAGAAAAGCGTTGTACAAGTATGCTCCATTTACGCCATTTTGTATGTAGACACGCTAGCATGGCATTCCTGTGAGGCAGTGAAACTTGGCAAGACTGTTTTGCAGCTATATGTGTGTGGATTGTATAAACTCCCAGAAGAGTAGTTTGTTCAAAGGTCTGGTTGATCCAGTGAGATGTGACACCAAAGTTTGGTTTAGAGCTTAAATAAACAGCTATCAGAAATGCAGCCAGCCACAGCAGATCGGCAACAGCCAGAGCTTGGATTACAGGAAGTGGCTAGGTGACCCAGATGTTAATGAAGGGAACTGGCCCCACCACAATAAGAGCACCTAGGTGTTCGAAATCTGCTGATGTAACTGATCCGTTTACACTTCTAAAAAGGCACATTGATTATAGGTCCAATACTTTTTGACTTGTATATGTTGTCTTTTGGGGATGTCATGAGCCATGCTGATGATGCACAGCTTTACATCGCCGTGTCTCCTGATGACCTTGAACTTGTTAACACTCTTTTAAACTGTATTGTAGACAGAAAGTCATGGATGGCAGAAAACTTCTTGCAGCTCAACCAGGACAAAACTGAAGTTTTAATCATCGGTTCCGAAGACATGAGAAAGATGATTTTACCACATGTTCAGAATTTTAAACCTTCTCAATGTGTGAGAAACCTGGGCGTTCTTTTCGTCTCTGAGCTAAATTTTATCCCACACATCAAAAATGTCTTTAACCCTTGTGCTATCTTAGATGACCCCACCCTTACATTGACGTGTTCTTCCTACCATGACAAAGGTGGATAAAGGTGGAAAGATTTCATGTAATCCATGGACACCAGTGAATATCACAAATCATTGAAGAAAAAAGGTTCAGAGCACTGTCTAGTGGGTCTAGATGACCCAACTCCCAATGTTAAAGTGCCTAGGATAGCACAAGGGTTACGACAGGATTTTATCATCTTAAAAACATTGCCAGAGTCTGCCTGTTCCTCTCTCTTGCCAGCACAGAGGTGCTGATGCTTTTATTTTCAGTCGTTTAGATTACTGTAATGCCCTGCTCTCTGGTTTACCAAAAAAGTCTATTTCAAATCTACAGCTATTGCAGAACTCAGCGGCACGAGTTCTGACGAGGACCAGAGAACACATTACACCGGTTTTAAAATGGCTGTATTGGCTCCCTGTGCGTTTCAGGATTGATTTTAAGATTTTTTTCATGGTTTATAAATGTTTTTATGGTGATATTATTTTAAAGTATCAGACCTCGCAGACCCTGAGGTCCTCCGGGGCTGGTCTCTTAGTTGTTCCGAAAGTGAGGACCCAAACTCATGGTGAGGCTTCATTCTGCCATTACGGTCCTCGCCTGTGGAACAGCCTGCCAGAGAACCTCAGGGCCGCAGAGACTGTGGAGGTTTTTAAGAAAAGGCTCAAGACCCACCTTTTTAATTTAACTTTTAGTTGATTTTAGCTGCTAATTTATTCTATTAGTTTTAGTATAGGCTATTTTATGTATTTAATTTCATTTTATGCATCTTATTCTCATTTTTTTTGTTTTTATATACATCTTATGTCTTTAATTGGAGTATCTTATCATGATTTTAGCCCCGGTGTTTCTTGTGGGGATCTTTTCTGTCAGGGCTTGGTGCTCTGGCTGCCAGATCTTCTCGGGGTCCTTCAGGGTCCTTCGACCAATGATGACGTCACACTATTTGATTGGCTGTAAGTTTGCACGATGACGTGTACGATAGTGATTGGTCAATTTATTGGTCCAGACAAATCACGCTCTCACAGTTGAGGGGGAACGATAACACTATAACTAACCGTTTGCTGAATATCCCCTTTGTTCTGAATCAATAATTTAAAAAAAAACTATAACTTCCGTTATTAAAATCCGTTATTCGTGAGAAACAGAAATTCCATCGTGTGGAATTCGATTAATGCTTAGGACTGTAGTTATCAATATGACAATGTTTTTTTCTGAGAATAAAAAAAGGGAAATTTGGGAGAATTAAAACAGACTGCACACCATAAATAAATATTGTTTTCATACACTGTACAGTCATACATTTTCTCAAATTGGAAAAATAAGTTTATATTGCCAATGGTTCTCCCTTTAAAATATAAACAGAACCTATTTGTTCAGTTTATGTTTTACAGTACAATTTCCATTTGGTGTAACAAATAATAATGTCAGACCTAACAACTAACTAACTTATGTCAGACACCTTAAAATTAAAAATGGCATTATTAGTTATGAGTGAGAAAAACTTTACAAAAGGAAACATAAAATTGCTAAATAGTTTGTTCAACTGGTGTTACCGTAGGGTGACGTCATCATTGGTAGAAGGACCCCGAGTCGATCTGGCAGCCCGAGCCGGAGTTGTTGACTTTGCTGGGACAGCTGGGGCCTGTTTCAGAAAGGAGGTTCAACCAACTCTGAGGTTAAACTTGAACTCTGAGTTGGTCAATCGGGAGATTAACAACTCTGAGTTTTCTGTTTCAGAGAAGCTGATCCGAGTTAGATCAATCAACTCTGAGTGGACTGATTCGGAGGTGAGCGTGCGCACCGCGACTATAAGAAGACATTATCAATGGAGCGCAGATATCACGAGTCACCATGGCAACCGTGAAAACAAAGAGGTCTGCGTATTTTTCGCCAGCTGAACTTGACGTGCTGCTGCAGAGTTACAGTGAATATGAGCACATATTCTGGAAGAAAAGCAACACCACTGCATCTGCAAAACAGAGACAGTTAGCGTGGAAAACATAGCTGCTCAAGTTAATGCGTAAGCTTGCATTTAAATCATTGTTATAAAATATTGACTGTAATAACTTTTTAAATAGCGTAAGGTGTGAAATAAAAAATGGCGATATTAAGGAGTACTTTTGAAGTGTTATTCCTGGTGTAAATGCATGAAATGCTGCATAGTGTACAGAACCAATCTGGGGGAAAAATGCCTTTAACGTTGATAATGTTTAGAGGACTTTTTTGTTAACCTTCCCCTCTTGCAAACGTTGGTCAGTTTAATATTAATACATGCAATTGTGTTTTTCAAAGTGAACTTTTGTCTACTGTTGAACCTTTCGCTGCGCGAAGACTTCTCCTTTCTTTTATCTCGTCTTTCCGACCGTGGTCAGAAGCGCAGGGGAGATTTCCTTCAGGGCCGAAGGGAATTCTCCTTCGGGGTTCACTTCCCGTTGGAAACCCTCAACCTCCAGAGCGGATTAAGAATGACTCCAAAACAGTTATTCTGGGAATGACACCTTCTCTTTATTTAACTAAGTGCTCCGTACTCCGATCACACAATATATACCACGCACACACCTCTGCTCCGTCTCCCCCCCCCCTATCTGCACCTGCACTTGCCCCTCCCCTTGTCACTCGTGGATCGCACCCCGCTCAGCACACACACACTGCAACACTACCCTTGTATTGATCAAGTGGTATTTGTGTATATGGGATTAAGAAAGTAAGCAGTGCTAGCAAATTGTGTTTCCAAAAAGTAATTGTTACATTAATCTAATTCAATGTCCCTGATTTCATTTTCATGTAGATGCAATCCTGCAGGAATTAAAAGAAACATGGCAGCAGCTAAAAATGAAGTATAAAAACATAATTCAATCAGGTCAAATTTGAGCATGTCATGGATGTAGGCTTTGTTGACCATATTTGACATATGAAACATCTACATAGCAATACATATCTAATGTTGTTTTCATTGTATATATGTAATTGACTGCAATGAAAAACGGTAACGCTCAAACCAAAACGTATGGGGAAATGACAAAAAAATCGAGTCTTCTCAAAATCCTCGTACGAGGTAAATATAATTTTCTACGAATTAATGCAGCCTCCTCGTCTATTGGGTCCTCCAAAAAAGGACAAGCCATTCTTGTCACTGTTCTCTGTGTGACGGAAATGTTGGCAATGAAGGTTAAAGCGAAAAATACCGCTTCATCTTTAAAAAAGGGGAGGGGACCGGCAGAAACTTTGAGTTTGGAGAATAAAACCTGCTCCCGGCCAGGTTAGGTTCACAGCGTAAGTAACCATGGATACTGACTCCGAGTATAAGTTACCTCTCTTTCAGAAACGGGTTTGACTTACTCTGCTTTCTCTGGTTTAACAAACCTCCCATTCTGAAACCGAAAACCCAGGGTTTCCCTGATTTCAGGGTTAATGCACTCAGAGTTTACACTTAACCTCCTTTCTGAAACAGGCCCCAGGTGATAAAAAAGGTTGGTGCTATTTCCAGTTTTAGAAAGAACATGCTTTCTGCACAGTTTGCAGTGAATGTTACTCATTTATGTCAGTTTTTAATGAACCAAAATACTTCCACACAGGAGACGACATTTAATGTATGACAACATAGTTTTTAGCAGCCAAATTATAACACTAAAAACTTTAGATGTTTTATTTTTTGAACATTTTCCTGATTTATTTAAAGAAAACTGCATCAAAGTAATTTCTTGGTGTGAACACGTCTTTCTTGTCATCTAACTGTAAACTCCAATTCAAACATGCTGACAAAACAAGGACAGATTTCCTAGAGATTTCCTAATTCTGCTTCCATGTGATCACATGAAAACAGTCCAATGTTTTGGATTCTTCTTCTTCTATATCATTGACATTAAAGCTGCAGCTCTGTCACGAGGAAACAACATGTGACAGGTCCCAGTTTTTGGTGGAACACCGTCTCTGTGATGCTACAGACGCTGCTAAAACACAGTGGATTTCATTCTGTTCTATGTAGAAAAGACTGTTTGATTCATGTCTGATGAATTCATCTTGGAGTATTTATCCTCCACGTCTAGAAGTCCGCTCCGTGAAAATCCTGTTGGACTTTAAAGCGGTCCGTGTTTCCATGGTGACAGAGGGAACAGCTGGGGGGTATTCCAGGAAGCATGTTTAAACTAGCCTGACTTTAAGCCTGAACTCTGGCTGAAATCCGCCTGAACTTGCTTACTCTGGGTATGTCGGTTCCAAAAGACCGGATATGAGTTGTTGTAATTAGGCTGGACTTAGTAACCCTGGATTGATGCAAATGCATAGCAGGTACATAAAGACATTCTCAATAGATCGCCGATTTCTGGAGTCACCATGGAAACGTGTGGAGAGAAAAAAGAAAGCAGGGCACTGGAGACGGAGTCTGAGATTTTAATGACGGCGGATAAAGATTATAAGTCCCTCAAAAAATTAACATGGCTGCATCATCAAAAAAAAGAGTTTCTGCTTAGAGATAAATAAATAAATTTCTTCTATTAGAAACAAATAATTTAGTTACATTTATTCAACCTAATTTCTTACGTCTATAAAACTCAGTAATTGTTTATACAACTCAAATTTACGTATTTATCTAACTAAATGTCACATTACTCCATTAATCTTTTTTTCAATCATAATTACTTATATTTCTTGAACTCTCATATGTCTAAGTTTGAGCTGGCAGATATGCTCATTTTTATAACAATAAAAAGGACGGGGGAAAATGCAAGCAGTGCAAAAATTTATTAAGGAATTTTCCATCATTGTCATCACCATACTTTCTTGTAGGGGTGCTATATAAACTCATCATTCTCTCCTTTAGTCTTACTCATGGTGCAGAGACGTAAATAATACAAAATAAGACAAAATAACTCAGCCATGGTAACTTGACCTACCCTGAAACATACCTCCATTTCTGGAACCAAAAGCTGAGGTTATCAACTTCCTTAGCCTCAAATTTACCGTGGGAGCTAGCATAACCTGCTTTCTGGAATACCCCCCTGGTTAGCATCTTTCTAACTTGACTGAACTGAGGGTTGGGGCTTCCAGCACAGAACCAACCTGAGAGCAAATGAACATTCAAATCCTCCACAAGCTAAACCCCATCAGCGTTGGATTGCTGCTGACAGACAGACTTCATTGATGGCATCTTCCGTTCTGGACCTGACGTTTAGCACACCATAGCTGGATTCCAGAGCGCTTTATCAAAGCGCCTTAAGCCCGTTTGGACTCTGGCGCTCCACGCGCTGGATGAATAGTGGCGTTTGGAGGAAGTGCGGCTGCGCAGTCCGTCACTGAACACCGTCACTGCCTGGACCTCTTTCTGGGTCCTAGTGCCCTAAAGGTTACAGCTCCTGGTTACACAAGACAAAAGTCCATTCTAGAGGCCACTCTGACATCATCATCATCATCAAAGACAGCGTTACCTAGCAACCATACCAAGACCATAGCAGCTATAGAGGGAAACACAACAAACCATCAACGGCGGTTAAAGCAGTCAGACGTTTGTTCTGCAGCTCAGCAAAAATCTCTGCTTTAGGTTTTGGGGAGAAAAACAAAGGAAAACACACGGAGAAGGATTCTGCAAAGGAAATCCCAAGTTCTATTGGTAAGTCAGCGTCCTGGAAACATGCTTTGTTGGTTCTGAAGTGGCATGAATGCAGACTTAGATTGGTTTGTTTCCTTGGATTCTTCAGATGGATTCAAGCTGTAAATGTTGTCAGCATAAAGCAAGTTTGGACTAAACTAAAGCAGAAAGTGGCTTTGAAGATGGTCAGGAGAAATGAGGGCTTTTTTCAGGAATTCTTGGAAGAGGAGGACTTCTCCAAACAACCAGAATCTAGGAGGAGGTTTTTTCAGCATTGAGATCAGGATTTAGCATGAGCTTCAATCCCATTTTTGTTCAATCCAAATGTTTACCGTCATATTCAGGAGTTCAACTCTGAAAGCCACCATGACATCATAGACATTAAAGACCCTGTTACCTAGCAACCAAACACAACAAACTGTAGACTATTCAAACTGGACATTTTGGGGCAACAATTCTTTTCTAACTCAAGTTTTGATGAAAAATCCAAATGATGGAAACAGATTGTGTAAAGGAAATGAGGATATATTGGTGAGTCACAGTCCTGGAAACATGAGTTGTGCTCTGATGAAGACGCCTGATCCAAATGTGGATTTTAATTTTAAAATTGTTCAAAATTTGATGACACTAAAAATAAACAAAGTAAATTGGATGGATAATCAGAATTACTTTATTTGATCCCATTCGTGGGAAATTTGTTGAATATATTTATATATATTATTTTTTTTTTATATTATAACTGTTTTTTTCCAAAAACCCTGAAAGGATTTGACGTCACTTTTCCTACCAATAGTTTATGTCGTAATTTACAGATTATTTCATATATCAGTTCGTGAGGACCTGTGTTGTCCAGGAAATATATTACTCTTTGTTTTCTTTCGGTTAAATAGAAGACCTTGGCTGCAGACGACCAACTGGCGACTAACATCAATAGCCGGAACCGTAAGTCACGTCCCGTTCCCCCTTCTCCATTTAGGTTGCTCCTTTTCTGATCGAAAAATATTATTCACAGCATAATTGTGTTAATGAAAACTGCCACTTTCTGTTTTATTTGCCAGTAAAGTTGAAAAAAAAGCAATTTTCCCCCGCCATCGACTTCATTATGTGAGCGACAGACAACACTCCAGACCAGCTGGTGGCGCTAAAGCACCATGACGCTGTTAGCCAAACAAAGAAGAAGAACAGCACGAGGCGCTAGCAGCGTTAGCTTGTGTTGAGAGGTCAGCTGTGTTTAGTTGGGACGTTTGTGAGGTTTATGGACAGAAAGGTCGATACGTGGTTCGTGTGGGAACTCTCAGCATTTTCCAAAGTGTCGTAAATGAGTGAAGAAGTGTTGAACGGAAAGACAACGTGGATTGCTGTGATTGTGAGACTAGCAGATGATCGATCGGAGCTGCAGTGAAGAGGACGGCGGTGTTTGTGGGAGTTGGAGCTGAAGATCGGAGCAGGAACCATGTCTTCCCTTCAGTCTCTGAGAGAGTTGATCAGCGAGCGACTAGCTGCTGCTGCTGAAGAAATCTGCAGACTCTGTGAAGGAACCATCGTCCAGTACGAGCAGGAGCTCTGTCGTCAGCGCAGACTGCTGGATGTCATCTGGAAACCACAGCTGCAGCTACACCACATAGGTATGTTAGCTTCAACAAAGGAAGAGAGAAGCCATTTGAGCTGTGACGTGTGTTTGTGGTGCGTGTTGATTCTTCTGCTCTCTAGCTGTGCGTTGCACAAAATAGTTCCCAAACAAAATAATGTTGTGATATTCATGGAAATCTAACAGCGCGAGTCCATGTTTCGTGTTACAGAGTGAGAACAGTAATATACCCCCCCCCCCCCCCCCCCGACACAAAATCCTCCGGCTGGCGGCCGTGTCACGCACTCAAGAACGCACGCAGCTTATAATGGAAATTAATAATTAGAACGCAGTAAATTTGTCGTATTTCCTCGCAAGACAGAAACTTCTTTTGTAGAATGAGGATGTGTGTGTGTTTCTGAAACAGCGCACGTGTGTAAGTAGAGTGCGCACGTGCCGCGTACTTCTAACCCTTGTGCTATCCTAGGCACTTTATTGGGAGTTGGGTCATCTAGACCCACTAGACAGTGCGCTGAACATTTTTTCTTCAATGATTGTGATCTTCACTGGTGTCCATGGATTCCATGAAATCTTTCCACCTTTATCCACCTTTGTGATGGTAGGGAGAACACGTCAATGTAAGGGTGGGGTCATCTAAGATAGCACAAGGGTTAAGAGACAGTGACAGCAGCGCCGCCGCACAGGTGGGTTCGATGAGGAGAGAAGGAGAAGAGTGATAAAAGGTTTCCCATAGAAACCCTTGAAGTCTGAACACAGGACTAGCAGAGAAAGTAAATTATCGGCAAAGATGAATGTGTTTACCATGTTTATTATAGTTCCAATCACGCACCATATGCAAAACTTTCAAAAAAAAAAGTTTAAAAAAAAGATGCGGTGATGACCTCATCACACCGCGGTTCACCCTAATCACATGACTTATTAAGGTACTTTTGTGCACTTATTTTGCTGTCAGCATGTTACCGTTCAGCCTCAGGCTTCAGACCGTAGTCAGAAACCGCTGTTGTTTCCGGTCCGGTCCCGGACGGGACGCAAACGGTAACTAATCAAGTGGGACACCGTTGCTATGGAACAGGCTAGAAGCCGTTTATTTCTTTGCGTGTGTGCGTGCGTGCGTGCGTGCAGAGGAGGTGAGAGGAGAGGAGGTGTGAGGAGAGGAGGTGTGAGGAGAGGAGAGGAGGTGTGAGGAGAGGAGGGGAGAGGAGAGGAGGTGTGAGCGCGGAGCGGGGGAGTGTCGGAGAACCGTAAATTAAAAACAAAGTGTCTCCCCCAAAAGTTTTGGAGTCTTTCTTAACCCACTCTGGAGGCTGAGGGTTCTGAACGGGAAAGTGAACCAGAAGGAGAATCCGCCTTTGGCCATGGAGAAAATCTCCCGAGCATTTCTGACGACGGTCGGAAAAAGAGAAGTCATCGCGCAGGAAAGGTTCAACACTTGGATCAAACACTTATTTCAAAACTGATCAAACTTTTTCCTCTCCCTTCTGGAGCGCCCAAGGCAACGCCTCCTTTGTTGCTGCGCTGCCTCCATGACAACCGCAGTCACAAAAGTCCGAAAGAGGTCCGCGTAAGGTGGAAATTCTGCTATGTAGTCCTCAGAACGTCTACGTTTGATAGTTTCAGCATTGTATAGTGTAAATGCAAAAATCGGATACGGGTCAATTTTAAAAGATGATGTAAGCAGGTCGTCAAAGAAATCGGATATAGTCAGAAATTCGGATATGGGCATCAAGACCTGCAGTGTGAATGCAGCCCAGTGACAGTGTTATTAGATCTGTCATGAGATAAATTCTTTGTGCGATAATCAGTCACTACCCGTTATTAAGTAATTTAATGAATCTATTTTTAATCTAACCCCGTGAGTGAGTGCAAACGAGTGTTGCACATGTTTATGACTGCACAGCTGTTTTTTTGGTTACGTCAGTCATTTAGCATCTAATGAATGAAATGATTGAGATTTCACTCTGGTGTTATCGGTTCATTGATGAGGCTTGCTGTTGTTGAGAAAATATATTTAAGTATTTCTATTTCATTCCAGAAACCAAGCAAACTAGCTCCGGCTGGCTGCGGTGTGAGCCATGTTTGTCCAGCTGGCCGTGGGCGAGCTCCGAAGCTCTGGCCTTGGAGCTCTTTTGTTTGTCATGAAGGCATCAGGGCATCTGGCCGGCAGACTGAGGGCGTCTGCAGTATTGGGTGTTGTACTTTAGGGTTGAGCAGGAATAATGATATTCAGGACGTGCTGAGGTAACTTGTCTTTTATGAACATACTCATTAGGAGTTAGCAATAACTTTACATCTGAGGGCTACATGCTACATATCCCATCATGCATCATTCATGTCCCATAATGCATATTGATCAATCAAAGTGTCCCTTAACTGTGGTGCATTCAAATACAACAGAATAAATGTACAGTCAGGTCCATAAATATTGGGACAGCGACTCATTGTCAGCATTTTTGGATTTGAAATGAAACAAACAAGATGTGTTCCTCCACGGCTAATGTTTTTAGCACGTATTAGCCTGATGCTAACCCTTCTTGCTGCCAAGAAAGCAGCACTGGCCGCACAGATTAAAAAAATTATGAGCGAGCAGGTCCTTAATAATAATCATAACTAATAAAAGCACATTTAGAATATAGTCTACTGCAGCTTCCATGTGATTTTGCTGTTCCACGACAGCTACAGCCCCATGAACGGCTCTAGCAGATTTCACCATGCTAAACTTTGGCGTTTGCCGGTTGGACTAACACACAGTGACATCATCGCCCCGCCTCCCTCCTGTAAATGCTAACTGAAATTGTGTTTTGCAACACTATTCGCAGGGTGGATGTGAAAACGAAAATGCAATCCCCTCTTTGCATTTGTGTTTTAATTGACACAGAAGAAGCAATTTTTAAGTAGAAAATGAAAAAGCAATTCTCTTAATTTATTATAATTTTCAAGTTAGACATTTCTAACTAAATTTTGCTACACATTTACAAGAGAACTTTTTGAAAATTAAATGTCAAATACCATTTTCATTATCATTTTAATTAAGTGACAAAATGAGTGGTGTAGAAGAAGAACAAGAAGTGGTTTAGTGGATTTCTTTTTCTTGTTACTTTTGAGTCAACAAATGCAGCTTCATTTTGAAAATCAAAAAGCATTTCCAGTTTTGATTTTTTTTTTAAATTATTGTACACAAATGCTTCCATAGAGAATATTGCCCGAAACACTTCAGAACTCATCCTTCTGCTTTTGCCAGCAGCAACATAATCATTAAATACAAGAGAACCAGTTCCATTAGCAGCCATACATGCCCACGCCATGACATTACCACCACCATGCTTCACTGATGAGATTGTATGCTTTGGATCATGATCAGTTCCTTTCCTTCTCCATTCTCTTCTCTTTCCATGACTCTGGTACAAGTTGATCTTGGTCTCATCTGTCCATAGGATGTTGTATTAGAACTGTGAAGACTGTTTTAGATGTTGGTTGGCAAACTCTAGTCTGGCCTTCCTGTTTTTGAGGCTCACTAAGGTTTTACATCTTGTGGTAAACCTTCTGTTTAGGGAGTTTTCTTCAACAGGAACAGAATTATTCCTTCATCCATCACAGTTGTTTTCGGTGGTCTCCCGGGTCGTTTGGCGTTGCTGAGCTCCCCTGTGCGTTCTTTCTTTTTAAGAATGTTCCAAACAGTCATTTTGGTCACACCTAATATTTTTGCTATCTCTCTCATGGTTTTCCTTTGTTTTTCAGCCTAATGATGCCTTGATTCACTGATAGTGACAGCTCTTATTCCAAATGCTTACACCACACTTCAAAAACTCTGGACCTTTTATCTACGGAGCCTGTGATCTGAAATACTCCATTACTGACCAAAGTAACTACTGTTAGTAAGTACTGTTACTATGTAATTCATTAACCCAACACTGTTTATTAGTTAGTAGTTAAACCACGAGGAGCTGTCTAAAAGGGGTCTATGCTAAAAAGCATAGACTATATCATCACTGGACAGTAGAGCATCCCACCCCTCACCCCCCGGGTTCCAAATAGGAAGTAGCTGCTGTCTATAAATAAACATGCAGCTGTGACTCATTCTAAATAGAATTACCATTCTTGCTGTGAAACATTTTTCTTAATATAATAAAGTTTTTTTTTTCTCTAGTGCTAGTTATTCAAGTTATAAATTGACCAATCAGATGCCCCGGTAAAAGGTGTGGTGCCCACTGGCCCCACCTCGAATGTTTGATTGACAGCTTCTTCTGAGCAGCTTTCAGTGATGGGAACTAGCTTATCATGATTGGCAACTGGTTGCCCTAAAAACGTGACTCAGACCGCCTGACTAATGACTGTTTCCTGGCTCAAATTGGCAATTAGGTTTGTTGTTGTTATTGACAACAAAGATTATATCAGAGCATTATGTTGTTGGCTTCGGTATCTTTTAGAGCTGTTAAGCATTTTGGACCAATCATGTATGGAGTCCCAAACTGTTCATAATTGAATAAATAAATATGACCTCATGCAAATACACAATCACAATAAATCTCTCATCAATATATCAAAAAATCATGAAATTGTGAAAAATCTACAGAAACTCAGATCTCCAAATCAATATTTTCCTAAGTATCTTTTTTATTTCATGTTGCTGTTTTTCAGAATGACTTATTTATTTCATAATGAGCCTTTTCAGCAGAATGAGTCTGACAATCAAACCAGAAAAGGCGGAGACACATTTGTGATTGGCTACTTCTTTACTCAGACATAAGCAGCAGCACCCTGACTACATTGATGGAAGATGCATCAGTAAACGTGACGGTGCAAAGCATGCACCTCAACACTAGGGGGGAGTATGCACCTCAACACATCCACAGTGTTACCAGATTTGGTCGATTTTTGGCTCTAAATTTGCGGATAAAAATGGGCTATTGAAGGTTTTAAGGTTGGTTCTGCGTTTATTTTTTTCTCATGAAAATATAGTAGCGGACTACGTTGGGCTGGGAGGCTGTTGGAATCAAAGAGTCATATCAGTTGGTGAGGTCGACAACACCCACATGACAATGATTTCTATTGCTTTTAGAGGTGTCTAAAGGCCCGTACACACCGGGACGAATATTCGCCAGGCGTTATTCGCCAGCGTTTTTCGTCACGTTTTTTGTGTTCACACCCAGGCGATTTTCGCTGACGATGAGTGGAGTGAACATGCAATTTCATTCCCTGACATTAGATGGCGCTTAATGTAAAACAGAAATACTCCTGTACACAAGGTGGCGCTGCGCAACTTTACGCTTCTTAAAGTCGCTTTTCACTCAGAAGAAGAGAGCAAGTATTTACGCGCTTGTCAGAATCAAACAAAGAAAACATGAATATTTCAAGCACCAGTTGCTCCAACTGGTGCTTGGTTCGGGGATATTTTAGAATGTCCGTCATTATTGCTTCGCGGCAGTGTAGACGCTACTTGGCGTCTATCTTCTTCGCTGGTATGTGTGCTCAGCAAGGCAGTTTTGTGTTTGAGCGCCCCCAAGTTGTGTTTTACTGTAACTTCAGAAGCTCCAGACACGTGAGCAAAAGCGCCGTTCTCATTGGTCGAGTAGATTTCGACGCGACGCGTCGAAAAAAAAAAACGAACCCGAGGCGTTTTTTTTTTTCGACGCTTTAACGCCTGGCGTTTTTTCGCGTCGGTGTGCACACTCTCATTGGTGCCCTTTGTTTAGTCACGAGGCGTTAAACGTCGGCGAAAATCGCCGGCGAAATTCGTCCCGGTGTGAACAGGCCTTAAGGCCGCCTTTACACTGTAGGTCTTGATGCTCATATCCGATTTTCTGACTATATCCGATTTTTTTTTTTTTTGACGACTCGCTTACATCATCTTTTAAAAGTGACCCGTATCTGATTTTTGCATTTACACTATACAATGCTGAAACTATCAAACGTAGACGTTCTGAGGACTACGTAGCAGCATTTCCGCATTCCGCGGACATCCTTCAGACTAGGCCTGGTCGATAAATCGATCAAATGAATTAATTCGAATTTTTTGTTACGGGCGATTTCAAAAATAACTAAATCGAGTTTTTATTGGCGCATTTTTGGCTCCCCAGAGCTTCCGTAGCGTTAGTGTCACACGGTGACACGCGACAATCGGCACACAAAGCAGCTAGCGACAGCAGGGCTACCGGTGACAGTGGGAAGTTTGTTCCCAACAAAGGAATAAAATCATCTGTTGTTCAGAACTGGTCTGGGTTTACTGTTACAGACGTGGAGGAATAGACCCCCCACCCTGCCTAAAGCCCATCGGAGTCAAAGGCTACGTTCACACTGCAGGCTGAAACGACCCAATTCCGAATTTTTTGCCCCTAAGCGGCCCAATTCCGATCTTTTCATGACAGTCTGAACGACACAGATCCGATCTTTTCAATTGCGACCCAGGCCCCGTGGGTTTGCCGTCCTGATTCCGAATTGTAGCCGTTCTTTTCAATTGCGACCGCCGTCTGACCGGCCAGGCGACTTGATTCCGAACAGTACGTCATCGACACGCAACAAATGTCATCATTTTGCGTTGAAGTAGGCGGGAACGAGAACGTAAACATCAACCATGGTGGACGATGCTGCTGAGACCAGTCAGTGGAAGGGAAGGGAGGTCACTGATTGGATTAGTATTTGGGCTGATCGCTCTTTTCAGGCCAAACTCGGGGGCTCTTATCGCAACTGGACGGTTTTTGAAAAAAATTCCAGCTAATTGGCAGAGCGTGGTGTTGAACCTTTCCCGCGATGACTTTTTTTTCTTTCTCCCCTTTCCGACCGTGCTCAAGCGCGGGGGACCCGAGGCGATCATCCTCCTCCCTGTTCTGATCCTTAGATTCTCCAGAATGGGTTAATAAAGAGTCCATAGCATTTAATCTGGGGGAAACCTTCTTCTATTACCGTCATCCTGACCGTGACCGTGACTCTTGCTGCTTCATGATCATCATCATCTCCGTGGATAAGACGGGGTTTATTAATTTAATTAAAAACTTAGACCCCAGATATGAGCTGTATTGATAATCCTTTAGAAAACGGTGCTACTCTAGACTTAATCTAATCGAATAAATCTAAATTAGACAAAAACAAGACAAAAGTTATATAAAACAAGACACAATTATTTAAACACAAGTCCAAAAAGGGAGTAAGAAGAAAAATCTTATACTTAACTTTGATTCCAAGAGCGTGTTCATTTATTTATTATTCATCCCAGAAATGGGAGTTACATTTGTCTTGGGTTTGATTAAATAAAAGCAACATTTGCTTGAACTTGTCTGCCCTTTGTACTTATTGCTTTCCTTAAGAAGGGTGGGGGGGGGGGGGGGGGAAATCGGAAATCGAATTAAAAAAAATAAAATCGGAGATTTTTAGGCCATATCGCCCAGCCCTACTTCAGACTTTTGTGACTGCGGTTGTCATGGAGGCAAAGCGGCGACGGAAGGAGGCGTTGCCTTGGGCGCTCCTGAGGGGATGCACGGGGGAGGAAAAGAAGGAGGGTTGCTCGGCTCTCTCTGAGTTTTGAATGAGAAAGTGTTTGCAGACGTGATGTACTAACAGTTTGATCCAAGTGTTGAACCTTTCCTGCGCGATGACTTCTCTTTTCCGACCATGGTCAGAAATGCACGGGAGATTTTCACACAAAAGCACCTTAATAAGTCATGTGATCTCAGTTGGTGGTGTCCTGAATAGACGTCACTGACGTTCGACTCGCATTTACTGGGGAATATCCGATTTGTCTGCTTACATGGCACACGCAAATGCACATATCCGATTTGTTTCCGATTTATTTCCACATATGAGAGAGGCCTGTATCCGATCTGAGAAAATCGGAATCCATGCGCTTTTGTCCTGCTTACACGTTCACCGATCATATCCGATCTGTGCCACAAGAGAGGAAAAAAATCGGAATTGGGTCACTTGAACTATGCAGTGTAAAGGCGGCCTAAGTAGCTTTTACATACTATATATATATTTTAAATTCATATATTTTTATACATATATGTAAATATATTCTATTTATATATATAATATATATATATAGAGACATCATTTGTTGTTGTTGTTAAAGAAGAGAAACAGTCAGCCTTAAAAGCTCAAACTTCAATGAAAATGCAGTGTTGCAGGATTTCTAACAAATAAAAAAATATTACAAAGAATTTAAAAAAAATTGTAAACATTTAGGAGTTTTAGACCTCTTTGACATGTAAGATCCACTTTTTCCTTAAGTCTGAATCCATTGGAAACCTGCAAGAAAAGTTCAGTCTCTGAATGTTTAAATCTATATTACTATAATAGCCTAGTATGCTGTATACAAGTTTAGCAAAATAAAATGTACATTTATGTCGACAGCAAATTATACGTACATCATGCAGCATGTTGATAACATCCCTGCAGCATCATGAATGTCAACATGTGTATGATTAATGAAACCCCTGCAGCATTAAAAGAAAAAAAATTATAGTACTTACCTGTGAAATGATATACCTTCCTCCTTCATGGACTCAGTTCTCTGATTTTGGCAGTTGAAACCCGCACAATGAACTGGTATTATGCAAAAAATTTGTTCACAGGCATGCACTGCAGCAGTAACTTGACCTCACCAAGATGGCGGTGCTCTCCTCCCATCACTTGATGTCTCCTCTAGTGATATAACTCGTTGTTTGGAATGCCTCTAATCTTCTATGTACTGGAGCTCTGTGAACGCACCAGGACGTGTGTTTTTCCATCTCTCTCTGGCTGAGTTTGAAAGCTTGCTGTCCCGCTTTAACCCCAGAGGGAACAATACAACCAGTGGACCTGATTTATTGTTTATTATTAATTATTGTCTCCATGAAAATAAAAAATATCATAAGGTTCAGGAGTCCGGAGCAGGCCAGGTCTGCTGGCTGGAGCCGGGAAAACAGATGTGACGACAGACTGGATCTGTGAGCACAAACAGCGGAGCTGTGTTAGCTACAGAGTAGAGAAGAGCTCTGAGAGAATAGCATGAGGATTTTCAGATAAAAACTGTGCATTTTCTAATGCAAAAAAAAACAACATTTTGCATTGTCATTTATTGGGGTGTCATGATTTTCCAAATCCTCAATTCGATTGCATTTTCGATTCTAAGGTCACTGTTCGATTCGATTCTCGATTTTTACATTTATTCTTTTTAAAGCCCAGATTGTCATTTTTTAAACTAGACTTTAATGCAATATAATATCTGACCTTTGTTTGCAATGTACCACACTACATTGTCAAATTTAAAACTTTAATTGACAACATAATGTAATAATAACTTATACAGGGGTTGACATAGCCCAGAAATTTGCACTGGCCCACAGGGCCAGTAGTTTTTGAAAGTAACTGGCCCTGCCTGAAAGTTACTGGCCCGACACCGCGCACAGCGGGACCCGCCGCTCCGCAGGTGCTTGCAACTTTAGGGGGATCCGGGGGCATGCCCCCCCCCCGGAAAATTTTAACATGGTGTAATTTGGTGCATTCTGGTGACATCTAGCACTTATTTCTACACTTTTCATTGACTGAACATAGAGCATATCGAACTTAAATATGCTCTAGTCTGTTTCAGATGTTTTGAAGAGAGCACTACAGTGTAGTAGTAACACTAGTTAAGAAGTTTTCATGCTGCTTCTAATCACTGCTATTTCACATTTGTTCCTAATCAATAGTTAAGAAGTTTCATTTACTTTTCTGCTCTGACTGCCTTGAGGTTCTGCTTTTTGTTACTGTTGCAAAGTTACATTTACTATTTAGATCCTTAATTAAATTAAATAAAATTAAATTACTGAGATCATTCAGCTAACTAGAAATAGTTACTTCTTACAGTGTTGTAAAGAAAAACAAAATGAAGTAGTTTGACATTATACTGCATTTGAGTCTGAGATTCAGGTATTTGGAGTTGCCTTTGATTCTTTGACATTCAGCTTAAAGCTTAGTGCATACAGTTTCATCTTCAATGCAATCATTAAATATCTTGCTGGCCATACTACTAATTCCACCCATTACTCCATGTAACATATTCCTATCTATTCCTGCCATGTCTTCCACATCTCACATGCTTCAGTCTCTGAACACTAGCCACGTTTAAATGGGCAAAAGTAATCGGAATGAACGCCTGATCGGAAGGAAAATGCGTCATGTAAACACACCGTTCGGAATACTCTGCCCCGATCAGACTCGTTCAGATCTAAATTTCTTTCCTATGGAGATAGGTGGGTCATACCGATTGTTTATCCGATCGTGGAGCATGTAAACGGTTCATTCCGACCGTGTGTCACTACTGCTCTGGGTTACGTCATGCATAGACGGTGTTTCGCTGAGAGAAAGCTTTGAAGCGCATACGGGACCGGCCAGCTGCTCTGCGGAGGCCCCGTGAAAAGCGCCGCTCTGCTCTCGCCCCGCTGGCGAGGGAGATGTGGGGGAGGAGCTCTTCGTGACCCAGCACCCGAGCTCTGCGTCCCGTTTCGGGTGCCTGTGGACCGAGTGAACCATGTCTCAGAGTCTGAGCAGAGCAGCCAGATTTTTTAATGTGTGTTTGAGGGGAGGGTGCTTTCTTACGCGTGCGTTTTGTTGTATGTAATATGTGGGAGACATGGATCCGTCCCGTCGCTCTGGGTTAGCGGCTGCCGGCTTTAGGAGAACCGCGTCTGAGAAGAGCATGGACCGCCAGCACACACATTGGCTTTGGGGCGGTGTGTGCTCAGAGCACAAATGCCTCTTGGTGCTAAGAAACCGTTGAAACAAACACAAGGATTTGTGTTTCCAGTTGTGTCCCGACAAAATAAAGACTGATGTTATTCCCAGACATTTGCGTGCAGCCAAGATGCAGATTACAGCTTTTCCCGCATGGTCCTGGATTTTGTGTCAATCAAAAGGCTAATGTTGTTATCGCGTGTTAGCCTTCCAGCTCTGTTTCATTCACAAAAACGCACTGATCACATAGATTAAATATAACGATGAGCGAACAGACACTTCATAATATTCATGACATTGATAAAAGCACGTTTGGAAGATTGTCTCGTATTACGGAGCTGCAGCACATGCTGTCTGTCTGTGGCAGCGGTTTGTTTACAACGGGACCTAGTTTGGCATCCGGGTAATTTTACACTACTGCGCATGCCCAGATGATTCATTCCGACTGAAAGTGTGAACCATGGGAACGTTTGTTCTAATCGGAAAAAGGTTTTCTGTGCCCGTGTGCACGGGTGAATTTTAACCCGACCATTGATCCGATCAAGATATTCTGCCCATGTAACCGCGGCTACTGATGCCAAGCTGCTGATGGAAAAGTTTCATCAACCAGGAAGTGAAGTTGGTTCCCAGGTCTGTCAGAATTTCATCAGGTATTCCTACCCTGGAGAAAAACTGAATTAACGCTCTCATGACTGCAGGAGCTGTAATGGTGTGCCGGGGAAAAGCTTCTAGGAACCGTGTAGCATAATCAGAGACCACCAGGATTTACTCGTGACTCGGGATGGGTATTGTTAAGGTTACTACTACTCTTATTGATACTGCTTATCGATCCGGCATTTTAACGGTAGTCTTATTGATACTTTTTGAGGACGAAAAATAAACAAATAAATAAAAAATGGCAAATTATGAACACAAAGTGTTTTATTTTGTCATTATGTAACAGCATTGTTTTTTAACAAAACATTTGACTTTATACATGAGAATGTTCCAATAAAAACATGGAATGCACATGGATGTGCTAGACCAGGGGTCTGCAACCTGAACCTCTCTAAGAGCCATTTGGATCAGTTTCCCACTGAGATGAAAGCACAGGGAGCCACAACACTAGATGTGTTAGAAAAAAGGTTTTTGCCGATAAATAATGATAGTTCATTTGACAATACTTGTATTGATTCAAAATGCTGTCAGGATATTTATTTTATTATTTGTATTCTTTATGAGAGTGATCTTTCCTTTGATCTTTTGTCCATTTTTCACAACCTTCAATAGACTTTTCTGTCTGTCAAGCACCAGAGCAAAGATGAGTGGGATGATGGAAACAAATTCACTTTGATGTAGACTCCTTTTTATTTATTTTCTTGAAATCCATTTAACCCAAATCATTACATTAATTTTATGGATGTCAACTATGTTTTAATAGGAAGCAGCTGTTAGTTTGTTGGTTGTGGTCTGGAATCATACGGTCATCGTAGCAGCAAGTTGACAGTGGGGGCGCCCTGACGCAAATTTAATTCGTTTTAAGCGAAAATGGGTGATCTTAGTCTAAGGGGATGAAAGGATTTTTTTATTTTTTTGGGCGCTCACGTGTCCCCTGCGAGATCGCCACCAACTCTGTCAGCTTTCACAGCTGCAGACACGCTCACTCAGTGTGCTTATGATGCTCTCTTCCTTCTGCCTGCTCGGTACTACCTGACGGTGTTAAAGGCACGACGACCCTCTGAGAACATGGTGGTTATTTTACAAAAACACAGAGAGCCGCAGCATTTTGGACCGTTTAGCTCTTTCCGCCATCCTAAAACTTTGGCAGCGTTCCTGTGCGCGCCCCCCGCATACTGTCTAAACAACAGCCCCGCCCCCCGTGCACACAAATAGTCAGACAGACCTCTCCTCTTCAGAGAGAATAGCGAAACTAATATAATCATTAATTAAAGCAAAATTGACTGACTTGTAGAGTTAATTATGGCAGATAACGTTTATATCTTGTGGGACCCAAAAAAAGCGACTTCTCCAGTACCGATAGCAGAACCGTTGAGGTCAGATCTTAACGATACTGCTGATATTGCTGATGTTCTCACTGTTTGGCCTCACCATCCCTCCCAGTGGCATCTTTTGGCTTTAGGTGGCACTCAAAGTGTTATGTATCAGTTTAGCTTTCGGCTGTCATATCAGTCATGTTTTCGACTACATTTCTCAGAAGTCCTGTGCTGGACTTGGTGTAATCCTATGGGCTCCCCTTTGTTTTGCATCTTCTTGGTGTTTTCTCTGTGTTCTATTTTCCTCCATTATCACCGGTCTTTTGCATTTCTCTGGTCGCGACTTGTTTTCGAATCTAGAATTCCGCTTTGTTTAAGTAAGACATATGGTCCTACGACCATTTAGTATTATTTCTGCCATGGATCTCTGGTTTATTGATGCATGCCACTATGTCATCCCTTGTGTTTGTGCAGCACGTCCTTAATTCAATCTTTGGTTGTATAATTAAGAATTTGTCTCTGTTGGGCCACCTGAATTTTGCTATGTGCATTTTTCCCCACGGCCATCTTGTTTTCTTGTTCTGGGTAGCTCAGTCCTTTACCTCCGTGTTCCTGTTGTTCTGGATGTTTGTCTTTTTTTTTGGTCTCTAATTCTCGATGCTATGAGTGGTTTTGTTATGACGCTGACTGTTTGGATCTTTGGTCTCCCTCCACTTGTTTTCTGATAGTCAATCCTCTCCCGTCATAATTCCGCTTTGACTTTCAGGGCTGCGTCACTTCTCACGATTTGTGCAGCTGCACTGTGTCCTGTTTATCTGTTCCTCTTCTAGGAATTATGAAAAAGAAAATTTCTACATGTTCTGCTGCAGCTACGCATATATCTGCGTTACCTTTTCACCAGTACAGAGTTCCCTTGTTTTATTGCAGGAGTTTCTTTCTAAAAAATAACCACGATCGCTGAAATCCAAGGAGTCTGATTACAGAAGTTTATGGCAGTAAAACTCCTCACTGACTAAATATACTTTTCTCAGACAGACATGAACATTTTCATCCTTTTCTCTTGTTTGAAATCTCAAACTTTCATGGAAATTAAGTCCAGGATCTTAGAATAAAAACAAAGATCTGATGGATCAAAGATTTCTGTTGATCTGAAGAGCTCCGCGTTTCTGTACAGGAGACACGGCACGGACTGAGGAGATTGATTGACAGGGTCTCCAGCCAATCAGGACACAGAACAGGGTGCTGTTTAAAAAATGCAGCATAATCGCTCTAAAAAATAAACTAAACCGGTAAAGACGAACTGCGACGTAGAAAGAGAAGACTCTCTTCTGTTATGTTTGACAGGAATTTTAGAGGGTTTCAGGTTGGAGCACAGACTGCAGAAGGGGGAAATAAAATGTCACTTCTTGATCATGTGGGCAGATAAAAAAACACGGGCCTCTGATATTGTTCAGTGGGCCTGACCAAACATGGGGGCAAGCCGGATTAAGCCCACGGGCCGTAGTTTGCCCACCCCTGAACTAGTGTGAAATATATGACTGAGCAGTTTTCGACTTTTATTGGTGTTTGCCAATACACAAATTCATTTAAAAGTATAAAAAGGGCTTTTTCTTATGTTTGTATTCCTGCAGCACTCCCCCAGCATTGGATGACTGAAGAGGAAGATCAATGCAACCAGCAGAGGAACTTTAAAGTGGAACAGGAAGAACCGGAACATCCACAGACTAAAGAGGAATCAGGGGAGGTCTTCATCAGTCAGGATGAAGATCAGATTGATCTGAAGCAGGAGACTGATACCTTGATGGAGATTCCTACTTATGAGGAAGATGAGAACAGTGAAGCAGATCTAAACAATCAGCAGAGGAACTTCAGAGTGGAACATGAGGAACCAGAACCTTCACAAACTGAAGAGGAACAAGGGGAGCAACAATTTCAACAGATTAAAGAGGAACCAGAACCACAACAGATTAAAGAGGAATCAGGGGAACTCTGCATCAGTCAAGATGAAGATCAGCTTGATCTGAAGCAGGAGACTGATACCTTGATGGAGATTCCTACTTTTGAGGAAGATGAGAACAGTGAAGCAGATCTAAACAATCAACAGAGCTTTAATGTAACTGATAGTCATGATGGAGGAAACCAACATGTAGAATCAACATCAACTACAGATGAAGAGACAGAATCAACATCAACTACAGATGAAGAGACAGACCCACAGAACAGAGATCAGAGGAAGAGGAGAGACAGAGGTCATGTCCAAAATGGGTCTGATGAAAGATATTGTGCATCTAAAAAATGTGGTAAAAAGTTTAGTGGGCGGCCTCAGTTGAAATTTCACATGAGAACTCAAACAGGAAGGAAGACATTTTCTTGTAAAAACTGTGAAAAAAGTTTCAGTTATAAATTTAATCTCAAAACACACATGAGAACTCACACAGGAGAGAAGCCTTTTTCTTGTAAAGAATGTAAAAAAAGTTTTAGTCAATTATCTAGTCTCAAATCACACATGAGAACTCACACAGGAGAAAAGCCTTTTTCATGTAAAGAATGTGATGCAAGTTTTAGTCACAAATATAGTCTAGAAACACACATGAGAACTCACACAGGAGAAAAGCCTTTTACTTGTAAAGAATGTGATGCAAGTTTTATTCACAGATCTAGTCTCAAAACACACATGAGAACTCACACAGGAGAAAAGCCTTTTACTTGTAAAGAATGTGATAAAAGTTTTAGTCACAGATCTAGTCTCAAATCACACATGAGAACTCACACAGGAGAAAAGCCTTTTACTTGTAAAGAATGTGATTCAAGTTTTAGTCAAATATCTCATCTCAAATCACACATGAGAACTCACACAGGAAAAAAGCCTTTCCCTTGCAATAAATGTGATGCCAGTTTTAGTCGAATATCTATTCTAAAAACACACATGAAAACTCATGCAGGTGAGAGATAGTTTTTATGGCTGATAAATGGCTCAGTCATAAATGTAATCTAGTAAAATACATTAGAACTCACACAGGTGAGAAGCTTTTCTTTTTTAACGAAAACATTTTTTTATAAAGGATTTACAGAAAGATTTCAACTACGAAAACAGAAAAACATAGAGCAGAAAACTTGTACAGTATATGGGAAAATATTGTGAAAAAGCCATTTGGTCGTTTTTTATTTTTTTTATTTTTGTTTTTAAAAGAAAGAACTTTTTTTGTTTATATACAAAAAAGAAAAATGTTGGAATATTTCAAGCCTTAGTTTAATTTAGTGAATTTATTGTATAAGTTTAAATAAAACGATGGGAAAAAAGAACATTCTAACAAATGTTTGTCAAAAACATTTAGTGATCATGTTTAACCCTTATGCTATCCTAGACACTTTACCATTGGGAGTTGGGTCATCTAGACCCACTAGACAGTGCCCTGAACAATTTTTCTTCAATGATTTGTGATCTTCACTGGTGTCCATGGATTACATGAATATGTCCCACCTTTGTTATGGTAGGGAGAACACGTCAATGTAAGGGTGGGGGGCATCTAAGATAGCACAAGGGTTACAAAGTGTGTTGTGTCCTTCCTGCCAGCGAGTGCTTTGGTATTGGAGGGGTAAATTATCTCAGTCAGACTGGTGGACTGGTTGTATTCTGCACCATCCCATATTGCCAAAATTGCCTAAATCTTTTTCAGTAACTACCCCCAATCTGGTGGCCTCAATGACACAGAGCATTGATGTAGTAATTCAGTTCAAAGGAGGCATTAACTACATTTTGTCCTGCCATTGTTTTTTTTTTTTTATTATTTTAGACAAAACTTATTTAGTTGACCATTGTTGTATTTTCTGATAAGACAATGTTTATGTTGTCAAAGTGTGTACATTATTATGAGAAATGTTTTGTAAACATCTTTGATTTTTTTGTCATATTTTCATTGTTGTTTTAGGCTAAAAGAAGGGACTTCAGTTTTTAATTTGTCAAGGCATGTGAGCTAGTAACCATCGAGTGAAAAAAGATTTTCTTTTAAATCCACTAACTAATGGAATCACCATGAATCAGCAAATTCTGCAGCTTCAATATGCAATGTTTTAAAACATAAAGTGTTGCAGAACTTTTAGGATGGAGAAACTGTGGAGAACATTTTCATGTGAATCATCTTCTAAGCTGTTTGTTCCCTTTTGGGGTCATGAAGGCAGGGGACATCCTGCATCCAGTCTGTCACAGGGCCCATGCACTCTCACATTCACATCTAGGGACAATTTAGACCAACCAATCGATCTATGAAGCACGTTTTGGATGGAAGCTGGAGTCCCCAGAGGAAACTCACACATGCACAGGGGCAAACATGCAAACTCTACTGTTTTCAGATCCTCCAACCAGGACTTGAACAGAGTGCCTTCTTGCTTTGAGACAAGAGCGCTAACCACTGCACCACCGTGCAACCCGACAACAATCAGGTTTATGTTTTTGTTGTTTATGTTACTGCTGAACGTAACCATAATATTGATGGAAACTTGTTTGAAGTAACAAACCCCATTTCTTTCTTTTTATATAAATCTTTGTGTTTGTATCAATTTTGTTTATTTTGATCTTTGGTTCTAAATTAGGCTGATTTAATACATATAGTTTAAACTTTTTCATACATCCTGTAAAAATACACACCTATAGTAACTGTACAAACATATTCTATTAAAAAGCAAGAATCGTGTTTCGGTCTGTGAAACGTTGAGCTTAATTCATGAATTCAATTGGATCGCCACCTAAGGAACGATCCACAGTCTTAGTAGAACCGCATCCCTACCATTTAGTGAGGAAAGAATTTTCCTAAAAATTTATTCAAAAAGATTTGGATAAAGAACCAGACTGGTGTTTGTGTCTGGTGTTCTTGTGATTCATGTTTTCTAGTAGACATTAGAACTGTTCCTCTGTTCTTTTTGGTTCTCAGTGTTCTGTTCCAGTCCTTACTGTGAAGAATAAAGTGGACGTGAACATCAGTCAGAAGTGTGGAGTCTTTCCCACAGTGTGGGTTTCTGCTGTTTGTTAGTTCTCTGCTGGTTCCAAAGCTGGACTCTGTTCCAAAAAAGTTCAAGGGTAAATTAATTGATGTTCTACACTTTTGGTTCCAAATCTGCATGGAACTTTAAATATGAAGGACTGCATTCACTGTGAAACACGTATTTATTCAAAGACGTGAGCATAAAATGACTTAAGGAGAATAAATGTTAAAACTTTTAGACTAAATGGAGACTGAAGCATTTTTCTTTTTAAATATCTGTGAAAAATATCACATTTATCTAAAAATCAGAATCACCCTCCAGAACAACTGTTTTTCCTGTTTTTATTGGACTAATGTTCACCATCTGCTGAGGAGAAATATTTAATGTTGACAGGGCTCCAGACTAACTTTTTTCACTAGGAGCACAGTGGCCCCCAACTGAAAATTTTAGGGGCACAACCAGAAAATTAAGGGGCGCATACCGTAAATCAACATTCTAACCAGATCTACTCATTTCCACTGTACTATTAATAAATACTTTAATGATAGATGCAGAAATTGCTGTTTCAAATTCAGTGTCACATTTTAATCTGCACTTTTGAAGATGCAACAACAAGGTAAACTGACAGCAGCATCGCTGTCATGACAGTACAAATAGTAAAGAAAATACCATACATTTAGAATCATAAAAAGGTTTTTAGTAACAAAGTGAGTAACCTTTCGGTCATTTCATAGTTACAAACAATACTTAAATGTATGTAAACATTAAGGGATGGAAATTCATCTTGGTGACACCAAATAGGTGCAGCCAAGATGCACAATAAGCGCATTCTTTTTTAAAACTTGTCCTGTCCAACAGCTGGGCAGACAGATGAGAGCTGAGGGTGTCTTGTGTTGGACATATTTTACTTTAACTACAGGGGTTATTAAACTTCATACAAACCAAAGGTATGTCTGAATAAACCCCTTTTGTAATTGAGGCCAAACTTTATTGATTTCAACCATGTTTAAAAATCTTTGGTGTTGGACCGGACGGAAAAGGAAAGAGGGGAAGAAGAGAGAGGGACGTTGGGGGGGGGGTTAGGAGAGTGATAATAGGAGGGGAAGGGGGATAAGACAATCAAGCAGCATAAAGCAACAAGTTTACTGGTTGTTTATCATTACGGTAAGGTTCAAATGTAGTACAAAAAGGGCGGAGCCTGTCCACACACACACTCAAATGTTATGAACACACCTGCTAGCTGCAAAAATGTCCACAGGTCAACATGTACACAAAACAGATAGTGTTCACACGCATACTTATGCCTTTAAACCAACTAGTGTGAGATATTTCATTCATTCAATCATGCAAACTATTAGTGCAAAGGTGAGCTAACACCTGTGCTCAGGTGAGTGTTTATGTTCTTCTAAAATGGATGGTGGAACGTGAAAAGAAGGAGGGAGAGTGCCCAGCCATCCCCACCCCAAGACCCCCACCGCAGCAGCAGCGGCAGCCGGAACCCCCCCCCAACGACACAGCAGCAGGCAGGGGACAACCGCCCCCCCGGGCGACCAAATCCGCCACCCAGGCCAGGACCAGCAGGACCGCCGTGAGGCCCCCAGAGCCAGAGAGAAGGGAAGCATGGGGGGAAGGAGAGCAACGCTGCACAGATCACCTGGGGCCTGTTTCAGAAAGGAGGTTAAGTGTAAACTCTGAGTGCGTTAACCCTGAAATCAGGGAAACCCTGGGTTTTCCGTTTCAGAATGGGAGGTTTGTTAAACCAGAGAAAGCAGAGTAAGTCAAACCCGTTTCTGAAAGAGAGGTAACTTTTACTCGGAGTCAGTATCCATGGTTACTTATGCTGTGAACCTAACCTGGTCGGGAGCAGGTTTTATTCTCCAAACTCAAAGTTTATGCCGGTCCCCTCCCCTTTTTAAAGACGAAGCGGTATTTTTCGCTTTAACCTTCACTGCCCAAATGTCCGTCACACAGAGACGGTCTAAGTGACAAGAATGGCTTGTTCTTTTTTGGAGGACCCAATAGACGAGGAGGCTGCATTAATTCGTAGAGAATTACATTTACGAGGATTTTGAGAAGACTCGATTCTTTTTTTCATTTTTAGCTGCTGCCATGTTCTTTTAATTCCTGCAGGATTGCATCTACATGAAAATGAAATCAGGGACATTGAATTAGATTAATGTAACAATTACTTTTTGGAAACACAATTTTCTAGCACTGCTTACTTTCTTAATCCCATATAAACCTATACCACTTGATCAATACAAGGGTAGTGTTGCAGCGTGTGTGTGCTGAGCGGGGTGCGATCCACGAGAGAGAAGGGGAGGGGCGATTGCAGGTGCAGATGGGGGGGGGGGGGGGGTGAGCACGGAGCAGAGGTGTGTGCGTAGAATATATTGTGTGTTCGGAGGACGGAGCACTAAGTTAAATAAAGAGAAGGTGTCATTCCCAGAATAACTGTTTTGGAGTCATTCCTAATCCGCTCTGGAGGTTGAGGGTTTCCAACGGGAAGTGAACCCCGAAGGAGAATTCCCTTCGGCCCTGAAGGAAATCTCCCCTGCGCTTCTGACCACGGTCGGAAAGACAAGAGAAAAGAAAGGAGAAGTCTTCGCGCAGCGAAAGGTTCAACATTAGACAAAAGTTCACTTTTAAAAACACAATTGCATGTATTAAAATTAAACTGACCAACGTTTGCAAGAGGGGAAGGTTAACAAAAAAGTCCTCTAAACATTATCAACGTTAAATGCATTTCCCCCCAGATTGGTTCTGTACACTATGCAGCATTTCATGCATTTACACCAGGAATAACACTTCAAAAGTACACCTAAATATCCCCATTTTTTATTTCACACCGTACGCTATTTAAAAAATTATTACAGCCAATATTTTATAACAATGATTTAAATGCAAACTTAGACATTAACTTGAGCAGCTATGTTTTCCACGCTAACTGTCTCTGTTTTCCAGATGCAGCGGTGTTGCTTTTCTTCTGGAATATGTGCTCATATTCACTGTAACTCTGCAGCAGCACGTCAAGTTCAGCTGGCGAAAAATACGCAGACCTCTTTTTTTCTACTGTTGCCATGGTGACTCGTAATATCTGCGCTCCATTGATAATGGCTTCTTATAGTCGCGGTGCTCACGCTCACCTCCGAATCAGTCCACTCAGAGTTGATTGATCTAACTCGGATCAGCTTCTCTGAAACAGAAAACTCAGAGTTGTTAATCTCCCGATTGACCAACTCAGAGTTCAAGTTCAACCTCAGAGTTGGTTGAACCTCCTTTCTGAAACAGGCCCCAGGTGTTCAAACCCCCCTAGGGTCCTGTGTGTGCACGTCTGACCAGCATCAACCTGTTATTTCTGTTGGTTCTGATCCATAAAGGTTTTTAATTACCATTTATTTGTCATTAGTGTTCAGAGTTCATATAGTTTTGCATTTTTCAAGAGGTTTTCTGAACTTTTTGAGCTTTCCCAGTCTGGTTCTACTGGTTTTATTGGAGTTTCTACTGTTTTTATTGTTACTCCACGTGACCCAAAGGTCTCTGCTCGTCCCTGCTGTGCAGCTCTGTCATTCCCCTCTGTCATGTGTTCATCCGTCCACATGAGGGCGCCGTCTAGGTCATGCCTGGTGAGCTGGAAGCCAAGAAAAGGAGGGAAAAATGGAGAAAATGAAAGACCTGAGGAAAGCTGCAGTTCAGCCTTCAGGAAGAAAAGTTTAGACCAATAATTACAGAAATAAAACATAAAAAATGTTTTTATAAATCTGAAAGTCACCAAAGTGTTTAACAAACTTTTTTATAAAGTGAAAAGGTCAAATGTTTGTGTGTTGGAAGTCCCAACCTGACAGATGAGCAGAATAATAAGGCAGGCAAAGCCGTAACACTGCCCCCTGGTGGACAGGAACTCAGCAGTGCAGCTTCAGGATGGAGTGGCTTCCAACAGATCAGATCAACGTTCTGCTCTCTGCTAAAGAGGCAGAACGTCTCCTTCTAAGAAGAATCCAGAGTTCCTGATCACAAACATCAACTGAAGCCCAAATCAGAGCTGATCAGACTGCATGGAGCCCAAGCTCCAGAAAAGAGGAGAGAAGAAGAAGTCGTCCACATGAAGCTTCACCTTAGAGGAAAAGAGGAGCTGCTGAACTAAAGTACTCGAGTACTGAGGAAGACTTTCAACCTCTGATGGATTCTGTAGAACATTTGGAACTAGAATGTAGAAAGTGCTTCAGTTCCATCAGCTGTCAGTCTGCAGCAGCTTCATCTGCTGCCTCCATCCTCTCTCTGTGAGTCTCTGCAGAGTTTTTCTGCAGCTGCTGGTTTTTCTGCAGCAGCAGCAGCATCAGAGCCAGAGAGCCAAAGAAAGTGGAAAGTCTGAGAAGGAAGCAGCTCTGAAGCTCTGCAGCTGACGGTGCAGCTTCAGGACTCATGAGGAGGAGCACATGCACGGCTCTGATGCTGCTGAACGTCTGACTGAGATGATCCACATTCAGAAGAGAGTTTCAGAGTGAAAGACGTGTGGAAGAAGAGAATCCTGAAGGTTTCTGTGCAGACATGAACTCAGTCAGAGAGCGTCTGAATGTTGGAGGATCCAGAAGAAACCAGGAGCTCATGAAGGTGGTTCTGTTGGAGCAGAGAGCAGAACTCTGATCCCAGTTTCAGGAACAATGCAGGCTCATGTTCTGGACTGAAGAGTTCTCCTGAAATGTTCTGTTCAGACTTCTTCAGGATCACATCTGTGTGTGAATGTGGAGGTTTGTCTGAACCAAGCTGCAGCTCACTTTGAAGCTCCTTCAGGCTCACACAGCAACAATGACAAAGACTGAAGCTGCTGTGCTGCCCTCTAGTGGCAAACATGGCATCTGCAGCACACATTTCTGCTTGGTTATTGGTTTCTGCTTTCATAGAAAGAAACAACAAATATTTAATCTTAATACAAACCAACAGTCCACTCAGACAATGTTTCCTCCTTCAGTGTCACATCCAGAAACACTGAACAGTCTTCATCAGTGAAGAAGATTCTCATCTTCTCACCAGCTTCCTGCTCTGAAGGAAACATCTTCATCATCATGGACAGCCAGACCAACCTCTGTAGAAACACAATCCTCTAGTTCCAGACTAAAGAAATGATCCCTGAAAGTAGAGTCTTAGTGAGTTCTGGATGTTGTTTGTCCTCTTCTGTCTGCAGACAGGAACTCCTGCTCCTGGTCTTGAAGGAATTTATTTTTGTGGTTCTTATTTCTCCTAGGTTTTTATCTTATCTTTATTTCTTTGAAGGTTTTCTTTCAGGTTTACTGTGTGTGGGTTTCAGTCATTTCAATTAAAAGGGACTTCCTGATAATTACATATGTAAAGAGGTTTCAGGAATGCAGCTCCAACCTCCAACCCCTTCAGGAGAAAACGGTCTTTGATCTTCTGGGGCCATTTGGTTGTAGGTCTGACTTGGATCATAAATCAATCATCTCAATCCCTGGGAACCGCCACAGGCATCTGCTCCCGTGTGGGGAACAAAGGTGTATTGTCTACTGTATGTTAAGAAGATCCGGCCACACGTGGGGGCCACCTAGGGAGCCATTTGGTTGCGGGACCATGTCAGTCTGGGAGGTGACTTCAGACGCGGGAAAACGGATGCTGGCTCCTAACATGGACTGACAGAAGTGGGCAGGCTCCCTGCCAGCCAATCTCTAGCAACCAGAGGCGGAGATTCGGCGGCCATCTTGCTCCCGGGGGAGGATGTTCTGCCCACATGCTTAAAAGTCTGAACTCAAGGAATTTTCCTGTGTCTCCAGACAAGCTGCATGTGAATTCGGAATGTAACCTCTTGCGTATTGCAGGCCTTGATTTTGGACACCCAGATCGATCTGTTTTATTTTGTTTTACTCTGTTTTTAGAAATATTGTTAGGGAATAAATTTGTTAAACTTAATCCGGCCGAATCCCGTGGTTTTCTTCTTCTCGACTTTATTGAACATGCAACAAAGGAAAGTAATCTCAAAGCGACAGATTATATTTTCCAACATTTATGGTGACCCCGACGTGATAAAGTGGGGAAGAAACGCGGAAGCGCAACGCGGGTAAGAGGACCGATAGTGGTTTATTATGAGATGAGATTTCTGGGACTTTCGGCGAAAAGTCGGTGACGCTCCCCCCACGTGCTTGACTTCCCTCGAGGCCTCACAAACAAAAGGTAAAGCAGGAACCTGTTCGTAAATTCTGCATATTGTTTACGTTATTCTTTTAGTGAATAACTCAAATTGTGGGGAAGTGAAGTATGTGGACGGCATAGCGCACCTGTATGAGTTTAGTGGTTCACCCTCCTGAAACAGCAGATTGGATTTAGGAAATTTATGAAATTGAATCTAAGGAAATTGTGCAGGTTTTGTGTCTGTTCAGCCTGTCAAAATTGAAAATATTAAATTGGGAGCGTGTGATATTTGGATTACGTTAAAAAATAGTAGGTTTTGCGTCTGTTTGAGCCTGTACGAAATCCCGTACGAAAACAACAGTGTTACTATAGGAACTAATTTTGCGCGTTTTAGGATTTTCGGAAAAACCAGGAAGGCTGCGAACCTTCACAAATTATTTTTAATGCGTAGAGAAACCACAGAGGGATTCACAGTAAAAATGAAAGGTGCGCTAGACAGAAGAAATGAGGAAACCGGTGAATTTTCTTTTGACGACAGACTTAATGACGCCGACGACTTGACTTTACAACAGCGGTGAAAATGGCTTGAATGAGAATGAATGGAATGAAATGTATGCGATTTTGGAAAGAATGGGATGACAATGTTTGAAATCTGTGTATTTTAACTGTATTTTCCACATTTCCCTGTGTATTGTCTGCTCTCTGGACGCAGCCATCTTGTTCATCATGTTTACATCGAACGGACCAATGACGGGACGTTTTACTTGTTTTCGAATGTGTAGACGACTGTGATTGGTTTTGTCTGTACCACGTGGTAAGCGTGACGGAGTCCTAGCCAAAATGGCGACGTGTGGCTGTGATTGGCTTTGTTTGTACCATGTGGTCGGCGAGACGCGTCCCTGACGACCAAATATGACGGAACGTGCTGAACTTTTTCATGAGGAACATTTGAAGAGTTTGGGATGTAATTTGCGGTAAAATCATGATCGTCGTTATCGAGCGTGGTAATGACCTCGGTTGTAGTTTAAAAACAAATGTCAGTGGGTTTTCGGTTCGCCGAAAAAGGTTTTTATGTTGCACAGCGCCTCCGACGGGAGCCTCTGCCGCAACGGTGATATCAACATGCATGGTTGCAGGGTCTAATACATTTGGGGTAAAATAATTTTGTAATTATTTCGGTTTTCTTGTGAATACATGTCTCTAATTTGTTTGTATGTCCTAATAACCGCGATTAAGTTCAGTTTTGTTCGAAGAAGTATTATTGACATTTTTAATTTGTTTAAGTTCGTTTTTCTGTTTGTTTTGATCTTGTGCACTGCTGGTTGAATGAGAAGCGAATGAGTGGTGGTTTTGTTTGTTTGAATCATACTCAATAGTATTTGAAAATTGTTATCAGAATGGGGAAAAGGACGAGGTAAAGGAAAGGGAAACATGGTTTTTGAGGATTTGGAAGGATGTGGCAATGTAGACAAGCAGGAGAAATGAAAAGCATTGTAAGTAAAATGGAGGGTTTGTGGACATGGAAAGGTGTGGTATGAAAGTGCGGGTTCTGGTAGAACGGAAGAAGGGGGAACATGAATGTTAAAATGCTAGTTATGAACGATTCATTTCAGTGAAATGGTTTATTTTTGTTTGTGTAAGGTACCTAATTTGTTGTGTTATGTCTTTTGCAAAAACGGTTAAAAGTTCTTGTCTTTGTATTGATTGTCTGTGTTTTAGAGTGTGAATTGTGTTTTTGGTTAAATAAGGAAAACCTTAAATTGTGGGATTTTGTTGCTTTTAGTACTTCTCCAAATTCTTTTTGTAGGGCAAAAACAGTCCTTAAGGGTAAGTCAAAACAATTTGTCTTTATTTTTTGATTAAGAGTGAATGATTAGCGGCCAGAATGCATGTAATACAATATAGTTTCCAAAGACTTTGCTCCATGTCCGTCATATCGGACAAAGAAAATTTTAGGGATTTTTTCCCCTTGCTGGCTTTCATTACTGATCAACTGACGGTGTTGGAGACGGTGAAGACTGAACATGACTAATACATTTCTAAATCTCTTTCCAAGCAGAAGAGCAGCCCCCCCCCGAGATCTCATAAAACTTTAGGCAGAAAACCCCCCTCTGCTTTGTGGGTGAGTGACAAAAGACGCAAAAGTTTACAATCCTCCGCAGCTCTCTAGCTTCACAGGAGGGAGCCGAGTCAGCAGTGACTGACCCCCAGAGCACATTTGAAGAAACAGGACAGGAGAGAGGGGGAGGTTGAGCAACTGAAGAAAAACAATTCTTTACCCTGCTGAAATGATTCACACAGGATAAAAGGTGTTTTACAAAAGAAAAGGAAACTAACATGAATTTTGACTTTTGATGCCCTCAGAGACAGCAGTAATGACGTGTCATGCTCAGCCATTCGGAGACCAAAACAGGAGGACGGGTGGAAAAATCCTGGGAGAAGCAGGCCACCCAGGGGACCCCAGCAGCAGTTGGAAATGGCATCTATGGCGCTCTGAACCCTGACAGCCCACAACGAGGTGCCCAACAGCAGAATGTACAGACCAAGAGGCAGAGGGTCTGGAGGAAAAATGAACAGTACCCATGACCACTCCAAGCCCTCCTCCACCGTGGCGAGGACCACAGGGCAAGTCGGACAACACCACTTGATGCAGGAGCCATTGTCTTTTTCAAGCTCAAAGGTAACCACTGATGAATCTACTGGACACTCTACCTGCTCTGACAAATGAACAGATGACTCCTCAAAACCTGCAAAAGACCATCCGACTGACTTTTGACCAGATGGTGGAACATTCATGCATGCATTCACCAAACACGCCTGTGAATCTGTTGGGATGGGACAGTCTTGTCAAAACAGGAGACAACAGACTGGATGCCATGCCGAACACCACAGCCGACCCCCACTGCAGACATGTAAAGGGCCCTGAAACGCCAGGTGGTTTCGTTAATTTCAGGTTTGAAGCCTGGACTCCTGTGTTTGAAGCCTCCGAATGGTCTGACCTGTACACTCCATTATGACAGAGAGCATGATTAACAGTAAGAAGTATTTCAGCACGTAGAAGGCCACACGTGGCATTTGAACTACACTGACATATATTAACCCTGAGGGCGAGCGGCTTATTGTGCATTCATACACTCACAAATGCAATGATACTAGCTGTCAGACACAGCTGTATCTCACATAGGATTAGACTAAGCAGGACATTAACAACACATTGGTTAAATTGTGTTTTTTCAGGTGTTCACTTTCCTCCCTCGATAAAAATGTACAGGTTAATTTTGCCGTTCAACAACTGAGCAGAGAGGAGACGGCTCATGAAGATGCAGAGGTGATGTTAAAACGCTCTCTGATGCTTCATGGTCCACAGGTTCAGTTGATGTTGGTTCATTCTTCATCGTCCCCCCGGTGGTGATCCAGGTAACTACAGGAGCACAGATTTTAGATCTCAGTGCAGCTGAGTGACTGATGCAGATGAAGGGAGGAAGGAAACTCAGTCTGGGCTGTGGAACTATGGTGTCATTGAATATTCGTATTCTTCATGGTGTACTTCTTTGAAACCGGTTTTAAAAGTAGATGGATTGCATATGATTTAAGCTAATGTTAATTTGAGTTGCATTATTATAAAACCTATCCGTCCCTGATCCATATTGCATGCTGTCACCTTTAACCTCACAAGGTGTGTTGTTTGTTGCTATTGACTTGGCACACGTTTTCTTTTAATGGAATCATTACATAAAAATAGCAATTATTTACATTATAGTACAGAGGGGTTCATAAAATCCTTCTTGCATTTTTGATCACTGTTTAAAGTCTCTCTGACAGAACATTATGCTATAAGAGGTTTGTGTTTTGCTAATACAGGTTGATGACATCTGCCTGCAATTAATGAAAGATCTTCTGTTGCAGCTGTATTATTTCTTCTTGTGACCTTGCCTTTCACAGGAGCGTGGACAGGACGCCTGTTCACCTTATCGGTGCACCAAACAGTTTATTGTTTTTATGTTCTTGCTTTACATTTAATTCGTTTTATGTGTTTGTCCTGGAGCTTAGCCCCAGGCCAAGAGAGGGAGGTAGACAAAAGAGGTCTTAATGATTAAAAGAAGGACATTATTTTATCATTATCATTTAAATGTATTTGTCTAGAAAGAATGTTTAAATAGTAACACAGATTGACCATTTTTAAAATTTTAAAGCTTTGTGTGTCTGTTCATCTGATTTTCTCTCATCCACAGCAAGGATGAGTAGGTTCTACGACTGGGTCATTGGACAACAGCCCATAATAAACTTTTTTCTTTTTCTTGAATTTGTATTTTCCCCACTTGTGTTCTTCATAAAACAGCACGAGGGGAAGCAGACCTTTGAGAAGAGAAATGTGGTGGACCTTTTCCATCATATTTTCTCTTACTGCGCATGCGTAAATTGATTCTTGTCTCATTGTCTTTTGTGTTTTATTGTTTTTTATTTTTTAATTTCCTGACCCTAACACTAACAAAAACTTAGACCCACAGCAGAATCATCTTGGCAGAACAGTACCACAGCAGTGGACACCCCAAGTCCTTTTGCAGCCGTTCTGTTGTATCAGATGTGTCACATCTCTAATAACAGGTTTTTTGAGAAGTCCATAGGAGGCCAGGTCCAAGCTTGCCAGAGCTTGTGGGATATGCAGAAGGAGGACGCGAGTGTTCGAGGCCCGGAATGACCTTTTTTGGACTTTGTTACATTTTATAAAATTGCTTACTGTTATGTTTGACAATTTTCTTTTCTCTTTTCATCGTCTGTGTGATTTTGTTCTGCTTTAACATTTCTCAATTCCCCCCCTTAATTCTAGGTGTTTTCTTTTCTTTATAGGAAGTGTTATCTTTGTTGTATTTTTTACCTTTTTACTTTTATATTTTGACTTTTTAAATTTGAATTTGACTTTTATATTTTCACTTTTTTAAACTTAAGTTTGACTTTGAATGTTTTATTTTTCTGTACTTTTATATTTTGACTTTTTAAATTTGGCTTTTATATTTGACTTTTTTTTTTTAAATTTAAATTTGACTACTATTTCATGTATTGTTCTTTGTAAATGCCAATGTGCCAAATATCTAGTGAAGCATAAGTATCCTTAGGGATGGTCGCCGATGGGGCACGGGACCGTAGCGAGAATTTTCCCTGTCCAACTGAACGTTTCTTAAAGATGGTTAATGCAAGCTCTGACAGGTTTTCGCTCCTACACTTATGAACAAATCATTCACACCTTAGAAGGGCACATTGGTTCTGATAAAGATTGTGAGGGCGAGAGACCACAGCTGTTTTGATTGCATGATGGGATGTGTTTTTATTTTTTGTGTGACCTCACTTCGTGAGGTCAAGAGAGGGAAGCTGAAGGAATTTATTTTTTGTGGTTCTCATTTCTCCTAGGTTTTTATCTTCATTTTATTTCATTGAAGGTTTTCTTTCTGGTTTACTGTGTGTGGGTTTCAGTCATTTCAATTAAAAGGGACTTCCTGATAATTGCATATGTAAAGAGGTTTCAGGAATGCAGCTCCAACCTCCAACCCCCTTCAGGAGAAAACAGTCTTTGATCTTCTAAGACCATCTGGAAGCCTTAACTGTAGATCTGACATGGACCAGAATTAAATTGTCTTCAGGATTCAATTCAATTCATGGGAACCCCCTGAAGGTGTCAACTCACATGAAAAGGACAAAGAGTTGGGACTGATTGCCTGCGGAGAAGGATCCGGGCGACGGTGCTGGACCCCCATGGGGACACTGTTGGTGGTCGGACAGTGGTCCGTCTTTGAAATAACCCCCCTGGACGTTTGAAGCAGGAAGCTAGGACCAAATGCTGTAACTCCTAACATGGGCTGAAGGAAGTAGGCGGGCTCCCCTGCCAGCCAATCTCTAGCGACCAGAGGCGGAGATTCGGCGGCCATCTTGCTCCCGGGGGAGGATGTTCTGCCCACATGCTTAAAAGTCTGAACTCAAGGAATTTTCCTGTGTCTCCAGACAAGCTGCATGTGAATTCGGAATGTAACCTCTTGCGTATTGCAGGCCTTGATTTTGGACACCCAGATCGATCTGTTTTATTTTGTTTTACTCTGTTTTTAGAAATATTGTTAGGGAATAAATTTGTTAAACTTAATCCGGCCGAATCCCGTGGTTTTCTTCTTCTCGACTTTATTGAACATGCAACAAGGAAAGTAATCTCAAAGTGACAGATTATATTTTCCAACATTACCGACATCTGTAGCTTATCAGATGTAATTAAATGGAGGGAAATAAAATCACAATGCGTAATGACGCACAATGGCTGATCTTGCGCTCTTAGAAGATGTGGCAAATGGAAGAATTTGGAGTGAACGCATCTTTAGACAGCAAGAAGACTTGCTGGCAAATGAGGACGAGTGGCTTATGAGCCGGTTCCGACTTCCTCGAGCCGTCCTGTTGGACCTCTGCGGGCTTTTGGGCCCGGCGTTACAGAGGAGCACTCGGAGGAACCACGTGTGTCACCCGGTGCATCTGGCGCTCCGGTACCCCCCCCTGTAGCCTCACAACCTCGGACCGGCCACGGTCGCATTTACGGCGTCTGTCACCGTTTGCCGCTCACATGCCTTTTTGGCATTAGTAATGCCCACACTGTGCTCTCCAAACAACATTCTTCTCTTCTTTTCCACCTCGCCAACGATAACTTCTACTTCACATTGAGTGAAGTTCATTTTTTTTCATTTCCTCTCGGTGTTTGCCATGATTTCGCAATCCATGAATATTCACTTGTGGGCGTTTCACAGACTATTTATGGGCAACTATTGGCGTGGCATGAAGCCGCAAAAAGCTGCGCTGCATTTAGAATCGGTTGTGATTTATAAAGGGAAAGATGCGTAGGATGTGCGTGCGCACGGTTTAATAAATCCGAATATTTCTGTGCGTACGCACGTCCTATGTTTCATCCGTACGCCACTTCTGACGCAAATCCTACGCAAAGTTTTATAAATGAGGCCCCTGATCATGTTTAGTGTCCTGATCATGTTGAGTTTTTACTTTGAACACGCGTGGAAATCAGACATTTTATTAATAAGGAAGAAATCCTGCAGATGAGGCAGAAAAGCCTCTGAAATGTTGAGGAGTTCAGTTCTGCTGACAGACGTCCTGAACTGCTTCTGCTGTCTGTCTGCTGAATTCAGGACGCAATGCATGATGGTCCGTGTGGAGCGGAAACCAGCTTCTGAACGCTGCAGGGGATGATGGGAGATTATCTTACGCTCTTAGAAGATGTGGCAAATGGAAGAATTTGGAGTGAACGCATCTTTAGACAGCAAGAAGACTTGCTGGCAAATGAGGACGAGTGCCTTATGAGCCGGTTCAGACTTCCTCCAGCCCTCCTGTTGGACCTCTGCGGGCTTTTGGGCCCGGCGTTACAGAGGAGCACTCGGAGGAACCACGCGTGTCACCCGGTGCATGCATCTGCCGCTCCGGTGCCCCCACCCCCCATGGAGCGCTGTAGCCACCGTTTGCCACTCACATGCCTTTTTGGCATTAGTAATGCCCACACTGTGCCCTCTAAACAACACTTTTCTCCTCTTTTCCACCTCGCCAACGATAACTTCTACTTCACATTGAGTGAAGATACGTTTTTTTGATTTCCTCTTTGTGTTTGCCATGATTCCGCAATCAATGAATATTCATTTGTGGGCGTTTCACGGACTATTTATGGGCAACTATGGGCGTGTCATGAAGCTGCAAAAGCTGCGCTGCATTTAGAATTGGTTGTGATTTATTAAGGGAAAGCTGCGTAGGATGTGCGTGCGCACGGTTTTATAAATCCGAATATTTCTGTGCGTACGCACGTCCTATGTTTCATCCGTACGCCACTTCTGACGCAAATCCTACGCAAAGTTTTATAAATGAGGCCCCAGGTCTTGATGTTCATATCCGATTTTCTGACTATATCTGATTTTTTTGACGACCCGCTTACATCATCTTTTCAAAGTGACCCGTATCTGATTTTTGCATTTACACTATACAATGCTGAAACTATCAAACGTAGATTTTCTGAGGACTAGGTAGCCGTATTTCCGCATTCTGCGGACCTCTTTCGGACTTTTGTGACTGCGGTTGTCATGGAGGCAAGGCGGCGACAGAAGGAGGCGTTGGCTTGGGCGCTCCTGAGGGGATGCACGGGGGAGTAAAAAGGAGGGCTGCTCTGCTCTCTCTGAGTTTTGAATGAGGAAGTGTTTGCAGACGTGCTGTACTAACAGTTTGATCCAAGTGTTGAACCTTTCCTACGCAATGACTTCTCTTTTCCGACTGTAGTCAGAAACACATGGGAGATTTCCTCGGGGTTCTCTTTTCCGTTCTGAACCCTCAGCCTCAAGAGTGGGCTAAGAAAGACTCCAAAACTTTTGGGCGAGACACCTTATTTTTAATTTACGGTTCTCCGACACTCCCCCGGTCCGCGCTCACACCCGCTCTACTCTACTCACACGCACACACACGGTCCCCATTATACACGCCCCCCAAAGAAATAAACGGCTTCTAGCCTGTTCCATAGCAACAGTGTCCCGCTTCATTAGTTACCGTTTGCGTCCGGACCGGACATAACAGCGGTTTCCAACGACGGTCTGAAGCCTGAGGCTGAAAGGTAACACGCTGACAGCAACATCAGCGCACAAAAACACCTTAATAAGTCATGTGATCTCAGTTGGTGGTGTCCTGAATTGACGTCACCGAGGTACGACTCGCATTTACTGGGGAATATCCGATTTGTCTGCTTACATGGCACACGCAAATGCACGTATCCGATTCGTTTCCGATTTATTTCCACATATGAGAGAGGCCTGTATCCGATCTGAGAAAAACGGAATCCATGCGCTTTTGTCCTGCTTACACGTTCACCGATCATATCCGATCTGTGCCACGTGAGAGGAAAAAATCGGAATTGGGTCACTTGAACCAAGCAGTGTAAAGGCGGCCTATGAGAACATTCTAAAGTAGTTTGAGGATTTAAACACCAGATAAAGAGAAATGTTAGAATTTTGAAGTCTTAAATGTCTCTGTGACTCTGATATTAAGTGCTTTGTTTCAGAGGAGGCTGTGAAGAAAACAATCAGTGCTTGGATCAGTGACTTGCAGAGTCATAATGTCTGAAACAGACATTTGATTTATTTTAGATCAAACATCCTTGATGAGTTTCTGTGTTTCTGATTATGAATCATCCGATTTTTCTGTCATTGTGTTCAAAATTGACTGAGGTTCTTTGGGTTCTTGTTCCTCAGGTGTTCATGCGTTTCAGTACATGTATGGATGTGAGTGGGATGATGAGACTGGAGAGGTCAAAGGTTATCGTCAGTACGGTTATGATGGAGAAGACTTCATTGTTTATGACCTGAAAATGGAATCATGGACTGCTCCAAAACAGCAGGCTGAAATCACCAAACACAAGTGGGAGAATGACAAAGATTTCATGGCATTCTTAAAGAACTACCTAAGCCAGGAGTGTCCTGAATGGCTGAAGAAATACGTTAATGATGGAAGGAGTTCTCTGATGAGAAAAGGTAAACTCACATTAACTTCTCAGTGTTTTTTAAACTTGAGAATAGATTGATCTTTTGACAGATTTTACATCTGAATGATCAAATCTGCATGTACTTACAACACACTGAATATTTGACATAGTGAAGGAATTCACAAAAATCCACAAACAAAACCAGAACACACGTGTCGGGGAGATCCAAAGAAAGTTTTGCAATTATTATGGGATGGCCAGAGGACCTACAGCTTGGCGACCACTTTGTGGCAAAGGGTGAAATGTAGTGATGTTCACATTTTATACAACATAAAAAAAACCTTTTGTTTGAGTGATCTTCACAAAATTTCACACAATGTTCCCAGCTTAAGTCTACAACCACAGCTGAAGTTTCATTGATTTTTGTCCTCGAGAACAGGCCGTCATCTAGAATTTTCCCCTCTAACCTCTACGCCCAACTACAAATGAAACTGTTCCGCATTTTTTAACCAGCACATCATGAAAATGTAACAAATGAATCATTGACTCGATCTAAAAGAACCAATATAAGATCCAATCAGGAATGTGGGCGTTGTTAACAAAAACTTCAGTTGCTAAGGAAATCCAAAAGTTTACTTTTAGCGATTCTCCTAACAATGACAGCATGTTTATCACCTCCAGACGACCAAAATATCAAATGTTTGCTATGGAGATCAGACCTAAAGCCCCAACACCATTTTGAAGTGTTTTTTCATAAATTTGTCTGATCAAGGGGAGAGTGAATTAGCATTCTCACATTTTCGTTCTTTTGTTTCAATTATCTGTTTTTTTTAGTTCATTTTCAGGTGTTTTTTGTCTTTTCTCTGATTTGTAATCTTTTGAATTTCACTTCAATTATTGTCATTAAAATGTCCAGAACACAGAATATTAACACAAAGCATTTATAGAAGTTGACATAACGAGTGACCGTGTTAAATATTGATCAAATATAAATATTATAGAAACATTTCAGTCCATCTTTCTCCTTCTTCCAGTTCTTCCATCAGTGTCTCTCCTCCAGAAGTCCTCCTCCTCTCCAGTCAGCTGTCATGCAACAGGTTTCTTTCCCCACAGAGCTGAACTGCTGTGGAGGAGAGATGGAGAGAAGATCCATGATGGAGTGGAGAAAGGATGGATCCTCCCCAACAATGACGGAACCTTCCAAATGAGCGTTGATCTCCAACTTCCATCAGAAGAAGACATGCAGAGATATGAATGTGTGTTTCAGCTCTCTGGAGTCAAACAAGACATCATCACTAAACTGGAAAAAGCAAAGATCAGAACCAATGAAGGTATCATTGATTCAAGTTGGAGGAATTCAGACTAGACCTCTTTCTCTTTCTGTGTTCTACAGCAGGGGTCGGGAACCTTTTTGGCCGAAAGAGCCATAAACGCCACATATTTTTAAATGTAATTTTGTGAGAGCCATACGATATGTTTAAAACTCAAAATATAAGTGAATGTGTGCATTTTACGTAATTGTAACACTTTTAAGGTACAACAAGTCTGTGGATTCTTTTTAATAACATTGTTATTGTAGTGGACTGACTTGGACTGGGTGGCTGTTGGGTTGCGTTATAAGTGCCAAAGTTCATTGAACGCATCAAGCAGAGTTGCTGATTGGCCCTCAGTTCTGTCGCTTAGACTGTTGTTGAGGAGTTTGGACCAATGGGGTTCAGCTATGGGCCGATAAGGGAAATAGGAGGACTGATGGGGGAGCAGGGGAATATAAAGTTGGGGGGATAGATTCAGGAGTTTCTCAAAGTTGTACGACATTGAATAAAGAACTTTAAGAGAGGTTAAGTCTCTGTGCCTCAGTGTGGGAAAGGGACACTTCATTATGCTGTTGCTAATAAATGAAGAGTATTTATTAGCATTTATGTGACTTCTGGTGCTGCATGTTGGTTTTGCTGATGGTCTAGTCTGGTTGATGCATGGGGAGTTTAAGCTTCATGCAGGCGTTTAGACTTCCATCCATTAAACTTGATCATAGGTTGGTCTGAATGTTCTTTAGATGTGTCTGCTAGCATGCAGACGTGGAGCCAAACACACACTCACACGCTGCAGTGAGTGACGGGCAGCGTGTTCTAATCAGAGCGGCTTTCACTTTGCTGCCTGCGCCCACTACCCCTCCCCTTTTCAGAGACGGGAGTGTCCAGCTGTAATTCACAGGTTTCAGGCCGTTACAGATTTGGGGTTTTGATGCGCATGAATTGACACCACACGTCACAAACCGGCATCACATCGCGCCCAAGAAGGACTGGTCTAATGAAACTTTTTTTTTTTTTAATTATTAAAGATTTGTCTGTGAGCCACATGTGACCATCATAAGAGCCAGATTTGGCCCGACCCCTGGTCTAGGGGATTGAAGTGATGGATTCTAGTGTTTCCAGCTCAGAATCTTCTCTTCTGTTCTTTGATTGTTGCTGTTTTCCAAAAGTTCTCAAGGTTGAATCAATAATTTGACCAGATTAAAGAGATTAAAGCTGCTGGATTTAATACATTTATAGAATGTGAACTTCACCTCCAAAAGAGTGATTTTAATTTGACTGGTGAATGTTTTTAATTCATCTCTTTGTATTTTTTCTCTTCAGATTCTTCCAGTCAGATGTTGATCATCACTGCTGTTATCGCTGCTGTTCTCGCTGTAACCGCATTCATTCTTTACAAGAAGAAGAACCGTGAGTTATTGTTGTTTTCATTTTAGACTTTGACTTAAGGTTTGAATCTATTTTTGACATAAAAAATGAGAAATAAACAGATTTTTCCTTTCAGTTACATTTATCTTCAATTATCTTTGGCTCAGATCCAGTTGAACAAGATTAAAAATGGTTTTTACTGAAAGAAAGCTGAAATGATTACTCTTTTTAATTTTCTTTTTTTCATTTCAGCCAAGCGTCCACCTGCTCGTAAGTAAAGGTTTTCTTCCTAGTTTCAGATGTTTTCTCTGTATTTATAGCGACTAGTTTAGAAGTTTTTCCATCAGAGTTTCATGTTTGTTGAAGCTTCAGTTCAGATGAGGATCCAGACTAACAGTTTCTGATCTCACAGCTGTAGAGAACAAGGAGGTCCAGCAGCAGATGGTTCCAGAAAATCCATCAGCCTAAGAGATGAACTCTCCTCTGAACAGTGAATTTCTTTCTACGTTCAAAGAAATCTGCTTCATTTTTTTTAGTAGCAGAGAGTGTTAGTGCACACGTGTGTTTATGTTTGTGTGATCATGATAGTCTGATCTGTCCTCCATTAAACTGACGCTTCTCTGCTACACTCAGCAGAATAAAACTGCTTCAGGATAAAAATGGATTTGATTTAATCTTTCATTTTTCTCAACAGGTTTTGGAATCAAATCTGCAACAAAACAGTACACAATTTTCTGTGTAAATTGCAGTTTTCACATGGCGATTTATGAAACAACAATCTTCTTTATACAAATAAATAAGGGTTATCAAATACCTCATAGACTCAGTTATTCTTTGCTATTTTAAATCCTTGAAAAAGTTGTCAGCTTGCAAACAGCAACAACCATTAAAGCATAAAATAAACAGAGAAATTGGAGTTTGGTTCATTAAAATGATTTCTTTTCCAGTAAAGTAGAAAATGGTTAAAATCAATAAAAAATTCCACATCTGGTAAATCTGAAGTAAATTAAAGCTGTTGATGGTAACTTGTTCATGCTGATTTAAATGTGTCATTATGGCCCGCAGCAGTCATAGACTGCAAGGACCATATTGTAACTGCTACGAGGGTCGAACACTCAAAAAGGTCCAAAATGTAAAAAAACGCGTCAAAACGCCAAAAAATGAGGTCAAAAGTCGCCCAAAGCACAAAACGACACGACAATTGTGTAACGCAACAAAAATACACATGCACAACACCACCGCACAAACGTCAAAATTGTAATTGCAAAAATGACGACAATAACACAAAAAAGCCCCAAAAAGCCCTCAAAGGAAGCGTCACATACAAATGAAAACTCGTCCTGGGGATTTTTTGCCATTGTCTCGTAACTTCTCAGGCATCCATAGCAGGGTGATGTGGAAAAATTGTTGGAACATTTCATCGGAATGTTGTGAAACTGATATATGCGATTCCCTGGCTCACATTGAACAAAACAATGTCACATACGACAAAATCGATAAAGGAATGAGGGTGTGGTAAACAAAAAACGATCACAAAAAAAGTGCTTATTTTTAAGAATCGACTAACAAAACCCAGATAAATATGTTGGGTATATCCAAACAAAGCTTTTAAATCATACATGATGGCGACACGACCTATGGTTTGGCAGCCATTTTGTGCCAAAATCTGCCATTTTGAGATTTTCGCGTTATTACACAATATGGAAAAATGATCTTTTTTTTTAGCGATTTTCACGAAATTTGACTTGCATGTCCCTAGCGTAAGTCTACAATCACCTCTGGAGTTTTGTTGACCTTTGACCTCGGGAAAAGGCCACCATCTTAAATTTTCTATAAAAATTACCTTTATCACCGGATTCAAACGTAAATTTGTCATTGGCATTTTCATCGATCGTCTCGAAAATTTTTGGGCATCAATGACAAGCTACTGTGAAAAAAAGTTGGAATTAGAAGTTGTAGATTTTGAACGGCGTGCGCGTGGTGAGCTAGCAAATTGGCGCACTGTTTTAACTCCCATGCCTTTCATTGGAATACAGTGTAAATTCAAAGCATGCATCCGTGTCAGGAACTGAATGTGGCAGGATTAATGGGCTCAGGTGTTGCTCGGAGAATAATTAAGAGCGGTGGCCTCTTGGGGCACTATAAAAAGCCTTAGGCAGTCACTGGCAGGATGTGCAGCATTTGGCCACTGGGACCGCCCACTTCCAGTTGTATACATCCGGTTTAGCCTCACAGCACCGGATACTCAAGGCCAATGGGTGAGCTCTTGTAGCTCTGCGGATAGCGCGGCTTTGCGCTTTTTTTTTACCAGGAGCTGAACAGAGCCTTGGGACTTTCTAACGCTCCCAAGAGTGGAACAGCTGCTGTTTTTTTTATACGCTGTTGTTATACGTGGCATGTATACTGATTTTATCAGAACCTTTTATTGATCCTGCGTGGAAAAGGATCCAGTTTGGACTTCAAGGAGGGTTTGTCTGGAGTGTTCGCCGACGGAAATTCTCCAGGGAGGCGATCGGGACATTCGGGGGCCTGGACTCCCCTCACCTACCCCAAAGCTAAGACGAGCGGCACTCAGTGCACTGTGCAGCAAACCCTCGCCTGAGTAGCCAACTGGTGTTTTTAATCTTGTATTTTCAGGGTTGGTTCTGGGTCACCGAACTGCTGGGACCCGTTGTTATTATTTTGTTTTTAGAAAAACTATTCAATTGTTGTCTCCAAATTTTTATTGACCCTGTTTTGTTTTGTCACCAGCGCTGAGGACCCAGGCGTCAGTCCTGTGTGTAAGGTGGAGGTCTTCCCCGGTTTGGAGTGGTGTGTCTTCGGGTGAAGGGTTCGCCGTGTGAGTGTTTTTATCACGTGAGAGGGGTGATTTATATTATAAGTTGACATTTATTTGGGAGCTTCCACCTCTCCTAAGTAAAAAAGGTCCTCAGCCCAGTGAACGGGTGTCTGTTGTGCCCATCTTTTTAACTTCTTTATTTTAACTGGTACATTCCCCTTAAAATCGTAGTTTTATCCCATTTTATCAAGAATGTAGTTGAACCTGGATGAACCTCTTTCCATATATTTTTAATCTCATGTTAATTCAACTTTTCTATTTGAATTCCCCCATTTTTTTAAATTTATTTATTTACGTTAGTCACAGAGAGTGATCAGAACCAACAGAGAATTTCTCTCAGGACCGAATGTCACTCCCCGTGCAACAAGCTTCTAGGTCAGACCTATTGTCTGATCCGGTCACACGTTTAGGGTCCTCCCAGGAGCAAAACCCGTTTTAGACTCTGGGTCTTTTTCACCTAAAGCCTAATAAGATGAAATCTTGTTCTACGTCAACAAGCAGCCTTGTGTTAACACCGCAAGGTTTCCAGCTGCCCACTGTTTCGAACAAGTTCACTCCATTTACGCATGCACAGACATTCACACCAAAAAAAACTTCTTATTTTATTTATTTATTTATTTATTTATTTTTCTAGGCCTTTTAGGGACTGGAACCCTCTTACGTGTTTTAGGCAACAGGACTTGAACCTGTCCCTCAGAATTCTGGGCCACTTCGGGGACTCGAACCCCTGAATAAGCGCTTTACTTGCCTTGTTGTTGTGGTCTGACTGGTTCACGGATAACGTCAATCCGGACCCAGGGATCAGACCAGTCGATTGGCCGGCGTAGAATTCACTACGACGGACTTTCCTCCGGAGACCTGGTCTCACGGGCTGTGCACAGACTTCAATCGGCATGGTCCTCCCCCAAGGACGCAGATATGTTGTCATCGGGCTCGAATGGACCAAAGAATGTCAGATAAATGCATCTAGACATAAAAGAAAAACACAATTATAAACAACAGACCACAACAAGAATCAAGTTTCTCATGCATGAGGGAGAGGAGCAAGAGTGACAGAAAACGTCTACCACGCTTCTCTTCTCAAAGGTCTGCCTCTCCTCATGCTGCTTTTATTAAGAACACAAGTGGGAGGTCATAATTTCAAGACAAAGAGAAAAGTTCATTAGGGGGTGTTGTATAATGACCCATTTGGTTGGATTCTAAGTTCAAACAGTAGTCCTTATCAGCTAAGGACAGTGTGTCGTAAAACCCCCTCTCTTCCTTGCTGGGGATGAGAAGCAGATGAACAAACACACAGAACTGTTTTCAGAAGAGGTAAAAAGGTCAATCTGAGTTAACATTTAAACACACATTTACACAAATACATTTACACAATGATAATACTAAAACAAATTCCTTCACAGTATCGTATCACCAATACACATCCCTAGTAAAGACAGCCCTTATAGAGCCTCACATATCTTGAAAATGCTTTTTCATTTCCTTCCTCAACACAGCTTATTCTGTCACTTAATTAAAAAGATAATAAAAATGGTATTTGACGTTTCATTTTCAAAATGTTCTCTGGTAAATGTGTAGCCAAATTCATTTAGAAATGTCTAATATGACAATTAAAATGGATTAACAGAAACGCTTTTTAATTTTCAAAATGTAACTGCATCAAATGACTCAAAATTACAATGAAAAAGCAATATTTCAAAATGCTTTTTCATTTTATACTTAAAACCGCTTATTCTGTGTCATAATTAAAATGAAAATGCAAAGAGGGGATTGCATTTGCATTTTTCACATCCACCCTGCGATGACTTCAATGTTTTCTCCGTGTGTCCGGCCGCTGAAGTTGGCTTGCGATGCTGTTTTCCATCTGTGTTTTCAAACCTGCATCAAGAATTAGCTCATGTTTATTGATTCACTTTCTTTGGAAGTTTGGCTTCTCTGATGAACCACCAGAGGGCGACAGAGAACTGTAGATATTATTAACACAACGGTCAAATAAATCAACATTTAGCACAAAGTGAACAAACTTAGGTCACGTGCTAACGTTCTGATTCTGTTGGAAAAGCCTTTTGTTTTGATTTCTTCAGGATTTTGGCTCAAAAAGACCAATGACAAATGAAACTCCAATAAAGTTGCTTTAATAATAATTGATAATTTATTGATCCGACAAAGAGGAAATTCTTCTCCGCATTTGAGCCATCCCCTGAGGGAGCGGTGAGCTGCAACTGAACTGCGCTGGGGAGGCAGTAGCGTTAAGGTCTTGCCTAAGGACCCTCACCAAGTGATGTTAATTGCTCGCCATTGATATGGTAATTGCCCCCAGTACCATTGCTCAGGACTCCAGGAATTGAACCCTGGATTCCTGCATGGTAGCCTCTCACCTTACCAACCGAGCCACCCAGCCACTTTATAATGAGGAAATAAATGTTATTTTTTATTGAATTATCAAATGGAGACTCACGTGATAAAAAAGGTTGGTGCTATTTCCAGTTTTAGAAAGAACATGCCTTCTGCACAGTTTGCAGTGAACGTTACTCATTTTGTCAGTTTTTAATGAACTGAAAATTTAATTTTTGACAACATATTTTTTACAGGCCAAATTATAACACTAAATACTTTAGACGTCTTACTTTTTGAACTTTTTTCTGATTTATTTCAAGAAAATAACATCAAAGTAATTTCTTGGTCTGAACACGTCTTTATTGTCATCTAACTGTAAACTCCAATTCAAACATGCTGACAAAACAAGGACAGATTTCCTAGAGATTTCCTAATTCTGCTTCCATGTGATCACATGAAAACAGTCCAATGTTTTGGATTATTCTTCTTCTATATCATTGACATTAAAGCTGCAGCTCTGTCACCAGGAAACAACATGTGACAGGTCCCAGTTTTTGGTGGAACACCGTCTCTGTGATGCTACAGACGCTGCTAAAACACAGTGGATTTCATTCTGTTCTATGTAGAAAAGACTGTTTGATTCATGTCTGATGAATTCATCTTGGAGTATTTATCCTCCACGTCTAGAAGTCCGCTCCGTGAAAATCCTGTCCGACTTTAAAGCGGTCCGTGTTTCCATGGTGACAGAGGGAACAGCTGGTTAGCATCTTTCTAACTTGACTGAACTGAGGGTTGGGGCTTCCAGCACAGAACCAACCTGAGAGCAAATGAACATTCAAATCCTCCACAAGCTAAACCCCATCAGCGTTGGATTGCTGCTGACAGACAGACTTCATTGATGGCATCTTCCGTTCTGGACCTGACGTTTAGCACACCATAGCTGGATTCCAGAGCGCTTTATCAAAGCGCCTTAAGCCCGTTTGGACTCTGGCGCTCCACGCGCTGATGAATAGTGGCGTTTGGAGGAAGTGCGGCTGCGCAGTCCGTCACTGAACACCGTCACTGCCTGGACCTCTTTCTGGGTCCTAGTGCCCTAAAGGTTACAGCTCCTGGTTCCACAAGAAAAAAGTCCATTCTAGAGGCCACTCTGACCTCATCATCATCAAAGACAGCGTTACCTAGCAACCATAGCAAGACCATAGCAGCTATAGAGGGAAACACAACAAACCATCAACGGCGGTTAAAGCAGTCAGACGTTTGTTCTGCAGCTCAGCAAAAATCTCTGCTTTAGGTTTGGGGAGAAAAACAAAGGAAAACACACGGAGAAGGATTCTGCAAAGGAAATCCCAAGTTCTATTGGTAAGTCAGCGTCCTGGAAACATGCTTTGTTGGTTCTGAAGTGGCATGAATGCAGACTTAGATTGGTTTGTTTCCTTGGATTCTTCAGATGGATTCAAGCTGTAAATGTTGTCAGCATAAAGCAAGTTTGGACTAAACTAAAGCAGAAAGTGGCTTTGAAGATGGTCAGGAGAAATGAGGGCTTTTTTCAGGAATTCTTGGAAGAGGAGGACTTCTCCAAACAACCAGAATCTAGGAGGAGGTTTTTTCAGCATTGAGATCAGGATTTAGCATGAGCTTCAATCCCATTTTTGTTCAATCCAAATGTTTACCGTCATATTCAGGAGTTCAACTCTGAAAGCCACCATGACATCATAGACATTAAAGACCCTGTTACCTAGCAACCAAACACAACAAACTGTAGACTATTCAAACTGGACATTTTGGGGCAACAATTCTTTTCTAACTCAAGTTTTTATGAAAAATCCAAATGATGGAAACAGATTGTGTAAAGGAAATGAGGATATATTGGTGAGTCACAGTCCTGGAAACATGAGTTGTGCTCTGATGAAGACGCCTGATCCAAATGTGGATTTTTGAAATGTTCTTCATGAGATTCAAACTGATTGAAGCTTTGAATTAAAGGTGTCAACACATTTCTGCATTGGATTCATTCTGTTTCAGTGTCTAAGGTTGGTTTTGTGGCAGAAACCAAGTTTTTGTTGAACAGTAGCGTTTGAAAAAGCAGAAAGTGGCTTTGAAGATGGTAAAAGGAATATCATGATGGCTTCCACCTGTCTCTTTGCTTTTCCTTTCTTTTTTGGGTTTCTCCTCTTTGGGAGGTTACACAAAACTGCACTTTAACCCAGAAGGAAACAACAACCGCTCCACAATCCCTGAATCCCCTACAGCCTTTATCTAAACATTTACATTGACCATTATCACACATTTGATTGCATTTTCTCAGAAAAATAAGCACAACTTCCTGTTTGTTTGTGTGTGAAATGATTCCAAAAAGCCATGTGTCATCCTGGAGGGACTGGTTTCTCATCAATGCAGACCACCAAGTTTCTCTGGTTTCTGACTATTTGGTGGCTGGTAGGCCTTTTGGGATTTTTGTCAGGGAAAGAAGTGAACCTGGGCTCCAAATATTGGAAGACACTGATCTAAAAGTACTAGGACATCTGGAGAAAGCTCTAGTTCTGCTCCAACTCAGTCCAAAGCACTGAAGATAGATGGAGTTGGATTTGGGAGAGGACTGAGCTCATTCAGATGAAGAAAGAACAAGTCAACAGATGAAGAAGATTTCAGGAAGTTTCCCATTCAACAAGTTCAAGTTTCCAGAGAGCTAGTTTAGCATCCGTGTTCTGGACCAAACCACTGTCCCTCTGAAGGTCCAGACACAGAGAGGCCCAGAGTGACCCCCATTTCTCCTTTTTGCTCTCTCCAGTGGCTGACTCCGCCCCTTAGGACGTCCCCCTGTGTGGATCAGTGGTCAGTGGGTTGGAACCTGCTGCAAATGCAGGCTCTGGTTCTAACTGCTGGATCAGAAGTGGAATGTGAGCTGTAGAGGTGTGTCTGCAGCTGGATGTGGAAAACATGAGGGAGGGGTCAAAGGTCAATCTTTCTTCCAAACAAATGTTGTCAGTCTATTCTCCAACAATGCTCCAACATCTTCAAAGGTTTTTGGTCCCAAATCCAGAGTGTAGCTGGTAGGACGTGATCATTTCAGCCTCAGATTTGGGATCTGTCATCTCTCTGCCACCGTGACACCGAGTGATGAGTTCATGCTCCAAAGCGGCCCGATCGCTGGCTTTAGGGACTATTCCAAAAGCTTTCAATGATGGCGGGGAATGAACATTAGGAACAGATGACGGCTTGAAATGTCTGCTGTTGGTTTCTGATCCAGACAGAAATTCAATCAAATGTCTGTGAATCCATGATTTCCTTAGAATCTTTGACTCTAGATTCAGATCCATCTGGTTCAAAGGATGAAACTGCAGCTAAAAGTCTTTCAAAAGTCCAAATCCTCAAAGATGAAACAGAAAGTTCCTAGAAAGTCAAATGAAAAACAATCAGATTGTCTTAGATAAACCCGTTTGGAAGTTAAAGCATAGAAAGAAAGAAAGTTCCAAAAGCTAAAAGCCTTAAATCAAGAAAAGTCCAAAGAAAAACAGAAATCCCACATTTGGATCAGTAAAGACATGAATTCTCCAGAAACATCCAGAAACAGCTCTGAGCAGCAGCCATGAAGGGACTGAGAACAGACGGACATCAAAGCAGAATCCAAGCAGCACCTTCATCCTGATGAAGCTCCGCCCTCTGACCTTCAGCAGTTACTTCCAGGCCCGCCCCCAGGAGCTTCTGCTGCCTCAAAGAGGAAGGTGGAGGAGGTGAGAGGCTGCACTGGAGCTTTGGACCAAACCCTGTGATGGATGAACAACATCTCCAGGCTGTTTCCAGCCTGACCAGGAGGATCAGAAAACAGCAACAACTTCTCCTCCATCAAACCATGATGTCACCACCAGCAGGTGGAGACAGATATGAGCAGAAATTCTCTAGTTGGCTTCAGATTTCAGAGTTTCCCAAACAAGCAGTAGCACAACTCCACTTTTCTCTCCATCCTCTGAAATCTGATCTTCTGAGGGACGAGAACACATGGAGACTGAGACTACCGGAGCATCACTAGAAGGACAGTTGGACTCCCCTCTGGAAAAAGAAGGCTTGAGCATGTTGACGTGACAAACTCCACATTTCTTCTCTTTGTCATGAGTTGGGATCCTAAAATTGGTGTCATTCATTTTCTTTTCCAGCTCATATGGAGCAGAAAACTGTGCCTGTAGGCTGGAAGCAGGCAAAGGCAACAACAGCAACACTTCCTCACCTGCACCTGTTGTTGTTTGTGTGTTGATCCACAAACACATGCTGTGAAGAGGAACCTGCAGTGAAGGCAGCCATGTTGGAGCCTCACACATGTTCTCATTAGGATCAAATGAACCAGTGTGTTTGAGACTGAAAGAAAGACTGAAGGACAAAGAAATATGAAGATTCATTAAGGATCAAATCCAGACTTTATTCATGTCTTCAGAAAAAAAAGCTGCAGACATTTTACAGACACAATTGAGGTTTATCAAAACTTTTCTGACCAGAAGATGCAGTTCTGGATACAGCCAGAAGGTGTCGCCCTTCTCATTTATAATTCAAGTTCAAACTACAGACCTGGGGGGTATTCCAGGAAGCATGTTTAAACAGCCTGACTTTCACCCTAAACTCTGGCTGAAATCCGCCTGAACTCGCTTACTCTGGGTATGTTTTTTGATTTGATTTGAAATGGTTTATTTCAAGCAATTAAGTAGAAAGAATACACAACAGCAATATAAACATCAGTTATACATTCATACAGTAACTAATCAAACTTAGGATAATTAGACATATTAATAAATATTGCTTGAAAGGGAGTGGAAGGAAGCGAACTTATATAATCCCACCCCGTTATACTATAACCATTTTATTAAATGATTTATCAATATCCGGTTCCCAGTTTTTATCAGACAGAATTAAAAATCATAAGATATCGATAAAGCACATGACAAAGATGAATTACTTAAGTATTACGTCAAAAATAACTATTTTAGAAATCAACATGGCAAATGCAGATCAGTCATCTGAACTATATGCAGATTATGTTACTTATAAAAGCCAAAGTTACTTTTAAAAGTCATTCATGTGCTTTAAAACATAATACTATATCAGTAAAATAGACACAACACTGTTTCAGGAATTTTCATAGCAAAATTCCATCAAGTATCAAAAGTTAAAAACATGTGCAAAATTATGCTACATTAGGAAAGATTTTTGAATCAATTTATCAAGTTTTGGAGAAAGTGAAGTAATATCATTAAAAGTCAATCAATTTAACAATTTTCAATAGGTGATTAATCATTTGTTTTACTTTTTTAAATATATATATATTTTTTTTTATAATAAAGTAATGCTGTAGGGGAAAAGTAAAAAGGGTCCATAAACTGTCGATTGTCCAAGGTTGGTATTTCTTCTTTTACTGATAACAGCCGTTCTTCTGGGTTCAAAACAGTTAATAGTTCTCTTCGATGTTATGTCTGCAGACATTAGATTCAGGTCCATATCCTTCTTCAGCTGATATCAGCTCGGTGAAAGTTGAGGTCAAGTTATTTGCAGGTCAGAACTCTGCTGTTATTCAGGTTACGTAAAGTGATGAATCCACGTGTCATATTTCTTGAAATTATTTGGCTCATTGGTTTATTACTCCATGTTGTTTCAGACGACTGTGATTAAACACTTTTCAAAGTCTTTCATGGTGTTCACAACCACAACCTTGGACCGGTCCTCTGGACCGAGCGGTTTGACGTAAATCCTGCAGCCTTTAACCCAAGTGTTCTCAATCTGCTTACGCTTTCTTGAGAAGCCGTGCATGTTTTGAGATTTCAGCATTCCTTCTGGTCAGATGGTCGTTCAGATAAACAGCCGAACCTTTCAGTTGTTTCCTTTGGGTCATCAAAGCTAGCTTGTGTTTGTGATTCACAAACCTGAAGAGGATCGCTGGTTTATCCGTCTCCTTTCTCCTGGGGAGCAGGTGGCAGGTCTCGATGGTATTGAGATCCAGGGAAATCCCTTTAGATGTGAGAAATGAATGTATTTGCTGATCCAGAGACACAGCACCGATCTCCGTATTGGCACTGCTAGCTACGCTAGCGCTAGCATTAGCAGTGCTAGCTCGAGGCTTGAATGGCACTCCAGTGAGAATGACATTATTCATCCTTACTTGCTGTTCCACATCGTCCAGTCTTTTCTCCAGAATCTCGACCTGGTTTTTCTCGCTGCTCGTTTTGAGCCCGAAATCTTCGGAACTCTTCCATCATATCCCACAGTGGCGTTAGCTTAGCCGACACTTGTTCCATAAAACTTTTCAGCGTTTCTTGAATAATGTCAAGAGTCTTTTTGAGGTCTTCGTATTCCTGGGGTTTCTTCGGGGGCACGGTCAGCTCTCTTTTTTGAAAATCAACCTTTTAAAGTAATTTGAAGATAGTTGTATTCGCAGAGAGGCACGCCACGCGTCCTGCCGTGTAACCCGGAACCGGAGACCGGTATGTCGGTTCCAAAAGACCGGATATGAGTTGGCGTAATTACGCTCGACTTGGTATCCCTGGGTTAATGCTCGTGCACGGAAGGTACATAAAGACATTCTCAATAGATCGCCGATTTCCGGAGTCACCATGGAAACGCGTGGAGAACCAAAGAGAGCGCAATACTTTAGTGAGACGGAGTCTGAGATTTTAATGACGGCGTATGAAGATTATACGTCCATCAAAAAAGTAACACGGCTGCATCATCAAAAGAAAGAGTTTCTGCTTGTAGTAGAAGAACAGACAAAGTAAACGCACAAGTTTTTGATCTTATTTCCATTTTCCTTGTGACGCATAAATATATAACTTATCCAATTTTGCCACCTTAAATGAAATACTTCTATTGGTAACAAATAATTGAGTTAAATTTAATCAACCTAATTTCTGTCGTCTATAAAACTCAATAATTGTTTATACAACTCAAATTTATGTATTTATCCAACTAAATGTCATATTACTCTAATTCAATTAATATTTTTTCCATCTTAATTAATTATATTTCTTGATCTCTCATATGTCTAAGTATGAGCCGGCAGATATGCTCATTTTTATAACAATAAAAAGGACGGGGAAAAAAATGCACGTTGTGCTCAAATTCATTAAAGAATTATCCATCTTTAACATTACCATAATGATAAGTAGAGGTGATATAAACTCATCATCCTCTCTTTCATTCTTACACATGGTGCAGAGACATAAGCATAGTAGGACAAGATAACTCAGCAAAACATGGCAAAACACAGTAAAACAGCTAAACAACTAAACACATTTGGTCAAAAAGCCACACTTAAACCAAAATCCGTCCAGACAGGCAAAGGAAATGGTATCCCACAATCCCTTGCGGTGCCGATCTAACAGCAGCACCAAAGTTACACCTACTTAATTGAATTAATTTGAATGAAAGTAAAATTACTGTCTGATAAATACGTGTTATTTTTAAACTGACTTAACAAAAAAAAGATTTTTAATTATCTTAACTGAAGCAAATAATTAAGTTAGATCAAAGTGAAAAAGTTGAATTTTCCAACATCCATATGTGGTCTTGTCACCCTCTCATGGTGGAAAAAGTATTATCTGAGCTTCTTCATCCACTAAATCATCTTCAAATGGACACGCCATGCTGCTTCACCTCTCTGTAAACAAACTAACCTTCAACTAAACCTGCTCCCGACCAGGTTATGTTCAGAGCATGAGTTGCTATGGCAACTTGACCCACCCTGAAACATACCTCAATTTCTGGAACCGAAAACTGAGGTTATCAACTTCCTTAGCCTCAAACTTACCGTGGGAGCTAGCACAACCTGCTTCCTGGAAAACCCCCCTGACTGATTTGGTTTGGTTTTTGTTATTTTAGCCATCATGTACGAACACATTAGACCTAGAATTACAGAAAAAACATCAAAAATGATTCACAGACTTATTTTAATAAATTAAAATGTATAATTTCTGTCTATTGGAAGTCATTTGAAGTGAAGCTGTGAAAGTGACCACATTTGTTCAACAACCTCATAGCAACAAGAAACTAAGGAGATTTCTCTCCAAAGAAGTTTTTTTCCTCTATTTTCCATCCAAACAAAGACAAACAGATGTTCTGAAAGGCAGAAATGTGTTTCCACCCAGAGGAACCTGCAGCAGCTGCTGATCCATCAGAAGATTCTGGACCTGCAGAGACTTCCCACACAGCTGCCTCTGCCTCCAAAGAAGCTGCTGATCTGCATGGAGAGAGAGCTCTAAGTCTCTGCAACCAAAGCAAAGAAGCAACCAGAGAACAGAAGCACAGAGCTGAAGCAAACATCCCAGAATGTTTGCTTTGGGAGTCCCACCTTCAGTTTGATCCGCTTCAAGACAAAGTCCCACATGAAAGAGATCAAAGTGAGCTAACCAAGCGCTTCATCCAAGAGAAGCAGCTCCAAAGCACAAAGACTCCGTCTGGTTGCAGGAACTCTGGGAAAGAAGGAGCAGGAGGAACTCCTGCAGGAATCTCTGCAGGAAACATCAGCTTGGAAAGAAGAGCTGACTCAGCTGAAACATCAGCTAACATGTCAGCAGTCTGTGGCTGAGACCAAGTCAACACTCCTGCAGCGCTCAGCTGCAGCAAAAAGACACCCAGCAAACGCGGAGAGAGAGAGAGAGAGATTGATTTTTTGATTTTTACAAAAACTTTAATAATCATAATAAATTAAAGACACACTGTACATTAAAAGAAAGATAATAAGACCTAAAAGGTACCCCATTGCGGAGCAACAACAAAAATCAGTATGTAGCCTGTAATCCATTAGAATTTGAACACTATGTTATTATCCTCCCCGATAGTACACAGAACTCCCTCCAGAGCCCAGGTATTTTTAAACTTTTGAAGGTCGTCAATCAACCTAAAGTAAGCGTATTCAACATTCACACGACTTTTCGGAAGAGAAAAAAACATAAAGGGAACATCCACACAACCAACAGAGAGTAACCGGTTTTTCCTTGTTAGCCAGATTGCAAGTTTAGCTGTTGCAAAAATAAAATTGAGTATGGTGTGTACATGTTTCCTTCGGGCTGTATATTTGGGGCCAAAAATGAACAACGGGAAAGAGAACACCTCCCCGAGCCTGAGACACCAGTCCTCCAAAACTGTGAACATACGCCTTAGCCTGTTACACTCGATTGCCAAATGTGCCAGAGTTTCAGATGTCCCACAAAAATCACATTTGTCTGATTGAGTTGGAACAAAGTGTGCTTTGTATCTGTTCGTAGCTATAGCACCGTGTACAATTCTCCACTGGAGATCAGCTGCGCGCTTTTCAACAGGCAACTTGTACAGGCACCGCCAGCGTCCTTTTGGAGTGTGCCCTGTTCCAAAAACCTTAGTCCACTTGGAGGCTTTATGTCTTTCAACGACTGCAGACGTCATACTTTCACGCATGTGGTGTAGAGTGTCTTCTTTGCCATGGTCTTAAACTCCCCGTCTCCTGCATTACTGAAGGCAAGCAGTTTATCCTCATCCTCTGTCCAATCCTCAACATTTGGGGAGACGGTCAAGGGCGGAAAAGAATATTGCGAAGTACCAGTCCAGCTTTCATTGAGTAGTTGAAGAAAATGTTTCCACTGCGCAGGAACAGATTTCATGACGTCATCCACCACTTTATCTAGGAGCCTGGGACGTAGACCAACCCGTTGTCTCATGGCTTCCAAGGGTAAGAGCAAGTGACCCAGCTTCAAACAACCAACATTGCTCAATGCTGATCTAACTGAGAACAAAGAGATGAGAGTCAATGAGGGTATTAAAGAACAAGGGTTTTTCGAGTATCCACAGTCCAGGAGTGGCATCCTGAGCACGGATAAACCTTAAAGCTCTCCAGGCGTCAAGAACTGAACTATAGAAAGGAGTGAGACCACTTAAATCTAGATGCCCTCTGGTCACAAGGAAGAGCTGCTTGTCATAGCCAAGGCAACCGGCTCTTAGGAGGATTCTGGGAGTGTCGAGCCATCGCATGCCGCTGTGATACAGCAGCCGCTGGGCAGTTCGCAGTCTGAAAGCCATCAGTCTGGATGTGACGTCAATTAATCCCTGCCCCCCTTCTGATAGCGGCAGAAACAGGGAGGCTTCTCATGTCCAATGTTTACCGTTCCAGAAAAAGTCGGTAAGCACACGCTGCACCTTGGTGAGTAGATCTTTAGGAGGGGAAAGAACCAGCAGTTTCTGCCAGAGCATTGAGGCCACTAGGTTGTTTGTAATCAGGACACGTCCTCTTTAAGACAGCTGAGGTAGCAACCATTTCCATTTAGACAACCTAGCACAAACTATGTCCAACGTCCCATCCCAATTTCTTTTGGATGAAAGACAAATAGGAAGACAAATACTTGTTCTTCTAATATTGGATCCAAATGTTGGTAGAAAGTAAAGCAGCATATAAACAGACATTTCATCTGAACTAAACTTCAGATTAACCTCCGCTTTCTCTTAAATGTCAGTTAAACTCTGCCTGTCAACCTTCTACAATCACCCAACTATAATTGCCTGTACTAAGAGAAACTCAACATTACTCCTGGTTAAACCCACAGGGCTAAACAGGAAAAAATATACATCTGAAATGTTTGGTTCCCGGGTTGTCCTCATAAACAAGTTTTTATGTACTCCTGTTAGGGCTGGGCGATATGGCCTAAAAATAAAAACCCCAAATTTTTTTTTTCAATTCGATTCACGATTTTCTCCCGATTTTAATTTGCCCCCTGCCCTAATTAAGGAAAGCAATAAGTACAAATGACAGACAACTTAAAGCAAATTTTGCTTTTATTTAATCAAACACAAGAGAAATGTAACCCCCGTATCTGGGATGAATAATAAAAAATTCAACACACTCTTCAAATCAAAGTACAAGATTTTTCTTCTTCTCTCTCCCTTTTGGACCTGTGTTGTTTATATAATTTTTGTCTTGTTTTCGTCTTATTGTGTCATTCTACACTTGTTTTCACTTGTCCAAAATAAAAAGGTTACTTACTTAAAGTCCCAGCTGTGTTTTAAGGTTTTAAATAAATTAAAAAATGAATAAAACCCCGTCTTCTCCACGGAGAAGATGATAAAGCTGCAGTTGCGCGGTCACCCGCCCCACGTTTCAAATTAATATGCCGGTGTAAGTAATAATTACAACGCAGTATTCTTTATTAACAAATATTATAACAAATATTATATAACAAACTTACTATTGAAGTATGTATACAGCCATTGTAGAGTGAATATGTTTGTGTGTGTCAGGGCGCGTGCGTGTCTAACAGGACTGAGTGTGTGCCAGGCGAGCGCGCGTGAGAGCCTTTACTGCGATGGGCTTTAGGCAAATGTTGAAGCGTGGGGTCTCTTCCTCCCCGTAAGTGGCAGTAAACCCATCCCACTTCCATCAACAGATGATTTTATTCCTTAGGGAACAAACTTCCCACACTCACCAGTAGCCATGCTGTCGCTAGATGTTTCGTGTGTGCTATGATGTTGTTTGTCGCTTGCCATACCGCCGTGTGAAACTAGCGCTACAGAAGCTCTGGGGAGCCAAAAAACGCGCCATTACACAAAAACTCGATTTAGTTATTTTTGAAAATGCCCGTGACAAAAAATTCTAATTAATTCATTCAATCTATTTATCACCCAGGCCCAACTCCTGTATATCCATACCTTTTAGCAGTAGCATAAACTTTAAAAAAACATCACTGTTGTTTTGCATTATTGAACAACAAATCCTGAAAATGTTTTCCACAGTTTTTCACTTTACATTCTAAAACATTTCATATTTATGCAAAGCTGGTATGAAAAGCCTGTCACAGTCTTCAGTTCTGTTTTATTTTATCTGTTGAGTCTTGTGTGTAGGTTGGCTGTGGGTTGTCCAGAAGGCCTTTTTCTTTACAAGAAAAAGACTTCTCTCCTGTATGAGTTCTCATGTGTGAATTGAGATTAGATATTTGACTAAAACTTTTTTTACATTCTTTACAAGAGAAAGGCTTCTCTCCTGTGTGAGTTCTCATGTGTGTTTTAAGACTAGATTTTTGACTAAAACTTTTTTTACATTCTTTACAAGAAAAAGGCTTCTCTCCTGTGTGAGTTCTCATGTGTATTTTTAGATCAGATGAACGACTAAATCTTTTTTTACATTCTTTACAAGAAAAAGGCTTCTCTCCTGTGTGAGTTCTCATGTGTGTTTTTAGATCAAATGCACGACTAAAACTTTTTTCACACTCTTTACAAGAAAAAGGCTTTTCTCCTGTATGAATTCTCATGTGTCTTTTAAGATAAGATATGCAATTAAAACTTTTTTTACATTCTTTACAAGAAAATTGCTTATCTTTTGCATGGATTCTTGCGTGAGTTCTGAATAGAGATTTGTTACAAAAGCTTTTGCCACATTCTTTACAGATATAACATCTTTCATCAGATCCAGTTTCCATGTAGTCAGACAGGTTAGTAATTATTCTTGAGTTTTTACCAGACTTGATCGAGGAAAGACTCTCTTCTTTTGGGGATTGTTTGTATTTCTTACGCAAGCTTGCCTTCTTGGGATGAAGATCAGAGTCACACTGACTTTCTGAAATGTGAGAGCTGCCCACACTTTGGACACGACTTCTGTCTCTTCTCTTCCTCTGATCTCTGTTCTGTGGTTCTGTTTCTTCATCTGTACTTGATGTTGATTCTGTCTCTCCATCTGTAGTTGTTGTTGATTCTGTCTCACCATCTGTAGTTGTTGTTGATCCTGTCTCCTCATCAGTAGTTGATGTTGATTCTGTCTCTGCATCTGTAGTTGATGTTGATTCTTCATGTTGGTTTTTTTCATCCTGACTATCAGTTACATTAAAGCTCTGCTGATTGGTAAGATCTGCTTCACTGTTCTCATCTTCCTTATATCTAGGAATCTCCATCAAGGTATCAGTCTCCTGCTTCAGATCAATCTGATCTTCATCCTGACTGTTGAAGAGCGCATCTGGCTCCTCATTAATCTGTGATGGTTCTGTTACACCCTGTTGCTCTTCAATTTGTGGAAGTTCTTGTTCTTCCTGTTCCCCGCTGAAGTTCCTTTGCTGGTTGCAGAGATCGTCCTCTTCAGTCATCCATTGCTGGGGGAGGGCTGCAGAAACACAAGAAGAGGGTCGTTAAGATGTTTTGATGACTTTGTGTGTTATAAGGACCAATAAAAATTCAAATAGTGTCAGTCAGAATATGCACAATATTTTTTTAGAGTTTCTTCTGTTTTCTTTAGCACAGCAGCACAACTCAGTTAATAAACTGTTGTCTGAACCAGTTGAAAATAAAAAAGGAAACGAATTGGCAAAACAGAACTGAACCAACATGCAGTAATACTGTGGTTCCCAAACTGGGGGGCGTGCCCCTAGGGGGGGCGTGGAGGTATTGCAGGGGGGGCGCAGCAAGGCTACGGCTTCCCGGGTTAGTTACAACAGCATGGACAAGTTTGTGACAGCGCTCCCAGCTAAACGCAAACCAGATGATGAATCTTCACCAAATGTAGCAACTTCAAAAGCAAAGACAAGAAAATATGAGGAGGCATATCTCGCACTCGGCTTCACGACCACAACAGTGAGTAATGAGGAAAGACCACAGTGCGTTGTGTGTCTAAAAATACTAACTTGCGACAGTCTGAAGCCCAACAAATTAAAACGCCACTTTGAGACAACACATCCCGAGCACAAAGAAAAGCCGGTGGAGTTCCTCAGAAAAAAACTCACACACTGTTGTGCACAGCAGAGTCGCTTTACTAAGGCAGCATCCCTGCCTGCAAATGCTCAGCTCGCCTCCTACAAAGTTGCCTACAGAGTTGCTCAGTGTAAAAAGCCACACACTATCGCCAAGGAATTAATACTTCCCTCTGCGATTGACATGGTCTCAACTATGATCGACGAAGCCACTGCCAGCAAGCTTAAGGCCATTCCTCTCTCAAACGATACTATCTCAAGGCGTATTTATGATATGTCAAAAGACATAGAAGAGGAGCTAAATGACAAGATACGGGACCGACGCTTTGCTCTGCAGATGGATGAGGTGACTGACAGTAATAAAGACTGCTTATTGATAACATACGTCAGATTCATTGATGTCGACGATTTGAGGGAGGATTTGCTTTTCTGCAAACAAGTGACGAGCAGAGCCACTGGAGACAAACTGTTTAAAACAATTGACACTTACTTGAGAGAGACTGATCTGAAATGGGAGGACTGTGTGGGGATCTGCACAGACGGGGCTCAGGCCATGGCTGGGAGTAGAGAGGGGCTGCAAGCGCTCATCAAGCGCGTCTCCCCTAACGTGCAGTGGACACACTGTATGACACACCGAGAGGCGCTGGCATCTAAACAGCTCAGTCCTGACCTGCACGATGTTATGACGGATGTCATCACTACATTGAACTACATTAAAAAACGACCTGTCAAAGCACGTATTTTCTCTGCTCTGACCACACAGCTGTTCTGTTTCACAGCGTGTTCCTATGGCTGTCATGTGGGAAGGTTTTATCCAGGGTCTTTGAACTGCAGGATGAGATCCACATCTTTTTGGAGGAGGAGGAAAATGAACTTGCCCACAAGTTTAACAACAACAAGTTCCTCATGAAACTTGCGTACCTAAGTGACATGTTTGAAAAACTCAATGAGCTAAATCTGCAGATGCAGGGCAGCAACACACACCTTCCACATCTGGCAGATAAAATCACATCATTCACAAGAAAGCTTGAGATGTGTGAGCAGCAAGTTACAGAGGGAAATATGGACTCGTTTGAGAACCTGAAGTCATTCATTGAGGTCATCAAGCTGCAGAACACAGTGATCCCATGCATGAAAGCCCACATCTCTGCCCTCCAAAAGCATTTCCAGAGGTATTTCCCAGTGCAGGATCCTACACAATATGACTGGATCCGAGACCCATTCAGTGCAACACCACCTGTCGAATTCAGCACTACAGAGAATGAACAGTTCATTGATGTCACCTCCGATTCAACAATGAGGCTGGAGTTTCAGTCTAAGACACTAGCTGCATTTTGGATTGGAGTGGAGAAAGATTTCCCACTGCTAAGTAAAAGAGCTCTGGCCACACTCCTTCCATTTGCCACGTCTTCCCTATGTGAGATAGGGTTTTCTGCTGTGGCCTCCATCAAGACTAAATACAGATCAAAGCTGGACACTGAAAATTATCTAAGAGTAGCAGTCTCACAGCTGCAGCCCCGATTTGAGAAGATGTGCAGCATGAAGCAAGCCCACACCAGTCACTGAGAAGATGTGGACATTAAAGGACAGTTTTTGCAGAGTTAAATGTTCAGGATTTTGTTATTTTCTTCAGAGAGCTGGTAAAGTGTAAAAGGCCACTTTCATGCAGGAATGGAGTTTATAAGAAGATGTGTTGAAAGCCATGAACACCATTACATGATAACATTTTATGATACATGATGCAGTGTCACTTTTAATAATTGTAAAGGTGATTTGTCTTTTTTTTTGTTTTGTTCTGGAAGAAGTTGCCAATTTGTATGACTTACAATGTTAAGTAAAGTCCAGTGGAGTTTAGAAACAAAGGATTTGTATGTTTGTGTCAGTGTGGGGGGGCTCGAAAATATTCTAATCTTCAGAAAGGGGGGCCCTGCAGAAAAAGTTTGGGAACCACTGCAGTAATAAATCAAAGAGCAAAGTATCTTCAAGAAATATGATGCCTAGATTCATCGCTTTCTCTAAAAGTCTGACATAACTCTAAATAATTCTCAGCCTGGCTCTGACCTGCAGACAACTTGACCTCAACTTTCACCGCAGCTGATATCAGCTGAAGAAGGATATGGACCTGAATCTAATGTCTGCAGACATAACAGTGAAGAGAACTATAAACTGTTTAAACCCAGAAGAACGGCTGTTAATCAGCAGAAGAAGGAATACCGACCTTGGACATTCGAAAGATTATGGACATTTTTTTTATTTTACTTCACAGCATTACCTTATTATAAAAATAAATAAATAAATACATACATAAATAAATACAAAAAATAATAAAACAAATGATTATTCAATTAATGAAGATGGTTACATTGATTAACTTTTAATTATATTACTTCACTTGCTCCAAAAATGGATAAATTGATTCACAATTTTTTCCTAATGTAACATGATTTTGCACGTATTTTGAACTTTAGATACTTGATCAAATTTTTCTATGAAAATGTTATGTCTATTTTACTGATATAGTATAATTTTTTAATCATAAAAATGACTTTTCTAAGTAACATAATCTGCACATATTTTGGATAAATGATATAATAAGTAAGTAATTCATATTTGTCATGTGCTATATTGATATTTCAGGATTAAATTCTGTCTGATAAAAGTTATGAACCGGATAATGATAAATCATGTAATAAAATGGTTATAGTATAACGGGGTGGGATTATATAAGTTCGTTTCCTTCCACTCCCTTTCAAGCAATATTTATTAATATGTCTAATTATCCTAAGTTTGATTCATCATTGTATGAATGCACAACTGATGATTGTAATGTTTGTGTATTATTCTCATTTGATTGCTTGAAATAAGCCATTTCAAATAAAAAATAAATAAATAAATAAATCTTTCACACATGCACAATAAGTGTTATAAGAAAAAGTGTCTAGTTTGTCTAGTTTGATTGACAGACAGACCCATTCTCCTGAAAAAGCTCTTCATGAAATAAATCAGTCATTGTGAAAAACAGCAACATGAAAATCAAAGCTACTTTGGAAAATATTGATTTTGAAATCCAAGGTTTTGAAAAAAGACGTAGAATTATAATAATATTCCACATGATTAAAAAATAATATTTTAAAATGCTGTTTTAAAATAATGAACAGGTTTTTAAAGCAAAATGAAATATATTGAATAATATAATGGCTAATTTAAAATCTGTTTGCATGTTTTTCACAATTTCATGATCTTTATATATTTATATGAGATTTATTGGTTGATTGTTTATTTGCATGAGGTCATATTTATTTATTTAAGTAAATATGTATTTATTTAATTATGAACAGTATAGGACTCAATACTGGAAGTGCAGACTCTGTGAAATTAAAATTGTGATATTGACCCGTGTGCACTTTATTTGTTATTTTCCTACAAACCAACCTGGAAAATCTCTGAGGCAAATTATGAATTGTATTGAATCTACCTATACTATACAAAATCATTTCAAAAAAAGATAAACTGATAATGGAAAATACAATTAGGATTGGGTCATGGTAGGTGTATTTTATTATAACGTAAAAATGCCCAGGTACATCACAGCAGACAACACACATGTGATGCAGAAAAAACTGTTCAGTCCATCATTCCAGTCTGATGTGTGGAAACACTTGAATTTAGCTAAGACACATGACCATAAAGTGTGGTAGAATGTTCTAATAATGTTCCCGTTGTGTTCTTGTTTACTTGTTTGTACACATACAGTGCCCTGCAAAAGTATTCGGACCCTTGTAGGGCTGCATGATATGAGAAAAACGTGCAATATTAGTGATAAATATGGCGATAACCATATAACTTTGGTATCTGAAAAATAAGCAAACAACCAAAAACCTTCCCATTTAATTGCAACAGTTTAAAAATTATACTCCAAATGACTCTAGTCTACATAAGAGATGAACATCTAAAATAAAAGATGTCCATCTGATTGTTCAAATGCATACATTTATTTATTTGACTCGTAAAATACTTCAAGCTGCCATAAGATTCTTTAGCACAGGGGTGTCAAACATACAGCCCGTGGGCCGTATCCGGCCCGCCAGGTGGTTAAGTCCGGCCCACACATGAAGAGTAAAAATCATAAGGATGGTTAAAAAATAAAGCAAGTTTCTAGTCCATTCCTAGAAATAACCGAAATGCGCAATTCCGCCCCTAGGGGGAGCAAAGGAAAGGCAAAACAGGTGAAACAGCATATCTCTGCATGTGCCAAAAATGAAATGTAACAGCTCTGTGTCTGGGTAAGATACACTTTGGTTCCCTATGAGCCTTACCGCTGTTATCTTGCTATAAGGATGATCAGTAGCAACACCCTAATGACCAAAATGTTGTCAAAAAGTGAAGTGGAGTGAAGAGATTTCCAGGAAAAATGGACAGTTTTTTTTTTCTTTCACTAAGCTGAATGCAAAACCCCCATGCTTGTCATGTCATCAACAGGTTGCAGTGTTCAAAGAATATAACATTCAGCACCACTAAGAGACTTACCATAAAGAAAAGTTTCTGGATTGCTTCCGTGTCAGATGTAAAATATTCAGTCTATATAAAATTAAATAGACCAACTTCTTTTTAGTCTCAATCAGTCTGGTACATCTGCACACTGGAATTTTGAACTTTGAGTTCCAGAAAATGGCAAAATGTGGAATATGGAATGTCAACATTAATATCAGGGATCTGCAGTGTTTATGACAGGAAGTGCAGATTCTAAATGTTCTGAACAACTGCGACACCATCAAATATAATAGTAATAATAATAATAATAATAATAATAATACAAAAAATGTATAAAGACATTTCCAATACATCTGAAATGCTATTTACTTAACAGCAGGTCAAATAGCTATATGAAACATATTTAGGCATTAACTCAAAAAAGTACTATCGTAACAATTTTGCATAAGGAAAATAGATCAAAGTTAAAAGAGTATTGCAAATATATTTGTTAGAAACCAAAAGTACTGCATTTGTGGTATGTCAGACCTGCAGCCATAGGATTGGATAAATCGGAACAAAATACCATCAATATTTCTAAGAACTTAACAACCAATGAACATGAAAAAAATAAGTTATTTTGTTTTATTTATCTTTGGTTCCATAATGTGACAGGGCCCCGAGTAACTTAATGTGTCTGTCTTGGTGCTTTTATTGCATGTAAAATTAATTGTTTTTACTTTTTCCTTAATTCTACTAATTATAATCATATACATTTTCTTTATTTGAACAGCATCATTATCTATTTTCATCTCCAGTAAATGAAGAGATGATATTTATTTATTGTTCACATGTCATTTGGACATTTGTCAGAAGGAACAGAAAGTCTGGGTTTAATCTGATCTTGGTTGGTTTTTATTCAACAAACTGAACTTGTAACTTCATAAATGTCAGCCGCTGCGACGCCAGAAACAAACAGCTGTGCAGTCATAAACATTGATCCACTTTGTGCTTTTCCCGCTCACGTTTCATCCTCAGACACGCGCTCATATCACCACGCCTGTCATCTCACCAACAACAGTTTCACAACACCGGATCATCATTATCATTTCACAGAGGGAAACGTTGTTTTTGGTTTTGTCATTTAAATCACCTGTTTCTGGCACTATTTATATTGGCGGGCGGAGTCACAGTTACAGCGCTGTGTGAATGGACCCCTTATGACCCCACAGGGAAAAAAGGTCATTGTGAGCAGAGATGATCACTCAAACTTGTTTTTTTTTTTTATCAAGTCTAAGAAATAAAAACAGACGACAGACCCAGTACTGACAGTATTGTTGTCACGTCCCGCGTTTTACTGTCTTTTCCTCTGCATGATAACTGTGGAACGTGTCCCACGTTGTCGACCCCTGAAATGTTTTGTGGAGTTAAGAAGTTGGTCAACATTTCTTTGGATTGTTTGTGTTAAATTACAGAACTCTAGACGTGATGTTTGTTTTTTTGTTATTTTTCTTAATTGTTGGAGATTTGAGAAAAAATGTATTTAATTTATTTAATTTAATTTAAAAAATTTTTTTAAGAAAACTTAAAAAAAAAACCTTGTTGGTGAAAATGTAGAGGATGAAAGTCTGACATAAGAAAAATTCAAAAAGCGACTTTAGTTGTAACTTAACTTAAAAATACCTCAAAATCAGGCTTTTCACAGCAATTATTAGGTTAGATTGATTAAAAATAGATTCATTAAATTACTTAGTAACAGACAATGATTGCTTAATGACATGACAGCTCTAATTATACTGTCAAAATTCAGTTATGATAATAAATTAAAAGCAACCTTTTATATATTATTGACAGAAAAACAGAAATATAAAGTATTTTGTTAAACAGTGAAGTGGAACTTTGTGGTTCTTGTTGGGTTTTGGTCTGGAAGAAACTGGATCAAATGGTTCTTTTAGTGTTAAAGGTTCCAGACTCTTGATCTCCACTGAAGCTATGAGTATGAAATGTCATTCCACAGACAAACCATCAACAAAATGATCCTGATGCTGCTGAGGTTCTTATGGAAGTGAAGCAAATCTCAGCAGAGATGCAGTTTTTCTAAACTGAAATCACTGACATTAAACAGCCTGAACATTCATGGAGCTGAACTGGACACAGAAAAACCTCCCTGTTGTGTTTCCACCCACCAATGAGGAGCAGTTTGATGAAGATGAAGCTGCACTGGAGGAAGAATCAGTCCAGAGAATGGAGAACAATTCTGACACTAAGCAGTTTTTCACTGATGTGTTCAGGTTTGAATCTTTTCTGTCTGCAGATCCATGAGCAGGACCCTGTCTTTGGGTTTTAGCTTGAAATGTAGTTTTGGAAATAGAATCTGTCTGAATGTCTGGAATTGGAGACATGGAGACATCAAAGAGGTTTAGATGGATTTTGGGTTTGACAGAGAAATCTGCTGAAAAGAACTGAACTACAAACTTAGAACCACAGACGACAAAACAGATTGTACTTTTTTATCTGCTCACAATTTTCTTTTTGATCTGTTAAGGTTTCCTGTTTGTCGTTAGCTGGAGGGACTAACTAAGATCATATGATTTGAAGAATGTTGTCGGCTGCACTGACCAACAATGTCTTCTGTCTTTTCAACAGGAAGGGACAGAAGAGACTCTTCCAGGACACGCTGTTGATGGACTGCATGTTTGGAGAGCTTGAAGCTCAAGATAGAACCGTTGTTGAAGTGAACATACCGATAGTGTGGAGATGAAGATCAGAGTCACACTGACCTGCTGACATGTGAGAGCTGTCCACACTTTGGACATGACTTCTGTCCCTCCTCTTCCTCTGATCTCTGTTCTGTGGGTCTGTCTCTTCATCTGTAGTTGATGTTGATTCTTCACGTTGGTTTTCTTCTTCATCCTGACTATCAGTTACATTAAAGCTCTCATGCTCCTCTTGAATCTGTGGAGGTTCTGGTTCCTGCAGTTCCTCTTGAATCTGTGGAGGTTCTGGTTCCTCCTGTTCCTCTTCAATCTGTGGAGGTTCTGGTTCCTCCTGTTCCACTCTGAAGTTCCTCTGCTGGTTGCAGAGATCTTCCTCTTCAATCATCCAATGCTGGGGGAGGACTGCAGGGACACAAACACAACAAGGAGCCTTTTAAACGTTTCCAGGACTTTTGTTTTTTTTAAGCATCAATAAACTCTGTGATCATTGGAGAAAATGTCTGAGGAGTCTGGAGGACCAGAAGAGATTAGTTGAAAAAATAAATGTAGATGCCATTAATTTCTTTAATAAATGTATCATTAATTTCTTAAAATTGGAAATAAAAAATCAAAATTGTCATTAACACGTCAATGATCACTCAGGGATCATGTGTGACACATGTTACTGGCATCTGCATTTATGGCGCACAGTCGGGACTTGAACAAACCGGGGTGTGGTTCCACTAGCACAAGCAGCTGCTCCAGATGTGTACATTGGAATGTGTACACAAGTGGCTTCTGGGCAGTTGTGGACAGATGTACACATATATACACAACTGGACACACTGGACCCTCCAGCAGACAGGCTGTAGGTAAAGACAAAGTCTAGAGTGTGTTCTCTGTTGTGAGAAGCTGTGGGACATTTTTGAAATCTGTGGAACACTCACAATCATGACATCATCAATGTTGTCCACATGTCAATCAAAATCACCAATGATTGAAATCCTATTCTACCAGATGTGAAGTGAAGATAAAAATGGAAAAACATCTTTTATAAAGCAGGAGGGGGCGGGTGGTCTGTAGACAGCGACAATAGTAGAGGTTTTAGGGCCGGGCAGTACAGACAATTGCCCAGGGTGCAAATGCAACATGGGGCGCCATCCCCGTGCTTGGAAGACAAAAAAATCTGTTCCTCAATCAGTTTTCTATTATGTGTTAAATCACAGACTTTGGAACGGACTAAAACCTGTGAACTGCACAGTCCTGTCTTTGAGAAGGAAAAGGGGAGGGGTTATGGGCACAGGCAGCGTGCCATCATGGCGTGCCTTTAGGTGACTCAGCTCATTCTAATAATGTCATTCTTTATTAAATATTTTAGAAATATTTATGACCTCTTTATTTTTCATATAAATGTATTTTTGACATCTGCCTGTGGTTTAGTTGGTGTCAGTATTTTATATAAAGACAGCAGGTAAAGCAGTAAAACAGCTGCACTTAATGAGATCATAAATAAACTATAGATCATTTGTTAATAAACGTTTGAGGTTTATGGAGGATTTTTACTGTTGGTGTTGCAAAGAATTGGGAAACCTTCAAATATTTTGAAGTAATCCCACTGACTGATTTTGACAGAATATATTTTTATGGAGAGCTAAATTTTATATTACTTAAGGTTTAACTTGATTTATTCTGGATTAATATTCCTTTCTATTTTTATTCATTTTCAGTTCAGTTTTAGTGTTTTCAGCAAATGTTTATCTTTTTTGGTCCGAAACCTAAGCAGGTTTTGGATTTAGGCCCCTTGTGCAACTGCATTTGATATTTCTGAGTTTTGATACTTGTAAAATGGACAAATAAAGATAGAGAACACAAAAGGAAGTCATAAAATTTCTATGTGTGCGGGGAGAGAGGGGGTTACTCGCCCGGGGAGTAAGTTAGTGTAGAACCACCACTGACTGAGTGACAGACGGGTCCCCACAAAGACAAGCATGAAGCTCAAAGGGCTTCTACTCTGTTTCTTTGATGAAGGTCACATACCTATGTGGTGTAGCTGCAGCTGTGGTTTCCAGATGACATCCAGCAGTCTGCGCTGACGACAGAGCTCCTGCTCGTACTGGACGATGGTTCCTTCACAGAGTCTGCAGATTTCTTCAGCAGCAGCAGCTAGTCGCTCGCTGATCAACTCTCTCAGAGACTGAAGGGAAGACATGGTTCCTGCTCCGATCTTCAGCTCCAACTCCCACAAACACCGCCGTCCTCTTCACTGCAGCTCCGATCGATCATCTGACTGCTAGTCTCACAATCACAGCAATCCACGTTGTCTTTCCGTTCAACACTTCTTCACTCATTTACGAGACTTTGGAAAATGCTGAGAGTTCCCACACGAACCACGTATCGTCCTTTCTGTCCAAAAACCTCACAAACGTCCCAACAAAACACCACCGTCCTCTCAACACAAGCTAACGCTGCTAGCGCCTCGTGCTGTGTACTTCCGGGTTACGTGACCAGACTTTATTTTAAAAAGAAACGTCTAAACTGCGTAACTGAACCTCGATATGGTTCAAAAAGCTTCCGTTCCTTTTTTAAACTTATCGTTGAGAACAAATAGAACAAATAGTTGCGTCTAATTCCAATGTTCAGATTTGACTACAAAACGCATCAGAGACTAACTAAACCTGATCACAATGTTTATTGTATTTATATACTACAGTAATTAGTAAGTAAACATAGAAACACAAATTAAAAAAGAACATTTCAAGCAAAATATCCTAAAAAACTGTTTCTAAAGTGAATAATTTTGACTTTAAATAAACATTAAACTGTATAGTTAATTACAAAGACAAGCAATAATTTTGAAATTCTTATTACAGTGAAAAAAACAATAGAGAACTCTACTTAATTTAATTACAATTAGATTAAGATATTTATGAAGTATATAACTGAGATGTAACGTAATAAAATAAAAGTGAAAAAACTAAAGATTTTTGGAATGCAAACATTTTTCACCAACAATCTTCCAAGATTTTAAACCTGTTTCTTGTTTCTGTGTCTTCTTCAAAGATTTGTTCAGTAAAAAAACTGAGAAATATTCAAATAAATTCACTGATTTTTTCAGGTTAAGACAAAAAAAACACTTAACATTTTAATTTACAGTACAGACCAAAAGTTTGGACACACCTTCTCATTGAAAGAATTTTCTTTATTTTCATGACTATGAAAATTGTAGATTCACACTGAAGGCATCAAAACTATGAATGAACACATGTGGAATTCTATACATAACAAAAAAGTGTGAATCAACTGAGAATATGTCATATTGTAGGTTCTTCATAGTAGCCACCTTTGGCTTTGATTATTGCTTTGCACACTTTTGGCATTCTCTGGATGAGCTTCAAAAATGTTGAGAAATGCAGAAATGTGTGCTGCAGATGCCATGTTTGCCACTAGAGGGCAGCACAGCAGCTTCAGTCTTTGTCATTGTTGCTGTGTGAGCCTGAAGGAGCTTCAAAGGCCGCCTTTACACTGCAGGTCTTGATGCCCATATCCGATTTTCTGACTATATCCGATTTTTTTGACGACCCGCTTACATCATCTTTTAAAAGTGACCCGTATCTGATTTTTGCATTTACACTTTACAATGCTGAAACTATCAAACGTAGACGTTCTGAGGACTACGTAGCAGCATTTCCGCCTTCCGCGGACCTCTTTCGGACTTTTGTGACTGCGGTTGTCATGGAGGCAACGCGGCAACGGAAGGAGGCGTTGCCTTGGGCGCTTCTGAGGGGATGCATGGGAGAGGAAAAGGAGGGCTGCTCGGCCGTCTTATGTGCTCTTTCTGAATTATGAATGAGGAAGTGTTTGCAGACGTTGTGGTGTACTAACAGTTTGATCCAAGTGTTGAACCTTTCCTGCGCGATGACTTCTCTTTTCTGACCGTAGTCAGAAACACACGGGAGATTTCCTCGGGGTTCTCTTTTCCGTTCTGAACCCTCAGCCTCCAGATTGGGCTAAGAAAGACTCCTAAACTTTTGGGGGAGACACCTTATTTTTAATTTACGTTTCTCCGACACTCCCCCGCTCCGCGCTCACACCCGCTCTCCTCTCCTTAAATTACACGCACACACACGCAAGCACGCGCGCGCACACACACACACTGTCCCCATCATACACGCCCCCCAAACGGTGTCCCGCTTCATTAGTTACCGTTTGCGTCCCGACCGGACCGGACATAACAGCGATTTCCAACTACGGTCTGAAGCCTGAGGCTGAAAGGTAACACGCTGACAGCAAAATCAGCACAAAAAGCATCTTAATAAGTCATGTGATCTCAGTTGGTGGTGTCCTGAGTTGACGTCACTGACGTACGACTCGCATTTACTGGGGAATATCCGATTTTTCTGCTTACATGGCACACGCAAATGCACGTATCCGATTTGTTTCCGATTTATTTCCACATATGAGAGAGGCCTGTATCCGATCTGAGAAAAACGGAATCCATGCGCTTTTTTCCTGCTTACACGTTCACCGATCATATCCGATTCTAGCCAAATGAGAGGAGAAAATCGGAATTGGGTCACTTGAACCATGCAGTGTAAAGGCGGCCAAAGTGAGCTGCAGCTTGGTTCAGACAAACCTCCACATTCACACACAGATGTGATCCTGAAGAAGTCTGAACAGAACATTTCAGGAGAACTCTTCAGTCCAGAACATGAGCCTGCATTGTTCCTGAAACTGGGATCAGAGTTCTGCTCTCTGCTCCAACAGAACCACCTTCATGAGCTCCTGGTTTCTTCTGGATCCTCCAACATTCAGACGCTCTCTGACTGAGTTCATGTCTGCACAGAAACCTTCAGGATTCTCTTCTTCCACACGTCTTTCACTCTGAAACTCTCTTCTGAATGTGGATCATCTCAGTCAGACGTTCAGCAGCATCAGAGCCGTGCATGTGCTCCTCCTCATGAGTCCTGAAGCTGCACCGTCAGCTGCAGAGCTTCAGAGCTGCTTCCTTCTCAGACTTTCCACTTTCTTTGGCTCTCTGGCTCTGATGCTGCTGCTGCTGCAGAAAAACCAGCAGCTGCAGAAAAACTCTGCAGAGACTCACAGAGAGAGGATGGAGGCAGCAGATGAAGCTGCTTCAGACTGACAGCTGATGGAACTGAAGCACTTTCTACATTCTAGTTCCAAATGTTCTACAGAATCCATCAGAGGTTGAAAGTCTTCCTCAGTACTCGAGTACTTTAGTTCAGCAGCTCCTCTTTTCCTCTAAGGTGAAACTTCATGTGGACGACTTCTTCTTCTCTCCTCTTTTCTGGAGCTTGGGCTCCATGCAGTCTGATCAGCTCTGATTTGGGCTTCAGTTGATGTTTGTGATCAGGAACTCTGGATTCTTCTTAGAAGGAGACGTTCTGCCTCTTTAGCAGAGAGCAGAACGTTGATCTGATCTGTTGGAAGCCACTCCATCCTGAAGCTGCACCGCTGAGTTCCTGTCCACCAGGGGGCAGCACTCCTTCCATCCAGCTGCAGGAAACCTTGATGTTCTGCAGAATCTGCAGCCATTCAGACACGCCCTGTTACTGAGGAACGCAGACGGCCTTCAGGAATGTGGTTCTGCTGCAGAACATTCTTCCAGACTGAAGCAGAGAAAAAGTCCCACAGATCATCTGGAAGATCCACATTCTTTCAGTTTTCCATCAGCTTTGTGATCAAATCTCTTCCTCAAACTGTTTGTTCTGACTTGTTCCCTCTGACTTCAATCTGCTCCTTTCTCAGCTTCTGCTTCACTTTTAGGATCTTGTGGATTTGAAACGTTGTGATTCTAACAGACATGGAAAGAAAAGCTTCTCAGCTTCACTGTCAGCCATTTTCCTGAGCTGCATGTGAACAAACTCTCTGTTCCTCTGAGTCTGAGCTGTTTCCATGAAATAGTCAGGCCCCTCCTTTCAGCTCCATCAGGAGTTTCTGCTTCAGTGTCAGTAGATGGCAGATGATGGGAGTTCATGCACGTCTGGATGCAGAAGGTCACATGACCTCACCTTTTTCAGTCACTGAGATCAACAGTCTGTCAATCATCTTGAAGCTCCGCCCCTCCTCTCAGCTGCTGTCAGGTGGTGTCAGGTTTCTTCTTGAACCGGTTCTCTGTCTTTAGTTCAGGAAACAAACATCCTGCAGCTCCTGACAGTCATTCCACCTCCAACTAGAAGCCCCGCCCCCTTTTTCATGTCAGAACAAAACCTGATCAGATCCTGATCCTCTGACTGTGGAGCAGTGGCTGTTCACTACGTAGACAACAGGCAGGTTGAGGGTTTGATTCCAGGAAGGCTCACAGTCTGAATCTGAATTCCACTAAATTCCACTTCAGCTGCTCCACCTGCTGCCCCGCCCATCTGTGATGCCCCGCCTCCATCCAGGTGGACTCTTCCTGGTTGTGAGTCAGTGATCTGTGCTGCAGCTGCGTTGACACGGTGAGGGAGACTCTTCTTCCTCTTCATCTCTTTGCAGAAACTGAAGTGAGTTTGTTTCTGGAACTTTGTCTTCACTAACTTGACTGTTTGTTTCTGAATGTTTGGAGAAGATCTTCTTCTTTCTCTGCAAACTCTCATCCCTCTGCTGTTTCCAAAGCTTCATCATTGTTGGATCAACAACATGGAGGACTCTTCTTCATCAAGTCAACAACGATCAGCTGATGCTTGTTGTTTTTTTTTTTTTATTTCTGACTCCAAACCTTCCTGTTCTCCTCCATCCAAACCTGTGTGGAGGTCAAAGTTCATGAGAAAGTCTCTGTTGGAGCTTTGAGAGGAAGAATTCATGTCTTTCTTTTTTTCTCTCCTCATTCTCTGATTCGTCTTTTTTTTTCTTGATGTTTCCTGAAGTGTAGAAACCGGAAGTTTGTTGTTTCTTTGTCAAAGTGACTGAATGGAAATGTTGCTGCTGCAGCTCCATGTCTCCACCTGGTGGAGGGAGAGCAGAAGTGCAGCAGCTGATGGCAGCTTCCTCTGCCTCCCACTGCTGTCTGACTGCATTCACCTGAACCTGAGAGGAAACACAAGAGAAGAGCCAATCAGTGGAGGAGCAGCTGATCTGTTGGTGAAGGAGGATCAGAGCTGATGATGAGGAGGGTTTCCTCTGCAGGTGAAGGAGGAAGGTGTGTGTGAGCTGATGTGGATCCAGTGAATCCAGCAGCATGGATCAGTGGGAGGAACCACAGGAGGAAGCCCCTCCCTCTAAAAGCAGAGATGGTAACCATGACAACCAGAGCAAAGCTCAGAGGTGAGATGAACATCTCCAACTGTCCATGATCTTCTCCATGTCAGAGTTCAGGACTCACACCAGCAACCTTCATTCTCCACAGGAACCAACCTGGACCTGGATCTGGACCTAGATCTGGACCTGGACCTGGACCTGGACTTGAACCTGAACCTGAACCTGGACCTGGACCTGGAACTGGACCTGAATCTGGATCTGAATCCAGCCGTGGGTCCAACAAGAGGCGCAAGTCAATGGTTTCACCTCCTGACTTCAAAGTCATCCCTTCAGAAGTGGAACAGTGAGTGTTTGTCAGAGTTTTTGGAGGCAGGATTCTAGTTCAGATGATCAACAGTTTTCAGATGAAGGACTTGAGGTCTGGTTCAGTTCTGGATCTCTCTGATCAGACTCACTTGGAGCATCATGTGTGTGATGAGATCTTTTCAGTTGAGTCTTCTGAGAGTCTCTGAGAGACATCAGAGATGTTGGAGAAGAAAACATGTTGACTGCTGACTCTGACTGACAGCAGCTCCAGTCTAATGAGAAGAATCACTGCAGACTCCTAGGATTCAGATTTTCATGCTTTCCAAACATCACATTGTTCTAGTTTGACTTTCTGCTCTCAGAATTTCTACATTTCTACATGAAGAATTGGAATCAGCTTTTCTAGAAAAAAGTCTGGATTGACTGACAGAAAATGCTGAAAGCTGGAAACTGTTGATCCAAACATGTCATGTTATTCCAGAGTAAACAGCTCAGTCTGTGTTCATGTCAAAGTCCATCAGCTGTTCATGAAGAAGCAGATCCTCCAACACTCTGATGGTTTGGTGTTTGCAGAGGTCAACAGGTCACACAGAGAGTCCAGTCTGCAGCCTCCAGCTGTGGCTCCATGAAGAGTGACCGGTCCAAAGATGATCCTCCAGCCTTCAGAACTGAACCAGGACCTACAGACTCACAGTAAGAAGCAGTTTCTAGTGAACAAAGCAGAGTTCAGCTCTCAGCAGGAACAACAATGTTCTCATCAAGAACATCAGCTGATCCATCCAGGAAGGTCAACCATCTGCTGTGAGCGCTTTAGGTCTGAGGAGAAAGAAAAGAGTTGGACAACTCTGGAGGACACAAAGCTCAGTCTGTGAGGATGAAGCAAACAGCTGAACTTTTCTCTGAGCTCAGTCCAGACATGAGCTCCAAACACAGCTAACGCATCATTTAGACCTTCAGATGGACTAGATCTGCTCTGGTTTCACCTGGAAACACATTTGCTCACATTCAGCACAGTCTGGATCCCAATATCTGAGTCTGAAGATCAGAGAGGATCTGCTCCATGATCAGAGTTAGTCTGGAACTTCCCACTGACTGCTTTGATTGTTGTTCACTAACGTTTCTCCTTAGTGTCCACAGAGAGAAGAAGAGGAGCGGACCCCAGTCTGCAGAAAGACCCAGAGCTGGTGAGTCAGAGCCTGATCATCTGCTGATGGATTCTTCTGGAAACATGTGGAACACTCATGAAGGAGCTTTCTTCTCTGCTCTTTCAGCAGATGTTGGTCTGCAGGAGATGTTTGGAGAACATCAGATCAGTCTGAGGAGCAGAAGTGAACATGTGGCTGAAGGAACTGAAGAAGCAGGAAGAGAAACGCTCCTCAACAGGGTCTACACTGAGCTCTACATCACAGAGGGACTGAGACCAGAGGGTCACACCCAACATGAGGTGATGCAGCTGGAGACCACCACCAAGACCAACCAGCTCCATGACACTGCAATCAAGAACCCAGACATCTTCAAAGTCCTCCCTGACCAACACAGATCCATCAGAGTGGTTCTGACCAGCGGAGTTGCTGGAGCTGGAAAAAGCTTCTCAGTGCAGAAGTTCACTCTGGACTGGGCCGAGGGCTTGGAGAACCAAGACATCAGTGCTGTGGTTCCTCTGTCCTTCAGGGAGATGAACTTGATCAGAGATGAGCAGCACAGTCTTCTCACTCTGATCCAGCTGTTCCATCCAACACTCCAGAAGATCCCAGCAGAACAGCTGTCTGTCTGCAAACTTCTGTTCATCTTTGATGGTCTGGATGAAAGCAGACTTTCTCTGGACTTCAACAACAGTCCGCTGGTGTCTGATGTCACACACAAGTCCTCAGTCAACGTGCTGCTCACTAACCTCATCCAGGGACGTCTGCTGCCCTCAGCTCTGGTCTGGATCACTTCCAGACCTGCAGCAGCCAATCAGATCCCTCCTTCATGTGTGGACAGACTGACAGAAGTCTGAGGCTTCAATGATGCTCAGAAGGAGGAGTACTTCAGGAGGAGGTTCCCAGATGAAGAGCTGTCCAGCAGAATCATCTCCCACATCAAGGGCTCCATGTCCCTCTACATCATGTGTGAAGTTCCAGTCTTCTGCTGGATCACTGCTGTGGTTCTGGAGAACCTGCTGACCACAGAGCAGAGAGGAGAGCTGCCCACCACCCTGACTGACATGTACTCCCACTTCCTGATGGTCCAGACAAAGAGGAAGAAGAACAAGTACCAGCAGGAACATCAGACAAGTCCACCAGAGCTGACAGAGACGGACAGGGAAGTTCTTCTGAAGCTGGGGAGGCTGGCATTTGAACATCTGGAGAAAGGAAACATCATGTTCTACCAAGAAGACCTGCAGCAGTGTGGTCTGGATGTCACAGAGGCCTCAGTGTACTCTGGAGTTTGTACTGAGATCTTCAGAAGAGAGTGTGAGATCTTCCAGAAACCGGTCTACAGCTTTGTTCATCTGAGCGTTCAGGAGTTTCTGGCTGCAGTCTACATGTTCCACTGTTACTCCAACAGGAAGGTAAAGGTCATTGAGGACTTCCTGAAGAACTACATGGAGAACCCATCCCTGGACGAGTTTCTGAGGAGAGTCATGGTGAAATCACTGAAGAGTCAAACTGGACACCTGGACCTGCTGGTTCGCTTCCTTCATGGTCTCTCTGTGGAGTCCAACCAGAGACTCTTGGGAGGCCTGCCGAATCACACAGAGAACAATCCAGAAACCATCCAGAGAGCCATCAACAACCTGAAGAAGATCAACATTGGAGGAGTTTCTCCTGATAGAAGCATCAACAACTATCACTGTCTGATGGAGATGAAGGACCTCTCAGTTCATCGGGAGATCCAAGAGTTCCTGAAGTCAAAGAACAAATCAGAGAAGAAACTCTCACAGATCCACTGCTCAGGTCTGACCTACACTCTGCTGATGTCAGATGAGGTTCTGGATAAGCTGAACCTGGACCAGTACAAGACATCAGATGAGGGTAAACGGAGACTGATCCCAGCTGTGAGGAACTGCAGAAAGTTCAGGTGAGTCCAGAAGTGATTGTGACGATAAATCAGATCAGTGTTCAGATTGATTTACAAAGAATGAAAGGTTTGAAAATGATTAGAAATTAAGACATAAAAGAATAAAATCAGTTTGTTTTTAACACTCATATGATCTTTACCTAAAGAGCAAAGAAGGATCATATTTGTCCAAATGAAACCCAATCCAGAACCTTCTGAAACTTTTGAACACAAAGCAGACTGTCCAGAATGAAAGGATGTCTTCATTTCCACAATGTCAGTCATTCTAGAAGCACATTTCTACAATATCAGTCATTCTAGAATCACATTTCTACAATGCTCTTTCTTCTGTTCATCTTCTTTCTAGATAAATCATTGATCTGTGAATGAAACAGTTTGATGACTAAAAGAAGAAACTGAAACAGAATCGGATTCTTCTGAACCTTTTGGTTTCTTTAGTTCAGTCAACGATCATCTGCATACATACAGTCTCTCTTGAAGCACTGAGTCCAACACACAGTAGTGCAGACAGACAATCAGGGAAATCTGTCTGAAATCTGCTTTTTCTTGAGCTTCTATTGGTTTGGTTATCCAGTTCCATTGGAAGGATTCATGTTTTAGATGTGTTCCTTCTATTTTTCTGGATTCTTATTTCTCTGATGCTTCTAGAAAAATCCCAGAGTGTGAGTACAAGTTCACCAGAAAGTCTTCTGGATCAATCCAGGCTTTTGGAATCTGAAAATGCAGTTTCTGTTTTGAATAAAGTTTTACTGTGAACGTCATTATTGATCAGACCACAATAGCAGTTTGGACTACAGAATGAAGTCTAGCATCACAGCTAACTTGTAAACCTGAACAGGTTCTTGTTCCTCCATTCCGAGGATCTGGAATCCAGTGAAGAAAGTCCAGACGTGCTTTGATTCGCCTGCATGGATTCAGCAGATGCCTTTGAAACCACTCTGCTGTTTGGTCATAGTGTGTCTCTGGAACCATGAGAACCATAATGTTCCTGATCAAAGCTAGTGTCAGATAAATGCAACTAGAAATTAAAGAAAAACACAATTATAAACAACAAACCACAACAAGAATCAAGTTTCTCATGCACGAGGGAGAGGAGCAAGAGTGACAGAAAACGTCCACCACGCTTCTCTTCTCAAAAGTCTGCCTCTCCTCGTGCTGCTTTTATTAAGAACATAAGTAGGAGGTAACAATTCAAGACAAAGAGAAAAAGTTCATTAGGGGGTGTTGTATAATGACCCATTTGGTTGGATTCTAAGTTCAAACAGTATTCCTTATCAGCTCAGGACAGTGTGTCGTAAAACCCCCTCTTCCTGGCTGGGGATGACAAGAAGACGAACACACACACAGAACTGTTTTTAGAAGAGGTAAAAAGGTCAATCTGAGTTAACATTTAAACATACATTTAACCAAATACATTTAAGCAATGATAATACTAAAACAATTTCCTTCACAGCTAGCTAGCATCAGCAGTCTGAATTCTTCTGTCTGTGGAACATCAACAGCATCATTGTTTGATGTGTGTGTGAACTGTGAGGAGCATGATGGGTCAAAGGTCAGAGTGATGTCAGCATGGTCTCCTGTGGAGAAGATTCCTGGCCTTGAATGAACACCGAAGAATCCATCCATCCATCCATCCATCCATCCATCCATCCATCCATCCATCCATCCATCCATCCATCCATCCATCCATCCATCCATCCATCCATCCATCCATCCATCCATCCATCCATCCATCCATCCATCCATCCATCCATCCATCCATCCATCCATCCATCCATCCATCCATCCATCCATCCATCCATCCATCCATCCATCCCTTTTTCTTTGCTTATCCGTGACTGGGTTGCAGGGGCAGCAGTTTAAGCAGAGATGCCCAGACTTCCCTCGCCCCGGCCACTTCCTCCGGCTCCTCTGGGCTTCTCAACTTATCTTTAAGGGAGCGCCCCGCCACCCTGTGGAGGAAGCTCATTTCAGCCGCTTGTATTCGGGACCTCGTTCTTTCGGTTATGACCCATAGCTCATGACCATAGGTGAGTATTTGAACGAAGATCCAGTCCAGTAAATTGAGAGCTTTGGTTTTTGGCTCAGCTCTCTCTTAACCACAACGGACCGTTACAGCGACCACATAACTACGGACGCCGCTCCAATCCGCCTGTCAATCTCACTCTCCGGTCTTCCCTCACTCGTGAACATGACCCCAAGATATTTAAACTCCTCCACCTGGGGCACTGAGACTCCGCCCACCGAGAGATGGCAAACTACCTTTCTCCGGTCAAGAACCATGGCCTTAGATTTAGCGGTGCTGACCCTCATCCCAGCCGCTTCACACTCGGCCGCAAACCGCCCCAATGCACGCTGGAGGTCCCGGCTCGATGAATCCAACAGGACAACATCATGAACATAAGCAGAGAGGAAATCCTGTGGTCTCCAAACCAGACCCCCTCTGGCCCCTGGCTGCGCCTAGAAATTCTGTAAGTTCCATAAAAAACTATGAACAGAACCAGTGATAAAGAGCAGCCCTGCCGGAGTCCAACGTGGACCGGGAACAGGTCTGACTCACTGCTGGCTATGCGAACCAAGCTCCTACTCTGGTCATACAGAGACCGGATAGCCCTCAGTAAGGCTCCCCGGACCCCATACTCCTAGAGCACCCTCCACAGGATACCACGGGGGACGCGGTCGAATGCCTTCTCCAAATCCACAAAACACACATGGACTGGTTAACTCCCACAATACCTCCAGCACCCTAGATAGGTTCTAGAGCTGGTCCACTGTTCTACGACGAGGACGGAAACCGCACTGTTGTTTCTGGATCTGAGGTTTGAATATCGGAGGAATGTCAGCATAGTCTCCTGAAGCTCCTGTGGAGAAGATCCTTGGCTTTGAATGAGACACTGAAGAATCCATCTGCTTTTATTGTAGTGAGACCCTTCTCTGTTTCCTGTTGAAGCTCCACCCCCTGGCCTCTTTTTCTCACGTTCCTTTTCCAGACAGTCTGCGAACAAAGTGCTTAAACAAACAGAGCTCTCCCTCTGATCACATGACCAAAGCCTGAATGTTGAGCCGCATGTTCTAAAGGGAATGAAGGAGTCAAAGAAGCTGTGAGGCAGAAGTGAGCGACCTTGGGAGCATTTCGGGCAGGCAACTCGGGCAGGCTTTTACTTAGGCCACTCCCCTAGGGTGGGTCAGTTAATCAACTCACCTGTGCAGCATCCTATTTAAGTCCAGGTGCGTAAGTTGTTCATCCTTCTTTACTGCAGCACTGCGTTATCTTCAACCGACGGTCTGGTTTCCCCTGTTTGGGCTTTCATTCGGTGCTGGCTTTGTTGTGGTGGCTCTTTGTTTGGTTTCTTTTCTGTTGAAGCTTTGCACATTTACTAGTTTAAACTGCATTTGGATTGGTCAGTTATGGACTTGTCTCTTCTGTGAGTGTAACGAAGTGGCATTTGTTGCTGGTGTGTGTCAACTTGTGTCCACTCAATTTTACCTGTTTTTTCTGCTCCCCTGCTTCCTCACCAGGGCATGTTTGGACAAATGTTTGTTAAGATGCTTGGCAGCCATTTTGAATGTTCAGCTGAAACCATTTTGAAAGGGGTGTTCAGCTGTTAACCCCGCATCCCTTCGGTAATGGTTTGATCCGATTGGGGCAAGGCTATATAGGCAGAGGTGTTTGCTCAGTAGGGGGAGTTGTTTTTGAGAACACATTGGACTGTGAAAAATACACAAGTAGATAAATAAATAAATTAAACAAAACTGTTGGCTTCACACAACCAAGACCCTGACTGGTCACTGTAGCACGGCCGCTTCTGCTCTTCCTTCACAGTGTGATTAAAAACGTAAATAAATCAGTAAAATAGTTGAGTCAGCCCTAAGGTGGCCTCTCACACGTTTTTGGGTTTGGCGCGATTGTTTGAGAACTGTCGGCGCCTCGGTTCCTCCATTTTGTGGGGGGGGGGGGGGGGGTGTCATCAGCATCTTATTCCTCGTGATCCATCCAGTTTTTTGTTTTGCTTTTTGGCTGACCTTGCTATCTTTGATTTATTCCACCGGACGCAGTGCAGGGCTGGGGATGGCTGATTTTGCTGATGCTCCCTTTGTTCTGCCTCTCCATTCCTCCCGGTGGCGTCTTCTGGCTTAGGTGGGTTTTGAAGTGTTATGTGTCAGTTTCCTTCGGCTGTTGTGTATGTCGTGTTTTTGACTTCAATTCTCAGAAGCCCTGTGCTGGACTTAGTGTAATTCTATTGGGCCCTTTTGTTCTGCATTTTGTTTTTTGAAATGTTTCTCTGTTCTATTTTCATCGTCACCAGTCTTTTGCGACTCCGTGGTTGCAACTCATATTTTTTGGATCTCGGTTTCTGCTTTATTTAAGGAAGGCGTATGGTTCTCTGCCCGTCTGGATTTATTTCTGCATGAATCTCTAGTTTGTGATGCATGCCTCTCTGTGATCTCTCCCGTTTGTGCGGCACGTAATTTATCCCATCTTTGGAGGTGAGATATGACTCGGTTGCTACTGGGCCACCCGTATTTTGCTGTGTGCTTCCTTCCCCACTGTCATCCGTTCATCTTGTTTTCTCGTTCTGGGTAGTTCCTTCCTGGGCCCCCGTGTTCCCGTTGTTCTGGATTTTTTGTTTTGCTTTTCTGGTCTCTAATTCTCTGCGCTTAGCGTGGTTTTGTTATAACGATGTTTGTTTTAGGTCTTCGGTCTCCCTCCACTTGTTTGTGGCTCCACCCTCTTTTGGGGGAGAGAAAAATGTATGAAAACTTGTTTTATGAATCTTCGACCGCCTGAAAATGTTTGGTTGCTAATCCAAACGTTCAGCTCTAATGGTCCATCAACTGCTCATGTGGTCCTGAGATTCAGCTGTGGAGGTTATTACAAAGCTTATTTCAAGCGTGCGATAATAACTAGTAATGTGCCATCATTTAACATGGTTTAGTGTTAAATAACTTATATTACGAGCTAAATTCCTGGCTGTAGAATTTTTTACTGATGCTCTCTAGCTTCAGTTTCAAGAGTAAGAAACTTTTTGTTGCAAACTAATCCTCAGTCTGCCCTGCTTTTTAGCATACTTTTTAGCTTTTAGCTACTAAGAGTATCTCCTTTTGAGTCTTATTGTTAACCGCCTCTACATGCATGAGGTTCAGCCATTTTAAATACTATCAGACTCTATGATCTCTCTTCAATCCCAAAAAATGTCTTCATTATGGTTTCCAGGCACCCCTTTGCCATTAACTTCATGTTATACGTGCTTTGTTGTCTACCTATTATGAACCAATGATGTCAAGTATGTAACCTCAAATCTAGCCGAGCCGCTGTCCATGCTACGTGGGATGGCGACCTTCCTCATCTACGTAACCTCCTTGGACCTTGGTTATCCTTCTATTCGCCTGTTTCTCTGTGGCCTTCCTAAGGTGCGCCCCTCCGGAAATGAATAAAGGTTACTTCTCTCTTACTATTGGTGCATATATAAAAATATTTATTTTGGTGATGTATTACGTGCAGGTTCCATATAGACTGTCTTTCTTGTTGGAATCTGTGCTAATGGCTTTTTATGGTACTATGAATACACAGATAGAACCTTCTCTTTAAACTCACTACTTGATATCTCTTTCTCAGTGTTGTTATTAAAAGGACTTTATTACCTTTCATCTTAAGCTTTCTACACTAATCAGGTCTATTATTTATGTATTCATTGCCAAGACTAATACTGCTTTGTCTATCTATGCATCGCTTCCTGATCCTGTGATCCATACTCCCTGGTCAGCAATTCAGTTTCTGGAGGATGATGTCAAGCCCTCGACGAAGTCGGATGGTTTCCTAGTTCCAAAGTCTCTGCTCGTCCTGCAGCTCCCCTGCAGATTGTTGCCCCTTCACCTTGATCTGGATATGCAAAGACGACTGCATTCCACGCACCTACTCTGCACTGAAGTGATGGGGTGGTAAACCTCTTTAGAGTTTCAATGAGTTATCTTACTTGAATCAACTGATATGTTAGTATCAGAATGGCATACAAAATCTCAGATTATATTTTATTGAAAACTATTAGCCGGGTGGAAGCCTCAAAATTAAGACGTTCTAAGCTGTGTTACGATATGCGTGTAACCTGAAATTCAAGGTTACTTAGGCTCGTATCTTATGAGCCGGATGGAAGCATCAAAAATTATAGCATTAAGCTCGTTCATAGTTCTCAGATGGAAGCTTTTAAATCATGGATATCACTTAAGCTTTATATTATTCTAGTGGAAGCTTCAGACTTGTTTGTAAAGTCGTGCCGTCTACTTGCCGCAATACTCGAAATGGAGTGGCCCAACGGTCTTTGGTGCCGGGTCACATATGGCAGACTCAATAAATAGTGTGTTCCCTTCTTGGCACTGTACTCGAACGGGAGCGGCCCAACGGTCAATGGTGCCGGGTCACACATAGCAGACTCAATAAATAGTATGTTCCCTTCGTGGCGCTGTACTCGAATGGGAGCGGCCCAACGGTCAATGGTGCCGGGTCACACATAGCAGATCCACTAGATAGCATGTTCCCTTCTTGGCACCGTACTAGAACGGGAGCGGCCCAACGGTCAAAGGTGCCGGGTCACACATAGCAGATCCACTAGATAGTGTGTTCCCTTCTTGGCGCTGTACTCGAATGGGAGCGGCCCAACGGTCAAAGGTGCCGGGTCACACATAGCAGATCCACTAGATAGTGTGTTCCCTTCTTGGCGCTGTACTCGAATGGGAGCGGCCCAACGGTCAAAGGTGCCGGGTCACACATAGCAGTCATACTTGTAAGTCTGAATATGGAATGCCTCTGAAACACACTTCATCTGATTACATACTAATATACATTTCTTTCCAACCTTGATTAAATGACTGATGACCTTGAACCTGTTAACACTCTTTTAAACTGTATTTTAGATATAAAGTCATGGATGGCAGAAAACTTCTTACAGCTCAAGTTTTGATAATCGGTTTTGAAGACAAGAGAGAGATGATTTTACCACATCTTCATAATTTTAAACCTTCTCAATGTGTGAGAAACCTGGGTGTACTTTTTGACTCTTAGCTAAATTTTATCCCACACATTAAAAATGTCGAAAAGACAGGATTTTATCATCTTAAAAACATTGCCAAGTCGCCCATTCCTCTCTCTTGCCAGCACAGCTAATGCATGCTTTTATTTTCAGTTGTTTAGATTATTGTAATGCCCTGCTCTCTGGTTTACCAAAAAAAGTCTATTTTAAATCTACAACTATTGCAGAACTCAGCAGCACGAGTTCTGACGAGGACCAGAGGGCGGGGACACATTACACCGGTTTTAAAATCGCTGCATTGGCTACCTGTGCATTTCAGGATTGATTTTAATGGTTTATAAATGTTTTTACGGTGTTGGGCCTTCTTATTAATGATATTCTTTTAAAGTATGAGCCCTCGCTTAGTTGTTAAGGTGAGGACCAAAACTTATGGGGAGGCTTCGTTCTGCCATTACAGCCCTCGCCTGTGGAACAGTCTGCCGGAGAACCTCAGGGCCGCAGATACTGCAGAGGTTTTTAAGAAGAGGCTCAAGACCCACCTTTTTAATTTAGCTTTTAGTTGATTTTAACTGCTAATTTATTCTATTAGTTTTAATATAGGATATTTTATTTATTTATTTTCTTTTTTTTTTTTTTTCTTTTTTTCTAACTTGTCCTGTCCAACAGCTGGGCAGACAGACGAGAGCTGAGGGCCTCTTGTGTTGGACATATTTTGCTTTAACAAGAGGGGTTATTAATCTTCTGACAAACCAAAGGTATGTCTGAATAAACCCCTTTTGTAATTGAGGCCAAACTTTATTAATTTCAATCATGTCTGAAAATCTTTGGTGTTGGACCGGACGGAAAAGGAAAGAGGGGAAGAAGAGAGAGGGATGCTAGAGAGAGGGGGGGTAGGGGGTGATAATAGGAGGGGAAGGGGGATAAGACCATGAAGCAGCATACAGCAACAAGTTTACTGGTTGTTAATCATTATGGTAAGGTTCAAATGCAGTACAAAAAGGGCGGGGCCTGTCCACACACACACTCAAATGTTATAAACACACCTGCTAGCTGCAAAAATGTCCACCTGTCGACATGTACACAAAACAGATAGTGTTCACACGCATACTTATGCCTGATAACCAACTAGTGTGAAATATTTCAGTCATTCAGTCATGCAAGCTATTAGTGCAAAGGTGAGCTAACACCAGTGCTCAGGTGAGGTTTTATGTTCTTCTAAAATGGATGGTGGAACGTGAAAAGAAGGAGGGAGAGTGCCCAGCCATCCCCACCCCAAGACCCCCCACCGCAGCAGCAGCGGCAGCCGGAATCCCCCCAACGCCACACGGGAACCGGCAGGGAACAACCGCCGCCCGGGCGACCAAGCCCGCCACCCAGGCCAGGGCCAGCAGGGCCGCCGCAAGGCCCCCAGAGCCAGAGGCCAGGGAAGCACGGAGGGAAAGAGAGCGCCGCCCCAGCCCAACCAGGAGAGCAGCCCCCCCGCCGCGCCGGGAGAACCCAACGCAGAGCCCCACCGGAGAAGGACGCCCACAGCCCCAAACGAGCACCCCACCACCACCCAGGAACCAGAACCCACCCCCCAGGAACCAGACACCCCCGGCTCAGATATAATGTGAACTCCCCCACCGCGCGGAGAGAGCACCGCCGGGCCCAGGAAGCCGGCACCCCGGGGACACGGCCGCCGTTGCCAAGGGGGGCCCGCACCCCCCACCAGGGAAGAGGCAGGGGACAGATGGACCCAGGTCCCACCTTCCTTGCAAATTGTGTGTGCGTGTATGTGTGTTTGAGATGGTGTGTGTGTGCATGTGTGTGTGTTTATGTTGGGATGTATATATTGAGGGGGGAGGGGTGTGTGTACTAAGGGGGGTGCAGTTAAAATTGGCCGGTAGGGCACTAAAGGGACATCTCCTGATTACTCACAGTGATGTCCCCTCACCCTCCCCACCAAGGGGCCCTAAATGTCTAAGGTGCGGTTAAAATTGGCGGGTAGCGTTGGGTTCTCCCGGCGCGGCGGGGGGGCTGCTCTCCTGGTTGGGCTGGGGCGGCGCCCTCTTTCCCTCCGTGCCTCCCTGCTCTCTGGCTCTGGGGGCCTTGCGGCGGCCCTGCTGGCCCTGGCCTGGGTGGCGGGCTTGGTCGCCCGGGCGGCGGTTGTTCCCTGCCGGTTCCCGTGTGGTGTTGGGGGGAATCCGGCTGCCGCTGCTGGTGCGGTGGGGGTCTTGGGGTGGGGATGGCTGGGCACTCTCCCTCCTTCTTTTCACGTTCCACCATCCATTTTAGAAGAACATAAACACTCACCTGAGCACAGGTGTCAGCTCAACAGACTGAATGACTGAAATATTTCACACTAGTTGGTTTTAAGGCATAAGTATGCGTGTGAACACTATCTGTTTTGTGTACATGTCGACAGGTGGACATTTTTGCAACTAACAGGTGTGTTTATAACATTTGAGTGTGTGTGTGGACAGGCTCCGCCCTTTTTTTTTGTTTTTTTTTTACATTTGAACCTTACCATAATGATTAACAACCAGTAAACTTGTTGCTTTATGCTGCTTCATGGTCTTATCCCCCTTCCCCTCCTATTATCACCCCCTACCCCCCCTCTCTCTAACGTCCCTCTTTCTTCTTCCCCTCTTTCCTTTTCCGTCCGGTCCAACACCAAAGATTTTCAGACATGTTTGAAATTAATAAAGTTTGGCCTCAATTACAAAAGGGGTTTATTCAGACATACCTTTGGTTTGTCTGAAGATTAATAACCCCTCTTGTTAAAGTAAAATATGTCCAACCCAAGAGGCCCTCAGCTCTCATCTGTCTGCCTAGCTGTTGGACAGGACAAGTTAAAAAAAAAAAAAAAAAAAAAAAAAAAAAAAAAAAATTGGCGGGTAGGGTGCTAGGAGGACATCCGCTGCTTGCTGGCAGTGATGTCCAAGCACCCCCCCTACCAAGGGCCCTACATGTCTAAGGTGCAAATAAAACCGAAAGAGGGGGGGCCCCACTCCATACGGCAACCATAGGAGGGGGGCCACTGCCTAGTAAACCCCCCCCCCAAAGCTCATCGCAGGCTAAGCCCCCCACCCCCTCACCCTATTATGAGGTTATATGAGGAAGGGAGTAAGTTGGGGACAGCTGATAGACTGTCCCCCGGTGGTCAAACAGCTGTCCCCCGCCCCCCCCCCCAGCAAGGGGGCCAGGCCCACCCAGCCCAGGGGCCCCACCCCCGGAGGCGCCGACACCCCAGGCCCAGCACCACCCCCCTCACACAGAGAGAGAGGAGCCAGAAAGCGCCGGCCCCCCCCGGAGCAAGCCCAGGCCCCCACCCCCAAACGCCGGCCCTAGAAGAGCTCTGGTCAGGCCTCGACGGGACCGAGGCAGCCAACCGGCCGGGGAAACCGCCGATGGCCTCAGCGGAGACCCCGACCCGTCAACCCCCCCTGCCCCGTACCAATAGTGGACCCCCCCCCTCCCCCAGAATGCCCCCCCACAGGTCAGGGCCGACAAGACCCCCCACCCCACCCCCCCCCCCAGACCCCGCAGCCGAAGCGGAGGACACCCAGAGCGACCGGGGGCCCCAAGAGGGTTGTCCCGTCCCGCCCCAGAGCCAGGGAAGGGCCGATCCCAGCCCCAGGCGTAGATGGGAAGCCCATCCAGTGCCGCTGGGCCCCCCCCCCCGAGCAGCGCCCCCCGCCGACCCCCCCCCCCAGCACAGGCAAAGGGACCACCCCCCCAAGCCAGGCCAGACCACCACCCCACCCCCCCACCACGCACCCCCACACCCAAGCCCAAAGGACCACGCAGCGCCCCAGCCCGCCCCACCCAGGCGCCGGACCCGATCCCCCGACCAACGGAGCCCCCAACAACCCCCGCCAGGCACCGGAGGCCCCGACCCCCACCCCGGCCCACGGCAGAAGGGCAAGGAGCAGCGACGACCAGGCCCCCCCCACCCCCTAAGTCACGGAGTTAGCTATGGGAGACCAGAGAGACCGAATTCTTTCGAAGTTACTTGAACTTTGGGCTGACATTTTTTCCAAGCTGATATGATCAAGCAGCAGATTTCTGTGTTGACTTGTATTTATATTTTTTTTGCTTTTCCAATTTATTAAAATAGTTTTTTTTAGCAATGCAAAGAGTTATGAAAATGATAGATGCTAATCCTCCTTCTACATCGATGGCACTCATGTCACCAAGCACACAAAGTGACGGTGAAGCTGTGATTGAAACCTTAAGCCAGACTGATAGATCGGCACATACCTGCCGCCAGAGAGCCTGGACAGGCGTGCAGAACCATAGTGCATGCATTTAATTGTCGGGTAGATTACTGTCACAGTGCTGACAAATGTCTGAGTTACTGAGACCCATCTTGAACATCCTCTGTCCAGTGTAGTAAACTCTGTGAAGAGTTTTGAAATGGATTAGCTGCAGATTTGGACTTTTTGTCATTTTAAAGGTGTTTAGACAAAGTTCTGACCAAAAACTTTCATCTGTGCTGATGCTTAAATCCGCATCCCATTTTGTTGTCGGAAGTGAAATATTGTTATCTAAATTGCATAAAAGTTTGTATATTTTGGAGAGAGTTTTATTCATTGAGAAATTGATCAGAGTGGTAACTACATCTGGTAGCTTTAAATCGTTGTCTCTGTATTTAAACTTTTTAGTAATAATTGATTTAAGTTGCTGATATTCCAAGAAGTTATATATTCCATGTTTGTCTTGAAGTTCCTGGGGAGTTATGAATCTTCTATCAATAATTATGTGCTCTAGTTGTTTTATGCCCCCTGCTTGCCAAGCTGGGAAGTGGATAATTTTTTTGTTTATGAGGATGTCTGGGTTGTTCCAGATGGGTGTCATTTTGCACGGTTGAATTGATGATTTTGATATTTTGAGAAATTCCCACCAGGCTGTTAAAGTGGCATTTATATTAATACTTTTGAAACAATCCTGTTTTTTAACTATTTGGCTAATAAATGGAAGATCTGACAGGTTGATCTTTCCACATAACGCCTGTTCCAAGTCTAACCATGAGTTAGTTTCTGGATTATTTTTTAACCATTTTAAGATATATTGTAATCTATTTGCAAGAAAGTAATTGTGGAAGTTAGGTAATTCTAATCCTCCACAGCTTTTTGCAGATTTTAAAGTTTTTAGACTAATTCTTGCAGGTTTATTGTTCCATAGAAAGCTTGATATGGATGAGTCTAATGTTTTGAACCATTTTAATGGCGGTTGTGTGGGAATCATTGAGAAGAGATAATTAACTTTGGGTAAGATTTTCATTTTTACCGTGGCTACCTTGCCCATAAGGGACAAAGGCAGGTTGGTCCAGCGTGTTAGATCGTCCTGTATGTTTTTCAGTAATGGGGTGTAGTTTAGCTGCACCAGTTCTGATATTTTGGGGGAAAAATAAATACCTAGATATTTGATATTTCCTGTTTTAACTGGTATTGTGAGTCCTTGCTCCGCATTACTGTTCAGTGGTAATAAAACAGATTTATTCCAATTAATGGAATAGTCTGATATAGAAGAGAATTCATTAATGATTGTTGCCGTTTCATTTACAGAATGTATATTACTTAAAAACAGTAATATGTCATCTGCATAGAGACTAATTTTATGATGGCTGTGTTTGGTTTTAATTCCTTTAATACTCTCATTCTGTCTTATTGCTGCAGCTAGAGGCTCGATAAATATTGCAAAAAGAGAGGGGGAGAGTGGGCAACCCTGTCTAGTTCCTCTTCCAAGAAAAAACCTGTTGGAAGTCTGTTTATTAGTTCTAACTGATGCATTGGGGTTGTGATATAATATTTTGATCCAATTGATGAATGATTCTCCAAACCCAAACTTATGGAGGGCAGCAATGAGGAACTTCCAGTTTACTCTATCAAAGGCTTTTTCAGCATCCAGTGATAGTATAGTCATTTCCTGGTTTTTGATGGTGGCAAAGTCTATTATGTTAACGAGTCTGCGGACATTATCATCCGAGTGTCTGCCTTTGATGAATCCAGTTTGATCAAAGTCAATTATGTGAGGAGTGACTTTTTCTATTCTCTGTGCTAGTGCTTTGCAGATAATTTTTACATCTGCATTAATTAAAGAAATGGGGCGATAGCTTGAAGGACTCGTGGGGTCTTTGTCTGGTTTTAGAAGAAGGGTAATGTTGGCAGAGTTCATGTTAGGTGGTAGAGATTGGCTTTCATTGATAAATTTTACCGTTTTATAAAACGTTGGTGCCAGTTGTTCCCAGAATTCCTTATAAAACTCTGCAGGAAAGCCGTCGGGTCCTGGTGCTTTGCTGTTAGGCATAAGTAACAGAGCTTCATGAAGCTCAGACAGCGAGAGCGGAGAGTCTAAATTTGTGATTTGATCTTCGTTTAACTTGGGCAGGTTTATATTGTTGAGAAATGAGTTGATGCTTTGTTCTGATGGATTGATCTGTGGAGTGTATAAGTTTTGATAAAAGTCTTTAAACGCATTATTAATTTTTACCGGGTCATGGGTGACATTCCCTGTTTGGTCCATAATAGAAGTGATTGTTGATTTTTCTTTATTAATTTTAAGCTGATTAGCTAGAAATTTGCCAGATTTATTTGAGTTTTCGTATCTTTCCAGTCGAAGCCTTTGTATCTGGAATTGTGTTTGTTTATTGATGATGTCATTTAACTGTAGCTTTAAATTTTTCATGTCGCCCAGTATGTGTTCCTGTGTAGAAGCAGCATAAGCAGTCTCCAGAGTTTTTATTTTATTTTCTAATTCTAATAAATCTGCTTTCTCTTTGCGTTTTTTATGCGTTGAATAAGAGATGATTTTCCCTCTCATGACTGCTTTTGCTGCTTCCCAAAGAATACTTGGTGATATTTCAGAAGTATTGTTGAATTCTAAGAAGGTTGCCCACTCTTTTTTAAAGAATTCAATAAATTCCTGGTCTTTTAACAGAGATGTATTAAACCTCCAGGTTGAACCCGAGGGTCTGGGTACTTCCCTTGAAATAGTAACAGAAACTGGTGCATGGTCACTGATAATAATTGGATGAATGTTGGAACTTTTAATTTCTTTCAAAAGGGAGTTACTGACTAATAAATAATCTAAACGAGAGTGTGAATGATGAACTGGAGAAAAAAAGGTGAACCCCTTAGTGCTTGGATGACATGAGCGCCAAGCGTCGCAGAGACCCAAATCATTCATGTACTGCTTTAGAATACTTGCAGACTGCCATGTACGCTGATTTGCTGCTGTGCTGAGTCTGTCAAGTTCAGGGTCCAAAACCAGGTTGACGTCTCCTCCTATAATGATTGTGGAGTCAGAGTGAGCTGAGAGTGAGGTGAAGAATCTGTGAAAGAAGGAAGAGTCGTCAACATTAGGGCCATAGATACTGGCGATGCAAAAGTCCTTATTCTGAATGGATATATTAATGATTACAAATCTGCCTTCTGGGTCAGTAACTGTATCCTTATGAGTAAATGTAACATTTTTATTAATCAAAACTGCAACTCCTCTTTGTTTGGAGTTGAAACTGGCAGAATACATAACTGGATACTGGGAACAGCACAGGAGATGACCAGCTGATAAAGATAAATGGGTCTCCTGCAGCAGAGCTATATCTGCTTTAAGATCATTCAGGTGATTTAACACTTTCAATCTCTTTGGCCCAGAACCAAGTCCACGCACATTCCAGCTAACGATGTTAAGACTGTTCATAGCTGTTCTAACCGGGAGAGTGCAAGGCTAAATAGTGCGTGTGCCCGTCCGTGTGCGCGTGCACGCTGTGCGTTTCTGCTACACTGACAAGCGCTGTGCGTTGTGGGTGAACGTGTCTTGGCTGTGAGCTGCATGTTGCGTGCGTCCTGTGTGAGCCTAAGTGAGGTTTTTGCAGTTTATCAACGTGTGTGTGCGGGATCGCGTGTGCATGCTCTTATGCGCGCTAGTATGCGCGCGCGCCCGTTCCGTGCATAAATAAATACTTACCGTGGTTGCGTTGACTTTACCTGATTCACATATGAGGAAATGGGAAGGGGGGGGGGACAAGAGAAAAGAGAGAGGAAAAGAGAAAGAACAAAAAACAACGAAACAACAACAGAAACATGAATGTGAGAGAAAGAAAAAACACTTTTCCTGAGAGGTGTGGATTATTGATGATCCGATTATTTCCTATTCAGTTAAATAAGTTTGCGGGTTTCTTCTGGGCAGCGCAGATGTCAGTGCGCCTCTGAAAGCCTTCAGCACAGCCAGGGTGTTACCTCTGGGTCCCGGAACAGCTGGCCATTCACAAAAAGTTTATCAACGGCAACCACCGCGTGTGCTCCAGCAGACAGGTGCTTCCTCCTCAGCGGGAAGAGGATTTTCCGCCGGCGGAGGATCTCGCCTGGAAACTGATCATTCACGCTGTAATGTGTGTCTTTCAGCTCTCGCCCTCTGCTTTTTACCTGCATCTTTTGTTTATAATGTTCAAATTTAGCAACAATAGGACGGGGACGCTGATTGTCCGGCCTCTTTCCTCCGAGCCGGTGAACCCTGTGGAAGGAGATCTTCTGGACTTCTTCCTTGGGGAGTTTCAGGTGGACCTCTATAAAGGACTTAAAAATGTTCTCCGGGACTTCCCCTGCCTCTTCTGGAATCCCTGCGAACACTAGATTGTCCCTCATGCTCCTCGCCTGAAGATCCAGGAGGGTTTCCTTTATAGATCGGTTTTCCTCAGAAAGACGGGCGGTGTCGTTGGCCATGATCTTGACGGTCTCTCTGAGGGCCTGGTTCTCCGCTGCGAGCTCCTGCACCTGCTGTTGGCTGAACTCCAGAGACTCTTGCAAACCTTGGAATTCCTTATGGAGGATCTCCAGCAGATTTAAACGGCAATCAAGGCTGGAGAGCCTTTTATCAATTGAATCCAGGATGTCACTCATGTTGCTGCCTGGAGAGGAGGCAGCCCCGGGGGAGTCTTCGGGACGGTTGCGTTTGGTGGACGGAGTGGCGGTGTTGGATTTCTTCATGACGCAGGTATTGAAACACTCGTCGATGTAATTCTCCAGGTCCTCCAGGTCATCCAGGCTGGCAAATGCTTGACAAACTTTTTCAGATTTTTTTATTTTTTAACTTTCTGGATTATTAAAATATGGCGGTGTAATAAAATAAATCAAAAATGTTTGTTCACAACTTACGCGCCGCCAAGTAAACTCACCACACTCCTCTCGTCGGCTCTCGCGATACTACAGCATCACGTGTCTCAATCCCAGCCTCACGTTTATGAGGCTGGGTTTATTTATTTATTTTCATTTTATGCATCTTATTCTCAGTTTTATGTTTTTATATACATCTCATGTTTTTAATTGTAGTATTCTATCATGATTTTAGCCCCAGTGTTTCTTGTGGGGATCTTTTCCTCCAGGGCTTGCCGGCTTGGTCAGCGGTTGTTGCTGCATTTGTCGCCCTTGCTGGGGCGGCTGGAGTCTAACTTTGCAGCTTAACGGCTTTGAAATGGACCCCAGTGTTGTCCCAGTCTGGGTGGGTGCTGTGGCAATGCTCCCATGGTCGAGCTGGCTCCTGGTATGAAGAGAATTCCAAATACTGTTTCCTCATAGCAGAGCCAAGCCTTACTTACTTGCTTGCTTGCTTGCTTATTTATTTATTTATTTATTTATTTATTTATTTATTTATTTATTTATTTATTTATTTATTTATTTATTTATTTATTTATTTATTTATTTATTTATTTATTTATTTATTTATTTATTTATTTATTTATTTATTTATTTAAAGTTACATAGTCATTATTCTTTGTACGTGGGGGCCATGGGTTGTGTGTTTTAATGGAAGGGGGTGGGAAGGGTGAAGGGTGGGTTGGGTTTTTACTGTAATGTTGTGTTTTCTGTTTTTAATGTTAAAGCGCTTCGAGCTGCACAAATTGCATGATAAGCGCTATTTTATAAAGTTTGATTTGATTTGATTTCAGCCAGAGTTAAGGGGAGTTTCCTGGAATGCCCCCCAGATTTAGAAAAGCTCTTTGAGAATAGAAACAGTCACTTCAGCCTCTTTCTACCAAAAAGAATGACGATTCTCCCAAAAATTAACTACCTATTTTCAATGATTCCTTCCAAACCTCCAACTACTTGGTTCAAATCATTAGACTCATTCATTTCCCAATACCTCTGGGAAGGTAAACCCCCAAGGATCAGTTTAAAAACTATAAAAAAACCTAAAGATAGAGGAGGACTAGGCCTTCCAGACTTCCAGGACTACTACTCCGCGAACAGATTGTGTCATGTACAAAAATGGCTGAATCCTGGTGTGGTAGATGAATCCTGGCTAGACATAGAACAAAATCTCTGTGATAACCTAGATATTTCTAATTTACCTTTCTTCAGTTCTAAAATTAAACAACACAAATGCTTCAGAAGTTTAAACATCAGCTCATCCTTAACAGCCTGGTGGGATTTTCTTAAAAAAAAACAACCTCACATTATTTCCATGTAAAATTACCCCCATTTGGAATAACCCTGACATTTTGATTATCAAAAACATGATTCATTTTTCTTCATGGAAGAACAAAGGAATACAGCAGTTCCAGCATATAATTCAGAATAAAAAATTTATGTCCCTCTCAACGTTATCCTCAACCTATGGAATTAATATAAACAAATTTCTAGAATATCAGCATCTTAAATCAGCTATAAGCACTAAATACTGCCTGACCCAAAGAGACCATGACCTTCCCCTTACAGTAACACATTTCATTGACCTTAAAAATCCCAAGCTCACCTCCAAAATTTATAAGATGTTATCGGACATAGATGAAACAATTTACTTACCCATGACAAAATGGGAGTCTGAGCTATCATTGAATTCTAGTGATCAATTTTGGCTACAGATCTGTTTGAATGCCTTTAATATGACCAAAAGCCCTAATCTGCAACTTATTCAATACAAGGTTCTCCACAGAACTCACTACACCGGACAGAGGTTATTTAAAACGGGTCTCAATCAGTCTGCTACATGCACACAGTGCATAGGTAACAACATAGACGACTATTTGCATGCCCTGTGGGTCTGTCCACCTGTCCAATCATTCTGGCGTAAGGTCTGTGAGGATTTATCAATCTGGTTTAATCATAAGATTCCTGCTTGCCCCAAATTCTGCTTATTAGGTGACCTGAATAACATCAACATGGAATCTAACAAGGCCTATATGGTTCTCACCGCTGTATGTATCTCAAAGAAAACTATCCTCCTAAACTGGAAATCTAAAAATAATCTTAGCATCAACCACTACAGAAACCTCATGTCAGAGCATATTAGTTTAGAGATAATGTCCTCCACAAAAAACCTGTCGGCTTCAGACTCTCCCTGGCTCCAGCTGGTTAGTCACATCACCTAGTAGGGGTGGGATGGTGATAGGTTGAGCCGGGTCCTGGCTGGTTGGGTGGGCCGGGGTGGGTTTGGGGGGGTGAGCTCTGCCGGGCCTGCCGTTCTCCCAGCTCGGGGCTCTGGTTGCCTGGGTGGGGTGGTGGTGGGGGCGCACACTCTGCCAGCAACTTGGCAGGGGTTCCTGGGCGGGTGCCTTCTGGGCGCGGGGTGGGCAGTGCGGCTGACCGGGAACGACGGCCGGGTGCCGTGCTGGGTGGCTGGTCGCCGTGGCGGGGGCTGGGGGGGGGGGGGGGGGGGGGGGGGCTTGGGGCTCTGGGGCCTGGGGTCGTCTGCCCCTGGCCGGTGTCTCGCACGTGGCCGGTAGTTGGCGCGTGGCCTGGCCCCCCGGGGGTCGACGCCGCAGTCACAGCAGGGGTTAAGGGGTTCACTTGGGTGGGTTAATTTAATTGTTATTATTATTATTATCATTACTATTATTATAATTAATATTATTATTATTATTATATTGTTATTATTTATTTGATTATTGTTATTATTATTATTTAATTTTTTTATTTTTTTATTTATTTTGGGGGGGGGCTGGGGGGGCAGTGTGCTAGTCCTTAGGGAGGCCAGGGTATGAATGGTGGGGCTGGACCCCCTGCCCCTCCGTTCTGGCACCGGGACCCTTCCTTGCTGGCTGTCTCTCGGCACTACGAGGTTCTGGCCTCCAACTGTGGCTGGCTTGCCGTTTCTGGCTGTCTGGCCGCTCTGGGAGGGGGGGCACCTACCGCGGCCGGCTGGGGGGCCGCTCGCTCGGGGGAGCCTTTTCCCCCGGTTGTGCCCCTCCGCCTGCTCCTCCCCGCTCTCACCCAAACAAATAATGCACACAGGCACATAGGGCTCCAGGATCTGGATGGTAGGGGTATGCTGGCGGGGCTCACTGGGGATGCCCCTCTCTGGGTTCTCGTTGGCACCCGCCCTCCTCCCCGCTTTTTACTTGCATATTAGACACTCTGATTCATCTAGGGCCTTGTGGAGAGGGTCTGGTGGAGGGGGGCACGGTGAAACATCCGTGCTCACCTTTCGCTGGCCCCCCCCACAATTTTAACTTCCTCTGTAGACACACACACTGCATGCTAGCAGCACACACGCAGCAAATACACACCACTCACAGAGGGACCCCGGAGTGGGGGGCTTTGCGGCTTGGCAGCGGTGGAGCCCCCACACTGGGTACCTCCTATTTTACCTGCAGCACACACACAGCACTCCCACACCTCCATACATGGGTGGGGTCGGGGGGGGGGGGGCGGCCGGTCTTCACCCGCCTGGTCCTCTCAGGGCGGCCGGGCTTATGGGTATCCTGTCAGTTGCGGGGATGGTCGGGCATACGGCGCTGGGGGTTGGCCGGCTGGGGGGGGTTACTGCGTGGCGGCGGGGGGAGGGAGGGATACCAGATGATTGTGAGTATGTGTGCGTGAGTGCATGGGTAGGACGGACCTGGGGGCTGGCTCGCTGGGACCCTCTGGGGCTTTCCCTCCCCATCACAGAGAGGGGAGGGCACTGAGAGGGTTGGGGAGGGGGGCTCAGATATTATGGCGGGGGTGGGGGGGGTTGTAGTGTGTAGGGTTATGGGAGGTGGCTGTGGGTTCGTGGCGATCCCTGGGTTGCTTAGGTCGCGTGCCTGGGCTGGCTTGCGGAGACGGGGCGCCGGTCGGGTGGTGGCCGACTCATGGGTTCCGGAGGCCCTTGCTTCGTCCCTGGCCTTTGTCTCGGTGTCCGGCGCCCGGTGGCCCACATGGCTGCCGCCTGGTACGGCTAAGCGCTCCTTTCTTGTGGCCTGGGGGCCGGACACTGGGTTCGCTTGTGCCTCTGGGCATTGGGGGGGCCCCTGTAGGGGGGCCATCTCTGTGCCTGGCTGGTGGGGTGGGCGGTCCCCTCCTCCTCCCCTCCCGGGCTGCCTGGGTCCGGGTGCTGGGGGGGGCTTCTGGCCTGGGGGGCTCTCCTCCCCTCTCCTGGGGCCTCATTTATAAACGTTGCGTACGCACAAAAGAAGGCGTACGCCACTCTCTACGCAATAGTTGAGATTTATAAAAAGTAAACTTGACGGGAAAATGTGCGGTCCTTCACGCAAGCTCTGACCCAGGCGTACGCACAAAAACGGGTGAAATGAGAAACGGCGACACCGTCGGCAGATGGAAGAAACACGTGAAAATGAAAATGACAATACTGCCTCTCATAAATAACATGAAGACTTCACAAATCAAGTCTTACAATTAACAGCCTACACGAACACACATTTGATCGACCAGCAGTGAAACAAACAAAAAAAAATCAAACGAAAATTACAACAGAAATTCAAATGAACACATATTTGCAAAAAGAAAAGTGAAATATGTTCTGCAATATTGGCATGTTGTGCAATTCATCCTCATAAATAATATAGTTAACAGAACGAAATGATGTACAAAACTGATATTCTCTTCAGTGTGTCCGTCTGGCGGAGCAGATATAGGTGCGGGCATGCGGATGGACGGACAGACGTACTAATTGTCCACTGGGGAAAGTTGTTTTCATAGTAAAACATTTCTTCATAAGCTATGGAATTATGGTATTCATACATATGCCTTTAGTTTGTTTTATTTTTGATAAAACAACGTATGTCTCAACCATTCAGAAAGCAACAAGAAATTACATTTGCGCTGATCAATTTCCCATTTCCACGTCGATTATTACCGACATCTGTAGCTTGTCAGATGTAATTAAATGGATGGAAATAAAATGCCCTATCACAATGCGTAATGACGCACAATGGCTGATCTTGCGCTCTTAGAAGATGTGCCAAATGGAAGAATTCGGAGTGAACGCATCTTTAGACAGCAAGAAGACTTGCTGGCAAACGAGGACGAGTGGCTTAAGAGCCGGTTCCGACTTCCTCGAGCCGTCCTGTTGGACTTCTGCGGGCTTTTGGGCCCGGCGTTACAGAAGAGCACTCGGAGGAACCACGCGTGTCACCCGGTGCATCCGGCGCTCCGGTGCCCCCCCCGGTGGCAGACACACTCTGGCGATCAAGCGCTAGACGTTTTCTTTGCCTCGACTTTGATGTCCGACCATTTCTTTTTTATTTCAGCCACGGTCTGAGGTTGTGAGGCTACAGCATTTGGCGTCTGCCACCGTTCGCCGCTCAAGTGCCTTTTTGGCATTAGTAATGCCCACACTGTGCCCTCCAAACAACATTTTTCTCCTCTTTTCCACCTCGCCAACGATAACGTCTACTTCACATTGAGTGAAGTTACGTTTTTTTGATTTTCTCTCTGTGTTTGCGATGATCTCGCAAGACATGAATATTAATTTGTGGGCGTTTCACGGACTATTTATGGGCAACTATGGGCGTGTCATGAAGCTGCAAAAGCTGCGCTGCATTTAGAATTGGTTGTGATTTATTAAGGGAAAGATGCGTAGGATGTGCGTGCGCACGGTTTTATAAATCCGAATATTTCTGTGCGTACGCACGTCCTATGTTTCATCCGTACGCCACTTCTGACGCAAATCCTACGCAAAGTTTTATAAATGAGGCCCCTGGTCTGGCTGGTCTGGCTGGGGGGGGATCTGGTCCCCCTTATGAACACACGGTTCACGTCGGCAGCATGCATGTATCTCCACCCCCACGTGCACGTGCACACTACCACACTGCTCCCTGTCTGCTTCATCCCTCCTCCTTACCCACAGTGTATTGATGGACAGATTATATATTTTTTTTCCGCTCATCTTAGTGTCAGATTTTCACCTTTGATGTAACATTCGTCTTTCCAGCAGATCTGGTATAAATGTTTCAGCTTAAAATAATAACTTATTCAAATCAGTGCTTGTATCCCCCACCTTTTCACCTTTCTTCCTTTTACTCTCTTCCACCCTCCCCTCACATTCTCCCCCTCACCCTCCCCACACACACTAAATGTAACAAATAAATAAAAAATAATATGACAAAGGGGTTTATACAAATCTACACTCTAGTGTCATGGTGCAGGGTGGCTTGAGAGCCGGTTGGACCCAGACGCAGAGGCGGAGGCATGAGGATCAGAGTCTAGAGGGTTTAATGAACAAACAAAAGTCGCTGCAGAGCAGGAATGACAAAACTAAACAAAACTCACTGTGGCGTGGAACAAGAGACGAGGATCATGGCATGACAAGGACAACCAGGACAGGAATAACTAATGGACCAACACAGGAGGAAGGCAGAGACAAGACTTAAATACAGACAGGGCAGACAAGACACAGGTGGACACGATCAGGGCTGATGGGGACCAAAGGAAGTAAAACTCAAGAAACCAGACAAGACAGGAGACTTTCAAAATAAAACAGGAAACAGAAACAAGACAGAACAAGGACCAAAAACAAGACAAGTTCAAATCATGACACTCTAGTGTCTCGAAGCTATATAACCTTTTTTTGTGATAGTAAAACCTGTCCAACACAAAAAGCCTTCAGCTCTAATCTGTTTGCTCAGCTGTTGGACAGAACAAGTTAAGAAACAAAAAACAAAAAAAAGAGAATAGAAACAGTCACTTTAGCCTCTTTCTACCAAGAAGAGCTTCTGGAAAGTTCTGCCTGAAGGTTGGTGCTGCTGTGGTTCTGTTTATGAATGGAGACATGGACCTGAGGAGGAAACTGGATTCAAAGTTCTGCAACAGAACAGGAAGATGAACTGTTGTTGTTTACAGCTTCAGAGCTGAAAAGATGAAAACATCATTTTGGTAATGAAAACAGAAAACTCTCAGAAAACTGGATTATAACCAACATTTAAAAACTGTCAACATTCAACCATCATCTTCGTCATCATCATGGTCAGAGTGACAGCTGTCAGTCTCTGTGATCCAGATGTTCTACTGTGAATTTTGGGGTTCAGACCTCAGATCACTGACAGACTGAGGGCAGCATGAAGCTCCATGGAGCTCCACCTTCTCTCCTCCAGCTGCAGATGAAAGAAAGATGAAGGTCTGAGAGAGACTGATGAGGACTGTTTCATAATGAAGATGAAGCTCTGATGAAGAGAGAAATGTCCAACTGGAACTTCATCACAGCCTGAATAGATCACCTGTTTCTGTCTTTCTTTCTCTTCACAGACTTTCAGCACATTGTGGACTCTCAAGGACTCACTGGGAAATTGTGGCCTCAGCTCTGAAGTCCAACCCGTCCCACCTGACAGAACTGGACCTGAACAAGAACAGCCTGGAGGATTCATCCATGAAGATTCTGTGTTCTGGACTGGAGAGTCCAAACTGCAGACTGCAGACTCTGAGGTCAGAACATTGAAGCTGCTGGTTGGTTCATTTCTACATTTGTAGTTCTTCACTGAAGCTGAAAGGTTTGTATTCAAAGATTTTCTGGATTTTCCACAAATTGAACATCTTTAATTATTTGAAGAGCCTGCATTGAAAGAAAATATCTGCTTAGATTTTCTGTAGAACAAAAGATGTTTCCATGGCAACAACAGCTTCAGCCGTTGAAATATTTGACAGATTTCTGAGTTTAAAGAGTCAGAAAACAACCAAGAACTCAAACTAATGACAGACTAGTCATTCTGATCAAAGCTGACTGAAAGCTGACCAAAGTCAAAGTTCAAATCGGACACAGCAAAGCATGTGAGCATGCATGTGAACACACACACCCACACACACACACACACGCACGCACACACCCACACACACACACACACACACACACACACACACACACACACACACACACACACACACACAAGTGTGAGTCAGACTAGAGAGGAAAATCAGAGAAATGAGAGTTTTGCTGCAGAAATGAAAGAATTGAGTAAACCTGCAGAGGCAGATCTGTAGCTGCATATCAGTTTAATGTCAGACAATACTTTCCAGGACCAGAGTCTATCAGGTTGAAGTTGAAGATATAAGATTAACAATATTCGATAAAGGATTAAATTCAAGTTATAAATAGAATGAGTTTAGCGTCAGCACGCTGCACCACAGCAACACTTCTGTCAGAGATCAGTGGTGCAGAGTGTCAGAATCTCCGTCTTCTGTTCTCTCCAATGGTAAACTAGACTCCTTCTGAGGGTGTTACTCTGTGTGGATCAGTTTCCATGTGAACCAGAGTCTGGGAGTCAGAAACTGGACTTTAATGTTGAAATGAAACATTTATTGTTTACATTCAGATTTGACATTTAGATTTAGATAAACAGATGATCTTCATTTTACATTATCACTGGTACAGAACATTGTAAAAAACGTTTTTTGGTCAGAGCTTCATTTACTGGGAACATCTGGGAATTTGGGTAGCGAACCGATACAAAATATTTACGGGGTTAATATAACGGACATTGATACTGATACTTTTACAGTGGGGGTAAATGGTCTGGATCTCCTCCGCCACAATAAACTCACTTTCACAATAGCTTCACTGTCAGGAAACATTCAAGCTACGGTCACAGAGAAAACTGCAACCATGTGATGGGGAGGCATCGGCAGAATCTCCTAGAATAGCTGCTGCAGCCTGATTTTTCTGAAAATCGTCATGAATGTAGACGGCGGCAGTCCCAGAAGTTCCTGGCTGCAGTCTGCAGACCGAGGCGTGGTTTGGCGGGGTTTGACGCTTTGAGTCATGCCCACTGTCTGTGATTTATGGTCACAGTAAAGGTTGACATTCAGAAACACTGTTTCGTCTTTGAGAAGCTGATCTGGTTTCTTCAGTCAGTAATGATCTGCTCTGTTTAGGAGAAGATTCTCTCAGTTCTCAGGTCCAGGTTGGTTCTGATCCGGTTCTAGATGGAATTGTTTCATTGTCTCATTCTGTTAGAGCGATTAGGAGTTAGGGCAGGGGTCCCCAAATCCAGGTCTCGAGGGCCGGTGTCCTACTGGTTTTCCAGAATCCCTGCCTTATCTGCCGCTGATTACCTGGATCAGGTGTGTTTTGCCAATAAGGAGCTTCAATGGCAGGTTGGTTGGAAGACGTGTAGGAAACTGGCCTTGGGTGCCTGGGTTTGGGGACCCCTGCGTTAGGGAGTTGTTTTTTTTTTTTTTTTATCTGACATTTGAAATGAGCAAACAGTGAAAATGTCATCTGTCAGTCTGTCATCAGGGTGGGTCCCACCTGACTGAATGGACCAAGTTCCTGGACTTCCAGCTGCATCACTGCTCCTGAACACACTTTTCTGTCTGATTGCAGGTTAAAGGACTGCATTTTATCAGAGATCATCTGTGAAGCTCTGGTCTCAGCTCTGAAGAAAAACCCGTCTAATCTGACAGAACTGGACCTGAGCTACAACAACCTGCAGGATTCAGGAGTTCTTCATCTGTGTGGTTTTCTGGAGAGTCCAGACTGCAGACTGCAGAATCTGTGGTGAGTAAAGAAGCTGAACTCCCTGAAGGATGAGAAGAACGGATCAGGTGAAGAATTTTTTGAAGTTTCACTGGAAGATTTTCTGTCTACAGCCGTGTTTGAAACAAACTGGTGATTGGTTCAGATTTTCTTTATCAATTGAATTGATTGTTCTGGTTATTGATAGAAACTGATCTGTTTCAACCAGGATCTTGTAATTTAGGATCTCCAACCTATTTTAGAACACAGACCCATTTCATGTCAGAAAAAATGTTCACAGATCGGCCTGTAGAAAGTTCAAGTTGGCGTCCAAATTAGTTTCAGCTTCCAGTTTTCAGAAAACCATTCAAAGGATTCTACCTCAAATCTATTTGAAGAAAATAGTTTGAAAAGATATTTAAATATTGAATCTAGAACAGACACTTCCTTTGAATGTCACTAGTACAAAAAAAACACACAAAGAGTTCTTTGGTCAGTGCATCATTCAGTCACTGAAAACCAGAAATGACTGCAGATTCATTTAACACTAGAAAGGAAAAACTGTCACTTCAAAAATGACACATTATTTTTCGAACTTTGGATTCAGAAAAGTTTTCTGAAGACTAAAAAATGCTGAAACCTAAAAAGTTAAACTCAGGTCCAAAGACAACAAAAGGACATTTAGAATAGAGTTCAACACTTCATGAACACAATGAAAACGTGACATGAAAAGCTGCAAACAACTGATAGACATGAACCAAAAAGAAGTGTCATTGAAAGTTCAGTGACTGAATATTAGACGTTTCCATTCAACGAAAGACACAACTGTGTTGAATCCAGCAGTGGAGGAAATCCAAGGAGATCTAAAGAAGTGTTTTCAGGATTCTTCAAAGATGAAGTCCACATCCACATGAAAGAACAATTGTCTGTGTAGAGCATCCAGAATGGAAGTAAAAGAAGACTTTCATATTCTGCACTAGCTTTCTGCTTTTCTGCTGAACTGCAGGAACAAATGGATGGCTGCCCCCAGATTTCTGGCTCTTTGCACTGAGCCACTTCCTCCTCCTCCTGATCTGTTCAGAGGAGAGAGAATCTCTCTTTTTCTGAACCACATGTCCAGAGAGGGACAATCATCTCTCACAAGGCACTGAGGGGGCTGCTGTCTCCAGGTACTTGTGTGCAAGGCGGCCCCTTGATGTTTGACCACAACTTAAGGGGACAGTCCTTCAGGCTGATTGTGGGATCTGCCTTGTAGAAAAATAAAGGAAATAGTTGTATATTGATAGAAATCAGATCCCCATACAGGCCTCCATATGGAAGCAGCTGTCTGTGTTCAGAATCCACTGTTGTCTTCAGCATGGTGAGGGCTAGCTTCACAGTAACTTGCAGCATCATCAGCTAGTTTGGATTGACGCAGTAAGAGTTCATGTTGGATTACTGTGTCAAATGTTCTCCAGTTCATTTTATCTGTCATAGTTTTTTTCACATAGTTTTCAGCTTTGTGATTACCTAGGAAGCCATGAACAACTGCAACAAAACTGCTCCAAGCTGCTCTTTCTGTCCTGTTCAACAGCTTTGCAAAATCCTCACATTCTATGATCTTCTTGATCTGTGGTTCCACGAATATACCAGCCCTGACCTTAGCCTCGGACAGCTTTGGAAAAAGATCTTGGAGGAATTTAAATGCTGCTGACTTCATTTGATTTCATTTATATATTTGTTCCTTTCATGAAAATTGATGTCCAAGGGATCTGATACTAAATATTTATAGGGCTCATATCGCAGATATTGATACTGATACTTTTTTCTTGAAAACTTTTGTATTTGATATTTTATTTTATTAAGTATATAATAAAACACAGGACAGAGACTTTCAGCAAATAAACATGTTTATTAAGTAGTTCAAAATGGGAGGTGGCGGCCTCTCGTCCAATCAGAGCACGAGAAATCATCTGCCTTCCTTTTCATGCAAAGTCACTTCCTTTTCATGCAAAGTCACTTCCTTTTCATGCATACTCCTCTCTCACACGCATATATATACTTTTCCTCACACGCACATATATATATACTCGTCTTTCACATCCATATATTCTTTTTTAAGAGTGACAATGAGAGTGAGAATGTATGTATGTGTAAGGTAATATATATGCATGCGAGACAGAGAATATATGGATGCGCAAGTGAGAATACATGTAAGTGCAAGTGAGAATATATGTATGTGCAAGTGAGAATATATGTATGCGTAAGAGAGTATATGTATGCGAAAGAGAGTATATATGAATGTGAGAACAAGAATGTATGAATGTGAATGGTTCAGAATAAATAATGTCTTATACGGCCCCTGATAATTAATTGCAACATTTCTTTTCACTGTGCTCCCACATTCAGACATTCAGACATTTAGGGCAATTTAAAATTTTGTGCCCCGTGGATCCTCATGTTTTTCAAGGCCCCTCTACAGTTTAAAGATGTCAGGAAATGCTTTCAGAGGAGAACTAAAGACTTTTTGAGCTGTTTTTCTGCAATGTGATCATTTGAAAATGCATTTTACTATTTAGGATTCAAGATGAAGAAATACAATTTAATCTGACATTTTTCTAATGGAAGCTTTAAATCAAATCAAAATCTATTGGATTGTAAATATGTAGTCATGAAAAATTCATGATGATCAATGACAGTTCAATTCCTCGTCTGTTTTAACTTCATTTCAAGTCATTTCTAATCTATTGCATTTTCATTCATGATCATGTTTTTGGGTTCAAATCCAAAAGAAATGAGCAAACAGTGAAAATGTCATCTCTCAGTCTGTCATCAGGGCGGGTGCCACCTGACTGAATGGACCAAGTTCCTGGACCTCCAGCTGCATCACTGCTCCTGAACACACTTTTCTGTCTGATTGCAGGTTGAGAAGCTGCCGTGTGTCAGAGATCAGCTGTGAAGTTCTGGTCTCGGCTCTGAAGAAAAACCCGTCTAATCTGACAGAACTGGACCTGAGCGGGAATCAGAACCTTCAGGATTCAGGAGTTCTTCATCTGTGTGGTTTTCTGGAGAGTCCAGACTGCAGACTGCAGACTCTGAGGTCAGACTCCATGTTTCTGTTCTGTTCAGATCAATATGATGACAAAGTTGTGTTGACCCACAGTGAGAAGAAACGTCCAGATTCTGATCTGCAGCAGCATCTTCCTCTTCAAAGATCAGCAGAAAAACTTCTTTTCTTTCTGCAGCTGCTTGTTCCAAAGCTGTCTGCTGACATTTGTGCTCCACAGATTAGCTGAACCTCTTAGACCAACAGCTGAAACCCTTAAGACTACCAGCAGAACCAGCAGAAACCCTTAGACCAACAGCAGAACCAGCTAAAATCCTAAGACCAACACCAGAACCAGCTGAAACCCTTAAGACTACCAGCAGAACCAGCTGAAACCATTAGACCAACAGCAGAACCAGCTGAAAACCTTAGACCTTAGCCTGGTTATAGGCTCTTCTGAAGTTAGAAACGTGGAGCTCCCAGCGGGTACAGTCAGGTGTTATCTGGGAGCCAGAGATGGTGACATCGAGGGGAACCTTAGGATGTTAGCTCAGAGTAAGTCCAGGTTCCGTCGAGTCGTGATTCACGCAGGTGGTAATGATGCCCGACGGAGACAATCAGAGGTGGTTAAGTTAAACGTAGCTTCGGTGTGTAAACTGGCTAAGACAATGTCCGACACTGTAATTTTCTCTGGTCCCCTGCAGAACTTAGTCAATGATGAAATGTACAGCCGCTTTTCTTCATTTAACCGCTGGCTTTCTAGATGGTGCCCAGAAACCGGCGTTGGTTTTGTGGATAACTGGAGCGCGTTTTGGGGGAAGCCCGGTCTCATGCGGAGAGACGGCGTCCATCCTACTCGGGACGGTGCCGCTCTTCTTTCTAGAAACATTTCTGCTAGCCTTAGTCTGTCAACCTGACAATCCAGAGACGAGACCCGGGCGCAGAGCAGCAGTGTAAGTCGCTCCTCTGAGCTTCCCTTAGGGCAGTGGCGCCACCAGGGGGTGGCCAGGGGTGGCCATGGCCACCCCTCTCCGACACCTGGCCACCCCAGTGGCCACCCCAGTAGCCACTATAAGCTGTGGTAGCATCAGTTGTGCGTTTCATCCCAAATGCACAGCCAGCAAGCGGCAAGTCGCTCTGATCACCTAAACCGGCCCACATCCCCTCCCCTCCCTGCTGCCTTTGAGTGCGCAGACATCTACAGAGGAGCCGCTGGACGCAGAATGAATAAGACGCGTGGTTCACTTCCGCGTTCGAACCCTCAGATCCTCTGGGCCGGTCAGACAAAAGAACCAGTCTCAGTCACTAAAGATAAACTTTCTTTATTACTTTTTCCTTAAGTCCAAAACGGGCGACTGACCGCGCGTGTATGCGCTCCACACCCTCACACGCGCTATCCCCCCTCTCTTCCTGCATCGCGCGAGCACCGGTTTCAGCACGCAAACACACGCGTGCGCGCGAGAGCGCACGCACGCACACACAATCACACATCCCAAAATGCTACGTTTCTTTTCCTGTTAAATATTTTCCGTGGGTCTTTAACAATCTGTTTACTGTACTTTAGATCTGTATAGACAGACAGACAGACAGACAGACAGACAGACAGACAGACAGACAGACAGACAGACAGACAGACAGACAGACAGACAGACAGACAGACAGACAGACAGACAGACAGACAGACAGACAGACAGACAGACAGACAGACAGACAGACAGACAGACAGACGACTTTATTAATCCCACAATGGGGAAATTTCATTTATCTATGGCAGCAACACGACATTCAGAAATAATCTGTATAATATAACATCAATAAAGGACATCACAAATGACATTTATATTAAATAATTAAAAATATCACTGGAAATTATTATGAAAAATTATTATCAAAAATTAGATTCTTATTAAATAAAGAAATAAATATTAAATTTTAAATAAATACAGCTGCAAAGGTGTAAAAAACATGCGGTCTGCAAAACATGTAAACCCAGTGTGCAAATACTTGGTGCAAATACGCCACATCATCAGCGGCGGTGGATGTGTCATTACTTTTTATTAATAAGTAAAAAAAAGGATGTCCCTGTCACAAGCCACTCATTTTCATGGCACTATTTAAGCACTGGTTGTTGTGTTACCGCAACATTTTGATGTGTTTTTGTTTCCACAGAGTTACCTATAGTCATTAGTTGATGTCTGTCCATTTTCAGAGAATGAAGAGAAATTCAACATATATTCTTATTTTAAGAATAAAAGTGCAGCAGAAGGAGTGAAAGAGATGGTAGGGGAGCAACAGAGGAGTAGTGAGGAGGAGGAGGAAGATGAGACAGAGCAGCATGAATGACAGAAGAGAATAAGGAAGACAAAGATGAGACTGCATCAGAGGAGGGACAGTCAGCATCATCGGTCAGAGAAACAAGGCAGAACTCAGCATAAGCAGGGGCTCCACCTGTTCCTGGACCAACTGGTGAAGTTAGAATTATGTTACCCTAATAATAAAAACGTTTCATGATTATTAGTCTGAATAGAAATGTCAACAGATATAATTCATAATTAGAAGGATATTTTTATTATTATTTCAGAACAACAGATTTCATTTTTTGTTTATTATAGATATCTCTCAGTCAAGAGCCGAACACAGAAAAACATGAGCTAAGGTGGTAGGAGATCGCGTGATGCTGTAGTATCGCGAGACCCAGCGAGACGAGTGTGGTGAGTCGACTTGGCGGCGCGTAAGCATTTGAACAAACATTTTCGATCTTGTTTCATTTTTCCGCCATATTAAAATATTTCCTGCTAACTAACATAACCTGTTAAGAGTATTAAGCTTCTGTCAGCCTGGAGGACCTGGAGAATTTCATTGACGAGTGTTTTAATACCTGCAACATGGTGAAGCCCAGAACCGCCACCACCCCCTCCGCCAAGCGTGAACGGCCTGAGGACTCTCCCGGGGCTGTGTCCTCTCCAGGCAGCGGAATGAGCGATATCCTGGATTCGATTGACAAAAAGCTCTCCAGCTTTGATGGCCGCCTCAATCTGCTGGAGATCCTCCATAGAGAATTTCAAGGTCTGCGGGAGTCTCTGGAATTCAGCCAGCAGCAGGTGCGGGAGCTCGCAGCGGAGAACCAGGCCCTCAGAGAGACCGTGAAGACCCTGAGCAGTGACACCGCCCGTCTCTCCGAGGAGAACCGATCCATCAAGGAAACCCTCCTGGATCTTCAGTCGAGGAGCATGAGGGACAATCTAGTGGTCGCGGGGGTTCCAGAGGAGGTAGGAGAAGACCCCGAAGCCACCGTGAGATCCTTTTTACAGGTCCACCTGAAGCTCCCCAAGGAGGAGGTGCAGAAGATCTCCTTCCACAGGGTTCACCGCCTCGGAGGAAGAAGGTCCGACCACCAGCGCCCGCGTCCTATTGTGGCTAAATTCGAACATTTCAAACAGAAGGAGTTGGTGAAGGGCCGCGGACGGGAACTGAGAGGCACGCATTACAGCGTTAATGACCAGTTCCCGGCAGAAATCCTCCGTAGAAGGAAGATCCTGTTCCCGCTGAGGAGGAAGCATCTTGCTGCTGGTTCGAGAGCGATTGTGGCCGTTGACAAACTGTACGTGGACGGACGGCTGTTCCGGGACCCGGAGATCACCCCCTGGCTGTGCTGAAGGCTTTCAGATCCGCGCTGAGAACATCTGCGCTGCCCAGAAGAAACCCGCTAAACTAACTTCAATGAATGGAAAACCGGATCATCAATAATCCACACCTCGATCGCAGGAAAACAGTCTTTTTTTTTTTCTTCGTCACTTCAGTCCCACTGATGTTTCTATTGTTGTTTTGTTGTTGTTTTCGTTTTCCCTTCTATCTCTTTTTTTCTTTCCTTTACTCTCACCCCCCCCTCTCCCCCCTCATTATATGTAAATCACCTGGAAGCAACTCATCCTCGGTAAGTATTTATTTATGCACGGAACGGGCGCGCGCTCACACAAGCGCACACAGGGGCGTGCACATGCGATCCCGCACACACACGCTGACATACTGCAATCACCTCACACAGGCTCTCATAGGACGCACGCGACACGCAGCTCACATAACCAGAAAACGTTCACGCGCACAGCGCTTCTCAAACGCGGGCACGCGCACACGGACTGGCACACAAGCACTACTTAGCTTTACACCTTTTCAGTCAGAGCAGTTATGAACAGTCTTAACATCGTTAGCTGGAATGTGCGTGGACTTGGCTCTGAGCCAAAGAGACTGAAAGTGTTAAATCACCTGGATGGTCTAAAAGCAGATATAGCTCTACTGCAGGAGACCCATTTATCAGATTCTTTGAATCACCTTATGTGCTGCTTACAATTTCCAGTTATATACTCTGCCAGTTACAACTCCAAACAAAGAGGAGTTGCTGTTTTAATTAATAAAAATCTTAATTTTACTCATAAGGATACAGTTACTGACCCAGAAGGCAGATTTGTAATCATTAATATATCCATTCAGAATAAGGACTATTGTATAGTGAGTATTTATGGTCCTAATGTTGACGACTCTTCCTTCTTTCACAGATTCTTCACCTCACTCTCAGTTCACTCTGACTCCACAATCATTATAGGAGGAGACTTCAACCTTGTTTTGGACCCTGAACTTGACAGACTCAGCACAGCAGCAAACCAGCGTACATGGCGGTCTGCAAGTATTCTAAAGCAGTACATGAATGATCTGGGTCTCTGCGACGCGTGGCGCTCATGTCACCCAAGCACTAAAGGGTTCACCTTTTTTTCTCCAGTTCACTATTCACACTCCCGTTTAGACTATTTATTAATCAGTAACTCTCTTTTAAAAAATATTCAAAGCTCCAATATCCATCCAATTATTATCAGTGATCATGCACCAGTCTCTGTAAACATTTCTAGGGAAAAATCCACACCCTCTGGTACAACCTGGAGGTTTAATACGTCTCTGTTAAAGGACCAGGAATTTCTTGAATTCTTTAAAAAAGAGTGGGCAACCTTCTTAGACTTCAACAATACTCCAGACGTCCCACCGTGCGTTCTTTGGGAAGCAGCAAAAGCAGTCATGAGAGGGAAAATCATTTCTTATTCAACGCACAAAAAACGCAAAGAGAAAGCAGATTTATTAGAATTAGAAAATAAAATCAAAACCCTGGAGACTGCTTATGCTGCTTCTGCACAGGAACACATTCTGGGAGATCTGAAAAATTTAAAGCTGCAGTTAAATGACATCATTAATAAACAAACACAATTTCAAATACAAAGGCTACGACTTGAAAGATTTGAAAACTCTAATAAATCTGGCAAATTTCTGGCTAATCAGCTTAAAATTAACAGAGAAAAATCATCAATCACCTCTATTATGGACCAAACAGGAAATGTCACCCATGACCCGGTCAAAATTAATAACGAATTTGAAAACTTTTATAAAAACCTGTACACACCGCAGATCAATCCGTCAGAGCAAAGTATTGACTCATTTCTTAATAATGTAAACCTACCCAGGCTAAATGAGGATCAAATCACAAACTTAGATTCTCCGCTCTTGCCGTCTGAACTTCATGAAGCTCTGTTACTTATGCCCAATGGTAAAGCACCAGGGCCTGATGGCTTTCCTGCTGAGTTTTATAAAGAATTCTGGGAACAACTGGCACCAACATTTTATAAAACTGTCACATCTATTAATGAGAGCCAATCAATGCCACCTAACATGAACTCAGCCAACATAATTCTTCTTCTAAAACCAGACAAAGATCCCACTAGTCCTTCAAGCTATCGCCCCATTTCTTTAATCAATGCAGATGTAAAAATTATCTGCAAAGCACTAGCACAGAGAATAGAAAAAATCACTCCTCACATAATTCACTTCGACCAGACTGGATTCATCAAAGGCAGACACTCGGATGATAATGTCCGTAGACTAGTTAATATAATAGACTTTGCCACCATTAAAAAACAGGAAATGACGGTACTATCGCTGGATGCTAAAAAAGCCTTTGACAGAGTTAATTGGAAGTTCCTTATTGCTGCCCTCCATAAGTTTGGTTTTGGAGAAGCATTCATCAATTGGATCAAAATATTATATCACAACCCCAATGCATCAGTTAGAACTAATAAACAGACTTCAAACAGGTTTTTTCTTGGAAGAGGAACCAGACAGGGCTGCCCACTCTCTCCTTCTCTTTTTGCTATATTCATTGAGCCTTTAGCTGCAGCAATAAGACAGAATGAGAGCATTATAGGAATAAAAACCAAACACAGCCATCATAAAATTAGTCTTTATGCGGATGACATATTACTGTTTTTAAGGAATTTACATTCTGTAAATGAAACAGCAATGATCATAAATGAATTCTCCTCCATATCAGACTATTCCATTAATTGGAATAAGTCTGTTTTATTACCACTCAACAGGAATATGGAACAAAGACTCACAATTCCAGTTAAAACAGGAAATATCAAATATCTGGGTATCTACTTTTCCCCCAAACTATCAGAACTGGTGCAGCTAAACCACACCCCATTACTGAAAAGCATACAGGACGATCTAACACGCTGGACCAACCTGCCTCTGTCCCTTATGGGCAAGGTAGCCACGGTTAAAATGAAAATCTTACCCAAGGTTAATTATCTCTTCTCAATGATTCCCACACAACCGCCATTAAAATGGTTCAAAACATTAGACTCATCCATATCAAGCTTTCTATGGAACAACAAACCTGCAAGAATTAGTCTAAAAACTTTAAAATCTGCAAAAAGCTGTGGAGGATTAGAACTACCTAATTTCCACAAATACTTTCTTGCAAATAGATTACAATATATCTTAAAATGGTTAAAAAATAATCCAGAAACCAACTCATGGTTAGACTTGGAACAGGTGTTATGTGGAAAGATCAACCTGTCACAGCTACCATTTATTAGCCAAACAGTTAAAAAACAGGATTGTTTCAAAAGCATTAATATAAATGCCACCTTAACAGCCTGGTGGGAATTTCTCAAAATATCAAAATCATCAATTCAACCGTGCAAAATGACACCCATCTGGAACAACCCGGACATCCTTATTAACAAAAAAATGATTCACTTCCCAGCTTGGCAAGCAGGGGGCATAAAACAACTAGAGCACGTAATCATTGATAGAAGATTCATAACCCCCCAGGAACTTCAAGACAAACATGGAATAAATAACTTCTTGGAATATCAGCAACTTAAATCAAGTATTACTAAAAAGTATAAAATTAAAGACGACGATTTAAAGCTACCAGATGTAGTTACCACTCTGATTAATTTTTCAATGAATAGAACTCTCTCCAAAATATACAAACTTTTATGTAATTTAGATAACAATATTGCCCTTCCAACAAAAAAATGGGATGCAGATTTGAGCATCAGCACAGATGAAAGCTTCTGGTCAGAACTTTGTCTAAACACCTTTAAACTGACAAAAAGTCCAAATCTGCAGCTAATCCATCTCAAAACTCTTCACAGAATTTACTACACTGGACAGAGGATGTTCAAGATGGGTCTCAGTAACTCAGACATTTGCGAGCACTGTGATAATAATCTACCCGACAGCTACATGCACGCACTGTGGTTCTGCACTCCTGTCAGGGCTCTCTGGCAGCAGGTATGTGCCGATTTATCAGTCTGGCTTAAGGTTTCAATCACTGCCTCACCGTCACTTTGTGTGCTTGGTGACATGAGTGCCATCGATATAGAAGAAGGATTAGCATCTATCATTTTCATAACTCTTTGTATTGCCAAAAAAACTATTTTAATAAATTGGAAAAACAAGAAAAATATAAACATAAGTCAACACAGAAATCTGCTGTTTGATCATATCAGCTTGGAAAAAATGTCAGCCCAAAGCTCAAGTAACTTTGAAAGAATTCAGTCTCTCTGGTCTCCTGTGGTTGACTCCATGACTTAGGGGGTGGAGGGCCTGGTCGTCGCTGCTCCTTGCCCTTCTGCCGTGGTTTGGGGTGGGGGTCGGGGCTTCCGGTGCCTGGCGGGGGCGGTGGGGGGCTCCGTTGGTCGGGGGGTCGGGTCCGGTGCCTGGGTGGGGCGGGCTGGGGCGCTGCGTGGTCCTCTGGGCTTGGGTGTGGGGGTGCGTGGTGGGGGGGTGGGGTGGTGGTCTGGCTTGGCTTGGGGGGGTGGTCCCTTTGCCTGTGCTGGGGGGGGTTGGCGGGGGGCCCTGCTCGGGTGGGGGGGGCCCAGCGGCGCCGGATGGGCTGCCCATCTGCACCTGGGGCTGGGATCGGCCCTTCCCTGGCTCTGGGACGGGACGGGACAACCCTCTCGGGGCCCCCGGTCGCTCTGGGTGTCACCCGCTTCGGCTGCGGGGTCTGGGGTGGGGTGGGGTGGGGGGCTTGTCGGCCCTGTCCTGTGGGGGGGCGTTCTGGGGGGGAGGGGGGGCCCATTATTAGTACGGGTCGGGGGGGCTAGCGGGTCGGGGTCTCCGCTGAGGCAATCAGTGGTTGCCTCGGCCGGTTGGCCTCCTCGGTCCCGTCGAGGCCTGACCAGAGCTCTTCTAGGGCCGGCGTCTGGGGGTGGGGGCCTGGGCTTGCTCCGGGGGGGGGCGACGCTTTCTGGCTCCTCTCTCTCTGTGTGGGGTGGGTGGTGCCGGGCCTGGGGTGTCGGCGCCTCCGGGGGTGGGCCCCTGGGCTGGGTGGCCCTGGCCCCTTTGCTGGGGGTGGGCTGGGGGACGGCTGTTTGACCACCGGGGGACAGTCTACCAGCTGTCCCCAACTTACCCCCTTCCTTATATAACCTCATATTAGGGTGAGGGGGTGGGGGGTTTAGCCTGCGATGCGCCTTGGGGGGGGGCTACTTGGGAGTGGCCCCCCTCCTATGGTTGCCGTATGGAGTGGGCCCCCCCTCTTTCGGTTTTATTTGCACCTTAGACACGTAGGGTCCTTGGTAGGGGGGGTGCTTGGACATCACTGCCAGCAAGCAGCAGATGTCCTCCTGGCACCCTACCCGCCAATTTTAACCGCACCTTAGACATTTAGGGCCCCTTGGTGTGGAGGGTGAGGGGACATCACTGTGAGTAATCAGGAGATGTCCCCTTAGTGCCCTACTCGCCAATTTTAACTGCACCCCCCTTAGTACACACACCCCTCCCCCTTCAATATATACATTCAAACATAAACACACACACATGCACACAAACACCCTCTCAAACACCCATACACGCACACACATTTTACAAGGAAGGTGGGACCTGGGTCCATCTGTCCCCTACCCCGTCCCTGGTGGGGGGTGTGGGCCCCTTGGCGATGGCGGCCGTGTCCCTTGGGTGCCGGCTCCCTGGGCCCGGCGGTGCTCTCTCCGCACGGTGGGGGGGTTCATATTACACCTGAGCCGGGGGTGTTCGTGTCCCTGGGGGGTGGGTCCTGGTCCTTGCCCCTGGGCGCTGGGCCCCGCCAAACTTCCAACATGGCCGAGCCTGGTCGGGCCATATTTATAACATCCCTTATGGGCCGCCCTTTTTTCCCCGGGGTTCCCCCCTCCTGGGCGGGGGCGGCGGGCCCCTGCCTTGCTCCTACCTGGACCAACCGTGGGCCGGGTGGGTGGCTGCCTGGAGTGCGGAGCGGGTCTCCCTTGGGGGGTCCTGGCTCGTACCTGGGGTCGGGGCGGGGGGATGCCCGGAACTCCTGGGTGGTGGTGGGGTGCTCGTCTGGGGCTGTGGGCGTCCCTCTCCGGTGGGGCCCTGCGTTGGGCTCTTCCGGCGCGGCGGGGGGCTGCTTTCCTGGCTGGGCTGGGGCGGCGCTCTCTTTCCCTCTGCGCCTCCCTGCTCTCTGGCTCTGGGGGCCTCGCGGCGGTCCTGCTGGCCCTGGCCTGGGTGGCGGTCTTGGTCGCCCGGGGGGCGGTTGTTCCCTGCCTGTTCCCGTGTGGCGCTGGGGGAATTCCGGCTGCCGCTGCTGCTGCGGCGGGGGTATGGGTGTGGGGGTGGCTGGGCGCTCCTCCTCCTTCTTTTCACATTCCACCATCCATTTTAGAAGAACATAAACACTCACCTGAGCACAGGTGTTAGCTCACCTTTGCACTAATAGTTTGCATGATTGAATGAATGAAAGATTTCACACTAGTTGGTTTAAAGGCATAAGTATGCGTTCGTGAACACTATCTGTTTTGTGTGCATGTTGACATGTGGACATTTCTGCGGCTAGCAGGTGTGTTGATAATATTTGAGTGTGTGTGAACAGGCCCCGCCCTTTTTGTACTACATTTGAACCGTACCGTAACGATAAACAACCAGTAAACCTGCCTGCTCTATGCTGCTTCATGGTCTTACCCCCCTTCCCCTCCTATTATCACCCTCCTACCCCCCCCTCTCTCTAACGTCCCTCTCTCTTGTTCCCCTCTTTCCTTTTCCGTCCGGTCCAACACCAAAGATTTTCAAACATGATTGAAATTAATAAAGTTTGGCCTCAATTACAAAAGGGGTTTATTCAGACATACCTTTGGTTTGTCTGAAGATGAATAACCCCTCTTGTTAGAATAAAATATGTCCAACACAAGAGGCCCTCAGCTCTCATCTGTTTGCCTAGCTGTTGGACAGGACAAGTTAAAAAAAAAAAAAAAAAAAAAAAAAAAAAAAAAAAAAAAAGAGCCGAACACCCCAAGCAGACACACCAAAGCATTAAATATAAACAAAAAATATATATCAGTAGTAGTGGTATCTACTAGTATCTATTAGTTATTATACTAGTAGTATCTACTATAAGTTCATGTTCTACAAAATATCAGTAGGCATTTATCTTTCTGTTGGTTTTCTAAAGGTTGTTTTACTACGTTTGGTAGAATGAATTTTAAAAATATAGCTCATGGTTTTTGTGTGCCACCCCAAGATTTAATGTGGCCCCCCACTGGCCACCCCCATGAAAAATTTCTGGAGGCGCCACTGCCTTAGGGTTAGTGCTGGTGCAAAACCCATGCAGGGAAAGTCAAGCAGGTTCAAGCTTTAGCTTATGTGCTGAAGACAAGTAACAGGAACGCGTCATAGAAACCTTAAAGTGACAGACAGCAGTACCCACAAGCAGAATTATGATGTCATTAAATGCGGTTTATAAAACAGTCGATCCATTTCCTCTAAGTCCCTCTTGGTCAATTAGTTAATCACTGATGACAACCTTAGTCTTCTAGCCTTAACAGAAACTTGGCTCCATCAGGATGACTATGTTAGATTGAATGACAACCCCCCCCCCCACTTATGCTAACTTTCAGAAATCCAGGATTTCAGGGAAAGGAGGTGGTTTGGCAGTAATATCACAGTCTAGCTTACTTCTCAGCCCTAAAGTTAAAAATGCTTATAATTCATTTGAAAGCATCATATTGTCTATAAATCACCCAAACAGGAAAACTCGAAAACCTGTTTTATTCATAATTATTTATCGCCCCCCGGCCCATATTCAGAATTTCTGAGTTTTCTGACTTCCTATCGACTATTGTCTTACATTCTGATCAAACTATAATAATAGGAAATTTTAATATTCATGTTGATTACCCCAGTGACTGTCTAGGAAATGCTTTTGCAGCTTTATTAGATGATGTTGGTTTCACCCAAAGTGTGAATGAACCCACTCACTGTCATAAGGACACCCTGGATCTTGTTCTAACCCATGGTATAGAGATCAACCAGCTGAGTGTCCTTCCTCTTAACCCCATCATTTCTGATCACTTTATGATTACCTTCCAGTTTACACTGGAACATCCTTCTGCCCCAGTGAATAAGAAACAGCTTAGAAGAACCTTAACTGACCGTTCTGTGTCTGAGTTTAAACACACAGTTCAGCCAGTACTTAGTGAAATTCTGAGAAAATACTCTGAGACCAGCTCCCATAGCATCAGTCATAGTATAAATGACCACTTTGTTAATGATGCCTTACAAGCCCTCAGGAGTACACTTGATGTTGTTGCCCCCTTGAACCCTAAGTTCGTCAGACAAAACCGAGTAGCACCGTGGTTTAACGCTGAAACTCGTTCTCTTAAACAAGAAACCTGTAAGTTGGAAAGAGAATGGCGCCGCTCCGGTTCCGAGCAGTCTCTGGATATTTGGAAACATAGCCTCTTAAATTATAAAAAAGCTCTGCGTAGAGCTAGAAGCCAGTACTATTCAACCTTAATATCAGAGAATGGAAACAATCCAAGATTTCTTTTTAGCACTATAGCTAAATTAACTCACAGTCAGAGTTCATTAGAAACACGTGTTCCTGTTTCTCTCAGCTCTGATGATTTTCTTACATTTTTCGATAGTAAAATCTCAAATATTATACATAAGTTAAATCAAGTTATTCCTACTATCAGCCCAGAACAGGCTGAAGCGGTAGAAATGGAGGCATCCATAGAAACATTAGATGCTTCACTATTGTGGATCAAGTAGAAATAGCATCAGTTATTACATCCTGCAAATCCTCAACGTGTCTGTTAGACCCAATTCCCACTAGACTTTTTAAAGAAACTTTTCCCCTAATTAATGATCCCATATTAACAATGATAAATACCTCTCTGGAAACGGGTTACGTGCCACAGTCTTTTAAATATGCAGTTGTTAAACCTCTTCTGAAAAAGCCCAGTTTGGATCCTAGCATCTTGGCCAACTATAGACCGATATCAAACCTCCCTTTTATTTCTAAAATTGTAGAAAGAGTTGTAGTTAAGCAGCTTTACTGCCACCTACAGGACAACAGCCACTTTGAAGACTTTCAGTTGGGGTTTAGACCCCACCACAGTACGGAAACTGCACTAGTTAGAGTCTCTAATGACTTGTTATTGGCCTCAGAAAAGGGACTACTTTGAATTCTGGTCCTTTTAGACCTCAGTGCAGCCTTTGACACTATTGACCACAGTATTTTACTCCATAGATTAGAGCAGGACATGGGAATCAGAGGATCTGCTCTCCAGTGGTTTAAATCCTATCTGTCCGATAGGTATCAGTTCGTTAATGTAAATGGCCATTCCTCTCAGTGCACTCGAGTTAACTATGGAGTCCCACAGGGCTCAGTCTTAGGACCCATTCTGTTTACGCTTTATATGCTACCCTTAGGAAACATTTTCAGGAAACACAGCATTAATTTTCAATGTTATGCCGACGATACGCAGTTGTATTTATCTATGAGACCTGACCAGAATGACAATATAGATAAACTGAACACCTGCATCAGTGACATCAAGACCTGGATGACAATTAATTACCTCCTCCTGAACCCAGAAAAAACTGAGGTCATTATACTTGGTCCTCAAAACCTCAGTTCAAGATCCTCCTGTTAACCTATAAGGCCTTACATGGAATGGCCCCGTCCTATATTAAGGACCTCATAGTCCCTTGCCATCCAAACAGAACACTTCGCTCGCAAAATGCAGAACTGCTTGTGGTTCCTAGAATTAGTAAAAATACGGTTGGAGGTAGAGCGTTTAGCCACCAAGCCCCTGTCTTATGGAATAAGCTCCCAGCTCATGTAAGAGAGGCCGATTCAGTTTCTACATTCAAAGTTAGACTGAAAACATTCCTCTTTGGACAGGCTTATTGTCAGACTACTTAGTATTCAGAGATTATTTAACTTAATGTTAATTTGTTTAAATTAAACTTGATAACAATAACTATTTGTTTTAAAAGGCTGCTAGAAGTTGAAGCTGGGGTAACTATGGTGCTCTGGGGTTCTGTCCTCTTTTCTCTTCTACTTCTACCCTTCCTCTCTTCTCTATTTTTGCTCATCATTTGTCATTTAGTTCTCCATGCCTCTGTTTGGTGCAGTGCGATTCATGTATTGTCCCTCTTTTCCTCTCCCCTCCTGGGGAGTGGGAGTGCTTCCAGACTCCAGTTGGCTCATCCGTGCTCCTGTTCCTGACCGTCTACCTCGCCTTTGCTCCCGCTCCTACACCTGGCTGTGGATCCTGCCTCTGGCTCATCTCTGGCTCGTCTCTGCTCTGTACCTGACCGAGTTCCTCGTCTCTGCTCCTGCTTCTACACCTGGGTGTGGTTCCTGTCTCCGGCTCGACTCGCGCCTTTGACTGTCCCCCCCAAACACGGCTGGATGAAGCTCGTCTGCTGGACTTTATATATGTAGTTGTAGCTTTAGATCAGTTAATTCTTCTCTAAGAGTTCTGGTAAATTGCCTGTCCGTCCTGGGGGAGGATCCCTCCTTCATGTGGGCACCCCTGAGGTTTCTTCGTTTTTTCCGGAATCCGGTTTTTTTAGGAGTTTTTCCTTACCGCGAAGGGGGGGTCTAAGGGCAGGGATGCCAGTATAGCTTAGTCAGTTTGTTAGTTCATTTTAGTATTTTCCTATTGAACTCTTTGTATTCGTGATCCTTTTGAGTTCATGTTTTACTTCGAAGCCCAGAATGTTGTTGTGATTTTGGGCTATACAAATAAAATTGAATTTAATTGAATTGACCAACAGCTGAAACTAAATTTCATCTGTCAGTCTGTCATCAGGGCGGGTCCCACCTGACTGAATGGACCAAGTTCCTGGACCTCCAGCTGCATCACTGCTCCTGAACACACTTTTCTGTCTGCTTGTAGGTTGGAGGAATGCAGATTGTCAGAGATCAGCTGTGAAGTTCTGGTCTCAGCTCTGAAGAAAAACCCGTCTAATCTGACAGAACTGGACCTGAGCTGGAACCAGAACCTGCAGGATTCAGGAGTTCTTCATCTATGTGGTTTTCTGGAGAGTCCAGACTGCAGACTGCAGACTCTGAGGTCAGACTCTATGTTTTCAGTTTGAGTGAACAGAAATGTCCAGATTCTGATCTGCAGCAGCATCTTCCTGCAGCTGCTTGTTCTCTTCAAACATCGGCAGAAGAAATTCTTCTTTTCTTCCTACAGCTGCTTGTTTCAAAGCTGTCTGCTGACATTTGTGCTCCACTAAGTTCTGCTTGCAGCCATCAGCTCTTCTTTGTGTCTTTGCTCCAACAGACTCCTTTAAAGCGCATGCAGAAGAAGCAGCCGTGCACAATCACATGCACTCTGATTCCTGCTGCTGTGTTTCAGCAGATGCAGCTGAGAGTCCAGCGGCTGATGTTTGTGAGCAGACAGTGACAGAGTCATGCTGTAGCTGGATGCTGCTCTGACAGACACATCCTCCACAAACATCCTCACCTTTTCATCCACAAACATCATCACATCATCCATCAAAGCTCCCAGCAGCTTCTGACTCTTCATTCAGAGCTGAAGTCATGCTTGATCAGGGATCAATGTCCAACATTTGCTGCTGACTCTTCCTCATCACTTCCTTCTTCTCTCTGCTTTGATCTGTTGGAGCTGAAAGTCTCTGCTTGAAGGGCTGCAGCAGAGAAGGACTGGAAGATCATCTCCTTAAAACTGGCATGAAGACTTTCCAGCATCCTGCTGCTGAAATTCCCATGATTCAGTGCTGTTTGGAGAAGAGCTGAGCAGAAAGAGGAAGTGGACTTTTTCTGCTGTTGCTGCAGAAACATCAGTTGGTTTGGATGCAGCCACAGGCTGATGTTTGACTTTCACACATCTGGACCTCTTTCCTGAAGCAGCTGCATGTTGTCCTGAATGTTCCTGAATGTTCTTCTTCTCTGCTTCTGCTGGACTCTTCTGATCTGCTGCTGTTGCTTCACATCTTTGGACTTTTTCTAAACTTTCTGATCTTCTTCAGCTCTGAACTCTTTAGAAAAAGTGAAGAATGAAAAACAGGAACTTTGTCTTTAAACTCAACTCTTTGTTCTGGATTCAGGCTGAGGTTCTGCAGTTTGTCAAAGACCAGCTGTGCTGCTCTGGTCTCAGCTCTGAAGTCCAACCCGTCCCACCTGACAGAACTGGACCTGAGGAGAAACAAGCTTAAGTCTTCAGATGTTCAGCAGCTCCAGGATCTGGTGGAGAGTCCAAACTCCAAACTGCAGACTCTGAGGTCAGTAGAGGGTTGGAGTCAGTCCAGCTGCTTCCAGATGTTTGGTCCTAAAGTTAGTCAGAGAGCAAAGATGCAGAGTTTCCTGTGAAGCTGCAGCTTCTCAGTGAAGCTCTGAGGAGAATGATGACAGGCTTCAGGACAACAGTCAGCCAATCAGAGCAGCAGAAGCTCCAACAGGTGAAGATGACAGGAAGCTGCTGCTCTGAACAGGACTGAAGCTCCTGCTGCTCTTTCTGCTGCTGTGCTGCATCACTGACTGACAGACCAGGATCAGGAGACACTCCTTCATCTCTGTCTTTCTACTTTTTCTCTGCAGGTGGGAGTTTTGGCACTGATGTTTCCCCTGGAGGAGCAGAGAGGAGCAGCAGCAGCAGCTGATCTGCAGGGATGTTGTGACTGGACTGTGTTCCTGGGAGGTGGAGAGCAGAGTGATGGAGGAATCAGAGGAAGTGGAGATGAGTGTCAGAGCTGCAGCAGGAACTGATCTGAGATCAACTCCACTGTCTCTCTCAGCATCAAGTGGACAGTTATTGTGCTGCAGCTCCCCCGGTGGACTGATGGAGAACTGCACTTCCTCTTCTCATTCTAACTTGGAGTGTTGATCTGAAACAAGCAGTGCGGCTGACCGGGAATGGCGGCCGGGTGCCGTGCTGGGTGGCTGGTCGCCGTGGCGGGGACTGGGGGGGGCTTGGGGTTCTGGGGCCTGGGGTCGTCTGCCCATGGCTGGTGTTTCGCCCGTGGCCGGTAGTTGGCGCGTGGCCTGGCCCCCCGGGGGTCGACGCCGCTTTCACAGCAGGGGTTAAGGGGTTCACTTGGGTGGGTTTATTTTATAATTATTATTTTTATTTATTTATTTTATTATTATTATTTAATTTATTTGGGTTTTTTTTGGGGGGGGGGGTCTAGGGGGGCTGTGTGCTAGTCCCTAGGGAGGCCAGGGTATTATGAATGGTGGGGCTGGACCCCCTGCCCCTCCGTTCTGGCACCGGGACCCTTCCTTGCTGGCTGTCTCTCGGCGCTACGAGGCTCTGGCCTCCAACTGCGGCTGGCTTGCCGCTGCCTGGCCGCTCTGGGAGGGGGGGCGCCTACCGTGGCTGGCTGGGGGGGCCGGTCGCTCGGGGGAGCCTTCTCACCCGGTTGTGCCCATCCGCCCGCTCCTCCCCGCTCTCACCCAAACAAATATGGCACACATACACATAGGGCTCCGGGAACTGGAAGGGAGGGGTATACTGGCAGGGCTCACTGGGGATGCCCCTCTCTGGGTTCTCTAAGTTTGGCACCCGCCCTCCTCCCCGCTTTTTACTTGCATATTAGACACTCTGATTCAACTAGGGCCTTGTGGAGAGGGTCTGGTGGAGGGGGGCACGGTGAAACATCCGTTCTCACCTTTCGCTGGCCCCCCCCACAATTTTAACTTCCTCTGTAGACACACACACTGCATGCTAGCAGCACACACACAGCTAATAAACACCACTCACAGAGGGACCCCAGAGTGGGGGGCTCTGCGGCTTGGCAGCGGTGGGGCCCCCACACTGGAGACCTCCTATTTTACCTGCAGTACACACACAGCACTCCCACACCTCCATACATGGGTGGGGTCGGGGGGGGGGGGGGGGGGGGGGCGGTCTTAACCCGCCTGGTCCTCTCAGGGCGGCCGGGCTTATGGGTATCATGTCGGCTGCGGGAATGGTCGGGGATACGGCGCTGGGTGTCGGCCGGCTGGGGGGGGGTTTACTGCGTGGTGGCGGGGAGGGTAACCAGATGATTGTGACTATGTGTGAGTGAGTGCATGGGTGGGACGGACCTGGGGGCTGGCTCGCTGGGACCCTCTGGGGCTTTCCCTCCCCACCACAGAGAGGGGAGGGCACTGAGAGGGTTGGGGAGGGGGGCTCAGATATTATGGCGGGGGGGGGGGGGTTGTAGTGTGTAGGGTTGTAGGGTTATGGGGGGTGGCTGTGGGTGCGTGGCGATCCCGGGGTTGCTCGGGTCGCGTGCCGGGGCTGGCTTGCGGAGACGGGGCGCCGGTTGGGTGGTGGACGGCTCATGGGCTCTGGGGGCCCTGGCTTCGTCCTTGGCCCTTGTCTCGGTGTCCGGCGCCCGGTGGCCCCCTTGGCTGGCGCCTGGTACGGCTAAGCGCTCTTGCCCTGTGGCCTGGGGGCTGGACACTGGGTTCGCTCATGCCTCTGGGCATTGGGGGGGCCCCTGTAGGGGGACCCTCTCTTTGCCTGGCTGGTGGGGTGGGCGGTCCCCTTCTCCCCCCCTCCCGGGCTGCCTGGGTCGGATGCTGGGGGGGCTCCTGGCCTCGGGGGCTCTCCTCCCCTCTCCTGGTCTGGCTGGTCTGGCTTGGTTGGATCTGGTCCCCGTTATGAACACACGGTTCACGTCGGCAGCATGCATGTATCTCCACGTGCACGTGCACACTGCCACACTGCTCCGTCTGCTTCATCCCTCCTCCTTACCCACAGTGTATTGATGGACAGATATTTTTTGCTCATCTTAGTGTCAGATTTTCACCTTTGATGTAACATTCGTCTTTCCAGCAGATCTGGTATTATTGTTACAGCTTAAAATAATAACTTATTCAAATCAGTGCTTGTATCCCCCACCTTTTCACCTTTCTTCCTTTTACTCTCTTCCACCCTCCCCTCACATTCTCCCCCTCACCCTCCCCACACACACTAAATGTAACAAATAAATTTAAAAAAATACGACAAAAAGGGGTTTATACAAATCTACACTATAGTCTCTCGAAGCTATATAACCTCTTTTTGTGATAGTAAAACCTGTCCAACACAAAAAGCCTTCGGCTCGAATCTGTTTGCTCAGCTGTTGGACAGAACAAGTGAAAATAAATAAATAAATAAAATAAAAAGGAGACAGAACCACATCAGCTGCTTTTCTTTGGCCGTTAAGAAACAGTCTGGAGACTCTAAAAAACCTCCACTTCCTGAAGCAAACGGATGCAGAGCATCATGTTTGATCCTCTTCCTTCAGAAAGGCTCCATTGCTCCATCGCTCAGCAGTTTGACTAAAGCAGCTGAGAGTCTTGATGCAAACAGACCTCAGCAGCTCATCCAGAACGCCATGACAGAAGCACATGCAGCAGCACGTGCACGCTCCCAGAGAACAGCAGCTGATCCAAGTCCTGACTTTGAGGTGAGACCTTTCTGTTCTGCTTGGAGCACACTTCAACATGAACTTCATTTCCCATCATTCCATCTGTCAGGAGAGAACAGCTGCAATCAGCTTCCTTCAGGAATGACTGCAGGTAGAAGGATCTTTCATTCTTCAGCACCACCAGGACCCACATCCAGCCCATCAACAGCCAGAACATCAGTCACATCAGCGTCTGATCTTCATCACATCATCATCATCAAAGGACCACCTCTACGTTTTTACAATCTGATGGATTTCAGTCTTTCTGCAGCTTCTCATCAACTGGATTGTCAAATATTTTCATTCTTCGCTCTTGTTTCTGCTGTCGTGGCACGGTAGACTACGGTGAAGGTACGGCTACAATTTACTCAATAAAATCAAAGTCAAACGTTAATCAGAGAGGATATCAATGAGCTAAACTAGTTTTGACTGTAAAACTATTTGTTTGTGATATTCATATTTCTGACTTGATGTTTTATGCTCACGCTTGGCTTCTTAAACTAATGAGGCTAATGCAATATTGTCCAACCTTTCTTTGACAATTGTGTTGAGGACATTCCGTCCCGCTGAGATAAATTCTACATTAATTGCAATTAAACTAATTTAAGGTCATAGATCATTCGTAAAGAAGTTGATCAAATTTATTTCAAATGAAAATATTTTAAATGATTTAAATACAATTATTTATTAAAATTAATTTATTTTGAATACATCTACTTATTTTTCAAAAAAGCTCTTGTTTGATTAGTTCTCACAAAATTTGTTGCAGTGAACTGAAATTCACCAATTTTATTATGAATTCATGTTTTTCTGTCATATTTACTGCACCTTTGAAATGTTTTTAGAGTGCAGTTTCAAGATTTACAGAATAGATTTCAATGAGATTGAAGAGTCAAAACTGAACTTTGAGAGTTTGACTTGAAAGCAAACAGTGACGTTAGCGTCTGCAGACTGAGTCCAGCTGTGATCAGATCTAATCACAGGTTTTCAAAGCAGACGGCTTCCTTCACCAGACTGGACCAGTTGCAGTAAAAGAAGACGGACTGGTTCTTGTAATAACAGTTGATTCAGTTGCTGCTTTGAACAAACATCAAGTTTGTTGCAAAAGATCAAAACCAGACAGTTTCTGAGCAAAAGTGATGTGGATAAAGTTCATTACAGAGCAGATTAAGAATCATGTACAGGAAATAAACAAACAGCATTTCCTCTTTTAGGACAGGAAAAAGATAGACTTCCTTTTTCTGATACTAAACTGATGAAGCTCTAACTTCAAATATAATAACATCAAATGTCTTCTTTTGTCTGATTTTTACCTTCAGTAACTACATTTTATAGTTTAGTAATCTGTGATTCATCCTTTCACTCTCACATCACTCACAAATGTACTGACACTAAAAATATTGAGTGGGAGGAGCCAAGACTTTTCTATAATTTAGTCATTATCAGAGAGGAAAGGAACATTTACAGTGAGAGACCAACAACCTGAGAGACTCTGCTGCTGGAATTCATCTTTATTTTTATGATTCAGTCTGGAGGTAATATTTCTTTGAAAAACATTTCTTACCTTTACTTTAAAATTGTTGTTTACCAAATATAGTCAGTCTATTTTATAGATAACAAGATTTTCTTTGTTTAAAAAAAAATGGGTTTTGTTAAAGTAGATTATTAATAGAATAAAGATGATTGTTTTGTTTTTGATAAAAATATGTTTTCATTTGAAGATTCCTCAGCATTTTATAAACAAATGCAAATACAGTTTTAAAGTTCAATTTTATGCAAATATACATATTTGAATGCTGACAGCTGAAGCTGTGAAGATGATGAAGAATGTCAACACAGTAAAAAAAAGTCAAGAAGTGGAAATATTTGCTAAAACTGAACTAACTTCCTTAAACTAAAATGACTTTTGCTATTTGAACTGCTAAAACTGCACTAAATGGTAATAAAGATGAAAAGAACCCGTTTTCTTGAGTAAAACAATAATTGAGGAAGAAACTAAAAGGAAGACTCGTAAGGACACAAACATGAACGCTACAGAGGTCAGAAACTGATTGACTGATGTTTTAGCAAAAAGAAAAGTTACTTTTAAGGGTTTCAGGGTTCTTTCATTTCATGGTTTAAATTAATTCAAGCTTAGGAAAATAGCCAAATGTTTAAAAATTGGCTTTCCTTTTTTGATGCCTAATAGGTTGTATATATTTTCTAATACTATCAATTGCAGAGAAAAACTAAATACTTCATCAGAATTCACATTTCTATCCAGAAAAAGTCAGAGTTAAAGATGAGAATGATGAAAATATAATTGTCTAAAATTGTCTAAGCTGCCTCTATTGGATGAAGGCGCTTCACTCTGGACAGGTTACAACTTTGTAACAGGGTCACACAATCACACACACACACACACACACACCCCAACACACACACACACACACACACACCTAGGGGCATTCAGAGGAACCATCAGTGTATGAAGCATGTTTTTGGAGAGTGGGAGGAAACACGGGTGGAATGAACAAACAAACTCCACACAGAAAGGTCACAGCTGGGATTTGAACCTTCTCACTGAGAGCGCTAACCACTGCCCCACCGTGCACGGAGTCTAACCTTCATGAGGGCTTGGTGAGACTTCTTCTTCTGGCCAAACAGTGAAGCTTTTCCCGCTTAGCGCCCTCTACTGGTTGCAGATTGGAAGCAGATTGAAGTTGTAATGTGAAACAGCTGAAGGTCAAATCTGCTGTGAAAAAGTTTGGTTTAGTCCAGACGTGTTGGACTTCAAACTGTCATTTCCACCAACAACACCACCAAGAGCTTGTTCAGCTGGACCACAACAACACATGACAACAACACATGTCTACATGGAAGTGACAGTGTGGCGGCGCTGCTCACATCACGTCTGACCTTTGACCTCACACTGAAAGTGGCCTCTGCCGCCATGGCGACTGAGTGGAGCGGCTCCACGGCTGCTGGAGGTGTTCCAGGTGATGGACGATGTTTTCCAGGTGTCTGCTCCTGCAGAGGTCTGGATGGATCTGAGCTGATCTGAATGTGCTGACAGGCCTCTGGGGAGAAGAGACTGACAGAGGAACCATGAGCTGAAGGAGGCTAAAGGCCCAGGATCCAGAAGCAGCTGCAGAGAGACCACCAGCATCAGGATCAGGATTCCAGAGGGGCGGGGCTCAAAGTGGGAAGAGACTTTTCGCTCCTTGAAAGCAGACGACCAGAGATGAAGTCACCTGGAGACAACGACTCCTTTCTGATCCCTGGAGCTGAAAGTGATCCAAGCAAACTCTAGTCAACATGAGTTTGTTCACTTGATCCCAGACTTGGAAGAATCAAACACTGGAGGCTCTTGATGTCGGCACAATGTGCTGCAGGCAGAATCAACAGGAATCCAGTTGAATCCAGATGTTGGAAACACAGACGCCCTACAGCAGGGCTGCTCCTTCCTGCTCCTGGAGATCTACCACCTGCCTGTTCTCCAGCTCTCCCTGCACTCCTTCCTGCTGATCACCTGGACCAGGTGTGTTCATCCAGTCACAATCTGGAGACATCTATTGGAGCCAATCAGCAGCTAGCAGGGCTTGGAGATCTGGAAAACAGGCAGGTTGGTAGATCTCTAGGACCAGGATTGAGCAGCCCTGTCTTCCAGCTTTCCTTCCCAGAATGCAACAGTTTGACTGAGAATGAATGTTCTCCTGCTGTTGCTGTGAGGATTCTGCAGGTCCGTTCTTCAGTGGTTCTGGTGGTGTTCTGTCTGTCAGTCACTCCAGGTTCCTGTCAATCATCCACATGTCTTCATTTCTGTTGTCTTCAGTCAGTAGAAGTCTCTGTTTTCAGCTCTACATTGTCAGATCATCAGTTTTTGGTTTCTCCATGGATTTTCTCCTGTTTCTGTTTATTGATCAAATCTTGACGTTTCTGCCTCTGAGTCCAGTTTCTGCATTTTGGCTCCTCCCCTTCCTGACAGCTGGATCCAGTGTGACTCCGGTTCTATGTTGGATTCTCTTCTGCATCTGATCCTCTAAACACAGGAAGTTGTTGTGACTGGAAGGATTTGGATCCAGAAAGATGGAGAACCTGAAGGATCCAGAGTGGAAAGAAGGCTAAACCAATCAGAAAACATTCTGTTCAACAGAAACATTTAGTGTCAGACCCGGAATGAGGAAGCTGTGACCTCACCACAAATACTCTTCCTTTATTTTGAAAATCCCCTGCTGTTTGATTCTGTACTTAGTAGCAGCTTCCTGTCCCTGCAGGATCTGCTCTGTGTTGAATTCAGACGTCTGGCTAAAGTCCAAAGTGACTCCTGGACTCATTTGGAGCGTTTTTCTGAAACCTGAACGTCTGGAGGCTCTGAGTCCGAGCGGAGCTGCAAAGACACGAGCTGCAGCTCAGAAGAAAATGGTTTGATACCAAACTGGGGGGTTGGACACACTTTTGGATTCATCTGGAAAGCTGCTTCACACCCAACGGGGTTCGCGGGGGGGGCGTGGCCACTTTCAATGTAAAGTCAATGGTACAGACGCCATCTGAGGTCCTGCGGCGCCATTTGAGCGGTGGGCGTGGCCACTTTCAATGTTAAGTCAATGGTACAGACGCCATCTGAGGTCCTGCGGCGCCATTTGAGCGGTGGGCGTGGCCACTTTCAATGTTAAGTCAATGCTACAGACGCCATCTGAGGTCCTGCGGCGCCACTTGAGCGGTGGGCGGCGTGAAGGTCTGGCAGCAGCGTGACGGTTTGAGTGACAGCGGGTAGAAAACACATCAATCTAGTGAATGGATCCATGTTTCTCCTGAACTTCCATTCATTCTCGTCACCTGCTGGTTCCCTTTGGGGGCAGCGGGGTTTCAGGAAGCGTCCTGCCTGCTGTTGGCCAAAGGCGGCTTCACCCTTCAGTCTGCTGCAGGGCCCATGGAGCTGGAGCATTGATCTGGCTATGCGGCTCCAGGAGGAGAGCTGGCGGCCAGACAGAGAGCTGCTGCTGATGGAAAGACAGCCTGATCATCTCCTGAACTTTAGCTTTCTGGTTTCCATGGAGACCATCAGAAAAAGGTCCCTGATTTGATTCTGGTTTGTAGTTTTCCTCTGGGGTTAACATGGGACAGCAAGCCTTCAAAGTCGGTCAGAGAGACGGAAAGACGGCGGAAGCGTCCGTCTTTCAGACTCATCAGGAGAGAAGATGACTGAACGGAGAGAATCTGAAGGATCCAGACATGGAGACGTGATTCCCCATGATTCTGTAGAACTCTTCATCATCCAGAAACCTGACCTCTCAGCATCATCCGTGTCTTCATGCAGTGGAAATGACAGAAACACAGACACCGCTCCATGTCGCCATCAGGCTGAAAACATCAGCTGGAAGCTCCGCCCACAGGCGGCGTCAAGCTCAGGAACACATTTGTGGACAGACGGCGAGCAGAGAATTATCCACACGGTGAAAGAGAGGCGGTCAGCCTTCAGGAAGAAAAGTTTAGACCAATAATTACAGAAATAAAAGATAAAAAATGTTTTTCATAAATCTGAAAGTCACCAAAGTGTTTAACAAACTCTTTTCTAAAGTGAAAAGGTCAAATGTTTGCGTGTTGGAAGTCCCAACCTGACAGATGAGCAGAATAATAAGGCAAGCAAAGCCGTAACACTGCCCCCTGGTGGACAGGAACTCAGCAGTGCAGCTTCAGGATGGAGTGGCTTCCAACAGATCAGATCAACGTTCTGCTCTCTGCTAAAGAGGCAGAACGTCTCCTTCTAAGAAGAATCCAGAGTTCCTGATCACAAACATCAACTGAAGCCCAAATCAGAGCTGATCAGACTGCATGGAGCCCAAGCTCCAGAAAAGAGGAGAGAAGAAGAAGTCGTCCACATGAAGCTTCACCTTAGAGGAAAAGAGGAGCTGCTGAACTAAAGTACTCGAGTACTGAGGAAGACTTTCAACCTCTGACTGATTCTGTAGAACATTTGGAACTAGAATGTAGAAAGTGCTTCAGTTCCATCAGCTGTCAGTCTGCAGCAGCTTCATCTGCTGCCTCCATCCTCTCTCTGTGAGTCTCTGCAGAGTTTTTCTGCAGCTGCTGGTTTTTCTGCAGCAGCAGCAGCATCAGAGCCAGAGAGCCAAAGAAAGTGGAAAGTCTGAGAAGGAAGCAGCTCTGAAGCTCTGCAGCTGACGGTGCAGCTTCAGGACTCATGAGGAGGAGCACATGCACGGCTCTGATGCTGCTGAACGTCTGACTGAGATGATCCACATTCAGAAGAGAGTTTCAGAGTGAAAGACGTGTGGAAGAAGAGAATCCTGAAGGTTTCTGTGCAGACATGAACTCAGTCAGAGAGCGTCTGAATGTTGGAGGATCCAGAAGAAACCAGGAGCTCATGAAGGTGGTTCTGTTGGAGCAGAGAGCAGAACTCTGATCCCAGTTTCAGGAACAATGCAGGCTCATGTTCTGGACTGAAGAGTTCTCCTGAAATGTTCTGTTCAGACTTCTTCAGGATCACATCTGTGTGTGAATGTGGAGGTTTGTCTGAACCAAGCTGCAGCTCACTTTGAAGCTCCTTCAGGCTCACACAGCAACAATGACAAAGACTGAAGCTGCTGTGCTGCCCTCTAGTGGCAAACATGGCATCTGCAGCACACATTTCTGCTTGGTTGTTGGTTTCTGCTTTCATAGAAAGAAACAAATAATATTTAATCTTAATACAAACTAACAGTCCACTCAGACAATGTTTCCTCCTTCAGTGTCACATCCAGAAACACTGAACAGTCTTCATCAGTGAAGAAGATTCTCATCTTCTCACCAGCTTCCTGCTCTGAAGGAAACATCTTCATTCATCATCATGGACAGCCAGACCAACCTCTGTAGAAACACAATCCTCTAGTTCCAGACTAAAGAAATGATCCCTGAAAGTAGAGTCTTAGTGAGTTCTGGATGTTGTTTGTCCTCTTCTGTCTGCAGACAGGAACTCCTGCTCCTGGTCTCCTCCTGCAGATCACAGACTCACACCTCCTCCAATCAGACTGCAGCTTGTTTGCGAATACAAAAAAGCATTTTAGTTCTTTTCAATCATCAAAGTAACCTAACAATGAAATGTTGAGTTTTCCCCAACATCTTTGTCCAGTTGTGTCAAACTATCTTCTTCTCTGTTGGGTTCAGCTGTCTCAGAGATTAGTAGTCATCCTAAAGCCTTCATCTATCTGATCACAGATGGATCGGTCCTTCTGGAACCTTATCAGACATATCAGGAACCTTCACTAAGCCTCATCCTATGTTCATCTTTACTCTCCATGAAGTGACTGCAGCAGGAATTGTGAGACCAAACTGTTAACTTAGCAGTCTGTGATCTGCAGGAGGAGACCAGGAGCAGGAGTTCCTGTCTGCAGACAGAAGAGGACAAACAACATCCAGAACTCACTAAGACTCTACTTTCAGGGATCATTTCTTTAGTCTGGAACTAGAGGATTGTGTTTCTACAGAGGTTGGTCTGGCTGTCCATGATGATGAAGAAGATGTTTCCTTCAGAGCAGGAAGCTGGTGAGAAGATGAGAATCTTCTTCACTGATGAAGACTGTTCAGTGTTTCTGGATGAGACACTGAAGGAGGAAACATTGTCTGAGTGGACTGTTGGTTTGTTGAAACCTGAAATGGATTTTTGTAATGAATCATGAAGTAAAAACACGTGTGAATGAATCAGATCAGGTTATCTCTGTCCTGAGGTTATTATTAAACTCTGACAGTCCACTTGAATCTGAATGTGAGATTTTACTTCCATGACATTTTTGGATCAAAACATCAAACCTTCATTGCTGCCTCCAGAAAAACCAGCAAACAGACTGAGAGGAAGACACATTCCTCATCTAATGTCATCAGTTCAGATTCATCAACAGAAGCTGACAGTTTCACAGAGAGGACTCAGACCCTGCTGACCTGGGACGGACCGTGGAAAAACCACAGAAGATGATCCTTAGTGTCAGTGGGGGGGTCACGACTCCCCGTGGAAAACAAGGGAGCAGATGACAGAAAACATCCTCCAGAAAGCAGCTCCACACTCAGACTGAGTTTATAGAGGCTGACAGGACTGAGGTTCAGTCACAACAATTGATAAAGGGGATATCCCATGATGCACTGGGATCCTTTTCAGTCTTTATGTAGATTTATCAGCCTCTTTTATTTCATGTTTGTGTTTTTTTTCTCTTCATTAATCTGTAATTTAAAAATCTGGAGTTCAAAATGTTTTTTTCTCATCTTCAGGAAGCGACACAGAAATCTGACACGTTTTTCTGCAGCTGGAGATCCTAAATGTGTCAGGATGGAGGTCAAACATCTTTGATGGTTAAATCAAGGATTATTTTAAATGTTTTCTTTGTGGATGTTCTGTACTCCACCACTTCTCTTTGTCCTTCTTGCTTCACCTCAGAACTGCTGCTCCATATCCTCAGACAATGAAGAAAACTGAATTTTACATTAAGTCAAACTATTATGATCTAAACCAATCAAAGCTGCTGCTGTTAAGCTGCTGACAGAAATGTTTCCATTCTGCAGGTTTACCTCAGGTTCCTCTCCTCTCTCTCACATTGTGGTAAGTGTTGAGTCACTTAAAAAACTGTCATAATCTATGTATATTTGTGCAAACATGAGCTCTAAAAAGAAAACTGGAGAGATTTTAAGGCAACAGAGAAGACAAGTTTGATGAACTTTTGCTCCCACAGTCGATGCAGCAGAGACAGAAACCGTCACTGAAGCCTTCATCACATCACAGGCAGAGAAAGGAGGCAAAAACTTCTCATCTCCACTTTTATCTTCTGCTTCATTTTGTTCTCAAGACTCCAAATAAAAGTTTGATTTTGTGTTTTGACAGGGAACAATACTACATTTGAAAGAATATCACAAATCTGTAAACTTCCAGCTTAGCCAAATGGTTGAAAACATTTTGAAAAAATGTATGTTTAAAAACCTTGTTTTTATGAAATGCTTCCCCAAGGCATGAAATAACTGTTTTTATTGATATTTTATCTTCGATGGGTTGTTAAAAAAAATCGTTCTTGTGTCAAAAACATAAAGAAAATCCTGTCCTGATAAACAGAAACAGTTTATAAAAGCTTGAAGATTAAAAACTAAACTCAGACTGCAGGACACAGTCTCCCTGCTCTGCTCCATTCTGATCGTCCATAACTATGATTGATCCATGAACGTCTTTGGTCTGAGCTGGAATCTGAATCTAAACTGGACTGATGGATAGACCTGACATTGCTGGTGATTTTGTTGTACTGCTAATGTTAGCTAGGGGGGCTATAAGACAGAGGGGGAGTTTGTACACAGATGGATTATGGGAAGGAGACGGCCTGAATCTGTACCACCATCCTGCCTCAGACGCGAATTACTAATAAACTTCTGTTGCTCTGGAGAAACTATGTCCTAGAAAACAACACAGTTTTTTTACATTTTTATTTTTTCTAAAAACAGCATCAACATCATCATCATCATCATCAAAAGACCAATGGGAACAGTTTAGAAGTAGATCAGAAGATGATCAGAGTGGGATTTTAACAACCTGTCATCCACAGATAAGGGATGGAGGCACATTTGTTTGATCTAATTAAGCCCGTTTGGACTCTGGCGCTCCACGCGCTGGATGAATAGTGGCGTTTGGAGGAAGTGCGGCTGCGCAGTCCGTCACTGAACACCGTCACTGCCTGGACCTCTTTCTGGGTCCTAGTGCCCTAAAGGTTACAGCTCCTGGTTCCACAAGAAAAAAGTCCATTCTAGAGGCCACTCTGACGTCATCATCATCAAAGACAGCGTTACCTAGCAACCATACCAAGACCATAGCAGCTATAGAGGGAAACACAACAAACCATCAACGGCGGTTAAAGCAGTCAGACGTTTGTTCTGCAGCTCAGCAAAAATCTCTGCTTTAGGTTTTGGGGAGAAAAACAAAGGAAAACACACGGAGAAGGATTCTGCAAAGGAAATCCCAAGTTCTATTGGTAAGTCAGCGTCCTGGAAACATGCTTTGTTGGTTCTGAAGTGGCATGAATGCAGACTTAGATTGGTTTGTTTCCTTGGATTCTTCAGATTGATTCAAGCTGTAAATGTTGTCAGCATAAAGCAAGTTTGGACTAAACTAAAGCAGAAAGTGGCTTTGAAGATGGTCAGGAGAAATGAGGGCTTTTTTCAGGAATTCTTGGAAGAGGAGGACTTCTCCAAACAACCAGAATCTAGGAGGAGGTTTTTTCAGCATTGAGATCAGGATTTAGCATGAGCTTCAATCCCATTTTTGTTCAATCCAAATGTTTACCGTCATATTCAGGAGTTCAACTCTGAAAGCCACCATGACATCATAGACATTAAAGAGCCTGTTACCTAGCAACCAAACACAACAAACTGTAGACTATTCAAACTGGACATTTTGGGGCAACAATTCTTTTCTAACTCAAGTTTTGATGAAAAATCCAAATGATGGAAACAGATTGTGTAAAGGAAATGAGGATATATTGGTGAGTCACAGTCCTGGAAACATGAGTTGTGCTCTGATGAAGACGCCTGATCCAAATGTGGATTTTTGAAATGTTCTTCATGAGATTCAAACTGATTGAAGCTTTGAATTAAAGGTGTCAACACATTTCTGCATTGGATTCATTCTGTTTCAGTGTCTAAGGTTGGTTTTGTGGCAGAAACCAAGTTTTTGTTGAACAGTAGCGTTTGAAAAAGCAGAAAGTGGCTTTGAAGATGGTCAGGAGAACTTCTTTGAAGAGGAGGACTTCTCCAAACAACCACAACCTTAGAGGAAGTTTTCTGAGCATTCATAGAATGCTTTTACAATGACTCATCATTTTCCACAAGAAGCTAATGAGTTTTTCCAAATGCATGCTGTATATTCTTAGTTATAGCTTGGAAAGCACTTTGTGGGATTTCCCTGGAAAACCTGCTTTATCAATCATTTTGGTCTCTTTTTCTTCTTCTATCTTCTTCTATCCTTCAATCCATTTTCGTCCCCCATAATTCTGTCACCAGAACGTTTGAAGGGACGACGTAAAACCCCACCCTTTCCTGTGCAACATCATATCCTGTCCCTGCAGTCAGATGTTTGATGTGTTGAGGGTCCAGGCTGTGAAAATACCAACAGTCATGATGCTCGCCAGAAAAACCTGGGACCCTGTTCTCTAGAAACACACACCATTTCTGTAATTGTCACTAACAGGAGGAATGTAATCTGGCCAAAACGCAAACGAAGGACTTTAAAAGAGATAAACATCTCCTCTGCACTTTTCCAGAAACAGAAGGTAAATGAAAATATTATTGCTCCTAGACCTCTTAAGTTAGCACTTTTAAATGTCAGGTCTTTAGCAGGAAAAATTTTTAATTAATTATTTTATCACTGAGAACAAAGTTGATTTTATGTTCTTAGTTGAAACCTGGTTAGATGAGAACAGCAGTGGAGCCGTTCTCACAGAGTCAGCACCTCCCAACTATGGTGTTATTAGTAAAGAAAGAACAAGCAGAAAGGGAGGGGGGGTTGCAGTTTTGTTTAATGAAATGTTTCAGTGTAAAAAGTTATCTTTTGGAAGCTTTCCATGTTTTGAATATGTAGCCATACAGCTGAAGGCCTCACTCAAAACCATATTCATAAATATCTACCGCCCCCCCTACATACTGTGCAGAATTTAACACAGAGTTTAGTGAACTGCTGTCCATAGTTTGTCTTGATTTTGACTGTATAATCATGGCTGGAGATTTTAACATCCATTATGGAAATCTTGAGAACAAAGGGACTAAGGACTTGATAAACACTCTGGACAATTTCGGATTGACTCAACATGTAACACAGCCCACACACAACAGGGGGAATATTCTTGATTTATTGATCTCCAAAGGTCTGAACATCACTAAGGTTACTGTATGTGACTTAGGTCTGTCTGATCACAGCTGTGTTTCCTGTGAGAGCATTATTCCAGTATACACAAATGTTTTAAGGGAGGAGATCACAAAACGGTATATAACTGAAAATACTAGTGAGATGTTCAATCAGATGTTCTCCCTGACTCCTCCCCTCTCAGGGAATTCAGTCAACGAACTTGTTAACAGCTTTAATTCCAACATGTCAAATATCATGGATAATATTGCTCCTAGTAAGGTGAAGGTGATCTCTGGTAGGAAAAAATCTCCATGGAGAAATTCCATTATTGTAAACAATGGAAAAAGAGAATGTCAGAAATTTGAACGCAAATGGAAAAAATTTAAACTACAGGTAGATTATGACATTTATAAATAGAAACTTCACTTATATAATTTACAACTGTGCAATGCAAGAAAGTCCTATTTTTTGGAAATTATTAACAAAGACTCCCATAATGCTCGGGTCCTATTTAATATAGTCGACAGGTTGACAAAACCCCCTGTGTCAGTGGCACCAGAATTTTACTCCATCAAAGGCTGTAATGACTTTGCCAAATTCTTCAGGGACAAAATCAAAAACATTAGCCAAACAATAGTTTCATCAACTACAAGTTCAAGATATGAACCCTATCCACTAGAAACCAGTATTAATCCAATGGCTCAGTTTCAACCCATAAACAGTAAAAAACTTCTGGACATTCTATCGCAACTAAACTCCTCCTCTTGCTGTCTGGATATTCTACTCACAAGCTTTTTCAAAAAAGTCTCAAAGACATTGGAACCAGACCTGCTCCAGACTGTCAACTTCGCGTTAACATCTGGCGTTTTCCCAGATCCACTGAAAACAGCTGTAATTAAACCTCTTCTAAAAAAGGACAGTCTAGACAAAACTCAAATAAACAACTATAGACCAATATCAAACCTGCCATTTTTAAGCAAGATTATTGAAAAAGCTGTTTTCTATCAGCTAAATTAATTTCTAATAAAAAACAACTGCTATGATGTCTTCCAGTCCGGCTTTAGACAGAATCACAGCACTGAAACTGCCCTGATCAAAGTGATTAATGACATACGTTTGAGTACAGACAGTGGGAATATGTCAGTGCTAGTTCTACTGGACCTCAGTGCTGCGTTTGATACAGTCGACCATGCAATACTACTCAGACGACTGGAAAGCTGGGACGGTCTCACTGGGCCAGTATTAAACTGGTCCAAAACGTACTTAGAAAACAGGAAATATTTTGTGTCCATTGGTAACTTCACTTCTGAGTCAATAGAAATTACATGTGGAGTACCCCAAGGCTCCATCCTGGGACCACTTTTATTTAACATCTACATGCTCCCACTGGCCCAAGTGATAAAGAACAACAACATTAGCTACCATAGTTATGCAGATGATACACAGATATATATTAAACTGACACCAGGCGACCGAGAACCTGTACAGGCTCTTGGTAAATGCATTGAGGACATTAATGACTGGATGTGCCATAATTTACTTCAGCTAAACAAAAAAAAAAACTGAGGTTATTGTCTTTGGGGCTAAAGAAAAAAGGTTGGACATCATTATAGAGCTTCAATCTATTCAACTAAAAACTACCAACCAGGCCAAAAACTTGGGTGTATTGATAGACACAGACCTAAATTTTGATAAACACATTAAGGCAGTCACAAAATCAGCCTATTATCATCTCAAAAATATCTCAAGGATTAAAGATCTGATGTGTAAGCAGGACCTGGAGAAACTAGTGCATGCTTTCGTCTTCAGTCGACTTGATTACTGTAACAGTGTGCTTACAGGACTACCAAAAAAATCCATCAGGAAACTACAGCTCATTCAGAACTCTGCCGCTCGGGTTCTCACAAGGACCAAGAAAGTGGACCACATTAGTCCAGTTCTGAGGTCTTTACACTGGCTACCTGTCTGTCAGAGGATAGACTTTAAAGTCCTGTTACTAGTTTATAAAGCTTTGAATGGTTTAGCACCAAAATACATGGCTGACCTCCTGACCCAGTATGTACCAACCAGACCTCTCCGCTCTTCTGGATCGGGTCTTTTATCAGTCCCTAGAGCCAGAACTAAACATGGGGAAGCTGCATTCACTTTCTATGCTCCACAGATCTGGAATAGACTTCCAGAAAACATTAGATCTGCTGAAAACACTCAGTGTCTTTAAATCCAGGTTAAAAACTCACCTGTTCACAGCAGCATTTAATTAATATGTATTCAAAAGTTTATGTCCGTACTATTATTTATGCTTGTTTTAAATTCAAATCTTGTTTACTATCTTTTAATTTTATTTTAATGATCACATTTTTACTATTTGTTTTTAATTGTTTCTTTTAATTTTTATGTAAAGCACTTTGAATTGTCTCTGTACATGAATTGTGCTATATAAATAAATTTGCCTTGCCTTGCCTTGCCTTCTAAGTTCCAGCTTGGTGAGTGTGCAGGTAGCCATGGCAACCACTTTCCAGGTCAAAGGGAGGACCACGGCCATCCAGTCTCCAGGCTTTTGGATTGATTTGTATTTGATAAACATTTGTTTCCCACATTTTAATAGTAGAATTCAACACGGGACATAAAGTGGATTGTAAGAATAGGAACAAAAATAGGAACAACAAAATAATACTCCTCTTGTTGTTACAGTGAACCCAACGGAGGACACTTTGGACCGCTGTCCATTCACCTGTTCTGCATAAGCGGACTGCCGGACTCATGAGAACCGTGTCTCTTGGGAGATTCGTATCTCAAAGCCGGAGAGGCATTGGGACGGGTGGAGTCACATGCAATGAACAAGCACAATTCATCAATCTGTGGACCGTTTATCATCATTTTTTCTTTTTAAACACTGACCCCCAGAGGTGTCCATAGATTTATGTTCAAAAGTGTCTCACATTCTAGAGATTTTTCATTTCTCTCTATTTCTGACACAGAATCTGAACAGTTCAAACGTTTAGTTCAAAATTATCCAAAGCAGAGAAATCCCTGAAAACAAACATTTCTCTTCTTTCAGGAACTCTTTTGACTTTCCAGAACTCTGCTGTGTCTCCAACATCACCCCCCCCCCCCCCCTCCGGTCTCTGGACTCTGTGGAGGAGAGTTCTGCTTTCAGAGACGCTGTAGAAGGACAGAACACCTGCTCTGTGATCCAGGTCCACTCCTCCTCTGGAGGAACCAGGAGCTGAGATGGAGGTGAACATGCTGTTGTGGAGAAATGAGAAACTGTCTGGAAAACAATGGAATGACCAAGATTTAGCATTCAAACCAAATCTACTGGCATTTCCAGATCTGCTGGTGTTCTTGAATGCCACTGCTCCAAAAACATCAAATTTTTCCCCAGAACAGGCCTCGGTGTGAAGGTCTTCCTGCACTGAGGACAGCTGTGGACGTTCTCCTCTGCATCCCACAGTCCTTGAAGACACTTCCTGCAGTAGCTGTGTCCACAGGGAATAGTCAGCGGATACCTCTTTGCCAATTTTGCAATATGCTTATCGCTGGTCTCATTGGTTCTTCCCAATTCAAGAGGGTTAGCATCAAGAGGGATGCATCCTGTTGCTCTGTATTTGGTAACCTTTACCTTTATCTCCTCCAAAATAGCAGACTTATTTTCCACAGACAATCCGGTGATGCTGTTTTAAGTGCGTTAGCAGATTAGATGTTTTACAGCGCCATACGCTGTGTTTGACTTATCCAACTGTCTTTTCCCTTCATGGATGCTCACAACAAATCAAGTGTTCCCACACAGGAGAGTGTAAGGAGATGGGTGGGTCCTCAGGTTCTGGTCTCACGTCTGCATTACCCGTAGTGCTATAGTTGACATGCTAACTGTTCATTCATTCATTTTCTGTTCCGTTTTTGTCCCTTTCGGGGTCACGGGGCTGCTGGAGCCTATCCCGGCCACTTATGGGCGAAGGCAGGGGACACACTGGACAGGTCGCCAGTCTGTCGCAGGGTAGAATGTCCACAATCACACACTCATTCACTCTCACACTCACACCTAGGGACGATTTAGAGTTGCCAATCAACCTATGATGCATGTTTTTGGACGGTGCATACACGGGGAGAACATGCAAACTCCACACAGAAAGGTCCCCCTTTGATGTTGTTTTTCATGTCCGCCAGCCAGGACTTGAACCGGGGTCTTCTTGCTGAAAGGCAAGAGCGCTAACCACTGCGCCACCGTGCAGTGCACAGACATGCTAACTGTCTGTTACCTAATGCGGCGAAAACTCGCGGTTAACATAAGTTCCGTCTCGGCGTAAAGTTAATATATTGGGAGGACAAAAACAAAAAAATAAACAACATACCGAAAACTTTGTACCGTTTTGTACCGAAAACGGTACAAAGGTGAACCGAACCGAAAGTGCCATTCCGAAATGTTTTGGTACAACTACGTGTACCGTTACACCCCTATTACTTGACCTAACAAAGTACATGCTGCAGTCGCTACTTTGTGTTTATATGTATATATTTATTAAATGTTCACTGAGCACATTAAATGTTAGAATTAAAAAAGTATAACAAAAACATTTTAACCATAATGAAGACATTCAAGAATTAGCTATAATGACTCAAAACAAACAACTCATTTCTATTTGCAGGTACATCTAAAACAATTCATTTTGTGAAAAAGTTGAACATATTTTGTCAGCAGTAAAACTCTTTGTCTAATATCATTACACAAAGATTCAAATGTATTGATCAATTACTTTTTTTGCTTTTTATGTAAAGATGAAAACCTAAAAAGAATTCCTAGAAAAGTACGAATATAATATTATAACAGTAAATTAGTAGAAAATTTCCTTTCCATACATGAAATACTCACTTGTAACTCCCTCTAATGAAGTTACTTCATCAATATGGTATGGAGGCCATTAGATTTTTCCCTCCTGTAAATAAAGTCTTTGACTGTGGTGCAAAGGTTGAGAGGTCGACCTCTTATCAGAAAAGTTTATGATTTACAGTTTACAATAACTCCTTTTTTACACTGTTTGTGAAGAGAAAGTCTTGTGAGTTCTCATGTGTGTCTGAAGACTAGATCTGCAACTAAAACTTGAATCACATTCTTGACAAGAAAAAGGCTTTTCTCCTGTATGAATTCTCATGTGTTTTTTAAGACTTGCTGCATGACGAAAACTTGTATCACATTCTTTACAAGAAAAAGGCTTTTCTCCTGTGTGAGTTCTCATGTGTATTTTAAGACTTGCTGCATGACGAAAACTTGTATCACATTCTTTACAAGAAAAAGGCTTTTCTCCTGTGTGTATTCTCATGTGTGTTTTGAGAATAGACATTTGATTAAAACTCTTACTACATTCTTGACAAGAAAAAGGCATACGTCCTGTGTGAGTTATCATGTGTGTTTTAAGACTAACCGCATGACGAAAACTTGTATCACATTCATTACAAGAAAAAGGCATTTCTCCTGTGTGAATTCTCATGTGTATTTTGAGATTAGATATTTGATTAAAACTCTTACTACATTCTTTACAAGAAAAAGGCCTTTCTCCTGTGTGAGTTCTCATGTGTGTTTGGAGATTAGATAATTGACGAAAACATGCATCACATTCTTTACAAGAAAAAGGCATTTCTCCTGTATGAATTCTCATGTGTGTTTTGAGATGAGATATTTGATTAAATCTTTTCTCACATTCTTTACAAGAAAATCTCTTATCTTTTGCATGGAGTCTTGCGTGAATTCTGAACAGAGATTTGTTGCAAAAGCTTTTATCACATTCTTTACAGATATAACATCTTTCATCGGACCAAGTTTCCATGTAGTCAGACGGGTTAGTAATTATTCTTGAGTTTTTCCCAGACTTGATAGAGGAAAGTCTCTCTTCTTTTGGAGATTGTTTGTATTTCTTACCAAGATTTGTCTTATTGGGATTTTTTCTAACATCAGAGTCACACTGACCTGCTGACATGTGAGAGCCGTCCACACTTTGGACATGACTTCTGTCCCTCCTCTTCCTCTGATCTCTGTTCTGTGGGTCTGTCTCTTCATCTGTAGTTGATGTTGATTCTGTCTCTTCATCTGTAGTTGATGTTGATTCTTCTTGTTGGTTTCCTTCTTCATCCTGACCATCAGTTACATTAAAGTTCTGCTGATTGTTTAGATCTGCTTCACTGTTCTCCTCTTCCTCATAAGTAGGAATCTCCATCAAGGTATCAGTCTCCTGCTTCAGATTAAGCTGATCTTTATTTTGACTGATGTAGAACCCTTTTTGACCCTGATTTATCAATAGAGGTTCTGTTTCTTCTGTTTTTTCTTCTTTAATCATTTTGGGTTCTTGTTTCTCTTGCTCCTCTTTAATCTGTGGAAGCTCTGATTCCTCCTGTTCCTTTTTAATGTGTTGAGGTTCTGGTTCTCCATATTCCTCTTTAAACTGTGGAGGTTCTGGTTCTTCATGTTCCTCTTTAAACTGTGGAGGTTCTGGTTCTCCATGTTCCTCTTTAAACTGTGGAGGTTCTGGTTCTCCATGTTCCTCTTTAAACTGTGGAGGTTCTGGTTCTCCATGTTCCTCTTGAATATGCAGAGGCTCTGATTCCTCCTGTTCCATTCTTAGATTCCTCTGTTGGTTGCACAGATCCTCTTCACTCGCATAACGCTTAAGGAGGACTGCAGGGACAAAAAGACAAAAAAGGAGACCTTTTATACCTTGTATATTGGCAAGAAAGATCTAAATCCTTTTTTTTTTGGAAGTAAAATAATTGAAATGAACAATGTCGTAGTTCTCTTTCACAGTTAGGACAGTTAGAGGTGATGTGAGTCCTTCAGTCTTCAGTAGGTCAAACACATACCGTATTTTTATGACCATAGGACGCACTGCATTATAGGACACGTCATATATTTTGGAGAAAATACAGTTGTGAAAATATGGTAATCAAAGAAACGCAATACATTTTCAGAAAAGGTAACCCACTTATTTTAAACTATGCATTTTAGTAAACACACACCCGACACACTACATACACTCATCTTTTATAATAATAAGGTGGTGACCATTGATCTTCTGTTCCCTACCCCATCTCCTCTGGGGGGGAGTAAGACCCTCAGTAGTGGTGATAGTTGTGTCTCTTAGGCCAGGATTCTAGACTCAATCTTTGCACCGTGTTAAACTGTTGAGTTCAATGTAATGTGGTTGAAAAAGTCAGTCCATCAAACTTTTGTGCTGGTGCACCCGCACAAAGGTTTGGTGCACCGACTTTCTCATCTACATTACATTGAACTCAACAGGTTTACATGGTCACTTTCTTTTTTAATAGTGTAACCAGCAGCTCTGCCTTTGACAGGTGCATGCCTGTTTGATTGGGGATTTGGTCCAGCTGTGTCTGTCCTTATATAAGGAACAGGGAGTGAGTGGATAGACAGTGGCTGCCTGCCTGCATGGTGGCATGTATGGCTGAAGCTCCTCTTGTTGGGAGGATGTAGATCACCTTTTACTCATATTCTGCTCTTTTAACTAGATGCTGTAAGTGGCTGGAGGTGTTGCAGATGTCATGAGCCACTGCATGTTCTGTACCCACCCTCTTAATACATTTTAATGTGTTTTTAGAGCGACGTATTTATTGTAGGGTTGGGAATAGAAGCCCCATGAAGCTTCCCTTGGGGTTCATGTAATTGTACCGGAAAAATGAACCACCCATTCAGGGCTTTGAAACCACACAGAACAGCGGCATCTGGTGGTGGTCTGGATACATATCATATGCTTCATTTAAGCTCCTTGTAACACTTCAATGTGGAAATGATGATGAAAAAACGTAAAACAAAACAATGTTGTTAATGATTATTAAAAAGAACAATGTAAAACAACACAACATGTGACGTTTTCTGTGAGAAGTGCTTGACAGCAAAACACACATCACATGAAGGAAAAAAAAACACAAAGCAAAAAATAAATAAAACAAAATTGTAAGATGCTGGCCTTGAACCCAAGACCTCTGGATGTGACTGTTATATTTGTCTTGCCATTATAAATCTAAGTATTTTTTTATACACGACGTTCATAGTGCATTGTTTTATTAGGAGAAATCGAGTAGAAACGATCTTGAGTCACAGTACGTTTTTTTACCAGGAGTCATGGTAAAGTGCAATGAACTGACGCTGATTCTGATACAGGGGAAACAATAGAACTGGTCGGGAAACGTTCGGGATTCATTTCGTGTTTCTAGAGAATAGTGCGCCCAACTGCAAGTGACATCTGAAGCGTGGTTCGACCAAATGAAGCATTTGATGCTTCATACGTCATCAACCACGTGTTGCGCTAATTGACACAAGCCTAGAAACATTGTGCTGAAACACTCTGTTTCATTACAGTGAAGTGCTCGCTGAAGCGCCGTGTCAAACAGGACATCCCTAATTTATTGTGTGGTTGACTTTGATTTATTTTATTGTTGTATAGGTCTTAGTTGGGCGTCGGTGCGTGCGATGTCAGTGAGGGGGCCCCTGGTGGCAGCGTCTTCCTCACTCCAGTTCCCTCACTGTATTTTTTTTTCCCTTTTAGTGTGTAGTGGAAGTTTTGTTGGCACGTTTTTCTTATTGTGTGTGGGTTTGTTTTATTTGGTTTCAGCACGGAGTGGAGTGAGATGCGCTGCCTCGTACTGGCTTAGTCCCTCCCTTTCCCTCCCCTCCTGCACGGGCGGTCGGCTCCGCCTTCCTGTTTTATTCCTGCATCTCCTTTTATTGTTTTATGTCCAGCTTATCAGAGTAAAGTGGACAAAAAAAGAGAGCGCAACACTTCAGTGAGGCGGAGTCTGAGCTTTTAATGACGGCGTATGAAGATTATACGTCCATCAAAAAGTAATACGGCTGCATGATCAATAGAAAGAGTTTCTGCTTGTAGTAGAAGAACAGACAAAGTAAACGCACGAGTTTCTGATCTTATTTCCATTTTCCCTGTGACTCATATATATAACTTATCCAATTTTGCCAACTTAAACGAATTACTTCTATTGGTAACAAATAATTGAGTTAAATTTATTCAACCTCATTTCACATCTATAAAACTCAGTAATTATGGCCCGCAGCAGCAGTCACTGACTGCAAGGACCATATTGTTTTCGCAGTTGGAACGACGACTTCGCCGCCTTTCAGCGAGAATTTGACCCCCGCCGCATGCTCGAAAAGTCACCAAAACGTGCACACACCTGGGATAAATTGCAAATGAATTTTCCACAAAGTCAACGTCACCCCCCCGAAGACGATGACATCACGGCCAGCGATCCCGTCAAAAAAATGAATGGGCCGAAAATCGCGTATGGGGCCGAACAAAATGGACTTCAAAATACAGCCGCGAAACCAAGACACACGTGTCGGGGATACCCCAAAGATGTTTTGAAATCATTACGGGACGGCCACACGACCTACGGCTTGGCGGCCATTTTGTGGCGAACTCTGAGACTTGGCGATTTTCGTGTTTTCCCACAATATGGGGAAAAGACACTTTTGTTTGAACGATTTTCACGCAATTGCACACACTTGCTGCCAGCTCCAGTCTAAAAACACCCCAGAAGTGTCGTTGACCTTTGACCTTGGGAAAAGGCCGCCATCGGGAATTTTCTCAAAAAAGCACCTTTAGCACCAGATACAAACGAAAACTCGTCGTTGGAATTCTCGTAACTTTTCGGGCACCAACGGCCAGCTACTCTGGACAAAATGTTGGAAATAGAAGTTGTAGATTTTGAACGGCGTGCGCGTGGCGAGCTAGCAACCGTTGCCATCTTGGCTAGCTCGCACATTTTTCATCGGAATGTCGTGAAGAGGTAATATGCGATTCCTTGGCCCGCGCTGAACAAAACGATGCTACTCACGACAAGATCGATAAAGGAATGTGGGCGTGGTAAGCAAAAAACCGTCGCAGAAAAATGTGCCGACTCGGCAAAAACGAAAAAATTCGGAACTTTTTTTTTGAGAATCGACTAACGAAACCAATATACCCTTGTCCGCGATATCCAAAGGACGTTTTGAAATCATTACGGGATGGTGACACGACCTACGGTTTGGCTGCCATTTTGTGCCAAAATCTGCCATATTGCGTTTTTCACGTTTTTACACAATATGGAAAAATGAACTTTTTTTCCGAGCGATTTTCACGAAATTTGACTCAGATGTTGCTAGAGCAAGTCCACAACTACCTCTGGAGTTTCGTCCACCTTTGACCTCGGGAAAGGGCCGCCATCTTGAATTTTCTATAAAAAAACGCCTTTACCCCTGGATTCAATCGTAAACTTGTCGTTGGAATTTTCCGTGATCGTCTCGAAACTTTTTGGGCATCAACGGCAAGCTACTGTGAAAAAAATGTTGCAATTAGAAGTTGTAGATTTTGAACGGCGTCCGCGTGGCGAGCTAGCAAAGTGGCGCACTGTTATAACTCCTATGTTTTTCAAAGGACTGCTGTGAATTTTGAATGCATGCAATAGTGCCTGAAACTGCATACATTGAAAAACACTGGATATAGACATATAAGGAATGTGGGCGTGGTTAGCATAAAACCACTGTTGCTAAGGACAACAAAAAGTTTACTTTTACCGATTTGTCCGAAACTGACGTCAATCTGTTCGTCCTCCCGAGGGGACCAAAACATAAAATGGTTGCTATGGAGATAAAAATCAACAGAAAAGCCGCCATTTTGAAAAAAGTGTTTTTTTTAACTAACTTATGACGTATAGCTCTCACCAATGGAGAAATGTGTTTTTCTGAGTCAGTTGATGATGTTGCTCGCTATGCTAGCACTTTTAGCCACATTAATATAGCTAGCATTGTTAGCATAATTAGCATTTTAGGTAATGTGTTTTTCTGAATCAGTTGATGATGCTGATCGCTATACTAGCACTTTTAGCCACATTAGCATAGCTAGCATAGTTAGCATAATTAGCATTTTAGGTAATGTGTTTTTCTGAGTTAGTTGATGATGCTGATCGCTATGCTAGCAATTTTAGCCAAATTAGCATAGCTAGCATAATAAGCGAAATCAGCCTTTACTAGCTTTTAATTTGTGGGCGGTGAGGGCGGTGAGGGCGCCGGTGGTGCGTAGAGTTGGGCGTAGAAGGCGGGTTGCGTCTGCGGGCCATACAACGCCGCTTGCGGCTTTAATTTTTTTGTACAACGCATATTTACATATTTATCTAACTAAATGTCATATTATTCCAATTCAATTAATCTTTTTCCATCTTAATTAATTATGATTCTTGAACTCTCATATGTCTACGTTTGAGCCGGCAGATATGCTCATTTTTATAACAATTAAAAGGACGGAAAAAAATTACACGGAGTCACAATTTCAATAAAGAATTCTCTGTCATTACAATTATAGGGTTGAATGGTAGGGGTGCTATATAAACTCATCATCCCCTCCTTTACTCTCACTTATGGTGCAGAGACATAAGCAAAGTAGGACAAAATAACTCGCCAAAAAACGGTAAAACAGCTCAAACAGTTAAACAACTAAACACATTTTGTCAAAAACCCACACTTAAACCCAAATCCGTCCAGACAGGCAAAGGGAATGGTATCCCAGAATCCCTTGCGGTGCCGCTCTAACAGCAGCACCAAAGTTACACCTACTTAATTGAATTAATTTGAATGAAAGGAAAATAATTGTCTGAAACTTACATATTATTTTTAAGGTGACCTAAAAAAATGATTTATCTTAACTGAAGCAAATAGTTAAGTTAGATCAAAGTAAAAAAAATTATCTTTCCAACATCCATATGTGGTATTATCACCCTCTCACGGTGGAAAAAGTATTATCTGAGCTTCTTCATCCACTAAATCATCTTCAAATGGACATGCCATGCTGCTTCACATCTCTGAAAACAAACTAAGCTTCAACTAAACCTGCTCCAGACCAGGTTATGTTCAGAGCATGAGTTGCCATGGCAACTTGACCTACCCTGAAACATACCTCCATTTCTGAAACCGAAAGCTGAGGTTATCAACTTCCTTAGCCTCAAACTTACCGTGGGAGCTAGCATAACCTGCTTTCTGGAATACCCCCCTGATGTTCACACATGCATACTTATGCATTCAGGGCTCCAGACTGCGAGCAATTGGTCGCATTTTGCGACCAAAATTTGAGAGTGTGCGACTGAATTTTACATCCATTCGCACATGTGCGACCAGTAAATTTGCCTCCCCCACCCTTCATATTTTTTTATACATTAAACGTGGAAGGGGCACGTCAATGATCAATGAAATAATCAATGAGACGCGAGCGCACACGCACGCAGGCAGACACACACACTCGCGCACATACTCATGAAACGCGAGCACGTACACTCTCGCGTGATTTCTGTGTGTGAGGCGGCCACTGCGTGTGAGAAGAATAGGGAAAGCCACTGTGAGTGGCTAAAATGCGTGTAGGGGGAGGGGCCTAGAGCTGACCAACCAATCACAGTGGGGTATATGACTCTTGGGGGCGTGACAATGACAGGGTTTGAAAGCAGGACACCTGACAGCGCCCTCCCCGGACCACATGAAGGAGTTTCTTACTTTCCTTTCTAGAACGTATCTTTTCACTCGTAATTTTCTACATACATGCAGTCCGTGCTGAACTTTTCTCTGGGCCGCACAGACCCGGAGGAAGGTTTAGGTTTTGGTTACGGTTACGGCGGCGCATCAAACGGGTTACGGCAGCACACCGCTCCCGCGGGAGTCGGGTCAGCTGAGGAGAATAAATGTCCCACACCTACATGCGTGACAGCTAACGGGGCTTGAACTTTAAACACGCTCGAGCAAAAACAACATTAGTTTTAGACTCACTGAAAATACGTGGGGAAAATGCAACGATAGACGTGTTTGAGATGAACCAGCACCTCGCCTGGATCGTTTGGGGGGGGGGGGGGGGGGGGCTGTGAGATGAAAGCGAATCTGCAGCAAGACTGAAGGAGAACAGCAGGAAATCGGAATTGTCCTTAACATTCAATTTAGTTTTAATATTCTTCTCCCCCTTAGTATGATCTGTGTTATTATATATTTTATGATTATTTAAGGTTTTGTGATGTATGTAGCCTTTTTTTAATGAATTGGTATTTTAAATTATTTTGATTAATCCCTCCACTACAAAAACCATCAGGACACATGTCCCATAATGCATTGTTTTGTAGCCTGTAGGGCAGCTTTCAGTCAGTTCAGTTTCCAGCTGTGTCCGGGTAGGTTTGCCCCTTGCTCCCACCCCTTTCTCCTGAAATTTTTGTGATGATTGACAGGTTATGTTGGAGCAAAAACAAAAATATATGTCACACACCAGGTGATCTGCGCAGCGTTGAGTTCACCTGGGTGATCTCAAACACGGTTATTGTGCATCTTGGCTGCACCTATTTGGTGTCACCAAGATAAATTTCCATCAGTTTTCTTAACTATTTGTACTGTCATGACAGCGATGCTTTTGTCAGTTTACCTTCTTGGTGCATCTTCAAAAGTGCAGATTAAAATGTGACACTGAATTTGAAACAGCACATTGTAATTTCTGCATCTATTATTAAAGTATTTATTAGTAATACAGTGGAAATTAGTAGATTTGGTTAGAATTTTGATTTACGGTATGCGCCCCTAAATTTTCTAGTTGTGCCCCTAAAATTTTCAGTTAGGGGCCACTGTGCTCCTAGTGAAAAAAGTTAGTCTGGAGCCCTGCATTCAGACCAACACATGTGAAATACTTCATTAAGGTGAGATCCGCCACCCAGGCCAGGTTCGGCAGGACCGCCACGGGGGCCCCCAAGGCCAGAGAGCCGGGAGGCACCTGGGGACTGAAGGCCTGTTCACACCGGGACGAATTTCGCCGGCGATTTTCGCCGACGTTTAACGCCTCGTGACTAAACAAAGGGCACCAATGAGAGTGTGCACACCGACGCGAAAAAACGCCACGCGCTAAAGCGTCAAAAAAAAAAAACGCCTCGGGTTCGTTTTTTTTTCGACGTGTCGCGTCGAAATCTATTCGACCAATGAGAATGGCGCTTTTGCACACTTTTCTGGAGCTTCTGAAGTTACAGTAAAACACAACTTGGGGGCACTCAAACACAAAACTGCCTTTCTGAGCACACATACCAGCGAAGAAGATAGACGCCAAGTAGCGTCTACGCTGCCGCAAAGAAATAATGACGGACATTCTAAAATATCCCCGAACCAAGCACCAGTTGGAGCAACTGGTGCTTGAAATATTCATGTTTTCTTTGTATTATTCTGACAAGCGCGTACATACTTGCTCTCTTCTTCTGAGTGAAAAACGACTTTAAGAATCGTAAAGTTGCGCAGCGCCACCTTGTGTACAGGAGTATTTCTGTTTACATTAAGCGCCATCTAATGTCAGGGAATGAAATTGCATGTTCGCTCGGCTCATCGTCAGCGAAAATCGCCTGGGTGTGGACACAAAAAACGTGGCGAATAACGCCTGGCGAATAACGCCTGGCGAATATTCGTCCCGGTGTGTACGGGCCTTGAGAGTGCCAGACCCAACCCGACAAAGAGAGCGCCCCTCCCCCCCACGCTGCCCCTTGAATGTTTTCACTCAGTACAAGTTAGTAAATGCTCCTGATGAAATTTGCAGTTCACAAAAAGAGAAAAAGTTAGCGGGAAATGTTTTTCTCATTCACATGCCTCTGTGACAATGCATTGAATGCTGGAATAATGAGGTCAGGTGACCGGTTGTGAGTAAGTTGATGGGCTACAACCAATGTCCACAAACATACAGGAGCATATGTAACGTCATTTAATAATATCAGAATGGGGTATTTTTAATAAATTAACTGCTTTCTTATTGTTTTGTTAATTTCAAGAAACGTTATCATGATTTTCATTTTACCCATTAGTTTCTTATTTTGCAGACTTTCTAGACATTATTTTCATTTTCTTCTGACTTTCGTCATGCGTTTTAGCTTTTTTTGAATTAAAATGTGGTCTGTCACCTTATATGTTCTCTGCTTTCAGTTTTTGGCTCCATGGCTCCAAACAAAGAAGAAGAATGTTTTGCTGATGCCTGGAAATAAAAGGAAATAAAAGTCTGGAATCTCTCTATATTAATAACTTAAAATATCTTTAATGTAAATACGATGTTTGCTTTAAAATGTGTGTTTTTTAAGCTAAATTATCTTTTGTGAAGCTTCGAATTGAATTGGACAATTTTCTTGATTATATTCCTAATTAATTTATATTTGCTAGTAAGGAAATAAAACAGGATTTGATATCAACTTTAGTTTTTGTGGTTATTTTGACTAAATGGTAAATGGCGTATACTCATATAGCGCTTTTCTACCTACAAGGTAGGTACAAGGATCACCCAGTCACACACTGGTGGCGGCTCCGCTGCCAAACACAGGCGTCTGCCTACCACCAGAGGCAAGGTGGGGTTCAGTGTCTTGCCCAAGGACACTTCGACTCATGGGCGTGCAAGGTGGGAATTGAACCTGCAATCTTAGGATCATGGGTCGACTGCCCTACTGCTGCACCACGGAGAACCCAATGTATGTAACTAGCTTTACATTGACACCTCCCTTTCTTGGATTGGACAGTAATGAGAAAGTTCTGACACTAAGGAGTCTCACCTGATTCTGGTCAAAGATTTTATTGATTTGCTCCTTATTTAGGAATAAAATTGGTGATCACGTAAAATGACATCACTTTATCTGAAAGGTCGTTATACCATTGGAAATATTTCTTTAACACCTAACCAGTGACATAAAGATCAGGACAATCCAAAGAATTCAAATGTTTAGTCACGTACCAACTATGTGGAGTTGAAGCTGCGGGTTCCAGCTGCTATCCAGCAGTCTGCGCTGACGACAGAGCTCCTCCTCGTTCTGGACGATGGTTCCTTCAGCAGCAGAAAGTTGTTCTCTGACAGAACCTTCCTGAGGTTCTGAAGACATGGTTCCTGCTCCGATCTTCAGCTCCAACTCCCACAAACACCGCCGTCCTCTTCACTGCAGCTCCGATCGATCATCTGCTAGTCTCCAATCCCAGAAAAAGGTCCAAACAGAAACTTTTCTCCTGTTTGGAGATTTTCCTGAAAGTTCCTGTGATCCTGCAGGAGTCAGTTCTGCTCAGCCTGCAGAGCAAACAGAAAAGACTCTGGAAGCTTCCACATGTGAAACTTCAAGACAAAGAATCCAAACAACAACATCTGATTGGTTGACTTTTGGAGGGAAAGCTGCAACAGTCTTCTGTGATTGGTTCAGCCGTCCCTGCCCCCACTAGTCCACTGCACAGGGGGCAACATTCCAGGGGGGGTTGGTAATCTCCTCCTTCTATTGTTTCTGCCCCACTGGCTCTTTCAAAATAAAGGCTTGTTGTAGCAGAAACCTGAATGGAACATCAGAATGGACTCAAACTGCTGCTGGTTTCAAAGCCTCGTTCTCAACTTCCAGCTGAACTCTTCATGAGTTTGAGCGTCTGTGACAAACTCTACAGTTGAACAACAGCAGTGAAAATCTCCATGGATGTCAACTGGGAGAGAATCAACGTGAGATTTCCAAGAGTTTCTGCAGGAACTCATCACAAAGTCAGGAGCTGCAAGGCCTGATGGGAGATCTGGGATCCTATTTTGACATGAAGGAAACTCCTTCAAACAGGAAAGATTTCATCTGACACGATCACTTTGATGATAACATGAAGATGGATCCCAGTGATTCAGCTGAAAAACATCCCATAATACAGTTCTACATGGTTCTAGAGAGGTGTGGAGATTTCCTGTTTCTTTTTCCTGTTTCTCCAGAAACTAGAAGTCAAACCTGAAAGCAGAAGCTGCAAACTGAGTCTGTGAGGCAGATTTTCCAGCAGCACATCCTCCTCATCTGCTGCTGAGATGGAATGATGAAGATCAGCTGAGGAACAGCAGGTTTCCTCTCACATGTTCCTGCTGCAGAAAACACTGTTTCATATCAACTCATCCACATCATGAAGGATCAACATGTTTGACTGAATTTACAGGAAAAGAAAAGACGTCAAAGAAATCTGTCCATACGGGAAAGACTGAATGAATCCAAGTTTTTAGCAGATAGATGGAACTTTGTTTGATTTTCTAGCTCTGCTTTTCTCCAAAGATGAAGAACATCAAGAAATAACCAATAAATGCTGATCTGGAACATTCTGTCTGGGAGTCTGACTGACACTTTGACACTTTCTACATTCTGCTTTGATCCGGGTTTGAACCTGCTTTACTGCCACCACAACACATCCAATCCCAGCCCAGAACCTGAAGCTGGTTCTGAACATGAAGCCGGTCTTCAGGGACAGCAGGACTGATGAGTTAGTGATCTTCTCAGATGGACTTCAGACCCCTTAGAGCTGAAACTCTCACTTTTCTCTAGGAATCAGCTTCTTGTTGACGACACACTGCTGCAGTCAGGGGAACACACAAGAAACACACACACAAAGACACACAAAGGGGGAGGAGCTTAGCTCAGGCATTGAAGTCATGGTTGAACTCTTCTGGGACTGATTTTAGACACAGAAAGCGCTCGTGTTGTAATCAATAAGATGATTGGTCAGCTTTAGCATCAATGGAAACATCACATGGTCTTTCATTAAAGTCCATTTAGATCATAGTTACAGAAAGAAGAACTGATCAGAAGTCATGAATCAATGGAGATTCAGAAACATTCAGAATATTTCACTAGTCTGATTGGAATCACTCTATTCAAGAAGAAACCAGCAAGAAAATGTAGATTTTCTCTCATGACCTCATTATTCATGTGAATTTATCAGCTGTAACCCATAATTCAGACAAATGGAGCCAGTAATTCCAGAATAATCCTCACATAGATGTTGTGTGTGGAGCCCGTTTTCCTTCAGATGATCCAGCTCTTGGTCCACTGAACCTCCAACCTTCTTCCATTTGTTCAGCTGCTGGACAGAACAAAGAAAAACAAACAGATGTTTTTGCTGAGTCAGGAAAATGCCTGTTGGAGCTCCAACATGATTGTTGACGGTGTTCCTCCTCTTTCTGCTCCGCTGACGTCCTCATTTTCAGTTTCCTGATCAGACAAACTAAACTCTTTTCCAGGTTTGAATCATCATCAGAAGAAGAAACTTCCACCTTTGTGCCACATGCTCAGAGAATCCACTTCCAGAACAGCAGAGATTCCCGCCACATGTGACAGAGCATCCAGGTGATCTCCAACTACAGGACATCATCACCTGCCTGTGACAGTCACACCTCCATTCTAGATGCAGCCAATGACCTCTAGGCTGTTTGAGGCTCAGAACAACATGACAGCCAGGAAGACCATCCCTCCTCCTGACCACCAGCTGCTCTGTCTCACAATGGCTGCCATGAGGAAGACTCCATGAAGAGTTAACGCCCAGAGGTCTGCTGGACCAGACACCATTCCTGACAGAGTGATCAGAGAGTGCAGAGCAGCTGCTAGACGTCTGATGTCTGACAGGAAATCTTCTAGCAGATGTCAGCTCCATCCCATCAGACGTTAGCTGACAGACTGGCGGCCATGAGCTGGAACAGCAGTCAGGAACACAGTCAGAGGGTGGAGATGGGCTGCAGGTGAAGCAGGAGTCCCCGCCAGAAAAGACGCTCAGAACTCCTCCTCTTCTTCAGCTTTCTCAGGGATGAAGCAGAAAATGCTTTTTCCAGAAACATCCCTCCTGCCTCAACCCACTTGTGTCAAGTAGGAACTTCTGGAGCTGCTGGAGTCAGCTGGTTTCCATGGAAACGGCTGATGAAGGACAGAAGTTTATGTAGAGTGAGACTGGAACATTGATGTAACTGAAATGACAGAAAGAAGAGACTCGGCGTTTTCCAGCAGCTTCATCTGCTGCCTCCATCCTCTCTCTGTGAGTCTCTGCAGAGTTTTTCTGCATTTGCTGGTTTTTCTGCAGCAGCAGCATCAGAGCCAGAGAGCCAAAGAAAGTGGAAAGTCTGAGAAGGAAGCTCTGAAGCTCTGCAGCTGACGGTGCAGCTTCAGGACTCATGAGGAGGACCACACTGCACCTCCTCTTCCTCCTCCTCCACCTTTCCTCTTCTGAATTTCCTCCTCTTCTTCATCTTCCTCCAATTCCATCTGGACCTGGCTGTTCTCACAGACCATGTGGCCTCATGGACAAGGCGTCTGACTTCGGATCAGAAGATCGAGGGTTCAAATCCCTTCATGGTTGGAGGCAGAACTTTCAGAGACTCCCACAGTGAGACACCTGCTGGCTGTCCTTTGTAACTGCATCTGCAGCTTCTAGAAACGTCTTTGTTTCTGTTTTCATCTTTTCAAACAGTTTGTTTTCTTCACATGAAGCCTAAAGAAATGTCCTCAGAATGATGGAAACAGTTTTTCTGCAGCTTGAAGCTGTTCTGGAAGATTTTCTTCTTTAGTGCAGAGAAATCTCTCATTTGATGAGACGGAGGAACTGCAGCAACGTTTCCTGGAAAACCTCCACATTTCATTGAAACCATGTTGGAACTTTGTCCATGAGGTCACATGGTCTGGAAGAAGCCCCAGTTCCAGCTGACAGAAGTCTGGTTCTGATCCATCAGATCTCACTAGCAACAGAACCAAACCTTCACGTGTTGCAGCAACAGTTTCCATGTTTGGGAGGATCTTCTGAAGAACAGCTCAGTTCCAGATCACATCATGATGTTTGATGTTTTCTTCATTCCAGGAAATCATCTGTGTCTCCTTTGATCTGTGCTGAGTCAGCACTTTGACTTCTTTTCAACTTTAGATCCATCATTTACAATCAAGGGTTTATTGATAAATATGATTTATTGACAGAAACTAAAGAGTAAATGTATTTATCATCCAGCAGAGATTGTGGTGTTTGTAAGTCTTTTATTTTGAAATTCCTCAAGGATGATCATCATGGTGGGATTTCTAGATCTGCATGAACTCATCCTGAATCCAAAAGACACTGGAGCATCAAAGAATCCAACCCATCTCTGCCAACATGAGGCTCTTACTTTGAAAAGTCTCAGACTTCCTGCAGGGAAACAGGCTTTCTGCTGCTGCACTGACAGATGTGCACGAGCTTGAAAGAGCTTCCTGACTGAGGAGCTGCAGACTTTCTCCTGCAGAGCAGCAGCTGACTTCAGCGTCGTCATGGTAACACAGTCTGCTGCTGCTTCTGGAAACGTCTTCAAGGCTGTGGTGGGACTTGTTGGTCTGGAGGACAGATTCTCTGAGCAAATGCTGCTTCAGCTTCAAGCTTCAGCTCTTTTCTTCTGGCAGAGCTTAGAAGAAATGGAAACCTCCTTTGTTCTGACTGTTTGCTCCAAATCCCAGATTCAGGAATTCCTCCAAGAAGTTCAGCTCAGAGATCATCAGCAGAGAAAAGCCTGAAGTTCTGATGGAAAATGACAACAGAACATGATCAATATTATTGATCCACATGGAATCCAGAAGAAACTCTGAGGTGAAGACATGAAGACACAAGCTTCAGAGACATGAGGAGAAGTCAGAGTGGATTCATTCTGGACTTTCTTCTCACATCTTCTCTTCAGAACATCTTTGTCTTTGATCCTTCAAATCTTCTGAAATCTGATCATCCATGGATTGTTTTTGTGGGATCAGATCCAGAGTTGCTGAAAGTTCTGCTGCCCTCTGCTGGTCAAAGTGTCCAAACAGCAGAGAGGAGATTCTCTGGGATTCATTGGAGTCCAGATTCTCCTGGATGTGAACAGTCTCTGCTTCTGGAACAGAAGAGTCCTTCTCAGAGCAGCATTGAGGATCTGTTCTGTCCGGCTGAGAGCGCTCCCTGCTGGTAGGAGACAGAACCACATCAGCTGCTTTTCTTTGGCCGTTCAGAAACAGTCTGGAGACTCTAAAAAACCTCCACTTCCTGAAGCAAACGGATGCAGAGCATCATGTTTGATCCTCTTCCTTCAGAAACGGCTCCATTGTTCCATCGCTCAGCAGTTTGACTAAAGCAGCTGAGAGTCTTGATGCAAACAGACCTCAGCAGCTCATCCAGAACGCCATGACAGAAGCACATGCAGCAGCACGTGCACGCTCCCAGAGAACAGCAGCTGATCCAAGTCCTGACTTTGAGGTGAGACTTTTCTGTTCTGCTTGGACCACACTTCAACATGAACTTCATTTCCCATCATTCCATCTGTCAGGAGAGAACAGCTGCAATCAGCTTCCTTCAGGAATGACTGCAGGTAGAAGGATCTTTCATTCTTCAGCACCACCAGGACCCACATCCAGCCCATCAACAGCCAGAACATCAGTGACATCAGCGTCTGATCTTCATCACATCATCATCATCAAAGGACCACCTCTACGTTTTTACAATCTGATGGATTTCAGTCTTTCTGCAGCTTCTCATCAACTGGATTGTCAAATATTTTCATTTCCGTTAACACTGTCAGACCTGGAAAAAGCTGAAAGGGTTCAAATAAAAACAGCAAGAATTAATATTTTATAGAAACTACATGTGATATTTAACTAGTTATTAAGAAGGGAAAAAAATCCTTAAGTGTTTTTTTGTGTCAACCTGAAAAAAAAAAGTTTTTTTTTATTAAACAAGTCTTTGAAGACGATAAAGAAACAAGAAACAGTGTTACAATCTTTGCAGAATATCTGTTAAAAATGTTTGCATTCTAAAAATATTTAATTTGTTCATTCATTTTTCCACTTTTCTTTCATTATGTTATATCTCAGTTATATACCACATAAATTTGTTAATCTAATTTAACTGAAATCTAGGAAACCTCTGTATCGTTTTTTCACCGAAAGCATTTCTAAAATATTATTTGTCTTTGTTTTTGACTACAGTTTAATGTTTATTTATACTCGAAATTATTCTCTTTAAAAACAGCTATTTAAGGTTTTTTTGCTGTTAAATGTCTTTTTCAATAATTTTACTTTGTTCACTGAATACATTTATTTATTGTTTACTCTACTTCAGGAATACAATAAACAAATGTGATCAAGGTTATTTTTAACCTCTGATGCGTTTTGTGGTCAACTCTGAACATCTTTTTTTCCAACTGTATTGAACAACGCATAAACATACAAAATCCAGCATCAATGAATCAGATAGAACATCAGCAGTGGTAGTCAATGTCATCAATCCAAACTTACTGAATTATCTCAAGTAAAAGAAAAACAATTTATCAGAAATATATCCAAAATAGAATATGCTGATTGAAAAATGAAGTATCTTAAAATAAAAGAGGAACTTTGAACAATGAATTGAGAACGCCCCCGTGTGATGACGTCACAACCGCTCTCAAAAAGTATCCTCGATACATTTTTTTCTATTTTGATTTTCTTTTTTATTATCACCTGAATTAAAACTGGTTAAATATTTGAAGTTTTTTTAACCATGTTGAGGTTCAGTTAAGCAGTTTATACGTTTTTGTTTTTTTTTACAGTTTCTGCACGTGACCCGGAAGTAAATATCACGAGGCACTAGCAGCGTTAGCCTGTTAGCAGGTTAGCAGCGTTAGCTTGTGCTGATAGGACGGTGGTGTTGTGTTGGGACGTTTGTGAGGTTTTTGGACAGAAAGGACGATACGTGGTTCGTGTGGGAACTCTCAGCATTTTCCAAAGTGTCGTAAATGAGTGAAGAATTGTTGAACGGAAAGACAACGTGGATTGCTGTGATTGTGAGACTAGCAGATGATCGATCGGAGCTGCAGTGAAGAGGACGGCGGTGTTTGTGGGAGTTGGAGCTGAAGACCGGAGCAGGAACCATGTCTTCAGAACCTCAGGAAGGTTCTGTCAGAGAACAACTCTCTGCTGCTGAAGGAACCATCGTCCAGAACGAGGAGGAGCTCTGTCGTCAGCGCAGACTGCTGGATAGCAGCTGGAAACCAGAGCTGCAGCTTAACATAGTTGGTACGTTCACTGCTGCAGAAATAGATCCATGATCGTCTTTGCTTTCTTAGTCTGAGCTGCTATCTGGATCCAAACTGTGGCTGGATTATAGCTCCAATGGTTCTGCCGTCATAGCTTCGCCGCTAATGTTATCTTGGATTTGTTAGTTGGTAAACAAAGCGTAAACAAAGGCATGATGGGAAATCAGTGGGCGGTTATTCCAGCCAGGCAGCTTTGATGTCCGTGCTTTTCTCCCCCCCCCCCCCCCTTCCGTTTTAGAAGGACCACCATTCATGTTTTACAAACATTACAAACATGGTAATTATCTTGATCACAACACTTTCTTAACACTTACAAAAATACGATAATTATTTCCATTCCAATTCTCACTAAAAATGTAGCCCAGCAAGTTGCAACAACATTTTTCAGAAATAAGACCACTCATTTCTGCACGGTGGCGCAGTGGTTAGCGCTCTTGCCTCACAGCAAGAAGGCCTCTGGTTCAAGTCCCGGCTGGGGGACATGAAAAACACAACATCAATGGGGGACCTTTCTGTGTGGAGTTTGCGTGTTCTCCCCGTGCACGCGTGGGTTTTCTCCGGGATCTCTGGCTTCCTCCCACCGTCCGAAAACATGCTACATAGGTTGATTGGCAACTCTAAATTGTCCATAGGTGTCAGAGTGAATGGATGTGTGATTGAGGATATTCTACCCTGTGACAGACTGGCTACCAGTCCAGGGCAACCCTTGCCTACGCCCAAGTGGCCGGGATAGGCTCCGGCAACCCAGTGACCCCGAAAGGGAATAAACGGTAAAGAAGATGAATGAATGAGACCACTCTATGTGGAAGGGCTATGTTTGGGAGACAAAAAAATAAAAAACATTTTTTTTGAGAGATTTTAAATTGTTTATATTACCCTTCCTCATTAATAAAAAGATTTAGCAGAATTACAGCACCACAGAAACTAAAAATATATGAACATTATATATAGCATATCCTGTACAACCAAACATATATAGCATATCCTGTACAACCAAACATATATAGCATATCCTGTACCTCACAAAGCAAAAGAAGTAACCTTTTAAAATATTGAATGATATTTACCCTTCCAATCAGATTTACATATTCGCTTTAATTGGAATGATGATCTTTGTGTATTTTGTGGAAATGATGTAAAAAATGTAGAACATCTATTCTTTGAATTTTTCCATGTAAAAGAAATTTGGTCATATTTTCATAATGGTGGAAAACAAAAAAGATTATCATAAACCCTTTAAATTGGAATACCATTAAAATTTGATTACTATTACGTGATAAAATTCTGGAATTTCTGATTAATGTATTGATTGTGATTTCAAAGCATTTCATACACAACTGTAAATTATTAAAGGTAAAACTTCAGATTAATGGAATAATAAACCATCTCAAACTATTCTATAAATCTTTGCATTATATGAATCACAAGAAAGCCCAGACGTGTAATTTATTTAAAGTATTTAAGCTTTGGTAAACTTTAAATTTGCTTATATTTGTTTTCCAGTTTATATTTGACTACCTTCATCTCATTGATATTGATGTCATTGACACAAATGCCATGATTGTTTGTTAAATAAATCCTTCAATAAAAACACACACACAGACACACAAAAATTAACAGCGCTAACACACATTTGCATGAACACCTTTAATGCACTTGTAGGGCTGGCCCGTTTGACAGGGACGCTTTGGCGCGTGTTTCACCTTCATGAAACAGAGTGATTTGGCATAATGTTTCGGGGCGTGTGTCAACTAGTGCAGATCACGTGGTTGCTGATGTATGAAGCACCAAATGCATCGTTTGGTTGAACCACGGTTCAGATGTCACTTGTGTTTGAACAGTTGGGTGCGCTATTCTCTAAAAAACAAGTGAATCCCGAACATTTCCCGACCAGTTCTATTGTTTCTCTTGTATTGGAATCTGCGTCAGTTCACTGCACTTTACCATGGTTCCTGGTAGAAAAGGTACTGGGGCTACACAGTACCTTATCAATGATAAAAATACTTCTACGAATATACAATGGCAAGGATGGACTGTTGTTGTGGAGATAGCTCAGATATAAAGTCATAGCTTCTGTATCCAGAGATTCTGGGTTCAAGACCAGTTTTCCTTTTTTGCCTTGCGTTTATTTTCTTCATGTGATGTGTATTTTGCTGTGTAAAGCACTTCTCACAGAAAACGTAACTCATTGTGTTGTTTTACGCTGTTTTTTATCACTATTAACAACATTGTATTGTTTTATGTTTTTTTATTATAATATCCACAATGAAAGGTTACAAGGAGCTTAGTTGAAGCAGATGATATACGTCCAGACCACCACCAGATGTCGCTGTTTTGTGTGGCTTCATAGCCCTGAATGGTTGGTACATTTTTCTGGCACAATTACACGAACCCCAAGGAAAGCTTCCAGTGGCTTCTATTCCCATCCCTATGGACTAGTATGGTGACATGCAGAGGACTGAAGGCGTGGTTTGCAGAACCAGTCTGATCAATGCTGGAGACAGAGGGGCGTGGCTACACCTGAGCCAATATGATCACTTCAATATCGGGCCATGTTGTTGTTAAAGAATTCTTTTCCCCTGTCGGGACACGACTTCTAGCATCGCTGATTTGTTTTGTAAAAATCATATTTTGCCCCAAAAAGCGATAAAAGAAGGTGGATGTTTACTTTATTCTGTGGCTTGTGAGAATTTATTATCATATTTAATACTTCCATAAAGGCTACTTTTATAAATTGATATTATTCTAAATTAGCAGAGCAGAGGTCTTTTTTTAAACACAAAATCTGTCATTTTGCGTTGAATATGTGAAAAACAACAACAACAATGATGATGGATTGGATTCATCTGCACTTTTCCAGACGCTCAAAACGCTTACAATGTGCTTACAATTCATTCACTCCTCATTCATACTTGGTGATGGTAACTACTGATTTAGCCACAGCTGCCTCTCTGACCATCACCTGGACATTCAGACACATTCACACACCAGTGGAGGAGCTCTTGTCCATGGACACAACAACAGTGGACTGGGGGGAATCTAACCACCGACCCTTCAATCATTGTCCAACCAGTTCAACCGCCTGAACCACTGCCGCCCCAAATATGAGAATAAATTCCTAAAAAAATAAATTCCCAAAAACAAAGTATAGCATAGATGTGTACACCCCCTTTAAAAAGTACTCATTTAATCAGAAGCTCAATGAGCAAAAGAAACATTTCCAAAGTTTCCACAAAGTTGACTTTTATTGAAAACTTCTTTAACTCTATAACATGAAATAAAGTTTAATGATCTAACTTAGATTGCATAATCTTCCGTTTTACGTCAATTAGTTTAAGCAAATCCACCCTGCAACAAAAACTACTACATCTAGTATTTTGTAATGAGGCCGTGATTTTTTAAGGACAGCACAAAGTCTTCTAGGAATGAACAAGTTGCTGACATATTACAACATTTATCTTTGTCCATTCTTTAAGAAGAATCTATTTTAGAGCCTGGATGGAGAGTGACGCTCAACTTGTTCTTCAGAATTTCCCACATGTGTTGGATTGGGTTCAGATCAGGAGACATACTTGGCCATTCAATCACCTTCAGCCTGTTCTTCCTCAGAAAATACAGCAGTAGCTTTAAAAGTGTGTTTTGGATCATTGTCGTGTTTGAAAAGTGGTCAATGACCAATGAAGTACTGGCAGCATCTTCTTCTTCAGTATAGAGCACTACATTGTTGAGTTCATGATCCCATAAATGAAATGCAGCTCCCCCACACCAGCAGCACTCATGCAGCCCCATACCAGGACACTGCCACCACCATGTTTCACTGTTGGCACCATGCATTTATCTTTGAAATCCTCACCTTTGCAATGCCGTACAGTTTTAAAACCATTAGTTTTGACAATGGTGATCTTTGTCTCATTACTCCAGAGTATTGAGGTTTTTTCCATTTGTGATGACACGGTGAGATGAGAGGACATCAGTGTGCTTCTGGAACACATACAGAAATAGTAACTTGGCACGAATCGACACTAAAGGAGTATTCTAAATATTTTAAAAAACAGAGTTGTGTTTAAAGAGATATCCTGGTGAGTTGAAGATTGTTTTTCAGTTTTTTTAATAAGCTAACCACAAGTTGGACGAGTTAGCAAGCTAACAAGCTAGCATGCTAGCGCATGATGAAGCCAAGAGGAGAAAGGTTGCTTATATACTTGCACATTTTAGAACACCCCTCACTTTTGCACATTGCTGTCACTTTTCTTTGCTTTTTGGAACTGCTGTGACAATTGAATTTCCCCAATGTGGGATCAATAAAGAATATCTTATTTATATGTTTCTGTAATTACTTCAACGTTCAATTGAGTCTCAGTAGTTTTCATCTGTTTCAGCATGAGCCCTAGTAAATTCTAGGCATGCTTTTGTACAGGCTTCAGGAGAGGCTTCCTTCCTGGACAATAAGCAAGCATGCCATTTCCTCTGCAGTGTGCGCTGTATGGCGTCACGGGAAACGTTGTCTCCAGTTTAGATTTCTACAGCTTTAGCTAACTGCAGTGAACTTTCATGGTGGTTTTCTTCAACCCTTCTCATGAGAAGACCCTCCTGTTTCGAGATGTTAGCTTGCATGGACGGCCTGAACGTCTCTGTATGATTGTGACACTTCCATCTTTCTTTAATTTTTGGATCACTTTTGCAGTAGTAAATTTGACTGATATTTAAAGCTTTGCTGATCTTGTAGCCCTCACCTTTTTTGTGCAAAGAAAGGATTTACTTTCTCAGATTTGGTGACATTTCTTTTCCACGGGGAGCCATTGCTGACAGCATGAAATGGGAAGGGCTGTTCTTTGTTAAGAAATGCCCTTTTATGGTCACCTGTGTGCTGGACACCTCTTAAATAAGTCAATACACTCAACTGTGGTTGGATGCCTGTTAATTAGAAATTTGTAGTCTTGAGTTCGACTTTTGTCATAAGACTGACTGAGGTGTACTCATTTTTGCAACATGGGTTTGAATTAATTTGATAGGAAATCAATTTTTGTATCTAAATTAACAGATCCTGTTTGCAATCAATGGCCCACCTTTGTAGGAGTATTTTGTAATCTAGTATTTCATAGAAAATGTTGATTCTGAAAGGACGCTAAAGATTTCTGACACATTTAGTGGGGTGTATTCATTTATGCTGAGCATTGTATTTATTTTAATTTGTCCCACACTGGACCATAAAATCATTAAAAATGTCATGAAAAAATTTAAGGTGCTTATGTTTTGATTTCAAATTTTATTTATTTACTGACAATTTTAAATGAATGAATTTTGCATCTATTCAATTATTTTATATTCAATTTATTTCAATGAGTCTCTTCCAGTCCTCCAGACTCCTCACACATTTTCTTCAATGATCACAGAGTTTATTGATGTTTGACGAAACCCAAAAGACCTGGAAACATATAAAACGTATAAACTATAAAAGGTATAAAGAAAACGTTTAAATGTCGTGTTTGTGTCCCTGCAGCCCTCCCCCAGCATTGGATGACTGAAGAGGAAGATCTCTGCAACCAACAGAGGAACTTCAGAGAGGAACAGGAGGAACCAGAACCTCCACAGATTCAAGAGGAACAGGAGGAACCAGAACCTCCACAGATTAAAGAGGAACAGGAGGAACCAGAGATCAAAGAGGAACAGGAGGAACCAGAACCTCCACAGATTAAAGAGGAACAGGAGGAACCAGAAGAACCAGAGATCAAAGAGGAACAGGAGGAACCAGAACCTACACAGATTCAAGAGGAACTGGAGGAACCAGAAGAACCAGAGATCAAAGAGGAACAGGAGGAACCAGAACCTACACAGATTCAAGAGGAACAGGAGGAACCAGAAGAACCAGAGATCAAAGAGGAACAGGAGGAACCAGAACCTACACAGATTCAAGAGGAACTGGAGGAACCAGAAGAACCAGAGATCAAAGAGGAACAGGAGGAACCAGAACCTCCACAGATTAAAGAGGAACTGGAGGAACTAAAAGAACCAGAGATTAAAGAGGAACCAGAGGAACTCTGCATCAGTCAGGATGAAGATCAGCTTGATCTGAAGCAAGAGACTGATACCTTAATGGAGATTCCTACTTATGAGGAAGATGAGAACAGTGAAGCAGATCTAAGCAATCAGCAGAGCTTAAATGTAACTGATAGTCAGGATGAAGAAGGAAACCAACATGAAAAATCAACATCAACTACAGATGAAGAGACAGACCCACAGAACAGAGATCAGAGGAAGAGGAGGGACATAAGTCATGTCCAAAGTGTGGACAGCTCTCACATGTCAGCAGGTCAGTGTGACTATGATCTTCATCTCCACACTATCGGTATGTTCACTTCAACAACGGTTCTATCTTGAGCTTCAAGCTCTCCAAACATGCAGTCCATCAACAGCGTGTCCTGGAAGTGTCTCTTCTGTCCCTTCCAGTTGAAAAGACAGAAGACATTATTGGTCAGTGCAGCCGACAACATTCTTCAAATCATATGATCTTAGTTAGTCCCTCCAGCTAACGACAAACAGGAAACCTTAACAGATCAAAGAGAAAATTGTTAGCAGATAAAAAAGTCCAATCTGTTTTGTCGTCTGTGGTTCTAAGTTTGTAGTTCAGTTCTTTTCAGCAGATTTCTCTGTCAAACCCAACATCCCATCTAAACCTCTTTGATGTCTCCATGTCTCCAATTCCAGACATTCAGACAGATTCTATTTCCAAAACTACATTTCAAGCTAAAACCCAAAGACAGGGTCCTGCTCATGGATCTGCAGACAGAAAAGATTCAAACCTGAACACATCAGTGAAAAACTGCTTAGTGTTAGAATGTCAGGGGGGGCGCGCGGTAGTAGCCGTTTTAGGCACAGGTAATACGAGCAATTGTCTGGTGCGCAAATCTAACGTGGGGGCGGCGGTGACAGCGGCTCAGTGCTTGGAAAAAACTCTGCGCCTCTATTGGGTTCCTATTCTCTGTTAAATCACAGTTTACAACCTGAAACAGTGAATTACCGTCCCCGCAGCCGCGTGCTCCCGTCTCCTGTCACACGCGGCTGCGTGTGTAAGAACGAAAGGGGAGGAGTGGTGTGGGCTCTCTCTGCCAGGTGGAATGGGTCACGCGGAGGAGAGCTGCAAGTGCTGTCTGTTTCCCAACACCAGGATCACCATGTGCCTTTAGATTCCTCAGCTCATGCTAATAATGTCATTCTTTATTAACTATTGTAGACATTTTTAAGACGCGTCTTTATTTTCCATAAATGTATTCTTTGTCTGTCTGTAGTTTAAGTATTTGACATAAAGACAGCAGGTAATGCAGGAAAACAGCTGCACTTTATGAGATCAAAAATAAACAATCATTTATTTCTTCAGACTAAAAGCATTAAATATATTGGTCCTGCTGTGTTAATGTTTCAGATCAATTTACATTTAATATTATTTATTGATTGAATTATTTTTCTCAGCATCAAATGGTTCAGCTGGTCAAAATATTTCTAGTTTAAATAAGGACTTTAATACAGGCACTTTAAGCTTCTTTTCTGCTTTAGACTAAAACAGGGTTTCTGTGTGAAAAAATAAAGTTAATATGATTTGAAATTTGAAAGTGGATTAATTTTGCTTTTTTCTTTTGTTAATGTTAAAAGATACAATTTTAAGTACCGTATACTTACACAATTTTTATAGATACTAACCTAATATATTGACACACGAGTGGGGGGGGGGGGCATTTTCTTTTTCCTAGGGGGGGCCTGGCAAAAAATAATTGAGAAGCACTGGTTTACACCAACAAGGTTTATTTTTTTTAACTTCAACAATCAAAAAACAAAAACAAAAGGCAAACCTCAAGTCTAGAGTCTCTAATTTAACACATAAACACCAGTAGGAACACTTTTCTGAGCAATCTAAAGAAATGTTGACCTCACACTTCTTAACACCACAATACATATCAGAGGTCGACAACCTGGGACACACAGAGGGAAAGACAGTGGAACGCTGGGGGGGGGGTTGACAAAAAGAAGCACTTGATCTGTCGTCTGTTTGTATTTTTAGAATTGGAAAAAAAAAACATTATTGAATTATCATTTCTTCTCGCAATGACTTTTTTCCCCCTATGGTGTCATAAGGGGTCCATTCAGTCAGTGTTGTTACTACCCACCTATATAAATGCTGCCACTGCTTTTCAATAAAACTTTAACATTTTACACAACTTACATTACTTGTGTAATGTACGACAGCAGCTACTTCCCGTTCCAAATAGCTGCTGTCGCCAAACTCCAATTAGAGAGTGATGAAAGTCTTCCGGGAATTCCCGGAAATCCGGGTTTTTGAGCAAACCGATCATTTCTTCCGGGAAATAAAGACCTGATCTCTACGGACAAATCACTTTCCGGATGAAAAAAATGTCTGAAATTGGCGAATTTTCGCTTTTTTTTTCTATATTTTTCCGTGGATCGCTTTCTCTATGGGCCCGGCTGTCTTGTCTTCCCGGTCGAATTGACCAATGACGGGACGTTTTAGTTGCTGGATGTGTCGACGGCTCTGATTGGCTCTGTCTGTACCACTTGGTCAGCGGACCCACGCTAAACTCTCACAAACAAATCTGAAGAGTTTGTGATTAAATTTGTGTTAAAATAATGGCGGGCATCTTCATTATTGAGCGTGGTCACGACCTCAATTGTGAGATGAAGATAAAAACAAATTTAAGTGGTCTTGGCTGGAGGAAAAAGACAAATGTGGCTATTTCTTTTCAACGTACGTTAGCAAAACAAATTGTTGTTGTTCAGAATTTCACTCTCCGTTCTAATACAATTAGTTACGGTGGAAATTATGCAGAGATTAAGTAAGGGTAATCTAATGGCTTACGAAGTGTGTGTTATTATTACTTTTTTATTGAATGTTAAGGACAACTCCAATTTCCTGTTCTCCTTCAGTCTCGCTGCAGATTCGTCTTCATCTCTCAGACGCACATATCAGGTTGTGATGATATTTGTCTCGGTTTCCTTCCCACAGATGTTTACGCGACCTCGATTATCTCTAGGCACTTCCCCCTCCACGCATTTTAGCCACTTACAGTGGCTTTCCCTATTCTTCTCACATGCATTGGCCGCCTCACAGACAGGCATCATGCGAGAGTGTACGTGCTCGTGTTTCATGAATATGTGCGCGATTGTGTGTCTGCCTGCATGCGTGTGCGCTCGCGTCTCATTGATTATTTCATTGATCATTGACGTGCCCCTTCCAAGTTTAATGTATAAAAAATTACGAAGGGTGGGGGAGGCAAATTTACTGGGAGCACATGTGCGACTGGAAGTAAAATTCAGTCGCACACTCTCAAATTTTGGTCGCAAAATGCGACCATTTGGTCGCAGTCTGGAGCCCTGCCCCTTGTAGATTTTCTTGATCTGACTGCAGAATAACCGACCACATTGATCAAAACTAAAACATTTGAATACATTTCTTTATCTAATTTATTTGTATTTATGCTTAATTACCATGATTTAGTTCAGTTTTGCTCAAAAAAATATCATTGACATTAATTATAATTATAAGTATTTGGTGGTTTGGACCCACACTCCCTTAAAAAAGAATGTTTACAATATTTAATTTTGTTTGTATGTTTGTTTTGATATTTCCCAGATCACTAAGTATTGGTGTTAAAGAATTGATGTATTATGTTATAGAAAGATAGTTTAAAGTAGATCCCATATTTTGATGTAATTATAGTTTGAGAAAACAGTATTTTTAAAGCAGAAATCGTTCAAATAAATGAGGTATTTTCATAGAATATCATAGTTACTGGTGTGCTTTTTGCCATTTGGGGCTTTGATGTTACACTATTTTAGTAATTGTATGTTTTGCAGCTTTAAGGAAAAGCTTAGATTTTAGGGTTGGTGTTACTTTTAGCAATTATCTAAATTCTTTATTAGGACTAACAAGTCCTTAATGGCAAGTCAAACTAGGGGTTTGAATGACAAATCATGATGCTCCAATTAGTCTTAGTTTGTTGATTAAGAAGTGAAAAACTAACTGCCAGAATGTACCAGAATGCATCTAACACCATGTATTTTTCAAAAATTTCGCTCCGCACACGCCATATCGGTCAAAGAAAAATTCAGCGATTTTTTTTTTTTTTTTTTTTTTTTTTTTTTTTTTACCTTGCCTGACATTCATCACTGAATAGACCTCTATAGAAAAATAGTCATTCTAAATAGACGGAATTACCATTCTTGCTGTCAAACATTTTTCCTAATATCTTGTTGATTATCTAAGTTTTCTTCATAATATTTTTTTATTGCCAGTTATTCAAGTTGTAAACTGACCAATTAGATGCCTCAGTAAAAGATGTGGTGCCCGCTGGCCCCACCTCGAATGTTTGATGGACAGCTTCTTCCGAGCAGCTTTCAGTTATGGGGGGCGTGGACATTGAACTAGCTTATCATGAGTAGCAACTGGTTGTTCTAAAAACGTGACTCAGACCGCCTGACTAATCTCTGTTGCCTGGCTCAAAATGGCGATTAGATTTGTTGTTGTTATTAGCTGCGTTTTGAAGGAATATAAAGCGGGGAAAATGAGTATTGAACACGTCAATATTTCTCTCAAAAAACATATTTCTAATCGAGCTATTGACACGAAATTTTCACCAGATGTCGGCATCAACCCAAGTAATGCACACATAGAAAGAAATCCAAACATGTCCATAAATGAAATTATGTGTAATAAAGTGAAATGGCACAGGGAATAAGTATTGAACACATGAAGAAAAGGAGGGGTAAAAAGGTCTGGCAAGCCAAGAAAGCAGCTGGAGTTTGTCAGTATTCAGAAGGTTAACCTGCCCCCTATTAGTGCAAAGTCAGTCTCACTGAAGTTTAGTTTTATTAGTGTGTGCTGTTTCCATCCTTTGAACTTTGAAGAAGCTTCCTTAAGTTGCATATGTGAGAAGGTTTTGACTGCAGCTCCAAGTTCATCCCCCTTCAGGGGAAGGAGAGACTTTGATTTTCTAATGCCATTTGGAAGACTGGGCATTCATTCTGTCAGGGACCATATATCAACCATCCGCTCTCCTGTGAAGAACAAAGCTTTATGACCGACTGCCTGCGGTGAAAGTTCCTGCCACATGTGGTGGACCCCATGGGGATTCCGTACCGTGTCCATCTGTGAAATGGCTCCCTGGAAACCAGATGCTGTGATTCCAAGTATGGACTGAAGGAAGTAGGCGGGCTCCTCTGTCAGCCAATCCGAGCGGCCAGAGGCAGAGATTCGGCCGCCATCATGCTTCCGGGGTAGGAGATTCTGAACACATGTTTAAAAGTCTGCACTCAAGGAAGTTCCTTTGTTACCAGACAGCCTCGTGTAATTCGGATTGTAATTTCTTACGTTTTGCAGGTTTTGGATTTGGGAACCCAGATTATCTGTTTTATTTTGTTTTAGAGCTCTTTGTTAGGGACAATAAAAACTCTTAATGTTATTCCGTTCGCATTTTCTGGTCATTCTCCCGACTTTAAGAACACACATGGAAGAAATCTCAAAGCAACAGATTTCATTTTCCTACATTCTACACGGACAAAATTAATTGGAAGAAAAACACGTCATGTAAACTAGGGCTGGGAATCACTGGGTACCTCACGATACGATACGATTTGCGATACATTGCTCACGATAACGATACTATCACGATATGGCGATATTGTGATAGTCAATAGAGCTCGTTTCTAACAACTACAACTCACGATATATCAAACTTTAAGAGAGAAGAACTCGAAAAACTATTTTTTGGAAAATATTTACCCATTTATTTTTTAAACACCATGATAATAAACAACTTGTGTCCTATTTGGTGTAATGAATAACCGACTTTAGTGTAACATTGCTGAAATCAGTAATACTCTGTCTTTGACAAACAATGACAATTTTCATTTGGAAATATCTGTAAAATTTGGTTTAAACAATAGTGAACATGAACAGCCGCCATTATTTAGTACAAAATTGCTGTAAACGGGATTTAAAAAATGAATAAGTCAAATAGCTGCCAGACACATTGTTATTAAATTTTGAAAAACAAAACCATAGCCATTGCTTAATTAAAAAAAAAAGATGTGAATCAGAAATTAATTCTGTGATACCTCTTGAAATGACACAATTTAGTGCAAATGTGCTGCAAAAAAATAAAATTCGCCCAGAAAAATAAAATCAAGTAGCTATGAACTTTTCTTTAAGTTATTTAAGACATAAACTGCTTTCAAAATAAATGACCAGGGATAAAATACATGAAGAACTTAAAGTGCATCCAAAAGTAAACATCTTTGTGAACAACAAGTTTGGGGAAAAGCTGCACGCGATGTATGTTTAAATGTTTATGTTTTTCTGGAACCACAGGCTTTATAGCGTCAAGACGCCGCTCATCTACCGCTGCTTTTTGGAGAAAGGGGGGTCTATGGGCAGGAATTCCACTCTTTCTGCTGTTTCCACCTTAATCGTAACTTTGGTATGGCCGTACAGTGCAGGGATCCTTTTTTAAGTATTTCTGAGAGGGAATGTCAAATCGTGGCTCTACTGCATTCAATAAACACCAAAATCCCTCGTTCTCCACTGCGCTGCAGGGACGGAAACCGTTTCCGTTCGTAGTTGCCAATGCTCTCGCAGAAGACGGCGGTACCTCCATCTGGGAAAAATAGTATCCGCGCCGGGCTGTGTCGGCTTCGGGCCAGCAACAACCACGGCTTTCTCACACAACTCTGGGTGATGCAGCTTCAATGCTGCCGGCGCATCTTTTAAGTTGCTGCTCTTGCCTCTTGTTTTTCCCTACCGCCATCTTTGTTTGAATGTGTGTGCTTCTTCGTCCGCCCGCAACAGCCAATCACGCAACGAGCGCCCCCTATCGACCCTCCGAAGAATTGTCTTACCAAAGGATGGTTAATATAAGGTTTTACAGGGTCTTTAAATGTAAATAAAAGGTGGATACTTGACGAAGACGTCTCGAGAATCAATCGTGGGACTAAATATCGCGATATATCACCATATCGATATTTTGGCACACCCCTATTGTAAACACGCAGTTTAGAATATTCTGCCCAGATCAGACTCGTTCGGATCAAAATTTCTTTCCGATGGAGATAGGTGGGTTATGCCGATGGTTGATCTGATCGCGTTGCATGTAAACAGTTCATTGCGATCCTGTGTCTGCTCTGGTTTACGTCATGCATAGATGGTGCGGTGCTCCCGCTTTGGAGCACATAGAGGACCGACCGGCTGCTCCGCGCCACCGAACTGTGTCTCTGAGCAGAGCAGCCGGAGTGATAGCTCTGTGTTTGTGGACAGGCTGCTGTTATTCCCACATATTTACGTGAAGCCAAGATGCAGATTGCAGTATTTCCTGCATGGATTTTATGTTTTTTAAACAAGGCTAATGTCGTTAGCGCATGTTACCCCACTCATAACCCTGACTTCTTCCGACTCTGTTCCACCACAAAAAAAGTACTGACCACACGGATTAAAATAAAATGATCTAACAGGTGCTTCATAATAACCATAACAATAATAAAGGATGTTTAGAAGATCATCTTGTATGTTACCGAGCTGCCAGCTATCTACTGTGTGGCTGTTTGTTTACACCGGGACTCATTTTCGCCTCCGGTATTTTCAACACTACTGCACATGCCCAAATGATTTATTGACCTAAAGTGTGACCATTTGTTTTAATCAGAAAAAGTTTTTCTGGGCCCATGAACACGGTTGAATCTAAATCCGACCATTGATCCGATCAAGATACTTTGCATATGTAGCTGCGGCTATTGACAAAAAAGATTATATCAGAACATTACATTGTTAGCTACAGTATCTTTTACAGCTATTAAAAATTTTGGAACAATCGTGATCCATATTTGAAAAAATAAAGTTAATTAATAGACATACAGTAATCTTTGTTGTAGTAGGACAACAGGGTTATGATTAGTCAGTACAGAAAGTTTGGTGAAAATAGCTTCAGTATCTTCAGAGCTATTGAGCATCTTTGTTATAAGTCATTTCTCTATTAAAATTTGATAAAGTATATACAATGAAATAAATATTGACCTTTTTCACAAAATATTGATTGTAGCATGAATATGCTGACGAGTCTTCATTACCATATAAATGTAGAAATTCATTTGTTTTAGAGAGATGATTGAATTTTACAGAATGGTCTTTCCTCAGATATTGCACTTTGTTGACAACGGTCTCTTGGCAGCCGTCTCGCTGCCGTGTCTCCGTTTACACCTCAATGTCTCATTAAAAGTCAGGGGACATGTGAAATGTGTTTGTAGTTCACTCAGTTGTAGTGTGCTGTGATTCACAGCAGCAGATTCAAGCAGTTGAAATCACTTTTTTGAGGTTGTAACTCTAATGAACACATGCAGATGGTTATTTGTCAGTTGTGATTTTATTTGTCAAACTTTACAGCAAAAGATTTTTACATTCTGTTTTACGTTTTTAAGTTCTCACATCAAATCTTGAAGCTCGTCCATTTTGATACATTTTTACCGTCTGTGCTGCCAGCATCACCTCCAGGCTAACACGCACACATAAACACACCCACCAACACATCACAGGCAAGTTTCTGACCCCGATTGATGGGGCCCCAGACCTTGGTCCTGGAGGTTATTTCTATTTAAAATTATATTGGTACTTAACAATACATAAAGTAACCATAACATATAAAAGGGCCTCTTCTTGTGTTTTCTGCAGCCTTCCCCCAGTGTTTGATGACTAAAGAGGAAGATCTCTGCATCCAGCAGAGGAACTTCAGAGTGGAACAGGAGGAACCAGAACCTCCGCAGATGAAAGAGGAACCATGGGAGCTCTGCATCAGTCAGGATGAAGATCAGATTGATCTAAAGCAGGAGACTGATACCTTGATGGAGATTCCTACTTATGAGGAAGATGAGAACAGTGAAGCAGATCCAAACAATCAGCAGAGCTTTAATGTAACTGATAGTCAGGATGAAGAAGGAAACCAACAAAAAGAATCAACATCAACTACAGATGAAGAGACAGAATCAACATCAACTACAGATGAAGAATCAACATCAACTACAGATGAAGAGACAGAATCAACATCAACTACAGATGAAGAGACAGACCCACAGAGCAGAGATCAGAGGAAGAGGAGGGACAGAAGACATGTCCAAAGTGGGGACAGCTCTCACATGTCAGCACGTCAGTGTGACTCTGATGTTAGAAAAAATCCCAAGAAAACAAATCTGGGTAAGAAATACAAACAATCTCCAAAAGAAGAGAGACTTTCCTCTATCAAGTCTGGTAAAAACTCAAGAATAATTACTAACCCGTCTGACTACATGGAAACTGGGTCTGATGAAAGATGTTATATCTGTAAAGAATGTGGTAAAAGCTTTTGTAACAAATCTCTGTTCAGAATTCACACAAGAATCCATGCAGAAGATGAGAGATTTTCTTGTGAAGAATGTGAGAAAAGTTTTAGTCACAGATCTAGTCTCAAAAGACACATGAGAACTCACACTGGAGAAAAGCCTTTTTCTTGTAAAGAATGTAAAAAAGGTTTCCGTGATGTTTTTAATCTCAAGATGCACATGAGAACTCACACAGGAGAAAAGCCTTTCTCTTGTAAAGAATGTAAAAAAAAATTTAGTCGTTTATCTAATCTTAAATCACACATGAGAATTCACAAAGGAGAAAGGCCTTTTTCTTGTAAAGAATGTAAAAAAAGTTTCCGTGATGTATCTTATCTCAAAAACCACATGAAAATTCACACTGGAGAAAAGCCTTTTTCTTGTAAAGAATGTAAAAAAAAATTTAGTCGTATATATCATCTCAAATCACACATGAGAACTCACACAGGAGAAAAGCCTTTTTCTTGTAAAAAATGTAAAAAAGGTTTCCGTGATGTTTCTAATCTCAAAATGCACATGAGAACTCATACAGGAGAGAAGCCTTTTTCTTGTGAAGAATGTAAAAAAAGCTTTAGTCAAATGTCTAATCTCAAAAAACACATGAGAATTCACACCGGAGAAAAGCCTTTTTCTTGTTAAGAATGTAAAAAAAGTTTTACTCTTTTATATAATCTCAAAACACACATGAGAACTCACACAGGAGAAAAGCCTTTTTCTTGTAAAGAATGTAAAAAACGTTTTAATGATTTATCTAATCTCAAAACACACATGAGAACTCACAAGACTTTCTCTTTACAAACAATATAATAAAGGAGTTAGTGTAAACTCTAAAGTCTAAACTTCTGATAAGAGGTCGACACCTCATACTCTGCACCACAGTCAAAGACTTTATTTTACAGGGGGGAAAAATCTGATGGCCTCCATACCATATTGATGAAGTAACTTCATTAGAGGGAGGCACAAGTGATTATTTAATGTGTAGAAATGAAGTTTTCTAATAATTTATTGTTATAATATGATAATCTTTCTAGGATTTTTTTTAGATTTTCATCTTCTCAACATAAAAAGCAAAAAAAGTAATGGATGAATAAATATCAATTTTTGTGCAATGATATTAGAGTTTTACCACTGACAAAATATGTACAACTTTTTCACAAAATGAATTGTTTTAGATGTACCTGCAAATAGAAATGAGTTGATTTTTTTTAGTCATTAGAGCTAATTTTTGAATGTCTTCATTATGGTTTAAATGTTTTTATACATCTTTAATTCTAACACTTTTAATGTGATCAGTGAACATTTAATATAAATTTAAACACAAAGTAGTGACTGCAGTATATACTTTGTTAGGTAAAGTAATAGGGGTGTAACGGTACATGTAGTTGTACCAAACCGTTTCGGTATGGCACTTTCGGTACTGTTTCGTTTTTTTAAAATTATATTTATTCTTTTGTTTTTGTCCCCCGCAATGTAATAACTTTGCGCCAAGATGGAACTAATGTTAACCGCTAGTTTTTGCCGAGACGCCATTAGGTGACGGACAGTTGGCATGTCAACTATAGCACTGTGGCTAATGCAGACGCGAGACCAGAACTTGAGGTCCCACCCATCTCCTTACGCTCTCCTGTGTGGGAACACTTGATTTGTGTTGAGCATCCATGAAGGGAAAGACAGTTGGATAAGTCGAACATCGTGTGCCGACATTGTTTCGCGAAGATCGCGCATGCCGCTGTAAAACATCTAATCTGCTAACGCACTTAAAACGGCATCACCGGATTGTCTGTAATTAGTAATGACTGAACTGTTTGGCAAAGTCTTTCAGATGCCGGTGGAAAATGAGTCTGCTGTTTTGGAGGAGATGAAGGTAAAGGTTACCAAATACAGAGCAACAGGATGCATCCCTCTTGATGCTAACCCTCTTGAATTGGGAAGAACCAATGAGACCAGCTATAAGCATATTGCAAAATTGGCAGAGAGGTATCTCTCCATTTCTGCAACCTCTGTCCTGAGTGAGAGAGTTTTTTTCTAATGCTGGGGACATCGTTACCGCTAAAAGATCTCCCCTTGTTCCTGGATATATTTACAAACTAATCTGAAAACTGAATACTAAACTGAAACTTAACTCAGCAAAATCAAAAATAGAAAAAAAGTGAGATAACACACAATGCATGCGAAAAAGTGGTCAGCAAAATCAAAGATAGGACAAAAGCGAGATTTGAGAGATAACGCCTGCGAAAACATGCATTTTGCAAACGCAAAAAAAAAGCGTTTTTGAAAGCAAAAAAAAGTAAAGCAGAATAAAAAATTATTAAAAGGCAAATATTTAATATTTTCACTTGCAACTTGTAAAGTTTTGTGTGCAATGTGGTGGCAGAAATATCAATCCATATTTCTCAAGGTTTTTTCCATCTGCGACGACACGGTGAGATGAGAGGACATCAGTGTGCTTCTGGAACACATACAGAAATAGGAACTTGGCACGAATCGACACTAAAGGAGGATTCTAAAGATTTTCAAACAGTTGTGTTTAAAGAGATATCCTGGTGAGTTGAAGATTGTTTTTCAGTTTTTTTAATAAGCTAACCACAAGTTGGACGAGTTAGCAAGCTAACGAGCTAGCATGCTAGCGCATGATGAAGCCAAGAGGAGAGAGGTTGCTTATATGTTTCTGTAATTACTTCAACTTGTTTCTGCATTTACTTTAAAGAAAAATTCAATTTGAAATGTATGATTATTGAGAACGTGCTAGATATTTTTTTTTATGTTGATGCAAGTATAAAAGCTGGAGCTGGCTAACTGCCCGACACGTGTCGTGTGTGTGGCTGTTTTTTCTTCCCCGACTGCTTCAAGGAGTGGACTGATGCATGTAGCGTTATTTGGAACACTGGAGTTAAATGTTAAAAAAATACTAGTGCGTCTTTGTAATAATTTACTCACTTCAATGTAATAACTTAGATAAACAGTGCAGTAATGAAAAAATATATCAAATGGCCTTCTCACTGCAAATAACAAGAACAGTGGAAATAAAAATGCACAATGTTGTATTTTTTATTTTTGAGGTGAAATATGATCTTTCAGCCTATTGATATATGATCATTGTGTGTTACAGTGCTGATAGTCCTGTTCATTTTCTCTCCTTTTTTATTTGCAACGTCTAAGATGGCTGACTCACAATCTTTATAAATATTGCAGTGTAGTAAAAATGCACTTGGGAGCAATGCTGTGTTGCTCTGAAATGGAGAATAATGTTGGATTTTAAGTTTTCTAACCAAAATAAAGTCTAAAGCTTACTGACATAAGTTCTGAAAAACACATGTGCTTTGACACAGGGGCTTTATCTCCAGTGTTTACATTCTTTTTGTTCCAGTAACTATTCAAGACTTGACACAATCCCAGTGGATTCTTATGTGGAGAAAGCAGCCTCACACTGAGATGCAGCGCTGCACAGTAGGGACGTGATTACATAATCACCTTGAATCAGCTGATTCTGCAGCACAGAAAAGAGGCTTTGTTATGGTATATCAGGATGACCCAAATGCAGGACCAGACTCCAACGTTGAGGGAAGATCCAGAACTCTTTTCATAAAAAAACACCACATTTGGTGGTTAAAACTCCACTAAAATAACCAGGGGGGTATTCCAGAAAGCATGTTTAAACTAGCCTGACTTTAACCCTGAACTCTGACTGAAATCCACCTGAACTTGTTTACTCTGGGAATGTCGGTTCCAAAAGACCAGATATGAGTTAGAGTAATTACGCTCCACTTGGTAACCCTGGGTTAATGCACGTGCTCAGCAGGTACATAAAGACATTCTCAATGGATCACTGATTTCCAGAGTCACCATGGAAACGCGTGGAGAAAAAAAGAGAGAGAGCGCTACTCTTCAGTGAGACGGAGTCTGAGATTTTAATGACGGCGTATGAAGATTATAAACCCATCAAAAATTCTGATGGATTCTGATTCTGATAGACTTCATAAAGATGACTCCTCCCACTTTGGTTTCTGTCAAATGTAGAAAAACTCAAAGAACCAAAATAAATCCAGTTTGGATCAATTCTGTCTTTCAGATCTTTGGAAAAACTGAAGGAATCTCTGCATCCCAGATTTCTTCTTGGGTTTTGGTTTCTGCAGGTTTTCAATCCCCTCTTTGATCTGATTGAATGTGTCCATCAAGGTCTTTGAAAGCATCATTTTCTCCTCCTCCTTCTTCTTCTTGAGGGTCTCTGTGAGTGAGGAGATCTCCCCCAAAAGGGAGGACTGTTCTTGCTGCCGTTCTCCTTCCAGGTTCTTGTGGTTCTCCATCAGAGCTGGTCTCCATGGGACTGTTGCCTCCCTCTGTGGTGTCAGTCAGTCAGGAGGAAGGGAGGGAGGGAGGAGTCTTTGTCCTTCTGGACATGTTCTTGGATTGGGAGCAGATCAGCTTGGAGTCCAGAGGACTCCTTCAGCTGTTGGGCTGAGAGTCTGGGAGCTTCAGCTGTCCTGCTTTTCTCTGCACTGACAGCAGCTTCCAGCTCGCTCTCTCTCTCTCTCTCTCTCTCTCTCTCTCTCTCTCTCTCTCTCTCTCTCTCTCTCTCTCTCTCTCTCTCTCTCTCTCTCTCTCTCTCTCTCTCTCTCTCTCTCTCTCTCTCTCTCTCTCTCTCTCTCTCTCTCTCTCTCTCTCTCTCTCTCTCTCTCTCTCTCTCTCTCTCTCTCTCTCTCTCTCTCTCTCTCTCTCTCTCTCTCTCTCTCTCTCTCCACATTTGCTGAGTGCTGCAGGAGTGTTGACTTGGTCTCAGCCACAGACTGCTGACATGTTAGCTGATGTTTCAGCTGAGTCAGCTGCTTCTTTCCAAGCTGATGTTTCCTGCAGAGATTCCTGCAGGAGTTCCTCCTGCTCCTTCTTTCCCAGAGTTCCTGCAACCAGACAGAGTCTTTGTGCTTTGGAGCTGCTTCTCTTGGATGAAGCGCTTGGTTAGCTCACTTTGATCTCTTTCATGTGGGACTTTGTCTTGAAGCGGATCAAACTGAAGGTGGGACTCCCAAAGCAAACGTTCTGGGATGTTTGCTTCAGCTCTGTGCTTCTGTTCTCTGGTTGCTTCTTTGCTTTGGTTGCAGAGACTTGGAGCTCTCTCTCTCTCCATGCAGATCAGCAGCTTCTTTGGAGGCAGAGGCAGCTGTGTGGGAAGTCTCTGCAGGTCCAGAATCTTCTGATGGATCAGCAGCTGCTGCAGGTTCCTCTGGGTGGAAACACATTTCTGCCAAACAGAACATCTGTTTGTCTTTGTTTGGATGGAAAACGGAGGAAAAAAACTTCTTTGGAGATAAATCTGCTTTGTTTCTTGTTGCTATGAGGCTGTTGAACAAATGTGGTCACTTTCACAGCTTCACTTCAAATGACTTCCAATAGACAGAAATTATACATTTTAATTTATTAAAATAAGTTTGTTAAACATTTTTGATGTTTTTTCTGTAATTCCAGGTCTGATTTCTTCATACATGATGGCTAAAAGAACAAAAACCAAACCAAATCAGTCAGGTCTGTAGTTTGAACTTGGATTAGAAATGAGAAGGGCGACACCTTCTGGCTGTATCCAGAACTGCATCTTCTGGTCAGAAAAGTGTTGAAAAACCTCAATTGTGTCTGTAAAATGTCTGCAGCTTTTTTGTCTGAAGACATGAATAAAGTCTGGATTTGATCCTTAATGAATCTTCATATTTCTTTGTCCTTCAGTCTGTCTTTCAGTCTCAAACACACTGGTTCATTTGATCCTAATGAGAACATGTGTGAGGCTCCAACATGGCTGCCTTCACTGCAGCTTCCTCTTCACAGCATGTGTTTGTGGATCAACACACGAACTACAACAGGTGCAGGTGAGGAAGTGTTGCTGTTGTTGCCTTTGCCTGCTTCCAGCCTACAGGCACAGTTTTCTGCTCCATATGAGGTGGAAAAGAAAATGAATGACACCAATTTTAGGATCCCAACTCATGACAAAGAGAAGAAGTGTGGAGTTTGTTACGTCAACATGCTCAAGCCTTCTTTTTCCAGAGGGGAGTCCAACTGTCCTTCTAGTGATGCTCCGGTAGTTTTATGGATCAGAAGGTTGAGGGTTCAAGTCCCTTCATGGTTGAAGTCAGAAGAAGAGTTTGGTTTGGATCCGTTCTTGTCTTTCTGTTCTCATTGAGTCTCTTCTAGTTCCAGGTCTGGTTCAAATAGTGGAATCATCCAAAAGGATGAAAACAGTCCTCCAAGCAGACGTCAGATTGAAAAGCTCATCAAAGAACACATCCAACTAGCCAATCAGCAAAGCACTGACAAGCTGGACTTGTGCTCTCCTTCAGTGAAGAACCTCCTCCTGCTGCTCCTCCATCTTTAGCTCTGACTTTGGAAGTCTTAGCTCCTCCTCCTCGCCATCACTGTGACTGTTGACGTCTTCCAACTCCTCCAGAAAGCTGTTTTCTGATGAAGCTCTAACATCTCCTCCCTGTTGCTGCTTTCAGTCCAAACTCACTCTGTTCATGTCAATTCACTCCAGAGAAAATCCTTTTTCTGGGAAGAATTTGCTCCAAGTTTTCCTCCAACTAAGAATCTGCAAACCCAGATGAGAACTCCCAGCAGGAAAAGAATTCATCTGCAGGAAACTAGAAAAAGGCCTTTTTGTGGGAGGAAACCATTCCAGATCTTTACAAACACCAGAAATCCCAACTTTTCCTCCACTTAGCCTGAGTTTGGGTTCCAGGAAGCGGTGTGTGTTCCAGCTCCGCCCCCAGCAGCATCTCATGAATATGCTAAACTAGCTCTCTGGAAACTTGAACTTGTTGAATGGGAAACTTCCTGAAATCTTCTTCATCTGTTGACTTGTTCTTTCTTCATCTGAATGAGCTCAGTCCTCTCCCAAATCCAACTCCATCTATCTTCAGTGCTTTGGACTGAGTTGGAGCAGAACTAGAGCTTTCTCCAGATGTCCTAGTACTTTTAGATCAGTGTCTTCCAATATTTGGAGCCCAGGTTCACTTTTTTCCCTGACAAAAATCCTAAAAGGCTAAATCCTAAAAACTCGAGTTAGAAAATAATTGTTTCCCCAAAATGTCCAGTTTGAATAGTCTCCAGTTTGTTGTGTTTGGTTGCTAGGTAACAGGGTCTTTAATGTCTATGATGTCATGGTGGCTTTCAGAGTTGAACTCCTGAATATGACGGTAAACATTTGGATTGAACAAAAATGGGATTGAAGCTCATGCTAAATCCTGATCTCAATGCTGAAAAAACCTCCTCCTAGATTCTGGTTGTTTGGAGAAGTCCTCCTCTTCCAAGAATTCCTGAAAAAAGCCCTCATTTCTCCTAACCATCTTCAAAGCCACTTTCTGCTTTAGTTTAGTCCAAACTTGCTTTATGCTGACAACATTTACAGCTTGAATCCATCTGAAGAATCCAAGGAAACAAACCAATCTAAGTCTGCATTCATGCCACTTCAGAACCAACAAAGCATGTTTCCAGGACGCTGACTTACCAATAGAACTTGGGATTTCCTTTGCAGAATCCTTCTCCGTGTGTTTTCCTTTGTTTTTCTCCCCAAAACCTAAAGCAGAGATTTTTGCTGAGCTGCAGAACAAACGTCTGACTGCTTTAACCGCCGTTGATGGTTTGTTGTGTTTCCCTCTATAGCTGCTATGGTCTTGGTATGGTTGCTAGGTAACGCTGTCTTTGATGATGATGACGTCAGAGTGGCCTCCAGAATGGACTTTTTTCTTGTTTACCAGGAGCTGTAACCTTTAGGGCACTAGGACCCAGAAAGAGGTCCAGGCAGGGAAGGTCAATGAGTTATATCACTAGAGGAGACATCCCGTGATTTTTCATTGGAGGAGAGCACCGCCATTTTGGTGAGGTCAAGTCACTGCTCTAGTGCATGCATGTGAACACGTTTTTTGCAAAATGCCAGTTCATTGTGCGGGTTTCAACTACCAAAATCGGAGAAATAAATCCACGAAGGAGGAAGGCATAACATTTTACAGGTAAATACAAAGTCAAAGTCGGCTTTATTGTCAAATGTACTGCATCCATAAAGACATACAGCACAGATGAAATTGCTTTCCTCTCACCCCACAGTGCAAGCATCATATAAAAAATAAATAAATAAACGACTTAAAAAATAGATAAAAAGATACTAGATACTATAAGTAGTATCTGCAAATACTATAAGTCTTTCCTTTTAATGGTTTTCATGTTATCATCAAAGTGATCGTGTCAGATGAAATCTTTCCTGTTTGAAGGAGTTTCCTTCATGTCACAATAGGATGACAGATCTCCCATCAGGCCTTGCAGCTCCTGACTTTGTGATGAGTTCCTGCAGAAACTCTTGGAAATCTCATGTTGATTCTCTGCCAGTTGACATCCATGGAGATTTTCACTGCTGTTGTTCAACTGTAGAGTTTGTCACAGACGCTCAAACTCATGAAGAGTTCAGCTGGAAGTTGAGAACGAGGCTTTGAAACCAGCAGCAGTTTGAGTCCATTCTGATGTTCCACTCAGGTTTCTGCTACAACAAGCCTTTATTTTGAAAGAGCCAGTGGGACAGAAACAATAGAAGGAGGAGATTACCAACCCCCCCCTGGAATGTTGCCCCCTGTGCAGTGGACTAGTGGGGGCAGGGACGGCTGAACCAATCACAGAAGACTGTTACAGCTTTCCCTCCAAAAGTCAACCAATCAGATGTTGTTGTTTGGATTCTTTGTCTTGAAGTTTCCCATGTGGAAGCTTCCAGAGTCTTTTCTGTTTGCTCTGCAGGCTGAGCAGAACTGACTCCTGCAGGATCACAGGAACTTTCAGGAAAATCTCCAAACAGGAGAAAAGTTTCTGTTTGGACCTTTTTTCTGTGATTGTGAGACTAGCAGATGATCGATCGGAGCTGCAGTGAAGAAGACGGCGGTGTTTGTGGGAGTTGGAGCTGAAGATCGGAGCAGGAACCATGTCTTCCCTTCAGTCTCTGAGAGAGTTGATCAGCGAGCGACTAGCTGCTGCTGCTGAAGAAATCTGCAGACTCTGTGAAGGAACCATCGTCCAGTACGAGCAGGAGCTCTGTCGTCAGCGCAGACTGCTGGATGTCATCTGGAAACCACAGCTGCAGCTACACCACATAGGTATGTCACCTTCATCAAAGACACAGAGAAGCCCTTTGAGCTTCACGCTTTTCTATTGGGGACCTGCTTGTCTTAACTGTCACTGTGTTCAGACCACCAACCCCCCCCCTGCTTTATTGAGGATGTTTGTCCGTTTTTATCATCACTTCAGATCAGGTATTACAGGATTTCAATCATTTCAGTTGTTGGTCCCGATCATGGGGGCCATTCCTACACGCCCCTCCAGGTGTCACTGTCATTACCCACGTGGGCATTGAAGTTCCCCAGGAGGACAATAGATAACCCCGTCTGGGCACTTTCCAGTACCCCTTCGACAAACACCTAGAAGAAGGCCAGGTACTCCAATCTGCTGTTCGGCCCGTAAGCCGAAAGCACAGTCAGAGACCTGTCCCCCGCCCGAAAGGTGGAGGGACATGACCCTCCTGTCCACCACCGGGGTGTCTTTAACGGCTGTGGTGTCTGGAGAGAGTTCCCAAGCGGCGAGAGGGACTGCTGCTGCTGGAGAGCCTACAGCGGCTATATACTCCTTGAGTTGTGTGTGAGCTGAGCTGAAATACACAACTGTTATTACAGAAAACCCCACAATTGATTGATTTTACATATCCCAAAGGCGGTTGATTTTATTTATGTATGTGCATCCAAAAATGAAAATCAATGGAAATTCACGTTGGCCACTTGCAATACATGCAGCCAAGATGCACATTGCCCCCCCAACCGCAGGCGGAGGGACATGACCCTCTCATCCACCGTGGGTAAACTCCAACACTTGGCAGCTGAGATGAGGGCTCACGAGTGAGCCCACACAAGCCCGACGCCTCTCACCATGAGCAACTCCCGAGTGGTAAGATGGTTGTCGGAAATTTGTTTGGTTTGTGTTTCTACAAAATTCTCCAGCCTTATGAGGAATACTTTTTCGTGTCTTTTTGAGAATTGGCAGAGTAAAGACACTGGTCTGTAATTTGTTAGTTGGTGTTTGTCCCTGATTTGTGTAGGGATAACTTTGACTATTTTCATTTTTTGTGGAAATGATCTTGTTTGAAAACATAAATTGCAAATGTAGGTCAGCGGGTCGACAATGGAATCAATGACCTTTTTATCACCATCATATTAATTCCATTACTGTCTGTAGATGTTTTTTTTTTTTAATTTGACGCTTTTTAGGACTTCTTTTGCTTCTTCAGGTCTCAAAAAGAAGGACTTAGGATTTCTATTTATGCAGTGTTTGTTAAATTGTTGCAAGTTTTCTTCAATAGTTTGTTGATTAGCATATAAGCTTCTGCTGTTGAAATGTATGATTGAGAGTTCGTGATTAGGATTTGTGTTTTTATTGTATTCTTGCTCTGTGTAAAAACTGCAGTGGTTCTTCACAAAGTCAAAGAAATTGATATCTGGGTCAATGTCTACGTCCATGGATGTGTATTTCTTTTATTTTTGTTAGAGAGGACTATACTGTTGTTGTTTTGAAGTCTCATTGCAAAAACTGACAGCTATTAAAAAGGAAAGTGACCATGTAAACCTAATGAGTTCAATGCAATGTGGTTCAGAAAGTCTGTGCACCAAAGTTTCATGCTGGTGCAACTATGATAAAAGGTTAGGTGCACCATTGCAAAAATTTAGTCTAGTATCCTGGCCTACAGGACACAACCACCACTGAGCGTCTGACTCCCCCCATAAAAGATGGGGTGGGGAACAGAAGACCAATGACCACCACCTTATTACTGAAAACGATGTGTGTGTGTAGTGTGTCAGTGTGTGTTTATTAAAAGGTATAGCGGGTAACTTTTTTGAAGACTTATGAGTTTCTTTGATGAGGTGTTTGACCTACTGAAGACTGAAAGACTGACATCACCTCTAGCTGTCTTAACTGTTATATATTTATAGTCCAGGGCTTCTGAAAAAAAGGGATTTAGATTTTTCTTGACAATAAACAAAGACCTTTAAAGGTATAACAGGTCTCCTATTTTGTCTTTTTGTCCCTGCAGTCCTCCCTCAGCATTATGTAAATGAAGAGGATCTTTGGAACCAGCAGAGGAATTTAAGAGTGGAACAGGGGGAACCGGAACCTCCACGGTTTAAAGATGAACATGGAGAACCAGAACCTCCACAGTTTAAAGAGGAACCAGAAGAACTTTTCATCAGTCATGATGATCAGCTTGATCTGAAGCAGGAGACTGATACCTTGATGGAGATTCCTACTTATGATGAAGATGAAAACAGTGAAGCAGATCTAAACAATCAGCAGAGCTTAAATGTAACTGATAGTCAGGATGAAGAAGGAAACCAACATGAAGAATCAACATCAACTACAGATGAAGAGACAGAATCAACATCAACTACAGATGAAGAGACAGACCCACAGAACACAGATCAGAGGAAGAGTTTTATTCATTTATCTCACCTCAAAACACACATGAGAACTCACACAGGAGAGAAGGTGAAAGACTTTACACGCTTTCAGGAGAGGCCGCTGAACCTGCACGCCACCAAGCAGCTGTCCACCATCACCAAGACTACCTCCATCTCCTCCTTGGAGCTACCTCCAGCACCACATCAGCTAACTGTGCCGCCCCCCCAAGACTACCCCGTTATTACATATGCACCTATACCAAGTACTGCTGGAATAGAAACGCTTAAAAAAAGAACAAAAACCCCTCTGCCATCTTCCACCCATTTCCCAAAACCACCAAGCAGAACTTTGAGCAAACCTGGCATCTGTAGCCAAACGCAACTTGCAGCTGCCTCCTCATCCACCCAGGGCGTCTTCTTCATTCCCATACGACCTGCCCCTGACAACACCAGCACCCCCTACAGCATCAGTACCGCCTCCAGGCTCAGCACACCCTCCTGGGCAAAAGCTACCATCTATAAAAGGAAGCTCCAAGAACAAAGCTCAGGAGGGGACAGTAAACTGTCAAGAGTACAAAAGCTCCCCGTTTGTAGCCTCTGTGGCCAAGCTCTCCAGGGACACAAAAAATACAAAAAGAAAACCTTTTGCACAGTGACCAAAATGTCTACGTCAAAGGGTCTTGAAAACAGACTTTTTGAAAGTTTCGAACATTTCAGCTCTGTTGTCGATAACATGCGTTGACAAATATGTTTGTGTTACAATAAAGAAGAATTTGTGTTTAGCATCCATTCATTTTCTTCCGACATCAGGTCACAGGGGCAGAAGTCTGAGCAAAGACCACTTCCTCAGGGGGAATCCCAAGACACTTCCAGACCGCCTCTGCAGTGTTTTCTGAGTCTACCCTCATCGCACGCAATCTTGATCTGTTCTTCTGATTTGTAAGCACTAAACAGTCGGATCATATCATTAAAAAGGTAGACTGAAAATGAAAAAAAGGACATAAGACACAACAAAAACTGAGACTTACCTGAATGTTTATTTGAAAGGATCTCAAATAACTTTTAAAGTGAAAACTAGAATTTCATTACATCTAAATCAGATAAATCCAGTCGCTATGTCGTCGATAAGCTTTTGAATGAGTGTGATGTATTATGTTTGCAAGAAACTTGGCTTGCCAAACAGGACTTGGACAATCTAAACTCATTACATGTGGATTTTCATGGTGCTGGTGAATCCACCACTGATCTGAGTACCAGTATCGTTCGAGGTAGAATTCCTGGGGGCGTGGCTATCCTCTGGAATGTTAAGTATGATGCTGCTGTTAATGTTGTGAGGCTTAATGTTGATTGGGCTGTTGGCTTGGAAATCGACATTGATGAAAAGAAATTTACAATTCTAAATGTTTACATGCCCTATGAGTCTAATCTATTGGAGGACGAATTCTTGCACAAATTAGCATTCATAAAAGCATATATTGAGGATAGCAGCTCCACTTGTGTGTTTGTTATGGGAGATTTTAATGCTGATCTCTCAGATGACTCATCAATATTTGGTAATCATTTAACTTCTTACTGTGAAGAAAATAATCTCACCTTATCAAGTAAAATACTTCTCCCAGATACAAGCTTTACTTATATCAGTGATGCCTGGCATTCCACCTCATGGCTGGACCACTGTATCTGTACTGTGGATGCTCATGCTTCTCTGAGTAACATAGAAATCCTGTATAACTTGGCTACCTCTGATCACATACCAATAATCTTCTCCTTAAATGTGGCAAATGTACCATCTCTTGTGGCGAAAGATAATAACGATCTTACAGATAAACTTGATTGGTCCAAAGTTACAAATGAGGACATCAATAAATACACAGCAACCACCGATGCTCAGCTGCAGGCTGTGAAATTGCCCAGGGATGCACTGGCATGCTGTGATCCAAACTGCAAAAATACTACTCATTGCGATGAATTGTGTAAACTCTATGAAAATATAGTAAAAGCTGTAAAAGATAGTAGTCTTTGCCTACGAAGCAGGAGTCATAAAAGCTGGACTGTCAAGCCAGGCTGGAATGACTTTGTAGCTGAACATCATGCTCTGGCATGAAGCTGGGAAGCCTCGTCAAGGTGCCTTGTTTGAGAGCAAGAAAATGACTACTGCTAGATTCAAATATTCACTTCGCATTATCAAAAGGCAAGAAAACATGATGAGAGCAGACTCTCTGGCCAGAGGTCTACAAAATAATGATTACCATAAATTCTGGAAGGAGGTTAATGCTATGAATAATCGTAAAACTTCATTGCCGTCCAACATTGAAGGTGTATGTGGTGCTGATAACATTGCTGATTTATGGCGTAAGCATTATTCTGACCTGCTTAATTCGGTAAAAAGTCATGCAGTTTCTATTGACAATGTGGATTTTACAGACACAATGGTTATTCGTGCAAGTGAGATTCAAGATGCAATTTCAAAGATAAAAGAAGGCAAAGCATGTGGTCTTGATGACATCACAGTCGAGCATCTAAAATATTCAAGTTTTAAATTACTGCCCCTGCTGGCCATGTGTTTCACTGGCTTTTTAACCCATGGAGTCTTGCCTGATTCAATTCTCTCAGTTGTATTAATTCCCGTCATCAAAGACAAGACCGCCAGTTTAAATAGTCTGTCGAACTACAGACCGATTGCCGTTTCCAGCAACATTTCAAAAATTTTAGAATATGTTTTATTGACTAGACTCGAAGTGCATCTTTTAACAAGTGAGAACCAATTTGGTTTTAAAAAAAGCCTCGGCACTGATAAGTGTATCTACGCGTTACAGGAAATAGTTGGGAAATACCTGCATCTGAATACATCTGTATTTCTGTGTTTTATTGATGCCACTAAGGCCTTTGACAGGGTCAACCACCTCAAGCTTTTTCAGAAGCTAATTAATCGAGGAGTGCCCAAATATCTTGTACGACTCCTGGCTTTCTGGTATGCTAATCAAACAATGGTAGTCAAATGGGGCAATGTCTTATCAGAGCCTTTTTATGTAAGCAATGGAGTTCAACAGGGGGGGATCCTCTCTCCATTTCTATTCAATGTGTATATTCATGACCTATCCACTGATCTGAATCTGTGCAAAACTGGATGTGTTGTTGGATGTCAAACCTTTAATCATCTTATGTATGCTGATGACCATGTCATTTTTAGCCCCTACAGTGCTGGGTTACAAACACTTTTAAAAGTTTGTTCTGACTATGGCAAAGACTTTGACATAAAATACAATCCTTCCAAAAGCAAAGTAATGATCGTAAGGATCAAAGACGACAGAAATGTAAACTTTCCTGTTTTTAAGCTTTGTGGAACGACTCTGGAACAAACATCATCTATCAAATATCTTGGACATTTCATTACTGACGATTGGAGGGATGATAGAGACATTCAGAGACAGTACTGTAAACTCTATGCTCAGGCAAATATGCTGATGAGAAAATTCAGTGCATGTTCTCTTCAAGTGAAGTGTTTGCTGTTCAGAGCTTACTGCACTCCTCTGTATACGGCCCAGTGGCGGTTCTACCCTGAATTACTCCCCGGGCGAGACCCTCCTCTGGCGCCTCCCCCCCCCCATAGAGTCACTTTGTCCATTTATTGTAACTGAAAATACAGTTAGGAAATATTTAATCAAACACAAATAATCGGAAATAAATATTATAAACTACAAATCACACTAATAATACACTAGAATAAATGTAACTGCAGCACTAAGAACAGAAAACACTAACTAATACCTAACCTTTGTGGCCTTCCTTGATGCAAGCTTGTCAATAACGTCATCATATGAAATCTGCTCCCCCCCCTGAATGATTGATACTAACAACAGCAGGTTAGTGAGTTGCTCCTGAGACATTGGTGATCTCAGGTATGACTTGATCAACTGGAGTTTTGAAAAGCTAACAGCAGCAGCAGCATCAGCAGCATGCTACCATCACAGCTTATTTAACATTATGAACTAATATACAACAATAAAACACAACAAAAACTTTGTGTTACAGCAGAGCAGACAGACACACGAATCATAACTAATGTTACAAGTTAAGGCAGAGCAAACATTTAAGAATAAATATCTTAAAAATGACGTTATTTGCAATATTTGGGCCTACTTCAGTTTTGGTCATGATAGACCAAACAAGAGATTTTTCCTCTGCAACGTTGTTGTTGTTGTAGGGCAGGTAGCATTCGAATTTAGAAAACGTGCATCTAGCCATGCGATAATACCCTTTTCTTTGTCTCTTTTCTCCTCTTCTTCTCTTTTCTTTCTAAATTGGGCACCAGCTTTGACCTTTTTTCTCCATATTTCAGATGTTTTTGCATTTAGCATAAATGTCCTGACATAGGTATCAAGTCTGTCGACTAAACCAACTGTCATCTAAGTGAAGAATTTTTTTTCGTTTTCCCACTTTTTATTTGGGCATTTCACACAAAAATAACCAAAAAAGCATGATTTTCTATACCTTTTTTATACCCGCAGCCCCCCCCCCCCCCCCCCCCCCCCCCCCCGTTCGTCAAACATTTCCAGCCAGGGGCGCCAATTCGCTACATGGCGGCGCAATTTTTATTTTTATTTTTTCATCAAGCACTGAGCCGCGGCCCGCGACCGTTGCCCCCCTGGAAGAAGATCCAGCCAGGTTTGCGCATGCGTTTTGCGCTCCGTGCTCACCTCTCAGCCTGCACCCTTCACCCCGCGCCCCCTCCCTTCTCCTTCTTCACCCCGCGCCCCCTCCCTTCTCCTTCTTCACCCCGCGCCCCCCCTCTTCTCCTTCTCACACACATTTGCGTCTACTTCTCAAAGACAGGAGGGAGCGCAGCTGCGGGGCGGGGGCGCCGCCAGGTTTCAGGCTGTTACAAACTCTGTGATATAAGTAAACCAATAGTGGTGCATAAAGTATTTTACAAGAGCTGAGCCGCTGGCGCCGCCCCTCCGTCATTTTTCCGCCCCAGGCGATCGCCCGTATGGCCCGTGCCTAAAACCGCTACTGATACGGCCCCTCTTTGGTGGAACTATGGACGTGGGACATTCCACAAATTCTTAGTGGCTTATAATGATGCTTTTAGGCTTCTGCTACAGGTGCCCAGGTGGTACAGAGCCAGTCAGCTGTTTGTGGATGCTCACATCCCCACCTGTGAAGCTCTACTGCGTAAACTAACATACAGCCTCATGGAACGCCTGGACAAATCTAAGAACTCAATTATCATGTCTGTGACTGATCCCAAAAGAAGCTCATGCCGCTGCACTTCTGCCCTAAGGAAACACTGGATACAGCGATTATACTCTTTTTAAGTTATATATTTTTTTACTTTTTATTATAAATACTGTATTTGTATCTTATGTTTTATTTTATTCTCTTTTCTTCCTATGGACCACCTGAGTCTGAAATAAAAGTTTGATTGATTGATTGAAAAGACAATGGGGAACAGTTTGGAAGTAGATCAGAAGATGATCGTAGTGGGATCTCAGCAACCCGCCATCCACAGATGAGGTATGGAGGAACATTTGTTTGATCTAATTAAGCCCATTTGGACTCTGGCGCTCCACGCGCTGGATGAATAGTGGCGTTTGGAGGAAGTGCGGCTGCGCAGTCCGTCACTGAACACCGTCACTGCCTGGACCTCTTTCTGGGTCCTAGTGCCCTAAAGGTTACAGCTCCTAGTTACACAAGAAAAAAGTCCATTCTAGAGGCCACTCTGACGTCATCATTATCAAAGACAGCGTTACCTAGCAACCATACCAAGACCATAGCAGCCATAGAGGGAAACACAACAAACCATCAACGGCGGTGAGTGTGCAGGTAGCCATGGCAACCACTGTCTACGTCAAAGGGAGGACCACGGCCATCCAGTCTCCAGGCTTTTGGATTGATTTGGATTTGATAAACATTTGTTTCCCACATTTTAATAGTAGAATTCAACACGGGACATATAGTGGATTGTAAGAATAGGAACAAAAACAGCAACAACAAAATAATCCTCCTCCCCTTAAAACATGCATTTGACTCTGAACAAGTCTAAAACAAATCCAAGCAAAGACCAGCGCTGGGGCTCCTCTGAAGGTCCAGACACAGAGAGGCCCAGAGTGACCCCCATTTCTCCTTTTTGCTCTCTCCAGTGGCTGACTCCGCCCCTTAGGACGTCCCCCTGTGTGGATCAGTGGTCAGTGGGTTGGAACCTGCTGCAAATGCAGGCTCTGGTTCTAACTGCTGGATCAGAAGTGGAATGTGAGCTGTAGTGGTGTGTCTGCAGCTGGATGTGGAACACATGAGGGAGGTAATCCAGGGATCCAGGTAATCAGCAGCAGATGAACTCAAATGACCTCATGAGTCATTCTATCAATCAGTCTGCATCAGTGAGACTCCTGGTCTGAACATATTGCTGTGACCCGGATTTGAACCGGGGTTCCTGCGGCCACAACGCAGAGTACTGACCTCTATACGACCCCAGCCCTGAACCTGGAGGAACACAGATCTGGTCTATGTTGGTCTCTATGAACCTGATGTTGGAACTTCAGGAACAGCAGAACTGCTACGTTTGTTCTCTTCATCCACAAACAGAAAAACAGATCTTCACAGCAGGAACCACTGTGGACTTCACTAACATGCTTTGGTCCAATCAGATCAGAGATGTTTTCTCTGTTTACTCAGCATTAGCCTAAAAGTAACGTGTGCAGAAACTGGATGTTTCCTTTATTGTCACCTTCTGACCACACAGAGAAAACCATAGAGATCAACCAACATGAAAGAGACAAACAAGACATGAAGCTTCAACAAGGACACTCTACCATAGCAGCTGGATTCCAGTGAGTCTGAAAGGACAACAAAGAAAGAAATGAATCCTGGATGTCAGATAATTGACTATGTTTCCTGTCAGGAAGTTCCTCTCTCCCCCTGACTGCTAAATGCCAAGTTCTCTGGTAAAGAACATTATCTAAAACCAACCATGAAGGGACTTGAACCCTCAATCTTCTGATCCGGACTCAGACGCCTTGTCCATTAGGCCACATGGTCTGGAAGAAGCCCCAGTTCCAGCTGACAGAAGTCTGGTTCTGATCCATCAGATCTCACTAGCAACAGAACCAAACCTTCACGTGTTGCAGCAACAGTTTCCATGTTTGGGAGGATCTTCTGAAGAACAGCTCAGTTCCAGATCACATCATGATGTTTGATGTTTTCTTCATTCCAGGAAATCATCTGTGTCTCCTTTGATCTGTGCTGAGTCAGCACTTTGACTTCTTTTCAACTTTAGATCCATCATTTACAATCAAGGATTTATTGATAAAGAATATAAAGAGTAAATGTATTTATCATCCAGCAGTGATTGTAAGTCTTTTATTTTGAAATTCCTCAAGGATGATCATCATGGTGGGATTTCTAGATCTGTATGAACTCATCCTGAATCCAAAAGACACTGGAGCATCAAAGAATCCAACCCATCTCTGCCAACATGAGGCTCTTACTTTGAAAAGTCTCAGACTTCCTGCAGGGAAACAGGCTTTCTGCTGCTGCACTGACAGATGTGCACGAGCTTGAAAGAGCTTCCTGACTGAGGAGCTGCAGACTTTCTCCTGCAGAGCAGCAGCTGACTTCAGCGTCGTCATGGGAACACAGTCTGCTGCTGCTTCTGGAAACGTCTTCAAGGCTGTGGTGGGACTTGTTGGTCTGGAGGACAGATTCTCTGAGCAAATGCTGCTTCAGCTTCAAGCTTCAGCTCTTTTCTTCTGGCAGAGCTTAGAAGAAATGGAAACCTCCTTTGTTCTGACTGTTTGCTCCAAATCCCAGATTCAGGAATTCCTCCAAGAAGTTCAGCTCAGAGATCATCAGCAGAGAAAAGCCTGAAGTTCTGATGGAAAATGACAACAGAACATGATCAATATTATTGATCCACATGGAATCCAGAAGAAACTCTGAGGTGAAGACATGAAGACACAAGCTTCAGAGACATGAGGAGAAGTCAGAGTGGATTCATTCTGGACTTTCTTCTCACATCTTCATTTCAGAACATCTTTGTCTTTGATCCTTCAAATCTTCTGAAATCTGATCATCCATGGATTGTTTTTGTGGGATCAGATCCAGAGTTGCTGAAAGTTCTGCTGCCCTCTGCTGGTCAAAGTGTCCAAACAGCAGAGAGGAGATTCTCTGGGATTCATTGGAGTCCAGATTCTCCTGGATGTGAACAGTCTCTGCTTCTGGAACAGAAGAGTCCTTCTCAGAGCAGCATTGAGGATCTGTTCTGTCCGGCTGAGAGCGCTCCCTGCTGGTAGGAGACAGAACCACATCAGCTGCTTTTCTTTGGCCGTTCAGAAACAGTCTGGAGACTCTAAAAAACCTCCACTTCCTGAAGCAAACGGATGCAGAGCATCATGTTTGATCCTCTTCCTTCAGAAACGGCTCCATTGTTCCATCGCTCAGCAGTTTGACTAAAGCAGCTGAGAGTCTTGATGCAAACAGACCTCAGCAGCTCATCCAGAACGCCATAACAGAAGCACATGCAGCAGCACGTGCACGCTCCCAGAGAACAGCAGCTGATCCAAGTCCTGACTTTGAGGTGAGACCTTTCTGTTCTGCTTGGACCACACTTCAACATGAACTTCATTTCCCATCATTCCATCTGTCAGGAGAGAACAGCTGCAATCAGCTTCCTTCAGGAATGACTGCAGGTAGAAGGATCTTTCATTCTTCAGCACCACCAGGACCCACATCCAGCCCATCAACAGCCAGAACATCAGTGACATCAGCGTCTGATCTTCATCACATCATCATCATCAAAGGACCACCTCTACGTTTTTACAATCTGATGGATTTCAGTCTTTCTGCAGCTTCTCATCAACTGGATTGTCAAATATTTTCATTTTCGTTAACACTCTCAGACCTGGAAAAAGCGGAAAGGGTTCAAATAAAAACAGCAAGAAGTAATATTTTATAGAAACTACATGTGATATTTAAATAGTTATTAAGAAGGGAAAAAAATCCTTAAGTGTTTATTTTGTGTGAAATAATAAAAAAATAATTCCAGTTTTTTTTTTTATTAAACAAGTCTTTGTAGACGACACAGAAACAAGACACAGAATGTCGGTGAAAAAGGGTTAGCATTCTAAAAATATTTTATTTGTTCATTTGTTCATTCATTTTTTCACTTTTCTTTCATTATGTTATATCTCAGTTATAAATCTCATTAACGTATTAATCTAAGTTAACTGAAATCTAGGAAACCTCTGTTTTGTTTTTTCACCGAAAGCATTTCTAAAATATTATTTGTCTTTGTTTTCGACTAGAGTTGAATGTTTATTTATACTCCTAATTATTCTCTTTAAAAACAGTTATTTAAGATTTTTTGCTGTTAAATTTCTTTTTTTTTTTCAAATTTGTTTCTTTGTTTCCTGAAGAAATTTCTTTATCGTTTACTGTAGTTCAGGCATACACTAAACAAATGTGAACAAGGTTAATTTAACCTCTCATGCCTGTTTTTGTAAAATGAACATTGGATTGAGAACGGAACAGTGTGATGACGTCACAACGGCTCTCATAAAGTTTCCCCAAAAATGATTTTTTTTTTCTATTATGATTTTATTTTCCTTATCATTTGCAGAATTAAAACTTTTTTTAACCATATTGCAGTTCAGCGAAGCAATTTATGCGTTTTTGTTTCAGCCAAACGTCTGCACGTGACCCGGAAGTACACAGCACGAGGCTTTTTTTATTTTTTTTATTTTTTTTTATTTTTTATTTTTTTTATTTTTTTTATTTATTTATTTTTTTTAAAATAAACTTTATTGCACATTATGTCAATTTACAAAGATGTACTTTTAGGTATGCAATAAAAACACAACTGCAAATATCAAATACACAACTGTAACAAACAGAAGAACAAGAATAGAGAGAAATAAGCCAGGGGGTTAAACTCTACGAGAAAATACTGAAACTATCACAGCACGAGGCGCTAGCAGCGTTAGCAGGCTAGCAGCGTTAGCTTGTGTTGAGAGGACGGTGGTGTTTGTGGGAGTTGGAGCTGAAGATCGGAGCAGGAACCATGTCTTCCCTTCAGTCTCTGAGAGAGTTGATCAGCGAGCGACTAGCTGCTGCTGCTGAAGAAATCTGCAGACTCTGTGAAGGAACCATCGTCCAGTACGAGCAGGAGCTCTGTCGTCAGCGCAGACTGCTGGATGTCATCTGGAAACCAGAGCTGCAGCTACACCACATAGGTATGTGACCTTCATCAAAGAAACAGAGAAGCCCTTTGAGCTTCATGCTTTTCTGTTTGGTGACCCGTCTGTTAGTTGACCGCGGTCAAGTGAGCCGACATCTGCGGAAGTGCGGTCACGCCAGCCGTCACTGACTTTTAGCATGCGCGTTTACATCATAGTTTACGGTACACACGCCCAGCGAGCTGGAAAGACGGCATAAACCGCAGACATCACCGATGTCACTGTTACCCATTATAGAAATGACATGTACTGTACTCTGAAATTAATGAGAGTTATTGCATGCCCTGTATCGTTATTTGATGTACAAATGTATTCATTTGGATTGCATGTCTGTTCATTCCATAATAAACTACCAGAAATAACGTGTTTTGTCTGAAATATAATCAATCAGACAGATTCTAAAAGTGAGATTTAACACAGACAAGAGTGTTTTGTGGGTTGTTGAGCATGACATGGAATGGAATCAAGCAGAAATGAAGAAACTCCAAGTAAAATCACATCTGGTCCTGTCAACTCTTTCTAAAGTTGCTTCATTTAAGGTGACGCAAAACTTTCACTGGATTATTGTTGGTAATGATGTTCAATAATATCACAGCAAGTTTGAAGAAAAATGACTGGAGAATATTAGAGATATTAAAGTTATAGAACAATTTTGGTCTCATTTACAGACACTGTGTAATATGTAAACCTTACAAAATGCTACTTCTTTCAAAAGGTGACGCAAAACCTTCACTGGATTATAGTTGGGAATAATGTTCACTAACATCACAGTAAATTTGAAGAAATTTGACTGGAAAAAATAAGAGATTTAGACATTATAGTACACCTAAGCATCCTGCTTGTATAGTTAAAATAAAACTTGTGAACCCTTCAAAAGGGCACTTTATCAAAAGGTGACGCAAAACTTTCACTGGATTATGGTTGGTAATAATGTTCATGATCATCGCAGCAAATTTGAAGGAATATGACTGGAGAAAATGAAAGATATTGCCATTATAGTCTAATACAGGCTGTCATATGTAGTTAAAGTGTAATATGTGAACCATACAAAAGGGCTTTTTATCAAAAGGTGATGCAAAAATTTCACTGGATTATTGTTGGGAATGATGTTCACTAACATCACAGCAAATTTGAAGAAAAATGACTGGAGAATATTAGAGATATTAAAGTTATAAAACAATTTGGGTCTCCTCATTCACAGACAGTGTGTAATCTGTAAACCTTACAAAATGCCACTTCTGTCAAAGGTGACGCAAAACTTTCACTGGAATATGGGTGGTAATGATGTTCACGATCAGATCAGCAAGTTTGATGAAAATTGACTGCAGAACAACAGTAAAGATATTGACATATTAGACTAATTCAGGCTTACTCATACATAGTCATAGTATAACATTTGAACCATCCAAAATACCGCTTTTTTCATAGGTGACGCAAAAGTTTCACTGGATTATGGTTGATAATGATGTTCATGATCATCACAGCAAGTTTGAAGAAAAATGACTGGAGAATATTAGAGAAATTAAAGTTATAGTTCTCCTAAGCATCCTGCCTTTATAGTTAAAGTAAAACATTTGAACCATCCAAAATACTCCTTTATCAAAAGGTGACGCAAAACTTTCACTGGAATATGGCAGTAATGATGTTCACTAACATCACAGCAGGTTTGAAGAAAAATTATTGCAAAAAAATGTATTTACCTAATATGGAGGATTATAAACATGTTATACTCAGACTATGAATGAGGAGGCCAGAATTGGTATACGATGTCAATATCTGTATTTTTCTACAGTCAAATTTCTTCAAATTTGCTGTGATGGTCATGAACATCAATACCAACAACATTCCAGTGAAAATTTTGCGTCACCTTTTGATGAAGGAGTATTTTGGATGGTTCAAATGTTTTACTTTAACTATAAAGGCAGGATGCTTAGGAGAACTATAACTTTAATTTCTCTAATATTCTGCAGTCATTCTTCTTCAAACTTGCTGTGATGATCATAAACAACATTATCAACCATAATCCAGTGAAATTTTTGCGTCACCTTTGAAAAAAGTGGTATTTTGGATGGTTCAAATGTTATACTATGACTATGTATGAGGAAGCCTGAATTGGTCTAATATGTTAATATCTATGACTGTTCTACAGTCAATTTTCATCAAACTTGCTGATCTGATCGTGAACATCATTACCACCCATATTCCAGTGAAAGTTTTGCGTCACCTTTGACAGAAGTGGCATTTTGTAAGGTTTACATATTACACACTGTCTGTGAATGAGGAGTCCCAAATTGTTCTATAACTTTAATATCTCTAATTTCCTCCAGTCATATTCCTTCAAATTTGCTGCGATGATCATGAACATTATTACCAACCATAATCCAGTGAAAGTTTTGGAGCCGGTTTAGCTCGTGCTGGTTTGCGGTGCCTTCCATCCGTGAAACCCAGGTTCAACTCCGGGCTGCTCCCTGTTCCCTTCTCTACTTCTATGCCGGTCCCAAGCCCGGTTGCTTTGAGAGGGTTGCGTCAGGAAGGGCATCCGGCGTAAAACATTGCCAAGTTTCTCATGCGACTCGTTCGCTGTGGCAACCCCAGATGGGAAAAGCCGAAAGAGAAACAACAACAAACAACATAATCCAGTGAAAGTTTTGCGTCACCTTTTGATAAAGTGCCCTTTTGAAGGGTTCACAAGTTTTATTTTAACTATACAAGCAGGATGCTTAGGTGTACTATAATGTCTAAATCTCTTATTTTTTCCAGTCAAATTTCCTCAAACTTGCTGTGATGTTAGTGAACATTATTCCCAACTATAATCCAGTGAAGGTTTTGCGTCACCTTTTGAAAGAAGTAGCATTTTGTAAGGTTTACATATTACACAGTGTCTCTAAATGAGGAGACCCAAATTGTTCTATAACTTTAATATCTCTAATATTCTCCAGTCATTTTTCTTCAAACTTGCTGTGATATTATTGAACATCATTACCAACAATAATCCAGTGAAAGTTTTGCGTCACCTTAAATGAAGCAACTTTAGAAAGAGTTGACAGGACCAGATGTGATTTTACTTGGAGTTTCTTCATTTCTGCTTGATTCCATTCCATGTCATGCTCAACAACCCACAAAACACTCTTGTCAGTGTTGAATCTCACTTTTAGAATCTGTCTGATTATTATATTTCAGACAAAACACGTTATTTCTGGTAGTTTATTATGGAATGAACAGACATGCAATCCAAATGAATACATTTGTACATCAAATAACGATACAGGGCATGCAATAACTCTCATTTATTTCAGAGTACAGTACATGTCATTTCTATAATGGGTAACAGTGACATCGGTGATGTCTGCGGTTTATGCCGTCTTTCCAGCTCGCTGGGCGTGTGTACCGTAAACTATGATGTAAACGCGCATGCTAAAAGTCAGTGACGGCTGGCGTGACCGCACTTCCGCAGATGTCGGCTCACTTGACCGCGGTGTTAGTTGGTGGTGGTTCTTCACCAGGGGTGTCAAACTCATTTTCACTGAGGGCCACATCATCATAGTGTCTGTCCTCAAAACAGGCCAGATATAACTTATACATCTAACTAAATGTAATGAAAGAATGAATGAATGTTAAATAACCTTTTTTAGACCGAGGGCTATTTCATGGGCACTAAGCGGTTTGAAGGGCGCCACTAAAAACCTCCCAGCGCCCCCCCCCCCCTCCAAAAAAAAAAAAACCACACAGTTTGCGGACATCCTTGTGTGTGCCCTATTTTACACACAAAAACATGCGTGAATTTTCTAGACTTGTATTATGTGTGTGTGTGGGGGGGGGGGGGGGGGGGGGGGTTCAGGTTGCGGGCCGAACAAGAATAAACATTTATTGAACAGACTAAAGCTAAACTTTTAAAACTTTAACTTAATTTTAACCTTTTAAACATAAATGTAAATAAAAACAAACAGGAATATTAATCCGGAATAATAAATACATTCTGTGAAATTAAGCAAATATGAACAAACAAAGCCAGGGAATATTAATAATTAGAAATAATAAATCAAATTATTCCGTTTTATTTGCTCTTTTGTCCTTTTCTTAAAGCTGAACTCCTGACATCATTTTTAGCAATAAGTTCATTTCTGCTTGGTTTGTGAAGTTCTGTGTGTGTCTTTGGTCCTGTGTGTGTCTTTGGTCCTGTGTGTGTCTTTGGTCCTGTGTGTGTCTTTGGTCCTGTGTGTGTCTTTGGTCCTGTGTGTGTCTTTGGTCCTTTGTGTGTCTTTGGTCATGTGTGTGTCTTTGGTCCTGTGTGTGTCTTTGGTCATGTGTGTGTCTTTGGTCCTGTGTGTGTCTTTGGTCCTGTGTGTGTCTTTGGTCCTGTGTGTGTCTTTGGTCCTGTGTGTGTCTTTGGTCCTGTGTGTGTCTTTGGTCCTGTGTCTTTGGTCCTGTGTGTGTCTTTTGTCTTGTGTCTTTGGTCCTCTGTGTGTCTTTGGTCCTGTGTGTGTGTTTGGTACTGTGTCTTTGGTCCTGTGTGTGTGTGTTTGGTCCTGTGTATTTGGTCCTGTGTGTGTGTGTTTGGTCCTGTGTCTGTGTGTTTGGTCCTGTGTCTTTGGTCCTGTGTGTGTGTTTGGTCCTGTGTCTTTGGTCCTGTATGTGTGTTTGGTCATGTGTCTTTGGTCCTGTGTGTGTCTTTGGTCCTGTTTGTGTCTTTGGTCCTGTGTCTGTGTATTTGGTCCTGTGTGTGATGTCCTGTGTGTGTCTTTGGTCATGTGTGTGTGTCTCTGGTAGGGCTGGGCGATATGGCCTAAAAATAAAAAATTAACAATACAGCTCATATCTGGGGTCTAAGGCTTTAAAGAAATTAATAAACCCCGTCTTCTCCACGGAAAAGATGATGAAGCAGCAGGAGTCCCCCCCGCGGCCGACTCCTCCAAAAACAAAATCCTACAGCGGCCGCGTCTCAAATGAATATATCGGTACAAGTAATAATTACAACGCAGTGTTTTTTATTAACAAATAACAGTAACAACCAACTATCTAACTAATGAACCAATTATACAGGCGTTGTAGAATGAGTATGTGTGTGTGTCAGGGCGCGTGCGTGTGTAAGAGGACTGGGCGCGTGCGAGCCTTTGACTCTGATGGGAATTAGGCAGCGTGGGGGGGGTCTCTTCCTCCACATCTGTGGCAGTAAACCCAGACCAGTTCCATCAACAGATAATTTGATTCCTTTCTTGGGAACAAACTTCCCACTCTCGCCGGTAGCCATGCTGTCGCTTGCTGCTTCGTGTGTCGATTGTCATGTGCCATACCGCCGTGTGAAACTAATGCTACGGAAGCTCTGGGGAGCCAAAAATGCGCCACATAAAAACTCGATTTTGTTATTTTTGAAATCGCCCGTAACAAAAAATTCGAATTAATTCATTTAATCGATTTATCGCCCAGGCCTAGTCTCTGGTGCTGTGTGTGTGTCTTTGGTCCTGTGTGTGTGTCTTTGTGAAACATATCAGAGGGATTTGATTATTTAAAAACCTGTTATTGTGAAAATCATGTTTAGGTCTCATAAAACATTAAAAACTTAATTACAGAACTCATCAGTGGGATTACTCCAAAATATTTGCCATTTTCCTAATTTTTTACAACACCAACATTAAAATCCTCCAAAATTCTCAATACTTTCATAAACAAATGATCTATTGTTTATTTATGGTCTGAAAAAGTGCAGCTGTTTTCCAGCCAGCATTACCTGCTGTCTTTATTTATACGTTACTATCACCAACTAAACAACCGTAAAAATAAATGGATATGGAAAATACAGACAAGTATTAAAAATGTCTGCAATAGTTAGTGAAGAATGACATTATTAGAATGAGCTGCAGTAGCGGTTTTAGGCACGGGCCATACGGGCGATCGCCCGGGGCGGGAAAATGACGGAGGGGCGGCGCCAGCGGCTCAGCTCTTGTAAAATACTTTATGCACCACTATTGGTTTACTTATATCACAGAGTTTGTAACAGCCTGAAACCTGGCGGCGCCCCCGCCCCGCAGCTGAGCTCCCTCCTGTCTTTGAGAAGTAGACGCAAATGTGTGTGAGAAGGAGAAGGGAGGGGGCGCGGGGTGAAGAAGGAGAAGGGAGGGGGCGCGGGGTGAAGGGTGCAGGCTGAGAGGTGAGCACGGAGCGCAAAACGCATGCGCAAACCTGGCTGGATCTTCTTCCAGGGGGGCAACGGTCGCGGGCCGCGGCTCAGTGCTTGATGAAAAAATAAAAATAAAAATTGCGCCGCCATGTAGCGAATTGGCGCCCCTGGGTGCAGCTGCACGCGCTCCTGCTGGAAATGTTTGACGAGGGGGGGGGCTGCGGGTATAAAAAAGGTATAAAAAAAATCAGGCTTTTTTGGTTATTTTTGTGTGAAATGCCCAAATAAAAAATGGGAAAACAAAAAAAATTCTTCACTTAGATGACAGTTGGTTTAGTCGACAGACTTGATACCTATGTCAGGACATTTATGCTAAATGCAGAAACATCTGAAATATGGAGAAAAAAGGTCAAAGCTGGTGCCCAATTTAGAAAGAAAAGAGAAGAAGAGGAGAAAAGAGACAAAGAAAAGGGTATTATCGCATAGCTAGATGCACGTTTTCTAAATTTGAATGCTACCTGCCCTACAACAACAACAACGTTGCAGAGGAAAAATCTCTTGTTTGGTCTATCATGACCAAAATTGAAGTAGGCCCAAATATTGCAAATAACGTCATTTTTAAGATATTTATTCTTAAATGTTTGCTCTGCCTTAACTTGTAACATTAGTTATGATTCGTGTGTCTGTCTGCTCTGCTGTAACACAAAGTTTTTGTTGTGTTTTATTGTTGTATATTAGTTCATAATGTTAAATAAGCTGTGATGGTAGCATGCTGCTGCTGCTGCTGCTGCTGCTGCTGCTGCTGCTGCTGCTGCTGCTGCTGCTGCTGCTGCTGCTGCTGCTGCTGCTGCTGCTGCTGCTGCTGCTGCTGCTGCTGCTGCAGCTGTTAGCTTTTCAAAACTCCAGTTGATCAAGTCATACCTGAGATCACCAATGTCTCAGGAGCAACTCACTAACCTGCTATTGTTAGTATCAATCATTCAGGGGGGGAGCAGATTTCATATGATGACGTTATTGACAAGCTTGCATCAGGAAGGCCACAAAGGTTAGGTTTTAGTTAGTGTTTCTGTTCTTAGTGCTGCAGTTACATTTATTCTAGTGTATTATTAGTGTGATTTGTAGTTTATATTTATTTCAGATTATTTGTGTTTGATTAAATATTTCCTAACTGTATTTTCAGTTACAATAAATGGACAAAGTGACTCTATTGGGGGGGGGGGGGGGGGGGGGCGCCAGAGGAGGGTCTCGCCCGGGGAGTAATTCAGGGTAGAACCGCCACTGATGAGCTGAGTAATTTAAGCCAACCGCTGATCCGGGTGTTCCACAATGGTCTCCGTGTGCCGTTTCACCTCGCAACCTGCACCCACTACCCCTCCCCTTCTCCTCCTCACACACACGCACCTCTTTCTCAAAGGCGGGAACACCGATTCACAAGTTTCAGGCCGTTCCATCCTCTGCCATATATTTCATGACAGCAGAACTGAAGTGCATTAATTACTAAATAGCAAGCACTGAATCACCACCCTTTACTATCCAGGTAAGTACCGTTGTGCCCAAGTCTAAATTAAATATCCTCTTACTTAGTAGCGGCTCCACTTGACATGTCCGAATCTGCTCCCCGTGCCCCATGCTAAGCACAACCCCAGTTTGTCGAAAACGACACTCACATATGTTGGCAGTCTGTTATGTCTGTTAATTTTGAACACGCCCACCAACATCCAAACAGCATTAAACTCACTTCTGCTCACAGCTCCCTCACTTCTGGTGAGCAATTGAACACACCCTAGATTCCCCACTTCCCATGAGTCTTAAAAGCTGAAGGCGGGGCTAAACCCCAGATCGCCACAATATATTGATTTGTTATATGAGCAGTGCTATTTTTGGGGCACTCGCGTTAAATGATATTTACCCTTCCAATCATTTTTACATTCTCTCTTTAACTGGGATAGTGATCTTTTTGTCTTTTGTGGAAATTATGTAGAAACTGTGGAACATCTTTTATTGGAATGTTTTCATGTAAAAGAGTTTTGGTCTTCTTTTCATAATTGGCTCAAATACAAAAATATCATCAGTAGCCCTTTAAAATTCGATTACAATTTATTCACAAAAATCTGGACTTTCTGATTAATGCACTGATTGTAATTTCAAAGCATTTTATTGGGTGAAATCTCACATTAATGGATTACTCAACCGTCTCAACCTATTCTCTAAATCTTTACATTACATGAATCATAAGAATGCCCAGACATTGTGTAATTTATTTGATCTATTTCAACTTTTGTAATGGACCCTTATTTTTATGGATTATTTTTTTTAAGTTATATTTATTTTTAAAAAAAATTTGTCTACCTAATTGATAGTGATAGATAGCTGTGGAAAACATTGATGATGTCATGATTGTGAGTTTCCCACAGATTTCAAAAATGTCCCACAGCTGCTCACAACAGAGGACACACTTTGGACTTGGTTATTACCTACAGCAGGGGTGGGCAATTCCAGGCCTCGAGGGCCGGTGTGTCTGCACGATTTCCAGATAGTCTTGCCCTACTCATGGCTGATTACCTGGTTCAGGTGTGTCCAGCCAATAATCTTGCCCTAGTCATGGCTGATTACCTGGTTCAGGTGTGTCCAGCCAATAATCTTGCCCTACTCATGGCTGATTACCTGGTTCAGGTGTGTCCAGCCAATAATCTTGCCCTACTCATGGCTGATTACCTGGTTCAGGTGTGTCCAGCCAATAATCTTGCCCTACTCATGGCTGATTACCTGGTTCAGGTGTGTCCAGCCAATAATCTTGCCCTACTCATGGCTGATTACCTGGTTCAGGTGTGTCCAGCCAATTAGAACATGCCAGAGCAGGGTATGCTGTAAAACATGCAGGAATGCGGCCCTCAGTGCCCACCTCTGACCTACAGCCTGTCTGCTGGAGGGTCCAGTCTGTCCAGTTGTGTATTTTTGTGTACATCTTTCCAAAACTGTCCAGAAGCCACTTGTGTACACATTCCAATGTACACATCTGGAGCAGCTGCTTGTGCTGGTGGAACCACACCCCGGTGTGTTCAAGTCCCGACTGTGCGCCATAAATGCAGATGCCAGTAACATGTGTCACACATGATCCATGAGTGTTCATTGATGTTTTTTTATCAGACACTACTGTGTGTTTGTTTCTGTCACCAGTGGAATCATCACTTTCCTTCTCTAGAACCAGAAGAACAAACTGGAAGACGGGAGTTCAACCATCACCCTGAAACAAAGTTTACCTTTAAACTGTGTCAATGTCAGATGGAGAAATAGAATAGAATGTAGAAGATTAGAAGAACTTAGAAATGGAACCTGTGTAAATCACTTAGCATTGAATTTTAATTAAATAATGACAATTTTGATTATTTTTTTCCAATTTTAAATTAATGACACGTTTGTTAAATAATATAATGGCATCTATATTTATTGCTTCCATTAGTCTCTTGTTGTCCTCCAGACTCCTCAGACATATTCATATTCCAATGATCACAGAGTTTATTGAAGCTTGACAAAACCCAAAAGTCCTAAAAACGTATAAAAGGCTCCTTGTTGTGTTTGTGTCCCTGCAGTCCTCCCCCAGCATTGGATGACTGAAGAGGCAGATCAATGCAACCAGCAGAGGAACTTTAGAGTGGAACAGGAGGAACCAGAACCTCCACAGATTCAAGAGGAACAGGAGGAACCAGAACCTCCACAGATTAAAGAGGAACAGGAGGAAACAGAACCTCCACAGATTCAAGAGGAACTGCAGAGCTTTAATGTAACTGATAGTCAGGATGAAGAAGAAAACCAAAATGAAGAATCAACATCAACTACAGATGAAGAGACAGACCCACAGAACAGAGATCAGAGGAAGAGGAGGGACAGAAGTCATGTCCAAAGTGTGGACAGCTCTCACATGTCAGCAGGTCAGTGTGACTCTGATCTTCATCTCCACACTATATGTATGTTCACTTCAACAACGGTTCTATCTTGAGCTTCAAGCTCTCCAAACATGCAGTCCATCAACAGCGTGTCTTGGAAGAGTCTCTCCTGTCTCTTCCAGTTGAAAAGACAGAAGACATTATTGGTCAGTGCAGCCGACAAAATTATTCAAATCATATGATCTTAGTTAGTCCCTCCAGCTAACGACAAACAGGAAACCTTAACAGATCAAAGAGAAAATTGTTAACAGATAAAAAAGTACAATCTGTTTTGTCGTCTGTGGTTCTAAGTTTGTAGTTCAGTTCTTTTCAGCAGATTTCTCTGTCAAACCCAAAATCCCATCTAAACCTCTTTGATGTCTCCATGTCTCCAATTCCAGACATTCAGACAGATTCTATTTCCAAAACTACATTTCAAGCTAAAACCCAAAGACAGGGTCCTGCTCATGGATCTGCAGACAGAAAAGATTCAAACCTGAACACATCAGTGAAAAACTGCTTAGTGTCGGAATTGTTCTCCATTTTTTTCTGGACTGATTCTTCCTCCAGTGCAGCTTCATCTTCATCAAACTGCTCCTCATTGGTGGGTGGAAACACAACAGGGAGGTTTTTCTGTGTCCAGTTCAGCTCCATGAATGTTCAGGCTGTTTAATGTCAGTGATTTCAGTTTAGAAAAACTGCATCTCTGCTGAGATTTGCTTCACTTCCATAAGAACCTCAGCAGCATCAGGATCATTTTGTTGATGGTTTGTCTGTGGAATGACATTTCATACTCATAGCTTCAGTGGAGATCAAGAGTCTGGAACCTTTAACACTAAAAGAACCATTTGATCCAGTTTCTTCCAGACCAAAACCCAACAAGAGCCACAAAGTTCCACTTCACTGTTTAACAAAATACTTTTTATTTCTGTTTTTCTGACTGCTAAGAAAATCATTTATTAAATGTAGCTTTTAAAAATTTCCCAAAAATTAAATTATGACAGTGTTTTCAGAACTGTCATGAGATGAATTCTTTGTGTGATTAATCAATCACTAACTATTACGTCATTTCATGAATCTATTTTTAATCTAACCTAATAATTGCTGTAAAAAGCCTGAAGTCTGAAAAGAGCTATTTATCTGAGGGCTACATGCTATGTATCCCATCATGTATCAGACTTGTCCCATAATGCAAGTCAGGTCCATAAATATTGGGACAGAGACTCATTGTCAGCATTTTTGAATTTGAATCGAAACGAACAAGATGTGTTCCTCCACGCTTAATGTTTTTAGCACGTATTAGCTTAATGCTAAACCTTCTTCCAGCCAAGAAAGAAGCACTGGCCGCACGGATTTAAAAATTATGAGCGAGCAGGCCCTTAATAATAATCAGAACAGTAATAAAAGCACATTTAGAAGATCTTCTCCTGCAACTTCACGCTGATTTTGCTGTTCCAGGACAGCTATAGCCCCATGAACAGCTCTAGCAGATTTCACCATGCTAAACTTTTGCCGTTTGCTGGTTGGGCTAACACTCACTGACATCATCGCCCCACATCCCTCCTGGAAATGCAAACTGGAATTGAGTTTTGAAACACTATTCGCAGAGTGGATGTGAAAACGAAAATCCCCTCTGCATTTGTTTTAATTATGACGCAGAATAAGCGGTTTTAATGTAGAAAAAGAAAACGTATTTTGAACGATTGATTTTTTTTTATTTTAATTTTGAGTCATTTGATTCAGTTACATTGTGAAAATGAAAAAGCATTTCTGTTACTGATTATAATTGGTAACGCTTTCTTTTAGAGTACTTACATGGTACTTAAGTGGTATTTACGTGGTAATTATTGTGTAACTACTGGGTACTTTTAGGGTACTTACATGGTTCTTTTTATGGAATTTACTGGGTACTTACATGGTACTTTTTATGGAATTTACTGGGTACTTACATGGTACTTCAATAGGAAAATACTAAAATGAACTAACAAACTGACTAAGCTATACTGGCATCCCTGCCCTTAGACCCCCCTTCGCGGTAAGGAAAAACTCCTAAAAAAACAGAGTCCGGAAAAAACGAAGAAACCTCAGGGGTGCCCATATGAAGGAGGGATTCTCCCCCAGGACGGACAGGCGATTTACCAGAACTCTTAGAGAAGAATGAAATTATCTAACACAACAACTACATATATAAAGTCCAGCAGACGAGCTTCATCCAGCCGTGTTTGGGGGGGACAGTCAAAGGCGCGAGTCGAGCCGGAGACAGGAACCACAGCGACAGTGGCTCAGGTGGTTGACCGGGTCGTCCAATGATTGAAGGGTTGGCGGTTCGATCCCTGCTCCCACCAGCCAAAATATTGTTGTGTCCTTGGGCAAGACACTTCACCCTCCTTGCCTCCAGTGTGGCTCCACCAGCGTGCGTGAATGATCCCCGTGATGGTCAGAGGGGCCGTAGGCGCGAACTGGCAGCCACGCCTCTGTCAGTCTGCCCCAGGGCAGCTGTGACTACAACCGTAGTTACCATCACCAAGTATGAATGAGGAGTGAATGAATAATGGACACATTGTAAGCGCTTTGAGTGTCTTGAAAAGCGCAGATAAATCCAATCCATTATTATTATTATTACAGCCAGGTGTAGGAGCAGGAGCAGAGACGAGGTACTCGGTCAGGTACAGAGCAGAGACGAGCCAGAGATGAGCCAGTACTCGTCAGAGGCAGGATCCACAGCCAGGTGTAGGAGCGGGAGCAAAGGCGAGGTAGACGGTCAGGAACTGGAGCACGGATGAGCCAACTGGAGTCTGGAAGCACTGCCACTCCCCAGGAGGGGAGAGGAAAAGAGGGACAATACATGAATCGCACTGTACCAAACAGAGGCATGGAGAACTAAATGATAAATGATGATCAAAAATAGAGAAGAGAGGAAGGGTAGAAGTAGATGAGAAAAGAGGACAATTTAAGTCTGCACTCACGTTTCATGGTATTTACCATAAATTTACCACAGAAACTACCCCTTAAGTACACTGAAACTGGACTGTAAAAGAAAGTCAGCCCTATTTCCACTCAACTACATGGTAATTTCAGTACTAAATACTGGGTATGTTCACTTGAATATTACTTGGTATTTACCATTTAAGTACACTAAAACTGGACTGTAAAAGCAATGGCGTGCGGGCCGCTGGCTGGCCAGTAGACAGAGACAGCCAGCTGATATTGTAGTTTGGGGTCGAATAGGAATAATAATATTCAGGGCTTGTCTTTTATTAACATACTCTTTACATGAACCCTCCAACTAGAAAAACAGAGTCGTCCATGTTTGCATCTTCTGCAGCAGACAGATTGTTTGTCTCTATGTGATCCTCTAATGTCAGCAATGCAGATATCGCTGAAATTGATGTGGTTCCGTGGGCTCACCTGCTGGCCTGTTCTCCTCCCCCTCCATTCATCCCCTCTGCCACATAATAAAACTTTAAGTTGAGAACTTAACCCCGGTTCTCTGAAACATGAGTGAGGTATCTCACTATGGGACACGCCCCCTGCGCTGTCCCCCAGAAGCTCTTTTTCATTACGCCAGTCTTGACTGGCAGACAGAAGGTGACGTCTGCTCTCAGGAGGTGGGACTTCCTCCTGCTATAAGAGCCGGACGCCATCTTCTCTCCTCAGTCTAAGTAAGCACACCTCTTCTCGCTCCAGGCAAGGAGGGTGATCTGGTGAGATACCTCACTCGTGTTTCCGAGAACCGGGGTTAAGTTCTTAACCTAAAGTTCTCTTTCAACATTCGTTTCTGTATCTCACTATGGGATGTAGAGACCCATCCCATAGTGATGTCCCTTAAATTGGCCGTTGACGATGTATGCAGTCAACCATCGGGATGGACGATGTCATCGTCGCGGGGGGGGTATTTTTACATTTTTCGTTGCTATTCGTTATTTTACTTTTTTTCATTTTATTTCCCAACTAATGGTTAATCCGCGATGATCCACTATAAACTGAGGGAAGTGACTTTAACAAAAAAGTAATAAACAAAATAGAAAAGAAGTAGTCGGCTCCCGCACTTAACTAGTGAAGTGGACCGGCGGAGCGCGGACTTCCAGCTTTGTGTTTGATGGGAAGGGGGGGGGTGCTTTGTTACATGAGCGGTATGTGTGGGAGATTTAAGACTGCGATCCGTCCCGCAGCTCTAGGGGTACACAAGCAACCGAACTCAGAACCGGGTCTAAAGTGTGTGTCTGAGCACAGCTCGGATCGTCAGCACACACAGCGGTTTGAGCTTCAAAGCAGAAATGTGGCTCAGTCCTTAGAAAACATTCAAACAATCACGTGGATTTGTGTTTCCAGTCGTGTCCCGACTAAATAAAGGCTGATGTTATTACCACATGTTTACGTGCAGGGCCACTCAAAGCTAATGTTGTTAGCCCGTGTAAGCATACTGCTAATCCTGGCTTCGTTTAGAAAAAGCACTGACCACACGGATCAAAATTCAAATGATGAACAAACAGGTGTTTCATAATAACCGTAACATTATTAAAAGGACGTTTAAAAGATCGTCTCGTATTTTACCGAGCTGACATGTCAATGTATATAGCCGCTCGGCGCTGTTATCGTTTTGTATTGAATTGTTACATTCAATAAAGTTTGGAAAAAAAAGCCCCTCGGTGGAAGTTGTATCCACTTCCGGTTTTCAAACCCTACTGCGCATGTGCGAATGATTTATTCCGACCGAAATTGTGACCTTAGTGAACGTTTTTATATTCTGAAAACATTTTTCTGGGCCCATCTACACGCTTGGATTCTAATCCGACCATTGATCCCATCAAGATATTTTGTACATGTAACCGTGGCTTATGGCGTCGACTCGCAACGTGGCGGGGGCGTGGCATCACAATGGTGGTCTCTCCATCGGGATGTCAGTCACCCATCACGATGGCTGCGTGAGGCAGCCCTGGTCTAGTGACATCCAGTCTATAAAATCTGATGAAAGTGTGAGGCGTTGCCCAACTGGCAGCCGTGCACACATCATCCAGAAAGATGCCCTGAAAAACTGCCCATGATAATGCCATGCCGCGAGTGGAATGAGCGCGCAGGCCCGCCGGGGGTGTTAACCCCTTGCTGTTATAAGCCATGGTTATAGCGCCCACAACCCAGTGTGACAGGCGTTGTTTGGTTATAGGCTTTCCTGTGTGAGGAGAAGCCCACGACACAAACAGCTGCTCAGATTTTCTGAAGCCAGCCGTCCTCTCCACATACATGCGCAGCGCCCGCACAGGGCGCAATGTGTGAAGCCTCTCTTGCTCCGTAGAGGAAAAAGGAGGCGGATTCAATTCCAAAAACTCAATGGGGTGGCAAGGTATGGTAGGGTTGAAAACCTTGGGCATAAATGCCGGATTCGGTCTCAACAAAACCTTAGAATCCCCTCTGGAGAACTGCAAACAGGACGGGTGAACTGACAACGCATGGATGTCGCTCACTCGTTTAGCAGAAGCTGTAATAAGCAGAGCTGTTTTAAAAGAGAGCGCTTTGAGGCTGACTTGCCTCAGTGGCTCAAACGGTGCGCACAACAGCGCGTCCAGCACCACCGGTAAATCCCAAGGAGTAACAAGGTATTTCGACACCGGTCGGCGCCGACGTGCGCCCCTCATAAACTGACAAATAAGCGGATGCTGGCCCACTGTTTTGTCATTAACACCTATGTGACAGGCGGATATGGCCGCCAGATACACTTTAATGGTGGAAAAGGACAAACCTTTTTCAATCAGTTCCTGAAGGAACGATAGAATGACTGGGACTGGGCTCTGGAAAGGCATTACGGCCATTTTTACGCACCAGTCCTCAAAAACGCGCCATTTGACGCCGTAGGCGGAGCGGGTGGATCGTGTCCATGACGTTGTGCGGGAGTCCCGCTGCCATGAGATTCAGCCTCTCACGAGCCAGGCCCACAGAGCCAGGCGTTCCGGATGAGGATGAAAAATTTCCCCGCGGGCCTGCGACAGGAGGTCCCTGCGTAAAGGCAGAGGCCACGGTTGGCTGTGCAGCATCTGAATGATGTCCGCTAGCCAGTGTTTCCCGGGCCACCGAGGGGCTACGAGGATGAGAGAGTGTTTCCCCATCCGAACCCTGGTGAGGGTAGGGGCAATCAACTCCAACGGTGGGAACGCATACAGAAGTCGGCACGGCCACTCGTGCGTCCACCCCCAGGGGGGCGCTCTGGTCCGTCAGAGAGTAGAACATTTGACACTGGGCGTTCTCCGCTGACGCAAAGAGATCGACCTCTGCTTGACCGTAAATGCTCCACATCTGGGCTACCACCTGGCTGTGGAGCTTCCATTCCCTGTAACGCGGGTTCCCTCTGGAGAGCAGGTCGGCTCCCCGGTTCATTATCCCCGGTACATGGATGGCCCGCAGCGACAGAAGACGGGAGCTGCTCCACATAATCAGTCTGTGTGCTAGCGTGTGCAACTGAAGTGAGCGCAGCCCTCCTTGTCTGTTGATATACCACTGTGGTATTGTCGGTCCTGACTAAAACATGGCGCCCTTTCAGGAAGGGTAAGAAATGTTTCAGTGCAAGAGACACCGCCAGGAGTTCCAAGCAGTTTATGTGAACTGATCGCATGTGGGAGCCCCACAGACCGTTCACTGTCCTGCCCTCGTGAGTGGCTCCCCAGCCTGTCAGCGAGGCGTCTGTAGGTGATCACCTGTCTTGTTTGCACGGTTTCCATGACAACACCCGTGGTGAGGAAGGAGATATCCCTCCACTTGTGTAGGGCGAGAATGCACGTAACCGTAGCAAGCACTCACCGGTGACCATGGCGGGCGGGGCTTAGATTGAGCGACGCCACCCACCGCTGAAAAGGACGCATGTGTAAGCGGCCAAAAGGGATGACGGACAGCGCCGATGCCATCAGCCCGAGGAGTTTGAGGCACAGTCTGAATGTTATCCACGCCCCCCTGCGGAACTGTGACAGACACGCCCGGAAGGCTGTCACTCTCTCCGCTGAGAGTCGCGCTCTGAACTCGACCGAGTTCAGGGATAAGCCGATGAAAGTGATCGTTTGAACTGGTGTCAATACGCACTTTCCCCAGTTTACTGTGAAGCCCAGTGCAGTTAGGTGCGATGTGAGCAACCCGGCCTGCCTCCTGAGTTCTTCGGGAGACTGCGCTGCGAGCAGCCAGTCGTCTATATACATGGCCAGCCGAACGCCCATCTGTCTCATGGGTGCGACAGCGGCCTCCGTGCATTTCACAAACACCCGCGGACTCAGTGAGAGGCCGAAGGGGAGCACTAGAAACTCGTAAACCTTCCCTCGAAAGGAAAATCTGAGATACTTTCTGTGAGGGGGGTATATTGGGACGGGAAAATATGCCTCTTTAGAATCTATGGGGACAAACCAGTCTCCTGGACGCACAAACCGTACCAGACCTGCGTGTGTTAGCATTCTGAATTTGTACTTCCTCAAGTATTTGTTCAGTGCTCGCAGGTCTAGAATCGGACGCAGGCCTCCGCCCCGTTTTGGGACCAGGAAGTATCTGGAGTAGAAACCGCTGTGAGCCTGCTCCGATGGCACTAGCTGAATGGCTCTTTTGCCTTGCAGTGTTTTGATCTCTTCCTGCAAAAATTGGTGCATTTTGCCCCCTGGCCTGCGACTGCAGTATACCATTGAAAGGGGGAGGGGTGGATGCAAACTGGAGTCTGTAACCCTTGGTAACAATGCTTATAACCCAGTCTGGCGCCCCGCAGTGCCACCATTGCTGTGATTTGTCCGAGAGCGGGCCGAGCGGCTTCCGCGCTGAGACACTGGTGGGCGTGGCCAACACGAGTTGCGCTGGCGCAGGGCTCGTTGCTACCACGGTGCTGGGCTGCTGTGCCACTGGTGGAGCAACAGCTCCCTCCTGTGGCCTCATGTGCAGCTGCGCAGCTCCCACTCGGCTTCCCGTCATTTGTATGTGTTTTGTTTTTTGTTTTGTCTTTCTGTGTTGAGGCTGCGCCCTTGGCTCGGGGCCTGGTTGCGCGCCTCGGGGATTTTTTATTTGTGTTGGTTTTAAAAACCTTTTCAAACACTTTCTGGGACACAACTGTGGCTCCACTGAGCTCTCTGTGGGTCCCTCTTTTCTCCTTTTCAACTGGCTGTGAACTGTGAGGGCCACCTGTGCCTCTGCACGCCTTTTGGTCGGGCTGGAACATGCCCTGGAGAAAAACGACAGGAACGGAACGTGTCGTGGAAGGGGGGAAGCAGGCTTCTGGTTGTGCCCGCTCTCCATCCCTGTTGGTTGCGCCCTAGGTGGCACGCCTCTTTTTCTTTGCGCTCTGAGCGACAGGAGGCGCTGGCTGGGCTGCCGTTGTCACGTTGGGAGCAGACGGTTTCTAGGCCCAGGCCCCTCTGGCCTCAGCAGGCTTTCCGTGGCTCCGGTCACCTGGCTGAGGCTGGTTTTTCGGAGTGCGGTAAGCTGGTCTAGCTACCGCTTGAGCGAAGGAAAGACGCGGTGCAGCTGGGGTAGGAGGGGGTACCTTCCTGGGCAGACACAGCTGCAGCGCTTCACCTTCCCGTTTCTTCTCCTCACAGCGCCTTTGCATTGTGGCCATTGCTGGCCCAAATAGGCTCTTTGGGTCCACCGGCACATCGAGGAGTTGAGTCTTCTCCTTCTGAGAGAGACTGGATAAGTTCAGCCACGGGGCTCTTTCCTGGACAACCATGAGGGCCATGTCTCGCCCAGAGGTTTGGACTGCGGACCTGTAGAGACGCAGACAAAGGTCTGTGACTACGCATAGCTCGTTCCACAGGTCTGGGGTTGGTGTGCTTGACATCTGTTCCTGCAGCTCTGCCTGGTAGGCTAGGAGCAGAGAAGATGCATTCAGGGCTTTCACCGATGCGGCAACTGCCTTGTAGCCCTTTTCGGTGAGAGTTGACTGGAAGCAGTCAGCTTTCGAGGGCAGGGCAGGGCCCGCGGAAGTCATGGTGGACTTCTGTGTCGGGTGCAGGTGGGATGCCAGCAGCGGTTCGACTGGAGGGATCTGCGAGAATCCCTTCTCCTCCATGTTGGCCCTGTCGAATGCCGAGCCTCCCAGGACGGGGCTTTTGGCTGAAAAGGGGGTGCTCCAGGTCCTGGTCGCTTCCTCCAAGCACTCAGGGAACACTGGCAGCAGCTGTCTGCTGGAAGACTTGGCTTTAGGCAGTCTTTTTCCCTCATAGCGAGACGTGGTGGCCTCAGTGAGGGCTTCAGGCCACTTAATGCCCAGCTTTTCAGCTGCTCTTCTGCAGACATCATGCAGGTCCATCGCGGCGGTCGGGTTTGGGAAGCCGCCGCACGCGTCGCCCGCAGCCAAGGCTGATGGACTCGTCTCCGGAGTCGGGCACAGTGTCCTGAAACTCCGGGGGCGCGGCCTCCTGCTCCTCCATGCCCTCGAGTGGCGCGACCGTATCCAGTTGGTCGCCCCAGCTCATGCCTGCCACCTCTCCCTGCGTAGACTCCTCTGGTAGTGGGGGGCTGGTTACCCCCAAGACCGGGTCCGCCTTGGACAGACTAGCTTGGCGCGCTAGTCTGCGTCTCAGGGTCTTGAGGGAGAGGCGCGCACAATACTCGCAGCTAGCCGGAGATGCTAACGCCTCCTGGGCATGTTGCAGCCCCAGACATGCAGCACAGGCAGAATGGGTGTCTGCCCCGGCGATTTTGCTACCGCATGGGCAGGCTCTAGGCAGAGGTCTGAACGTTTCCATGGCGAGGAAAGGTTCAGGCTCCATGACGACTTCGTCGACTCCGGTTGAGAGCGAAGCGCGAAAATTACTACTATGGTGACTAGTTCTAACGGGTGCTGTTTGGAGACAGACCAACCGCGTGACCCAGACAAGCTATGTAACACCGACTAGCGTTCAGCGACCGAGTTGTTAGCTCGCTCTAGGAACAGTTAAGCTAGCTTCGGATACTACACCTGCCGTCTGAGGATGCTTCTGGGAGCGAGAAGAGGTGTTAGACTGAGGAGAGAAGATGGCGTCCGGCTCTTATAGCAGGAGGAAGTCCCGCCTCCTGAGAGCAGACGTCACCTTCTGTCTGCCAGTCAAGACTGGCGTAGTGAAAAAGAGCTTCTGGGGGACAGCACAGGGGGCGTGTCCTATAGTGAGATACCGAAACGAATGTTGAAAGAGAACCTAGTTCGCCACTCCATTTTTGTGACTGCGCTTGGATTCTACAAAGCTCCTCCGGTTTCACAACAGAAATATGTCATCCCTCTGACTGGAACACCACAGAGCGGGTATCTAGGAACACAAGTCGATTTCCAGGGATCAGCCAATGTTTAGATCCCACCCACTTTCACTGATTGACAGACAGAATCATTCTGCTGGAAAAACTCTTCATGAAGTAAATAAGTCATTCTGAAAAACAGCAACATAAAAAAAGCTACTTTGGAAAATATTGATTTAGAAATCAGTTTCTGAAAAAAAGAGATACAATTATAATAATATTCAACCTGATTAAAATTAACATTTAAAATTCTGTTTTAAAATAATGAACAGGTTTTCAAAGCAAAATGAAATATATTTAATAATAAAATGGCTAATTTAAATTGAGCCATTTTTGTCAAATTGTTTCTGTCCATTTTTGACACATTTTCATCGTCTGCGCTGCCAGCGCACCTCCAGGCTAACACGCACACATAAACACACCCACCAACACCACCACAGGCAAGTTTCTGACCCCGATTGATGGTGCCCCAGACCTTGGTCCTGCAGGTGATTTCTAAATAAAATGAATACAATAACAGACATGTGAATGTAACTTTATTAGCAGAATATTCCTAACATAACACAACTGGTGTGCTGAAAGAAGCCTCAGAGACTGTGTCAAACATTTACTATAGATACCCACATGTTTACTGTCAATAATGACAAGAATCTAAAACATTCTATTTGTTTTCAAACTGTTTTCCTTTTTATAATTTCATATCAAAATAATTGGAGACAGAATGAGGTTAAAAGTACATTTTCTGTTAATCCCTCCGTCCCCTTTCTAGTAAATGTGTCCTATTTATCTCAGCATGATTTAATTTGTGTATACAGTTATATAACATTAAAAACCTGTTTGTACCATTTATGAATTACTTATCTGCAATTTCATTTCCTTAAAAAATCCAAAGAAAAAATATATTCCATCTTTAACTGGTTCAGACTATTTATTGACTGAAACAGCTCTCCTCATAGGGGGGAGGTGTAGGGGGGGGCTTTTTCAGCACAGTTTTATAATGTAGTGTTAAAGAAAACAAAATCCTTTTTTTTATTAAACATTTTTTAATGTGCATATACTGAATTAGGGTTGGGCGATGTCCCCTAATTTGGCCGTTGACGATGTTTGCTGTCAACCATCGGGATGGACGTTGACATCGTCGGGGGGGGGGGTATTTTTTACATTTTTTGTTCTTATATAACTGCTATTCGTTATTTTGCTTTTTTCATTTTATTTCCCAACTAATGGTTAATCCGCGATGATCCAATATAAACTGAGGGAAGTGACTTTAACAGAAAAAGTAACAAGCAAGATAGAAAAGAAGTAGTCCACTCCCGCACTTAGCGGAGTGGTCCGGCGGAGTGCGGATTTACAGCTTTGTGTTTGATGGGAAGGGGGGGGGGGGTACATGAGCGGTATGTGTGGGAGATTTAAGACTGCGATCCGTCCCGCAGCTCTAGGAGACAAGCACCCGAACTCAGAACAGGGTCTAAACGTGTGGTTGAGCACAGCTCGGATCGTCAGCAGACACACAGAGATTTGAGCATCAAAGCAGAAATGTCTCTCAGTCCTTAGAAAACATTCAAACAATCACGTGGATTTGTGTTTCCAGTCGTGTCCTGACTAAATAAAGGCTGATGTTATTCACATGTTGCAGCGCCACCCAAAGCTAATGTTGTTAGCCCGTGTAAGCATACTGCTAATCCTGGCTTCGTTCAGAAAAAGCACTGACCACACGGATTAAAATTCAAATGATGAGCGAACAGGTGTTTCATAATAACCGTAACATTATTAAAAGGACGTTTAGTAGATCATCTCGTATTTTACCGAGCTGACATGTCAATATATATAGCCGCTCGGCGCTGTTATCGTTTTGTATTGAATTGTTACATTCAATAAAGTTGGGAAAAAAAAGCCGCTCGGCGGAAGTTGTATCCTCTTCCGGTTTTCAAACTGCGCATGTGCGAATACTGCGCATGTGCGAATGATTTATTCCGACCGAAATTGTGACCTTAGTGAACGTTTTTATATTCTGAAAACATTTTTCTGGGCCCATCTACACGCTTGGATTCTAATCCGACCATTGATCCCATCAAGATATTTTGTACATGTAACCGCGGCTTATGGTGTCGACGCTCAACGTGGCGGGGGCGTGGCATCACGATGGTGGTCTCTCCATCGGGATGTCAGTCACCCATCACGATGGACGATGATATCGTCCATCGGCACAACCCTATACTGAATGATACTGCAATCATTTGTATTGATACTTAAGAATAAATAAAGTCACTATAGTAGATAAAAGGACCTGTTCTTGTGTCCCTGCAGTCCTCCCCCAGTGTTGGATGATTGAAGAGGAAGATCTCTGCATCCAGCAGAGGAACTTCAGAGTGGAACATGAAGAACTGGAACGTCTACATACTAAAGAGGAACCAGGGGAACTTTGCATCTGTCAGGATGAAGATCAGATTGATCTGAAGCAGGAGACTGATACCTTGATGGAGATTCCTACTTATGAGGAAGATGAGAACAGTGAAGCAGATCTAAACAATCAGCAGAGCTTTAATGTAACTGATAGTCAGGATGAAGAAGGAAACCAACATGAAGAATCAACATCAACTACAGATGAAGAGACAGATCCACAGAACAGAGATCAGAGGAAGAGGAGGGACAGAAGTCATGTCCAAAGTGTGGACAGCTCTCACATGTCAGCAGGTCAGTGTGAGTCTGATGTTAGAAAAAATCCCAAGAAGACAAGTCTTGGTAAGAAATACAAACAATCTCAAAAAGAAGAAAGACTTTCCTCTATCAAGTCTGATAAAAACTCAAGAATAATTACTAACCCGTCTGACGACATGGAAACTGGGTCTGATGAAAGATGTTATATCTGTAAAGAATGTGGTAAAAGCTTTGGTAACATATCTCTGTTCAGAATTCATATAAGAATCCATGCAGAAGATAAGAGATTTTCTTGTAAAGAATGTGACAAAAGTTTTAATCAAATACATCATCTCAAAACACACATGAGAACTCACACAGGAGAAAAGCCTTTTACTTGTATAGAATGTAAAAAAAGTTTTAATCAAATATCTACTCTCAAAACACACATGAGAACTCACACAGGAGAAAAGCCTTTTTCATGTGAAGAATGTAAAAAAAGTTTTAATCAAATACATCATCTCAAAACACACATGAGAACTCACACAGGAGAAAAGCCTTTTACTTGTATAGAATGTAAAAAAAGTTTTAATCAAATATCTACTCTCAAAACACACATGAGAACTCACACAGGAGAAAAGCCTTTTTCATGTGAAGAATGTAAAAAAAGTTTTAATCAAATACATCATCTCAAAACACACATGAGAACTCACACAGGAGAAAAGCCTTTTTCTTGTTAAGAATGTAAAAAAAGTTTTACTCTTTTATATAATCTCAAAACACACATGAGAACTCACACAGGAGAAAAGCCTTTTTCATGTAAAGAATGTAAAAAAAGCTTTTGTCATAGATTTAATCTCAAAACACACATGAGAACTCACACAGGAGAAAAGCCTTTTTCTTGTAAAGAATGTAAAAAAAGTTTTAATCAAATATCTGCTCTCAAAACACACATGAGAACTCACACAGGAGAAAAGCCTTTTTCATGTGAAGAATGTAAAAAAAGATTTAATCAAATACATCATCTCAAAACACACATGAGAACTCACACAGGAGAAAAGCCTTTTACTTGTAAAAAATGTGATAAAAGTTTTCGTCAAGTATCTTGTGTCAACAAACACATGAGAACTTGTAAGACTTTTTCTTGACAATGTAAGGATTTAGTGTAAACTCTAAATTCTAAACTTTTCTGATAAAAGGTCGACCTCTCAACCTCTGTACCACAGCAGAAGACTTTATTTTACAGGGGAAAAGTTCTGTATCTCAGAAAAATTAAATATTTTAAAATAAGCTTTTAATGCTTAAAACTTCTGGGGTGAAACCCCAGTGTTCTAATGAAGCTTTTAGTTCATGTACACAGAGCCACAGGCTGATGGCCTCCATACCATGTTGAAGCATTAACTTCATTAGAGGGAGGCACAAGTGAATATTAAATGTGTAGAAATGAACTTTCCAAAAAAAAAAATAAAAAAAACCTTGGTTGTTTTGATATTTGATCCGCTACAGGAGGTTCTTTGTCCCAATGATTTGCTTCCCAGCAGCAGTTAGACTATAGAATGACACAATTTAGGACTGTTGAAACTGCTGCTGGATTTACTTATTTAGTTATGATGTTTACTTTTACTTCCACTTTTTGTTACTATTTTAATTTTTACTGACTATTTGTTTTTTTAACTGCTATATTTCTTGTTTGGCTGCTGTAACAACTGAATTTCCCTCCAGGGATCAATAAAGTCTGGTCTTGTCTTATCCTGACAGCTTTTTAGGTTTTCATCTTCTCCAAGCCACCACTATCAAAAGCAAAAAAGGATCAATACATTTCAATCTAATGATACTAGACAATAAGTTTCACTGCTGACAAAATATGTAAAAAAAATTCACAAAATGAATTATTTTAGAATAGAAATTAGTTGTTTTGAATCATTAGAGTTAACATCTAGCAAAGTTAACATCTAGTAGAGGTAGGTATCGTTAAGATTTGATCTATTAACTCCTCTTAATCTGCTGCTTTTCACTCTGGTACCTTATTAGTATTTTTATGGATATTTTCTGGTGTAAGTTTACACTAAAATAAAATGATCAATAAATACTGTTAAGATTTGTCTGTCCTGCCTTTTTGTCTTCTATTTTCTTTATTTTTGCTCCTGAACATTGATTTGGAGGATTGTTCCAGATATGATCAACTCCATAGCTGCAGGGGGCAGTATAAGGAAAATGTGAATCCTAATCTACCAGGTAGGTAGATGGGAAGAGGTATTTAACTAGGTGACAGTGTGCAGGTGGGGGTTTTGTCTGGCAGTCTTGGTGAGCTGAACAACAAACATTTCTGATGTCTGTTTAATTATGTTCTGTTTTATTTCAAGGTTATCAAGCTCTCATCCATTCCATTTGTTGAAAATAAAAATAAGTTAAAATGAGTGGAGTTGTCCAGCGTCCTCCGTTGTCTCCTGAGCCATTTGAGTTGGGCAGCATTGAAAATGAAGAGAAATAACTCGAAAAATACCAACATGTATTTTTAGGTAATAAGGATGGGTAACGAGCCCCGGGGCAACATTCTTCAAGACCCCAGTATTGTTAAGATCTGACCTCAACGGTTCTGCTTTCGATACTGGAGAAGTAGCTTTTATGTGTCCCACAAAATATGAACATTATCTGCCATATTTAAATCACCAACTCAGTAAATTTTTCGTTATTTAATGATCATATTAATTTCACTATTCTGACTGAAGAGGACAGGTCTCTCTGGCTATTTGTGTGCACGGGGGGCGGGGTGAAGTAGCTCACACAGGAACGCTACCAAAGATATACGATGGCAGCAAGAGCTAAATGGTCCAAAATGCTGCGGCTCTTTGTGTTTTTGTAAAATAACTATCATGTTCCCAGATTGTTGTGGTGCCTTTAACATCGTCAGAGCGGGCTGGAGGAAGAGAGCAGTGTGAGCGCACGTGGAGGGGGCGTGTCTGCAGCTGTGAACGCCAACCAGAGTCTGTTATAGGACGGAAAGTTTTTCTTGAAAGACAGTCAGTGGCGATCTCGTAGGGGACATGTGAGCGCCCAAAAAAAAAAAAAAACAACTTTCTATCCCCCTAGACCAGGGGTCGGAACCTGTGGCTCTTTTGATGGTCACATCTGGCTCACAGACAAATCTTTAATTATAACGTCTTTTTTTCATTAGACCAGTCCTTGTTTGCGATGCTATGCCAGAGGGGCGCGCAGTAGTAGCGGTGCTTGCAGAGAGAAGAATCAGCACCATTTTACTTACTTACTTAATTAACTATTATCTATTATTTCACAGAGTTTTAACAGCCAGAAACCTGTTAATTGCTGTTCCTGCAACTGCGCGCTCCCATATCTGAGAAAGAGCGTGCAGTTGCAGGATCGGGATGAGTGAGGAAGAAAGGGTGTAGGGGTAGTGGGCACATTGTCATAACTTAAAACACAGAACCCGTCACTCACTGCAGCGTCAGTGTGTGTTTGGCTCCAAATCTGCATATGAGCAGTCTTTCTCACATCTACAGATCATTCAGACCAACCTATGATCACGTTTAATGGATGGAAGACTCAACGCCTGCATGAAGCTGAAACTCGCCACGTATCAACCAGACTAGACCATCAGCAAAACCACCACGCAGCACCAGGAGTCACATTAATGCTGTAACCAACTTCTTGGATCTTTTATTTTGGGAGAGGTGTGCCCCTCCCGAGTTACCCTAGAGACCAGGGGGCGTGGCAAGTTCAGAGAGTATTGTGGATTTTGAGTTGAAGAAGAATAAAGGAGTGGTGAGCAGATTCACTAAATGGCAGACTGAGTGTCCCGAGTTGTTTTTGACTACAGAGTGGCTGATTATTGAACCTTCCCCATCGCTCGGTTACAATGCTAAGAAATACTCATCATTTATTAGCAACAGCATAACAATGTTATTAAAAAGAATCCACAGACTTATTGGACTTTAAAAATGTTCAAATCACATCAAATGCACACATTCACTTGTATTTTTAGTTTTAAACGTATTGTAGCGGACTGAGTTTAACTGGTGGATGTTGGGTCGCGTTATATGTTCCCGAGTTCATTGAACGCATCATGCAGAGATCTGATTGGCCCTCAGTTCTGTCGCTTAGCCTGTCGTTGGGGAGTTTGAACCAATGGGGTTCAGCTATGGGCCGAATAAGGGAAATGGGAGGGCTGATGCGGCAGTGAGGGAATATAAAGTTGGGAGAAGAGCTCTCGTCTCGTCTCGGCGGGAGAGATTCAGGAGTTGTTGAATTAATTGTACGGCGTTTGTTACGGTCTGCAGTAACCAGAATAAAGAACCCTAAAAGAGGTTAAATCTCTGTGCCTCAGTGTGGGAAAGGGACACAACAATATTGTATGGCTCTTTCGAAATTACATTTAAAAATATGTGGAGTTTATGGCTCTCTCGGCCAAGAAGGTTCCCGGCCCCTGCCCTAGACTAAGACCACCCATTTCCGCGTAAAATTAATTCAATTTGCGTCAGGACGCCCCTACTATCCTGTCACCTTGCTGCTATTATGAACGTATGCTGTGTCTGTGTAGAACATGCTGGAGGGGGGCGGGGGTTGCATGCGGGGGAAAACAACGAACACGTAGAGAGGTGGGGGCGGGGCTTAGACTCACCGCTTATGATTCCAGACCCGCAATAAACTAACAGCTGCTTCTTGTTAAAAATCAGTTCTCATCCATACAATTGACATAATGCATTGGGTTTAATGGATTTAAAGAAAGAAAAATAAATAGAAAAAAAGTCTGCATCAAAGTGAATTTGTTTTCATAATCTCACTCATGACAGGCGGAAAAGTCTGTTCAATGTTGTGGAAAATGGACAAAAGATAAAAGGAAACATCACATTCATAAAAAATTAAAATCAATAATTAAATCAATGTCCTGACAGTATTTGGAATCAATACAAGTATTGCCAAATGAACTATAGTGATATATCAGCAAAAACATTTATTGATTTATGTCAAGCATCGCAGTCAAAGCAATATAGAATTTACCCATATTTATCAAACTCATTACTGAAATGCTGCAGTTTCATCCTTTGAACCAGATGGATCTGAATCTAGAGTCAAATATTCTAAGGAAATCATGGATTCACAGACATTTGATTGACTGACCGGCTGCTCTACAATAACTGGTGACCAGGGTTTTATTGTGCAAAAAGTCATAAGGAAGAAAATCCAAAAATGTTTACTGAATTTTGTTCCTCCTTTACTAATTTGTGTTTTAAAAAGTAAACTTAAAAAAAATTCAACACAGATTCAAAATTGGGAGCACATCCTCTCTGACGTCTCCACCTTAAATTTCAATGAGTCCAAGTCCAGATTTACAGACAATCATCTTCATCCACACTGAGGGTCTCAGCTGTTTGGGAGGAAGTGCTGCCAAGTGTCCAGCAGTAAAAAAAAAGACAAGAGAAGTTTAGAAGAACCATTGATGGAGGTTACAGAACTGTAGAAATGAGTCTTCTTTAGTGTTTAATATAATTCAACAGTTTAACTGAACTGTGTTAATAGGGGCGTTTAAATTAGAAAACAGCAGATATAGAAGACTAAATGAACAGAAATGTTACTGATTTGTTTACTTATTGAATTTTGTATTTACATATTTTATTTGAATGAGTTTTATAAGTACATTTTGTACAGAAAACGTTACTGATAGAGTATAGTAGTAGTGTAGTACATGTTCCATACAAATTTATTGGCTCTCAGACACTCACAAGTTGCGTGTGTGTGTGCGTTGAAGTTGCGGCCCTCCCTCAGCTAGACCCTGCCTTCAGTGGCCCCCAGGTAAATTGACTTTGAGACCCCTGCTGTAGGGGATTCAGGGATTGTGGAGCGGTTGTTGTTTCCTTCTGGGTTAAAGTGCAGTTTTGTGTAACCTCCCAAAGAGGAGAAACCCAAAAAAGAAAGGAAAAGCAAAGAGACAGGTGGAAGCCATCATGAGATTCCTTTCAAACAGGAAGTTCTTTGTCATTTCATGCACTAGTTTCATTTAGCTCTAGTTGTTGAACATTCTAGAAACTCCCAAAAACATTTTCTGTCACTTTGAAACCATATGGGGCTGCATGTTTCCAGGACGCTGACTTACCAATAGAACTTGGGATTTCCTTTGCAGAATCCTTCTCTGTGTGTTTTCCTTTGTTTTTCTCCCCAAAACCTAAAGCAGAGATTTTTGCTGAGCTGCAGAACAAACGTCTGACTGCTTTAACCGCCGTTGATGGTTTGTTGTGTTTCCCTCTATAGCTGCTATGGTCTTGGTATGGTTGCTAGGTAACGCTGTCTTTGATGATGATGACGTCAGAGTGGCCTCTAGAATGGACTTTTTTCTTGTGGAACCAGGAGCTGTAACCTTTAGGGCACTAGGACCCAGAAAGAGGTCCAGGCAGTGACGGTGTTCAGTGACGTCACTCCTCAGTGACGGACATGCTGTACACAGCAGACTGCAGACCAGCCCACACCAGCAACACCATAGTGAAGTTTGCAGACGACACTACTGTGGTGGGGCTGATCTCTGGGGACGACTAGACGGCCCACAGAGACAAAGTCCTGAAACTGTCCAGGTGGTGTCAGGCTAACAACCTCATCCTGAACACCACCAAGACCAAGGAGATCATCCTGGACTTCAGGAAGAACAGAGCAGATCCACCCCCACTCTACATCGATGGAAACTGTGTGGAGAGGGTCCACAGCTTCACCCTCCTGGGCGCCACCATCTCTGCTGACCTCACAGGGTCTAACAACACCATCAGTAAGGCTCAGCAGCTCCTGCACTTCCTGAGAAGACTCAGGAAGAACAATGTGAACCAGGAGCTGCTGGTAACCTTCTACCGCTCAACCATTGAGAGCATCCTGTCCTCCTGCATCACAGTGTGGTTCTCCCACTGCACTGAAGCAGAACGGCAGAGCCTCCAGAGAGTGGTAAAGACAGAAGAGGATCATCGGCTGCCCCCTCCCCTCACTGAAGGACATCTACCAGTCATGCTGCCTCAGCAGAGTGACTGACATCATCACTGACTCCACCCATCCTGCTTTCTCTCTGTTTGAACTGCTGCCCTCTGGAAGGAGGTACAGGTCCATCAGAACCAGGACAAACAGACTAAGGAACAGCTTTTTTCCACAGGAAATCACCATACGGAATACACACACTTCCACCAACCACACCCACTCTGACTTTTTACAAATGCTAAATCTCTGACTACACATGTGTGCAATATCTTGACTTCTGTGCAATAACACAATATCTACTATGCTGCGCTCACAGCAACTCGACTCATTCCATTCTATTTTGTCCATACATATTTAATATTTAACAGTTTCTGTACATATTGTTCATTTTTTGTTAGAGATGTAAATACAGTTTATTCTATTTTATTTTATTTAACTTCATCACTTCAAGGCTGCTGAAATTTCATTGTATCCCCATCTACAATGACAATAAAGACTCCAGCACTGACAGACAGACAGACAGACAGACAGGAAGTCTCCTGGTTTTTCTGCTTCAGAAGGTTTTTGGGAAACTGCAGAGTTTTCTTTGTGGAGCTAAAGAGCTGCTGTCAGTCTGCTTTGGTCCATCAGGAATGAAGGTCAGGACTGAGAGGAACCTGAAGAAAGTGACTCTTCATCATCTGCTGCTGAAGAAGACAGAGGAAGATCCACTGTGAGAGCAGCTGCAGAAAGCTTTCTGCTGTTTTTCTCCTCTGAGAGAGTTTGGAGTTCCCAGCAGTTTGAGTGGAGCTGAAGCAGCAGAGCTGAAACAGACGTTCTTCTGCTCCCATTCAGCATGAACGGACAGATCCACTGAAGGCCGGCCTGAAGCTCTGGCTTCCAACACGTCTGCATGGATCCAAGCGTGTGCAGTGTGTGCTGACATGCTGTTCTCTGAGGAACATGTTGGTGTCTGACTGGATCTGAGGACACAAACAGCTGCTGACATCTGAGAGGGTCAAGCTGCAGAGTGGCTCCTCAAAGCTCACGTCTCTGTGACAAACATGATGCTGCTTCTGTCTGTGCTCCACCACTAAAAGGACTGTCCAGAGTTGGTCCTGATCCGGTTCTAGTCTTTCTGGCTCCAACTTCTCTTTCCTGTCAGGAACCCTTCATGTTCTCTGCCTTCCTCACATTTCTGTCTTCTCTCTGGGCTTGAAGCCCAAAAGGAGCTGAAAGCTGCTGACTTCAGTCTGATCCCATGTTCTGGATCATCCGTGTTCCTGAAACACGCTGCTGGACCCGTGATCAGAGGAACCCAGGAACCGGAGAACTTCCCAGAACATGCAGACACATGTGGAACTGTTCTGATCATCTGTGTGTGTTGACAGTGAAGGAGAGCTTTGTCCTTCAAGAACTTCATCTTTGAAAAAACTTTATTGACTCTGACAGAGTTTCAGTTTGAATCCATGTGGTTTTCATTCTTCCATTGAAGTTGTCTCCAGAAACTAAAGATCTGCTGAATCAATGCTCCTCTGAGAACTTTGGAGCTTTTCTCTGCATCTGTTCCACACTTGAATGTGCAGAAGATCAAAGCGCCGGACGCTCTGAGCTTCAGCGTTCCAGTCAGCAGCTGCTGAACCAAAGCCAGCAGCAGGTGAGGATCTGGGCCTCAAAGATGAATGGAAGAAGGGATGGAGTCCCAGTGTTGAAGACATCAGCTGGAGAAGCTCTGAGGCTCTTTCAGGTGGGCGTGGCAGCGCTGCTGCTTTCCAGCAAACCAAGCAAACTGCAGCATCTGTGATCTGAGAGGCTGTTGGTGAAGAAGAGCATCATCAGCATAGAACTGTGGGCCGTTTGGCTTCAGAAGAACAGCTTCATGATGTGGAAAGAATCTGTGTCCTTCAACAGGTCCAGAAGATCCCAAACATGGAAACTGGAAGCAGTTTGGATTCCGGTTTCTTCCTGAACTTTGAGGATCCAAATGCTGAAAATGGAAGCTGACAGAAAATGCAGCAGACTTTACCAATGTGCTCAGAACACTAGAACATCCACAGAAGAAGAAAACACTGTTCTAGTGGAACATCTACAACTTCTGTCCATGATTCAGAGGAACTGCAGAAAGATGACTCCTCCCCCTTTGGGATTAGTCAAATGTAGAAAAGTGATCAGCACAGCTCAGGGATCTGGAGCTGGTCTAGTTTCTCCAGGAATCATCAGTCTGAAAAAAGAAAATTATAGACTTTAGAATCCTTCATTCTAGGATTGAAAGTCCAGGAAGAATATTGTGGACCTGAAGATGCTTTGATCTAAATGCTTTAGACTCGAAAGAGGATTGTCCCATTTGACTGATGGTCGTCCACATAAAGCAGTTTTTAATCTCATTTCAGACTTACCTTAATTTTAGGTTACTTTCAAAACACTTTACTTCCTGGTTTCATTGACAGCAAATGTTCCTAAAGATCTGACCCCCTAAAAGCTCCAATAGCAGCTCAGCAGAAACTCTGATCTTTCTTCTCCTTGCAGCTCTTGATGTGGAGGGGCGGAGCCTGAAGAGGAAGCATCTTTTTGCAGGTGGTGCTGCAGCTTTGGGCATGTTTTCCAACTCTTTAGCTTCTGCCTTTCATGGAGTCGTGTCCCTCTGTTCTTGGAAAGGAGAAACGTGCAGAGAACTTTTCCCATTTCCACTCCCTCCTTTCAGCTGCTGCCCACTGTTCCCCTCTGAATCAGGAGGGAGGAGTTCTCATCTGTTCTGCCCACCCCCATCTAGAAAGACATCAGCACCACCTGAACATCCCAAAGCTCTTTTCCAACCCATTTCTACTGAGAAGGAACCAAACACATGAAGATTAGAACAGCTGGAACAGGATGAGGGGGAAGGCTAAAGATTCAAGTCTGTTTGTGAGTCAAAGATATAATGAAGACAGAAATCAATAGAAAACACAGAGTTGATTCAAAAGAGCATTTATTAGATCCAAACAGGCTGCAGGAATTTTACAGACAGCTTTCAGTTTGAAGCCTTTTGACACTAAGATGCAGTTCTGCAAACAGCCAGCAGGTGTCTCCCTTCTCCCTCCTGCTTCAATGCGGTTGGTGTTGTTGCAGCAGCTGCATCAAAGTGATTCTCTGCATCCAGAGGCTGTCATTCCTCACTAAGATCCACTCTGTTCATTCATGTCCTCTGGAGAAAACAGGCTTTATGCTCAGCAAGTTTCTACTAGTTTAGACATTCTAGAAAATGAGGAGATTCTACTGGATTCAGATGAAACTTCTTTAAAACTGCAGCTTAAAATGCTGTCAGCATGAAAAAGAACAGAGTTTTACCCACAAAACACCAAAGAAAAAGGAAGTTCAGGCAGAAAACTGTGGAAAACATCAATCAAAGCAAAACTCTGAGTCTTTTAAACTGCATGAGTCAATATTTGATCATCAACAGAACAGAGATGATAGAAAAATGATTCAACTGAGAGACTTTTGTTCACTAACTGAGATCAGACGGGATTTCTGCTCCAAAAACTGACTTCAAAGGACTTGAATCCAAACCAGTGAGTCATGTGACCACAGCGTTTGTCTGTGTCTCCACTATGAACATTCTGGTCACATGACCATGTTGGAGGTTTCTGAATGAAACTCTGTGTTTGTTTGTCAATGAGAGTTTCTGGAGAACAGAAATCAAGTGTGAAACATCTGGAACCAGAATCTAGTGATCCAGAGTTCTGGTTCTGTCCCTGTTCCAGAGACAGAACCAGGATCCAACGCCTGACTGTGTTTTCCCCTGACCCACACATAGATCTGTCATCCAGAAATGTTCTGTCTGATCAATGATTCCCTCAATTCTTGATTGGTCCATCCCAAACTCACATCTGTCCATCAAATGGAGATCAAAGAAGAAAGTGATGATCTAGAAAAGAATCTGTTTGTCTGCAAGTCTGTTTTTCTCCAGATCCTGGAGCTGCTGAACATCTGAATCCAACCCATGTTTCAGATCAACACTCCAAGTTAGAATGAGAAGAGGAAGTGCAGTTCTCCATCAGTCCACCAGGGGAGCTGCAGCACAATAACTGTCCCATTCAGATTTTACCTGCATCATGTGATTTTATGGTTGAACATTTTAACAACAAACTTCAGTCAGCCATTGGTGCTGTTGGTTCACTTAAACCAAAAACTGTGAAAATTTAAGTGACAGCACCCTGGAAAAAGAAGCAATTTGAGCAATGAAACGTGAATGCAGGACAGCGGAGAGGCGTGGAGAAAAAGGAAATTACTATACATCACAAAATTGTTTAAAAACAGCAAATGATTTACAGTCATGCAATAAAAAAGCTAGAACTCTCCACTTCTCAAACTTAATCATCCAAAACAAATATGACCCTAAAGTCCTCTTTAAAACCCAATACTAGTAGATCTAGTCTTTTAAATAAAAAAGGTGTTGATTTTAGTGAATCTACAATGTAATTATTAGAAGAAACACTGGGAGGTTTTGTCCTGGTTGATTGATCGAGTTTTCTCCCAGTTAAAGCCACCTATCTGCCTTTTAGACCTAATCGCTCCATCGCTGTTTTATGACTTCTTTGAGCTTTTGAATATAGTAAATGACTCTCTTCAGACAGGTGTTTTCCCTGCTGCCTTTAAAAAAGCAGTGGTGAGGCCTTTTCTAAAGAAGTGTAACTTGGATCCAAACAACTATAAAAATTCTCGGCCAGAATCCAACTTACCATTTTTAAGTAAAATGATTAAAAAATGACATTCTTGAATGATTTAATTCAGTTTGATCATTCATTCATTCCTTCATTTTCCACTTTTTATCCCTTTCAGGGTCATGGGGCTGCTGGAGCCTATCCCGGCCACTTGTGGGCGAAGGCAGGGGGTGCCCTGGACAGGTCACCAGTCTGTTGCAGGGTAGAATGTCCACAATCACACATCCATTCACTCTCACACTCACCACCTATGGGCAATTTAGAGTTACCAATAAACCTATGAAGCATGTTTTTGGACGGTGGGAGGAAGCTAGAGTTCCCAGAGAGAACCCATGCATTCACGGGGAGAACATGCAAGCTCCACACAGAAAGGTCCCCCATTGATGTTCTGGTTCAGTTCTCCCAGCTGGGACTTGAACCAGGGGCCTTCTTGCTGTGAGGCAAGAGCGCTAACCACTGCGCTATTGTGCAGCCTAATTCAGTTTGATGAGTTATTAAATAGAAATAACATCTTTGAGAAGTATTTGAGTATTTTAGTATTATTAATTATTATTATTAATTATGATAATAATTATAATTAATAATAATTATTATTATTAATTGTTGTTTGTTGAACTGGGAAGAGAAGGGATACTGTGTGTGTGTGTGTGCGTGGGGGGGGGTGTAAAAGGGTGATTCGAGAGGAGGGGGGGTAGAATCGTGAAGCAGCATGTTGCCTTACAAGTTGCTGGATGTTTACAATCATTACAGTCAGGTTTATACATAATATAAATCCAAAGGGGGCGGGACCTGTTCACACACACACCCAAATGCCACAAACATACCTGTTGGCTCCAAAAATGCCCTCATACAAAACCAGTCAACATGTACAACTGATGTTCGCACATGCATACTTATGCATTCGGACCGGCCCATGTGAAATTTTGAAATCATGTGAAATCTGTACAAAGGTGACATAGCACCTGTGCTCGAGTGGGACTTTATATTCTTTTAAAGTGAATGATGGAATGTAAAAAGAACGAGGGAGTGTCCAGCCATCCCCACACCAAGACCCCGCCGCGGCAGCAGCGGACCCCCCCCAACACCTGCACCACAGCAGATAGAGAACAACCACCCGCCGAACAATCATATCTGCCCCCTGCCCAGGGCCGGCATACCACCACGGGGGCCGCCAAAGCCAGAGAGCAGGGAGGACAGACAGTTCAAGCCCCGCCCAACCAGGAGAGAAGCCCCCACGCCGCGCCGGTAAGGCACAACGTGGCCTACTGTTTTTTGAATTACATATGCTGCCACTTCAGGACATCAGTAGGAAGAATTGCATTTGTTTTCATAGCTATGCTGATGACACTCCACTCTACTTTGCTTTGTCTCCTGATGACAAGGAATCGGTCAACATGCTTTTAAATTGCATTACAGACATTAAGTCATTGATGGCAGAGAACTTTCTACAGCTCAACCAGGACAAAACATAGGTTTTAGCAGTGGTTGGCCGTCAAGGCCTTCAAAACCTTCTCTGATGGCCTAAAACAATAGCTGTATAATGTGTTAATTATGTTTTGTCCATGGATACTCATAAATTTATTCCAAATGGTTTGTCCATTACATTTTATTGTGTTTATGATGGTAATACTGCTTCAATATTGAGTGATATTTCTCCCACCACGTTGCACACAAAACTTTCTAAGTTGCAAGTGAAAATATTAAATGTTTGCTTTTCAATCATTTTTTATGCTGCTTTGATATTTTTACCGTATTTTCCGGACTATAAGTCGCACCGGAGTATAAGTCGCACCAGCCCAAAAATGCATTATAAAGTAGAAAAAAACACAGATAAGTCGCACTGGACTATAAGTCGCATTTTAACTTTCACAACCTTATATGACACAATCATAGCAGACTGTTTATCTAATAATTTCACAGTAATTTTTTCTCAAACTTATTTATTTATTTATTCTTTTCATGAAGCATCATTGTCCAACTAATACTCTGTTTTCATCCTGTATTTGTAGAAACAGTTGTCATTTTCATTGCATTTCTGAATCTATGAAATCATTGGAAAATAGAATATTATGTTGTTAGCCTTCAAGATCTTACTGTAAAAAAAAGGTTTGCTGATTCTCTGAGTCACTTAACATCCTCTTAACACTTAACATACCTCAAACATCAAATTGACCCAGAAACATCATCTCTGTTCCTCACAAATGAACATAACAGGAGGGTCAACAATGTATTTATTTCAATTTATTTCTAATATAAGTCGCTGCGGAGTATAAGTCGCACCCCTTGCCAAACTATGAAAAAAAGTGCGACTTATAGTCCGGAAAATACGGTATTTTGCTTTCAATTTTTTTCTTGCTTTCATAAACATTTTTTTTGCTTTCGAAAATGTTTTTTGCCTTTGCAAAACATGTTTTTGCATGCGTTGTGTCAAATCTTGCTTTTGTCCTATCTTTGATTTTGCTAAATTAAGTTTAAATTTGACATGACCAAACTGCCATCAAACAGCTGCTGATTGGTCCAGATTCTAACCAATCAGGTGTCTCTGTCTCATATTGACGGTGCTTGGAGGCAGACATGGACTTTGGACTTTGTGTGGGTTCTGTTCTAACGGGTTTCTGCCGTTTTCAACCATTCTGGCCTTTTTCTCTCAGAGTAAAACCCAGAAGGAGCAGCAAAGCAGCTAAAATCAAACAAAGTTTAGTATTTATTTCTGTCAGTGTAGTGATGAACGTGTTTAAAATGTCTGCAGCAGAGAAGAAAATGTCCGAGCTCCAACTCTGTCCAGCCGGAAGAAGTTAAACTTTTTAAGATTTGTATCTGAACTATTGTTTTATTTTAATCAATAAATGTTGAAATATTAAGAGAAAATAGCATTTTTTATGACTAATACTTTTTAACTTTGGACAAATGTTCACGAGTTCTAAAACATGAGACACTGTGAAAATGATAATAAAAGTTAAAAATGCTTCTTCTGTTAAATATATTGAGTCTCCTTTGGTGAGCTATCATTCTTTTGCTTATTATTGCTGTTCATCTAGTCCCAAACACATGTGCAGCATTAAATAATATGTGGTGTAAATCTTTTATTGTTTTTGTTTTAACGAACAGATCTTAAAGAAAATCAAAATTTTTGTTCTGCAGGAATCACAGATCACAGACAGGCCTGTTGATTTAATGTCAGCAGATAAACTTTACAGTTTCAGGAGATCCTCAGCCATAAATTCACAAATCTGACTTAATAAAAATTAACCAAAGCTAAACAAAGAAATAAAGTATGAATTATTGTTAAATTTATTTTAAAAAATGAAAGCGACTTCATCCAAAAAGACAAAAATGAGGGTAAAAAGAGCTGGTTTGGTTTCTGAGTCTCAGTAGCAGACACTATGTTAGATTCATATGGCTATTTGATTGGTTATAATCTGGACCAATCAGCAGCTGTTTGATGGCAGTTTGGTCACGTCAAACCGAAACTTAACTCAGCAAAGATAGGAAAAAATTGAGACACACAATGCATGCGAAAACTTTTTGGGCGATAGCAGTGGCAGTCATATCACGCTAAGTCTCGCTCAAAGTAGTCAGCAAAATCAAAGATAGGACAAAAGCGAGATTTGACACAACGCACGCAAAAACGTGTTTTGCAAACGCAAACACATATTTGAAAGCAAAAAAAAGGTTTTGAATGCAAAAAAAAAAAAGAAATTGAAAGCAAAAAAAAAATGTCAAAGCAGAATAAGAAATTATTGACAAAATAAAAATTTATTGAAGAGCAAATATCAAATATTTTCACTTGCAACTTAGAAAGTTTTGTGTGCAACCTGGTGGCAGAAATATCACTCCATACTTCCAGAAAGACATATTTTTACATTGGAGCTTTTAACAAATCGCATTTCAGCTGTCCTTTGTTGCTAGGCAGTGTCAGAGCTAAACAGGCCTTCTCAACCTGTTCTGAAGGGCTCCCTAATGCAAAATCAATGACGGAAATTAATTTCCTTCAACCAATCAGATTTTGAGTTGTTGTTAGCAGGGCCTTCTAGCAGGCTTGGGCAACAACACAGTATTCAGACCTCCTGATTTGTTGTACTCTCTTAACTATTTGGGAAAGCACAATGAAGCAGCAAGTGCACAGGGAAATGGAGTTTCATAACGAAAAGGTGAAGAAAAACAGAGAAATCTTAACAAGACAGGTAGACTGTGTCATTTTTGGGGAAAGGACGAACTTTCATTTCGGAGACACGATGAAAGCGCTGGATCCAGCAACAGAGGAAACTACTTGGAGCGCCTTCCTCACATTGCTGAGAACAACACGGATTAGTATTGGAACTTATCCCGTCTACTAATAAGGTGTTTAGTGGGACTACAGGTAGAATACAAATCGAACTGATCAGTGCAATTGCTAAAGTGATAGAAGAAGAAATCAGAAATGATGTGAAAAGAGCACTGTTTTTCTCTGTGATCGTGGATGAGATGACAGACTCGAGTAACGCTGGACAGCTGCGAGGGTGAGTGAAATGATAAATATCATAAATAAATAATATTCCAAATATACGTGGTTATTTTCAATGTTTTTTGCTAGCTGTAAATGCTAAGGAGATTTGTTTACTGTTTTGTTTATTCAGTTTATTAAGAGGCATTTATTGCGGCTACAGGAATTTTCAATAAGCAAAGCTGGTTTCTGCATTGTATGATAATGAGGGGTTGAGTGATTCAGATGTAGCACTACTGAAGGCACAGGTGTGTAATGCACAGTCTGCCACTGGGTTTTAGTAATTGGTTCTGAAGACAAGAGAGAGTTATTTTATCTAAACTAAAAAATAACAAAACTTCTCAGTGTGTGGGGACACTTGGGCGTTATTCTTGAGTCTAAGATGAACTTCATTTCACAAATAAATAAAAATAACAAATACAGGATTTTATCATTTTAAAAATATTTTCCAGAGTCCGCCTATTTCTCTCTCTTGCCAGCACGGAAGTGCTACTGAAATATTTTATTTTCAGCAGATTAGATTTTTGTAATGCCCTCCTCTCTGGTCTTCCCAAAAAGAAGGATACCAAACCATTTGCTGAAGAATTCAGCCACACATGTAATGACAAGGACCAGGGGGTGGGAACACATTATACTGATTTTTAAAATCGCTGCATTGGGTCTCTATGTAATTCAGAATTTTTTGCGGGCATTGTATGGTTTTTAGACAAAACATTTGTTTAATGTCTTACCTTTTAATTTTAAAATTTGATTATGTTTTTATGCAAAGCACTTTGAGTAGCACGAGTTGGAAAAGGGCTATAGAAATCGAGTTTGATTTGATGCTGAGAGAGACAGTGGAGCTCTCAGAGCTGCAGAAGGAACTGCTGCAGCTCTGACACTCATCTCCACTTCTTCTGATTCCTCCATCACTCTGCTCTCCACCTCCCAGAAACACTGTCCAGTCACAACATCTCTGCAGACCATTGGGAGGAAAAGAGACTTAAGTCCGTACACCTGTAAAAATAATGATAAAATAAAAAGCTTCTTTAAGAAGCTGCAGCTTCACAGGAAACTCTGCATCTTTGCTATCAGACTAACTTCAGAACTAAACATCCGGAAGCAACTGGACTGACTCCAACCCTCTACTGACCTCAGAGTCTGCAGTTTGGAGTTTGGACTCTTCACCAGAGACTGGAGCTGCTGAACATCTGATGACTGAAGGTTGTTGTAATCCAGGTCCAGTTCTGTCAGGTGGGACGGGTTGGACTTTAGAGCTAAGACCAGAGCAGCACAGCTAGTCTTTGACAAACTGCAGCTCCACAACCTGAATCCAGAACAAAGAGTTGAGTTTAGAGACAAAGTTCATGTTTTTCCTCCTTCACTTCTTCTAAAGAGTTAAGAGCTGAAGAAGATCAGAAAGTTTAGAAAAAGTCCAAAGATGTGAAGCAACAGCAGCAGATCAGAAGAGTCCAGCAGAAGCAGAGAAGAACATTCAGGAACATTCAGGACAACATGCAGCTGCTTCAGGAAAGAAGTCCAGATGTGTGAAAGTCAAACATCAGCCTGTGGCTGCATCCAAACCAACTGATGTTTCTGCAGCAACAGCAGAAAAACTCCACTTCCTCTTTCTGCTCAGCTCTTCTCCAAACAGCACTGAATCATGGGAGAATTTCAGCAGCATGATGCTGGAAAGTCTTCATCCCAGTTGTCAGGAGATGAGCTTCCAGTCCTTCTCTGCTGCAGCCCTTCAAGCAGAGACTTTCAGCTCCAACAGATCAAAGCAGAAAGAAGAAGGAAGTGATTGGGAAGAGTCAGCAGCAAATGTTGGACATTGATCCCTGATCCATGACTTCAGCTCTGAATGAAGAGTCAGAAGCTGCTGGGAGCTTTGATGGATTATGTGATGATGTTTGTGGATGAAAAGGTGAGGATGTTTGTGGAGGATGTGTCTGTCAGAGCAGCATCCAGCTGCAGCATGACTCTGTCACTGTCTGCTCACAAACATCAGCCGCTGGACTCTCAGCTGCATCTGCTGAAACACAGCAGCAGGACTCAGAGTGCATGTGAGCGTTGAAGGAATTTATATTTTTTGGTAATTTCATTAGGGTTGTCAGTCTTAAATTTTTATTACAGTGAAGATAAGTAATTTGCTGAAGTGTGTGCTTTAACATCCTTTCAACTCTGAAGTTGCTTCCTATAGTTGCATATGTGAGAGGTGTCAGGAATGCAGCTATAATCTCAACCCCCCTTCAGGAGAAAACGGTCTTTGATCTTCTGAGGCCATTTGGTTGTTGGTCTGACTTGGATCATAAATCAATCATCTCAATCCCTGGGAACCGCCACAGGCATCTGCTCCCGTGTGAAGAACAAAGCTCTAGGATTGACTTCCTGCGGTGACAGTTCCTGCCACCCATGGGGATTCCGTACCGTGTCTATCTGTGAGGTTCCCCCCAGAGACCAGATGCTGTGATTCTAAGGATGGGCTGAAGGAAGTAGGCGGGCTCCTCTGTCAGCCAATCTCTAGCGACCAGAGGCGGAGATTCGGCGGCCATCTTGCTCCTGGGGGAGGATGTTCTGACCACACGTTTAAAAGTCTGAACTCAAGGAACTTTCCTGTGTCTCCAGACAAGCTGCATGTGAATTCGGAATGTAACCTCTTGCGTATTGCAGGCCTTGATTTTGGACACCCAGATCGATCTGTTTTTACTCTGTTTTTAGAAATATTGTTAGGGAATAAATTTGTTAAACTTAATCCGGCCGAATCCCGTGGTTTTCTCCTTCTCGACTTTATTGAACATGCAACAAGGAAAGTAATCTCCAAGCGACAGATTATATTTTCCAACATTTATGGTGACCCCGACGTGATAAAGTGGGGAAGAATCGCGGGATCGCAACGCGGGTAAGAGGACCGATAGTGGTTTATTATGAGATTTCTGAGACTTTCGGCGAAAAGTCGGTGACGCTTCCCCCCACGTGCTTGACTTCCCTCGAGGCCTCACAAACAAAAGGTAAAGCAGGAACCTGTTCGTAAATTCTGCATATCGTTTACGTTATTCTTTTAGTGAATAACTCAAATTGTGGGGAAGTGAAGTATGTGGACGGCATAGCGCACCTGTATAAGTTTTGTGGTTCACCCTCCTGAAACAGCAAATTGGACTGAGGAAATTTATGAAAATTAGAGCTGAGCAAATTGTGCAGGTTTTGTGTCTGTTTAGCCTGTCAAAATTGAATAAATAGTAAATTGGGAGCGTGTGATATTTGGATTACGTTAAAATTAACTAGGTTTGCGTCTGTTATTGAGCCTGTGAAGAAACCCGTTCACGAAAAACAGTGTTAATATAGGAACTAATTTTGCGCGTTTTAGGATTTTCGGAAAAACCAGGAAGGCGGCGAACCTTCACAAATTATTTTTAATGCGTAGAGAAACCACAGAGGGATTCACAGTAAAAATGAAAGGTGCACTAGACAGAAGAAATGAGGTAACCGGTGAATTTTCTTTTGACGACAGACTTGAGGACGCTGACGACTTGACTTGACAACAGCGGTGAAAATGGCTTGAATGAGGATGAATGGGATGAAATGTATGCGATTTTGGAAAGAATGGGATGAAAGAGTGTTTGAAATTTGTGCATTTTAACTGTATTTTCCACATTTCCCTGTGTATTGTCTGCTCTACGGACGCAGCCATCTTGTTCATCATGTTTACATCGAACGGACCAATGACGGGACGTTTTACTTGTTTTCGAATGTGTAGACGACTGTGATTGGTTTTGTCTGTACCACGTGGTAAGCGTGACGGAGTCCTAGCCAAAATGGCGTTGGCTGTGATTGGCTTTGTTAGTACCATGTGGTCGGCGAGACGCGTCCCTGACGACAAAATCTGGCGGAACGTGCTGGATTCTTTCACGATGAAAATTTGAAGAGTTTGGGAGGTAATTTGCGGTAAAATCATGGTGGGGATCGTTGTTATCGAGCGTGGTCATGACCTCGGTTGTAGGACGTCGTTTAAAAACAAGTTTCACTGGGTTTTCGGTTCGCCGAAAAAGTTTTTTTTTTGTAGCGCGGCGCCTCCGACGGGAGCCTCTGCCTCAACGGCGAGATGGCTGCATGCATGACTGCTGCAACCCGTCTCTGTTCGAACAAAAACAACTTTCTCTCTGTTCCCCAAAGCTTTTCAAAAAACATGGTAAGGTAGTATCGGTCTAATACATTTTGTGTAAAATAATTTTGCAATTATTTCGGTTTTCTTATTGTGAATACATGTCTCTAATTTGTTTGTATGTCCTAATAACCGCGATTAAGTTCAGCTTTGTTCGAAGAAGTATTATTGACATTTTTAATTTGTTTAATTTAGTTTTTCTGTTTGTTTTAATCTCGTGCACTGCTGTTTGAATGAGAAGCGAATGAGTGGCGGTTTTGTTTGTTTGAATCATAATCAATAGTATTTGAAAAGTGTTATCAGAAAATAACTGAGATGGGAAAATGGACAAAGCAGTGAAGTAAAGCTAGAAATGAAAGCCATTGTAAGTAAAATGGAGGGTCTGTGGACATGGACAGTGCAGGGTCTGGTAGAACAGGAGAAGAGGGAACATGAATGTTAAAACGCTAGTTATGAACGATTCATTTCAGTGAAATGGTTTATTTTTGTTTGTGTAAGGTACCTAATTTGTTGTGTTATGTCTTTTGCAAAAACGGTTAAAAGTTGTTGTCTTTGTATTGATTGTCTGTGTTTTAGAGTGTGAATAGTGTTTTTGGTTAAATAAGGAAAAGCTTAAATTGTGGGATTTTGTTGCTTTTAGTACTTCTCCAAATTTCTTTTTCTTGAACAGTAAGTCCTGGTACAGTAAGTAATGGTAAGTCAAAACAATTTGTCTTTGTTTCTTGATTAAGAGTGAATGATTAGCGGCTGGAATGCATGTAAGACAATATATTTTCCAAAGACTTTGCTCCATGTCCGTCATGTCGGACAAAGAAAATTTTAGGGATTTTTCCCTTTGCTGGTTTTCATTACTGATCAACTGACGGTGTTGGAGACGGTGAAGACTGAACATGACTAATACATTTCTAAATCTCTTTCCAAGCAGAAGAGCAGCCCCCCCTGACATCTCATAAAACTTTAGGCAGAAAACCCCCTTCTGCTTTGTGGGTGAGTGACAAAAGGCGCAGAAGTTTACCATCCTCCGCAGCTCTCTACCTTCACAGGAGGGAGCCGAGTCAGCAGTGACTGACCCCCAGAGCACATTTGAAGAAACAGGACAGGAGAGAGGGGGAGGTTGAGCAACTGAAGAAAAACAATTCTTTACCCTGCTGAAATGATTCACACAGGATAAAAGGTGTTTTAAAAAAGAAAAGGAAACTAACATGAATTTTGACTTTTGATGCCCTCAGAGACAGCAGTAATGACGTGTCATGCTCAGCCATTCGGAGGCCGAAACAGGAGGACGGGTGGAAAAATCCTGGGAGAAGCAGGCCACCCAGGGGACCCCAGCAGCAGTTGGAAATGGCATCTATGGCGCTCTGAACCCTGACAGCCCACAACGAGGTGCCCAACAGCAGAATGTACAGACCAAGAGGCAGAGGGTCTGGAGGAAAAATGAACAGTACCCATGACCACTCCAAGCCCTCCTCCACCGTGGCGAGGACCACAGGGCAAGTCGGACAACACCACTTGATGCAGGAGCCATTGTCTTTTTCAAGCTCAAAGGTAACCACTGATGAGTCTACTGGACACTCTACCTGCTCTGACAAATGAACAAATGACTCCTCAAAACCTGCAAAAGACCATCCGACTGACTTTTGACCAGATGGTGGAACATTCATGCGTGCATTCACCAAACACGCCTGTGAATCTGTTGGGATGGGACAGTCTTGTCAAAACAGGAGACAGCAGACTGGATGCCATGCCGGACACCACAGCCGACCCCCACTGCAGACATGTAAAGGGCCCTGAAACGCCAGGTGGTTTCGTTAATTTCAGGTTTGAAGCCTGGACTCCTGTGTTGGAAGCCTCCGAATGGTCTGACCTGTACCTCCATTATGACAGAGAGCATGATTAACAGTAAGAAGTATTTCAGCAGGTAGAAGACCACACGTGGCATTTGAACTACACTGACATATATTAACCCTGAGGGCGAGCGGCTTATTGTGCATTCATACACTCACAAATGCAATGATACTAGCTGTCAGACACAGCTGTATCCCACATAGGATTAGACTAAGCAGGACATTAACAACACATTGGTTAAATTGTGTTTTTTCAGGTGTTCACTTTCCTCCCTCAATAAAAATGTACAGGTTAATTTTGCCGTTCAACAACTGAGCAGAGAGGAGACGGCTCATGAAGATGCAGAGGTGATGTTAAAACGCTCTCTGATGCTTCATGGTCCACAGGTTCAGTTGATGTTGGTTCATTCTTCATCGTCCCCCCGGTGGTGATTCAGGTAACTGCAGGAGCACAGATTTTTAGATCTCAGTGCAGCTGATTGAAAGATGCAGATGAAGGAAACTCAGTCTGGGCTGTAGAACTATAGTCTCATTGAATATTCGTATTCTTCATGGTGTACTTCTTTGAAACCGGTTTTAAAAGTAGATGGATTGCATATGATTTAAGCTAATGTTAATTTGAGTTGATGACGTCACCATTATTATAAAACCTATACGTCCCTGATCCATATTGCATGCTGTCACCTTTAACCTCACAAGGTGTGTTGTTTGTTGCTATTGCTTTAGCACAGGTTTTCTTTTGCATTCCATTACATAAAAATAGCAGACAATTGTTCGCATTATAGTACAGAGGGGTTCATAAAATACTTCTGGCATTTTTTTTAATCACTGTTTAAAGTCTCTCTGACAGAACATTATGCTATAAGAGGTTTGTGTTTTCATGATGTAGGCTGATGACCTCCTGCTGGCAGCACCAACTGCTGAACTCTGCCTGCAATTAATGAAAGATCTTCTGTTGCAGCTGTATTATTTCTTCTTGTGACCTTGCCTTTTACAGGAGCGTGGACAGGACGCCTGTTCACCTTATCGATGCACCAAACTGTTTATTGTTTTTATGTTCTTGCTTTACATTTAATTTGTTTTATGTGTTTGTCCTGGAGCTTAGCCCCAGGCCAAGAGAGGGAGGTAGACAAAAGAGGTCTTAATGATTAAAAGAAGGACATTATTTTATCATTATCGTTTAAATGTAATTTTCTAGAAAGAATGTTTAAATAGTAACACAGATTGATCATTTAGAAAGAATGTTTAAATAGTAACACAGATTGACCATTTTTAAAATTTTAAAGCTTTGTGTGTCTGTTCATCTGATTTTTTTCTCATCCACAGCAAGAATGAGTAGGTTCTACGACTGGGTCATTAGACAACAGCCCATAATAAACTTTTTTCTTTTTCTTGAATTTGTATTTTCCCCACTTGTGTTCTTCATAAAACAGCACGAGGGGAAGCAGACCTTTGAGAAGAGAAATGTGGTGGACCCTTTTCCATCATATTTTCTCTTACTGCGCATGCGTAAATTGATTCTTGTCTCATTGTTTTTTGTGTTTTATTGTTTTTTTATTTTTTAATTTCCTGACCCTAACACTAACAAAAACTTAGACCCACAGCAGAATCATCTTGGCAGAACAGTACCACAGCAGTGGACACCCCAAGTCCTTTTGCAGCCGTTCTGTTGTATCACCATGTGTCACATCTCTAATAACAGGCTTATTGAGAAGTCCATAGGAGGCCAGGTCCAAGCTTGCCAGAGCTTGTGGGACATGCAGAAGGAGGACGCGAGTGTTCGAGGCCCGGAATGACCTTTTTTAGACTTTGTTGCATTTTATAAAATTGCTTACTGTTATGTTTGACAATTTTTCTTTTTTCTTTTCATCGTCTGTGTGATTTCGTTCTGCTTTAACATTTCTCAATTCCCCCCCTTAATTCCAGGTGTTCCTTTTCCTTACAGGAAGTGCTATTTTATTGTCTTTATCTTTTACTTTTCAGAATAATTTGAATTTGTATTCGTGCTTTTTCTTTATTTACTATTTTATGTCTTGTTCTTTGTAAACGCCAATGTGCCAAAGATCCAATGAAGCATGAGTGTCCTTAGGGACGGTCGCCGATGGGGCTCGGGGCCTTAGCATGCATTTTTCCTGTCCAACTGAATGTTTCTTAAAGATCATTAATGCAAGCTCCACAGGTTTTTCGCTGCAAAACTCATAAATGGATCATCAACACCTTTGAAATGCACAGTAATGCACATTGGATCTGTTATATATTGTGAGGGCTCGAGACCACAGCTGTTTTGATTGCATGATGTGATGTGTTTTTATTTTTTGTGTGACCTCACTTCATGAGGTCAAGAGAGGGAAACTGAAGGAATTTATATTTTTTGGTAATTTCATTAGGGTTGTCAGTCTTAAATTTTTATTACAGTGAAGATAAGTCATTTGCTGAAGTGTGTGCTTTAACATCCTTTCAACTCTGAAGTTGCTTCCTATAGTTGCATATGTGAGAGGTGTCAGGAATGCAGCTACAATCTCAACCCCCCTTCAGGAGAAAACGGTCTTTGATCTTCTGAGGCCATTTGGTTGTTGGTCTGACTTGGATCGTAAATCAATCATCTCAATCCCTGGGAACCGCCACAGGCATCTGCTCCCGTGTGAAGAACAAAGCTCTAGGATCGACTTCCTGCGGTGACAGTTCCTGCCACCCATGGGGATTCCGTACCGTGTCTATCTGTGAGGTTCCCCCCAGAGACCAGATGCTGTGATTCTAAGGATGGGCTGAAGGAAGTAGGCGGGCTCCTCTGTCAGCCAATCTCTAGCGACCAGAGGCGGAGATTCGGCGGCCATCTTGCTCCCGGGGGAGGATGTTCTGACCACATGCTTAAAAGTCTGAACTCAAGGAACTTTCCTGTGTCTCCAGACAAGCTGCATGTGAATTCGGAATGTAACCTCTTGCGTATTGCAGGCCTTGATTTTGGACACCCAGATCGATCTGTTTTTACTCTGTTTTTAGAAATATTGTTAGGGAATAAATTTGTTAAACTTAATCCGGCCGAATCCCGTGGTTTTCTCCTTCTCGACTTTATTGAACATGCAACAAGGAAAGTAATCTCCAAGCGACAGATTATATTTTCCAACAGCGTGCACGGCTGCTTCTTCTGCACGCGCTTTAAAGGAGTCTGTGGAGCACAAATGTCAGCAGACAGCTTTGAAACAAGCAGCTGCATGAAGAAAAGAAGAAGTTCTTCTGCAGATCCTTGAAGAGAACAAGCAGCTGTTGGAAGATGCTGCTGGAGATCAGAATCAGGACATTTCTGCTTACTGTGGGTCAACACAACTTTGTCATCATATTGATCTGAACACAACTGAAACATGGAGTCTGACCTCAGAGTCTGCAGTCTGCAGTTTGGACTCTTCAGAAAACCACACAGATGAAGAACTCCTGAATCCTGCAGGTTGTGGTTCCCGCTCAGGTCCAGTTCTCTCAGATTAGACAGGTTTTTCTTCAGAGCTGAGCCCAGAACCTCACAGCTGTTCTTTGACAAACTGCAGTCCCTCAACCTGCAACCAGACAGAAAAGTGTGTTCAGGAGCAATGATGCAGCTGGAGGTCCAGGAACTTGGTCCATTCAGTCAGGTTGGACCCGCCCTGATGACAGACTGACAGATGACATTTTCACTGTTTGCTCATTTCTTTTGGATTTGGACCCAAAAACATGATCAGGAATGAAAATGCAATAGATTAGAAATTAAGTTAAAACAGACGAGCAATTGAAATGTCATTTATAATCATGAATTATTCATGATTAAATAAATTTTCAAGATGCATACCAGAAATGCAGATTGAAATGACAGAACTTGAATTTTAATTTTAATTATGGAACCAAAGCAACGGTTTAAAATCAAATAGATTTTGGTTTGATTTCAAAAATGTCAGATGAAATTGTATTTCTTTCTCTTGAATCCAAAATTATAAAATGAATTTTCAATTAACATCATCACATTGTGAAATCTATTGTTCATTAAGAATTTAAGATCACTCGCTCGGGTGGGGGGGGGCCCAGCGGCGCCGGATGGGCTGCCCATCTGCACCTGGGGCTGGGATCGGCCCTTCCCTGGCTCTGGGGCGGGACGGGACAACCCTCTAGGGGCCCCCGGTCGCTCTGGGTGTCACCCGCTTCGGCTGCGGGGTCTGGGGTGGGGTGGGGTGGGGGGCTTGTCGGCCCTGTCCTGTGGGGGGGCGTTCTGGGGGGGAGGGGGGGCCCATTATTAGTACGGGTCGGGGGGGCTAACGGGTCGGGGTCTCCGCTGAGGCAATCAGTGGTTGCCTCGGCCGGTTGGCCTTCTCGGTCCCGTCGAGGCCTGACCAGAGCTCTTCTAGGGCCGGCGTCTGGGGGTGGGGGCCTGGGCTTGCTCCGGGGGGGGGCGACGCTTTCTGGCTCCTCTCTCTCTGTGTGGGGCGGGTGGTGCCGGGCCTAGGGTGTCGGCGCCTCCGGGGGTGGGCCCCTGGGCTGGGTGGCCCTGGCCCCTTTGCTGGGGGTGGGCTGGGGGACGGCTGTTTGACCACCGGGGGACAGTCTACCAGCTGTCCCCAACTTACCCCCTTCCTTATATAACCTCATATTAGGGTGAGGGGGTGGGGGGTCTAGCCTGCGATGCGCCTTGGGGGTGGGGCTACTTGGGAGTGGCCCCCCTCTTTCGGTTTTATTTGCACCTTAGACATGTAGGGTCCTTGGTAGGGGGGGTGCTTGGACATCACTGCAAGCAAGCAGCAGATGTCCTCCTGGCACCCTACCCGCCAATTTTAACCGCACCTTAGACATTTAGGGCCCCTTGGTGTGGAGGGTGAGGGGACATCACTGTGAGTAATCAGGAGATGTCCCCTTAGTGCCCTACTCGCCAATTTTAACTGCACCCCCCTTAGTACACACACCCCTCCCCCTTCAATATATACATTCAAACATAAACACACACACATGCACACAAACACCCTCTCAAGCACCCATACACGCACACACATTTTACAAGGAAGGTGGGACCTGGGTCCATCTGTCCCCTACACCTTCCCTGGTGGGGGGTGTGGGCCCCTTGGCGATGGCGGCCGTGTCCCTTGGGTGCCGGCTCCCTGGGCCCGGCGGTGCTCTCTCCGCGCGGTGGGGGGGTTCATATTACACCAGAGCCGGGGGTGTTCGTGTCCCTGGGGGGTGGGTCCTGGTCCTTGCCCCTGGGCGCTGGGCCCCGCCAAACTTCCAACATGGCCGAGCCTGGTCGGGCCATATTTATAACACCCCTTGTGGGCCGCCCTTTTTTCCCCGGGGTTCCCCCCTCCTGGGCGGGGGCGGCGGGCCCCTGCCTTGCTCCTACCTGGACCAACCGTGGGCCGGGTGGGTGGCTGCCTGGAGTGCGGAGCGGGTCTCCCTTGGGGGGTCCTGGCTCGTACCTGGGGTCGGGGCGGGGGGATGCCCGGAACTCCTGGGTGGTGGTGGGGTGCTCGTCTGGGGCTGTGGGCGTCCCTCTCCGGTGGGGCCCTGCGTTGGGCTCTTCCGGCGCGGCGGGGGGTGCTTTCCTGGCTGGGCTGGGGCGGCGCTCTCTTTCCCTCTGCGCCTCCCTGCTCTCTGGCTCTGGGGGCCTCGCGGCGGTCCTGCTGGCCCTGGCCTGGGTGGCGGTCTTGGTCGCCCGGGCGGCGGTTGTTCCCTGCCTGTTCCCGTGTGGCGTTGGGGGAATTCCGGCTGCCGCTGCTGCTGCGGCGGGGGTATGGGTGTGGGGGTGGCTGGGCGCTCCTCCTCCTTCTTTTCACATTCCACCATCCATTTTAGAAGAACATAAACACTCACCTGAGCACAGGTGTTGGCTCACCTTTGCACTAATAGTTTGCATGATTGAATGAATGAAAGATTTCACACTAGTTGGTTTTAAGGCATAGGTATGCGTTCGTGAACACTATCTGGTTTGTGTGCATGTTGACATGTGGACATTTTTGCGGCTAGCAGGTGTGTTGATAATATTTGAGTGTGTGTAAACAGGCCCCGCCCTTTTTGTAATACATTTGAACCGTACCGTAACGATAAACAACCAGTAAGCCTGTCTGCTCTATGCTGCTTCATGGTCTTACCCCCTTTCCCCTCCGATTATCACCCTCCTACCCCCCCCCTCTCTCTAACGTCCCTCTCTCTTCTTCCCCTCTTTCCGTTTCCGTCCGGTCCAACACCAAAGATTTTCAAACATGATTGAAATTAATAAAGTTTGGCCTTAATTACAAAAGGGGTTTATTCAGACATACCTTTGGTTTGTCTGAAGATGAATAACCCCTCTTGTTAAAATAAAATATGTCCAACACAAGAGGCCCTCAGCTCTCATCTGTTTGCCTAGCTGTTGGACAGGACAAGTTAAAAAAAAAAAAAAAAAAAAAAGAATTTAAGATCACTTTGAATTATGGGTAAAAAAAAATTCTGTAGGAAAGTCTTGATCAAATTTTAATGGATCAACACAAAATCAAGAAAAACAAAGAAAGTTTAAACCCCCTGCAGATATTTTACAGAGGATGAAGATTAAAGAAAGCAAAGTTGCCTGAACATGAAAACTTGTAAAAGAGACATTAAAGATTTTTCCAACAGCAAAGCTATTTTAGCTTTGGCTTGCACAATAAATTGCAAAGTTATCTTGGATGGCGAAAATCGCAACAAATGTTTACTTTAAATGTGCTAAAACAATCAAATGGCAGCTTGAAATATTTGGCTAACCAAATGAATCAATTTATGCATTTGACCAATCAGATGAATCCCATTTTATGTTAGAAGTTCAACGCCATGTTGACTAGTTTTATTCTTTTAATTAAAGGTATGTTGACTCTCATTTCATTAAACTTTAGTATCGCAAGTTATATCGTCGTTGCACTATTGATAACTTATATCGCAAACTGCAAACAAATTCCTCATAACTTGTAGCCCTAGACCAGGGGTGTCAAACTCATTTTGGTTTGTGGGCCACATTAGGGTGTCACTACTGATCATCCTCATAGCAAGATAACAGCGGTAAAGCTCATAGGGAACCAAACTACATCTTACCCAGACGCACTGCTGTTAGGTTTGCTTTTTGCACGTGCAGAGATATGCTGTTTCACCTGTTTTGCCTTTCCTTTGCTCCCCCTAGTGGCGGAATTGCGCATGTTAGTTATTTGTTCAAAAAATCTTAACTCGCCACAAGAATGGACTAAAAACGTGCTTTCTTTTTTAAACATACTTATGATTTTTACTCTTCATGTGTGGGTCGGACTAAAGAACATGGCAAACATACGGCCCGCGGGATAGTTTTAAAAGGAAAGTTTGGGTGAAATACTTTTATTTATTTTCCTGCTCTCTGTTTTCATGGGCTTCTTTTGTTCAGAATAAAGTATGCTCTCTAGGAGCAGACATGAAAACAACTGTGTCATGGTGCCCCTGGCAGTCTCTCCTCCCCCTACCCTCTCTGCTCTCTTTATTGGAACCAGCTGTGAACACTCACCTCATCTGCTACCAGCCTTCATAAGGAGATCCAGTCCCAGCAGCTGAGCAACCTTTCATTGTGTGGACGGATCATAAAAACTTGGCTTATTGCCGTACCGCTAAAAGGCTGAACTCCCGTCAAGCACGTGGTGCCTTTTCTTTGACCGTTTTTTATTTACCATAACTTACAGGCCTGGCAGTTGGAACGTAATACCTGATGCCATTTTCAGGAAGTTCAGTTTGAGTGACAGTCAGGACGCTTCCCCTATCATCTCACCTACCTACATTGTGGGGAATCTCACTTGGGATATTGATACCCAGGTTCTTCAAACTCAAGGTGAGGAGCCTAATCACCCTCCAGCTCCTAAAGATACTTTGTTTGTGCCATTCTCTCTCCGTTCAGATGTGCTGGCCTGGGGACACACCTCTCAAATCTCCTGTCATGCTGGTGTCCAGAGAACTCAATACCTCCTGAGGTATCGATTTTTCTGGAGAGAGATGTTAGAGAATACATCTCAGCCTGCAATATCTGTGCTCGCTCCAAATACTCAAATTCCCCACCTGCTGGTCAACTGCAACCTTTGCCTGTACCTAGCCGGCCGTGGTCACACATTGCTATAGACTTCATCACAGGAGTCCCGTCCTCCCAAAGCAACACCGTCACCCTCAGTGTCATTGATCGTTTTTCTAAATTCATTCAATTCATTCCTCTTCCACAGTTACCCACAGCCTTGGAAATGGCCGACATCCTAGTTCAGACTGTTTTTCACCACCATGGAATCCCCAAGGACACTGTCTCCGATCGGGGACCTAAATTCATTTCACTGGTGTGAAAGGCCTTTTTCTCCTCTCTTGGTGCCACGGTAAGCCTGACCCCCGGATACCACCCGCAGTCAAACGATCAGGCAGAGAGAGCTAATCAGGAGCTAGAGGCCGCTCTTTGTTGCCTGGCAAACCAAATTCCCGCCGACTGGTCCAAGTTCCTTGTGTTGATCGAATACACTCACAACAATGACCCATCTTCTAATACCAGGGTTTCTCCGTTTGAGGCCTCCCTTGGGTAATCCCCACCTCTGTTTCCGTCCCAGGAACTTGATTTGGCAGTGCCCTCTGTCCAGCACCATCTCCAGCAGTGCCAACGAATCTGGCATCCGACCAGGGCAGCTCTCCTGCGCACCTGGGAGAGCAACTGCCCCAATGATAATCAACGCAGGGTGGTGGGAACCACGTACCAGCCTGGTCAGAGGGTTTGGCTCTCTTCACGGAACATCCCCACTCAGGCAACCTCCTGTAAACTGGCGCCCATTTTCATCTGACCCTACACCATTGAGCATATTATTGATCCATCCTGTGTCCGTCTACAGCTTCCCGCAGCCCTCAAGGTACACACCTCCTTTCATGTATCCCAAATCAAACCCGTTCAGGAGAGTCCTCTGTGCCTGCCGTCCACTTCCCCTCCATCCGCCCCTGTCATCGACGGCTCCCCGGCTTTCACGGTCAGTTGAGTATTGGATGTTCGGTGCCGGGGATGGGGGCCCCAGTTCCTGGTGGACAGGGAGGGTAACAGTCCTGAGGAAAAGTCTTGGATCTCCCGTTACCTCATTCTGGACCAATCCCTCATTGAGGACTTCTACCGTGCCCACCCAGATCGGTGTCCTGGACCGCCCGGCGGCGGTCGTTGAGAAGGGGGGGTACCATTCATCGGCAGTTCGTTGCTCCTAATAGTGCTTAGTCTGGTCACCAAGTTGTCTTGTTCTTCACTTAATCTTGTTACTTACCTCGTCTTGTCGCCCCACTCTCAGGTCCTTCACCACGAGTGTCCACCTGGTAGCCTAGTCTCTACGAGCTGCCCAATCCAACTCACTCCACGCCCTGTCTCCAGCCACTCACTCTAACTCCTGCCACGCCACTTTCCTGCCTCACTCTCTCTAGCCACGCCACGACTCCGGCCAACAATCACGCCGGCCCGAAAGACTTTCGCCACGCTTCGTGTCCTGCCTCGGCAAGACTGCTGACTCCGTTTACCATCATTCAAACTACAAAATTTGAAGACTCTATTACTTTTCTGTTCTGGAAAAATAAATATTTTGTCAAATCTATTACGACTGAGTTTTCTTCCGGGTTCCCGCATCTGGGCATGCCACGTCATAGAAATCACGACAAACTGATAGCAAAGAAGAGCTTGTTCTGTGAAGAACATAAGAACACGTAATATGAGAACCTTTTCAGGCTGTTTTTTGCTATGATTTTATATAAAAATGGATCACCTGAAGCCATGTGCACACATTGGACCCTGGGGGAGCTTGAGCATCTGCCTCTTTAGCCTTGCATTAATGAGTTCACCAGCGGCCATTTTTTCATCTCAAGTTTTATTTGTATACATTCCTGGGAGAAAAAAGCTGAGCCCAAGTGGCAGTGATGGTTTTGTTTGATTTTTTTCCTTTTTTGTTGTTGTTCATGCTGATCTTAAAAGGTTCATTTTTCATGTAAATGCTTCTTTGATCTGTACAGTAAATAGTCTGGGCAGATTTTTTAGGTGTTTTTGGCCGTTTGAAGGTGTACTTATTGGTATTTGTTTGTTTGTTGTTTTTTATGTTATGCTCTACACCCCTAGATATGAGGTGCATAAAAATGGAGTCTGACCTCAGTGTCTGCAGTCTGCAGTCTGGACTCTCCAGAAAACCACACAGATGAAGAACTCCTGAATCCTGCAGGTTCTGGTTCTCGCTCAGGTCCAGTTCTGTCAGATTAGATGGGTTTTTCTTCAAAGCTGAGACCAGAGCTTCACAGCTGATCTTTGACAAACTGCAGTCCCTCAACCTGCAATCAGACAGAAGAGCAGTGATGGCAGCTGGAGGTACAAGAACTTGGTAAATTAATTCAGGTGGCAACGGCCCTGATGAGACAAACCTTGGGCTGAAAAATCGTGATGACCTGTAAGTAAAAAAAGCATAATGCTGTGTGTGGGGTGAGGTGGGGGGTCAGTCAATCACGACTCAATAGCCATTGTTCATGTTCACATGTGCAAAAAGTGGGCATGCAGCATATGCGTCGCATAGGGGCACCGGACTACAGAGGTCGCCAAACCGACATTGGGAAAATAATATATTGTCCATACTTTTTAATTTCACAGCAGTTTGTGCAAACATAACTGACATAAGCAAGAGGTGAATGAGGCAGACATGAGGTTAGTGATGGCATCTGACTTCAGGGAGGAATAATTAACCTATTGAAGCCACAAAGACTTAGATGCTCATTCTGGTTTGAACTTCTGCTGACCACCTGTTCATTGTGTCCTTCTGGGAAAATAAGTGCAGACATACATGACAAGTCAGTCACAACAGAGAAGAATGAAGAGAGAGGTTCAGATGATGACGAAAATAATAGAAAGAAAGAGAGACAATCAGTTAATGATGAAGAGGGAGACGAACAGAGGCGCAGCTGATGAAGAAGGAGAAGATGGAGGCCTTACATCAGGGGTGCTCACACTTTTGGCATGTGAGCTACTTTTGAGACAACAATGTCTTGAAGATCTACCTGCGTGTTTGTGTGTAGGTGTGTGTGTGTGTGTGTGTGTATAGGGTTCAATGGTGGAAGTACGTCTGACCTGTGGAATGAACAATTAATGGCAAGCAATGGTAATTAATGCTTAACAATTAACATCACCCAGTGTGGGTCCTTTGGTAAGATCTCTAACGCTACCGCCTACAGTACCTCATAACGGAAATTAACTAGATACCAGGATTTTGACTATTAGAATTCTACTATAAGCAGTTGCATGCAGAGAATGTGGAATGGATGCTTCAAGGCTAACAAGGTAACCCAATGTTCTAAAATCCACCAACGGCAACTCCTATCACAACTTGAGATGGAAGAGAGACAAGATCAATTCAACACTAAGCAATCCTGAGTGATGCGCTGTTAATGAAGCATTTTCTGAGAAAACAATACCCACCGTGGAAGCAATGGTTAGAAGCCAAACTCAAAGCTGTTGCCTTGATGTAAAAGATCCCTCAAAGGGCGCAGTCCAATCCAACTACCGGCTAATAACCTGTATCTCCACAACTTATATGTATATATATAAGTATATATATATATATATATATATATATATATATATATATATATATATACATACACATATATATTATTAGCACATGTTTGTTAATTATGTTTGTTAGTTACATGTTTATTATGGCCCGCAGCATCAGTCACTGACTGCAAGAACCATATTGTTTTCGCAGTTGGAACGACTTCGCTGCCTTTCAGCGAGAATGTGACCCCCGCCGCATGCTCGAAAAGTCACCAAAATGTGCACACACCTGGGATACCTTGCAAATGAAGTTTCCACAAAGTCAACGTCACCCCCCCCGAAGACGATGACATCACGGCCACCGATCCCGTCAAAAAAATGAATGGGCCGAAAATCGCGTGTGGGACAGAACAAAAAATTTGTTCAAAATACAGTTGCGATATCAAAACACACGTGTTGGGCATATCCCAAAGAAGGTTTGAAATCATTATGGGACGGCCACACGACTTACAGCTTGGCGGCCATTTTGTGGCGAACTCTGAGACTTGGCGATTTTTGTGTTTTCCCACGATATGGGAAAAGGATACTTTTAAGTGATTTAGCCGCAATTGCACACAGTTGCTGCCAGCTCCAGTCTACAAACACCACAGAAGTGTTGTTGACCTTTGACCTTGAGAAAAGGCCACCATCCTGCATTTTTCTTAAAAAGCCCCTTTAGCGCCACATACAAACGAAAACTCGTCCTAGGGATTTTTTGCCATTGTCTCGTAACTTCTCACGCATCCAAAGCAAGGTCACATGGACAAAATGTTTGAATTAAAAGTTGTGGATGTTGAACGCCGTGCGCGTGGCGAATTTGCAACCGTTGCCATCTTAGCCAGCTCGCACATTTTTTATCGGAATGTCGAGAAGAGGATATTAGCAAAGTGGCTCACTGTTATAACTCCCATGGCTTTCAATAGAATACAGTAAATATTGACTGCATGCATCCATGTCAGAAACTAAACATAATAATGTTTTTATTCTGATGTCTTTTGGAAGAGTTTACATTATTGACTTTTCCCCAAGATTCCACTTTTAGCAGACTTTTCTATTAAGGATATAATTTTTGGGTTTATTTTAGAAAACAAGAACACAGAACTTATTATGAATGTTGTAAGTATTATGGGTAAATTCTATATGCATAAATGTTGTTTCCTTAAAATCAAACCTTTTTTTTTCTACATTTCAGAACTCTGCTCTTTTTTTTCATCTGCAAACTTCATGAAAAGCAAACTTGGTGTGGACCTTCAAAGTATCATATGTAAATTGCAGCTTTTTGATAACCCCTAAGCTAAGAATCATTCAAATGTCTATGTAAACCCCTTTTTTTTCTTTCTATTTTAATGTCTTGTATTTATTTATTTTTTTCTGTACTATTGGCAAAAAAATTGTTTTACTTTATTTTATCTTGCATTTTTTGTTTGTACATGTCCAGTACTTTTTCGATGCGATGTTTCTATACTTTGCATAATTCTATACAATTGTCCAAAACTGTTAACCTCAATTATTATTTTCAATAAAAAAATAAAAATAAAAAACTTTCAACCACATTAGCATAGTTAGCATAGTTAGCATAATTAGCATTTTAGGTAATGTGTTTTTCTGAAAGAGTTGATTATGCTGATCGCAATGCTAGCAGTTTTAGCCACATTAGCATAGCTAGCATTAGGGATGGGTACCATGCCCCGGTATTGAACCAGCCCCGGGCCACATTCTTCAAGACCGCAGTATCGTTAAGATCTGACCTGAACGGTCAGATCTTACTGAAGAAGATACTTTTTCTTTTTTGTGTCCCACAAGCGTTATCTGCCATATTTAACTCACCAAGTCAGTCAATTTTTCGTTAATTAATGATGATATTAATTTCGGTATTCTCGTTGAAGCGGAGAGCTCTGTCTGTCTATTTGTGTGCAAGGGGGGCGGGGCTGTTGTTCAGACAGCACACGCCGCGCGCGCACACACACAAGACAAGGCAGTGCACACACAGTCAGTGGCGATCTCGTAGGGGACACGTGAGCGCCCTAGACTAAGAACACCCGTTTCTGCGTAAAATTAATGAAGATTGCATCAAGGAGCCCTTACCATCCTGTCACCTTGCTGCTACGATGACCGTATGTTGCGCTGTTTTTGTAGAACACGCTGGAGTGGCGAGCGGGGCCCCAGCCCAACCAGGAGAGCAGCCCCCCCCCCCCCCCCCCGCCGCGCTGGAAGAGCCCAACGCAGGGCCCCACCCGAGAAAGGCACCCACAGCCCCAGATGAGCACCCCATCACCACCCAGGAGTTCCGGGCATCCCCCCGCCCCAACCCCAGGTACGAGCCAGGACCCCCCAAGGGAGACCCACTCCGCACTCCAGGCAGCCACCCACCCGACCCACGGTTGGTCCAAGGAGGAGCAAGGCAGGGGTCAGCCACCCCAACCCCGGAGGGGAGCACCCCTGGGAAAAAGGGGGGCCCACAAGGGGTGTTGTAAACATGGCCCAACCAGGCTCGGCCACTGTTGGAAGTTTGGCGGGGCCCAGCGCCCAGGGGCAAGGACCAGAACCAACCCCCAGGGACACGGACACCCCCCGGCTAGGTGTATTGTGAACCCCCCCCCCCCCCCCCCGAGCCCAGGAGACCAGCACCCAGGGGACACGGCAGCCGTTGCCAAGGGACCCGTACCCCCCCACCAGGGAAGGGGTAGGGGACAGATGGTTCTAGGTCCCACCTTCCTTGCAAAATGTGTGTGCGTGTATGTGTGTTTATGAGGGTGTGTGCGTGCACGTGTATGTGTTTTATGTTGGAGTGTATATTTTGAGGGGGGAGGGGTGTGTGTACTAAGGGGGGTGCAGTTAAAATTGGCGGGTAGGGCGCTGAGGGGACATCTCCTGATTGCTCACAGTGATGTCCCCTCACCCTCCCACCAAGGGGCCCTAAATGTCTAAGGTGCGGTTAAAATTGGCGGGTAGGGCGCTGAGGGGACATCTCCTGATTGCTCACAGTGATGTCCCCTCACCCTCCCACCAAGGGGCCCTAAATGTCTAAGGTGCGGTTAAAATTGGCGGGTAGGGTGCTAGGAGGATATCCGCTGCTTGCTGGCAGTGATGTCCAAGCACCCCCACCCTACCAAGGGCCCTACATGCCAAGTAGCTCCCCCCCCAAGGTCCATCGCAGGCTAAACCCCCCACCCCTTCACCCTAATATGAGGTTATATGAGGAAGGGGGTAGGTTGGGGACAGCTGGTAGACTGTCTCCCTGTTGGTCAAACAGCCGTCCCCCGACCAACGGAGCCCCCACCGCCCCGCCAGGCACCGGAGGCCCCGACCTCCACCCCAAACCACGGCAGAAGGGCAAGGAGCAGCGACGACCAGGCCCCCCACCCCCTAAGTCATGGAGTCAGCCACGGGAGACCAGAGAGACCGAATTCTTTCAAAGTTACTTGAACTTTGGGCTGACATTTTTTCCAAGCTGATATGATCAAACAGCAGATTTCTGTGTTGACTTATGTTTATATTATTCTTGTTTTTCCAATTTATTAAAATAGTTTTTTTTAGCAATACAAAGAGTTATGAAAATGATAGATGCTAATCCTTCTTCTATATCGATGGCACTCATGTCACCAAGCACACAAAGTGACGGTGAGGCCGTGATTGAAACCTTAAGCCAGACTGATAAATCGGCACATACCTGCTGCCAAAGAGCCTGGACAGGTGTGCAGAAACACAGTGCGTGCATGTAGCTGTCAGGTAGATTACTGTCACAGTGCTCGCAAATGTCTGAGTTACTGAGACCCATCTTGAACATCCTCTGTCCAGTGTAATAAATTCTGTGAAGAGTTTTGAGATGGATTAGCTGCAAATTTGGACTTTTTGTCAGTTTAAAGGTGTTTAGACAGAGTTCTGACCAGAAGCTTTCATCTGTGCTGATGCTCAAATCTGCATCCCATTTTGTTGTTGGAAGGGAAGTATTGTCATCTAAATTACATAAAAGTTTGTATATTTTGGAGAGAGTTCTATTCATTGAAAAATTAATCAGAGTGGTAACTACACCTGGTAGTTTTAAATCGTTGTCTTTATATTTGTACTTTTTAGTAATACTTGATTTAAGTTGCTGATATTCCAAGAAGTTATTTATTCCATGTTTGTCTTGAAGTTCCTGGGGAGTTATGAATATTCTATCAATAATTACATGCTCTAGTTGTTTTATGCCCCCTGCTTGCCAAGCTGGGAAGTTAATCATTTTTTTGTTCATAAGGATGTCCGGGTTGTTCCAGATGGGTGTCATTTTGCACGGTTGAATTGATGATTTTGATATTTTGAGAAATTCCCAGCAGGCTGTTAAAGTGGCATTTATATTAATAGTTTTGAAACAATCCTGTTTTTTAACTGTTTGGCTAATAAATGGTAGCTCTGACAGGTTGATCTTTCCACATAACGCCTGTTCCAAGTCTAACCATGAGTTGGTTTCTTATTTTTTAACCATTTTAAGATGTATTGTAATCTATTTGCAAGAAAGTATTTGTGGAAATTAGGTTATTCTAATCCTCCACAGCTTTTTGCAGATTTTAAAGTTTTTAGACTAATTCTTGCAGGTTTATTGTTCCATAAAAAGCTTGATATGGATGAGTCTAATGTTTTGAACCATTTTAATGGCGGTTGTGTGGGAATCATTGAGAAGAGATAATTAACTTTGGGTAAGATTTTCATTTCAACCGTGGCTACCTTGCCCATAAGGGACAGAGGCAGGTTGGTCCAGCGTGTTAGATCGTCCTGTATGCTTTTCAGTAATGGGGTGTGGTTTAGCTGTACCAGTTCTGATAGTTTGGGGGAAAAGTAGATACCCAGATACTTGATTTTTCCTGTTTTAACTGGAATTGTGAGTCTTTGTTCCATATTCCTGTTGAGTGGTAAGAAAACAGACTTATTCCAATTAATGGAATAGTCTGATATGGAGGAGAATTCATTAATGATCATTGCTGTTTCATTTACAGAATGTAAATTCCTTAAAAACAGTAATATGTCATCTTCATAGAGACTAATTTTATGATGGCTGTGTTTGGTTTTTATTCCTATAATGCTCTCATTCTGTCTTATTGCTGCAGCTAGAGGCTCAATGAATATAGCAAAAAGAGAAGGAGAGAGTGGGCAACCCTGTCTGGTTCCTCTTCCAAGAAAAAAACTGTTTGAAGTCTGTTTATTAGTTCTAACTGATGCATTGGGGTTGTGATATATTATTTTGATCCAATTGATGAATGCTTCTCCAAGACCAAACTTATGGAGGGCAGCAATAAGGAACTTCCAATTTACTCTGTCAAAGGCTTTTTCAGCATCCAGTGATAGTATAGTCATTTCCTGGTTTTCAATGGTGGCAAGGTCTATTATATTAACTAGTCTACGGACATTATCATCCGAGTGTCTGCCTTTGATGAATCCAGTTTGGTCGAAGTGAATTATGTGAGGAGTGATTTTTTCTATTCTCTGTGCTAGTGCTTTGCAGATAATTTTTACATCTGCATTGATTAAAGAAATAGGGCGATAGCTTGAAGGACTAGTGGGATCTTTGTCTGGTTTTAGAAGAAGAATTATGTTGGCTGAGTTCATGTTAGGTGGCATTGATTGGCTCTCATTGATAGATGTGACGGTTTTATAAAATGTTGGTGCCAGTTGTTCCCAGAATTCTTTATAAAACTCAGCAGGAAAGCCGTCAAGCCCTGGTGCTTTACCATTAGGCATAAGTAACAGAGCTTCATGAAGTTCAGACAACGAGAGCGGAGAGTCTAAGTTTGTGATTTGGTCCTCATCTAACCCGGGTAGGTTTACATTATTAAGAAATGAGTCAATACTTCGCTCTGACGGATTGATCTGTGATGTGTACAAATTTTTATAAAAGTTTTCAAATGCGTTATTAATTTTGACCGGGTCGTGAGTGACATTTCATGTTTCGTCCATAATAGAGGTGATTGAGGATTTTTCTCTATTAATTTTAAGCTGATTAGCCAGAAATTTGCCAGATTTATTAGAGTTTTCAAATCTTTCAAGTCGTAGCCTTTGTATTTGAAATTGTGTTTGTTTATTAATGATGTCATTTAACTGCAGCTTTAAATTTTTCAGATCTCCCAGAATGTGTTCCTGTGCAGAAGCAGCATAAGCAGTCTCCAGGGTTTTGATTTTATTTTCTAGTTCTAATAAATCTGCTTTCTCTTTGCGTTTTTTGTGCGTTGAATAAGAAATTATTTTCCCTCTCATGACTGCCAAAAATTACTGGCTTGTGCAACTTTCTTGTGGACTTTGAAGCAAGGCAACAGTGGTTGAATGCAGTTGGCATTGAATGCAGAGAATTGTCTCCTGGTGATGGGATTTGCAATGAATGTTTTACTCAGGATAGATGCTAATACTTTATCCTTATTAGCTATGATTCTAGAGTCATCCAACACCAGTATATATGTTTTTTAAAAAATTTTATTTTTCTGAATTAAATTATTATATATCTTTTACAGAACGATTTGTATATGTTTAGTCTGACTTAATGTCATACATTTCTTTTTACAATCTTTATGCTTTGTGGTTGTTTGTGCTAAAAAACGTCCACACTTTAGATGAGGTGCTGCAAAACAATTAATAAACTATTAACAAAGTTAATTAATACATTTGTAAAGCTTATAAGCAGTTTAGTAATATGGATTTAGAAGACAATGGTCTGACTTTAGATGTTAATAAATCTTATTAACACTTTCAGGTATTTGCAAGACATCTATAATGCTAATAAATATCTTACTAGAACCCCAAACAATAAAAATACTTCTTAATTTGTTAAGAAAGGTTGTTAATAAATCTTATTAAGCTTATTAACACTGACACATTTGTTAGGCACCTATAATATCAGTAAATGCATCATTAGCATCTTGAAAACATCCTAATAATAATGCTTGTAAATGTGTTAACTAAGTAATTTAATAAACCTTATTAGACTTATTGTACTAATAAATGTCTTACTTACACCCTATAAATTCATTTATAATGCTTGTTAATGTGTTAACAAAGCTTGTTAAGGAATCTTAATATAAAGTGTTACCAAATTAAGATTTTTATTAATTAAAACAGCAACTCCTCATTGCTTAGAGTTGTAACTGGCAGAATATATAACTGGAAATTGTAAGCAGCACATGAGGTGATTCATGCCTCTGTTTGATGTAGTTCGATTAATGCACTGTCCCTCTCCCCAATGTGGGAGTGATGCCAGATTCCATTTGGCTCTTCCGTGCACTTGCACTTGACTGTGGTCCTCACCACAGACTTGTCTGTCCCCCTGTACCTGACCATGTACTTCGTCTCTACTACTGCTCCTACACTTGGCTGTGGATCTTGACTCTGGTTTGTCTTGCGCCCCTATCCATTCCTCATTCCTGAAGCTCATCTGCTGGACCATTTAAACGTGTATTTGTAGAGTTAGATAAGTTAATTGTTTTCTTCCTTTTTCTTAACTTGTTCTGTCCAACAACTGCGCAAACAGATGAAAGCTGAAGGCCTTTCGTTTTGGACAGGTTCCAAAAAGTGGTTATATATCAGAGTTTAAATTTGTATAAACCCTTTTCTGTGTTGTTTTTCATTATTTTTTAATTATTTGTTATATTTGGTGTGTGTGGGGGGGGGAGAGAGGAAAAGTGTATGGGGGGGGGGGGTTGGGAATAAAAGGGAGAGAGGGGGAGAAGGTGGAGGATACAACCGCTTAGTTGCTAACTTTCATTCATTCTTTCATCTTCTGCCGTTTTATCCCTTTCCGGGTCACGGGCTGCCAGAGCCTATCCCCGACACTATGGGCAAAGGCAGATGACACCATGGACAGTTCTCCAGTCTGTCGCAGGGAGTTACTAACTTGGATAGGTTATTATTTTAAGCTGTGAAACAATTATACCAGATTTCTTTGAAAGACATCTATTACATCCGAAGGTGAAATTCGAACACTAAGATAAGCGGAAGATATCTGTCCATCAATACACTGTGGGTTAGTTGGAGGGATAAAGCAGACAGGGAGAAGTGTGGCGGTGTGCGTGTGCAAGTGGGGATGAACACACATGCACGCTGATGAAGTGAACCATGTGCAGAGGCCAGCTAGCCAGCCTGGCGCAGAAGAGGCCCCTCTACAGGCCCACACCCCCCCGGCCCCCCTCAACATAGGCGAGTCCGGCGTCAGGACCCCCGGGCCACAGGTCAGACGTGCTCTGCCATACCAGGCAGCAGCTTTTGGGGCCACCGGGTGCTGGACACAGAGACGCTGGCCAAGGGCAAACTCTGGGCACAAAGGATCCAGGAGCCACCCACCACCGGAGCCTTGTCTCCGCAGGCCAGCCCCAGTGCCTGACCCACGCCACCCAATGAACATGACACAACCACAGATCCATCCTTACCCCCAACTACTCTACTCTCTACAACCCCCTCACCCACCATGTTCCTCAACCTCTGCTGCCGTATCCCCCCTGATCCCCTCCCCACTCTGCAATGGGTAAGGTGAGCCCCAGCGGATCCCGGCGAGCCAGCCCCCAGGCTTGTCCCCATCCATGCACTCTTACACACACAGACAATCTTCTGGTTGCCCCATTTCCTTTGTCCTCCGGACAATCTACCCTCCAGCGCCACACGCCCGGCCACCAATACGGCCAACAGAATTCCCACAAGCCAGGCATCCCTGAGAGGACCAGATGGGTGAAGACAGGCCGTCCCTCCCTGATCCCACCCTTGTATGGTGGTATGGGTGTGCAGTGTATGTGCTGCAGGTAAAATAGGGGATCTCCAGTGGGGCGGCGGGCCTCAAGCTGACTGTTACAGACATAAGTGAGATGAATAGAGTTGAGCCAAAACTACAAAAGGGGTTTATTCAAATATACACCTAGTGTGTCAAATGATTCATAACCCTTATTGTAACAGTAAAATATGTCCAACACAAGAGGCTTTCAGCTCTCATCTGTCTGCACAGCTATTGGGGACGACAAGTTTGGGGGGGGGGGGGGGGGGGGGGGGTAAAAGGAAAATCTCACCAAGCTGTTATAGATGATCTGATGTTTAAACTTCTAAAGCACTTGTGATGTTTAATTTTAGAACTGAAAAAAGGTAAATTAGAAATATCTAGGTTGTCACAGAGATTCTGCAATATATTTGGCCAAGATTCATCTAACACACCAGGTTTAAGCCATTTTTGGACATAAAGTAACCTGTTTGGGGAGTAGTAATCCTGGAAGTTTGGTAGGCCTAGTCCTCCTCTGTCTTTAAGTTTTAGAATCGTTTTCAGACTGATCCTTGGTGGTTTACCTTTACCTGTGGCTCTCCCTATTAAGGAAAATGGTAAAATTTTCCATCTAGTGAGATCAGCCTCAATTGTTTTAAGAAGTTGTGTATGGTTCAGCTTGAATAGATCAGAAAGCCTGGAGAAAGTATTTCTACCTTAGCACTTTATGTAGCCTGTTTGTAATTTAATGGATGATTGATTTAGATAGTTGCAATTAATTGGCAGAATTGTGCTTTTAAACCAGTTTATGGAGTATTCCGAAACTGAGGAAAATGTACTAATTAGGGAGATCATTTTGCAAATGGGAGACAGATTACAGGATAAGATCATCTTGTTTTCCACCAAGGTCTCAGAGAGATAGATCCGCATCACTGCTGCACACAATCCCAGAAGTTGTCCGGAATTCATTCAAGTTAACTCTTTTCTAAGAGTTCTGGTACATTGCCTGTCCGCTCTGGGGGAGGATCCCTCCTACAAGTGGACACCCCCGAAGTTTCCTATTTTTTCTGTAATTGTTTTTTTTGTGGAGTTTTTCTTTCTAAGTCTAAGGCAGGGGTCGGGAACCTTTTTGGAGAGAGAGCCATAAACACCACATATTTTTAGATATCATTTCGTGAGAACCATACAATATGTTTAAAACTAAAAATACAAGTGAATGTGTGCATTTTATGCAATTTCAACACTTTAAAAGTACAATAAGTTTGGGATCTTTGTAATAACTTGTTATTGTAGCGGACTGAGTTAGACTGGGTGGCTGTTGGGTCACGTTCTAAGTTCCGGAGTTTATTGAATGCATCAAGCAGAGATGCTGGTTGGCCTTCAGTTATGTCGCTCAGGCTGTTGTTGGGGAGTTTGGACCAATGGGGTTCAGCTATGGGCTGATTAAGGGAAATAAAAGAGCTTGTGTGGGAGTGGGTCAATAAAAAGTTGGGGAGAAGCACTCTCGGCAAGAGAGATTCAGGATTTGCTGAATAAGTTGTACGGCGTTGGTTATGGCCTACAGTAACCACAATAGAGAACACTAAAAGAGATTAAGTCTCCCTGCCTCAATGTGGGAAAAGGATGCTACATTATGCTGTTGCTAATAAATGAGTATTTATTTCCATTAATGCGACTTCTGGTGCTGCATGGTGGATTTTCTGATGGTCCTCATCTGGTTGATACGTGGTAAGTTCAAGCTTCATGCAGGCGGTGAGACTTCCATCCATTAAACGTGATCATAGGTTGGTCTCAATGTTATTAGATGATAGAAAGACTGCTCACATGTGACGGGCAGCGTGTTCGAATAGGTGTGCCGCCTCACCTTGCTGCCTGCACCCACTACTCCTCCCCTTTTCCTTCTCAGCGATGGCAGCGCACAATTGCCTGGAATGTAATTAGCAAGTTTCAGGTCGTTATAAACTGGCGTCGATTCACACCCGGGAAGGACTGGTCTAATTACATTTTTTTTCCATAATTAAAGATTTGTCTGCAAGCCAGATGTGGCCACCAAAAGAGCTAAGGGCAGGGATGCCAGTTTAGTTTACCATATTTTCACAATACTTAGAACGGGGCAGTGAGTTACTCCCCACTTTGTGAATAGATTGTAGAAGCTTGGGCTAATGTGTCTGCTTGAAGCCACGCAGCAACGAGACAGACTCTGATGATGATGAAAGTGAACCTGCTGTGTTTGATAGAAATTTAATCCGGCTGCTCATTGAAGATACAGAAGATGAGAACTTTGATGGATTTTTGGATGCTCTTTGTGACTGAAAAATGAAAAATAGATTGCAACCAACTCAGATTTGATCCTGAAGCCTTTTCAAACACACACTCTGGCTGCGCTCGTGCGTGTGCAAGAAGGAAGGGAGACACTCATGGCAAGTGAATGTGTGAGCATTCAGATTGTGTTACTGTTAGGTAGAACACTAATGAAAAAAAAGGTTTCCTCTAAAACAGGGGTCTGGAACCTTTTTGGCCGAGAGAGCCATAAACGCCACATATTTTTAAATGTAATTTCGAAAGAGCCATACAATAATGTAGTGTCCCTATCTCTTTTAAGGTTCTTTATTCTGGTTACTGCAGACCGCAACAAACGCCGTACAATGAATTCAGCAACTCCTCAATCTCTCCCGCCAAGACGAGAGCCAGTGTTGCCAGAAATAGTCACAGTTTTCCAGCCCAAAAGTCGTCTGAAAACCGCCAGACTCAGCCAAAAACCGCCCAACGGGGGGGGGGGGGGGGGCTGCAGAGTATGTCAACAGGTGAACAGGTAGAGAGGCAGGGGAGGGGCTTTGGCTTCAAACTCTGTCAAATTGAAACACGGGCGTCAGATTAAGACGCAGCTTTCACTGCGGAAGTTGAAGCAGAGACTTTCTCTGTGATGATTTTATGAACTCAAACATGGAAACATGATTTCCAAATAGAACTCTTAAACCCTAAAACCGCCCAAATTATGCATACCCGCCCAAAGCCATTTTTACCCGCAAATTTAGAACCAAAACCGCCCAATCTGGCAGCACTGACGAGAGCGCTTCTCCCAACTTTAGATTCCCCCCCCTCCCGCTCCAGCCCTCCCATTTCCCTTATTTGGACCATAGCTGAACCCCATTGGTCCAAACTACCTAACAACAGGCTGAGCGACAGAACCGAGAGCCAATCAGATCTCTGCTTGATGCGTTCAATGAACTCCAGAACTTATAACACGGCCCAACAGCCACCCAGTCCAACTCTGTCCGCGATACGTTTAAAACTAAATATACAATCAGGAGATGTCCCCTTAGTGCCCTACTCGCCAATTTTAACTGCACCCCCCTTAGTACACACACCCCTCCCCCTTCAATATATACATTCAAACATAAACACACACACATGCACACAAACACCCTCTCAAACACCCATACACGCACACACATTTTACAAGGAAGGTGGGACCTGGGTCCATCTGTCCCCTACCCTTTCCCTGGTTGGGGGTGCGGGCCCCTTGGCGATGGCGGCCGTGTCTCTTGGGTGCCGGCTCCCTGGGCCCGGCGGTGCTCTCTCCGCGCGGTGGGGGGGTTCATATTACACCTGAGCCGGGGGTGTTCGTGTCCCTGGGGGGTGGGCCCTGGTCTTTGCCCCTGGGCGCTGGGCCCCGCCAAACTTCTAACATGGCCGAGCCTGGTCGGGCCATATTTATAACATCCCTTGTGGGCCGCCCTTTTTTCCCCGGGGTTCCCCCCTCCTGGGCGGGGGCGGCGGGCCCCTGCCTTGCTCCTACCTGGACCAACCGTGGGCCGGGTGGGTGGCTGTCTGGAGTGCGGAGCGGGTCTCCCTTGGGGGGTCCTGGCTCGTACCTGGGGTCGGGGCGGGGGGATGCCCGGAACTCCTGGGTGGTGGTGGGGTGCTCGTCTGGGGCTGTGGGCGTCCCTCTCCGGTGGGGCCCTGCGTTGGGCTCTTCCGGCGCGGCGGGGGGCTGCTTTCCTGGCTGGGCTGGGGCGGTGCTCTCTTTCCCTCTGCGCCTCCCTGCTCTCTGGCTCTGGGGGCCTCGCGGCGGTCCTGCTGGCCCTGGCCTGGGTGGCGGTCTTGGTCGCCCGGGGGGCGGTTGCTCCCTGCCTGTTCCCGTGTGGCGTTGGGGGAATTCCGGCTGCCGCTGCTGCTGCGGCGGGGGGTATGGGTGTGGGGGTGGCTGGGCGCTCCTCCTCCTTCTTTTCACATTCCACCATCCATTTTAGAAGAACATAAACACTCACCTGAGCACAGGTGTTAGCTCACCTTTGCACTAATAGTTTGCATGATTGAATGAATGAAAGATTTCACACTAGTTGGTTTAAAGGCATAGGTATGCGTTCGTGAACACTATCTGTTTTGTGTGCATGTTGACATGTGGACATTTTTGCGGCTAGCAGGTGTGTTGATAATATTTGAGTGTGTGTGAACAGGCCCCGCCCTTTTTGTACTACATTTGAATCGTACCGTAACGATAAACAACCAGTAAACCTGTCTGCTCTATGCTGCTTCATGGTCTTACCCCCCCTTCCCCTCCTATTATCACCCTCCTACCCCCCCCTCTCTCTAACGTCCCTCTCTCTTCTTCCCCTCTTTCCTTTTCCGTCCGGTCCAACACCAAAGATTTTCAAACATGATTGAAATTAATAAAGTTTGGCCTCAATTACAAAAGGGGTTTATTCAGACATACCTTTGGTTTGTCTGAAGATGAATAACCCCTCTTGTTAAAATAAAATATGTCCAACACAAGAGGCCCTCAGCTCTCATCTGTTTGCCTAGCTGTTGGACAGGACAAGTTAAAAAAAAACAAAAAAAAAAAAACAAACTAAATATACAAGTGAATGTGTGCATTTGATGTAATTTCAACACTTCTAAAGTACAATAAGTCTGTGGATTCTTTTTAATAACATTGTTATGCTGTTGCTAATAAATGGTGAGTATTTCTCATAGTAGTTTTGCTGATGGTCTAGTCTGGTTGATACTTGGTGAGTTTCAGCTTCATGCAGGCATTGAGACTTTAAACGTGATCTTAGGTCTGAATATTCTGTAGATGTGACAAAGACTGCTCACATGCAGACGGGGAGCCAAACACACATTCACACGCTGTAGTGAATGACGGGCAGCAGGTTTTATGTTTTTACAATCCCTGCGCGATTCACCTGCTGCCTGTCCCCACAAACCGCCTCACCCCCATCCTCTGCTTTCATCGCGTCCTCGCAACTGCGCGCTCTTACTCAGAGACGGGAGCGCGCAGTTTTAGGCACGGCAATTCACAGGTTTCAGGCTGTTACAAACTCTGTGAAATAATAGATAATAGTAAACTGATAGTTTTCTCTCCAAGCAGCGCTACTACTGTGCGCCTCTGGCATCGCATCGCATGGTGCCCGAGAGGGACTGGTCTAATGAAAAAAAAAGTATGATTAAAGATTTGTCTGCGAGCCACATGTGACCATCAAAAGAGCCATATATGGCTCGCGAGCCATAGGTTCCCGACCCCTGCTCTAAAAGAACATAGACTGATTCTTTTTTTAACCCGCTCTGGAGGCTCTGAGGGTTGATTTTATGTTTATTTTACAATAACCGGTATGAAGCCCAGTGAGATAACTGCTTTGACTTTGGGCTATATAAATAAAGCTGAATTGAACCATCATTAAACAAACCAGCTGCAATAACAACTGATGGAGCAGCGGCTATGCGTGTTAAAAAAATTGGACATGTGAGAAGGATGTGAGTAAAGATTCAGCAGGAGAACTTTACTGGTAAGTGAACACTGTATCATCCACCAGCGAGCACTATGTAGTAAAGTCCTGAAGATGGACAATGGAATGACCTCTGGAACACAACTGCAGAGTTAAAGGTTTGAATCACCTGGCAGTTTCAGTCCATAATGCGGGAGACACATTAAGAGTTCACTGACAGTCCAGATTTTACAAGGATGTGTTGTAGAGATGTGACGTTTAGAAATGAATCAAATCTTTTGAACAGATCATTAACATGAACAATGGGAATCGAGTTGTCGTTATCAGGGAACTATTTTTCTCATTAACATAAAAGCTCAGACAAGCTCCTCCTTGTTACTTCAGATGGAAATATGTGCATACCATATTCAATTCAATTCAATTCAACTTTATTTGCATAGCCCAAAATCACAACAACAGTCATCTCGGTGGGCTTTGTGATGGTAATTGAATAAGTTAACATAAAATCAAGAGTAAGTACATCTGTGAAAAATAACAAAAAGAAGTGAGTGTAGCGAGCAGCAGCACTGGGGAATGGGGGGGGGGGGGGGTCGCAGTCGATGTTCTGTAGTCATGTCATCAGTCAGTCATCTGTACTCATTATATTAATCTAAACACAACTGAAACATGGAGTCTGACCTCAGAATCTGCAGTCTGCAGTCTGGACTCTCCAGAAAACCCCACAGATGAAGAGCTCCTGAATCCTGCAGGTTCTCATTCCCGCTCAGGTCCAGTTCTGTCAGATTGGATGGATTGTTCTTTAGAGCTGAGCTCATAGCTTTAAAGCTGATCTTTGACAAACTGCAGTTTTTCAACCTGAAATCAGACAATAAGTGTGTTTAAGAGCAGGGATGTTAGCTGGAGGATCAGGATCTTGGTAAATTTAGTGAGGTAAGACTGAATGACACACTGACAGATTACATTTTCAGATAAAATTCTGGACTGAAACATCTTGATGACCTGTAAATGAAAATGCCTGACCACTTGGGAGGAGTGTTAGCAATTCCCCCTGGAAATTGACACAAAAACATAAAGGTAATACAAATCCAATAGAGTCTGACCTCAGAGTCTGCAGTCTACAGTCTGGACTCTCCAGAAAACCACACAGATGAAGAACTCCTGAATCCTGCAGTTTCCAATTCCTGCTCAGGTCCAGTTTTGTCAGATTGGACGGGTTATTCTTCAGAGCTGAGACCAGAGCTTCACAACTGATCTCTGACAAAGTGCAGTCCTTCAACCTGAAATCAGAAATAAAAGTGTGTTCAGGAGCAGTTATGGTGGCTGGAAGTCCAGGAACTTGGTAAATTTAGTCATTGGTGAGCAGTGTTGAAAGTAACAGCGTTTAAGTATAACTGTGTCAGTTAAGTTAAGTGACGTGACTCCAAATCACTCAATCAACCACAGCATACTTAAGCACTCCACTGAGTTGAGTTCAGTGCGAAGCATTGTTTGTGCCATTCTGCCTTCAATTTGGACCTGATTTTCTGTTTCCTGACTTTGTTTCTGACTCTGTTTGCCTGCCGCCTGCCCCAACCCTTGCCTGACTCTCGGTTTACTCTGTGTCTCCTCTGATATTTTCATGCCTCTTATCAGCTCCTACCTGCCTGACCTTGATTTAGCATTGTGGACTTTTAACTGAGGTAATAAACCGTCTGCATTTGGATCCAGCCATCTACCTGTTCTTGTGACAAACGAAGTAATCTAACCAATTACTTTTGTTACTGGGGCGGCAGTGGTGCAGCAGTAGGGCGGTCGACCCATGATCGTAAGATTGCAGGTTCGATTGCCTTGCACGCCCAGGAGTCGATGTGTCCTTGGGCAAGACACTGAACCCCACCTTGCCTCTGGTGGTAGGCGGGCAACTGTGTTCGGCAGCGGAGCCGCCACCAGTGTGTGAATGTGTGTGTGACTGGGTGAATGGGTCTGTGACTATAAAGCGCTTTGGGCCTTGTAAGTAGAAAAGTGCTATATAAGTATAAACCATTAACTTTCATTCCCGCAGCAATGCCTTTTGTAGTGGATTAATTTAAATCTTGGGGCGCAACTTTAGCGGTTAAAGCAGCTGCGAGCATACCTTTTTCATCCTATAGCACTTCACAGCAAGACTGTGTTTATTGCAAAGTAGTGTGTGTGTGTGTGGGGGGGGGTTACTCCCATTCAAGATTATCATTGGCTATGGAGTCAAGTGGGTCAGGGCATGTTGAAATGCGTGTTCAGCGCACAGCGAAGATGACAACAGGAAGTCGCACCAATTAAGACATTATTTTACTTCATTATAAATATATTACTTTATTGTACTTTATTTAAAAGGAAATGGACAACTGTTAACGTCAGACTCAATTTGTGTCCTGGAGCAAAGACATTACAAATGACCATCTGAAGCCATTCAAGCCACTGAAGCACTGAACTTCAAACTTTTTTTTTATGCTCACCAGCCACCAGCCCCCTTGCTTTGGTGACAAACATAGACTGTAAAAACAATGGACGAATCGATGTGTGACTTCAGCTATAGAAAATTCCTCACTTCCACCTATGTCGAAATGAGAGAAAATCCCCCACCACTGTTTCCTGATACAGGCGCTGCTATGTTGAAACCAGTCGACAGTGATTGGTCTGAGTCACTCTTAGCCATTCTATATATGGTAATGGCAACAGACGTTGCTATAGATGAACAGAAAACTGGAGGCTAATTAGTCTGTTAAACAATGACGCCAACATGTTTGCACTTATTTTTTGCCAAAAGATTAAAACGAGGACTAAAAGACAGAATTGATGAAGAACAATCCGGTTTCATGCCTGGTAGAAATATTACCAACAATATGAGATTAATACAAGACATGATTGACTATTATGAATTATTAAAGATGATAGATTTGGTTGAATTTTAAAAAGACATTTGACACAATTGGTCATAGATTCGAGTTACTAAAAAATTTGGATTTGTTTAAAAGATTTTTTATAGCGATCAAGCTTCTGTACAATGGATAAGAATGAAACAAATCACAGTGATGTTAATTTCAAGCCAATAACTAAACAAATTATCAAAAGACATAATATGTGGTTGATGAGAGAGCTTTCACTGAATGGTAGAATAGGGAATTTTGAGATCTGTCTATGTGTCTTTGTATTTAGAATGCCAAAACACATCTGTGACCTATTAAACATTAAACATTATTTAATTGTATTTGGAGAAAAAATGTAATTACTTAAGGAAAAATGTTTTGTGTAACATCAAAAAGTATGGGGACACAAATGTACCAACTTTTATAACTTTTAACAACTCTTTTGAAATAAACTGGTTAATTAATTTACTGAAAGGGGAAGACAATATCTGGAACATATTTCCCAACCATGTGTTTGACACAACGGTAGGAATTACGTTCTTGATCAAGTGTAATTATAAAGTGAAAATATTAGCCACAAAACTTTTAGACTTTTATAAGCTTGGGACACTTATTTATAAACACAATTTTCTCCAACATCTTGTTTCATTTGGAATAACTGTAATGTGCAATACAAGAATAAATCACTTTTTCCCCTAGACGTTATGAAAATGTTATTGTTCTGATAAGACAACTTTTCAGTTCTCATGGATATCTTCTTACTTATTAAAAATTTGGTATTACTGTTCCACCCAAAGTGTGTGCAAAAGTGTTAGATTAATAACACTTTTTCTTAATTGAGTTAATTCCAACAAGTCTACTTATACTGTTTGAAGGGATTTGTAACACCAATCAATTAAGAACCCAGAAATTTTGGGAGGGGGGGGGGGGGGTCTCACTCATTATTCTGTTGTCATGTCATCAGTTAGTCATCTGTACTCATCATATTGATCTGAACACAACTGAAACTTGGAGTCTGACCTCAGAGTCTGCAGTCTGCAGTCTGGACTCTCCAGAAAACCCCATAGATGTAGAACTCCTGAATCCTGCAGGTTGTTCCTGCTCAGGTCCAGTTCTGCCAGATTGGACTTGTTTATCATCAAAGCTGAACCCAGAGCTTCACAACTGATCTCTGACAAACTGCAGTTTTTCAACCTGAAATAAAAAAAAATGTGTTTAGCAGCAGTGATGCAGCTGGAGGTCCAGGAACTTTAATTAAGTCAGGTGGGACCCGCCCTGATGACAGACTGACAGATTACATTTTCAAATTATGGACTGAAAATTTGTGACGACCTGTAAATAAAAGTACATCACGCCTGGGGGGGGTCAATTTTAAAAACCTTATCTCAATTGAAGAATTTTCCATTAGAGACTATAGCTCAGCATTCAGGTGGTGTCATGCTAATAACCTCATCCTGAACACCACCAAGACCAAGGATATCCACCCCCCCTCTACATCAATGGAAACTGCGTGGAGAGGGTCCACAGCTTCACCCTCCTGGGCACCACCATCTCGGCTGACTTCACTTGGTCCATCAAGACCATGGCTGTCATCTGAAAGGCACATCAGTGGCTGTACTTCCTGAGAAGGTTCAGGAAGAACAATGTGAACCAGGAGCTGCTGGTAACCCTTTACCGCTCAACCATAGAGAGCTTCCTGTCATACTGCCTCACAGTGTGGTTCTCCCACTGCACTGAAGTGGAACGGCAGAGCCTCCAGTGAGTGGTAAAGATAGTGCAGAAGATCATTGGCTGTCCTCTCCTCTCAATGAAGGACATCTACCAATCACCACTGACTCCACCCATCCAGCTTTCCCTCTGTTCGAACTTCTGCCCTCTAGAGGAAGGTACAGATCCATCAGAACCAGGACAAACAGACTCAGGAACTGCTTCTTTTCACAGGCAATTGTCATATGGAACACATACTTCCAACAACTACACCCCACTCTGACTGCTTTATACATTCTAATCTAATGTTTATTTGATTTTTGATTTCAAATGGTTTATTTCAAGCAATCAAATAAGAATACACAAAACAAAACAATCATCAGTTATACATTCGTACAATAACTTATCAAACTTTGGATAATTAGACATATTAATAAATATTGCTTGAAAGGGAGTGGAAGGAAGCGAATTTATATAATCCCACCCCATCAAACCATAACCATTTTACAACATGATTTATCAATATCTGGTTCCTAGCTTTTATCAGACAGAATTAAGAATCTTTGAAATATCAATAAAGCACATGAAAAAGATTAATTGCTTAAATTATTTTGTAAAAAATAACTTTTAGAAATCAACATGGCAATGTAGTATCCAAATATATGAAGATTATGTTACTTATAAAAGACATTGAGATGATTAAAAAATAATACTATATCAGTAAAATATACATAACACGGTTTCAGGAATTTTCATAGCAAAATATGATCAAGTATCAAAAGTAAAAAATATGTGCAAAAATGTGTTACATTAGGAAAAATCATGAATCAATTTATCAATTTTTGGAGCAAGTGAAGTAATATAATTAAAAGTCAATCAATTTAACCTTTTTTAAAAATTGATTCATCATTTGTTTTATTATTTTTGTATTTCTATTTATTTATTTATTTTAATTTTTTTATGATAAAGTTATGCTGTGAAGTAAAATAATTTTGTCGAATGACCAAAGTTGGCATTTCTTCTGCTGATTAACACCCGTTCTTCTGGGTTTAAACAGAGTTTTTAGTTCTCTTCGATGTTATGTCTGCAGACATTAAATAGAGGTCCATATCCTTCTTCAGCTGATATCAGCGGCGCCTAAAGGCCCGTACACACCGGGACGAATATTCGCCAGGCGTTATTCGCCAGCGTTTTTCGCCACGTTTTTTGTGTTCACACCCAGGCGATTTTCGCTGACGATGAGTGGAGTGAACATGCAATTTCATTCCCTGACATTAGATGGCGCTTAATGTAAAACAGAAATACTCCTGTACACAAGGTGGCGCTGCGCAACTTTACGCTTCTTAAAGTCGCTTTTCACTCAGAAGAAGAGAGCAAGTTTTTACACGCTTGTCAGAATCAAACAAAGAAAACATGAATATTTCAAGCACCAGTAGCTCCAACTGGTGCTTGGTTCGGGGATGTTTTAGAATGTCCGTCATTATTGCTTCGCGGCTGTGTAGACGCTACTTGGCGTCTATCTTCTTCGCTGGTATGTGTGCTCAGCAAGGCAGTTTTGTGTTTGAGCGCCCCCAAGTTGTGTTTTACTGTAACTTCAGAAGCTCCAGACACGTGAGCAAAAGCGCCGTTCTCATTGGTCGAGTAGATTTCGACGCGACGCGTCGAAAAAAAAAAACGAACCCGAGGCGTTTTTTTTTTGACGCTTTAACGCCTGGCGTTTTTTCGCGTCGGTGTGCACACTCTCATTGGGGCCCTTTGTTTAGTCACGAGGCGTTAAACGTCGGCGAAAATCGCCGGCGAAATTCGTCCCGGTGTGAACAGGCCTTTAGAGTTGAGGTCAACTTGTATGCAGTTCAGAACTCTCTGCTGATAATCAGGTCACTTCAGACTTTTGGAGAAAATGATGAATCTAGGCGTCATTTTTCTTGAAATTGTTTGGCTTTTTGATTTATTACTCTATGTTGTTTCAGACGACCGTGATCAAACACTTCTCAAAGTCCTTCATGGTGTTCACAGCCAGAACCTTGGACCGGTCCGGTGGACCGAGTGGTTTGACGTAAATCCTGCATCCTTTAACCCAAGTGTTCTCAATCTGCTTACGCTTCCTGAGAAGCCTGGCATGTTTGGCGATTTCAGCATTCCTTCTGGTCAGATGGTCGTTCAGATAAGCAGCAGATCCTTTCAGATTCTTCCTTTGGTTCATCAGAGCTAGCTTGTGTTTTTGATTCACTAGCTTGTGTTTGTGATTCAAAAACCTGATGAGGATCGCTGGTTTATCCGTCTCCTCGATGGTGTTGAGATCCAGCGAAATCCCTTTAGATGTGAGAAATGATTCCACTTGGTGTTCCAGAGACTCTCCACCGCTCTCCGTTTGAGAGGGACTATTAGCGCTATTAGCATTAGCAATGCTGACTCCAGTTGCATTTAGCTTTGCCCCAGGTTTGATCGGTACTCCAGTGAGAATGACATTATTCATCCTTACTAGTTGTTCCACATCTTCCAGTCTTTTCTCCAGAATGTCGACCCGGTTTTCTCGTTGCTCGTTTTGAGCTCAGAATCTTCGGAAGTCTTCCATTAGATCCAAGATCGGAGTTAGCTTAGCATTCACTTGTTCCATAAAGGGATACAATGCAGTTTGGATACCATCAAGAGACTTTTTAAGGTCTTCGTGGACCTGGTTTTTCCTAGGGGCCATGGTCAGCTCTCTTTTTTGGAGAAAATCAACTTTTTACGTCATTTGAAGATAGTTGTATAGCTGCGGTTCCGGGGATACATTGCTATGTATCCTATGTTTCCTGTGAAAGTTATTGTCAGTGCTGTTTGTTGTTTGACTGTTGCTCTCTTGTTTGGCATTAGCTTGACTACTGTTACCTAACTTAAGAGTTATTTGGTTTAATATTCACATTTACATTTAGCTGCCTTTTGAAGCGAATACAATACTGTGTTAACTGCTTGCAGTCCACTTTATTCTAAGTTTTCTAAATTAACTACTTCTTCTTAGCTAAACAGCGCTAGCCTTAGCTTAGCATTTGGCATGTCTACCACTTCTTCTGCCTTCATCCCTCTCTCCCACCCCATGTGCTATATGTTTAGTGAAGATCCTGCCTCCTTTAGTGAAGATAGCGGTAGGTGTGTTAAGTGTAGTCTTGTGTTAGACTTGGAGGCCTGGCTAGAGCAGTTAGAGGCGTGGCTCCGCACAGTGAAAGCTAAGCTTACTAACCAGGTCATTACTTGTAGCGCGGGCAGCGCTGCCAGGGCTAACCCAGTTACCAATCCAGCGCTTTCCCAGCAGCCAGGAAACAAACAGGGAGGGTTTGTACTGGTTGGGAGGAAGCATTGTGCTAAATGCAAAAACATAGAGCACCCAAAATCCCCATTAGTACACACCCGCGGAACCCTCAAATCTCGTTATCGGCTCCTCTATAGTTAGACATGTGAAGCTCCCAGCGGCTACAGTCAGGTGTTATCTGGGGGCCAGAGTTGGTGACATAGAGGGAAACCTTAGGATGTTTGCTCAGAGTAAGTCCAGGGTCCGTTGAGTCGTGATTCACACAGGCGGTAATGATGCCCGACGGAGACAATCTGAGGTTTTCAAATTAAATGCAGCTTCGGTGTATAAACTTGCTAAGTCGATATCAGACACTGTAATTTTCTGTGGTCCCCTGCCGAGCTTATTCAGTGATGAAATGTACAGCCGCTTTTCATTACTCAACCGCTGGCTTTCTAGATGGTGCCCAGAAAACAGCGTTGGTTTTGTTGATAATTGGAGCGCGTTTTGGGGGAAACCCGGTCTCCTGCGGAGGGATGGAGTCCATCCCACTCTGGACGGTGCCGCTCTTCTTTCTAGAAACATTTCTGTTAGCCTTAGTCGTGTAACCTATCCTGTTTACGCTTTATATGCTACCCCTAGGAAACATAATCAGGAAACACAGCATTAATTTTCATTGTTATGCCGACGATACGCAGTTGTATTTATCCATGAAACCTGACCAGAATGACAATATTGAGAAACTGAACGCCTGCATCAGAGACATCAAGACCTGGATGACAATTAATTATCTCCTTTTGAACCCAGAAAAAACTGAGGGATGCTCTGTCTGCTCAGATAGTCTCCCTGGATGGTGTAAGTATAGCCCCCAATTCCACAGTTAGAAACCTTGGGGTTTTATTTGACCAGGATTTATCTTTTAAGGCTCACATATCTCAGGCGTGTAGAACTGCATTTTTTCACCTACGGAATATTGCTAAGATCAGAAATATACTCTCTAAGAGTGATGCTGAAAAATTCATCCATGCATTTGTTACGTCGAGGCTGGATTACTGTAACTCCTTGTTAGCAGCGTGTCCTAAGAGTTCCTTAAGAAGTCTCCAGCTTGTTCAGAACGCAGCAGATAGATTGTTAGCAGGAACTAGCAGAAGAGATCACATCACTCCTGTGTAAGTTTCACTTCACTGGATCTCAGTTGATTCTAGAATAAAATTCAAGATCCTCCTGTTAACCTATAAGGCCTTACATGGAATGGCCCCATCCTATATTAAGGACCTCATAGTCCCTTACCACCCAAACAGAACACCTTGCTCACAAAATGCAGGACTGCATGTGGTTCCTAGAATTAGTAAAAGTACGGTTGGAGGTAGAGCGTTTAGCCACCAAGCCCCTGTCTTATGGAATAAACTCCCAGCTCATGTAAGAGAGGCCGATTCAGTTTCTACATTCAAAGTTAGACTCAAAACATTCCTGTGTGGACAGGCTTATTGTCAGACTAGCTAGTATTCAGAGATGATTTAACTTAATGTTAATATGTTTAAATTAAACTTAATAATAATTAACAAACAACAAACTATTTGTTTTAAAAGGCTTTAAGAAGTTGAAGCTTGGGTAGCTGTGGTGCTCTGAGGTTCTGTCCTCTTTCCTCATATGCTTCTACCCTCCTCTCTTCTCTATTTTACTTTATTTTTGATCATTATTCATCATTTAGTTCTCAATGCCTCTGTTTGGTGCAGTACAATTCATGCATTGTCCTTCTTTCCCTCTCCCCTCCTGGGGAGTGGGAGTGCTTCCAGACTCCAGTTGGCCCATCCGTGTCCCTGTACCTGGCCGTGTACCTTGTTTCTGCTCCTGCTCCTACACCTGGCTGTGGATCCTGTCTCCGGCTCAACTCGCGCCCCTGATTGTCCCCCCAACCACAGCTGGATGAAGCTCGTCTGCTGGACTTTAAATATGTAGTTGTAGCGTTAGATAAGTTAATTCTCCTCTACGAGTTCTGGTGAATCGCCTGTCCGTCCTGGGGGAGGATCCCTCCTTCATGTGGACACCCCTGAGGTTTCTTCGTTTTTTCTGGAATTCGTTTTTTTAGGGAGTTTTTCTTTACAGCGAAGGGGGGTCTAAGGGCAGGGATGCCGGTATAGCTTAGTCAGTTTGTTAGTTCATTTTAGTATTTTCCCATTGAACTCTATGTATTCACGATCCTTTTGAGTTCATGTTTCACTTCGAAGCCCATCGAGACGACTGTTGTTGTGATTTTGGGCTATACAAATAAAATTGAATTGAACTGAATTGAATAGAGCAGCAGTGTAAAACGCTCCTCTGAGCCTCCCTTAGGGTTAGTGCTAGTGCAAAACCTATGTAGGGAAAGTCAAACAGTTTCTAACTTTAGCTTATGTGAGGAAATATCACTCACAACCCGGTCAAAATTAATAACACATTTGGAAACTTTTATAAAAATTTGTACACATCACAGATCAATCCGTCAGATCAAAGTATTGACTCACTTCTTAATAATGTAAACCTACCCAGGCTAAATGAGGATCATTTCACAAACTTAGACTCTCCGCTCTCGTTGTCTGAACTTCATGAAGCTCTGTTACTTATGCCTAATGGTAAGGCACCAGGGCCTGACGGCTTTCCTGCTGAGTTTTATAAAGAATTCTGGGAACAACTGGCACCAACATTTTATAAAACCGTTACATCTATCAATGAGAGCCAATCAATGCCACCTAACATGAACTCAGCCAACATAATTCTTCTTCTAAAACCAGACAAAGATCCCACTAGTCCTTCAAGCTATCGCCCTATTTCTTTAATCAATGGAGATGTAAAAATTATCTGCAAAGCACTAGCACAGAGAATAGAAAAAAATCACTCCTCACATAATTCACTTCGACCAAACTGGATTCATCAAAGGCAGACACTCGGATGATAATGTCCGTAGACTAGTTAATATAATAGACCTTGCCACCATTGAAAACCAGGAAATGACTGTACTATCGCTGGATGCTGAAAAAGCCTTTGACAGAGTAAATTGGAAGTTCCTTATTGCTGCCCTCCATAAGTTTGGTTTTGGAGAAGCATTCATCAACTGGATCAAAATATTATTTCACAACCCCAATGCATCAGTTAGAACTAATAAACAGACTTCAAACAGGTTTTTTCTTGGAAGAGGAACCAGACAGGGTTGCCCACTCTCTCCATCTCTTTTTGCTATATTCATTGAGCCTCTAGCTGCAGCAATAAGACAGAATGAGAGCATTATAGGAATAAAAACCAAACACAGCCATCATAAAATTAGTCTCTATGCAGATGACATATTACTGTTTTTAAGGAACTTACATTCTGTAAATGAAACAGCAATGATCATTAATGAATTCTCCTCCATATCAGACTATTCCATTAATTGGAATAAGTCTGTTTTATTACCACTCAACAGGAATATGGAACAAAGACTCACAATTCCAGTTAAAACAGGAAATATCAAGTATCTGGGTATCTACTTTTCCCCCAAACTATCAGAACTGGTGCAGCTAAACCACACCCCATTACTGAAAAGCATACAGGACGATCTAACACGCTGGACCAACCTGCCTCTGTCCCTTATGGGTAAGGTAGCCACGGTTAAAATGAAATCTTACCCAAAGTTAATTATCTCTTCTCAATGATTCCCACACAACCGCCATTAAAATGGTTCAAAACATTAGACTCATCCATATCAAGCTTTTTATGGAACAATAAACCTGCAAGAATTAGTCTAAAAACTTTAAAATCTGCAAAAAGATGTGGAGGATTAGAATTACCTTACAATACATTACAATACATCTTAAAATGGTTAAAAAATAATCCGGAAACCAACTCATGGTTAGACTTGGAACAGGCATTATGTGGAAAGATCAACCTGTCAGAGCTACCATTTATTAGCCAAACAGTTAAAAAACAGGATTGTTTCAAAACTATTAATATAAACGCCACTTTAACAGCCTGCTGGGAATTTCTCAAAATATCAAAATAATCAATTCAACCGTGCAAAATGACACCCATCTGGAACAACCCGGACATCCTTATAAACAAAAAAAATGATTCACTTCCCAGCTTGGCAAGCAGGGGGCATAAAACAACTAGAGCACGTAATTATTGATAGAAGATTCATAACTCCCCAGGAACTTCAAGACAAACATGGAATAAATAACTTCTTGGAATATCAGCAACTTAAATCAAGTATTACTAAAAAGTAGAAATATAAAGACAACAATTTAAAGCTACCAGGTGTAGTTACCACTCTGATTAATTTTTCAATGAATAGAACTCTCTCCAAAATATACAAACTTTTATGTAATTTAGATAACAATATTTCCCTTCCAACCAAAAAATGGGATGCAGATTTGAGCATCAGCACAGATGAAAGCTTCTGGTCAGAACTCTGTCTAAACACCTTTAAACTGACAAAAAGTCCAAATTTGCAGCTAATCCATCTCAAAACTCTTCACAGAATTTACTACACTGGACAGAAGATGTTCAAGATGGGTCTCTATAATTCAGACATTTGCGAGCACTGTGACAGTAATCTACCCGACAGCTACATGCACGCACTGTGGTTCTGCACACCTGTCCAGGCTCTTTGGCAGCAGGTATGTGCCGATTTATCAGTCTGGCTTAAGGTTTCAATCACAGCCTCACCGTCACTTTGTGTGCTTGGTGACATGAGTGCCATCGATATAGAAGAAGGATTAGCATCTATCATTTTCATAAGTCTTTGTATTGCTAAAAAAACTATTTTAATAAATTGGAAAAACAAGAATAATATAAACATAAGTCAACACAGAAATCTGCTGTTTGATCATATCAGCTTGGAAAAAATGTCAGCCCAAAGTTCAAGTAACTTTGAAAGAATTCGGTCTCTCTGGTCTCCCGTGGCTGACTCCATGACTTAGGGGGTGGGGGGCCTGGTCGTCGCTGCTCCTTGCCCTTCTGCCGTGGTTTGGGGTGGGGGTCGGGGCCTCCGGTGCCTGGCGGGGGCGGTGGGGGCTCCGTTGGTCGGGGGGTCGGGTCCGGTGCCTGGGTGGGGCGGGCTGGGGCGCGGTGTGGTCCTCTGGGCTTGGGTGTGGGGGGACGTGGGGGTTGGTGGTGGTTGCCAGGCTTGGCCTGGCGGGGTGGTCCCTTTGCCTGTGCTGGGGGGGGGGTGGCGGGGGGCCCTGCTCGGGGGGGGGGGCAGCGGCGCTGGGTGGGCTGCCCATCTACACCTGGGGCTGGGGTCGGCCCTTCCGTGGCTCTGGGACGGGACAGGACAACCCTCTTGGGGCCCCCGGTCGCTCTAGGGGTCTTCCGCCTCGGCTGCGGGGTCTGGGGTGGGGTGGGGTGGGGGCTTGTCGGCCCTGTCCTGTGGGGGGGCGTTCTGGGGGGGGAGGAGGGGCCCACTATTGGTACGGGACCTTGGGGGGTTGACGGGTCGGGGTCTCTGCTGAGGCAATCGGCGGTTGCCCCGGCCGGTTGGCGGCCTCGGTCCCGTCAGGGCCTGACCAGAGCTCTTCTAGGGCCGGCGCTTGGGGGTGGTGGCCTGGGCTTGCTCCGGGGGGGGCGCCGCTTTCTGGCTCCTCTCTCTCTCTGTGTGCTGGGCCTGGGGTGTCGGCGCCTCGGGGGATGGGGTCCCTGGGCTGGGGCGGCCTGGCCCCTATGCTGGGGGGGGGCTGGGGGACGGCTGTTTGACCACCGGGGGGACAGTCTACCAGCTGTCCCCAACCTACCCCCTTCCTCATATAACCTCATATTAGGGTGAAGGGGTGGGGGGTTTAGCCTGCGATGCGCCTTGGGGGGGAGCTACTTGGAAGTGGTACCCCTCCCATGGTTGCCGTATGGAGTGGGCCCCCCCTCTTTCGGTTTTATTTGCACCTTAGACATGTAGGGTCCTTGGTGGGGGGGGGGGGGTGCTTGGACGTCACTGCCAGCAAGCAGCGGATGCCCTCCTAGCACCCTACCTGCCAATTTTAACCGCACCTTAGACATTTAGGGCCCCTTGGTGGGGAGGGTGAGGGGACATCACTGTGAGTAATCAGGAGATGTCCCCTCGGTGCCCTACCCGCCAAATTTAACTGCACCCCTCTTTGTACACACACCCCTTCCCCCCTCAAAATATACACTCCAACATAAAACACATACACATGCACGCACACACCCTCACAAACACACATACACGCACACACATTTTGCAAGGAAGGTGGGACCTAGGACCATCTGTCCCCTACCCCTTCCCTGGTGGGGGGTACGGGTCCCTTGGCAACGGCTGCCGTGTCCCCTGGGTGCCGGTCTCCTGGGCCCGGCGGTGCTCTCGCCGCTCGGGGGGGGGGTTCACATTACACCTGAGCCGGGGGATGTCCGTGTCCCTGGGGGTGGGTTCTGGTCCTTGCCCCTGGGCGCTGGGCCCCGCCAAACTTCCAACAGTGGCTGAGCCTGGTTGGGCCATGTTTACAACACCCCTTGTGGGCCCCCCTTTTTCCCCAGGGTGCTCCCCTCCGGGGTGGGGCTGGCTGGCCCCTGCCTTGCTCCTCCTTGGACCAACCGTGGATCGGGTGGGTGGCTGCCTGGAGTGCGGAGTGGGTCTGCCCTGGGGGGTCCTGGCTCGTACCTGGGGTTGGGGCGGGGGGATGCCCGGAACTCCTGGGTGGTGATGGGGTGCTCGCCTGGGGCTGTGGGTGCCCTTCTCGGGTGGGGCCCTGCGTTGGGCTCTTCCGGCGTTGCGGGGGGGGCTGCTCTCCTGGTTGGGCTGGGGCGGCGCTCTCTTTCCCTCCGTGCTTCCCTGCTCTCTGGCTCTGGGGGCCTCGCGGCGGTCCTGCTGGTCCTGGCCTGGGTGTCGGATTTGGTCGCCCGAGGGGCGGTTGTCCCGTGCCTGCTGCCGTGTGGCACTTTTCATATAAAAGAATAACACAAAGGGCCTAAATACTCTGAGATCAGCGCCCATAGCATAATTCCTGGTATAAATGTCCAGTTTGTTAATGATGCCTTACAAGCCCTAAGGAGTACACTCAATGTTGTTGCCCCCCTGCAACCTAAGCTTTTTAGACAAAACCGAGTAGCGCCGTGGTTTAATGCTGAAACACATTCTGTTAAACAAGTAACTCATAAATTGGAAAGACAATGGCACTGCTTCGGTTCAGAGCAGGCCTTGAATACCTGGAAACATAGCCTCTTAAATTATAGAAAGGCTCTGCGTAGAGCTAGAAGCCAGTACTATTCAACCTTAATATCGGAGAATGGGAATAATCCAAGATTTATTTTTAGTACAACTGCTAGTTTAACTCGCTGTTAGAGCTCAGTAGAACCACATATTCCAGTTTCTCTCAGCTCTGAAGATTTTCTTACATTTTTCGATAATAAAATCCCAAATATTAGACATACGTTGAATCAAGTTATTCCTACTATCAGCCCAGATTAAGCTGAAGTGGTAGAAGTGGAGGCCTCCATAGAAACCTCTGTAACATTAGACTGATTCACTGCTGTGGATCAAGCAGAAATAACATCATGTCATGGTACCTCCGGGAGTCCCCCTCCCCCCCTTCTCTGATTCCTTCCAGATCCCAGGTGTGCATTCATCTCATCACCTGCACCTGTCTTTAAGTTGGCTCCAGACCAGCATTCATCGCCAGTTCGTTGCCTTCTATGGTGCATACGTGGTCTTACCTAAAATCTTGCCTAGTGAATTTATGCTCTTGTGTAATCCAAGCTCTCGTTTAATCCAAGCTCTCGATCTGCCTAAAGAATTCACTCATCCATTCGTGCCAACCTGGATCCAGTCACAAGATCTTCATCCTCAAGCTCACCTCAAAGCTCCATGTTACTACCACGCTCTGACTTCATCTTACCATCAAGCCCATTCCTCCTTCCCCAAGTTCTGCTCACTTTCATCTCTTCAGTCTACAAAGAAATTTACCTCCATCTCGACGCCTCACAATCCATTCTCCGGTGAAGTCTCCGCTACCAGCCTTCCAATTGCCAGATACTTTGAAATAAATCCTTTAACTACATTCCAGTGTTTGTCCTTCTGGGTTTCAGCACTTGGGTCTGTTCTCGTCCTAGCCGAGCATGACAGAATGAACTGGCCAAACTCCTGACCCAGCTGATCCGGAAGGACCACACTTCACCGTTTCACAGCAAGGGATTCTATTGGGTCACCAGGCTGACACTCTTTCCCAAATGGCCTCAGCACAGGAAGATTTGTTCCGCCGAATGGACTATATTTCCCAGGCTTTACTGGACCAAACAAGTCACTTGACAGCTGCTCCCGTGAGTAACCCACCTTTTCCGCGTCCAGGTAATATGACGGTTGCCGCATCCACCTCATCATCAGAAAACTTCAACTTACAACCGGAACCATTTCACTGAGAAGTGGAGAACTGTGGAGGATTTTTGTTACAATGACAACTCATTTTTCAACAAGGACCCAAATATTATCAGTCTGATCAAAGCAAGATAACTCTCATAGTTAATTCTCTACGTAACAAAGCTCTGCAATGGGCTCAGGCCTACTTAACATCCAATCCCATTTCCCACCAACCATTTAACAAATTCTTTGATGAATTTAGACTGGTTTTCGATCACCCACGCCGTGAGGATGAAGCCACACGTAAATTACTAACCCTAAAACAATACAACCGCTCAGTAAGTGACCATTCCTTCGACTTCCACATCCTGGCTGTTGAAATAGAATGGCTGGATAAAGCGTTAAAAGGAATCTTCTATAAATCATTAAACAAAGCCATCAAGGATCATCTCTGCTCTCAACCCGAAGCTCAGACCTTCGAGGAACTAGTGGCTGCAGCTCTTCAATCGGATACTAGCTTAAAGGAACGACAATCTAAAAAAACGTTTACATCACGTAAGCCACCACACAGCAGTGAAGTTTATTGCCTTGCCTAATATTCTTCCCTCCACGTCAGTAAAGGACACCTCCCGAAAAGTTCCTGAGGAACCCATGCAGATCGGTCACTCCTACATAATAACATACATACATAATCGTGATAAAACACAAAAAGCTAAATTAATTAAATATTATTTTCCAATGATCTTTGGTAAATATACATTTTCAGTCAACTCAACATGTTTTCCACAGTTTCAGAGGTTAAAATTGCCGAAGTTGAGTGTTGCGTAATCACAAAGGGATCGGAAAATCCGGGTGAGGCTCTGAAGCGCTGTGCCTCATGTCTGACGGCAGGACTCAATGTTAACAGAGACGTGTGGTAGAAGCCCTGCTGTAGACCCGTAGAGGCATGCCTCACCAGCAGGGGGCAGGCGTGAGCTGACAGCTGCTTTGTAGCAACAGTACAGGAGACGTCTCCATTGAGAGGGAGAAACTCATTTAAACTAAAGGAAAAAGAAGGAAGACTTTTTTAACAAATCATAGAGATTTTTGTGGAGAAGGATCGACAAATGGACTCAAAAAGTAAGGCCAAACATGTTTTTTACTGTTTGCTTTTAAAAAATAACATGGGAGTAAGTTGAAAAAAAAGTAAGTAAAATCATTAATTTTATTTTTATGATCATTTTCATGGACAACATTTGATAACACTGAGCTATTGGATACCCCTGTTAAAGCTTCTGGACTGGATGGTCAACTCCAGTAACCTCCATGAACATTTACAATTATTTGTCACCAATACTCCTCAAACTCCCATCATTTTAGGTCTTCCCTGTCTTAACTTACATAATCAGCAATTAGATTGGACTCAATGCCACATTGATAAATTGAGTTTTTTTTTGCATGGCTAATTGTCTCCAGTCTGCGGTTCCCTCCATTGCATCCTCTCCCCACCACCAGGAAGAGGTAGACTTGTCTAAGGTTCCCACCTGCTATCTTGATCTCCAAGCCGTATTCAGTAAAGCTAAAGCCAACCCATTGCCCTATGACTGTTCCATCGACCTTCTTGCTGGGACGAGCTTACCTAAAGGCAGACTATTTAACTTGTCTGTACCCGAAAAGGAGGCGATCGAAAAGTATATTCAGGAAGCTCTTGCCAACAGTCACATCCATCCTTCTTCCTCTCCTGTCGGGGCAGGATTCTTCTTTGTTGAGAAAAAGGACAAAACACTGCGTCCTTATGTGGACTATCGAGAACTCAATCAAATCACTATAAAAGATAAATATTCTTTGCCACTACTGAATTCTGTTTTTGATTCACTCCAAGGGGCTTGTGTCTTTTCCAAACTCGACCTTCGTAATGCTTACCACTACATTCATATCAAGGAAGGAGACTGATGGAAAACCGCATTTAACTACCCCCTAGGACACTTTGAATACCTCGTCATGCCCTTTGGTCTAACCAACGCCCCGGCTGTTTTACAACGGTTAGTCAATGATGTCCTTCAGGACTTTCTAAATCGCTTTGTCTTTGTGTATCTGGACGACATACTCATTTACTCCCCTGGTCTAGATCAACATAAGATCCATGTCTGTCGTGTTTTGGAACGCCCTTTGGAAAATAAACTTTATGTCAAAGCCGAGAAGTGTGAATTCCATGTTTCTACTTTTCCCTTTCTTAGCTACATTCTAGAGGCCTGTAAAATTTGTCCTGATCCTACTAAAGTCAAAGCGGTCATCAACTGGGAAGCACCCACCAACAGACAGAAACTTCAACAGTTTTTGGGGTTTGCCAATTTCTATTGCCGCTTTATCCATAATTACAGTCAAAGCGCTTCTCCTCTCACTAAACTCACTTCTCCCTTAAAACCCTTCTGTTGGGATGCCACTTCTCAGAAAGCTTTTGACAATCTCAAGGGTCTATTCGTTTCAGCCCCCATACTTATTCAACCTGATCCCTCCCGTCAGTTTGTTGTCGAGGTTGATGCTTCCGATTCCGATGTTGGAGATGTTCTCTCGCAGAAAGAGGAAGGGTCGGGCAAACTTAAACCATGCCCCTTCTTTTCTAAGAAGCTTTCCCCTGCTGAACAACATTACGATATAGTTAATCATGAATTATTAGCAATCAAATGAGGATTGGAGGAATGGGGCCATTGGCTTGAGGGTTCTACTCACACCTTTATTATTTGGACTGATCATAAAAGACTGACCATTTGGCTTACTTACGATCCGCCAAACAACTAAACTCTTGTCAGGCCCACTGGTGTCTATTTTAGATTGGTTTTATATCACAATCACTAATAGACCTGGCAGCTGTTATGTCCTACCCAACGCCCTGTCTTGCAAATACTGCACAAATGGAAATAACACTGACGGCCCTATTATCCCCACTACCTGCATTGTAGGGTCCCTCACCTGGGTGATCGAGAACCGTGTTTTACAAGCCGAAGGTGAGGAACCTAATCATTTGCCATGTCCTCCTGGACTACTCTGTATGTTCCAACGTCCCTTAGATCAGTTGTCATCACTTGGGGGCACATGTCCCGGGTCTCCTGTCACGCTGGTGTCCACTGAACCTTAGCTCTTATTAGTCGTCGTTTTTTTTTTTTTTTTTGGCCCACTGTGAAAAAAGATGTCTGTAAACATATCGGTGCCTGCTCCACCTGCGCTAGATCCAAATCATCTACCTCGTCTCCCTCCGGTCTCCTCCATCCTCTGTCCAAATAGGCCTTGGTTTCATATCGCCCTGGATTTCGTAACCGGTATTCTTCCATCTAACGACAACACAGTTATCTTCACTGTGGTAGATCAGTTCTCCAAATCTGTTCACTTCATTCCCCTGCCTTAACTCCCCACTGCCTTGGAAACTGCCAACATCCTCGTCGATTGTGTCTTCAAGTACCATGGAATTCCTACGAACATTTTAACAGATTAAGGACCACAATTCATTTCTCAAGTGCGGAAGGCAATCTGTTCGGAGCTACAGTTAGCCTTTCATCAGGCTACCACCCACAGTCCAACGGGCAAGCAGAATAGGCTAACCAAAAATTGAAAGCTGCCCTCCATTGTGTGGCTGCCCAGAATGCTTCCGATTGGTGTTCTCATCTGGTCTGGATTGAATATGCACATAACTCTCTTCCCTCTTCCGCCACATGAATTTCTCCATTTGAATCCTGCCTCAGGTAGACGTATATCTGCAAAAAATAACCAGACTTGTTGTAAAGAATCAATATTACAATGAGACCTGACCTGAGAGTCTCCAGTTTACAGTCTGGACTCTCCAGTCCAGCAGACAGCAGCTTCACTCCTGAATCCTGCAGGTTGTTGTTACTCAGATCCAGATATTTGAGTCTGGAGGACTGAGAGCTGAGAACTGAGGACAGAGCTGCACAGCTTCTCTCTGACAGCTTACAGTCTCTCAGTCTGATGAAAACAAAGACAAACGGCAGTTATTAAAACTTTTGTTTTCCCACTCAGATTCATTTGTTCACTGAAAGTGATTTTCCTGAGAGTTCTTACAGAGCTTTGTCGGAGGCTTTGATCGCTGGCAGCAGCCTCAGAAGAGCCTCCTCTGAAGCAGAGTATTTCTTCAGGTCAAACTCTTCCAGATCTTCTGATGACAATAAGATGAAGACCAGAGCAGACCACTGAGCAGGAGACAGTTTATCTCTGGAGAGACGTCCTGACCTAAGAAATTGTTGGATCTCCTCCACTAGAGAACCATCATTCAGTTCATTCAGACAGTAGAACAGGTTGATGCTTTTCTCTGCAGATGGATCCTCACTGATCTTCTCCTTGACAAACTGGACAGTTTCCTGATTGGTCTTTGAGCTACTTCCTGTCTGAGTCAGCAGACCTCGTAGGAGACTCCGATTGGTCTGCAGTGAAAGACCCAGGAGGAAGCGGAGGAACAAGTCCAGGTGTCCATTTGGACTCTGTAAAGCCCTCTCCACAGCACTCTGGTAGAACTGCACTGGGGTGCTTTGTTTCAGTTTGAGAATCTTTAAGGAGTTTTTCTTCTTTTCCTCCATGAGGTTGACTCCAGATGTGATGAAGATCCGGTGGACATGAAGAGCAGCTAGAAACTCCTGAACACTCAGATGGATGAAGCAGAAGACCTTGTCCCGGTACAGACCTCTCTCCTCTCTAAAGACCTGTGTGAACACTCCTGAGTGCACTGAAGCTGCTCTGATATCGATGCCACACTCTGTCAGGTCGGATTCATAGAAGATCAGGTTTCCTTTCTGCAGCTGCTCAAAAGCCAGTTTTCCCAGAGACTTCATCATCTTCCTGCTCTCTGGACTCCAGTGAGGATCTGTCTCAGCTCCTCCATCATACTTGACCTTCTTGACTTTGGCCTGAACCACCAGGAAGTGGATGTACATCTCAGTCAGGCTCTTGGGCAGCTCTCCTCCCTCTCTGCTCTTCATCAGATCCTCCAGAACTGTAGCAGTGATCCAGCAGAAGACTGGGATGTGGCACATGATGTGGAGGCTTCTGGATCTCTGGATGTGGGAGATGATCCTGCTGGCCTGATCTCCATCTCTGAACCTCTTCCTGAAGTACTCCTCCTTCTGTGGATCATTGAACCCTCTGACCTCTGTCACCATGTCAACACACTCAGCAGGGATCTGATTGGCTGCTGCAGGTCGTGTGGTTATCCAGAGGCGAGCAGAGGGAAGCAGGTTCCCCCTGATGAGGTTTGTCAGCAGATCAGCCACTGAGGTGGACTTTCTAGGGTCCTTTAGGATCCGAGTCTTGTGGAAGTCCAGAGGAAGTCGACACTCATCCAGACCATCAAAGATGAAGAGGACCTGGAAGTCTTCAAAGCTGCAGATTCCTGCTTGTTTGGTTTCAGGGAAGAAGTGATGAACAAGTTTCACCAAGCTGAACTTCTCCTCTTTCAGCACATTCAGCTCTCTGAAAGTGAATGGAAATGTGAAGTGGAGGTTCTGGTGGGCTTTGCCTTCAGCCCAGTCCAGAGTGAACTTCTGTGTTAAGACTGTTTTCCCGATGCCAGCCACTCCCTTAGTCATCACGGTTCTGAGTGGTTCTGGTCTTCCAGCTGGGAGTTGGAAGAGCTCTTCTTGTCTGATGCTTGTTTCTGCTCTGTCTGCTTTCCTGGATGCTGCTTCAATCTGTCTGACCTCATGTTCTTCATTCAGCTCTCCTCTTCCTCCCTCTGTGATGAAGAGCTCTGTGTAGATCTCATTTAGAAGGGTTGGGTTCCCTGCTTTAGCCATCCCCTCAAACACACACTGGAACTTCTTCTTCAGACCAGATTGGACTTTATGTCGACAAACTCCAGCAGTAGATCCTGAAAGAAGACAACAAACAGTAAATCAACTCTATGCAGCCCTGAATGATGAGGGTTTGAATCCCTGTGGTTCCATGTGTTCAGACATCAGTAAATCTTCATTTATCAGCAGCTGAAAGCTTCAGAGAAATCCTCTTACTGATCTGCAGTCCATCAGCCAGCTCCTCCTGCTTCATTCTCCTCAGGAAGTTCACTGTGATCTTCATCAGTGACTCTAGGCTGCTCCTCTGCTCTTCATCTTCAGCCTCCAGCTCATCCTCATTCTCCCTGTGACTCAGAAGCTTCTTCATCTTCTTCAGCTGCTTCTTGACAAAAGTAACAATGTTGTCCTCCAGCAGCTGCAACAGAATTCCAGATGAATGAGCCAATCAGAGTGAAGTCATGGAGCCAAACATCAGCTCCATGTTGGACACACTGACAGTCCACTGGTGTCCAAAGTGCAGCTTGGAGACGACTGTGGACAGAATGATGGGAAAGTAGTTGTTGTTCATGTACAGACCAGAAAGATGGAGTCCAGCTGTGTTTGATGCTGCTGGACAGACGGACCACTGGGAGTCTCTGAGCTCTGCTGGTCCAGTCTGTGGACAATCAGCAACAATCAGATCCATTCTGTCTTTGCACAGAGACTAACACAAAGTGAAGGTTGATAAGGTCAGATGTGGATGTGAACTTGAAGCAGATGATCCTAAAAGGATCTGACTGCAGACATCCTTGGCCAGAAGTGGAAGTCACTCCATGTCGCTTGGAAATAATTTCCCCAAACATGGAAATAAAATAATTAATGTAGCTCCTGCAGGATCAACGGGAGAAAATTAACAAGCTTTCTGAAACCATCGCTCAGTTTCATAAAAAAAAAAAAACACAGGCTAAGAGAGGTGCTCCCTAGATTTTGATGTCAGATGCTGCCAGCAATCTGAGCATTATGCTTGTGAGTGTGATAGGGCTAGTGCACCCCTACCCCGTACAGTGTCAGTCTAAAAAGGTGAAAGTATGCCATGTCAGGAAACTAGCACCCACGGAACTCCTGAGCCATAGATCAGTTGGGGCGGGTCTGGGCCCAAATTCCACCTCTGGTGGAGAAGGTGATCCATCTAGCCTACTTGCTGTTTGTCCTGGTATTAATGTTGATATGAGTGGAGTCAATGTTCTGTGTTTACTGGAAACAGGGTCAATGGTGTCAATGTGGACACAAAAGTTCTTTTGTAAGCACTTTGAGCTGTGGGTCTATAAACTCCTTCGAATGTGCCATTGGTTACAGCTTAAAGCTGCTAATGGTTTAGCCATCCAATGTGGTGGTTATCGGGAGTTGAGCTCTGAGCTCTATGGGGAGGTGATGCCTGGTTGTGGGGTACTTGTCATTAAAGACTCCACTAGTGATACCCCGTTGGGATCCGGAATCTTGGGGATGAACTTTCTCTGCAGGTGCCACAAGGAGTTGTTTGGGGATCCCCAGCCCTGTGCAAAATTACTTAAACAGCCAACTACTTGCGTCCCTGGTGAGTCGCGAGACCAGCAGCCCTCATGGTTCACCTATTGTTCTGGGCTGCAAGAAGGATGGCAGCTAGAGTATGTGTGCCGACGACTGCCAACTAAACAGTAAGCCCAAAAGGATTTGTTTCCCTTCCCTCACATTCATGAACCACTAGATATGTTATCTAAGGCTCAGTAGTTTACCACGTTACATCTAGTCAGTATGTACAATCAGGTTCAGTTAAAAAGAAGGTGACCGAGCCAAGACGGCCTTCTGTACGCCATTCTGGTTGTTTGAGTGGAACTGAATGCTATTTGGTGTTTGTAATGCCCCAGGCACCTTCCAACAATTGATGCAGGTGATTTTTGGAAACCAGTCTGTTTTATTGTATGTAGACAATATTGTGGTGGTCTCATCAAACATAGATCAACATCTGGAACAGATGGAGTTAGTGTTGGGCCAGTTGCAGGAGGAAAAGCTACGGGTGAAGCTTTCAAAGTGCTCATTTTCTCCAGCAGGTAGTTCAGTGTTTGGGCCACGTAATTTCTGATCAGGAAAAGTCACCAACCTCCAACTACAATCGCAGAGCTAAGAAAATAAGTTTTGCCAGCTACTACCACACTAGCTGCATTTTTTGACTCAAAACTAAAATGAAAAAGGTAATCTTTCAAAATGTTTTTTTCATTTTAGTCTTCAAAACCGCTTATTCTGTCACTTAATTAAAATGATAAAGAAAATGGTATTTGACATTTCATTTTCAAAAAATTGTCTGGTAAATATGTACCAAATTTATTTAGAAATGTCTAATTTGACAATTAAAATGGATTAACAGAAATGCTTTTTTATTTTCAAAATGTAACTGCATCAAATGACTTAATCTAGCCACAGGGGTTGCAACCCAGTTACTTCTGTGCCGGTCCAAAGCCCGGATAAATAGAGAGGGTTGCATCAGGAAGGGAATCCAGCGTAAAAATTGCCAAAATAACCATGCGAATCATCCACAACACTTTAATACAGGATCGGTCGAGGCCCGGTTTAACAACGACCGCCACCGATGCTGTTAACCTACAGGGTGTCGGTGGAAATTTGACTACTGTTGGTCGAAGAAAGAAGGGAGGCAGAAGGGTCCGTGGCCAGAGAGAGAAGGGAAAAGGCAGGAACATAGGTTTGAGAATAGGGACTCTTAACGTTGGCACAATGACAGGGAAAGGCAGAGAGCTGGCAGACATGATGGAGAGAAGGAAGGTAGATGTACTGTGTGTGCAGGAGACAAGGTGGAAGGGCAGCAAGGCACGTAGTATTGGAGGAGGATACAAACTGTTCTATCATGGTGTTGATAGGAAGAGAAACGGGGTAGGAGTGATTCTGAAGGGGGAGTTTGTAAACAGTGTTCTAGAGGTGAAAAGAGTCTCAGACAGGATGATGAGCCTAAAGTTAGAAATTGAAGGGGTGATGGTGAATGTAGTCAGTGGGTATGCGCCACAGGTTGGCTGTGAGTTAGAAGTGAAGGAGAGATTCTGGAGTGAGTTGGATGAGGTCATAGAGAGTATCCCCAGAGGAGAGAGAGTTGTTATTGGAGCAGACTTTAATGGGCATGTTGGTGAGGGCAACAGAGGTGATGAGGAGGTGATGGGCAGGTTTGGTGTGAAGGAAAGGAATCTGGAGGGACAGATGGTGGTGGACTTTGCGAAGAGGATGGAAATGGCTGTAGTCAACACTTACTTCCAGAAGAGAGAGGAACATAGAGTGACATACAGAAGTGGAGGTAGGAGTACTCAGGTGGACTACATCCTATGTAGACAAGGTCATTTGAGAGAGGTTAATGACTGAAAAGTGGTGGTAGGAGAGAGTGTAGCCAGACAGCACCGCATGGTGGTGTGTAAGATGACTCTGGAGGTCAGGAAGAAGAAGAGAGGGAAAACAGAAAAGAAGACCAAGTGGTGGAAGCTACAGAATGAAGAAACTTGTGAGGAATTTAGGCAGAAGTTGAGACAGGTCCTGGGTGGTCAGGATGAGCTTCCAGAGGACTGGGAAACTACAGCAGAGATTATCAGGGAAACAGGTAGGAAGGTGCTAGGTGTGTCATCTGGAAAGAGGAAAGACGGTAAAGACATTTGGTGGTGGAATGAGGAAGTGCAGGAATGCGTCCACAGGAAGAGGTTGGCTTAAAGGAAGTGGGATGTAGAAAGGACTGAGGAAGGTAGACAGGAGTACAAGGAAGCGCAGCGTAGAGTGAAGAGAGAGGTGGCAAAGGCCAAACAGAAAGCTTACGCTGAGCTATATGACAGGTTAGACACAAAGGAAGGAGAGAAGGACTTGTACAGGCTAGCCAGACAGAGAGACAGAGATGGGAAGGACGTGCAACAGATAAGGGTGATTAAGGACAGAGATGGAAAGGTGCTAACAACCCAGGAGAGTGTACAGAAAAGATGGAAGGAGTATTTTGAGGAACTGATGTACGTGGAAAATGACAGGGAAAGAAGGGAGGAAGATGTGGTTGTTGTGGAGCAGGAAGTAGCAGAGATTGGAAAAGATGAGGTTAGGAAGGCTCTGAAAAGGATGAAGAGCGGAAAGGCCGTTGGTCCTGATGACGTACCTGTGGAGGTATGGAAGTGCTTAGGAGAGACAGCAGTGGAATTTCTAACGAGGTTGTTCAATAGGATTCTAGAGAGTGAGAAGATGCCTTAGGAATGGAGGAGAAGCGTTCTGGTCCCGATCTTTAAGAACAAGGGTGACACGGAGAACTGCAGCATCTATAGAGGAATAAAGTTGATGAGCCACACAATGAAGCTGTGGGAAAGAGTAGTGGAAGCCAGGCTTAGGAAGAAGGTGGAGATTTGTGAGCAGCAGTATGGTTTCATGCCCTGTAACAGCACCACTGATGCCATTTTTGCTTTGAGAATGTTGATGGAAAAGTACAGAGATGGTCAGAAGGAGCTGCATTGTGTGTTCGTAGATATAGAGAAGGCGTATGACAGGGTGCCGAAAGAGGAGCTGTGGTACTGTATGAAGTCATCTGGAGTGGCAGAGAAGTATGTCAGAGTAGTTCAGGACATGTATGAGAGAAGTATGACGGTGTTGAGATGTGCTGTAGGTCAGACAGAGGAGTTCAAGGTGGAGGTGAGACTACACCAAGGATCAGCTTTAAGTCCCTTTTTGTTTGCTATGCTGATGGACAGGCTGACAGATGAGGTAAGACAGGAATCTCCCTGGACAATGATGTTTGCGGATGACATTGTAATTTGCAGTGAGAGTAGAGAGCAGGTGGAGGAAAAGCTAGAGAGGTGGAGGTTTGCTCTGGAAAGAAGAGGCATGAAGGTCAGTCGTAGTAAGACAGAATACATGTGTCTGAACGAGAGGGATCAAGGTAGAAGCGTTAGGTTACAGGGGGCTGAGGTGAAGAAAGTGCAGGAGTTTACGTACTTGGGATCAACAGTCCAGTGTGATGGGGAGTGTGGAAAAGAGGTGAAGAGGCGAGTGCAGGCAGGTTGGAGCGGGTGGAGGAAAGTGTCAGGAGTGTTGTGTGACAGAAGAGTGTCAGCAAGACTCAAAGGAAAGGTGTACAAGACAGTGGTGAGACCAGCTCTGATCTATGGGTTAGAGACGGTAGCAGTGAGACAGAGACAAGAGGCTGAGATGGAGGTAGCGGAGATGAAGATGTTGAGGTTCTCCTTAGGAGTGACCAGGTTAGACAGGATAAGGAACGAGTACATCAGAGGGACGGCTCATGTTGCCTGTGTTAGCGACAAAGTCAGAGAAGCCAGACTGAGATGGTTTGGACATGTTCAGAGGAGGGATAGTGGATATATTAGTAGAAGGATGTCGGAGATGGAGCTGCCTGGCAGGAGGGCAAGAGGACGGCCAAAGAGGAGATATATGGATGTCTTAACAGAGGACATGAAGTTGGCTAATGTTAGGGTAGAAGATGTTCATGATAGAGTGAGGTGGAAAACGATGATTTGCTGTGGCGACCCCTGATGGGAAAAGCCGAAAGAGAAAGAAGAACTGCATCAAATGACTTAAAATGGAAAATCAATCCTTCAAAATTATTTTTTATTTTCTACTTAAAAAACACTTATTTTGTGTCACGACTAAAATGAAAACGCAAAGAGGGGATTACATTTTCATTATCACATCCACCCTGCAAATAGTGTCGTATATATCAATTTGATTTAGCATTTCCAGAGGGGAGGCGGGGCGATGACGTCAGTGTGTCCGTGTATTTGATTGCTAAGAGGCACAAACAGAGCAGGAGCAGTGTAGCCACACTTGTAGCCTTGTATTAGCAGCAGAGGAGAGGGTGTTGTGATGGTTGTGCTCTCCTGATGATTGTACACAGCTTCTCAGGACTACGTAGCAGCATTTCCGCCTTCTGCGGTCCATAGTTTGGGACCACAGCGTCCTTTGGAAGCCCGGCGGTCCGGAGGCGGATGCACCAGCTTGGCCTCGTTTGGAGCCTTGGCCCATGGTTTGAAGCTTCTCCCTCGGACTAGCTTTGTTTTCGGACAGAGCTAATGGAGCTACACCCGGCTCGCTAGCTTGAAGACAAAGCTGGTCCAGCGAAGCTTTGAAATTCAGGAGGAAGTGTTCTACACAGACCTGAGAAACTCTAAACCAGTGTTTTTCAACCAGTGTGCCGCGGCACACTAGTGTGCCGCGGCACACTAGTGTGCCGTGGGAGGTGGTCAAGTGTGCCGTGGGAAATTGCCCTCATTAGCTGATTTAACAATATTTTCCATCTCCAGGATTTCAGCTCTTTGTTCATCCAAACAGGCCCTGATAAAACACTAAGAAATTAGCTATATGAAAGATCATAAAATATTTTTTTCTTTGTGTTTATTTGATTCTTTTTAAATACATTTTGATAAGAATGACTGGTACCGCGATTTGGCTGCAGCTAAAGCCGTTTGCGGCAAAGTCCCGCCCCTTTAACTGTCTCCGCCAATCATTCTTGGATTCTTAATCACATGTCATCAGTCTGACCAATCAGAAGTGGTTAACGTCTTCACTTCCTTGCTCTGAATTCTGCTGATAAAGTCGCTCAGTTCTAATAAAAATACCAGCTAAAGCTCGTCTTTAGCTGGTATTGTATGTAGCTTGTATGTAGCTGGTATGTAGCTTTCCACAGAATCCGGTGTCAGACCGTGTAACAAGTGAACAAAACCATGAAGCTCAGAGACGCTGGCCTTTCTGCGTTCGGCAGATTATTAACTACATCTCCCATGATGCATTGGGTTAAAAAACTTAGCTTTTATTACATTTATTAGAAAAAAACAGCTGCAACTTCCAGCTTTTACTGCCACAATTATCACAAAAATACATGTGAGATCATGGAGGGACTGTACATCAATACAGACTGTTTTTATCCTTTTTTTTTTTAATACTGGTGTGCCGCGGGATTTTTGTCAAGGTTAAAGTGTGCCGTAGCTCAAAAAAGGTTGAAAAACACTGCTCTAAACCATCATATGAATTTGTGTTTCCAGTGGTGTCCAGACAAAATAAAGGCTGATGTAATTCCAACATATTTACATTCAAGTTTCGCATTGCTAGATTGACCACCTGAAGTTCTGTTCCTCCATGGCTAATGTCTTTATCTTATTAGCCTAATGCTATCCCTTTTTCTGGGCCCTTGCAGCCAAGTAAAAAAGCACTGACCGCACAGATTAAAAAAATTATGAGCGAGCAGGCCCTTAATAATATTCATAACTGTAATAAAAACACATTTAGAAGATCGTCTCCTGCAGCTTGGTGCTGATTTTGCTGTTCGAGCACAGCTGGAGCCCCATCAAAAGCTGTAGCAGATTTCGCCATGCTAAACGTTTGCTGGTTGCACCAACAGGTATCGTCTAAATGTCCGTTTATTACTGTTTTACTACCATGGAAGTTAATATGTGGGAATTACGTTAGTCTTTAGTTTGTCTGGACACCACTGGAAACACAAATTCATATTATGATTTAGAGTCTCTCAGATCTGCGTAGCAGCAATTCCGCCTTCAGCGATCCAGCTGCCAGTCCGAAGACAAAGCTAGTCCAGGGGAAAGTTTCGACGAAGATCGACTAGATCGATAAAGGAATGTGGGCGTGGTAAGCCAAAAACTGTGCTAACTCAGCAAAAACAAAAAAATATTCTGTTTTTTTTTTTTTTTTTGAGAATTGTCTAACAGAACCAATATATCCTTGTCTATGATAATCAGAGGAAGTTTTGAAATGGCGACACGACCTACAGTTTGGCTGCCAGTTTGTGGCAAAATCAGCAATTTCCCGATTTTTGCGTTTTTACACAATATAGAAATATGAACTTTTTTCTAGCGATATACACGAAATTTAACGCACATGTTGCTAGCATACGTCTACAACTATCTCTAGAGTTTTGTTGACCTTTTACGGCGGGAAAAGGCCACCGACATGATTTTTTTTTTAAAAAAAAGCACCTTTACTACCAAATACAAACATAAACTTGTCGTTGGGATTTTTAAAGATTGTCTCGTAACATTTCAGTCACTGGCAAGCTGCTGTGGAAAACAATGTTGCAATTAGAAATTCTAGATTTCCAAGACGTGCGCGTGGCCAGCTAGCAAAAGTGGTGTACTGTCATAACTCCCATGTCTTTTAATGGAATACTGTGAAAACTGAATGCATGGATCCATGGCTGGAACTGGACAAATTGAAAAACCTGGATACAGACATAAGGAATTTGTGCGTGCTTAGCAATAAACCTCTGTTGCTATAGTCATTCAAAAGTTTAATTTTTCCGATTCATATGAAACTGACGTTGATCTGTACGTCATCCTAAGGCTACCAAAAGATAAAATGGTTGCAATGGAGATCAAATCAACGGAAAAGCTGCCATTTTGAAAAATGTATATTTTCTATCAACTTAACTCACTTTGAGTGAGTTGATGATGCTGATCCCAATGCTAGCACTTTTAGTCACATTAGCATAACTAGCATCATTAGCATATAAAGCTTTGACTAGCCTTGATCAAAGATGGGTGGTGAATTTGTTAGATCTCTTAGACGTCTTGCATTTAAAGAAAGTAAAGAAATATCCATTTTAAGATGCAACATGTAACAAAAAGGCAAACTTAACAGACCTAAATGAGGCTGAAAGTATTACTGAACAAAAACTTTAAAGCAACAAAACCTTGAATTTACAATAACCATCTTAACTAAATAAATTGCAAGACTAACTAAAGTCATGGTGTGACTCTGACCATTAATGAAAGCATAAGGACCACGAAACATTGTCTTACAACCATTCTTCCTCGCCTATTCAACTTTAGGCCACACCGCTTTCCTTGCATCTCTGTCTTCTTTGATGAGGTCTTCTGCAAACCAAATGTTGAGGTCTCGACAGACAGGATGGTGTTCAGTCATTCTCCACAGCTCATCTCTGTATCTCCTTCCTGTGAACTGAATGATGATTTGACGGGGGCGGTAGACATCGGTTGGGCCCAGCTGGGGTACCTTGTCGAGAATGTGGTCCACTTTCTCGGTACAGGATGGTGCGATCTTTGTGATGATATCTGCCACAATTCCTCGAGTGTCTTCCCCTTTTTCTTCTTCAACACCATTTAGCCTCAAGTTCCATCTCCTTTTGTATCTTTCCAATTCCAACGTTTTCTTTTCCATCTCTGATGCTCTCTGCTCTAACTCCACATTTTTCTCTTTCAGACGTTTCACTTCTTCCAACTTTTTTATTTCTGTCTTTACATTCTTTGATTTCAGTAGAGTTAAACGCCATGGCTTTGGCGATGGTGGATGTAGTCAGTGTTTTGCTGCCGCTCCCACTTAAAGTCCGTCATCATGCCTTTGAGGCTTTCAATTGCAGCCAAGATTGCGGCGTTGGAGTCTCCTCCTGCTCTGAGAAAGCAGGTTTCATCTGGTCTTGGTTTTTTCTGTGTCGCTGCTGATTTCAAAGGTGATGCCACGCTGTTTTTTGTCCCCTTCAAATTTGTTTCCATGTCCTCAGGCGTGCAGTAGTCATGTGGAAACAGCATTTTAGCTCTAGCATTAGCTGTAGCTTTAGCACTGAATTTACCCATGCTCGCATAGTTATTGGGCGTGTTAGGCAATCTTCAGCTGGCTCACAAGCTTTCTTTCTTTTATCTTGATATCCAGTGGAGAGTCGGTCTTGTAACTATTACGTCTTACAGTAATATTTTCAAGGTTATGTTGCGCAGGACGCTTACCGGACGTTTGCTTCCATCGCCATCTTGCCGGGACTCCCAAGTTTTCATTTGTACTGGTTCTAAAGGTGCAAGATGGCGGCCTTCTCCCGAGGTCAAAGGTTGACGAAACTCCAGAGGTACTTGTAGACTTGGGCTTGCAGCACGTTTATCAAATTTCATGAAAATTGAATTAAAAAAAAAATAATTTTCATATGTTGTAGAGAAACGCGAAAATTGTAAAATCTTATAAAAACAACTTAAGACTTTACAAAAAAGCAGAACGAATGCATGTGTGAATTTTAAAAATAGTGTTGAGTATGCAGGAGTTAGGATTGCAGAAAGTTTAAAGTTGCAGAAGATCCTACTCCATGTATTTCTGTGAATTTATAACTTTGTTGAATTACAGAAAAAGCAGAAGTATGCAGATTTGCGTGATTAAAAAGCATATGGAAGAAAACAGAAGAACAATAGTTTGATTGCATTACACAATACATTACAAACTTATTAAAATATCAAATAAATTCCAAAGTGTGGACTAAAAGCCATAATAGGTGGGTCTTCATTCTTAAACATTTTAACCCATAACCCCTTTTCTGCGACCCTGAGGTATTCTTGGAGGCTGTTCCACAGGAGAGGTCAAAAACTGAATGAAGCCTCGCTGTCTGTTTTAGTTCTAACTTGTGAAATAACCAAAAGGTCTATACCAGGGGACCTAAGGGTTCAAAAAGGCTCACACTGTAAAATTGTATTATATTAGATAAATATGATGGCCCAAGACCATAAAAACATTTATAAGTCAATGAAAGCACTTTGTAATCAATTCTGAAAAGATCCAGCCTCCTTTAACTCTGACACACACTCACTGTTTCACTCCTGAACTGATGTTTTTGAAGGTAGGATTAACATCCCTTGATCTGTCACTCCTGAAAGACCCACAGCTGTATTCAGATCCAGGTTCAGGTTGGTTCCTGTGAAGAATGAAGGTTGCTGGTGTGACTGTTGCACTCTGATATGCTCCTTTAACTCTGACACACACTTACTGTTTCACTCCTGAACTGATGTTTTTGAAGGTAGGATTTACATCCTTTGATCTGTCACTCCTGAAAGACCCAAAGCTGTATTCAGATCCAGTTCTCTGTTGAATCCTGATTGAAAAACATTTGATCTATCAAAAACTGTTTTCTTTAGTTATTGCGAATCATCAGATTGTTTTTCATGTTGAACTATTGAACTCAGATCATGAACAGACTGATATATAGTGAGACAGTCTGATAAAACGCCCCCTTCTGACAACCGTGTGACACTGCATACAGAAATTTTAACTGTAGGAAAAAACCTCCAATCGATCACTTATTGTCCATCCATAACATCAGGGGTCTCAAACTCGCGGCCCGCGGGCTATTTGCGGCCCCCAAGATGATATTTTGCGGCCCCCGCTGTAATATGTATGTTTAATGTTAATGCGGCCCGCCAGTCTGTATAAAGGATACCTTTTTACTGTCGTGCACGGAGCTGACGAACCAACCAATCACAGTGGGGTAAATGACTCTTGGGGGCGTGGCATTGACTGGGCTTGAAAGCAGGAGAACATTTAAGACAGGACACCTGACAGTCCCCTCCCCGGACCACATTAAGGAGTTCCTTACTTTCCTTCTTAGAGCGTATTTATTCACTCGTAATTTTCTAAATACATGCAGTCCGTGATGAACTTCTCTCTGGGCCGCACGGAGCCGGAGGAGGTTTAAGGTTATGGTTACGGTCAGTCGCGGCGGGTATCACCCCCCCCACCATGCACGGCTGTCACGGCAGCACACCGCTCCCGCGGGAGATGGGCCGGCCGAGGAGAATATATGTCCCAAACCTACATGCTTGACAGCTAACAGGGCTTTAAGATTAAACACGTGCGAGCAAAAACAAGATTTAGGAAAGGCAAGACAAGTTTATTTGTATAGCACAATTCGTGCACAAAGTAATTCAAGGTGCTTCACAAAACAGGATTTAGTCTTAGACACACTGAAAATACGTGAGGAAAATGCATCGATAGACGTATTTGAGGTGAACCAGCGCCTGGATCGTTAGCGAGACCATGCCGGGGGGGGGGACGACGACAAAGCTGCAGCGAGACTGAAGGAGAACAGGAAGTTGGAGTTGTCCTTAACATTCAATTTAGTTTTAATATGCCTCTCCCCCTCAGCACGATCTGTTATTATATCTTTCCTATTGATTTTAGTGTTTTGTAATGTATGTAGCCTTTTTTTAATCAATTGGTATTTTAAATTATTTTAATTGATCACTTAACTACACAAACCATCAGGACACATGTCCCACAATGCATTGTTTTGTAAGCATCAGGGCAGCTTTCAGTCAGTGCAGTACTAAATTTCCAGCTGAGTTCGCTCAGGTTTGCCCCTTGCTCCGCCCCTTTCCTCGTGATATTTTTGTAATGATTGACAGGTGATGTTTGTGCAAAAACAAAAACATACGTCACACACTAGGTGATCTGCGCAGCGTTTTGTCCACCTGGTTGATCTCAAACACGCTTATTGTGCATCTTGGCTGCACATATTTGGTGTCACCAACATACATTTCCATCCTTTTTTTTTTTAGCTTTTCTCTGATCTCAGGTATCATTAACAATTGTTCTGATCTCCAGTGAACAGCGCCCCTTTTTTTTAATGAACCACTTTGAATTCAGTATAAAAACATAGGAGTGGCTGATAGGCTGCTCTACCATAACTTGTGACCAGAGTTTATATGTGCAAAAAGTCATAAGAAAGAAAAACAAAAAATGGTTTTTGAATTTTGTTTCTCCTTTACTGATTTGTGGTTTAAAGAGTGAACTTAAAAAAATAAATAAACACAGACTCTAAATAGGAAGCACACACTCTCTGACTTCTCCACCTTAAATTTCAATGAATCCAAGTTCAGTCCAGATTTACTGACAATCATCTTCATCCACACTGAGGGTCTCAGCTGTTTGGGAGGAAGTGCTGCCAAGTGTCCATCAGTAAGAAAAAGGCAAGAGAAGTCGAGTTCAGAAGAACCCATTGATGGAGGTTACAGAACTGTAAGATTTAAGTCTTCTCTTGTGTTTAATAGTTATAATTCAACAGTTTAACTGAACTGTGTTAATAGGGGCGTTTAAATTAGAAAATAGCAGATATAGAAGACTGAATAAACAGAAATGTATTACTGATTTATTTATTTATTGATTTCTTTTGTTTACGTATTTTATTTTATTGAATGAGAGTTTTATAAAGTAAATTTTCTACAGAAAACAGTTACTAATAGAGTATAGTTAATAGTATAGTACATGTTCCATACATATTTATTGGCTCTCAGACACTCACAGGTTGCGTGTGTGTGTGTGCGTTGAAGTTGCGGCCCTCCCTCAGCTAGACCCTGCCTTCAGTGGCCCCCAGGTAAATTGAGTTTGAGACCCCTGCATTACATCAATAACATGTGTTTGACAAACACTGTTTCACTCTTGAAGCATGCTGGAGTTAAAACAAAAATGTTAAAGGGATAAGATAAATAAGTAAATGAATAATTCTTAAAAGGCAGATATAAAAGTGAATTAAAGCCGCAGGCGGCGTTGTATGGCCAGCAGGTGCTGTCGTGTCTGCCCACCTCTACCCACCACTGCCAAGCCATCGCTGCTCCCCTCTGCACAGCACCACCGCCCACGTTCAATCAAGAATAGTCAAAGATGCATTTGCTAGTTATGCTAAACATGCTAGTAATGCGAATGTGGCTAAAAGTGCTAGCATTGCAATCAGCATCATAAACTCACTCAGAAAAGCACATTGATTAGATGGACAGATCGACATCAGTTTAGGATGAATCAGAAAAGGTAAACTTTTGGATGACCTTGGCAACAGAGGTTTATTGCTAACCACGCCCATATTTATTATATGTCCATATCTAGTGTTTTTCAATATGTTCAGTTCCAGCCGTGAATGCATGCATGCAATTTCACAGTATTCCATTGAAAAAACCTGGGAGTTATAACAGTTTTGCTAGCTTGTAACGTGCACGCTGTTGAAAATTTACCACTATTAATTGCAACATCTTTTCCACAGTAGCTTGCAATTGATGCCCAAAAAGTTATGAGACGATCAATAAAAATCCCAAAGACAAGTTTACGTTTGTATCCAGTACTAAAGGTGCTTTTCATTTTTTTCAAAAATTCAAGATGGCGGCCTTTTATTTTAGCGGTAACCTATCACATTTCTTTGGATGAAGGCCGCTGAGGGCGCATTTCAGGACCTCAAACGCCTTTTCACCACAGCGCCGGTCCTTGTCCAACCTGACCCCTCCATCCAATACATTGTGGAGGTTGACGCTTCGGACACTGGGATTGGAGCTGTGTTGTCCCAGCGGAAGGGTGCGGACAACAAGCTTCATCCTTGTGCCTTTTTCTCCCGCCGGCTTACTCCGGCGGAGACTAACTATGATGTGGGTGACAAGGAGCTTTTGGCTATCAAGCTGGCGTTGGAGGAGTGGAGGCACTGGTTGGAGGGGGCGGTTCAGCCTTTTGTGGTCTGGACTGATCATAAGAACTTGTCCTATATCCGGACCGCCAAACGGCTTAACTCTAGACAGGCATGGTGGTCACTGTTTTTTGCTTGTTTTGATTTTGTGGTGTCGTACCGCCCTGGCTCCAAAAACGTCAAACCAGACGCTGTTTCTCTGCGGCAGGAACCGGTGGTGGATAATCAGCAACCTAAGACTGTGATACCTGCCTCCTGTGTTCTGGGTGCCCTCTCCTGGCAGCTGGAAGGGGATATCAAGGCTGCCCAGACCCGGGAGCCTGACCCTGGTGGGGCCCCCCTAACAGACTCTATGTTCCCAGGGCCGTAAGTAGTCAGGTCCTTCAGTGGGCTCATGCTACTCGCCTCACTTGTCATCCCGGTGTACACAGAACTGTCTCCCTCCTGCGTCGCTGCTTCTGGTGGCCCAGTTTGGTGAAGGACGCCCGAGAGTTTGTTTCTGCCTGCACGATCTGCACCCAGAACAAGGTCAGCAATCGACCGCCAGCTGGTCTGTTACACCCCTTACCAGTTCCGAGCCGTCCGTGGTCCCACATCGCCCTGGACTTTGTGACCGGTCTGCCATCCTCCACTCGAAAAACTGCAATCATGATGATTGTGGACCGGTTTTCCAAGGCAGCTCACTTCGTGCCCCTGAGGAAGCTGCCTTCGGCCGCTGAGACCGCCAAACTCATCATTGAGCACGTGTTCAGGCTGCACGGCATTCCTGTGGATATCGTCTCTTACCGCGGTCCTCAGTTCATTTCACAATTATGGAAGACTTTCTGTGCAGCCTTTGGTCCCACGGTCAGTCTCTCTTCAGGTTTCCATCCACAGTCCAATGGGCAGGCCGAGAGGACCAATCAGGACCTTGAGGTGGCTCTCCGATGCGTCTGTTCCCGTAACCAGACCTCTTGGAGCACCCTGCTGCCGTGGGTTGAGTATGCCCAAAACTCTATGACATCATCTGCTTCAGGTATGGTCCCCTTTGAGAGTTCCCTGGGCTACCAACCTCCATTGTTTCCGGAGCAGGAGAAGGAGGTGACGGTTCCATCGGTTCAACACCTTTACCGCCGCTGCAGGCGCATCTGGAGAGAGGCACGCGCTGCTCTTCTTCGCTCGTCCGCAGCTAACAAAAGACTGGCTGACCGGCATCGGTTACCTGCACTTGCCTACACACAAGGTCAGTTGGTTCTCCTATCTACGGCTAACATCAAGCTGCGGACGGAGTCGAGGAAGCTGTCTCCCAAGTACATCGGGCCTTTCGAGGTGGAGAGGGTCATCAACCCTGTGGCGGTCCGACTGCGCCTTCCTCGGACTATGCGTGTTCATCCAGTCTTTCATGTATCTCAGCTCAAACCACATGTTACGAGTCCTCTCCAGCCTTCTCCCTCCCAACCGCCACCGCTTCGTATCATCGACGGTCAGCCTGCATGGACTATCAGACGCATCATGGACGTCAGGCGTCAGGGTCGGGGTCTGCAGTACCTGGTTGACTGGTAGGGGGACGGGCCCAAGGAGAGGTCCTGGGAGCAAACATCGAGGATGCTGGACAAGGACATGCTCCAGGAGTTTCACCGTCGCCATCCTGACAAGCCCGGTGGTGCGCCCAGAGGCACCCCTTGAGGGAGGGGTACTGTCGGGTACCGGGGCCAGGGCGGTTAGGTTTGCCTTCACTTCCGGGTTTGGGCTTTTATTTTGTTAAGTTCCTGTTCTGTGTTCCATTGTGCTTTTGTTAACTTGACTTCTTTCATCACCAGCAACTGTCTACTCACCTGTTTTCAATTGCTGTTGTGTATATATACCTTGTGTGCCTCCTCACTTGTCACCGGATTGTTTTCTTTATGACTGTCACTTGTGTACGAGTCTCAGAGCCTTCCTCAGGATTAAAATCCTTGTTTTCACAGCTTCTGTCGTCCTGCATCTTGTGTCCACGTATTCATCCCCTGACAGAAGTAATGTAAGTTATTTATTCTTTCTGTGTAGCATGGTACCAAATGACCCACGGACCGGGGGGTTGGAGACCGCTGCTGTAGATGTGAAGATGTTTGCCCCACAGGTTTGACGGTCACATAAAAACTAGAGGCCTTTTCCTACGTTTTGCTGAAAAAATTGCAAAGTTACAACAGTTTGTTTTAAAAAGTAGTTTAAAAAATTGCAGCAGAGGGCAATAATGTTCTTAACTTGTAGATTGTTTTGATATCTGAAAAATAGAAATCAGACGAAGTATGCAGAAACATTAAACATGAAAATTTCCCTGAGGTATTCTTGGAGGCTGTTCCACAGGAGAGTTCAAAAACTGAATGAAGCCTCGCTGTCTGTTTTAGTTCTAACTTGTGAAATAACCCAAAGGTCTATTCCAGGGGACCTAAGGGTTCAAAAGGGCTCACACTGTAAAATAAGATTAGATTAGATAAATATGATGGCCCAAGACCATAAAAACATTTATAAGTCAATGAAAGCACTTTGTAATCAATTCTGAAAAGATCCAGCCTCCTTTAACTCTGACACACACTCACTGTTTCACTCCTGAACTGATGTTTTTGAAGGTAGGATTAACATCCCTTGATCTGTCACTCCAATAGCTCACATTATCCAAACTCAAACGTCCGCGCATCATATCATTCCATAAGATACAAGCCATCAACACTGCTAGTTTTTCAGCCGATATCAACAACCTTCCATGAGTAAATCCTGATGCCATACCTGAGGAGCTGGTTTTACATTATAACAATGACCTTTCATTCACTTCTAAATACTCATGCACCCCTCAAAACAAGATCAGTTTCCTTCACCCGCTCTGGACCCTGGTTCACACCTGCACTACATCAGCTCAAAGCTAAAGGCAGACAACTGGAAAGACTTCAAAATAAAACTGGACTCACAATTCATAAGGACATGTACAAAAACCACATTATCCTCTATAAAGATCCTATAGCTTCTGCTAAAACTTCCTATTACAGTACTCTGGCCTGATTTACTCAAACCGACATAGCTCTAGGACTCTTTACTCACTTCTTTCTAATATAACAAAAACCCCTGATTCTCTTCCTAATCATCTGTCCTCACCTGACTTTTGTAACGCTTTAATGTCCTTCTTTGTTTCTAAGATCTCTACAGTCCATCAACAGCTCACAGCCAAGCTGCAGTCTCTCTGGAGTGGACACCTTCACCCCTCCCTCGGTTCTGACAACCTTTTCAAGATTTTCCCTTCCTTCTGTCCAAACCATTTCTGACCTCATTACCAACTCTAAACCTTCCACCTGTCAACTGGATCCCATTCCTACATCTCTTGTTAAATCCTGTCTCCTTTCTCTTCTCCCATCAATAACCAACATTATTCACTCCTCTCTCATGTCTGGTATTGTTCCACATTCTCTAAAAATCGCCTCTATCACTCCAGTTTTGAAAAAACCTGGTCTTGACCCTAACAACTTTAATAATCTTCCCCCAATCTCTAATTTACCTTTTATTTCCAAAATCCTTGAAAAAACTGTTGCTCTTCAGCTCAGTGTTCATCTTTCCAGTAACAATATCTTCGAATACTTCAATCTGGTTTCCGCCCACTCCATAGTACAGAAACAGGTCTTTTAAAAATCACAAATGACCTCCTCTTAGCTTCAGACTCCGGTTCACTGTCCATTCTAATTCTCCTTGATTTAACTGCTGCTTTTGACACCATTTCCAACAATATTCTTATTCACAGACTTCAAACTATTGGTATTTCTCACACCCCTCTGTCCTGGTTTTCCTCATATCTATCAGACCGTAGTCAATTTCTCCAGATTAAACCTCATATCTCAAACACCTTGACACTCTCTGCTGGTATTCCCCAGGGCTCTGTCCTAGGTCCCCTTCTCTTCATCATTTACATCCTCCCTCTTGGTTCTCTCTTCCATAAACACAACATTAATTTCCATTGCTATGCGGACGACACCCAGCTCTACATTTCTACTAAACCCTCCTCATCACTTCCTCCTTCTTCCCTTACCCTCTGTCTGCAAGAAATCCATTCCTGGTTCTCTTCCAGTTTTTTCCAACTAAACAGTTCCAAAACTGAAGACCTCCTTGTAGGCACTCCATCCGCTATTTCCAAATCCAATAGCTTCTCCATCTCTATCAACGACTTCTCTGTTCTTCCCTCCCCCCAGGTAAAGAGTCTGGGTGTCATCCTCGACAGCTCACTTTTGTTCAAATCTCATATTAATAACATCACCTGTTCTGCTTACTTTCATCTCCGCAATATATCTTGTCTCCCCCGTTATCCCACCACATCCCACCAGTTCTCCAAAACTTACACTGGCTTCCCATAAAACAAAGGATTAGTTTCAAGATTCTCCTCATAACCTTCAGTTTAAAAAATTGCAGCAGAGGGCAATAATGTTCTTAACTTGTAGATTGTTTTGATATTTGAAAAATAGAAATCAGACGAAGTATGCAGAAACATTAAACATGAAAATTTCCCTGAGGTATTCTTGGAGGCTGTTCCACAGGAGAGGTCAAAAACAGAATGAAGCCTCGCTGTCTGTTTTAGTTCTAACTTGTGAAATAACCCAAAGGTCTATTCCAGGGGACCTAATGGTTCAAAAGGGCTCACACTGTAAAATAAGATTAGATTAGATAAATATGATGGCCCAAGACCATAAAAACATTTATAAGTCAATGAAAGCACTTTGTAATCAATTCTGAAAAGATCCAGCCTCCTTTAACTCTGACACACACTCACTGTTTCACTCCTGAACTGATGTTTTTGAAGGTAGGATTAACATCCCTTGATCTGTCACTCCTGAAAGACCCACAGCTGTATTCAGATCCAGGTTCAGGTTGGTTCCTGTGAAGAATGAAGGTTGCTGGTGTGACTGTTGCACTCTGATATGCTCCTTTAACTCTGACACACACTTACTTTTTCACTCCTGAACTGATGTCTCTTAAATTAGGAATAGAAGCCGATGATTTTTTAGTGTTGATAAAAGCACGGCTGGGTTCAGAACCAGATCCACAGTCAGTTTGAAATATCTGTTGGGCCCTAATGGAAAAACATTTGATTGATCAAAAAGTAATTTATTAAGTAACTGAAGATCATCCGATTATCTTCTAATTTTTGTTGCATTTTACACAAACTTACTACCTTGGCGCGTGACCCCCAACCCCCACCCAGCTGGTTTTACATTATAACAATGACCTTTCATTCACTTCTAAATACTCATGCACCCCTCAAAACAAGATCAGTTTCCTTCACCCGCTCTGGACCCTGGTTCACACCTGCACTACATCAGCTCAAAGCTAAAGGCAGACAACTGGAAAGACTTCAAAATAAAACTGGACTCACAATTCATAAGGACATGTACAAAAACCACATTATCCTCTATAAAGATCCTATAGCTTCTGCTAAAACTTCCTATTACAGTACTCTGGCCTGATTTACTCAAACCGACATAGCTCTAGGACTCTTTACTCACTTCTTTCTAATATAACAAAAACCCCTGATTCTCTTCCTAATCATCTGTCCTCACCTGACTTTTGTAACGCTTTAATGTCCTTCTTTGTTTCTAAGATCTCTACAGTCCATCAACAGCTCACAGCCAAGCTGCAGTCTCTCTGGAGTGGACACCTTCACCCCTCCCTCGGTTCTGACAACCTTTTCAAGATTTTCCCTTCCTTCTGTCCAAACCATTTCTGACCTCATTACCAACTCTAAACCTTCCACCTGTCAACTGGATCCCATTCCTACATCTCTTGTTAAATCCTGTCTCCTTTCTCTTCTCCCATCAATAACCAACATTATTCACTCCTCTCTCATGTCTGGTATTGTTCCACATTCTCTAAAAATCGCCTCTATCACTCCAGTTTTGAAAAAACCTGGTCTTGACCCTAACAACTTTAATAATCTTCCCCCAATCTCTAATTTACCTTTTATTTCCAAAATCCTTGAAAAAACTGTTGCTCTTCAGCTCAGTGTTCATCTTTCCAGTAACAATATCTTCGAATACTTCAATCTGGTTTCCGCTCACTCCATAGTACAGAAACAGGTCTTTTAAAAATCACAAATGACCTCCTCTTAGCTTCAGACTCCGGTTCACTGTCCATTCTAATTCTCCTTGATTTAACTGCTGCTTTTGACACCATTTCCAACAATATTCTTATTCACAGACTTCAAACTATTGGTAATTCTCACACCCCTCTGTCCTGGTTTTCCTCATATCTATCAGACCGTAGTCAATTTCTCCAGATTAAACCTCATATCTCAAACACCTTGACACTCTCTGCTGGTATTCCCCAGGGCTCTGTCCTAGGTCCCCTTCTCTTCATCATTTACATCCTCCCTCTTGGTTCTCTCTTCCATAAACACAACATTAATTTCCATTGCTATGCGGACGACACCCAGCTCTACATTTCTACTAAACCCTCCTCATCACTTCCTCCTTCTTCCCTTACCCTCTGTCTGCAAGAAATCCATTCCTGGTTCTCTTCCAGTTTTTTCCAACTAAACAGTTCCAAAACTGAAGACCTCCTTGTAGGCACTCCATCCGCTATTTCCAAATCCAATAGCTTCTCCATCTCTATCAACGACTTCTCTGTTCTTCCCTCCCCCCAGGTAAAGAGTCTGGGTGTCATCCTCGACAGCTCACTTTTGTTCAAATCTCATATTAATAACATCACCTGTTCTGCTTACTTTCATCTCCGCAATATATCTTGTCTCCCCCGTTATCCCACCACATCCCACCAGTTCTCCAAAACTTACACTGGCTTCCCATAAAATAAAGGATTAGTTTCAAGATTCTCCTCATAACCTTCAGTTTAAAAAATTGCAGCAGAGGGCAATAATGTTCTTAACTTGTAGATTGTTTTGATATTTGAAAAATAGAAATCAGACGAAGTATGCAGAAACATTAAACATGAAAATTTCCCTGAGGTATTCTTGGAGGCTGTTCCACAGGAGAGGTCAAAAACAGAATGAAGCCTCGCTGTCTGTTTTAGTTCTAACTTGTGAAATAACCCAAAGGTCTATTCCAGGGGACCTAATGGTTCAAAAGGGCTCACACTGTAAAATAAGATTAGATTAGATAAATATGATGGCCCAAGACCATAAAAACATTTATAAGTCAATGAAAGCACTTTGTAATCAATTCTGAAAAGATCCAGCCTCCTTTAACTCTGACACACACTCACTGTTTCACTCCTGAACTGATGTTTTTGAAGGTAGGATTAACATCCCTTGATCTGTCACTCCTGAAAGACCCACAGCTGTATTCAGATCCAGGTTCAGGTTGGTTCCTGTGAAGAATGAAGGTTGCTGGTGTGACTGTTGCACTCTGATATGCTCCTTTAACTCTGACACACACTTACTTTTTCACTCCTGAACTGATGTCTCTTAAATTAGGAATAGAAGCCGATGATTTTTTAGTGTTGATAAAAGCACGGCTGGGTTCAGAACCAGATCCACAGTCAGTTTGAAATATCTGTTGGGCCCTAATGGAAAAACATTTGATTGATCAAAAAGTAATTTATTAAGTAACTGAAGATCATCCGATTATCTTCTATTTTTTGTTGCATTTTACACAAACTTACTACCTTGGCGCGTGACCCCCAACCCCCACCCCCACCCCACACACACACATACATACAAATTTGATGATATATTTAAGGTTCCCTACCTTTATTTGGCCATTTTACACAGACAATGCATAGATTTTATAAACTACACGGGTGTCAAACTCAGTCACACAGGGGGTCTAACACACATTAGGTTTCGGGCCGAAAAAGACAAAAAATTACTGAACACACTAAAGCTAAACTTTTTAAACTTATAACCTTTAAAACGTAAAAAAAATATGGATAAAAGCAGACAGGAACATTAATCCAGGATAAATCTAGTTAAAACTTGAATAATTTAAAATATTTGGTATTGGGGCCAGGACGGTTACTTCCTGTCTCTCACATGTCCTCATGTCAGATGTCTTGATTTTCCCTCCAGTGTAAATTATTCCACTATGTGCGCACCTGTGTGTAACTGCTTAATCAGTCCTCATGCTTATAGTCTGCGTCTCCCCTGTTCTTGTTGCTGAATTGTTTTGTGCATTTCACAGAGCTGTGAGCACTCCTGTCTTCAGAGCAAGTTGGTAATTAAAGCTGAACTTTCTTTGGAAATTCCTGCGTCCCGCATTTGTGTCCACTCTGCTTCCTGACATTTGCTCTCCATAAAAATACATTCTGTCAAATTTATACAAATATGAACACGCTGCAGAACAAAACGAACAGATTCTGGAAATAATTATAAGAAGAAATAACAAATCAAATCATTCAATTTTCTTTGCTCTTTTGTTTAGAGCTTAACTCCTGCGTCATTTCTAACAATAAGTTCATTTCTTGGGGGTGGGACGTCCTGTGTGTGTGTCTTTGTGAACATATCAGAGGATTTGATTTTTTTTTTTTAAAACCTCTTATTGTGAAAATCCTTTGTAGGTTTTATAAAACATTAAAACTAAATCATAGAACTCATCAGTGGGATTACTCCAAAATATTTGGCATTTCCTTAATTTTGTGCAACTCCAACAGTAACAATCCTCAAAAAACCTCAATCCATTCATAAACACCCATAGTTTATTTATGATCACAAAAGGTGCAGCTGTTTTCCTGATCTTTTTAAGTCAAATACTGACACCAATTAAACGACAGAAAAGACACATAATAAAAATATACACAATAGTTGGTAAATAATGACATTATTAACATGAGCTGCTGAGTGATCCAACAGAACCTGACGATCCAGGTGTTGCATAATCCGGCTTCACTCCTCTTTGCCTACGCCAACTACCCCTCCCTGTTTCCTCCAAAGACAGCTCTAAGACACTTTTAGGCTGTTCCAAAGTCTATAACATAACAGATTATAGAAAACCGGTAGTGGCTCAATTTTTCTTTTCTTCCAAGCACGGGGATGCCGACTCCCATTGAAATTTGAAACCCCTACTGTCCATGTTAAACTATTGAAGTCAGATCATGAACAGACTGATCTGCAGTGAGACAGTCAGGTAAAACGCCCCTTTCTGACAACCGTGTCACACTGCATACAGACACTTTCACTGTGGAAAAAAACTCCAATCGATCAATTATTGTCCATTCGATACATCAATAACATGTATTTGACAGATACTTACTGTTTCACTTTTGAACGACTGTTTTTGAATTCATTTAAATAATCATCTAACATGTCACTCCTTTTGGACCCAAAGCTGTATTCAGATCCAGGTTCAGGTTGGTTCCTGTGAAGAATGAAGGTTGCTGGTGTGACTGTTGCACTCTGATATGCTCCTTTAACTCTGACACACACTCACTGTTTCACTCCTGAACTGATGTTTTTGAAGGTAGGATTAACATCCCTTGATCTGTCACTCCTGAAAGACCCACAGCTGTATTCAGATCCAGGTTCAGGTTGGTTCCTGTGAAGAATGAAGGTTGCTGGTGTGACTGTTGCACTCTGATATGCTCCTTTAACTCTGACACACACTTACTTTTTCACTCCTGAACTGATGTCTCTTAAATTAGGAATAGAAGCCGATGATTTTTTAGTGTTGATAAAAGCACGGCTGGGTTCAGAACCAGATCCACAGTCAGTTTGAAATATCTGTTGGGCCCTAATGGAAAAACATTTGATTGATCAAAAAGTAATTTATTAAGTAACTGAAGATCATCCGATTATCTTCTAATTTTTGTGGCATTTTACACTAACTTACTACCTTGGCGCGTAACCCCCCCCCCCCCCCCCCCCCCAACCCCCAGGTAGGTAGGTAGGTAGGTGGGTAGGTGGGTGGGTGGCTAGGTAGGTAGGTAATCATTTCACTCGTCCAAAAATCTGATTTGAAGACAAAATCCATCCTCCTCTCTTTCCTCAAAAACACGTCCACCACCCTGTTATGTATTCAAAGGGGCTTCAGTATCGTCAAGAAGTATTTTTCTGTTTCTATGCTGAGAGTCGAGTTTGTAAAGTTATGTCTTTGCGTAGGTTTGAATCCACTTTAGAGACCAAAATGTCCGCTGAACTGACGCAGTGGACACGAGGATGGTCAGCGCCAAACACAAATCTGCGCGGCTGCTTCATGATCTCACTCAGATTTTTCTGATGAAGGAACTCAAGGAGAAAAGGCTTTGAAAACACTGACGGCCTATCACTGATTGAACTCAGATCATAAACAGACTGATCTGCAATGAGATATGTAAAATGCCCCCTTCTGACAACTGTGTGACACTGCATACATACATTTTCACTGTGGAAAAAAACTCTAATCAATTAATTTTTCTCCATCCAAAACATGTATTTGACAGACACTTACTCTTTCACTCTTGAACGACTGTTTTTGAATGTAATTAAATAATCCTCTGTCATGTCACTCCTTTTGGATCCAAAGCTGGATTCAGATCCAGGTTCAGGTTGGTTCCTGTGAAGAATGAAGGTTGCTGGTGTGACTTTTTAGCTCTGATATGCTCCTTTAACTCTCACATACACTGTTCCAGTCCTGAACTAATGTTTTTGAAGGTTGGGTAGGTTTTGGGTCCTGAGCTCTGACATGGAGAAGATCATGGACAGTTTGAGATGTTCATCTCACCTCTGAGCTTTGCTCTGGTTGTCATGGTTACCGTCTCTGCTTAGTGAGGGAGGGGCTCCCTTCTGATCCATGCTACTGGATTCACTGGATCCACATCAGCTCACACACACCTTCCACCTTCACCTGCTGAGGAAACCCTCCTCATCATCATCATCATCTGCACATCAGGATCAAGTTTCTGCTTTGGAGCTTCATTTTCAATCCTCAACATCTTCATCAAACCTTTGTTTGCTGCAGCAGAAAAGTCTTTCTTCTGTCAGTCAGATGATGATTCAAATGTTCTGAGAAGTTCTGTCTACAGTAGCATCAGGACTCTAATCCCTGGATTAATCTGGACTAAAACTAAACATGTAAAGTGCTTTAAAATGTTAACACAATATAAAATCAGAGAAAGGACACAGAATGGCACAGGGAATCTAAAGCAGGTAAAACCCAAATAAAACCGACTCAGGAATATAAGTAATCAAACAAACAAATAAAAGTGAACATGAGTAAAAATCAGCTAAAAGCTCTCCTAAATAAAAATGTCTCAACTTGAGTTCTAAAACATTCAACTGAGTCAATTTGGCACAGAGACAGGGGGAGGTCATTCCAAAGTCGGGGAGCGACTGCCTGAAAGGTGAGGTTTTCCCCAGTTTTAAATTTTTTTTTTTTGGGAACAGATAAAAGATTCTTATTAGTGGACCTCAAGGAAAAGGTTAGAAATATAGTTTGGGGTGCAAGGCTCTAAAACACTAATCTTAAAATCTATTCTAGATTTAATAGGAAGCCAATGTAGCCAAAAAAGCAGAGGGGTGAGTGAGTGAGTGAGTGAGTGAGTGAGTGAGTGAGTGAGTGAGTGAGTGAGTGAGTGAGTGAGTGAGTGAGTGAGTGAGTGAGTGAGTGAGTGAGTGAGTGAGTGAGTGAGTGAGTGAGTGAGTGAGTGAGTGAGTGAGTGATTATTTTATTTGTATAGCAGTGCGTGTTGGTCCAACCAGCAAACGGCAAAAGTTTAGCAAGGCGATATCACTAGAGCTGTTGATCGAGCTCCAGCTGTCCTTGAACAGCAAAACCAGCGGGAAGTAGCAGGACACGATCTTCTAAATGCGCTTTTGTTACTGTTACGATTATAATTAAGAGCCTCCTAGCACATAATTTTATAAATCCGTGTTCCTCAAATGAAAGAAACCGTTCTTGGTCAGCTGTTTGGATGTTGATATGTCGCTGTTCAACTTTACTGGATGGAGGAGCTCAATGAACCAAGGTGTCTTTTGTTGGAGGGAATTTTATTATCAGGAGTAAAAATTATCATCTCTATTTTATTAGGGTTCAGAAGTAAATGGTTGTCATTTTATCACACGTTGATGCTGGCCGAACAGTCTAGCAAATAAGAAAGATTTATTTTTATCAAAGCAGCAATAAAGCTGAATTTCTTCAGCGTATGGATGATAAGAAATGTGGAAAATTTTGCTGATGAGTTTCCCAAGGGGATCATAGAGAATTAATAAAATGGGTCCCAGAACAGAACCTTGGGGAACACCACCAGACAGGATTTTTGTTTGTGACGATAAAGAGTCAACATAGACCATATAGGATCTATCAAAATACTACACAATACTAATCCAGTCAAGCCGCTCTGAAGACAATCCACGAAAGGAGTTGAAATCCAAACATATTGAAGCAGATGAAGAAAGTAAAGAAAGAAAAACCTCAACCAGATCAAATAGGATTGAAAAAGCTGAAGCTCAGATGATTGATCCTCCTTTCAACTCCTCCAAATCATTTCATCACTTCATTATCCAGAACTCCAAACTAATGTTGGATCAATCTGATCTGATCTCAGCCAGGATCCTTTAGATTCCAACAAAGAGGCTCCCAGCTGAGTCCTAACATTCAAGAACTTCTTCTGAAAGTCTTTTAAATGCAAACATCCACATTCTTTCCATCCCAGCTGTTCCATCAACTCACCCCTCTGACACAAATGCAGCTGTTCTTTCTTTGACTTCTTCCTCTGGATTTTCTGAACAGCTTTGTGTCCCTGAAGTCCAACCGGCTCCAGTTTCAAACCGGTTCTGAATGCAGCCAGGAAGCAGATTCCTGTGGACTTTGGACCTGAAGGACATGGTCTGACCCTGAAGCAGATCATGAAGTAGATTAATCTGTTTTACAGTCAACAGGTTTCTTTGTAATCATTGACTGGACGTATGATTGGTTTGTTTTCTCATATAAAACATCAACAGATTAGGAGTTTTTTCTCTTCCTATTTCTTCAAACCTCACATGATGGAAGTCTGAGAGAACTGGATGAGAAAAAAAGACTTTTCAACTTTGTTTCCATTTTCCATCAATTCTTTTTTCTTCTCATTTTTTTTCTTTGACCCAAAATTCCTCATTCAGGATTCCTGAGGCGTCTCTGAAAGTCAGATGTTTTAGAGTCTCTATCAGGTTTTGTGTTTGTGAAAAAGACCTTCAGGATTTCAAATCTGGTTCTGGAGTCTTCTGCCTGATGAAGGTCTGACAGACAAACCCTGCAGGGATAGACGAGGGGGGTATTCCAGGAAGCATGTTTAAACTAGCCTGACTTTAAGCCTGAACTCTGGCTGAAATCCGCCTGAACTTGCTTACTCTGAGTATGTCGGTTCCAAAAGACCGGATATGAGTTGGCGTAATTACGCTCGACTTGGTAACCCTGGGTTAATGCACGTGCACAGCAGGTACATGAAGACATTCTCTATGGATCACCGATTTCTGGAGTCACCATGGAAACGCGTGGAGAAAAAAAGTAGAGCGCTGGACTTTAGTGAGACGGAGTATGAGATTAATGACGGCGTATGAAGATTATACGTCCATAGAAAAAGTAACACAGCTGCATCATCAAAAGAAAGAGTTTCTATATAGTTAGATATATATATGTATATATATATATATATATATATATATATATATATATATATATATATATATATATATATATATATATATATATATATATGTGTGTGTATATATATATATATATATATATATATATATACATATATATATAAAAACTTAAATAAATTACTTCTATTGGTAACAAGTAATTGAGTAAAATTTATTCAACCTAATTTTTACGTCTATAAAACTCAATAGTTGTTTATACAACTCAAATTTACATATTTATTCAACTAAATCTCATATTACTCCAATTCAATTAATAGTTTTTCCATCTTAATTAATTATAATTCTTGAACTCTTATATGTCTAGGTTTGAGCCGGCAGATATGCTCATTTTTACAACAAAAAAAAAGAACAAAATAATATGCACATTGAACATTTATTCAGTTTGGAATTTCCCTACATTTTCTTTATATAATTCAGATGTAGTGGTGCTATATAACTCATCATCCTCTCAAGCTAAACAGCTAAACAACTAAACACATTTGGTCAAAAACCCACACTTTAACCCAGATCCGTCCAGACAGGCAAAGGGAATGGTATCCCACAATCCCTTGCGGTGCCGATCTAACAGCAGCACCAAAGTTACACCTACTTAATTGAATTAATTTGAATGAAAGTAAAATAACTATCTGAAAACTAGATGTTATTTTTAAACTGACTTAACAAACAAATGATTTATCTTAACTGAAGCAAATAATGAAGTTAGATCAAAGTAAAGTTTCTCTTTCCAACATCCATATATGGTCTTATCATCCTCTCACTGTGGAAAAAGTATTATCTGAGCTTTTTCATCCACTAAATCATCTTCAAATGGACACGCCATGCTGCTTCACCTCTCTGAAAACAAACTAACCTTCAACTAAACCTGCTCCGGACCAGGTTATGTTCAGATCATGAGTTGCTATGGCAACTTAACATACCCTGAAACATACCTCCATTTCTGGAACTGAAAGCTGAGGTTATCAACTTCCTTAGCCTCAAACGTACCGTGGGAGCTAGCATAACCTGCTTTCTGGAATACCCCCCAGCTGCATTTGTTGCTTCTTTGCTCCAGAGTCTGTTTCCATGACAACAGCAGGTTGTCAGCTGGTCCCGCCCACTGCAGACTGAGGAACAGTTTTGTCTCCTTTGCACATGTATGTAACAGATTACACTGTAAACACACTCATCCCTAAATGCAAATATACAGTATTCCTGTACATTCCTAATCAGTCAACCTGGAAATCTGGACATACTGTTTATAGTAGTACTATGTTGTACATTGTGTTCATATCTTAATCATAGTTATATACATATTGAACTTCTATTCGTGACATGTTTCTATCCCGAACTTTACTGCTTGTTGCACTTTGGTTACACACAAACTGCATTTAGTTTCCTTGTACCTGTTTATGTGTAACAACAATAAAGCTGAATCTAATATAATCTCTGTTAGAGCAGAACAGAACCACTCAGAGGTCAAAGGTCAGTTGCTGCAACTTTCTGTGACTGCAGTCCTTCACCTGCTGACACGCCCACAGGACACCTGAGCAGCAGCTCCACCCCCCAGCAAAGTCTGTGTGGGAGCTTCACTCTGCACAGGAGCAGAACCCTCAGCTGCTCCTCTTCCTCTCTGCTGCTCCTCTTCCTCTCTGCTGCTCCTTCAGGGGCAGGAGGAGGCGTCACCTCCAGACAGCTGGGCTTTGTTAGCAGGTTAGTAGCTGCCCTGCGCTGCTGCGTGGTACCTGGACTACTGTGTCAACTTCACCTGGATAAATTCCTCCAGAATCAAAGAAGTCACACCAAACAATTCCTCTTTCTCTGACTTCATTCTCAGTAAACACACATCTGGGAGTGATCGCAGCATTTATTTAGACACCCATGTTGATTAATCTAACACACCAAGACAGGAAACAAAACAGGAAATAACACAAACCAGCTTCAAAATAAAATACACAATAGAAAAAAAAATGTGAAATAAAACAGAAATTAATATCACATTCCAAAGTGTCCTAAACCAAAATCACTGAGCACATCTCGACGTTCCACAAACAGTCATTTTCCACAGTGGACCGTCACCACACACTTTACAAGACAGTTTCTCACAACTTTTCTGACAACAAATCCTGAAATTGTTCCATTCAAAGAAAAATCCATCCATCCATCCATCTTCCTCCGCTAATCCGGGACCGGGTCGCGGGGGCAGCAGTCTCAGCAGAGATGCCCAGACTTCCCTCGCCCCAGCCACTTCCTCCAGCTCCTCTGGGGGGACCCCGAGGCGTTCCGAGGCCAGCCGAGAGACGTAGTCTCTCCAGCGTGTCCTGGGTCTTCCCCGGGGCCTCCGCCCAGTGGGACATTTCCAGAACACCTCTCCAGGGAGGCGTCCAGGAGGCATCCGGACTAGATGCCCGAGCCACCTCAACTGGCTCCTTTCGATGTGGAGGAGAAGCGGTTCTACTCCGAGCTCCCCGCGAAGGAAGGAAACATTGACTAATATTTGTATTGATGCTGTTTTCCATCTGTGTTTTCAAACCTGCATCAAGAATTAGCTCATGTTTATTGATTCACTTTCTTTGGAAGTTTGGCTTCTCTGATGAAACCACCAGAGGGCGACAGAGAACTGTTGATATTATTAACACAACAGTCAAATAAATCACAAATGACACGCTAAACATATAACTGCAGCACCATTGCACTAAGAACAGAAAACACTAACTAAAACTTAACCTTTCTCGCTTTCCTTGATGCAAACTCATCAATAACGTCATCATATGAAATCTGGGAGGTATTCCAGGAAGCAGGTTATGCTAGCTCCCACGGTAAATTTGAGGCTAAGGAAAGTAATAACCTCAGTTTTCGGTTCCAGAAATGGAGGTATGTTTCAGGGTATGTTAAGTTGCCGTAGCAACTCATGCTCTGAACATAACCTGGTCTGGAGCAGGTTTAGTTGAAGGTTAGTTTGTTTTCAGAGAGGTGAAGCAGCATGGCGTGTCTATTTGAAGATGATTTAGTGGATGAAGAAGCTCAGATAATACTTTTTCCACCATGAGAGGATGATAAGACCACATATGGATGTTGGAAAGATAAACTTTTGGTAACACTTTATATTAAGATTCCTTAACAAGCTTTGTTAACACATTAACAAGCATTATAAATAAATTTATAGGGTGTTAGTAAGACATTTATTAGTACAATAAGTCTAATAAGGTTCATTAAATTACTTAGTTAACACATTTACAAGCATTATTATTAGGTTGTTTTTCAAGATGCTAATGATGCATTTACTGATATTATAGGCGCCTAACAAATGTGTCAGTGTTAATAAGCTTAATAAGATTTATTAACAACCTTTGTTAACAAATTAAGAAGTATTATTATTGTTTGGGGTTCTAGTAAGATATTTATTAGCATTATAGATGTCTCACACAAGCCTAAGTGATCATAAGCCCATCTTTGGCTTTGGCTTTAGCATGGCTCCTGTAGGTTTATTGTCTTCGTTTTTCAAAAATTACTGGCTTGTGCAACTTTCTAGTGGACTTTGAAGCAAGGCAACAGTGGTTGAATGCAGTTGGCATTGAATGCAGAGAACTGTCTCCTGGTGATGGAATTTGCAATGAATGTTTCTCTCAGGATAGATGCTAATACTTTATCCTTATTAGCTATGATGCTAGTCATCCAACACCGGTATATATGTTTTAAAAAAAATTATTTGTCTGATTTAAATTATTAAATATCTTTTACAGAACGATTTGTGTATGTTTAGTCTGTTTTAATGTCATAAAGTTCTTTTTACAATCTTAATGCTTTGTGGTTGTTTGTGGTAAAAACGTCCACACTTTAGATGAGGTGCTGCAAAACAATTAATAAACTATTAACAAAGTTAATTAATACATTTGTAAAGCTTATAAGCAGTTTAGTAATATGGATTTAGAAGACAATGGTCTGACTTTAGATCTTATTAAATGTTATTAACACTTTCAGGTATTTGCAAGACATCTATAATGCTAATAAATATCTTACTAGCATCTTCTTTCTCTTTCGGCTTTTCCCATCAGGGGTCGCCACAGCGAATCATCCTTTTCCACCTCACTCTATCATGAACATCTTCTACCCTAACATTAGCCAACTTCATGTCCTCTGTTAAGACATCCATATATCTCCTCTTTGGCCGTCCTCTTGCCCTCCTGCCAGGCAGCTCCATCTCCAACATCCTTCTACCAATATATCCACTATCCCTCCTCTGAACATGTCCAAACCATCTCAGTCTGGCTTCTCTGACTTTGTCGCTAACACAGGCAACATGAGCCGTCCCTCTGATGTACTCGTTCCTTATCCTGTCTAACCTGGTCACTCCTAAGGAGAACCTCAACATCTTCATCTCCGCTACCTCCATCTCAGCCTCTTGTCTCTGTCTCACTGCTACCGTCTCTAACCCATAGAGCAGAGCTGGTCTCACCACTGTCTTGTACACCTTTCCTTTGAGTCTTGCTGACACTCTTCTGTCACACAACACTCCTGACACTTTCCTCCACCCGCTCCAACCTGCCTGCACTCGCCTCTTCACCTCTTTTCCACACTCCCCATCACACTGAACTGTTGACCCCAAGTACTTAAACTCCTGTACCTTCTTCACCTCAGCCCCCTGTAACCTAACGCTTCTACCTTGATCCCTCTCGTTCAGACACATGTATTCTGTCTTACTACGACTGACCTTCATGCCTCTTCTTTCCAGAGCAAACCTCCACCTCTCTAGCTGTTCCTCCACCTGCTCTCTACTCTCACTGCAAATTACAATGTCATCCGCAAACATCATTGTCCAGGGAGATTCCTGTCTTACCTCGTCTGTCAGCCTGTCCATCAGCATAGCAAACAAATATCTTACTAGCATCTGACACATTAATAAAGCCTATTAATTTGTTAAGTTAGTTAATAAAACTTATTAAGCTTATGAACACTTAAGCTTGTGTGAGACATCTATAATGCTAATAAATATCTTACTAGAACCCCAAACAATAATAATACTTCTTAATTTGTTAACAAAGGTTGTTAATAAATCTTATTATGCTTATTAACACTGACACATTTGTTAGGCACCTATAATATCAGTAAATGCATCATTAGCATCTTGAAAACATCCTAATAATAATGCTTGTAAATGTGTTAACTAAGTAATTTAAAAAACCTTATTAGACTTATTGTACTAATAAATGTTTTACTAACACCCTATAAATTCATTTATAATGCTTGTTAATGTGTTAACAAAGCTTGTTAAGGAATCTTAATATAAAGTGTTACCAAACTTTTTACTTTGATCTAACTTAATTATTTACTTCAGTTAAGATAAATCATTTGTTTGTTAAGTCAGTTTAAAAATAACACGTAGTTTTCAGACAGTTATTTTACTTTCATTCAAATTAATTCAATTAAGTAGGTGTAACCTTGGTGCTATTGTTAGATCGGCCCCGCAAGGGATTAAGGGGTACCATTCCCTTTGCCTGTCTGGACGGATTTGGGTTTAAGTGTGGCTTTTTGACCAAATGTGTTTAGTTGTTTTACTGTGTTTTACCATGTTTTGCCAAGTTATTTTGTCCTACTGTGCTTAAGTCTCTGCACCATGAGTGAGAGTGAAGGAGAGGATGATGAGTTTATATAGCACCCCTACCGCTTATTATTGTGATGACAATGATGGAAAATTCTTTAATGAATTTATGCGCAATGTGCATTTTTTTCCCGTCCTTTTATTGTTATAAAAATGAGCATATCTGCAGGCTCAAACTTAGACATATGAGAGATCAAGAAGTATAATTAATTAAGATGGAAAAATATTAATTGAATTGGAGTAATATGACATTTAGTTAGATAAATACATAAATTTGAGTTGTACAAACAATTATTGAGTTTTATAGACGTAAGAAATTAGGTTGATTAAAATTAACTCAATTATTTGTTACCAATAAAAGTAATTCATTTAAGTTGGCAAGATTGGATAAGTTATATATATATGCGTCACAAGGAAAATGGAAATAAGATCAGAAACTCGTGCGTTTACTTTGTCTGTTCTTCTACTACAAGGAGAAACTCTTTCTTTTGTTGTTGCAGCCGTATTACTTTTTTGATGGACGTATAATCTTCATATGCCGTCATTAATCTCATACTCCGTCTCACTAAAGTACAGCGCTCTCTTTTTTTCACCACGCGTTTCCATGGTGACTCCAGAAATCGGTGATCCATTGAGAATGTCTTTATGTACCTGCTGTGCACGTGCATTAACCCAGGGTTACCAAGTCGAGCGTAATTACGCTAACTCATGTCCGGTCTTTTGGAACCGACATACTCAGAGTAAGCAAGTTCAGGCGGATTTCAGCCAGAGTTCAGGCTTAAAGTCAGGCTAGTTTAAAAATGCTTCCTGGAATATCCCCCAGCTCCTCTACTGCATGATTGATACTAACAACAGCAAGGTTAGTGAGTCGATCGTGAGACATTGGTGACCTCAGGTTTGACTTGATCAACTTGTTTTGAAAAGCTCCTCTTTGCTTGAGCCACAGTGCCTGGAAGGTGAGAGCAATCCTGAGAGCAGTCCAAAAGTTGGGATAGATTTCTGATAGATAGTTATCAGACATGAAAGCGATGAACTCATAGAGTCGTTGAACAAGCTCTCTACTTTCCAAATCACAGTTCCCTTCAAAATGGAGTATGTGGCCTAGTGCCTTGCATTGCTCCGTCAGCTCTTCATCTGCAATAAAGGCCTTACAAAAAACATTTATGAATTAGAAATTTAAATAGTCATGCTCTATATCAGGGGTCACCAACCCTGTGCCCGCGGGCGCCAGTGCGCCCGCGAGCACCCCTTGTGGCGCCAGCAGGGAATGCACCCAAAAAAAATCTTTTTTTTTTTTATTGAAGCAAATATTCAACAAACAACTACGGCATGTCTGTCAATGACAACAATATCAATTCTGAGATAAAGGTAGACAAAGAAAACCCAAATATGTTAACAAATATAACTTAAAAAATAATCACTAAAAGTAAGGGTCTATTACAAAAGTTTAAATAGATCAAATAAATTACACAATTTCTGGACATTCTTATGATTCATGTAATGTAAAGATTTTGAGAATAGGTTGAGGTGGTTGAGTAATCCATTAATGTGAGGATTAATCATCCTGTCTGTTTTTATTTACATTTATGTTCAAAAAGTTAAAATTAAGTTTAAGTTTTAAAGGTTTAAAAGTTTAGCTTTAGTGTGTTCAATAAATATTTATCTTGTTCGGCTGCAACCTAAAGTCTGTTTTGAAATTAGGCTCCCTCTGCAACTGAGTTTGACCCCCCCCCTGCAATACGAGTCTAGAAAATTCATGCATGTTTTTGTGTGTAATATGACCAAATAAAAATAGGGCACACAAAAGGAAGTCCTCAAATTGTGTTGTTTTTTTTTTTTTGGGGGGGGGGGGTGGGGGGGGCTAGGAGGTTTTTAGTGGCGCCCTTCATACCACTTGGTGCCCATGAAATAGCCCTCGGTCTCAAAAAGGTTGGTGAACCCTGCTCTATATCAATCTCTAGAAGAAAAATTAGCTCATGTTTGCTGTCTTCAATCCTTTGATTGGCACATTTTTAGTTATGACCTGTTAAATTATGTTTTGTCACCATAGAGTAGTAGCAAATAATCTAGCCACAGGGGTTGCAAGCCAGTTACTTCTTTGCCGGTCCCAAGCCCGGATAAATAGAGAGGGTTGCGTCAGGAAGGGCATCCGGCGTAAAAATTGCCAAAATAACCATGCAAATCATCTACAACACTTTAATACAGGATCGGTCGAGGCCCGGTTTAACAACGACCGCCACCGATGCTGTTAACCTACAGGGTGTCGGTGGAAATTTGACTACTGTTGGTCGAGGAAGAGGGGAGGCAGGAGGGTCCGTGGACAGAGAGAGAAGGGAAAAGGCAGGAACATAGGTTTGAGAATAGGGACTCTTAACGTTGGCACAATGACAGGGAAAGGCAGAGAGCTGGCAGACATGATGGAGAGAAGGAAGGTAGATGTACTGTGTGTGCAGGAGACAAGGTGGAAGGGCAGCAAGGCACGTAGTATTGGAGGAGGATACAAACTGTTCTATCATGGTGTTGATAGGAAGAGAAACGGGGTAGGAGTGATTCTTTTCACCTCTAGAACAGTGTTCTAGAGGTGAAAAGAGTCTCAGACAGGATGATGAGCCTAAAGTTAGAAATTGAAGGGGTGATGGTGAATGTAGTCAGTGGGTATGCGCCACAGGTTGGCTGTGAGTTAGAAGTGAAGGAGAGAGGAGTGGGCCCCCCCTCTTTCGGTTTTATTTGCACCTTAGACATGTAGGGCCCTTGGTAGGGGGGGTGCTTGGACATCACTGCCAGCAAGCAGCAGATGTCCTCCTAGCACCCTACCCGCCAATTTTAACCGCACCTTAGACATTTAGGTTCCCTTGGTGGGGAGGGTGAGGGGACGTCACTGTGAGTAATCAGGAGATGTCCCCTTAGTGCCCTATCCGCCAATTTTAACTGCACCGCCCTTAGTACACACACCCCTCCCCCCTCAATATATACATCCCAACATAAACACACACACATGCACACACACACCCTCTCAAACACACATACACGCACACATATTTTGCAAGGAAGGTGGGACCTAGGACCATCTGTCCCCTACCTCTTCCCTGGTGGGGGCTACGGGCCCCTTTGCAACGGCGGCCGTGTCCCCGGGTTGCCGGCTCCCTGGGCCCGGCGGTGCTCTCTCCGCGCAGTGGGGGGGTTCACATTACATCTGAGCCGGGGGTGTTCGTGTCCCTGGGGGGTGGGTTCTGGTCCCTGCTCCTGAGCGCTGGGCCCCGCCAAATTTCCAACTGTGGCCGAGCCTGGTCGGGCCATATTTACAACACCCCTTGTGGGCCCTCTTTTTTTCCCCGGGGTTCCCCCTCCTGGGCGGGGGCGGCGGGCCCCTGCCTTGCTCCTCCCTGGACCAACCGTGGGCCGGGCGGATGGCTGCCTGGAGTGCGGAGCGGGTCTCCCTTGGGGGGTCCTGGCTCGTACCTGGGGTCGGGGCGGGGGGATGCCCGGAACTCCTGGGTGGTGGTGGGGTGCTCGTCTGGGGCTGTGGGCGTCCTTCTCCGGTGGGGCCCTGTGTTGGGCGCTCCCGGCGCGGCGGGGGGGCTGCTCTCCTGGTTGGGCTGGGGCGGCGCTGTCTTTCCCTCCGTGCCGCCCTGCTCTCTGGCTCTGGGGGCCTTGCGGCGGTCCTGCTGGCCCTGGTCTGGGTGGCGGTCTTGGTCGCCCGGGCGGCGGTTGTTCCCTGCCGGTTCCCGTGTGGCGTTGGGGGGATTCCGGCTGCCGCTGCTGCTGCGGTGGGGGTCTTGGGGTGGGGATGGCTGGGCACTCTCCCTCCTTCTTGTCACGTTCCACCATCCATTTTAGAAGAACATAAACACTCACCTGAGCACAGGTGTTAGCTCACCTTTGCACTAACAGTTTGCATGATTGAATGACTGAAATATTTCACACTAGTTGGTTTTAAGGCATAAGTATGCGTGTGAACACTATCTGTTTTGTGTACATGTCGACAGGTGGACATTTTTGCAGCTAGCAGGTGTGTTTATAACATTTGAGTGTGTGTGTGGATAGGCCCCGCCCTTTTTGTACTACATTTGAACCTTACCATAATGATTAACAACCAGTAAACTTGTTGCTTTATGCTGCTTCATGGTCTTACCCCCCTTCCCCTCCTATTATCACCCCCCTAACCCCCCCCCCCCTCTCTCTAGCGTCCCTCTCTCTTCTTCCCCTCTTTCCTTTTCCGTCCGGTCCAACACCAAAGATTTTCAAACATGATTGAAATTAATAAAGTTTGGCCTCAATTACAAAAGGGGTTTATTCAGACATACCTTTGGTTTGTCTGAAGATTAATAACCCCTCTTGTTAAAGTAAAATATGTCCAACACAAGAGGCCCTCAGCTCTCATCTGTCTGCCTAGCTGTTGGACAGGACAAGTTAAAAAAAAAAAAAAAAAAGAAGTGAAGGATAGGGTTGGGCGATGTCCCCTAATTTGGCCGTTGACAATGTTTGCTGTCAACCATCGGGATGGACGATGACATCGTCGGGGGGGGGGGGGGGGGGGGGGGTGTATTTTTACATTTTTCGTTCTTATATAACTGCTATTCGTTATTTTGCTTTTTTCCTGCATGATATCGTCCATCGGCACAACCCTAGTGAAGGAGAGATTCTGGAGTGAGTTGGATGAGGTCATCGAGAGTATCCCCAGAGGAGAGAGAGTTGTTATTGGAGCAGACTTTAATGGGCATGTTGGTGAGGGCAACAGAGGACATGAGGAGGTGATGGGTAGGTTTGGTGTGAAGGAAAGGAATCTGGAGGGACAGATGGTGGTGGACTTTGCAAAGAGGATGGAAATGGCTGTAGTCAACACTTACTTCCAGAAGAGAGAGGAACATAGAGTGACATACAGAAGTGGAGGTAGGAGTACTCAGGTGGACTACATCCTGTGTAGACGAGGTCATTTGAGAGAGGTTAATGACTGCAAAGTGGTGGTAGGAGAGAGTGTAGCCAGACAGCACCGCATGGTGGTGTGTAAGATGACTCTGGAGGTCAGGAAGAAGAAGAGAGGGAAAACAGAAAAGAAGACCAAGTGGTGGAAGCTACAGAATGAAGAAACTTGTGAGGAATTTAGGCAGAAGTTGAGACAGGTCCTGGGTGGTCAGGATGAGCTTCCAGAGGACTGGGAAACTACAGCAGAGATTATCAGGGAAACAGGTAGGAAGGTGCTAGGTGTGTCATCTGGAAAGAGGAAAGACGGTAAAGACACTTGGTGGTGGAATGAGGAAGTACAGGAATGCGTCCACAGGAAGAGGTTGGCTTAAAGGAAGTGGGATGTAGAAGGGACTGAGGAAGGTAGACAGGAGTACAAGGAAGCACAGCGTAGAGTGAGGAGAGAGGTGGCAAAGGCCAAACAGAAAGCTTACGATGAGCTATATGACAGGTTAGACACAAAGGAAGGAGAGAAGGACTTGTACAGGCTAGCCAGACAGAGAGACAGAGATGGGAAGGGCGTGCAACAGATAAGGGTGATTAAGGACAGAGATGGAAAGGTTTTAACAACCCAGGAGAGTGTACAGAAAAGATGGAAGGAGTATTTTGAGGAACTGATGAACGAGGAAAATGACAGGGAAAGAAGGGAGGAAGATGTGGTTGTTGTGGAGCAGGAAGTAGCAGAGATTGGAAAGGAGGAGGTTAGGAAGGCTCTGAAAAGGATGAAGAGCGGAAAGGCCGTTGATCCTGATGACGTACCTGTGGAGGTATGGAAGTGCTTAGGAGAGACAGCAGTGGAATTTCTAACGAGGTTGTTCAATAGGATTTTAGAGAGTGAGAAGATGCCTGAGGAATGGAGGAGAAGCGTTCTGGTCCCGATCTTTAAGAACAAGGGTGACACGCAGAACTGCAGCAACTATAGAGGAATAAAGTTGATGAGCCACACAATGAAGCTGTGGGAAAGAGTAGTGGAAGCCAGGCTTAGGAAGAAGGTGGAGATTTGTGAGCAGCAGTATGGTTTCTTGCCCCGTAAGAGCACCACTGATGCCATTTTTGCTTTGAGAATGTTGATGGAAAAGTACAGAAAAGGTCAGAAGGAGCTGCATTGTGTGTTGGTAGATTTAGAGAAGGCGTATGACAGGGTGCCGAGGGAGGAGCTGTGGTACTGTATGAGGTTGTCTGGAGTGGCAGAGAAGTATGTCAGAGTAGTTCAGGACATGTATGAAAGAAGTATGACGGTGTTGAGATGTGCTGTAGGTCAGACAAAGGAGTTCAAGGTGGAGATGGAACTACACCAAGGATCAGCTTTGGGTCCTTTTTTGTTTGCTATGCTGATGGACAGGCTGACAGACGAGGTAAGACAGGAATCTCCCAGGACAATGATGTTTGCGGATGACATCGTAATTTGCAGTGGGAGTAGAGAGCAGGTGGAGGAACAGCTAGAGAGGTGGAGGTTTGCTCTGGAAAGAAGAGGCATGAAGGTCAGTTGTAGTAAGACAGAATACATGTGTCTGAACGAGAGGGATCAAGGTAGAAGCGTTAGGTTACAAGGGGGCTGAGGTGAAGAAGGTGCAGGAGTTTAAGTACTTGGGGTCAACAGTTCAGTGTGATGGGGAGTGTGGAAAAGAGGTGAAGAGGCGAGTGCAGGCAGGTTGGAGCGGGTGGAGGAAAGTGTCAGGAGTGTTGTGTGACAGAAGAGTGTCAGCAAGACTCAAAGGAAAGGTGTACAAGACAGTGGTGAGACCAGCTCTGCTCTATGGGTTAGAGACGGTAGCAGTGAGACAGAGACAAGAGGCTGAGATGGAGGTAGCGGAGATGAAGATGTTGAGGTTCTCCTTAGGAGTGACCAGGTTAGACAGGATAAGGAACGAGTACATCAGAGGGACGGCTCATGTTGCCTGTGTTAGCGACAAAGTCAGAGAAGCCAGACTGAGATGGTTTGGACATGTTCAGAGGAGGGATAGTGGATATATTGGTAGAAGGATGTTGGAGATGGAGCTGCCTGGCAGGAGGGCAAGAGGACGGCCAAAGAGGAGATATATGGATGTCTTAACAGAGGACATGAAGTTGGCTAACGTTAGGGTAGAAGATGTTCATGATAGAGTGAGGTGGAAAAGGATGATTCGCTGTGGCGACCCCTGATGGGAAAAGCCGAAAGAGAAAGAAGAGGAGAGTTGTAGCAAATGGTAAATATTAATCTTTAAAACTACCAACAGATTTATGAAAATTATTTTTATAACCCAACATTTGTAAATAAAATAAAAATAAACTGCAGCAGCAGCAACAGCAGTAACAGCAGCAGCAGCAGCAACAGCAGCAGCAGCAGCAGCAGCAGCAGCAACAGTAACAGCCGCAACAGCAATAACAGCAGCAGCAGCAGCAACAGCAGCAACAGCAGCAAAGCAGTAACAGCAGCAACAGCAACAAAAACAGCAGCACAGCAGCAACAGCAACAGCAGCAGAAACAGCAGCAACAGCAGCAACAACAGCAGCACAGCTGTAACAGCAGCAGCAGCAGCAGCAACAGCAACAGCACAGCAGTAACAGCAGCAGCAGCAGCAGCAGTAACAGCAGCAGCAACAGCAGCAGCAGCAGCAACAGTAACAGCCGCAACAGCAGTAACAGCAGCAGTAACAGCACAGCTGTAACAGCAGCAGCAGCAGCAACAGCAGTAGCAGCACAGCTGTAACAGCAGCAACAGCAGCAGCAGCAGCACAGCTGTAACAGCAGCAGCAGCAGCAGCAACAGCAGTAGCAGCACAGCTGTAACAGCAGTAACAGCAGCAGCAGCAGCAACAGCAGCAGCAGCACAGCAGTAACAGCAGCAACAGCAGCAACAACAACAGCACAGCTGTAACAGCAGCAGCAGCAGCAGCAACAGCAGTAACAGCAGCACAGCAGTAACAGCCTCAACAGCAGTAACAGCAGCAGCAGCAACAGCAGCAGCAGCACAGCAGTAACAGCAGCAGCAGCACAGCAGTAACAGCAGCAACAGCAGCAACAACAGCAGCACAGCTGTAACAGCAGCAGCAGCAGCACAGCTGTAACAGCAGCAACAGCAGCAACAACAGCAGCACAGCTGTAACAGCAGCAGCAGCAGCAGCAGCACAGCTGTAACAGCAGCAACAGCAGCAACAACAGCAGCACAGCTGTAACAGCAGCAGCAGCAGCAGCACAGCTGTAACAGCAGCACAGCTGTAACAGCAGCAGCAGCAGCACAGCTGTAACAGCAGCAACAGCAGCAACAACAGCAGCACAGCTGTAACAGCAGCAGCAGCAGCAGCAGCACAGCTGTAACAGCAGCAACAGCAGCAACAACAGCAGCACAGCTGTAACAGCAGCAGCAGCAGCAGCACAGCTGTAACAGCAGCAGCAGCAGCACAGCTGTAACAGCAGCAGCAGCAGCAGCACAGCTGTAACAGCAGCAACAGCAGCAACAACAGCAGCACAGCTGTAACAGCAGCAGCAGCAGCACAGCAGTAACAGCAGCAGCACAGCAGTAACAGCCTCAACAGCAGTAACAGCAGCAGCAGCAACAGCAGCAACAGCAGCAACAACAGCAGCACAGCTGTAACAGCAGCAGCAGCAGCACAGCTGTAACAGCAGCAACAGCAGAGCAGCAGCAGCACAGCAGTAACAGCACCAGCAGCAGCAGTAACAGCCTCAGCAGCAGCAACAGCAGTAGCAGCACAGCAGTAACAGCAGCAACAGCAGCAACAACAGCAGCACAGCTGTAACAGCAGCAGCAGCAGCACAGCTGTAACAGCAGCAACAGCAGCAACAACAGCAGCAAAGCTGTAACAGCAGCAGCAACAGCAGCAGCACAGCAGTAACAGCAGCAGCAGCAGCAGCACAGCTGTAACAGCAGCAACAGCAGTAGCAGCACAGCTGTAACAGCAGCAACAGCAGCAGCAGCAGCACAGCAGTAACAGCAGCAACAGCAGCAGCAGCAGCACAGCAGTAACAGCAGCAGCACAGCAGTAACAGCCTCAACAGCAGTAACAGCAGCAGCAGCAACAGCAGCAGCAGCAGCAACAGCAGCAGCACAGCAGTAACAGCAGCAACAGCAGCAACAACAGCAGCACAGCAGCAGTAACAGCCGCAACAGCAGTAACAGCAGCAGCAGCAGCAGCACAGCTGTAACAGCAGCAACAGCAGTAGCAGCACAGCTGTAACAGCAGCAACAGCAGCAGCAGCAGCACAGCAGTAACAGCAGCAGCACAGCAGTAACAGCCTCAACAGCAGTAACAGCAGCAGCAGCAACAGCAGCAGCAGCAGCAACAGCAGCAGCACAGCAGTAACAGCAGCAACAGCAGCAACAACAGCAGCACAGCAGCAGTAACAGCCGCAACAGCAGTAACAGCAGCAGCAGCAGCAGCAGCAGCACAGCTGTAACAGCAGCAGCAGCAGAGCAGCAGCAGCACAGCAGTAACAGCAGCAGCAGCAGCAGCCGCAACAGCAGTAACAGCAGCAGCAGCAGCAGCAGCACAGCTGTAACAGCAGCAACAGCAGAGCAGCAGCAGCACAGCAGTAACAGCAGCAGCAGCAGCAGCAGCAACAGCAGCAGTAACAGCCGCAACAGCAGTAACAGCAGCAGCAGCAGCAGCAGCACAGCTGTAACAGCAGCAGCAGCAGCAACAGCAGTAGCAGCAGCAGCAGCAACAGCAGCACACCTTTTTTTGTCCATATTTCAGATGTTTTTTGGCATTTAGCATAAATGTCCTCCCGAAGGGATCAAGTCTGTCGAGTAAACCAACCATCACCTTAGTGACAGCATTGTTTTGTGTTTCCATTTGTTATTTGGGCATTTCACACAAAAATATATATCACTTTTTGAACTTTTTATCTGATTTGTTTAAAGAAAATATCATCAAAGTAATTTCTTGGTGTGAACACGTCTTTATTGTCATCTAACTGTAAACTCCAATTCAAACATGCTGACAAAACAAGGACAGATAGAGATTTCCTAATTCTGCTTCCATGTGATCACATGAAAACAGTCCAATGTTTTGGATTCTTCTTCTTCTATATCATTGACATTAAAGCTGCAGCTCTGTCACCAGGAAACAACATGTGACAGGTCCCAGTTTTTGGTGGAACACCGTCTCTGTGATGCTACAGACGCTGCTAAAACACAGTGGATTTCATTCTGTTCTATGTAGAAAAGACTGTTTGATTCATGTCTGATGAATTCATCTTGGAGTATTATCCTCCACGTCTAGAAGTCCGTTCCGTGAAAATCCTGTCCGACTTTATAGCGGTCCGTGTTTCCATGGTGACGGAGGGAACAGCTGGTTAGCATCTTTCTAACTTGACTGAACTGAGGGTTGGGGCTTCCAGCACAGAACCAACCTGAGAGCAAATGAACATTCAAATCCTCCACAAGCTAAACCCCATCAGCGTTGGACTGCTGCCGACAGACAGACTTCATTGATGGCATCTTCCGTTCTGGACCTGACGTTTAGCACACCATAGCTGGATTCCAGAGCGCTTTATCAAAGCGCCTTAAGCCCGTTTGGACTCTGGCGCTCCACTCGCTGGATGAATAGTGGCGTTTGGAGGAAGTGCGGCTGCGCAGTCCGTCACTGAACACCGTCACTGCCTGGACCTCTTTCTGGGTCCTAGTGCCCTAAAGGTTACAGCTCCTGGTTCCACAAGAAAAAAGTCCATTCTAGAGGCCACTCTGACGTCATCATCATCAAAGACAGCGTTACCTAGCAACCATACCAAGACCATAGCAGCTATAGAGAGAAACACAACAAACCATCAACGGCGGTTAAAGCAGTCAGACGTTTGTTCTGCAGCTCAGCAAAAATCTCTGCTTTAGGTTTTGGGGAGAAAAACAAAGGAAAACACACGGAGAAGGATTCTGCAAAGGAAATCCCAAGTTCTATTGGTAAGTCAGCGTCCTGGAAACATGCTTTGTTGGTTCTGAAGTGGCATGAATGCAGACTTAGATTGGTTTGTTTCCTTGGATTCTTCAGATGGATTCAAGCTGTAAATGTTGTCAGCATAAAGCAAGTTTGGACTAAACTAAAGCAGAAAGTGGCTTTGAAGATGGTCAGGAGAAATGAGGGCTTTTTTCAGGAATTCTTGGAAGAGGAGGACTTCTCCAAACAACCAGAATCTAGGAGGAGGTTTTTTCAGCATTGAGATCAGGATTTAGCATGAGCTTCAATCCCATTTTTGTTCAATCCAAATGTTTACCGTCATATTCAGGAGTTCAACTCTGAAAGCCACCATGACATCATAGACATTAAAGAGCCTGTTACCTAGCAACCAAACACAACAAACTGTAGACTATTCAAACTGGACATTTTGGGGCAACAATTCTTTTCTAACTCAAGTTTTTATGAAAAATCCAAATGATGGAAACAGATTGTGTAAAGGAAATGAGGATCTATTGGTGAGTCACAGTCCTGGAAACATGAGTTGTGCTCTGATGAAGATGCCTGATCCAAATGTGGATTTTTGAAATGTTCTTCATGAGATTCAAACTGATTGAAGCTTTGAATTAAAGGTGTCAACACATTTCTGCATTGGATTCATTCTGTTTCAGTGTCTAAGGTTGGTTTTGTGGCAGAAACCAAGTTTTTGTTGAACAGTAGCGTTTGAAAAAGCAGAAAGTGGCTTTGAAGATGGTCAGGAGAACTTCTTTGAAGAGGAGGACTTCTCCAAACAACCACAACCTTAGAGGAAGTTTTCTGAGCATTCATAGAATGCTTTTCCAATGACTCATCATTTTCCACAAGAAGCTAATGAGTTTTTCCAAATGCATGCTGGATATTCTTAGTTCTAGCTTGGAAAGCACTTTGTGGGATTTCCCTGGAAAACCTGCTTTATCAATCATTTTGGTCTCTTTTTCTTCTTCTAAGTTCCAGCTTGGTGAGTGTGCAGGTCGCCATGGCAACCACTGTCCAGGTCAAAGGGAGGACCACGGCCATCCAGTCTCCAGGCTTTTGGATTGATTTGGATTTGATAAACATTTGTTTCCCACATTTTAATAGTAGAATTCAACACGGGACATATAGTGGATTGTAAGAATAGGAACAAAAACAGCAACAACAAAATAATCCTCCTCCCCTTAAAACATGCATTTGACTCTGAACAAGTCTAAAACAAATCCAAGCAAAGACCAGCGCTGGGGCTCCTGCTAGTTTCTTTTAGAAGAGCCTGCCTCTTCCAAACATAGAATGTTCAACAACTAGAGCTAAAAATGTCTGTTGGTAGATTTCTGGATGTTGGCCGTATCCCAGCGAGCAAGGCCAAGTCAGCCCCATATGGTTTCAAAGTGGACAGGAAATGTTTTTAGGAGTTTCTAGAATGTTCAACAACTAGAGCTAAATGAAACTAGTGCATGAAATGACAAAGAACTTCCTGTTTAAAGGAATCTCATGATGGCTTCCACCTGTCTCTTTGCTTTTCCTTTCTTTTTTGGGTTTCTCCTCTTTGGGAGGTTACACAAAACTGCACTTTAACCCAGAAGGAAACAACAACCGCTCCACAATCCCTGAATCCCCTACAGCCTTTATCTAAACATTTACATTGACCATTATCACACATTTGATTGCATTTTCTCAGAACAACAAGCACAACTTCCCGTTTGTTTGTGTGTGAAATGATTCCAAAAAGCCATGTGTCATCCTGGAGGGACTGGTTTCTCATCAATGCAGACCACCAAGTTTCTCTGGTTTCTGACTATTTGGTGGCTGGTAGGCCTTTTGGGATTTTTGTCAGGGAAAGAAGTGAACCTGGGCTCCAAATATTGGAAGACACTGATCTAAAAGTACTAGGACATCTGGAGAAAGCTCTAGTTCTGCTCCAACTCAGTCCAAAGCACTGAAGATAGATGGAGTTGGATTTGGGAGAGGACTGAGCTCATTCAGATGAAGAAAGAACAAGTCAACAGATGAAGAAGATTTCAGGAAGTTTCCCATTCAACAAGTTCAAGTTTCCAGAGAGCTAGTTTAGCATCCGTGTTCTGGACCAAACCACTGTCCCTCTGAAGGTCCAGACACAGAGAGGCCCAGAGTGACCCCCATTTCTCCTTTCTGCTCTCTCCAGTGGCTGACTCCGCCCCTTAGGACGTCCCCCTGTGTGGATCAGTGGTCAGTGGGTTGGAACCTGCTGCAAATGCAGGCTCTGGTTCTAACTGCTGGATCAGAAGTGGAATGTGAGCTGTAGTGGTGTGTCTGCAGCTGGATGTGGAACAGATCAGGGAGGGGTCAAAGGTCAATCTTTCTTCCAAACAAATGTTGTCAGTCTATTCTCCAACAATGCTCCAACATCTTCAAAGGTTTCTGGTCCCAAATCCAGAGTGGAGCTGGTAGGACGTGATCATTTCAGCCTCAGATTTGGGATCTGTCATCTCTCTGCCACCGTGACACCGAGTGATGAGTTCATGCTCCAAAGCGGCCCGATCGCTGGCTTTAGGGACTATTCCAAAAGCTTTCAATGATGGCGGGGAATGAACATTAGGAACAGATGACGGCTTGAAATGTCTGCTGTTGGTTTCTGATCCAGACAGAAATTCAATCAAATGTCTGTGAATCCATGATTTCCTCAGAATCTTTGACTCTAGATTCAGATCCATCTGGTTCAAAGGATGAAACTGCAGCTAAAAGTCTTTCAAAAGTCCAAAAGTCCTCAAAGATGAAACAGAAAGTTCCTAGAAAGTCAAATGAAAAACAATCAGATTGTCTTCGATAAACCCGTTTGGAAGTTAAAGCATAGAAACAAAGAAAGTTCCAAAAGCTAAAAGCCTTAAATAAAGAAAAGTCCAAAGAAAAACAGAAATCCCACATTTGGATCAGTAAAGACATGAATTCTCCAGAAACATCCAGAAACAGCTCTGAGCAGCAGCCATGAAGGGACTGAGAACAGACGGACTTCAAAGCAGAATCCAAGCAGCACCTTCATCCTGATGAAGCTCCGCCCTCTGACCTTCAGCAGTCATCTCCAGGCTCCGCCCCCAGTCTGTGACGGCTGGATGATGCTGTCCTCCACCTGCAGCTGGACCTGGATGTTCTCTCAGACCATGTGGCCTCATGGATCAGAAGGTTGAGGGTTCAAGTCCCTTCATGGTTGAAGTCAGACAGAAAGTGAAGAAGAGGGAACATTCAGAGCAGTTTCTGTGCTGTTTGCTTCCTCATGAGTCACGTCTAGATCAGGTCTGGATCCCAGTCAGAAAGTCATCAGGAAATCTGCAGATCAAACCTTCATTTACTGTAATGGAAAACATCAACTGACTTTCTACAGATTCTACTTCCATTCATCAAACTCCAACAGGAAGAAGATTTACAATCAATCAAATCTGTTGATTTCCTGACAAACGTTGTTTTCTCTTCCTGTTTGAATGTTTGATTGTTTTCAAACATGAAGAGAGTTTTTTTTCTGTTTTTAGCTTAAATTTCTGTTGAAATGTAAAGGTTCATTCAGAATTCCCCAGTGGCCTCATGTTGGAGGAGGGGCTTCATGAGATGCTGCTGGGGGCGGAGCTTGAACACACACCACTTCCTGGAACCCAAACTCAGGCTAAGTGGAGGAAAAGTTGGGATTTCTGGGGCCTCATTTATAAAACTTTGCGTAGGACTTGCGTCAGAAGTGGCGTACGGATGAAACATAGGACGTGAGTACGCACAGAAATATTCGGATTTATAAAACCGTGCGCACGCACATCCTACGCATCTTTCCCTTAATAAATCACAACCGATTCTAAATGCTGCGCAGCTTTTGCGGCCCCATGACACGCCCATAGTTGCCCATAAATAGTCCGTGAAACGCCCACAAATGAATATTCATTGATTGCGAAACCACGGCAAACACAGAGAGGAAATCAAAAAAACGTGACTTCACTCAATGTGAAGTAGAATTTATCGTTGGCGAGGTGGAAAAGAGGGGAAAAGTGTTGTTTGGAGGGCACAGTGTGGACATTACTAATGCCAAAAAGGCACGTGAGCGGCAAACGGTGGCCGGTCCGAGGTTGTGAGGCTACAGCGCTCCATGGGAGGGAGGGGCGGACCGGAGCGCCAGATGCATGCACCGGGTGACACGCGTGGTTCCTCCGAGTGCTCTTCTGTAACGCCGGGCCCAAAAGCCCGCAGAGGTCCAACAGGACGGCTCGAGGAAGTCAGAACCGGCTCAGAAGCCACTCGTCCTCATTTTCCAGCAAGTCTTCTTGCAGTCTAAAGATGCGTTCACTCTGAATTCTTCCATTTGCCACATCTTCTAAGATCAGCCATTGTGCGTCATTACGCATTGTGATGGGGCATTTTATTTCCCTCCATTTAATTACATCTGACAAGCTACAGATGTCGGTAATAATCCACGTGGAAATGGGAAATTGTTCCGCGCAAATGTAATTTCTTGTTGCTTTCTGAATGGTTGAGACATACGCCATACATTGTTTTGTCAAAAATAAAACAAACTAAAGGCATATGCATGAATACCATAAATCCGTAGCTTATGAAGAAATGTTTTACAATGAAAACAACTTTCCCCAGTGGACAATTAGTACGTCTGTCCGTCCGTCCGCACCTATCTGCTCCGCCAGACGGACACACTGACGAGAATATCAGTTTTGTACATTATTTCGTTCTGTTAACTATATTATTTATGAGGATGAATTGCACAACATGCCAATATTGTAGAACATATATAGCTTTTCTTTTTGCAAATATGTGTTCATTTGAATTTATGTTGTAATTCTTGTTTGATCTGATTTGTTTGTTTCACTGCTGATCGATCAAACGGGTCTTTGTGTAGCTGTTAATTGTAAGTCTTGCTTTGTGAAGTCTTGCGTTCATTTCTGAGAGGCAGGATTGTCATTTCCACTGTCACGTGTTTCTTCCATCTGCCGACGGTGTCGCCGTTTCTCATTTCACCCGTTTTTGTGCGTACGCCTGGGTCAGAGCTTGCGTGGAGGACCGCACATTTTCCCGTCAAGTTTGCTTTTTATAAATCTCAACTATTGCGTAGAGAGTGGCGTACGCCTTCTTTTGTGCGTACGCAACGTTTATAAATGAGGCCCTTGGTGTTTGTAAAGATCTGGAATGGTTTCCTCCCACAAAAAGGCCTTTTTCTAGTTTCCTGCAGATGAATTCTTTTCCTGCTGGGAGTTCTCATCTGGGTTTGCAGATTCTTAGTTGGAGGAAAACTTGGAGCAAATTCTTCCCAGAAAAAGGATTTTCTCTGGAGTGAATTGACATGAACAGAGTGAGTTTGGACTGAAAGCAGCAACAGGGAGGAGATGTTAGAGCTTCATCAGAAAACAGCTTTCTGGAGGAGTTGGAAGACGTCAACAGTCACAGTGATGGTGAGGAGGAGGAGCTAAGACTTCCAAAGTCAGAGCTAAAGATGGAGGAGCAGCAGGAGGAGGTTCTTCACTGAAGGAGAGCACAAGTCCAGCTTGTCAGTGCTTTGCTGATTGGCTAGTTGGATGTGTTCTTTGATGAGCTTTTCAATCTGACGTCTGCTTGGAGGACTGTTTTCATCCTTTTGGATGATTCCACTATTTGAACCAGACCTGGAACTAGAAGAGACTCAATGAGAACAGAAAGACAAGAAAGGATCCAAACCAAACTCTTCTTCTGTCTGACTTAAACCATGAAGGGACTTGAACCCTCAACCTTCTGATCCATGAGGCCACATGGTCTGTGAGAACATCCAGGTCCAGCTGCAGGTGGAGGACAGCATCATCCAGCTGAAGAAGAGGAGGAGCTTCTGCTGCCTCAAAGAGGAAGGTGGAGGAGGTGAGAGGCTGCACTGGAGCTTTGGACCAAACCCTGTGATGGATGAACAACATCTCCAGGCTGTTTCCAGCCTGACCTGGGGCCTGTTTCAGAAAGGAGGTTAAGTATAAACTCTGAGTGCATTAACCCTGAAATCAGGGAAACCCTGGGTTTTCTGTTTCAGAATGGGAGGTTTGTTAAACCAGAGAAAGCAGAGTAAGTCAAACCCGTTTCTGAAAGAGAGGTAACTTATACTCGGAGTCAGTGTCCATGGTTACTTATGCTGTGAACCTAACCTGGTAGGGAGCAGGTTTTATTCCCTAAACTCAAGGTTTCTGCCGGTCCCCTCCCCTTTTTAGAACGATTGATTGTTCTGGTTCTCTGTCATCTATTGTGTGTAAGTTTGTATCTTGAGCCTAACGCCGACGCTGCAACAACTGAATTTCCCAAGCTGGGATCAATAAAGTATCTTTATCTTATCTTATCTTTAAAGACAAAGCCGTATTTTTCGCTTTAACCTTCATTGCCCACATTTCTGTCATACAGAGACGGTCTAAGTGACAAGAATGGCTTTTCCTTTTTTGGAGGACCCAATAGACGGGGAGGCTGCATTAATTCGTAGAGAATTATATTTACCTCGTACGAGGATTTTGAGAAGACTCAATATTTTGTCATTTCCCCATACGTTTTTGTTTGAGCGTTACCTTTTTTCGTTGCAGTCAATTACATATATACAATGAAAACAACATTAGGTCTTGCTATGTAGATGTTTCATATGTCAAATATTGTCAACAAAGCCTACATCCATGACATGCTCAAATTTGACCTGATTGAATTATGTTTTTATACTTCATTTTTAGCTGCTGCCATGTTCTTTTAATTCCTGCAGGATTGCATCTACATGAAAATGAAATCAGGGACATTGAATTAAATTAATGTAACAATTACTTTTTGGAAACACAATTTGCTAGCACTGCTTACTTTCTTAATCCCATATAAACCTATACCACTTGATCAATACAAGGGTAGTGTTGCAGTGTGTGTGCTGAGCGGGGTGCGATCCACGAGTGACAAGGGGAGGGGCAAGTGCAGGTGCAGATGGGGGGGGTGTGTGTGTGCGTGGTATATATTGTGTGTTCGGAGGACGGAGCACTTAGTTAAATAAAGAGAAGGTGTCGTTCCCAGAATAACTGTTTTGGAGTCATTCTTAATCCGCTCTGGAGGTTGAGGGTTTCCAACGGGAAGTGAACCCCGAAGGAGAATTCCCTTCGGCCCTGAAGGAAATCTCCCCTGCGCTTCTAAACTCGGTCGGAAAGACGAGAGAAAAGAAAGGAGAAGTCTTCGCGCAGCGAAAGGTTCAACAGTAGACAAAAGTTCACTTTTAAAAACACAATTGCATGAATTAATATTAAACTGACCAACGTTTGCAAGAGGGGAAGGTGAACAAAAAAGTCCTCTAAACATTATCAACGTTAAATGCATTTTCCCCCCCAGATTGGTTCTGTACACTAAGCAGCATTTCATGCATTTACACCAGGAATAACACTTCAAAAGTACACCTAAATATCGCCATTTTTTATTTCACTCCTTACGCTATTTAAAAAGTTATTACAGCCAATATTTTATAACAATGATTTAAATGCAAACTTAGGCATTGACTTGAGCAGCTATGTTTTCCCACGCTAACTGTCTCTGTTTTGCAGATGCAGCGGTGTTGCTTTTCCGGAATATCTGCTCATATTCACTGTAACTCTGCAGCAGCACGTCAAGTTCAGCTGGCGAAAAATACGCAGACCTCTTGTTTTTCACGGTTGCCATGGTGACTCGTGATATCTGCGCTCCATTGATAATGGCTTCTTATAGTCGCGGTGCGCACGCTCACCTCCGAATCAGTCCACTCAGAATTGATTGATCTAACTCAGATCAGCTTCTCTGAAACAGAAAACTCAGAGTTGTTAATCCCCCGATTGACCAACTCAGAGTTCAGGTTTAACCTCAGAGTTGGTTGAACCTCCTTTCTGAAACAGGCCCCTGACCGATTTGGTTTGGTTTTTGTTCTTTTAGTCATCATGTATGAAGACATCAGACCTAAAATTACAGAAAAAACATTAAAAATGTTTCACGAACTTATTTTAATAAATTAAAATGTATGATTTCTGTCTATTGGAAGTCATTTGAAGTGAAGCTGTGAAAGTGACCACATTTGTTCAACAACCTCATAGCAACAAGAAACAAAGCAGATTTCTCTCCAAAGAAGTTTTTTTCCTCAGTTTTCCATCCAAACAAAGACAAACAGATGTTCTGTTTGTCAGAAATGTGTTTCCACCCAGAGGAACCTGCAGCAGCTGCTGATCCATCAGAAGATTCTGGACCTGCAGAGACTTCCCACACAGCTGCCTCTGCCTCCAAAGAAGCTGCTGATCTGCATGGAGAGAGAGAGAGCTCCAAGTCTCTGCAACCAAAGCAAAGAAGCAACCAGAGAACAGAAGCACAGAGCTGAAGCAAACATCCCAGAACGTTTGCTTTGGGAGTCCCACCTTCAGTTTGATCCGCTTCAAGACAAAGTCCCACATGAAAGAGATCAAAGTGAGCTAACCAAGCGCTTCATCCAAGAGAAGCAGCTCCAAAGCACAAAGACTCCGTCTGCTTGCAGGAACTCTGGGAAAGAAGGAGCAGGAGGAACTCCTGCAGGAATCTCTGCAGGAAACATCAGCTTGGAAAGAAGAGCTGACTCAGCTGAAACATCAGCTAACATGTCAGCAGTCTGTGGCTGAGACCAAGTCAACACTGCTGCAGAGAGAGAGAGAGAGAGAGAAAGAGAGACAGAGAGAGAGAGAGAGACAGAGAGAGAGAGAGAGAGAGAGAGAGAGAGCTGGAAGCTGCTGTCAGTGCAGAGAAAAGCAGGACAGCTGAAGCTCCCAGACTCTCAGCCCAACAGCTGAAGGAGTCCTCTGGACTCCAAGCTGATCTGCTCCCAATCCAAGAACATGTCCAGAAGGACAAAGACTCCTCCCTCCCTCCCTCCCTCCCTCCCACCTCCTGACTGACTGACACCACAGAGGGAGGCAACAGTCCCATGGAGACCAGCTCTGATGGAGAACCACAAGAACCTGGAAGGAGAACGGCAGTAGTGAACGGCAGCAAGAACAGTCCTCCCTTTTGGGGGAGATCTCCTCACTCACAGAGACCCTCAAGAAGAAGGAGGAGGAGGAGAAAATGATGCTTTCAAAGACCTTGATGGACACATTCAATCAGATCAAAGAGGAGATTGAAAACCTGCAGAAACCAAAACCCAAGAAGAAATCTGGGATGCAGAGATTCCTTCAGTTTTTCCAAAGATCTGAAAGACAGAATTGATCCAAACTGGATTGATTTTGGTTCTTTGAGTTTTTCTACATTTGACACAAACCAAAGTGGGAGGAGTCATCTTGATGAAGTCCATCAGAATCCATCAGAATTTTTGATGGGTTTATAATCTTCATATGCCGTCATTAAAATCTCAGACTCCGTCTCACTGAAGTATGGCTCTCTCTCTTTTTTTCACCACACATTTCCATGATGACTCCGGAAATCAGTGATCCATTGAGAATGTCTTTATGTTCTTGCTGTGCAACCCAGGGTTTCCAAGTCGAGCGTAATTGCGCCAACTCATATCCGTTCTTTTGGAAACAACATACCCAGAGTAACAAGTTCAAGTAGATTTCAGCCAGAGTTCAGGCTTAAAGTCAGGCTAGTTTAAACATGCTTCCTGGAATACCCCCCTGGTTATTTTAGTGGAGTTTTAACCAACATATGTGGTGTTTTTTTATGAAAAGAGTTCTGGATCTTCCCTCAACGTTGGAGTCTGGTCCTGCATTTGGGTCATCCTGATATACCGTAACAAAGCCTCTTCTCTGCGCTGCAGAATCAGCTGATTCAAGGTGATTACGTAATCACGTCCCTACTGTGCAGCGCTGCATCTCAGTGTGAAGCTGCTTTCTCCACATAAGAAGCCGCTGGGATTGTGTCAACTCTTGAATAGTTAATGGAACAAAAAGAATGTAAACACTGAAGATAAAGCCCCTGTGTCAAAGCACATGTGTTTTTTTCAGAATTTATGTCAGTAAGCTTTAGACTTTATTTTGGTTAGAAAACTTAAAATCCAACATTATTCTCCATTTCAGAGCAACACAGCATTGCTCCCAAGTGCATTTTTACTACACTGCTATATTTATAAAGATTGTGAGTCAGCCATCTTAGACGTTGCAAATAAAAAAGGAGAGAAAATGAACAGGACTATCAGCACTGTAAAACACAATGATCATATATCAATAGGCTGAAAGATCATATTTCACCTCAAAAATAAAAAATACAACATTGTGCATTTTTATTTCCACTGTTCTTGTTATTTGCAGTGAGAAGGCCATTTGATATATTTTTTCATTACTGCACTGTTTATCTAAGTTAAAGTGAGTAAATTATTACAAAGACGCACTAGTATTTTTTTAACATTTAACTCCAGTGTTCCAAATAACGCTACATGCATCAGTCCACTCCTTGAAGCAGTCGGGGAAGAAAAAACAGCCACACACACGACACGTGTCGGGCAGTTAGCCAGCTCCAGCTTTTATACTTGCATCAACATAAAAAAAAATATCTAGCACGTTCTCAATATTAACAAGGAAATCATACATTTCAAATTGAATTTTTCTTTAAAGTAAATGCAGAAACAAGTTGAAGTAATTACAGAAACATATAAGCAACCTCTCTCCTCTTGGCTTCATCATGCGCTAGCATGCTAGCTCGTTAGCTTGCTAACTCGTCCAACTTGTGGTTAGCTTATTAAAAAAACTGAAAAACAATCTTCAACTCACCAGGATATCTCTTTAAACACAACTCTGTTTGAAAATCTTTAGAATCCTCCTTTAGTGTCGATTCGTGCCAAGTTCCTATTTCTGTATGTGTTCCAGAAGCACACTGATGTCCTCTCATCTCACCGTGTCGTCGCAGATGGAAAAAACCTTGAGAAATATGGATTGATATTTCTGCCACCACATTGCACACAAAACTTTACAAGTTGCAAGTGAAAATATTAAATATTTGCCTTTTAATAATTTTTTATTCTGCTTTACTTTTTTTTGCTTTCAAAAACGCTTTTTTTTTGCGTTTGCAAAATGCATGTTTTCGCAGGCGTTATCTCTCAAATCTCGCTTTTGTCCTATCTTTGATTTTGCTGACCACTTTTTCGCATGCATTGTGTGTTATCTCACTTTTTTTCTATTTTTGATTTTGCTGAGTTAAGTTTCAGTTTAGTATTCAGTTTTCAGATTAGTTTGTAAATATATCCAGGAACAAGGGGAGATCTTTTAGCGGTAACGATGTCCCCAGCATTAGAAAAAAACTCTCTCACTCAGGACAGAGGTTGCAGAAATGGAGAGATACCTCTCTGCCAATTTTGCAATATGCTTATAGCTGGTCTCATTGGTTCTTCCCAATTCAAGAGGGTTAGCATCAAGAGGGATGCATCCTGTTGCTCTGTATTTGGTAACCTTTACCTTCATCTCCTCCAAAACAGCAGACTCATTTTCCACCGGCATCTGAAAGACTTTGCCAAACAGTTCAGTCATTACTAATTACAGACAATCCGGTGATGCCGTTTTAAGTGCGTTAGCAGATTAGATGTTTTACAGCGGCATGCGCGATCTTCGCGAAACAATGTCGGCACACGATGTTCGACTTATCCAACTGTCTTTCCCTTCATGGATGCTCAACACAAATCAAGTGTTCCCACACAGGAGAGCGTAAGGAGATGGGTGGGACCTCAAGTTCTGGTCTCGCGTCTGCATTAGCCACAGTGCTATAGTTGACATGCCAACTGTCCGTCACCTAATGGCGTCTCGGCAAAAACTAGCGGTTAACATTAGTTCCATCTTGGCGCAAAGTTATTACATTGCGGGGGACAAAAACAAAAGAATAAATATAATTTTAAAAAACGAAACAGTACCGAAAGTGCCATACCGAAACGGTTTGGTACAACTACATGTACCGTTACACCCCTATTACTTTACCTAACAAAGTATATACTGCAGTCACTACTTTGTGTTTAAATTTATATTAAATGTTCACTGATCACATTAAAAGTGTTAGAATTAAAGATGTATAAAAACATTTAAACCATAATGAAGACATTCAAAAATTAGCTCTAATGACTAAAAAAAATCAACTCATTTCTATTTGCAGGTACATCTAAAACAATTCATTTTGTGAAAAAGTTGTACATATTTTGTCAGTGGTAAAACTCTAATATCATTGCACAAAAATTGATATTTATTCATCCATTACTTTTTTTGCTTTTGATGTTGAGAAGATGAAAATCTAAAAAAAATCCTGGAAAGATTATCATATTATAACAATAAATTATTAGAAAACTTCATTTCTACACATTAAATAATCACTTGTGCCTCCCTCTAATGAAGTTACTTCATCAATATGGTATGGAGGCCATCAGATTTTTCCCCCCTGTAAAATAAAGTCTTTGACTGTGGTGCAGAGTATGAGGTGTCGACCTCTTATCAGAAGTTTAGACTTTAGAGTTTACACTAACTCCTTTATTATATTGTTTGTAAAGAGAAAGTCTTGTGAGTTCTCATGTGTGTTTTGAGATTAGATAAATCATTAAAACGTTTTTTACATTCTTTACAAGAAAAAGGCTTTTCTCCTGTGTGAGTTCTCATGTGTGTTTTGAGATTATATAAAAGAGTAAAACTTTTTTTACATTCTTAACAAGAAAAAGGCTTTTCTCCGGTGTGAATTCTCATGTGTTTTTTGAGATTAGACATTTGACTAAAGCTTTTTTTACATTCTTCACAAGAAAAAGGCTTCTCTCCTGTATGAGTTCTCATGTGCATTTTGAGATTAGAAACATCACGGAAACCTTTTTTACATTTTTTACAAGAAAAAGGCTTTTCTCCTGTGTGAGTTCTCATGTGTGATTTGAGATGATATATACGACTAAATTTTTTTTTACATTCTTTACAAGAAAAAGGCTTTTCTCCAGTGTGAATTTTCATGTGGTTTTTGAGATAAGATACATCACGGAAACTTTTTTTACATTCTTTACAAGAAAAAGGCCTTTCTCCTTTGTGAATTCTCATGTGTGATTTAAGATTAGATAAACGACTAAATTTTTTTTTACATTCTTTACAAGAGAAAGGCTTTTCTCCTGTGTGAGTTCTCATGTGCATCTTGAGATTAAAAACATCACGGAAACCTTTTTTACATTCTTTACAAGAAAAAGGCTTTTCTCCAGTGTGAGTTCTCATGTGTCTTTTGAGACTAGATCTGTGACTAAAACTTTTCTCACATTCTTCACAAGAAAATCTCTCATCTTCTGCATGGATTCTTGTGTGAATTCTGAACAGAGATTTGTTACAAAAGCTTTTACCACATTCTTTACAGATATAACATCTTTCATCAGACCCAGTTTCCATGTAGTCAGACGGGTTAGTAATTATTCTTGAGTTTTTACCAGACTTGATAGAGGAAAGTCTCTCTTCTTTTGGAGATTGTTTGTATTTCTTACCCAGATTTGTTTTCTTGGGATTTTTTCTAACATCAGAGTCACACTGACGTGCTGACATGTGAGAGCTGTCCACACTTTGGACATGTCTTCTGTCCCTCCTCTTCCTCTGATCTCTGCTCTGTGGGTCTGTCTCTTCATCTGTAGTTGATGTTGATTCTGTCTCTTCATCTGTAGTTGATGTTGATTCTTCATCTGTAGTTGATGTTGATTGTGTCTCTTCATCTGTAGTTGATGTTGATTCTTTTTGTTGGTTTCCTTCTTCATCCTGACTATCAGTTACATTAAAGCTCTGCTGATTGTTTGGATCTGCTTCACTGTTCTCATCTTCCTCATAAGTAGGAATCTCCATCAAGGTATCAGTCTCCTGCTTTAGATCAATCTGATCTTCATCCTGACTGATGCAGAGCTCCCATGGTTCCTCTTTCATCTGCGGAGGTTCTGGTTCCTCCTGTTCCACTCTGAAGTTCCTCTGCTGGATGCAGAGATCTTCCTCTTTAGTCATCAAACACTGGGGGAAGGCTGCAGAAAACACAAGAAGAGGCCCTTTTATATGTTATGGTTACTTTATGTATTGTTAAGTACCAATATAATTTTAAATAGAAATAACCTCCAGGACCAAGGTCTGGGGCCCCATCAATCGGGGTCAGAAACTTGCCTGTGATGTGTTGGTGGGTGTGTTTATGTGTGCGTGTTAGCCTGGAGGTGATGCTGGCAGCACAGACGGTAAAAATGTATCAAAATGGACGAGCTTCAAGATTTGATGTGAGAACTTAAAAACGTAAAACAGAATGTAAAAATCTTTTGCTGTAAAGTTTGACAAATAAAATCACAACTGACAAATAACCATCTGCATGTGTTCATTAGAGTTACAACCTCAAAAAAGTGATTTCAACTGCTTGAATCTGCTGCTGTAAATCACAGCACACTACAACTGAGTGAACTACAAACACATTTCAAAAGAAAAAAAAAGATGTTTTTTTCCCCTGACTTTTAATGAGACATTGAGGTGTAAACGGAGACACGGCAGCGAGACGGCTGCCAAGAGACCGTTGTCAACAAAGTGCAATATCTGAGGAAAGACCATTCTGTAAAATTCAATCATCTCTCTAAAACAAATGAATTTCTACATTTATATGGTAATGAAGACTCGTCAGCATATTCATGCTACAATCAATATTTTGTGAAAAAGGTCAATATTTATTTCATTGTATATACTTTATCAAATTTTAATAGAGAAATGACTCATAATCAAGACGCTCAATAGCTCTGAATATACTGAAGCTATTTTCACCAAACTTTCTGTACTGACTAATCATGACCCTGTTGTCCTACTACAACAAAGATTACTGTATGTCTATTAATTAACTTTATTTTTTCAAATATGGATCACGATTGTTCCAAAATTTTTAATAGCTGTAAAAGATACTGTAGCTAACAATGTAATGTTCTGATATAATCTTTTTTGTCAATAGCCGCAGCTACATATGCAAAGTATCTTGATCGGATCAATGGTCGGATTTAGATTCAACCGTGTTCATGGGCCCAGAAAAACTTTTTCTGATTAAAACAAATGGTCACACTTTAGGTCAATAAATCATTTGGGCATGTGCAGTAGTGTTGAAAATACCGGAGGCGAAAATGAGTCCCGGTGTAAACAAACAGCCACACAGTAGATAGCTGGCAGCTCGGTAACATACAAGATGATCTTCTAAACATCCTTTATTATTGTTATGGTTATTATGAAGCACCTGTTAGATCATTTTATTTTAATCCGTGTGGTCAGTACTTTTTTTGTGGTGGAACAGAGTCGGAAGAAGTCAGGGTTATGAGTGGGGTAACATGCGCTAACGACATTAGCCTTGTTTAAAAAACATAAAATCCATGCAGGAAATACTGCAATCTGCATCTTGGCTTCACGTAAATATGTGGGAATAACAGCAGCCTGTCCACAAACACAGAGCTATCACTCCGGCTGCTCTGCTCAGAGACACAGTTCGGTGGCGCGGAGCAGCCGGTCGGTCCTCTATGTGCTCCAAAGCGGGAGCACCGCACCATCTATGCATGACGTAAACCAGAGCAGACACAGGATCGCAATGAACTGTTTACATGCAACGCGATCAGATCAACCATCGGCATAACCCACCTATCTCCATCGGAAAGAAATTTTGATCCGAACGAGTCTGATCTGGGCAGAATATTCTAAACTGCGTGTTTACAATAGGGGTGTGCCAAAATATCGATATGGTGATATATCGCGATATTTAGTCCCACGATTGATTCTCGAGACGTCTTCGTCAAGTATCCACCTTTTATTTACATTTAAAGACCCTGTAAAACCTTATATTAACCATCCTTTGGTAAGACAATTCTTCGGAGGGTCGATAGGGGGCGCTCGTTGCGTGATTGGCTGTTGCGGGCGGACGAAGAAGCACACACATTCAAACAAAGATGGCGGTAGGGAAAAACAAGAGGCAAGAGCAGCAACTTAAAAGATGCGCCGGCAGCATTGAAGCTGCATCACCCAGAGTTGTGTGAGAAAGCCGTGGTTGTTGCTGGCCCGAAGCCGACACAGCCCGGCGCGGATACTATTTTTCCCAGATGGAGGTACCGCCGTCTTCTGCGAGAGCATTGGCAACTACGAACGGAAACGGTTTCCGTCCCTGCAGCGCAGTGGAGAACGAGGGATTTTGGTGTTTATTGAATGCAGTAGAGCCACGATTTGACATTCCCTCTCAGAAATACTTAAAAAAGGATCCCTGCACTGTACGGCCATACCAAAGTTACGATTAAGGTGGAAACAGCAGAAAGAGTGGAATTCCTGCCCATAGACCCCCCTTTCTCCAAAAAGCAGCGGTAGATGAGCGGCGTCTTGACGCTATAAAGCCTGTGGTTCCAGAAAAACATAAACATTTAAACATACATCGCGTGCAGCTTTTCCCCAAACTTGTTGTTCACAAAGATGTTTACTTTTGGATGCACTTTAAGTTCTTCATGTATTTTATCCCTGGTCATTTATTTTGAAAGCAGTTTATGTCTTAAATAACTTAAAGAAAAGTTCATAGCTACTTGATTTTATTTTTCTGGGCGAATTTTATTTTTTTGCAGCACATTTGCACTAAATTGTGTCATTTTAAGAGGTATCACAGAATTAATTTCTGATTCACATCTTTTTTTTTTAATTAAGCAATGGCTATGGTTTTGTTTTTCAAAATTTAATAACAATGTGTCTGGCAGCTATTTGACTTATTCATTTTTTAAATCCCGTTTACAGCAATTTTGTACTAAATAATGGCGGCTGTTCATGTTCACTATTGTTTAAACCAAATTTTACAGATATTTCCAAATGAAAATTGTCATTGTTTGTCAAAGACAGAGTATTACTGATTTCAGCAATGTTACACTAAAGTCGGTTATTCATTACACCAAATAGGACACAAGTTGTTTATTATCATGGTGTTTAAAAAATAAATGGGTAAATATTTTCCAAAAAATAGTTTTTCGAGTTCTTCTCTCTTAAAGTTTGATATATCGTGAGTTGTAGTTGTTAGAAACGAGCTCTATTGACTATCACAATATCGCCATATCGTGATAGTATCGTTATCGTGAGCAATGTATCGCAAATCGTATCGTATCGTGAGGTACCCAGTGATTCCCAGCCCTAGTTTACATGACGTGTTTTTCTTCCAATTAATTTTGTCCGTGTAGAATGTAGGAAAATGAAATCTGTTGCTTTGAGATTTCTTCCATGTGTGTTCTTAAAGTCGGGAGAAAGACCAGAAAATGCGAACGGAATAACATTAAGAGTTTTTATTGTCCCTAACAAAGAGCTCTAAAACAAAATAAAACAGATAATCTGGGTTCCCAAATCCAAAACCTGCAAAACGTAAGAAATTACAATCCGAATTACACGAGGCTGTCTGGGAACAAAGGAACTTCCTTGAGTGCAGACTTTTAAACATGTGTTCAGAATCTCCTACCCCGGAAGCATGATGGCGGCCGAATCTCTGCCTCTGGCCGCTCGGATTGGCTGACAGAGGAGCCCGCCTACTTCCTTCAGTCCATACTTGGAATCACAGCATCTGGTTTCCAGGGAGCCATTTCACAGATGGACACGGTACGGAATCCCCATGGGGTCCACCACATGTGGCAGGAACTTTCACCGCAGGCAGTCGGTCATAAAGCTTTGTTCTTCACAGGAGAGCGGATGGTTGATATATGGTCCCTGACAGAATGAATGCCCAGTCTTCCAAATGGCATTAGAAAATCAAAGTCTCTCCTTCCCCTGAAGGGGGATGAACTTGGAGCTGCAGTCAAAACCTTCTCACATATGCAACTTAAGGAAGCTTTTTCAAAGTTCAAAGGATGGAAACAGCACACACTAATAAAACTAAACTTCAGTGAGACTGACTTTGCACTAATAGGGGGCAGGTTAACCTTCTGAATACTGACAAACTCCAGCTGCTTTCTTGGCTTGCCAGACCTTTTTACCCCTCCTTTTCTTCATGTGTTCAATACTTATTCCCTGTGCCATTTCACTTTATTACACATAATTTCATTTATGGACATGTTTGGATTTCTTTCTATGTGTGCATTACTTGGGTTGATGCCGACATCTGGTGAAAATTTCGTGTCAATAGCTCGATTAGAAATATGTTTTTTGAGAGAAATATTGACGTGTTCAATACTCATTTTCCCCGCTTTATATTCCTTCAAAACGCAGCTAATAACAACAACAAATCTAATCGCCATTTTGAGCCAGGCAACAGAGATTAGTCAGGCGGTCTGAGTCACGTTTTTAGAACAACCAGTTGCTGATCATGATAAGCTAGTTCAATGTCCACGCCCCCCATAACTGAAAGCTGCTCGGAAGAAGCTGTCCATCAAACATTCGAGGTGGGGCCAGCGGGCACCACATCTTTTACTGAGGCATCTAATTGGTCAGTTTACAACTTGAATAACTGGCAATAAAAAAATATTATGAAGAAAACTTAGATAATCAACAAGATATTAGGAAAAATGTTTGACAGCAAGAATGGTAATTCCGTCTATTTAGAATGACTATTTTTCTATAGAGGTCTATTCAGTGATGAATGTCAGGCAAAGTAAAAAAAAAAAAAAAAAAAAAAAAAAAAAAAAAAATCGCTGAATTTTTCTTTGACCGATATGGCGTGTGCGGAGCGAAATTTTTGAAAAATACATGGTGTTAGATGCATTCTGGTACATTCTGGCGGTTAGTTTTTCACTTCTTAATCAACAAACTAAGACTAATTGGAGCATCATGATTTGTCATTCAAACCCCTAGTTTGACTTGCCATTAAGGACTTGTTAGTCCTAATAAAGAATTTAGATAATTGCTAAAAGTAACACCAACCCTAAAATCTAAGCTTTTCCTTAAAGCTGCAAAACATACAATTACTAAAATAGTGTAACATCAAAGCCCCAAATGGCAAAAAGCACACCAGTAACTATGATATTCTATGAAAATACCTCATTTATTTGAACGATTTCTGCTTTAAAAATACTGTTTTCTCAAACTATAATTACATCAAAATATGGGATCTACTTTAAACTATCTTTCTATAACATAATACATCAATTCTTTAACACCAATACTTAGTAATCTGGGAAATATCAAAACAAACATACAAACAAAATTAAATATTGTAAACATTCTTTTTTAAGGGAGTGTGGGTCCAAACCACCAAATACTTATAATTATAATTAATGTCAATGATATTTTTTTGAGCAAAACTGAACTAAATCATGGTAATTAAGCATAAATACAAATAAATTAGATAAAGAAATGTATTCAAATGTTTTAGTTTTGATCAATGTGGTCGGTTATTCTGCAGTCAGATCAAGAAAATCTACAAGGGGCAGGGCTCCAGACTGCGACCAAATGGTCGCATTTTGCGACCAAAATTTGAGAGTGTGCGACTGAATTTTACTTCCAGTCGCACATGTGCGACCAGTAAATTTGCCTCCCCCACCCTTCGTAATTTTTTATACATTAAACTTGGAAGGGGCACGTCAATGATCAATGAAATAATCAATGAGACGCGAGCGCACACGCATGCAGGCAGACACACAATCGCGCACATATTCATGAAACACGAGCACGTACACTCTCGCATGATGCCTGTCTGTGAGGCGGCCAATGCATGTGAGAAGAATAGGGAAAGCCACTGTAAGTGGCTAAAATGCGTGGAGGGGGAAGGGCCTAGAGATAATCGAGGTTGCGTAAACATCTGTGGGAAGGAAACCGAGACAAATATCATCACAACCTGATATGTGCGTCTGAGAGATGAAGACGAATCTGCAGCGAGACTGAAGGAGAACAGGAAATTGGAGTTGTCCTTAACATTCAATAAAAAAGTAATAATAACACACACTTCGTAAGCCATTAGATTACCCTTACTTAATCTCTGCATAATTTCCACCGTAACTAATTGTATTAGAACGGAGAGTGAAATTCTGAACAACAACAATTTGTTTTGCTAACGTACGTTGAAAAGAAATAGCCACATTTGTCTTTTTCCTCCAGCCAAGACCACTTAAATTTGTTTTTATCTTCATCTCACAATTGAGGTCGTGACCACGCTCAATAATGAAGATGCCCGCCATTATTTTAACACAAATTTAATCACAAACTCTTCAGATTTGTTTGTGAGAGTTTAGCGTGGGTCCGCTGACCAAGTGGTACAGACAGAGCCAATCAGAGCCGTCGACACATCCAGCAACTAAAACGTCCCGTCATTGGTCAATTCGACCGGGAAGACAAGACAGCCGGGCCCATAGAGAAAGCGATCCACGGAAAAATATAGAAAAAAAAAGCGAAAATTCGCCAATTTCAGACATTTTTTTCATCCGGAAAGTGATTTGTCCGTAGAGATCAGGTCTTTATTTCCCGGAAGAAATGATCGGTTTGCTCAAAAACCCGGATTTCCGGGAATTCCCGGAAGACTTTCATCACTCTCTAATTGGAGTTTGGCGACAGCAGCTATTTGGAACGGGAAGTAGCTGCTGTCGTACATTACACAAGTAATGTAAGTTGTGTAAAATGTTAAAGTTTTATTGAAAAGCAGTGGCAGCATTTATATAGGTGGGTAGTAACAACACTGACTGAATGGACCCCTTATGACACCATAGGGGGAAAAAAGTCATTGCGAGAAGAAATGATAATTCAATAATGTTTTTTTTTTCCAATTCTAAAAATACAAACAGACGACAGATCAAGTGCTTCTTTTTGTCAAACCCCCCCCCCCAGCGTTCCACTGTCTTTCCCTCTGTGTGTCCCAGGTTGTCGACCTCTGATATGTATTGTGGTGTTAAGAAGTGTGAGGTCAACATTTCTTTAGATTGCTCAGAAAAGTGTTCCTACTGGTGTTTATGTGTTAAATTAGAGACTCTAGACTTGAGGTTTGCCTTTTGTTTTTGTTTTTTGATTGTTGAAGTTAAAAAAAATAAACCTTGTTGGTGTAAACCAGTGCTTCTCAATTATTTTTTGCCAGGCCCCCCCTAGGAAAAAGGAAATGCCCCCCCCCCCACTCGTGTGTAAATATATTAGGTTAGTATCTATAAAAATTGTGTAAGTATACGGTACTTAAAATTGTATCTTTTAACATTAACAAAAGAAAAAAGCAAAATTAATCCACTTTCAAATTTCAAATCATATTAACTTTATTTTTTCACACAGAAACCCTGTTCTAGTCTAAAGCAGAAAAGAAGCTTAAAGTGCCTGTATTAAAGTCCTTATTTAAACTAGAAACATTTTGACCAACTGAACCATTTGATGCTGAGAAAAATAATTCAATCAATAAATAATATTAAATGTAAATTGATCTGAAACATTAACACAGCAGGACCAATATATTTAATGCTTTTAGTCTGAAGAAATAAATGATTGTTTATTTTTGATCTCATAAAGTGCAGCTGTTTTCCTGCATTACCTGCTGTCTTTATGTCAAATACTTAAACTACAGACAGACAAAGAATACATTTATGGAAAATAAAGACGCGTCTTAAAAATGTCTACAATAGTTAATAAAGAATGACATTATTAGCATGAGCTGAGGAATCTAAAGGCACATGGTGATCCTGGTGTTGGGAAACAGACAGCACTTGCAGCTCTCCTCCGCGTGACCCATTCCACCTGGCAGAGAGAGCCCACACAACTCCTCCCCTTTCGTTCTTACACACGCAGCCGCGTGTGACAGGAGACGGGAGCACGCGGCTGCGGGGACGGTAATTCACTGTTTCAGGTTGTAAACTGTGATTTAACAGAGAATAGGAACCCAATAGAGGCGCAGAGTTTTTTCCAAGCACTGAGCCGCTGTCACCGCCGCCCCCACGTTAGATTTGCGCACCAGACAATTGCTCGTATTACCTGTGCCTAAAACGGCTACTACCGCGCGCCCCCCCTGACATTCTAACACTAAGCAGTTTTTCACTGATGTGTTCAGGTTTGAATCTTTTCTGTCTGCAGATCCATGAGCAGGACCCTGTCTTTGGGTTTTAGCTTGAAATGTAGTTTTGGAAATAGAATCTGTCTGAATGTCTGGAATTGGAGACATGGAGACATCAAAGAGGTTTAGATGGGATGTTGGGTTTGACAGAGAAATCTGCTGAAAAGAACTGAACTACAAACTTAGAACCACAGACGACAAAACAGACTGTACTTTTTTATCTGCTAACAATTTTCTCTTTGATCTGTTAAGGTTTCCTGTTTGTCGTTAGCTGGAGGGACTAACTAAGATCATATGATTTGAAGAATGTTGTCGGCTGCACTGACCAATAATGTCTTCTGTCTTTTCAACTGGAAGGGACAGAAGAGACACTTCCAGGACACGCTGTTGATGGACTGCATGTTTGGAGAGCTTGAAGCTCAAGATAGAACCGTTGTTGAAGTGAACATACCGATAGTGTGGAGATGAAGATCACTGACCTGCTGACATGTGAGAGCTGTCCACACTTTGGACATGACTTATGTCCCTCCTCTTCCTCTGATCTCTGTTCTGTGGGTCTGTCTCTTCATCTGTAGTTGATGTTGATTTTTCATGTTGGTTTCCTTCTTCCTCCTGACTATCAGTTACATTTAAGCTCTGCTGATTGCTTAGATCTGCTTCACTGTTCTCATCTTCCTCATAAGTAGGAATCTCCATCAAGGTATCAGTCTCTTGCTTCAGATCAAGCTGATCTTCATCCTGACTGATGCAGAGTTCCTCTGGTTCCTCTTTAATCTCTGGTTCTTCTAGGTCCTCCAGTTCCTCTTTAATCTGTGGAGGTTCTGGTTCCTCCTGTTCCTCTTTGATCTCTGGTTCTTCTGGTTCCTCCAGTTCCTCTTGAATCTGTGTAGGTTCTGGTTCCTCCTGTTCCTCTTTGATCTCTGGTTCTTCTGGTTCCTCCTGTTCCTCTTTAATCTGTGGAGGTTCTGGTTCCTCCTGTTCCTCTTTGATCTCTGGTTCTTCTGGTTCCTCCTGTTCCTCTTTAATCTGTGGAGGTTCTGGTTCCTCCTGTTCCTCTTGAATCTGTGGAGGTTCTGATTCCTCCTGTTCCTCTCTGAAGTTCCTCTGTTGGTTGCAGAGATCTTCCTCTTCAGTCATCCAATGCTGGGGGAGGGCTGCAGGGACACAAACACGACATTTAAACGTTTTCTTTATACCTTTTATAGTTTATACGTTTTATATGTTTCCAGGTCTTTTGGGTTTCGTCAAACATCAATAAACTCTGTGATCATTGAAGAAAATGTGTGAGGAGTCTGGAGGACTGGAAGAGACTCATTGAAATAAATTGAATATAAAATAATTGAATAGATGCAAAATTCATTCATTTAAAATTGTCAGTAAATAAATAAAATTTGAAATCAAAACATAAGCACCTTAAATTTTTTCATGACATTTTTAATGATTTTATGGTCCAGTGTGGGACAAATTAAAATAAATACAATGCTCAGCATAAATGAATACACCTCACTAAATGTGTCAGAAATCTTTAGCGTCCTTTCAGAATCAACATTTTCTATGAAATACTAGATTACAAAATACTCCTACAAAGGTGGGCCATTGATTGCAAACAGGATCTGTTAATTTACATACAAAAATTGATTTCCTATCAAATTAATTCAAACCCATGTTGCAAAAATGAGTACACCTCAGTCAGTCTTATGACAAAAGTCGAACTCAAGACTACAAATTTCTAATTAACAGGCATCCAACCACAGTTGAGTGTATTGACTTATTTAAGAGGTGTCCACCACACAGGTGACCTTAAAAGGGCCAGCTAACGCTGCTAGCCTGCTAACAGGCTAACGCTGCTAGCGCCTCGTGATATTTACTTCCGGGTCACGTGCAGAAACTGTAAAAAAAAAAAAAAAAAAACGTATAAACTGCTTAACTGAACCTCAATTTGGTTAAAAAAAACTTCAAATATTTAACCAGTTTTAATTCAGGTGATAATAAAAAAGAAAATCAAAATAGAAAAAAATGTAGAATCAACATTTTCTATGAAATACTAGATTACAAAATACTCCTACAAAGGTGGGCCATTGATTGCAAACAGGATCTGTTAATTTACATACAAAAATTGATTTCCTATCAAATTAATTCAAACCCATGTTGCAAAAATGAGTACACCTCAGTCAGTCTTATGACAAAAGTCGAACTCAAGACTACAAATTTCTAATTAACAGGCATCCAACCACAGTTGAGTGTATTGACTTATTTAAGAGGTGTCCACCACACAGGTGACCTTAAAAGGGCCTTTCTTAACAAAGAACAGCCCTTCCCATTTCATGCTGTCAGCAATGGCTCCCCGTGGAAAAGAAATGTCACCAAATCTGAGAAAGTAAATCCTTTCTTTGCACAAAAAAGGTGAGGGCTACAAGATCAGCAAAGCTTTAAATATCAGTCAAATTTACTACTGCAAAAGTGATCCAAAAATTAAAGAAAGATGGAAGTGTCACAATCATACAGAGACGTCCAGGCCATCCATGCAATGTAGTGCTCTATACTGAAGAAGAAGATGCCGCCAGTACTTCATTGGTCATTGACCACTTTTCAAACCCGACAATGATCCAAAACACACTTTTAAAGCTACTGCTGTATTTTCTGAGGAAGAACAGGCTGAAGGTGATTGAATGGCCAAGTATGTCTCCTGATCTGAACCCAATCCAACACATGTGGGAAATTCTGAAGAACAAGTTGAGCGTCACTCTCCATCCAGGCTCTAAAATAGATTCTTCTTAAAGAATGGACAAAGATAAATGTTGTAATATGTCAGCAACTTGTTCATTCCTAGAAGACTTTGTGCTGTCCTTAAAAAATCACGGCCTCATTACAAAATACTAGATGTAGTAGTTTTTGTTGCAGGGTGGATTTGCTTAAACTAATTGACGTAAAACGGAAGATTATGCAATCTAAGTTAGATCATTAAACTTTATTTCATGTTATAGAGTTAAAGAAGTTTTCAATAAAAGTCAACTTTGTGGAAACTTTGGAAATGTTTCTTTTGCTCATTGAGCTTCTGATTAAATGAGTACTTTTTAAAGGGGGTGTACACATCTATGCTATACTTTGTTTTTGGGAATTTATTTTTTTAGGAATTTATTCTCATATTTGGGGCGGCAGTGGTTCAGGCGGTTGAACTGGTTGGACAATGATTGAAGGGTCGGTGGTTAGATTCCCCCCAGTCCACTGTTGTTGTGTCCATGGACAAGAGTCCCTCCACTGGTGTGTGAATGTGTCTGAATGTCCAGGTGATGGTCAGAGAGGCAGCTGTGGCTAAATCAGTAGTTACCATCACCAAGTATGAATGAGGAGTGAATGAATTGTAAGCACATTGTAAGCGTTTTGAGCGTCTGGAAAAGTGCAGATGAATCCAATCCATCATCATTGTTGTTGTTGTTTTCCACATATTCAACGCAAAATGACAGATTTTGTGTTTAAAAAAAGACCTCTGCTCTGCGAATTTAGAATAATATCAATTTATAAAAGTAGCCTTTATGGAAGTATTAAATATGATAATAAATTATCACAAGCCACAGAATAAAGTAAACATCCACTTTCTTTTATCGCTTTTTGGGGCAAAATATGATTTTTACAAAACAAATCAGCGATGCCAGAAGTCGTGTCCCGACAGGGGAAAAGAATTCTTTAACAACAACATGGTCAGATATTGAAGTGATCATATTGGCTCAGGTGTAGCCACGCCCCTCTGTCTCCAGAATTGATCAGACTGGTTCTGCAAACCACGCCTTCAGTCCTCTGCATGTAACCATACTAGTCCATAGGGATGGGAATAGAAGCCACAGGAAGCTTTCCTTGGGGTTCATGTAATTGTGCCAGAAAAATGTACCAACCATTCAGGGCTATGAAACCACACAAAACAGCGACATCTGGTGGTGGTCTGGACGTATATCATCTGCTTCAACTAAGCTCCTTGTAACCTTTCATTGTGGATATTATAATAAAAAAACATAAAACAATACAATGTTGTTAATAGTGATAAAAAACAGCGTAAAACAACACAATGAGTTACGTTATCTGTGAGAAGTGCTTTACACAGCAAAATACACATCACATGAAGAAAATAAACGCAAGGCAAAAAAGGAAAACTGGTCTTGAACCCAGAATCTCTGGATACAGAAGCTATGACTTTATATCTGAGCTATCTCTACAACAACAGTCCATCCTTGCCATTGTATATTCGTAGAAGTATTTTTATCATTGATAAGGTACTGTGTAGCCCCAGTACCTTTTCTACCAGGAACCATGGTAAAGTCCAGTGAACTGACGCAGATTCCAATACAAGAGAAACAATAGAACTGGTCGGGAAATGTTCGGGATTCACTTGTTTTTTAGAGAATAGCGCACCCAACTGTTCAAACACAAGTGACATCTGAACCGTGGTTCAACCAAACGATGCATTTGGTGCTTCATACGTCATCAACCACGTGATCTGCGCTAGTTGACAAACGCCCCGAAAAATTGTGCCCAAACACTCTGTTTCATGAAGGTGAAACATACGCCAAAGCGTCTATGTCAAACGGGCCATCCTTACTAGTCCATTAAAGGTGTTCATGCAAATGTGTGTTAGCGCTGTTAATTTTTGTGTGTCTGTTTTTATTGAAGGATTTATTTAACAAACAATCGTGGCATTTGTGTCAATGACATCAATATCAATGAGATGAAGGTAGTCAAAAATAAACTGGAAAACAAATATAAGCAAATTTAAAGTTTACCAAAGCTTAAATACTTTAAATAAATTACATGTCTGGGCTTTCTTGTGATTCATATAATGCAAAGATTTATAAAATAGTTTGAGATGGTTTATTAATCCATTAATCTGAAGTTTTACCTTTAATAATTTACAGTTGTGTATGAAATGCTTTGAAATCACAATCAATACATTAATCAGAAATTCCAGAATTTTATCACGTAATAGTAATCAAATTTTAATGGTATTCCAATTTAAAGGGTTTATGATAATCTTTTTTGTTTTCCACCATTATGAAAATATGACCAAATCTCTTTTACATGGAAAAATTCAAAGAATAGATGTTATACATTTTTTACATCATTTCCACAAAATACACAAAGATTGTTATTCCAATTAAAGCGAATATGTAAATCTGATTGGAAGGGTAAATATCATTCAATATTTTAAAAGGTTACTCCTTTTGCTTTGTGAGGTACAGGATATGCTATATATGTTTGGTTGTACAGGATATGCTATATATAATGTTCATATATTTTTAGTTTCTGTGGTGCTGTAATTCTGCTAAATCTTTTTATTAATGAGGAAGGGTAATATAAACAATTTAAAATCTCTCAAAAGAAATGTTTTTTATTTTTTTGTCTCCCAAACATAGCCCTTCCACATAGAGTGGTCTCATTCATTCATCTTCTTAACCGTTTATTCCCTTTCGGGGTCACTGGGTTGCTGGAGCCTATCCCGGCCACTTGGGCGTAGGCAAGGGTTGCCCTGGACTGGTAGCCAGTCTGTCGCAGGGTAGAATATCCTCAATCACACATCCATTCACTCTCACACCTATGGACAATTTAGAGTTGCCAATCAACCTATGTAGCATGTTTTCGGACGGTGGGAGGAAGCCAGAGATCCCGGAGAAAACCCACGCGTGCACGGGGAGAACACGCAAACACCACACAGAAAGGTCCCCCATTGATGTTGTGTTTTTCATGTCCCCCAGCCGGGACTTGAACCAGAGGCCTTCTTGCTGTGAGGCAAGAGTGCTAACCACTGCGCCACCGTGCAGAAATGAGTGGTCTTATTTCTGAAAAATGTTGTTGCAACTTGCTGGGCTACATTTTTAGTGAGAATTGGAATGGAAATAATTATCGTATTTTTGTAAGTGTTAAGAAAGTGTTGTGATCAAGATAATTACCATGTTTGTAATGTTTGTAAAACATGAATGGTGGTCCTTCTAAAACGGAAGGGGGGGGGGAGCACGGACATCAAAGCTGCCTGGCTGGAATAACCGCCCACTGATTTCCCATCATGCCTTTGTTTACGCTTTGTTTACCAACTAACAAATCCAAGATAACATTAGCGGCGAAGCTATGACGGCAGAACCATTGGAGCTATAATCCAGCCACAGTTTGGATCCAGATGGCAGCTCAGACTAAGAAAGCAAAGACGATCATGGATCTATTTCTGCAGCAGTGAACGTACCAACTATGTTAAGCTGCAGCTCTGGTTTCCAGCTGCTATCCAGCAGTCTGCGCTGACGACAGAGCTCCTCCTCGTTCTGGACGATGGTTCCTTCAGCAGCAGAAAGTTGTTCTCTGACAGAACCTTCCTGAGGTTCTGAAGACATGGTTCTTGCTCCGATCTTCAGCTCCAACTCCCACAAACACCGCCGTCCTCTTCACTGCAGCTCCGATCGATCGATCATCTGCTAGTCTCACAATCACAGCAATCCACGTTGTCTTTCCGTTCAACACTTCTTCACTCATTTACGACACTTTGGAAAATGCTGAGAGTTTACACACGAACCACGTATCGTCCTTTCTGTCCAAAAACCTCACAAAGATCCCAACACAACACCACCGTGCTCTCAACACAAGCTAACGCTGCTAGCCTGCTAACAGGCTAACGCTGCTAGCGCCTCGTGATATTTACTTCCGGGTCACGTGCAGAAACTGTAAAAAAAAAAAAAAAAACGTATAAACTGCTTAACTGAACCTCAATTTGGTTAAAAAAAACTTCAAATATTTAACCAGTTTTAATTCAGGTGATAATAAAAAAGAAAATCAAAATAGAAAAAAATGTATCGAGGATACTTTTTGAGAGCGGTTGTGACGTCATCACACGGGGGCGTTCTCAATTCATTGTTCAAAGTTCCTCTTTTATTTTAAGATACTTCATTTTTCAATCAGCATATTCTATTTTGGATATATTTCTGATAAATTGTTTTTCTTTTACTTGAGATAATTCAGTAAGTTTGGATTGATGACATTGACTACCACTGCTGATGTTCTATCTGATTCATTGATGCTGGATTTTGTATGTTTATGCTTTGTTCAATACAGTTGGAAAAAAAGATGTTCAGAGTTGACCACAAAACGCATCAGAGGTTAAAAATAACCTTAATCACATTTGTTTATTGTATTCCTGAAGTAGAGTAAACAATAAATAAATGTCTTCAGTGAACAAAGTAAAATTATTGAAAAAGACATTTAACAGCAAAAAAACCTTAAATAGCTGTTTTTAAAGAGAATAATTTCGAGTATAAATAAACATTGAACTGTAGTCAAAAACAAAGACAAATAATATTTTAGAAATGCTTTCGGTGAAAAAACGATACAGAGGTTTCCTAGATTTCAGTTAAAATAGATTAACAAATTTATGTGGTATATAACTGAGATATAACATAATGAAAGAAAAGTGGAAAAATGAATGAACAAATGAAATATTTTTAGAATGCAAACATTTTAACAGACATTCTGCAAAGATTGTAACGCCGTTTCTTGTTTCTGTGTCGTCTTCAAAGACTTATTTAATAAAAAAAAAACTTTTTTTTTTCAGGTTGACACAAAAAAACACTTAAGGATTTTTTTTCCCTTCTTAATAACTAGTTAAATATCACATGTAGTTTCTATAAAATATTAATTCTTGCTGTTTTTATTTGAACCCTTTCAGCTTTTTCCAGGTCTGACAGTGTTAACGGAAATGAAAATATTTGACAATCCAGTTGATGAGAAGCTGCAGAAAGACTGAAATCCATCAGATTGTAAAAACGTAGAGGTGGTCCTTTGATGATGATGATGTGATGAAGATCAGACGCTGATGTGACTGATGTTCTGGCTGTTGATGGGCTGGATGTGGGTCCTGGTGGTGCTGAAGAATGAAAGATCCTTCTACCTGCAGTCATTCCTGAAGGAAGCTGATTGCAGCTGTTCTCTCCTGACAGATGGAATGATGGGAAATGAAGTTCATGTTGAAGTGTGGTCCAAGCAGAACAGAAAGGTCTGACCTCAAAGTCAGGACTTGGATCAGCTGCTGTTCTCTGGGAGCGTGCACGTGCTGCTGCATGTGCTTCTGTCATGGCGTTCTGGATGAGCTGCTGAGGTCTGTTTGCATCAAGACTCTCAGCTGCTTTAGTCAAACTGCTGAGCGATGGAACAATGGAGCCGTTTCTGAAGGAAGAGGATCAAACATGATGCTCTGCATCCGTTTGCTTCAGGAAGTGGAGGTTTTTTAGAGTCTCCAGACTGTTTCTGAACGGCCAAAGAAAAGCAGCTGATGTGGTTCTGTCTCCTACCAGCAGGGAGCGCTCTCAGCCGGACAGAACAGATCCTCAATGCTGCTCTGAGAAAGACTCTTCTGTTCCAGAAGCAGAGACTGTTCACATCCAGGAGAATCTGGACTCCAATGAATCCCAGAGAATCTCCTCTCTGCTGTTTGGACACTTTGACCAGCAGAGGGCAGCAGAACTTTCAGCAACTCTGGATCTGATCCCACAAAAACAATCCATGGATGATCAGATTTCAGAAGATTTGAAGGATCAAAGACAAAGATGTTCTGAAGAGAAGATGTGAGAAGAAAGTCCAGAATGAATCCACTCTGACTTCTCCTCATGTCTCTGAAGCTTGTGTCTTCATGTCTTCACCTCAGAGTTTCTTCTGGATTCCATGTGGATCAATAATATTGATCATGTTCTGTTGTCATTTTCCATCAGAACTTCAGGCTTTTCTCTGCTGATGATCTCTGAGATGAACTTCTTGGAGGAATTCCTGAATCTGGGATTTGGAGCAAACAGTCAGAACAAAGGAGGTTTCCATTTCTTCTAAGCTCTGCCAGAAGAAAAGAGCTGAAGCTTGAAGCTGAAGCAGCATTTGCTCAGAGAATCTGTCCTCCAGACCAACAAGTCCCACCACAGCCTTGAAGACGTTTCCAGAAGCAGCAGCAGACGGTGTTACCATGACGATGCTGAAGTCAGCTGCTGCTCTGCAGGAGAAAGTCTGCAGCTCCTCAGTCAGGAAGCTCTTTCAAGCTCGTGCACATCTGTCAGTGCAGCAGCAGAAAGCCTGTTTCCCTGCAGGAAGTCTGAGACTTTTCAAAGTAAGAGCCTCATGTTGGCAGAGATGGGTTGGATTCTTTGATGCTCCAGTGTCTTTTGGATTCAGGATGAGTTCATGCAGATCTAGAAATCCCACCATGATGATCATCCTTGAGGAATTTCAAAATAAAAGACGTACAAACACCACAATCACTGCTGGATGATAAATACATTTACTCTTTATTTTCTGTCAATAAATAATATTTATCAATAAATCCTTGATTGTAAATGATGGATCTAAAGTTGAAAAGAAGTCAAAGTGCTGACTCAGCACAGATCAAAGGAGACACAGATGATTTCCTGGAATGAAGAAAACATCAAACATCATGATGTGATCTGGAACTGAGCTGTTCTTCAGAAGATCCTCCCAAACATGGAAACTGTTGCTGCAACACGTGAAGGTTTGCTTCTGTTGCTAGTGAGATCTGATGGATCAGAACCAGACTTCTGTCAGCTGGAACTGGGGCTTCTTCCAGACCATGACATGTTGTTCAATAAAGTTCATTCCAAAGCGTGACTGATTCATGAAGTGGTTCCTTGAGCCGTGAGTTTTGCCAGCAGCAGGAATCCCTGAGAGTTAGGAGACAGTTTGTGGAGAGAGTTTGTAGATTTAGGAGAAACCAACGTTTGAAATGAAACCAAAGTGTCCTAAACCAAAATCACTGAGCACATCTCAATGTTCCACAAACAGTCATTTTCCACAGTGGACCGTCACCACACACTTTACAAGACAGTTTTTCACAACTTTATGACAACAAATCCTGAAATTGTTCCATTCAAGGAAACATTGACTAATATTTGTATTGATGCTGTTTTCCATCTGTGTTTTCAAACCTGCATCAAGAATTAGCTCATGTTTATTGATTCACTTTCTGTGGAAGTTTGGCTTCTCTGATGAACCACCAGAGGGCGACAGAGAACTGTTGAGATTATTAACACAACAGTCAAAGAAATCAACATTTAGCACAAAGTGAACAAACTTAAGTCATGTGCTAACGTTCTGATTCTGTTGGAAAAGCCTTTTGTTTTGATTTCTTCAGAAATTTGGCTCAAAAAGACCAATGACAAATGAAACTCCAATAAAGTTGCTTTATAATGAGGAAATGAAATGTTATTTTTATTGAATTATCAAATGGAGACTCAGCTTCAGGTGATAAAAAAGGTTGATGCTATTTCCAGTTTTAGAAAGAACATGCCTTCTGCACAGTTTGCAGTGAACGTTACTCATTTATGTCAGTTTAAATGAACTGAAATACCTCCACACAGGAGAAAACATTTCATTTTGACAACATATTTTATACTGGCCAAATTATAACACTAAATACTTCAGATGTTTTATTTTTTGAACATTTTACTGATTTATTTAAAGAAAATAGCATCAAAGTAATTTCTTGGTGTGAACACGTCTTTCTTGTCGTCTAACTGTAAACTCCAATTCAAACATGCTGACAAAACAAGGACAGATTTCCTAGAGATTTCCTAATTCTGCTTCCATGTGATCACATGAAAACAGTCCAATGTTTTGGATTCTTCTTCTTCTATATCATTGACATTAAAGCTGCAGCTCTGTCACCAGGAAACAACATGTGACAGGTCCCAGTTTTTGGTGGAACACCGTCTCTGTGATGCTACAGACGCTGCTAAAACACAGTGGATTTCATTCTGTTCTATGTAGAAAAGACTGTTTGATTCATGTCTGATGAATTCATCTTGGAGTGTTTATCCTCCACGTCTAGAAGTCCGCTCGGTGAAAATCCTGTCCCACTTTAAAGCGGTCCGTGTTTCCATGGTGACAGAGGGAACAGCTGGTTAGCATCTTTCTAACTTGACTGAACTGAGGGTTGGGGCTTCCAGCACAGAACCAACCTGAGAGCAAATGAACATTCAAATCCTCCACAAGCTAAACCCCATCAGCGTTGGATTGCTGCTGACAGACAGACTTCATTGATGGCATCTTCCGTTCTGGACCTGACGTTTAGCACACCATAGCTGGATTCCAGAGCGCTTTATCAAAGCGCCTTAAGCCCGTTTGGACTCTGGCGCTCCACGCGCTGGATGAATAGTGGCGTTTGGAGGAAGTGCGGCTGCGCAGTCCGTCACTGAACACCGTCACTGCCTGGACCTCTTTCTGGGTCCTAGTGCCCTAAAGGTTACAGCTCCTGGTTCCACAAGAAAAAAGTCCATTCTAGAGGCCACTCTGACGTCATCATCATCAAAGACAGCGTTACCTAGCAACCATACCAAGACCATAGCAGCTATAGAGGGAAACACAACAAACCATCAACGGCGGTTAAAGCAGTCAGACGTTTGTTCTGCAGCTCAGCAAAAATCTCTGCTTTAGGTTTTGGGGAGAAAAACAAAGGAAAACACACGGAGAAGGATTCTGCAAAGGAAATCCCAAGTTCTATTGGTAAGTCAGCGTCCTGGAAACATGCTTTGTTGGTTCTGAAGTGGCATGAATGCAGACTTAGATTGGTTTGTTTCCTTGGATTCTTCAGATGGATTCAAGCTGTAAATGTTGTCAGCATAAATGACGATTTATCGTATTTCGGGCAGATACTCGCTGCAGTGTTTTTTCAGGTAAATACCCTAGGGCGGTTCAGTTAATTAACTCACCTGCTCAGCGTCCTATTTAAGCCAGGTGCGCAGTTGTTCATTCTTTCTTACCTTCAGCGCTCATTCTTCGCCGGTCTCAGAGCCCGCGGGTCTCCTTCTCTTTCGGCGTCTTGCCGTGTTCCCCCGTCCTTGGGAAGGATGATCCCCATCTTTCTGATGTGGGGTTTTGGTTTCGCCGCGTCTGCTCTCCTTAATTTCTCCTCCGATCCGCGGGCGGCTGACGATCCGCGGGCGGCTGCCGGCGCACAGCGCGTTCGTTTCGCCGCGGTCGCGTGCATCTGCAGGGGGTGTGCTTTCCGCAATGTTCAGGATGTCCGTGCCCCCCGATCAGGAGTAGTCGGGTCTTCTCGTCTGCCGTGGTCACCCCAATTATCCACGGTGAGCGTCATGCGGTACTTTTCCCGTGTAGTTTCTATGGCTGCGTCTCACTTCCTGTTTACTTCGGTGACGTCACGCCCCTAAGGACCCTGGGAATTGTAGTTTTTTTTCCCGAGTCCTTCATGATGCACTTCTGATTCTTTTTCTGCTGCGTAGTTCTGCGTCGTCCGGTTGTTTTATTTTATTTATTTTTTTCAGGGGTTGTGGGGTCCTTTCTGTGGTTGTGAAGGCTGGCAGGCCTCGTTTGGACAGGTTTCTCATGCTGGCTGAATTTATCGTGGCTTTTAGCATTTGTTTTCTATTGCTGTTTTGTTCTTTGGGAGCTGTGTGTAAATCTTGGTTGTCTTTAATTTGATGCTGGCTTTATTATTATGGCGGTTCTTCTGTTTGTTTTCTTCGTTGTTGTAGGTGCTGGTTAGTTGGAATGTGAATCAGTGTCTCTTGGACCCGTCTCTGCTCTATGGACATTTTCCCTTGTGATTGGTCTCTCTTATGCAGCGTCTATGGCTCATTTTATTCACTTTGCGATCCTCATTCATTGCCCCCGCACGTTCTGCTCCACCTGTTTTTCCCCGCTCTGTGTACCCCAGTTGGGTCATGCCCTGGCTTCAGGGACTTGCGTCGGCCGCATTAGTGAGTGTGTCAGTCTCGTCGCGGCCTCGTTTTCTCGGCTGGACAGTTAATTTGTTATTCTCTCTAGTTTGGTTGGAGGTTTGTGGGGGCTATGTGATGGATTCTTCCGGGGCATCGTTTTCAAGCTGCCACTAAGGGTGGCCCCTAGGAAGTGTTCAGGTTGATGTGACTTGATCTGGACCTGCTAGCGCCTCGCAGTTAATCTTCTGGGCATCAGTGGCCTGGTTCCCCATGCGCCTTCAGGATTGGTATATATTTTCTTCAGCTCCCCATGCTGTCTCCACGAATTTCCTCCGAACGCGATATAAGGCTGAGGATGACTGTCACTGGTCTCACTGTTCTGCCTCTATGCCTCTCAGTGGCGTCTCTTGGCCTTCAGTTGGCGCTCGAGGTGTTTGTCGGTTTACCTTTCCGTTGTCGTGGCAGTCCTCATAAAATCGACCTTATCGCCCTGTACTGGATATTTGTAGGCGATGGGTGCCCTTCATTTTGCATGTTATTGATTATTTCTTGGTGGCCAACTTTACTCTGTATCCCTGGTCTTTTGAATCTCTGTGAAAAAAAAAAAAAAAAAAAAAAAAAAACTTTATTTTCAAAATTGGGTTTCCACGTTATCTATAATGTATGGTCCTCCACCCGTCCGGATTTATTTTTCTTCTATAGATTTGGGTGGTTCATTGATGCTTGTCTCTCCCCATTATGTCATCTTTAGCTTTTGTGCAGCATGTCGTTTCTTCGAATTTTGGTTGGATATGATTCGTCAATGATTGGGCCACCTGACGTTTGCTGTAGCTTTGGTCCTATGGTCATCCGTTCATCTTGTGTTCTTGTTCTGGGTAGTTCGATCCTGGGCCACGTGTTCCTGTTCTGGATTTTCGTGTTTTGCGTTTGATCTTTCCCTCTCTATGCCTGAAGTGGTTTTGTGATACCTGTTGTGTCTTCAGGCTCCCTCCACTTGTTCTCCTGAGTCTGCGCCTTCTGGTTTGGGGGAAAAGGATTTAAGAAGAGTGGTTTGTGTTTGTCCGGCCGCCGGAATCTACAGCTCTGTTGGTTTTTAAGGGTTGTCCGGTTATTTCATCCTTGGAGATTATATTAAAGCTGATTCAATATTGAATGATAGTATTGTCATCGGTTGACTTGGTTAATGTTTAAATAACACCTTGAGCAACTTCTACCCTGACCGTAGGAAATATATCACTTGCGCTCTCAAGCTTAGTTCAAGAGTTAAATCTTGTGTCCACAAGTCAGTCTTCCATCTGCCTTGTTTAAGCAGATGACACTCTGCTAGATGCATCCCCATTTAGAGGCTTGTTATACTCCGCCTCTAAATGCTTAAGGTTCAGTCTAGCAAAAAAAAAAAAAAAATACTATCAAAACCTATGATCCCTCATGGCTCTCAAGTTCTCTTTTGCAGTATCCAGACGCCATTGGCTAATTAAAAATTTGAGAATCACTAATATCAAATCAAAGCATCAAATCCAGCCGAGCTGTAATCCTTTGCTACGTGGGATGTTGACCTTCCTCATCTACAAATCTCCTTGGCTACTCTTCCCATCACCTGCTCCTCGATGGCCTCCTGAAGGTGCGTCCCTCTGAAACTGTCAAAGGTTACTTTTCTCATCATTGGAGTATATAAAAATTGGTGTTAAGATTTCGTGCAGGTTATATATTTCACTATCATTTCACTGTTGGAATTTGTGATTATGGGGGTTTCTAGGGTGCGATAAATCCACAATGGGTCTTTACCTTTACTATCTACTAAATTTCACTTTCTCAGATTTGTTGTTTGTTTTTAAAAGCACTGTTATTTAATTTATCTCAATCATTTTTGAAACTGATCAGTTTCTGGGTTATTTATATATTCTTGTCAAGACTAATACTGCTTTGTTTTTATCTATGCATCGCATCCTGAGCCTGCGAACCCCTACGCCCCGATCAGCTTCTCTGTTTCCAGGAAATGATGTCACCCATGCATTCCTTGATCTGGTGCTGCAACGATGACTGCTCGACGTACCTATTGCTGCACTGAAAGTGACGGGGCGTTGGACCTCCTCTGCATTCCAATGACACTTCTGACTGAATTAATTAATCAATGTCAACCGCAGAATGAATGTAAATTCTTCGATTATAGATGTTAAAAGAAAATTATAGCCAGGTGGAAGCCTCAAAAATTTAGGTTGCTCTAAGTTGTATCATAGTTTGCGCGGTGCTCGGATCTGGTTCTTAAGCTCATTTGTTTGTAGTATGCCAATGAAGCATAGTAAATATGGGCGTTGAACTCGTTCTTAATATTGGGATGGAACCTCATTTATATGGATGTTCCTTGAGCGCTTATAATTGGTATGCCAAATGGAGAAAATTATGGCTATTAAGCTCGTTCGTGGTACTGTCGTTGGGAGCTTCGAAATAACGGATGTTACTTAAGCGCGTGTATATATAGTTGCCAAAATGGTAGAGTTTATGGTCATCAAACTTGTTCTTAGTTTAATAGAAGTTTGAATAATGGCTGTTAAGCATGTCATACGCCATCGGAAGCTTTGGATTGGATGTTAAGTTAGTGTATCATACGGGTTGTTTGGCGGTTTAAATAGTTTAGCACAGCGTTTTGCGGAAGTGAGCTTACGTTCTAAGATCAGTTTATGTTGGCTCCCCTTTTATTTCTTTCCCTCTCTCTTTCAGATAGTATGTTCCTCTAGTGGTTTCCACGAACAGGAGCGACCCTACGGTCAATGGTGCCGGGTCACACATAGCAGATCCACTAGATAGCATGTCCCCTTCGTGGCGCTGTACTCGAACGGGGCGGCCCAACGGTCAATGGTGCCGGGTCACACATAGCAGATCCACTAGATAGCATGTCCCCTTCGTGGCGCTGTACTCGAACGGGGGCGGCCCAACGGTCAATGGTGCCGGGTCACACATAGCAAATCCACTAGATAGCATGTTCCCTTCGTGGCGCTGTACTCGAATGGGGGCGGCCCAACGGTCAATGGTGCCGGGTCACACATAGTAGATCCACTAGTTAGCATGTTCCCTTCGTGGCGCTGTACTCGAATGGGGGCGGCCCAAACGGTCAATGGTGCCGGGTCACACATAGCAGATCCACTAGATAGCATGTTCCCTTCGTGGCGCTGTACTCGAACGGGGGCGGCCCAAACGGTCAATGGTGCCGGGTCACACATAGCAGATCCACTAGATAGCATGTTCCCTTCGTGGCGCTGTACTCGAACGGGGGCGGCCCAAACGGTCAATGGTGCCGGGTCACACATAGCAGTCATACTGGGAAATGAAATGAAAATGGAATGCTGCCGAAAACACACCCCATTTTATTACATACTGATTTTACATTCACATTTTCTCTTCTTCTGGATGATTTTAGTGTTGGGGGTTTTGTTACCCGAAAGTTTTATGGAATTTTATGGAAGTTTTATGGAATTGAACGGAGCCTTATGCCAAACGGAAATATGTGAATGCCAACTTAAAGAATGTGGAAAAATGTCAAATAAATATTTCTTACTGCAAGAGTTGTCTGACTGAAATGACGATTTATCGTATTTCGGGCAGATACTCGCTGCAGTGTTTTTTCAGGTAAATACCCTAGGGCGGTTCAGTTAATTAACTCACCTGCTCAGCGTCCTATTTAAGCCAGGTGCGCAGTTGTTCATTCTTTCTTACCTTCAGCGCTCATTCTTCGCCCCACCCTCCTCCCCGGCTTCCACCTGTGGGCTCCGTAAAGGGGGGTTTTGTTACCCGAAAGTTTTATGGAATTTTATGGAAGTTTTATGGAATTGAACGGAGCCTTATGCCAAACGGAAATATGTGAATGCCAACTTAAAGAATGTGGAAAAATGTCAAATAAATATTTCTTACTGCAAGAGTTGTCTGACTGAAAGCAAGTTTGGACTAAACTAAAGCAGAAAGTGGCTTTGAAGATGGTCAGGAGAAATGAGGGCTTTTTTCAGGAATTCTTGGAAGAGGAGGACTTCTCCAAACAACCAGAATCTAGGAGGAGGTTTTTTCAGCATTGAGATCAGGATTTAGCATGAGCTTCAATCCCATTTTTGTTCAATCCAAATGTTTACCGTCATATTCAGGAGTTCAACTCTGAAAGCCACCATGACATCATAGACATTAAAGACCCTGTTACCTAGCAACCAAACACAACAAACTGTAGACTATTCAAACTGGACATTTTGGGGCAACAATTCTTTTCTAACTCAAGTTTTTATGAAAAATCCAAATGATGGAAACAGATTGTATAAAGGAAATGAGGATATATTGGTGAGTCACAGTCCTGGAAACATGAGTTGTGCTCTGATGAAGACGCCTGATTCAAATGTGGATTTTTGAAATGTTCTTCATGAGATTCAAACTGATTGAAGCTTTGAATTAAAGGTGTCAACACATTTCTGCATTGGATTCATTCTGTTTCAGTGTCTAAGGTTGGTTTTGTGGCAGAAACCAAGTTTTTGTTGAACAGTAGCGTTTGAAAAAGCAGAAAGTGGCTTTGAAGATGGTCAGGAGAACTTCTTTGAAGAGGAGGACTTCTCCAAACAACCACAACCTTAGAGGAAGTTTTCTGAGCATTCATAGAATGCTTTTACAATGACTCATCATTTTCCACAAGAAGCTAATGAGTTTTTCCAAATGCATGCTGGATATTCTTAGTTCTAGCTTGGAAAGCACTTTGTGGGATTTCCCTGGAAAACCTGCTTTATCAATCATTTTGGTCTCTTTTTCTTCTTCTAAGTTCCAGCTTGGTGAGTGTGCAGGTCGCCATGGCAACCAGTGTCCAGGTCAAAGGGAGGACCACGGCCATCCAGTCTCCAGGCTTTTGGATTGATTTGGATTTGATAAACATTTGTTTCCCACATTTTAATAGTAGAATTCAACACGGGACATATAGTGGATTGTAAGAATAGGAACAAAAACAGCAACAACAAAATAATCCTCCTCCCCTTAAAACATGCATTTGACTCTGAACAAGTCTAAAACAGATCCAAGCACAGACCAGCGCTGGGGCTCCTCTGAAGGTCCAGACACAGAGAGGCCCAGAGTGACCCCCATTTCTCCTTTTTACTCTCTCCAGTGGCTGACTCCGCCCCTTAGGACGTCCCCCTGTGTGGATCAGTGGTCAGTGGGTTGGAACCTGCTGCAAATGCAGGCTCTGGTTCTAACTGCTGGATCAGAAGTGGAATGTGAGCTGTAGTGGTGTGTCTGCAGCTGGATGTGGAACAGATCAGGGAGGGGTCAAAGGTCAATCTTTCTTCCAAACAAATGTTGTCAGTCTATTCTCCAACAATGCTCCAACATCTTCAAAGGTTTTTGCTCCCAAATCCAGAGTGTAGCTGGTAGGACGTGATCATTTCAGCCTCAGATTTGGGATCTGTCATCTCTCTGCCACCGTGACACCGAGTGATGAGTTCATGCTCCAAAGCGGCCCGATCGCTGGCTTTAGGGACTATTCCAAAAGCTTTCAATGATGGCGGGGAATGAACATTAGGAACAGATGACGGCTTGAAATGTCTGCTGTTGGTTTCTGATCCAGACAGAAATTCAATCAAATGTCTGTGAATCCATGATTTCCTTAGAATCTTTGACTCTAGATTCAGATCCATCTGGTTCAAAGGAACACCAACAAAGGTGTCTCACTGTGGGAGTCTCTGAAGCTTCACCAACTGCTGATTTAGAAACAAAATCCTGCCTCCAACCATGAAGGGACTTGAACCCTCAACCTTCTGATCCATGAGGCCACATGGTCTGTGAGAACATCCAGGTCCAGCTGCAGGTGGAGGACAGCATCATCCAGCTGAAGAAGAGGAGGAGCTTCTGCTGCCTCCCTCAAAGAGGAAGGTGGAGGAGGTGAGAGGCTGCACTGGAGCTTTGGACCAAACCCTGTGATGGATGAACAACATCTCCAGGCTGTTTCCAGCATGACCAGGAGGATCAGAAAACAGCAACAACTTCTCCTCCATCAAACCATGATGTCACCACCAGCAGGTGGAGACAGATATGAGCAGAAATTCTCTAGTTGGCTTCAGATTTCAGAGTTTCCCAAACAAGCAGTAGCACAACTCCACTTTTCTCTCCAAGCCCATCCTCTGAAATCTGATCTTCTGAGGGACGAGAACACATGGAGACTGAGACTTCCGGAGCATCACTAGAAGGACAGTTGGACTCCCCTCTGGAAAAAGAAGGCTTGAGCATGTTGACGTGACAAACTCCACATTTCTTCTCTTTGTCATGAGTTGGGATCCTAAAATTGGTGTCATTCATTTTCTTTTCCACCTCATATGGAGCAGAAAACTGTGCCTGTAGGCTGGAAGCAGGCAAAGGCAACAACAGCAACACTTCCTCACCTGCACCTGTTGTTGTTTGTGTGTTGATCCACAAACACATGCTGTGAAGAGGAAGCTGCAGTGAAGGAAGCCATGTTGGAGCCTCACACATGTTCTCATTAGGATCAAATGAACCAGTGTGTTTGAGACTGAAAGAAAGACTGAAGGACAAAGAAATATGAAGATTCATTAAGGATCAAATCCAGACTTTATTCATGTCTTCAGACAAAAAATCTGCAGACATTTTACAGACACAATTGAGGTTTTTCAACACTTTTCTGACCAGAAGATGCAGTTCTGGATACAGCCAGAAGGTGTCGCCCTTCTCATTTCTAATACAAGTTCAGACTACAGACCTGACTGATTTGGTTTGGTTTTTGTTATTTTAGCCATCATGTATGAAGACATCAGACCTAGAATTACAGAAAAAACATCAAAAATGTTAAACAAACTTACTTTAATAAACTAAATTGTACAATTTCTGTCTATTGGAAGTCATTTGAAGTGAAGCTGTGAAAGTTACCACATTTGTACAACAACCTCATAGCAACAAGAAACAAAGCAGATTTCTCTCCAAGAAGTTTTTTTCCTCCGTTTTCCATCCAAACAAAGACAAACAGATGTTCTGTTTGGCAGAAATGTGTTTCCACCCAGAGGAACCTGCAGCAGCTGCTGATCCATCAGAAGATTCTGGACCTGCAGAGACTTCCCACACAGCTGCCTCTGCCTCCAAAGAAGCTGCTGATCTGCATGGAGAGAGAGAGAGCTCCAAGTCTCTGCAACCAAAGCAAAGAAGCAACCAGAGAACAGAAGCACAGAGCTGAAGCAAACATCCCAAAACGTTTGCTTTGGGAGTCCCACCTTCAGTTTGATCCGCTTCAAGACAAAGTCCCACATGAAAGAGATCAAAGTGAGCTAACCAAGCGCTTCATCCAAGAGAAGCAGCTCCAAAGCACAAAGACTCCGTCTGGTTGCAGGAACTCTGGGAAAGAAGGAGCAGGAGGAACTCCTGCAGGAATCTCTGCAGGAATCAGCTTGGAAAGAAGAGCTGACTTGGAAACGTGGAGAGAGAGAGAGAGAGGGAGAGAGAGAGAGAGAGAGAGAGCGCGAGCGAGAGAGAGAGAGAGAGCGCGAGCGAGAGCTGGAAGCTGCTGTCAGTGCAGAGAAAAGCAGGACAAATGAAGCTCCCAGACTCTCAGCCCAACAGCTGAAGGAGTCTTCTGGACTTTTTCTCCATGTGTTTCCATGGTGACTCCAGAAATCAGCGATCCATTCAGAATGTCTTTATATACTTGCCATGCACGTGCATTAACCCAGGGTTACCAAGTCAAGCGTCATTACTCTAACTCATATCCGGTCTTTTGGAACCGACATACCCAGAGTAAACAAGTTCAGGTGGATTTCAGCCAGAGTTCAGGGTTAAAGTCAGGGTAGTTTAAACATGCTTCCTGGAATACCCCCCTTGTTATTTTAGTGGAGTTTTAACCACCAAATGTGGTGTTTTTTATGAAAAGAGTTCTGGTTCTTCCCTCAACGTTGGAGTCTGGTCCTGCATTTGGGTCATCCTGATATACCGTAACAAAGCCTCTTTTCTGTGCTGCAGAATCAGCTGATTCAAGGTGATTACGTAATCACGTCCCTACTGTGCAGCGCTGCATCTCAGTGTGAGGCTGCTTTCTCCACATAAGAATCCACTGGAATTGTGTCAACTCTTGAATAGTTACTGGAATAAAAAGAATGTAAACATTGGAGATAAAGCCCCTGTGTCAAAGCACGTGTGGGTTTTTTTTTCAGAACTTATGTCAGTAAGCTTTAGACTTTATTTTGGTTAGAAAACTTAAAATCCAACATTATTCTGCATTTCAGAGCAACACAACATTGCTCCCAATCTGCTATATTTATAAAGAAAGCGAGTCAGCCATCTTAGACGTAGCAAATAAAAAGGGAGAGTAAATGAACAGGACTGCCAGCACTGTAAAACACAATGATGAAATTGTAAGGATGCGGCCGGAATGTTGCTTGAACTGGGTAGTGAAAGCCAAGCTGCTCATGAAAAGTTTTTATTGGAGAGCTGTCTGTGCCCCATACACTGCACAACCCCAGACAGCCTCAGGTTGGTAGACAAAAGAAGAGAGGCAAATTCTCCTTTTGAGCATCTAGCCCGTTTATTTCAAACACACCAACAGCAAAACAGCATGGAGCGTCAATTAAGTTCACAACCCTCTGACTCAAGGTTTCACCCTAAAGCTCCCCACTTCCCATGAGCCTTTGGGGCTGAAAGCAGGGCCAACCCCCAGGTCGCTACAATATCATATCAATAGGCTGAAAGATCATATTTCGCCTCAATAATAAATTACGCAACACAAAGTGTAAAATAACTAAAACACAACATTGGGCATTTTTATTTCCACTGTTCTTGTTATTTGCAGTGAGAAGGCCATTTGACATATTTACTGCACTTTTTATCTAAGTTATTACATTGAAGTGAGTAAATATATTACAAAGACGCACTAGTATTTTTTTAACATTTTAATTTTAGTGTTCCAAATAAAGTTACATGCATTAGTCCACTCCATGAAGCAGTCGGGAAAGAAAAAAACAGCTACACACACGTGTCAGGCTCCAGCTTCTATACTTGCATCAACTTAAAAAAAATATATCTAGCACATTCTCAATATTAACAAGGAAATCATACAATTCTAATTGATTTTTTCCTTTAAGTAAATACAAAAACAAGTTGAATTACAGAAACATATAAGCAACCTTTGCCTTGGCTTTATCATGCGCTAGCATGCTAGCTCGTTAGCTTGCTAACTCGTCCAACTTGTGGTTAGCTTATTAAAAAAACTGAAAAACAATCTGCACGGTGGTGCAGTGGTTAGCGCTCTTGCCTCACAGCAAGAAGGCCCCCGGTTCAAGGGACGGTTCAAGGGACGTGAAAAATCAACATCAATGGGGACCTTTCTGTGTGGAGTTTGTATATTCTCCCCGTGTATGCGTGGGTTCTCTCCGGGGTCTCCGGCTTCCTCCCACCGTCCAAAAACATGCTTCATGGGTTAATTGGTAACTCTAAATTGACCATAGGTGTGAGTGTGAGAGTGAATGGGTGTGTGATTGTGGACATTCTACCGTGCGACAGGCTTCCCCTGCCTTCGCCCACAAGTAGCCGGGATAGGCTCTGGTGTGGGTACCGGATCGACTCGGGCTGCCGGATGTTCTCGGGGTCCTTCGACCAATGATGACGTTGCGCTATTTGATTGGCTGTAAGTTGCCACTGTGACGTCTACGAAAGTGATTGGTCAATTTACAACTTTCCGTTATTTTTTTTGTTTTGTTTTTATTGAATGTAACAATTCAATACAAAACAATGTTAAACAGTAACAACGAAGGAACAAGCCGGGGGGTATACAAAGCAAGTTAAGGTGAACAAACGTTATAAATGCACACATAGAAAAAGACAAAATAAAATTAAAATAATAGGCAAAGGCAAGGCAAAAACAATTCAAAATAACAATACTTTTGATATATTTTGATGAATTACTGTAGTTTTTTAGTTTTTGGGCTGCACGGTGGCGCAGTGGTTAGCGCTCTTGCCTCACTGCAAGAAGGCCCCCGGTTCAAGTCCCGGCTGGGGGACATGAAAAAAAAAAACACAACATCAATGGGGGACCTTTCTGTGTGGAGTTTGCATGTTCTCCCCGTGCATGCGTGGGTTTTCTCCGGGATCTCCGGCTTCCTCCCACCGTCCAAAAACATGCTTCATAGGTTGATTGGCAACTCTAAATTGTCCAGAGGTGTGAGAGTGAATGGATGTGTGATTGAGGATATTCTACCCTGCAACAGACTGGCGACCAGTCCAGGGCATCCCTTGCCTATGCCCAAGTGGCCGGGATAGGCTCCGGCAACCCCCATGACCCCAAGAGGGAATAAACGGTTAAGAAGATGAATGATGAATGAATACTGTTGTTTTATTGTTTTTGTTAGGAATGCATTTAAGACACTTACAAAAATCAGAAAAATAATTCCAAAAAATACTAAACAAAGCGCATGTATTTTTCCATTTACATGAATGAAATGTTTGAATAAAATAATAACAACATTAATGATTTGTGAACTCGATAATACCATTACTTTCCGTTGGTTGTTTGTTTGCTTTGAGAAAACATGAAGAACAAATAAAAATTGAACAAAAAAATGTGCTGTTTTTTGTAATAAGTTTTTTAATGCTTTCAACAAGTTTTAATCGGGAAATATAAACTTTGCAATCATAAATGTTAAATCTGATGAAGGTCAGTAATTCCATAATGTGGAATTCAATTATTGCTTAGGACTGTAGGCTGCTTCTTTTGATTATAGTTATCAAATGACAATGTTTTTTTCTGAGATACAAAAAGGGAAACTGACATGTGGGAGCATTAAACCAGACTGCACACCATAAATAAATATTGTTTTTATACAGTCGTAAATTTGCTCAAATTGGAAAAATAAGTTTATATTGCCAATGGCTCTCCCTTTAAAATATAAACAGAACATATTTGTTCTGTTTATGTGTTAAAGTACAGTTTGCATTTGGTGTAACAAATAATAATGTCACACATAACAATTATGACAGACACCGTAAAATTAAAAATGCCAGCAATATACCAGCAACCAGGAAGACGGACAGGCACATAAGGTTGTTCCCACTCCTTCGGGGCAAGCAGGGCGGTCTGTGAGAAGGCAGCCAGCCGAAAGTAGACGTAAGACACCCAGGGAGGATGAACTGATCTGTCACAACTGCTCGGGGGTAGGGCATTTCCAGAAACACTGCCCCTCCCCTCGCTGGCCCACGCCATGCCCCCGCAGAGCTAATTTGCTTCCCTCCAGATAATGATACATGGTGTACGGATGTGTGCTCTGCTGGACTCTGGTGCAAGAAGAAATGTGTTACCCCTTCTTCTCTTTCATTTAATTCCTAACAGCATCCGGCCCCCAATCTCACCATCTATGGTGCACACACTCCAGGGCATCGGACCAGAAGGCCTAGCGGTTCTGGGTGAGGTTGACCTTCCTGTCAATGTCGGCTGCAAAGTCATTTCAGTTAACTTTATCATCGCTGACACAACTGAGAGTACTGAAGTTATTTTGGGGCACCCTTTTTTACTACAGACACAAGCATGCTTAGACTATGGCAGTAAAGAGATCACTGTTTTTGGTAAAAAGGTGCCCCCCTGTATAAGCCAGACCCACAACCTGCAACTCATCTAGTGAGAGTGGCACGCACCACTGTGTTGGAGGCAGGGTGTGAATACATCGTGCCAGGTACCTCTCAGGTCGGTTTTGCTACTTCTGGAGACTTGATGCTGAGTCCTGCAAAAGCGTTTGTCTCAAAACATCATGTGATGGTGGCACGCTCAGTTGTTCAGCCTTCGCAGTCTTTGTGCATCCCCATTAGAGTCTTCAACCCGAGCACATCTCCCGTCACCTTGAAGAAAGGAGTCGTGGCCGGTGTTCTTCAGCCAGCCCAAGTGGTGGGGAAGGTGGAGCTCTCACGACCCAAAGATCAACCTTCCCATGACCCTGGTAACTCGTTCTCTTTCTCCGTGCCTCAACATCTCACAGACCTGTATGAAGAAAGTTGTGCTAATCTGCCGGAAGAAAGTCGCTACAGACTAGCAGGGCTGTTACGCTCTTACAGTGACGTTTTCTCTGCAGGCCCCACTGACCTCGGCCGGACTAATGTCGTACAGCATGACATCTTGACAACACCCGGGTCGGCAATAAAACAACAAATCCGCCATGAGCAGAGAGAAGCAGGAGGCTGCCGACCAGCAGGTGCAACAGAGCCTCGAAGCAGGGTTAGCTCGGCACAGTAACAGCAGCTGGGCAGTACCTATAGTCATGGTGAAGAAAAAGGATCAGAGCCCACGACTCTGTGTGGATTACAGGCCATTAAATGACAGAACCATCAAGGATGCCTATCCCCTGCCACGCATACAAGACACCCTTGACACCTTATCCACCACCAAGTACTTCAGCACACTGGACCTGACTTCGGGCTACTGGCAGGTGGAATTGACACCTAGAGCTCGTAAGGCTGCAGCATTTTGCACCAGGAAGGGACTGTTCAAATGGAATGTGATGGCGTTTGGACTATGCAATGCCCCTGCCACCTTCCAACGGCTCATGGACCGTGTACTAGCTGGGTTGCAGTGGGAGGCTTGTCTGGTTTATCTTGACGACATCATAGTCCTTGGATGCAACAGCAATCAGATGATGGAGCGGTTGGAGCAGGTGTTTACCAGACTTAGACAGGCCAATCTTAAACTGAAGCTGTCTAAGTGCCGTCTCTTTCAGGAGCAAGTGGCTTACCTGGGGCACGTCGTGTCAGCTCAAGGGATCTCCCCCGATCCACAAAAGATCCAAAAGGTCAAAGACTGGCCCATCCCTAAGAATATTTCTGAAGTGCGACAGTTTGTGGGGTTGGCGTCCTATTATAGACGTTTCGTTGCCGACTTTGCTACCATTGCAAGGCCGCTTCATGAGCTGACTAAAAAGTATGCACGTTTCGACTGGACGACTGAATGCCAAGAGGCTTTTGAAGAACTGAAGGAGCGACTTACTTCTGCACCGATTTTGGGCTACCCCTCGACAGCGGGGAAATGCTTCTTGACAGTGACGCCAGCGACTGGGGAGTTGGTGCAGTGTTGTCCAAAGTGCAGGGAGGTGAAGAGAGAGTGCTGGCTTATGGAAGCCGGCGGTTAACAACAACAGAGCAAAATTACTGCACAACCAGGAGAGAACTTCTGGCGGTGGTCGAGTTTACCTCCCATTTCAGACAGTACCTTCTTATCTTATCTAGTACCTTAGATCGTTTGTTATGCGAACAGACCACAGTAGCCTACGGTGGCTGATCCGTTTAAAAGAACCGGAGGGACAGCTGGCCAGGTGGTTGGAGAAGCTGGCAGAGTACGACTTTCAAGTACTTCACCGGCCAGGGAAGGTTCATCAGAATGCAGATGCACTCTCCAGAAGGCCATGTCGTGAGCTGTGTGCTTGCAAACTCCCTGACCCCAGCACCGACAGCAACGCATCCCAAGACAAGCAGGCACAGTGTGAATTTGACGATATTGTTGCTGAGACCACAATTAGTGTTGTTCGTCCAGTGGGGGTGGCGATGATTGATCAGCATGACGGGAGCAATGCTGCAGTAGACCCAAAGCACACCCTAGAGGGGGTAGATAACACCACCTCAGCCCCTGTGCCTGTGTTCAGCGGTTGGACACACGAGGAGCTTCAAGCAGCCCAGAAAGCAGACTCAGACATGGCACCAGTATTTGCTTTTAGACAACAAGGAGATGACCGTCCCCCTTGGGTGGAAATTGCCAGTTTAAGCCCAGCTACAAAGGCATATTGGGCACAATGGAAGAGATTGTTTTTCAAGAATGGAGTGTTGATGAGAAAGTTTTACTGTAAGGATGGAAAGATGTAATTTGCACAGACATTGCTCCCCAAGACATATCGCCACACTGTGATGCAGCACCTGCATGAAGGACCCATCGGTGGTCATTTTGGAGCTGAGCGAACTTTGGGGCGACTAAAGACCAGGTACTACTGGTACAACATGCGTGATGATGTCACATTGTTTTGCCAAACATGTGCTTCTTGTGCTTGTAGAGCTCGACCTAAAAAGACACCTCAGGCTCCAATGGGTTCCATGCGAGTTGGTGCCCCAATGGAATGGATCGCTGTTGACGTGATGGGGCCTCTAAATGAGACCGATCGGCATAACAGATACATCCTGGTTGTGCAAGACTACCTCAGCAAGTGGGTGGAAGCATACCCGGTGCCGAATGAACAAGCCACAACTGTAGCAGAAAAGATTGTTTCTGAGTGGGTCTGCAGATATGGAGCACCATACGAATTACACAGCGACCAGGGCACCAACTTTGAGTCTGCGGTATTCCAGGGGATGTGTGAGCTGTTGGGCATTAACAAAACCAGGATCACACCCTTTCGGCCCCAATCTGACGGTCAAATGGAATGATTTAATGCCACACTACAGAAAACCCTTGCTGCCACAGCCGAAAGATGTCACTGGGACTGGGACATAATGATTCCCTATGCCCTCATGCCTTACAGAGCCACAAAGCACAGTTCTACGGGCCTGACACCAAACATGATGCTCTTTGGCCGCGAGATTACAGAACCCATGGACCTGGTCGTTGGACTTCCTTCTGAGAATCTGACTGCGCACACTGCCCCAGAGTACGTACAGCGGCTCAGAGAACGACTGGAGCTGTCCCACCAGCTAGCACGAAGCATCTTATTGTATATATTTTATCAAGTCATAGTGTCTTGTACTGTCAAGTGCAGTACAAGATCGGTGACACAGTTTGGTACCTTCTAAAAGGAACTAAACGTGTCAAGAACAAGGTGCGCAAGTTCCTGCCATCTCACGAAGGTCCCTACTTTGTTGTTGATCACCTGGACGATCTGGTGTACCGTATTAAAAAGGGACCAAGGTCGAAGGCAAAAATAGTGCACCACGACAAGCTCAAGCTATATCACTCCAGAGTTCCACTTGATGGCAGCTGGGTCTCACGGACACAGGAGAACTGCACACAGAGGAAACAAAGGCACCAATCTTTGGGGGAGGACTACGGGCCGCTGACCCTGTGGAATGAATCGTCTGACACAAAAGAGTGCATGGAGGGAACTTCAACAGTTTCAGAAGACGCTCAGACCTCCTGTGAAACTATGCTGGCCTCAGCTGGAAGACCACAGCGGGCACGGAGAGCACCAGACATGTTTGGAGAATGGATTCTTTCCTGAAGAAAGAGCTATTACGAGCTGTTTGGCTGCATGTTTTTCAGTTTGAATGAGAAGGAGTTCGGAGACGTTGTGCTGTAAGAGTTGATCTGACCAAAGAAATAAACGGCTAAAAGGCCTGTTCTAAAGCAACGGTGTCCCGCTAAATCTGTTACCATTTAAGCCCCGACCGGACTGGAGATCATAACAGCAGTTTGCGACTACGGTCCGAAGCCTCACGCTGAAGGTAACAGCATGTTTGCTTATAGTTTTTATAATCCCTGCTCCCAGTGCTTTATTATTGGCAGATCAGACCCGGAAGCACAACATTTAGCCGTGCTAACAACATTTTCAGCCATAATGGCTGAACTTAAACTGGAATAACAAGCGGATTGTGGCAAAATCTTTTTATAAAAATTACAAAGAATATTGTCAGACACAATTTATGAAGAAAATAACTTTAGGTTACAAAAGGGAACGTTAAATTAAAATATGTAGAGCCCGAGCAGATCTCCACTCTACGTAGTTTGTCCAAGTGGGGCTACCGTAGTGTGATGTTCCCTTCAGTCAATAGGACCCCGAACGGTTGTTTCACGCCGAACGGCTATTGTACCTACACCGGTACCCACACCGGCAGCCCCGTGACCCCGAAAGGGAGAAATTGTATAGAAAATGAATGAATGAATGAATGACTGAATGAATGCAAAACAATCTTCTACTCACCAGGGTATCTCTTTAAACACAACTCTGTAAAACAGTACAAAGGTGAACCGAACCGAAAGTTCCGTACCGAAATGGTTTGGTACAACTACGTGTACCGTTACACCCCTATTACTTGAACTAAAAAAGTATATACTGCAGTCACTACTTTGTGTTTAAATGTTTATTAAATGTTCACTGATCACATTAAAAGTGTTAGAATTGAAGGAGTATAAAAAACATTTCAACCATAGTGAAGACATTCAAGAATTGGCTCTAATGACTCAAAAACAAACAATTCATTTCTATTTGCAGGTACATCTAAAACAATTCATTTTGTGAAAAATTTGGTGTAAAGAAGATAAAAACCTAAAAGAAATCCTAGAAAATAAGAATATCATATTATAACACTAAATTAGTAGAAAACTTCATTTTTACACATTAAATACTCACTTGTGCCTCCCTCTAATGAAGTTACTTCATCAATATGGTATGGAGGCCATCAGATTTTTGCCTCCTGTAAAATTAAGTCTTTGACTGTGGTACAGAGGTTGAGGTGTCGACCTTTTATCAGAAAAGTTTATAATTTACAGTTTACACTAACTCCTTTATTATATTGAGAAAGTCTTGTGAGTTCTCATGTGTGTTTTGAGGTTAGATAAATCATTAAAACTTTTTTTACATTCTTTACAAGAAAAAGGCTTAACTTTTTTTACATTCTTTACAAAAAAAAGGCCTTTCTCCTGTGTGAGTTATCATGTGTGATTTCAGATGAGACATACGACTAAAGCTTTTCTCACATTCTTTACAAGACAATTGCTTATCTTCTGCATGGATTCTTGCATGAATTCTGAACAGATATTTGTTACAAAAGCTTTTACTACATTTTTTACAGATATAACATCTTTCATCAGACCCAGTTTCCATGTAGTCAGATGGGTTACTAATTATTCTTGAGTTTTTACCAGACCTGATAGAGGAAAGTCTCTCTTCTTTTTGAGATTGTTTGTATTTCTTTCCAAGTTTTGCCTTCTTGGAATTTTTTCTAACATCAGAGTCACACTGACCTGCTGACATGTGAAAGCTGTCCACACTTTGGACATGTCTTCTGTCTCTTCTCTTCCTTTGATCTCTGTTCTGTGGGTCTGTCTCTTCATCTGTAGTTGATGTTGATTCTGTCTGTCCATCTGTAGTTGATGTTGATTCTTCATGTTGGTTTCCTTCTTCATCCTGACTATCAGTTACATTAAAGCTCTGCTGATTGTTTAGATTTGCTTCACTGCTCTCATCTTCCTCATAAGTAGGAATCTCGATCAAGGTATCAGTCTCCTGCTTCAGATCAAGATGCTCTTCATCCTGACTGATGCAGAGCTCCCTTGGTTCCTCTTTAATCTGTGGAGGTTCTGGTTCCTCCTGCTCCTCCTTGGTCTGTGGACGTTCCAGTTCTTCCTGTTCTACTCTGAAGTTCCTCTGCTGGATGAAGAGATCTTCCTCTCCAGTCATCCAATGCTGGGGGAGGGCTGCAGAAACACAAGTAGAGGCCCTTTTATACATTATGGTGACTTTATGCATTTTTAAGTGCCAGTACAATTTTTTTTTTGATTTGATTTGAAATGGTTTGTTTCAAGCAATCAAATAGAAATAATACACAAAAGCAATATAATCATCAGTTATACATTCATACAGTAACTAATCAAACTTAGGATAATTAGACATAATTAATAAATATTGCTTGAAAGGGAGTGGAAGGAAGCGAACTTATATAATCCCACCCCGTTATACTATAACCATTTTATTACATGATTTATCAATATCCGGTTCCTAGGTTTTATCAGACAGAATTAACAATCATAAGGTATCAATAAAGCACATGCCAAAGATGAATTACTTAAGTACTACGTCAAAAATAACTATTTTAGAAATCAACATGGCAAATGCAGCATCTGAAATATATGCAAATTATGTTACTTTTAAAAGTCATTCATATGCTTTAAAACATAATACTATATCAGTAAAATAGACACAACACTGTTACAGGAATTTTCATAGCAAAATTTCATCAAGTATCAAAAGTTAAAAACATGTGCAAAGTTATGCTACATTAGGAAAGCTTTTTGAATCAATTTATCAATTTTAGGAGCTAGTGAAGTAATATCATCAAAAGTCAATCAATTTAACAATTTTCAAAAGTGATTAATCATTTGTTTTACTCTTTTTATATTTTTTTTGTATTTTTATTTTATTTTTTTATATAATAAAGTAATGCTGTAGGGGAAAAATAAAAAGGGTCCATAAACTGTCGAATTGTCCAAGGTTGGTATTTCTTCTATTACTGATAACAGCCGATCTTCTGGGTTTAACAGTTTATAGTTCTCTTCGATGTTATGTCTGCAGACATTAGATTCAGGTCCATATCCTTCTTCAGCTGATATCAGCTGCGGTGAAAGTTGAGGTCAAGTTGTCTGCAGGTCAGAACTCTGCTGTTATTCAGGTGACGTCAGACATACAGAGAAAGTGATGATTCCAGGTGTCATATTTCTTGAAATTATTTGGCTCTTTGATTTATTACTCCACGTTGTTTCAGACAACCGTAATCAAGCACTTCTCAAAGTCCTTCATGGTGTTCACGACCAGAACCTTGGCCCGGTCCTCTGGACCGAGTGGTTTGACGTAAATCCTGCAGCCTTTAACCCAAGTGTTCTCAATCTGCTTACGCTTCCTGAGAAGCCGTGCATGTTTGGAGATTTCAGCATTCCTTCTGGTCAGATGGTCGTTCAGATAAACAGCAGATCCTCTGAGATTTTTGCGTTGATTCATCAGAGCTAGCTTGTGTTTGTGATTCACAAACCTGATGAGGATCGCTGGTTTATCCGTCTCCTTTCTCCTGGGGAGCAGGTGGCAGGTCTCGATGGTATTGAGATCCAGGGAAATCCCTTTAGATGTGAGAAATTAATGTATTTGCTGTTCCAGCGACGCTGCACCGATCTCCGTATTAGAACTGCTAGCTACGCTAGCGCTAGCATTAGCAGTACTAGCTCCAGCTGCATTCAGCTTCGCTCGAGGCTTGATTGGTACTCCAGTGAGAATGACATTATTCATCCTTACTTGCTGTTCCACATCGTCCAGTCTTTTCTCCAGAATCTCGACCCGGTTTTCTCGCTGCTCGTTTTGAGCCCGAAATCTTCGGAACTCTTCCATCATTTCCCAAAGTGGCGTTAGCTTAGCCGACACTTGATCCATAAAACTTTTCAGCGTTTCTTGAATAATGTCAAGAGACTTTTTGAGGTCTTCGTATTCCTGGGGTTTCTTCGGGGGCATGGTCAGCTCTCTTTTTTGGAGAAAAATCAACTTTTTAAGTAATTTGAAGATAGTTGTATTCGCAGAGAGGCACGCCACGCGTCCTGCTGTATAACCCGGAACCTGATTCTGTCTCCAATTATTTTTATATGAAATTACAAAAAGGAAAAAAGTCTGAAAACAAATAGAATGTTTTAGATTCTTGCCATTATTGACAGTAAAGATGCAGGCATCTATAGTAAATGTTTGACACAGTCTCTGAGGCAAAGCACAACAACAGATGTGTTATGTTTGGAATATGCTGCTAATAAAGTTACATTCACATGCCTGTTATTGTATTTATATTATTTAGAAATCACCTCCAGGACCGAGGTCTGGGGCCCCATCAATCGGGGTCAGAAACTTGCCTGTGGTGGTGTTGGTGGGTGTGTTCATGTGTGTGTTAGCCTGGAGGTGCTGCTGGCAGCGCAGACGGTAAAAATGTGTTTAAATGGACGAGTTTCAAGATTTGATTTGAGAACTTAAAAACGTAAAATAGAATGTAAAAATCTTTTGCTTTAAAGTTTGATAAATAAAATCACAACTGACCATTTGCATCTGTTCTTTAGAGTTACAACCTCAAATCAGTGATTTCAACTGCTTGAATCTGCAAATCACAGCACACTACAAATACATTTTAAAAGACAAATATGCTTTTTCCCTGACTTTTATTGAGAGGTGATCTCTTTGAGGTGTAAATGGAGACACGGCAGGGAGACGGCTGCCAAGTCAACAAAGTGCAATATCCGAGGAAAGACCATTCTGTAAAAATCCATCATCTCTCTAAAACAAATTAATTTCTACATTTATATGGTAATAAAGACTCCTCAGCATATTCATGCTACAATCAATATTTTGTTAAAAAGGCAATATTTATTTTATTGTATATATTTTATCAAATCATAATAGAGATATGAATCATAATAAAGGTGCTCAATAGCTCTGAGGATACTGACATTTTCTGTAGTGACTAATGACCCTGTTGTCCTACTACAACAAAGATAACTGTATGTCAATCAATTACTTTTTTTTCTTCAAATATGGATCACGATTGGTCAAAATTCTTAATAGCTGTAAAAGATACCGTACCTTACAACGTAATGTTCTGATATAATCTTTTTTGTCAATAGCCGCAGTTACATGTACATGTAATATCGGATCATATATGATCCGATATTACACTGTATTTATCCCATGAAGGGCACTTGTGAGCTGCAGCCAAACCGCACTCAGGAGGCGGTAGCGTTAAGCCGAACCGCACTCGGGAGGCGGTAGCGGCAGTTAAGGGTCTTGCCTAAGGACCCCCAGATGGTAATTGCCCCCAGTACCATTGCTCATTAGTACCATTGCCCTCTGGGAATCGAACCCTGGTTTCCTGCATGGTAGCTTCCCACCTTACCAACCGAGCTACCCAGTCGGATCAATGGTCAGATTTAAATTCAACCTTGTACATGGGCCCAGAAAAACTTTTTACGATTAAAACAAACGTTCACAAGGTCACACTTTTGGTCAGAATAAATCATTTGGGCATGCACAGTAGTGTTGAAAATACTAGAAGCGAAAACGAGTCCCGGTGTAAACAAACTGCCACACAGTAGATAGCTGGCAGCTCGGTAATATACAAGATGATCTTCTAAACGTCCTTTATTATTGTTTTGGTTATTATGAGGCACCTGTTAGATCATCATTTTATTTTTAATCCGTGTGGTCAGTGCTTTTTTTGTGGTGGAACGGAGTCGGAAGAAGTCAGGGTTATGAGTGGGCTAACATGTGCTAACAACATCAGCCTTCTTAAAAAACCATAAATCCATGTGGGAAACGCTGCAATCTGTATCTTGGCTGCACGTAAATATGTGGGAATAACAGCAGCCTGTCCGCAAACACAGAGCTATCACTCCGACAGCAGCTATTTGGAACAGGACGTAGCTGCTGTCGTACATTACACATGTATGTTGTGTAAAATGTTAAAGTTTTATTTAAAAGAAGTGGCAGCATTTATATAGGTGGGTAGTAACAGCACTGAGTGAATGGAACCCTTATGACCCCATGGGGGGAGAAAGTCATTGTGAGAAGAAATTATCATTTTTTCTTCAACTGAAGCCTCGTTTAGACCTGCTCATTTTCTCATCAAGAGGAACACATTTTCAGATTAAGAAGTTATCAATCAAGCAATGATGATATTTACCAACACTGTACCTAAGGATGAGGAAAATGGAACTGATCTAATTTCCACTACAATGTCTAGACAAGTGTCAGCTATGTTTGATAACTTGGCCAAGTGCAGGTGGTTTAGCATCCAGTGTGATGAGTCTGTGAAAAGCAGCAGTACAGCGCAGTTGTTGTTTTTTTAACATCAAGAGAACTCTTGACACACCTGACCAAACAGATAACTACAAGAAGAGTTGAAATTTATAACACGGTGAAGGAGCTTTGTACAGAAAAAGGTACCATTAGAAAAGCTAGTAGCAGTGACTGCAGACGGGGCTCCTGCTAAGATCAATAGACAAACAGGTTTCATCACTCACTGTAAAGCTGACCCAGACTTTCCAAAATGTCTGCATTACTGCTGTGTCATTCACCAGTAGGCCTTATGTGCAGAAGTGATTGGCTCTGACACATAATGTCTCCTATTGTGAAAATCATAAACAACCTCAGCTGCAAAGCAAAACAGCACAGGATTTTTAAGGTGGTATTGGAGGAGATGTCTGCTGAATATGGTGAATATGAATATGGTGATCTGAACTTGCATTTTTGACTGACATTACTGGAAAACTAAACCACTTGATCTGCGAGCTGCAAGACAATGGCAAAACTATACATTGTTATTGACCAGCCTGCCTGAGCCAGTGTTTCTTGTGGGGATATTTTCTGCCAGGGCTTGCCGGCTTGGAGGGTGGATGTTGCTGCAGTTGTCGCCCTTGCTGGGTTATCGGGAGGTTAAATTTGCAGCCTCCCGGCTGTGGAGTGGACCCCGTTGCTGTCCCTGTCTGGGTGGGCACTGTGGCAATGTTCCAATGGCCAGGCTGGCTCCTGGTATGAAGAGATTCCCAAAAACTGTTTCCTAACCGCAGAGCCAAGCATGTGTTTACATGTTTAGGTCAATAATGTGATGAACAGCTTCATGTTGTCTAGTGATGTAAGTTTTTAACCTAATTAAACCTAAACATGGCACCCTGTTACTAATCCAGTTGATATGGTCCTCCATCTGTGTCTAAGTGATATAAAAGCATTGTTTTTATATTTAGAGCTCTAAGCAACCAAACAGTATTCTATATAAAAGAGCTTTTACAATTGTGCACTTTTAGGAGTTCTCTGAGTACATATGATCAATTTATGGTGGATTTTCACAGACCTCGTTTAAAACTGAAGGTGACAGAGACTTTGGAGAAGTGTCTTCATTGTTCTGGAGTTATTTGTTTCATACACAGAAGAGTTGACTTGGTGATTTATCTTAAGAAACTTCTAAAAAAAATTATCTTTTAAAAATGCAATCTCTAATTTGAGTTTTAAATTTTGTTTTCCATTTTTTGTGCTTTTATTGGGAGGATTTGTTATTTTTTTGGTGTTTAAAGGTGCTACATACTGTATATACACATATTTTTTTTAGAGACATTTGCTATATGTTGTGTTTGTTGGTGTTGTAGTTTAATTTCATTGGACGCATAGATAAGGAAAAGAAGTTGCAGCATTGATTAAAAACGGATACAAGAGAGATTTACTGTCTTATGTTACATCTGTGACTTCCTGTGCGAGTGACAGCTTTTTTGTAGGTTTCCATCTGATAAACATGCCCTGTTAAAATCAAGCTCGTACGTTAAAGCATGTGGCGGGGCTTAGGGCTGTGACGATAACCGCATCACCGCGGTGATGAGGTCATCACCGCGGTGATTTTATTTTAAAAATTTGATGAAGATGAAGCTGAGGTGGAGGAAGAATCAGTCCAGAAAAAGATGTAGAGCAATTCTGACACTAAGCAGTTTTTCACTGATGTGTTCAGGTTTGAATCTTTTCTGTCTGCAGATCCATGAGCAGGACCCTGTCTTTGGGTTTTAGCTTGAAATGTAGTTTTGGAAATAGAATCTGTCTGAATGTCTGGAATTGGAGACATGGAGACATCAAAGAGGTTTAGATGGGATTTTGGGTTTGACAGAGAAATCTGCTGAAAAGACCTGAACTACAAACTTAGAACCACAGACGACAAAACAGATTGTACTTTTTTATCTGCTAACAATTTTCTCTTTGATCTGTTAAGGTTTCCTGTTTGTCGTTAGCTGGAGGGACTAACTAAGATCATATGATTTGAAGAATGTTGTCGGCTGCACTGACCAACAATGTCTTCTGTCTTTTCAACTGGAAGGGACAGAAGAGACTCTTCCAGGACACGCTGTTGATGGACTGCATGTTTGGAGAGCTTGAAGCTCAAGATAGAACCGTTGTTGAAGTGAACATACCGATAGTGTGGAGATGAAGATCAGAGTCACACTGACCTGCTGACATGTGAGAGCTGTCCACACTTTGGACATGACTTCTGTCCCTCCTCTTCCTCTGATCTCTGCTCTGTGGGTCTGTCTCTTCATCTGTAGTTGATGTTGATTCTTCATGTTGGTTTCCTTTTTTATCCTGACTATCAGTTACATTAAAGTTCTGCTGTTCTTCTTTAATCTGCAGAGGTTCTGGTTCCTCCTGTTCCTCTTTAATCTGTGAAGGTTTTGGTTCCTTTGGTTCCTCTTTAATGTGTGGAGGTTTTGGTTCCTTTGGTTCCTCTTTAATCTGTGGAGGTTCTGGTTCTTCCTGTTCCTCTTTAATCCGTGGAGGTTCTGGTTCCTCTTGTTCCTCTTTAATCTGTGGAGGTTCTGGTTCTTCCTGTTCCTCTTTAATCTGTGGAGGTTTTGGTTCCTGCAGTTCTTCTTTAATCTGTAGAGGTTCTTGTTCCACTCTGAAGTTCCTCTGCTGGTTGCAGAGATTTTCCTCTTCAGTCATCCAATGCTGGGGGAGGACTGCAGGGACACAAAAACAACACTTAAACATTTTCTTTAAACCTTTTATACGTTTCCAGGACTTTTGGATTTTTTCAAGCATCACTAAACACTGTGATCATTGGAGAAAATGTTTGAGGAGTCTGGAGGACCAGTAGAGACTCATGGAAATAAATAAATCGAATATAAATAATTGAATAAATGCGTCATTCATTTATTTGAAATTGTCAATAAATAATAAAATTTTAAATCAAAACATAAATGCTTAATTATATATAGAATACTAATTAAAAAAGAATCTTACATTTTTTCATGACAATTTTAATAATTGTATGGTTTTAAAACTGTACGGCATTGCAAAGGTGAGGATTTCAAAGATAAATGCATGGTGCCTACAGTGAAACATGGTGGTGGCAGTGACCTGGTGTGGGGCTGCATGAGTGCTGCTGGTGTGGGGGAGCTGCATTTCATTGATGGAATCATGAACTCAACAATGTAGTGCTCTATACTGAAGAAGAAGTTGCTGCCATTACTTCATTGGTCATTGAGCACTTTTCCAACACGACAATGATCCAAAACACACTTCTAAAGCTACTGCTGTATTTTCTGAGGAAGAACAGGGTGAAGGTGATTGAATGGCCAAGTATGTCTCCTGATCTGAACCCTATCCAACACCTGTGGGGAATTCTGAAGAACAAGTTCAGCATCACTCTCCATCCAGGCTCTAAAATAGGTTTTTCTTGAAGAATGGAAAAAGATAGATGTTGTAACATGTCAGCAACTTTTTCATTCTATGCCTACAAGACTTGGTGCTGTCCTTAAAAAAAATCACAGTGCTCATACAAAATACTAGATGTAGTCGTTTTTGTTGCAGGGTTGATTTGCTTAAACCAATTGAAGAAAAATGGAAGATTATGCAATCTAAGTTAGATCATTAAACTTTATTTCATGTTATATAGTTAAAGAAGTTTTCAATAGAAGTCAACTTTGTGTAAAGTTTGGAAATGTTTCTTTTGCTCATTGAGCTTCGGATTAAATTAGTACTTTTTAAAAGGGTTGTTGTACTCATTTATGCTGAACTTTGTCTTTGGGAATTTATTCTTTTGGGAATTTAATCTCATATTTGGGGCTGCAGTGGCTCAGTGGTTGAGCTGGTCGGACGATGATTGAAGGGTCGGTGGTTAGATTCCCCCAGTCCAATGTTGTTGTTGTGTCCGTGAGCAAGAGCTCCTCCACTGTTGTGTGTGAATGTGTCTGAATGTCCAGGTGATGGTCAGAGGGGCAGCTGTGGCTAAATCAGTAGTTACCATCACCAAGTATGAATGAGGAGTGAATGAATAACAGACACATTGTAAACGCTTTGAGCATCTGGAAAAGTGCAGATGAATCCAATCCATCATCATTATTGTTGTTGTTTTCCACATATTCAATGACAAACGACAGATTTTGTGTTAATAAAAAGACTTCTGTTCAGCTAATTTAGAATAAGATCAATTTATAAAAGTAGCCTTTATGGAAGTATTAAATATGATAATAAATTCTCACAAGCCACAGAATAATGTTAACATCCGCCTGCTTTTATCGCTTTTTGGGGCAAATTATGATTTTTACAAAACAAATCAGCGATGCCAGAAGTCGTGTCCAGACAGGGGAAAAGAATTCTACAACAACGACATGGTCCGATATTGAAGTGATCATATTGGCTCAGGTGTAGCCACGCCCCTCTGTCTCCAGCCTTGATCCGACTGGTTCTGCAAACCACGCCTTCAGTCCTCTGCATGTCACCATACTAGTCCATAGAGATGGCAATAGAAGCCACTGGAAGCTTTCCTTGGGGTTCATGTAATTGTGCCAGAAAAATGTACCAACCATTCAGAGCTTTGAAACCACAAAAAGCAGCGACATCTGGTGGTGGTCTGGACGTATATCATCTGCTTCAACTAAGCTCCTTGTAACTTTTCAGTATGGATATTATAATATTAGTATATTATTATTATAATATAATGAAAAAACTTAAAACAAAACAATTTTGTTAATAGTGATAAAAAACAATGTAAAACAACACAATGAGTTACGTTTTCTGTCAGAAGTGCTTTATACAGCAAAATACACATCACATGAAGAAAATAAACGCAAGGCAAAAAAAGGAAGAAAAAAAAAAGAAAACTGGTCTTGAACCAAGAATCTCTGGATACAGAAGCTATGACTTTATCTCTGAGCTATCTCTACAACAACAGTACATCCTTGCCATTGTTTATTCGTAGAAGTATTTTCATTATTGATAATGTTCATAGTGTATTGTCTTAATTGGAGAAAAAGTGTTGAAACGATCCTGAGCAGCAGTACATTTTAAACCAGGAGCCGTAAAGTGCAGTGAACTGATGCTGATTCCAATACAGGAGAAACAATAGAACTGGTCGGGAAACATTCGGGATTCATTTGTTTTTTAGAGAATAGCGCGCCCAACTTTTCAAACACAAGTGACATCTGAACCGTGGTTCAACCAAACGATGCATTTGGTGATTCATACGTCATCAACCACGTGATCTGCACTAGTTGACACACGCCCAGAAACAACCGCGGTCAAGTGAGCTGACATCTGCGGAAGTGCGGTCTCGCTAGCCGTCACTGACTTTCTGCATGCGCGTTTACATCATAGTTTACGGTACACACCCCCAGCGAGCTGGAAAGACGGCATAAAGCGCTGATAGCACCCATGTCACTGTTACCCATTATAGAAATAACATGGACTGTACTCTGAAATAATGTGAACCATCCAAAATACCATTTATCAAAAGATGACAGAAAATTTTCACTGGAATATTGTTGCTAATAATGTTCACGATCATATCAGCAAGATTGATGAAAATTGACTGTAGAAAAGTAAAGATATTGACATATTAGACCAATTCAGGCTTCCTCATACATAGTCATAGTATAACATTTGAACCATCCAAAATACTCCTTTATCAAAGGTGACGCAAAATTTTCCCTGGATTATGGTTGCTAACGATGTTCACGATTATCTTAGCAAGTTTGATGAAAATTGACTGTAGAAAAGTAAAGATATTTACATAATAGACCAATTTAGACTTCCTCTTACATAGTCATAGTAGAACATGTGAACCATCCAAAATACTCCTTCATCAAAAGGTGACGCAAAACTTTCACTGGAATATGTTAGTAATGATGTTCACTAACATCACAGCAGGTTTGAAGAAAAATTATTGCAAAAAAATACCCTGTATTTACCTAATATGGAGGTTAATAAACATGTTATACTCCGACTATGAATGAGGAGGCCAGAATTGGTATACAATATCAATATATGTATTTTTCTACAGTCAAATTTCTTCAAATTTGCTGTGATGGTCATGAACATCAATACCAACAATATTCCAGTGAAAACTTTGCGTCACCTTTTGATGGAGTATTTTGGATGGTTCAAATGTTTTACTTTAACTATAAAGGCAGGATGCTTAGGAGAACTATAACTTTAATTTCTCTAATATTCTACAGTCATTCTTCTTCCAACTTGCTGTAATGATCATGAACATCATTATCAACCATAATCCAGTGAAATTTCTGCGTCACCTTTGAAAAAAGTGGTATTTTGGATGGTTCAAATGTTATATTATGACTATGTATGAGGAAGTCTAAATTGGTCTAATATGTCAATATCTTTACTTTTCTACAGTCATTTTTCATCAAACTTGCTGATATGATCGTGAACATCATTAGCAACCATATTCCAGTGAAAATTTTCTGTCACCTTTTGATAAAGTGGTATTTTGGATGGTTCACATGTTTTACTTTAACTGTCAAGGCAGGATGCTTAGGTGTACTATAATGTCAATATCTTTAATTTTCTCCAGTCAAATTTCTTCAAACTTGCTGTGATGTTAGTGAACATCATTACCAACAATAATCCAGTAAAAGTTTTGCGTCACCTTAAATAAAGCAACATTAGAAAGAGTTGACAGGACCAGATGTGATTTTACTTGGAGTTTCTTCATTTCTGCTTGATTCCATTCCATGTCATGCTCAACAACCCACAAAACACTCTTGTCAGTGTTGAATCTTACTTTTAGAATCTGTCTGATTGATTATATTTCAGACAAAACATGTTATTTCTGGTAGTTTATTATGGAATGAACAGACATGCAATCCAAATGAATACATTTGTACATCAAATAACAATACAGGGCATGCAATAACTCATTTATTTCAGAGTACAGTACATGTCATTTCTATAATGGGTAACAGTGACATGGGTGATATCTGCGCTTTATGCCGTCTTTCCAGCTTGCTGGGTGTGTGTACTGTAAACTAACCGCATGCTAAAAGTCAGTGACGACTGGCGTGACCGCACTTCCGCAGATGTCGGCTCACTTGATCGCGGTCAGAAACATTGTGCTGAAACACTCTGTTTCATGAAGGTTAAGTGAGCGTCGGAGCGTCTGTGTTAAACAGGCCATCCCTACTAGTCCATTTAAGGTGTTCATGCAAATGTCTGTTAGCGCTGTTAATATTTCATCATGCCTTTGTTTACTATGGAGTGATATTTCTGCCACCACGTTGCACACAAAACTTTCTAAGTTGAACACAAAACTTTCTACGTTTTTTGCTCAAAAAAAATTTTTTTTGCTCTCAGAATTTTTTTTTGTTTTCAAAAACGTTTTTTGCGTTTGCAAAACACTTTTTTTCGTGTGCGTTGTGTCAAATCTCGCTTTTGTCTTCTCTTTGATTTTGCTGACTACTTTGAGCGAGACTTAGCGTGACATGACTGCCACTGACATCGGCAAAAAGAAATTCGCATGCGTTGTGTGTCATCTCCCTTTTTTCCTATCTTTGCTGAGTTAAGTTTCGTATTGACGTGACCAAGCTGCCATCAAACAGCTGCTGATTGGTCCAGATTCTAACCAATCAAGTGTCTCTGACGGTTATTGACGGATATTGACGGTACGCTGAGGCAGACATGGACTTTAGACTTTGTGTCGGTTCTTTTCGTACAGGGTTCTGCCGTTTTCAACGAGTCTGGCCCGTTTCTCTGAGAGTAAAACCCAGAATGAGCAGCAAAGCAGCTAAAATCAAACAGAGTTTAGTATTTATTCATGTCAGTGTAGTGATGAACGTGTTTAAAATGTCTGCAGCAGAAAAAAACATGTCCAAACTCCGACTCCGTCCAGCAGGGAAGCAACACTTTTTAAGATTTGTATCTAAATTATTGTTCTATTTTAGTCAAAAATGGTTGAAATATTAAGAGAAAATAGCATTTTTTATGACTAATATTTTTTAACTTTGGAAAACCGCTTACAAGTTCTAAAACATAAATGGTAATAAAAGTCAAAAAATGCCTCTTCTTTGTTATATACATTGAGTTTACTGTGGTGAGCCATCATTCTTTTGCTTATTATTGCTGTTCATCTGATCCCAAACACGTTTGCAGCATTAAATAATATGTGCTTTGAATCTTTTATTGTTTTGTTTTAACAAACAGACCTTAAAGAAAATCCACCTTTTCACTAATAATTTGCTCAGGAGGATTCACATATCCCTCACAGGCCTGTTGATTTAATGTCAGCAGATAAACTTTACAGTTTCAGGAGATCCTCAGCCATAAATTCACAATATCTGACTTAATAAAAATGAACGAATGCTAAAAAAAGAAAGTATGAATTATTGTTAAAATTATATTTAAAAAATGAAAACGTCTTCATCCAAAAATACAAAAATGAGGGTAAAAAGAGCTGGTTCAGCCTCGGCAGCAGACACCATGTTAGATTCATATGGCAATGTGATTGGTTAGAATCTGGACCAATCAGCAGCTGTTTGATGGCAGCGTGGTCACGTCAAACCGAAACTTAACTCAGCAAAGATAGGAAAAAAGTGAGATGACACACAACGCATGCGAATTTCTTTTTGCCGATACCAGTGGCAGTCATATCACGCTAAGTCGCGCTCAAAGTAGTCAGCAAAATCAAAGATAAGACAAAAGCGAGATTTGACACAATGCACGCGAAAAAATGTGTTTTGCAAACGCAAAAAACGGTTTTGAAAGCAAAGAAAAAGTTTTTGAAAGCAAAAAAAAAACAATTTTTGAGAAAAAAACGTAGAAAGTTTTGTGTTCAACGTGGTGGCAGAAATATCACTCCATAGTTTACGCTTAATTTACCAACTAACAACTCCAAGCTAACATTAGCGGTGATGCTATGACGGCAGAACCATTGGAGCTATAACCACACAGTTTGGATCCAGATAGCAGCTTAGACGAGGAAAACAAAGACATTCATGGGTCTATGTGTCTGCAGCAGTGAACGTACCGACTATGTTGAGCTGAAGCTGCGGGTTCCAGCTGCTATCCAGCAGTCTGCGCTGACGACAGAGCTCCTCCTCGTTCTGGACGATGGTTTCTTCAGCAGCAGAAAGTTGTTCTCTGACAGAACCTTCCTGAGGTTCTGAAGACATGGTTCCTGCTCCGATCTTCAGCTCCAACTCCCACAAACACCGCCGTCCTCTTCACTGCAGCTCCGATCGATCATCTGCTAGTCTCACAATCACAGCAATCCACGTTGTCTTTCCGTTCAACACTTTTCACTCATTTACGACACTTTGGAAAATGCTGAGAGTTCCCACACGAACCACGTATCGTCCTTTCTGTCCAAAAACCTCACAAACGTCCCAACAAAACACCACCGACCTCTCAACACAAGCTAACGCTGCTAGCGCCTCGTGCTGTTTACTTCCGGGTTACGTGCAGAAACTTTATTTAAAAAGAAACGTTTAAACTGCTTAACTGAACTTCAATATGGTTCAAAAAGATTCCAATACTTTATACAGTTTTAAATTAGGACATAATAAAAAAGAAAATAGAAATAGAAAAAAATGTATCGAGAAAACCTTTTGAGAGCTGTTGTGACGTCATCACACTGTTTCGTTCTGATTCCAATGTTCAGATTTGACAAGAAAACGCATCAGAGGTTAAATTAACCTTAATTACATTTGTTTATTGTATTCCTGAAGTAGAGTAATCGATAAAGAAATGTCTTCAGTAAACAAAGAAAAATTATTGAAAAAGAAATTTAACATCAAAAAAACTTTAATAGCTGTTTTTAAAGAGAATAATTACAAGTATAAATAAACATTAAACTGTAGTCAAAAACAAAGACAAATATTATTTTAGAAATTCTTTCGGTGAAAAAACAATACAGAGGTTTCTGGATTAGTTAAATTAGATTAACACATTTATGATGTATATAACTGAGATATAACATCATGAAAGAAAAGTGGAAACAAATAAATGAACAATGAAAGATTTTTAGAATGCGAACATTTTTCACCGACATTTTGCAAAGATTGTAACGCTGTTTCTTGTTTCTGTGTCGTCTTCAAAGACTTATTTAATAAAAAAAACTGGACTTCTTAATTATTATTTCAGGTTGACACAAAATAAACACTAAAGGATTTTTTTCCCTTCTTAATAACTAGATAAATATCACATGTAGTTTCTATAAAATATTGCTGGTTTTATTTGAACCCTTTCAGCTTTTTCCAGGTCTGAGAGTGCTAACGGAAATGAAAATATTTGACAATCCAGTTGATGAGAAGCTGCAGAAAGACTGAAATCCATCAGATTGTAAAAACGTAGAGGTGGTCCTTTGATGATGATGATGTGATGAAGATCAGACGCTGATGTCACTGATGTTCTGGCTGTTGATGGGCTGGATGTGGGTCCTGGTGGTGCTGAAGAATGAAAGATCCTTCTACCTGCAGTCATTCCTGAAGGAAGCTGATTGCAGCTGTTCTCTCCTGACAGATGGAATGATGGGAAATGAAGTTCATGTTGAAGTGTGGTCCAAGCAGAACAGAAAGGTCTGACCTCAAAGTCAGGACTTGGATCAGCTGCTGTTCTCTGGGAGCGTGCACGTGCTGCTGCATGTGCTTCTGTCATGGCGTTCTGGATGAGCTGCTGAGGTCTGTTTGCATCAAGACTCTCAGCTGCTTTAGTCAAACTGCTGAGCGATGGAACAATGGAGCCGTTTCTGAAGGAAGAGGATCAAACATGATGCTCTGCATCCGTTTGCTTCAGGAAGTGGAGGTTTTTTAGAGTCTCCAGACTGTTTCTGAACGGCCAAAGAAAAGCAGCTGATGTGGTTCTGTCTCCTACCAGCAGGGAGCGCTCTCAGCCGGACAGAACAGATCCTCAATGCTGCTCTGAGAAAGACTCTTCTGTTCCAGAAGCAGAGACTGTTCACATCCAGGAGAATCTGGACTCCAATGAATCCCAGAGAATCTCCTCTCTGCTGTTTGGACACTTTGACCAGCAGAGGGCAGCAGAACTTTCAGCAAAAGTCAATCAATCAATCAGACGCCTGATCCAAATGTGGATTTTTGAAATGTTCTTCATGAGATTCAAACTGAACCTGCTGCAAATGCAGGCTCTGGTTCTAACTGCTGGATCAGAAGTGGAATGTGAGCTGTAGTGGTGTGTCTGCAGCTGGATGTGGAACACATGAGGGAGGGGTCAAAGGTCAATCTTTCTTCCAAACAAATGTTGTCAGTCTATTCTCCAACAATGCTCCAACATCTTCAAAGGTTTTTGGTCCCAAATCCAGAGTGGAGCTGGTAGGACGTGATCATTTCAGCCTCAGATTTGGGATCTGTCATCTCTCTGCCACCGTGACACCGAGTGATGAGTTCATGCTCCAAAGCGGCCCGATCGCTGGCTTTAGGGACTATTCCAAAAGCTTTCAATGATGGCGGGGAATGAACATTAGGAACAGATGACGGCTTGAAATGTCTGCTGTTGGTTTCTGATCCAGACAGAAATTCAATCAAATGTCTGTGAATCCATGATTTTCTTAGAATCTTTGACTCTAGATTCAGATCCATCTGGTTCAAAGGATGAAACTGCAGCTAAAAGTCTTTCAAAAGTCCAAATCCTCAAAGATGAAACAGAAAGTTCCTAGAAAGTCAAATGAAAAACAATCAGATTGTCTTAGATAAACCCGTTTGGAAGTTAAAGCATAGAAACAAAGAAAGTTCCAAAAGCTGAAAGCCTTAAATAAAGAAAAGTCCAAAGAAAAACAGAAATCCCACATTTGGATCAGTAAAGACATGAATTCTCCAGAAACATCCAGAAACAGCTCTGAGCAGCAGCCATGAAGGGACTGAGAACAGACGGACATCAAAGCAGAATCCAAGCAGCACCTTCATCCTGATGAAGCTCCGCCCTCTGACCTTCAGCAGTCATCTCCAGGCTCCGCCCCCAGTCTGTGACGGCTGGATGATAATGTCCTCCACCTGCAGCTGGACCTGGATGTTCTCTCAGACCATGTGGCCTCATGGATCAGAAGGTTGAGGGTTCAAGTCCCTTCATGGTTGAAGTCAGACAGAAAGTGAAGAAGAGGGAACATTCAGAGCAGTTTCTGTGCTGTTTGCTTCCTCATGAGTCACGTCTAGATCAGGTCTGGATCCCAGTCAGAAAGTGATCAGGAAATCTGCAGATCAAACCTTCATTTACTGAAATGGAAAACATCAACTGACTTTCTACAGATTCTACTTCCATTCATCAAACTCCAACAGGAAGAAGATTTACAATCAATCAAATCTGTTGATTTCCTGACAAACGTTGTTTTCTCTTCCTGTTTGAATGTTTGATTGTTTTCAAACATGAAGAGAGTTTTTTTTCCTGTTTTTAGCTTAAATTTCTGTTGAAATGTAAAGGTTCATTCAGAATTCCCCAGTGGCCTCATGTTGGAGGAGGGGCTTCATGAGATGCAGCTGGGGGCGGAGCTTGAACACACACCGCTTCCTGGAACCCAAACTCAGGCTAAGTGGAGGAAAAGTTGGGATTTCTGGTGTTTGTAAAGATCTGGAATGGTTTCCTCCCACAAAAAGGCCTTTTTCTAGTTTCCTGCAGATGAATTCTTTTCCTGCTGGGAGTTCTCATCTGGGTTTGCAGATTCTTAGTTGGAGGAAAACTTGGAGCAAATTCTTCCCAGAAAAAGGATTTTCTCTGGAGTGAATTGACATGAACAGAGTGAGTTTGGACTGAAAGCAGCAACAGGGAGGAGATGTTAGAGCTTCATCAGAAAACAGCTTTCTGGAGGAGTTGGAAGACGTCAACAGTCACAGTGATGGTGAGGAGGAGGAGCTAAGACTTCCAAAGTCAGAGCTAAAGATGAAGGAGCAGCAGGAGGAGGTTCTTCACTGAAGGAGAGCACAAGTCCAGCTTGTCAGTGCTTTGCTGATTGGCTAGTTGGATGTGTTCTTTGATGAGCTTTTCAATCTGACGTCTGCTTGGAGGACTGTTTTCATCCTTTTGGATGATTCCACTATTTGAACCAGACCTGGAACTAGAAGAGACTCAATGAGAACAGAAAGACAAGAAAGGATCCAAACCAAACTCTTCTTCTGTCTGACTTCAACCATGAAGGGACTTGAACCCTCAACCTTCTGATCCATGAGGCCACACGGTCTGAGAGAACATCCAGGTCCAGCTGCAGGTGGAGGACAGCATCATCCAGCTGAAGAAGAGGAGGAGCTTCTGCTGCCTCAAAGAGGAAGGTGGAGGAGGTGAGAGGCTGCACTGGAGCTTTGGACCAAACCCTGTGATGGATGAACAACATCTCCAGGCTGTTTCCAGCCTGACCAGGAGGATCAGAAAACAGCAACAACTTCTCCTCCATCAAACCATGATGTCACCACCAGCAGGTGGAGACAGATATGAGCAGAAATTCTCTAGTTGGCTTCAGATTTCAGAGTTTCCCAAACAAGCAGTAGCACAACTCCACTTTTCTCTCCAAGCCCATCCTCTGAAATCTGATCTTCTGAGGGACGAGAACACATGGAGACTGAAACTACCGGAGCATCACTAGAAGGAAAGTTGGACTCCCCTCTGGAAAAAGAAGGCTGGAGCATGTTGACGTGACAAACTCCACATTTCTTCTCTTTGTCATGAGTTGGGATCCTAAAATTGGTGTCATTCATTTTCTTTTCCACCTCATATGGAGCAGAAAACTGTGCCTGTAGGCTGGAAGCAGGCAAAGGCAACAACAGCAACACTTCCTCACCTGCACCTGTTGTTGTTTGTGTGTTGATCCACAAACACATGCTGTGAAGAGGAAGCTGCAGTGAAGGCAGCCATGTTGGAGCCTCACACATGTTCTCATTAGGATCAAATGAACCAGTGTGTTTGAGACTGAAAGAAAGACTGAAGGACAAAGAAATATGAAGATTCATTAAGGATCAAATCCAGACTTTATTCATGTCTTCAGACAAAAAAGCTGCAGACATTTTACAGACACAATTGAGGTTTTTCAACACTTTTCTGACCACAAGATGCAGTTCTGGATACAGCCAGAAGGTGTCACCCTTCTCATTTCTAATCCAAGTTCAAACTACAGACCTGACTGATTTGGTTTGGTTTTTGTTCTTTTAGCCATCATGTATGAAGACATCAGACCTAGAATTACAGAAAAGAACATCAAAAATGTTTCACAAACTTGTTTTAATAAATTAAAATGTATAATTTCTGTCTATTGGAAGTCATTTGAAGTGAAGCTGTGAAAGTGACCACATTTGTTCAACAACCTCATAGCAACAAGAAACAAAGCAGATTTCTCTCCAAAGAAGTTTTTTTCCTCTGTTTTCCATCCAAACAAAGACAAACAGATGTTCTGTTTGGCAGAAATTTGTTTCCACCCAGAGGAACCTGCAGCAGCTGCTGATCCATCAGAAGATTCTGGACCTGCAGAGACTTCCCACACAGCTACCTCTGCCTCCAAAGAAGCTGCTGATCTGCATGGAGAGAGAGAGAGCTCCAAGTCTCTGCAACCAAAGCAAAGAAGCAACCAGAGAACAGAAGCACAGAGCTGAAGCAAACATCCCAGAACGTTTGCTTTGGGAGTCCCACCTTCAGTTTGATCCGCTTCAAGACAAAGTCCCACATGAAAGAGATCAAAGTGAGCTAACCAAGCACTTCATCCAAGAGAAGCAGCTCCAAAGCACAAAGACTCCGTCTGGTTGCAGGAACTCTGGGAAAAAAGGAGCAGGAGGAACATGTCCAGAAAGACAAAGACTCCTCCCTCCCTCCCTCCCACCTCCTGACTGACTGACACCACAGAGGGAGGCAACAGTCCCATGGAGACCAGCTCTGATGGAGAACCACAAGAACCTGGAAGGAGAACGGCAGCAAGAACAGTCCTCCCTTTTGGGGGAGATCTCCTCACTCACAGAGACCCTCAAGAAGAAGGAGGAGGAGGAGAAAATGATGCTTTCAAAGACCTTGATGGACACATTCAATCAGATCAAAGAGGAGATTGAAAACCTGCAGAAACCAAAACCCAAGAAGAAATCTGGGATGCAGAGATTCCTTAAGTTTTTCCAAAGATCTGAAAAACAGAATTGATCCAAACTGGATTGATTTTGGTTCTTTGAGTTTTTCTACATTTGACACAAACCAAAGTGGGAGGAGTCATCTTGATGAAGTCCATCAGAATCAGAATCCATCAGAATTTTTGATGGAGGTATAATCTTCATACACCGTCATTAATATCTCAGACTCCGTCCCTCTGAAGTTTAGCGCCTTCTCTCTTTTTTTCTCTATGCGTTTCCATGGTGACTCTGGAAATCTGTGATCCATTGAGAATGTCTTTATGTACTTGTGCATTAACCCAGGATTACCAAGTCGAGCGTAATTACGCCAACTCATATCCAGTCTTTTGGAACCAACATACCCAGAGTAACAAGTTCAGGTGGATTTCAGTCAGAGTTCAGGGTTAAAGTCAGGCTAGTTTAAACATGCTTCCTGGAATACCCCCCTGGTTATTTTAGTGGAGTTTTAACCACCAAATGTGGTGTTTTTTTATGAAAAGAGTTCTGGATCTTCCCTCAACGTTGGAGTCTGGTACTGCATTTGGGTCATCCTGATATACCGTAACAAAGCCTCTTTTCTGGGCTGCAGAATCAGCTGATTCAAGGTGATTACGTAATCACGTCCCTACTGTGCAGCGCTGCATCTCCGTGTGAGGCTGCTTTCTCCACATAAGAATCTGCTGGGATTGTGTCAACTCTTGAATAGTTACTGGAATAAAAAGAATGTAAACACTGGAGATAAAGCCCCTGTGTAAAAGCACATGTGTTTTTATTTCAGAACTTATGTCAGTAAGTTTTAGACTTTATTTGGTTAGAAAACTTAAAATCCAACAGAGCAATACAACATTGCTCCCAAGTGCATTTTAACTACACTCTGCTATATTTATAAAGATTGCGAGTCAGCCATCTTAGACGTTGCAAATAAAAAAGGAGAGAAAATGAACAGGACTACCAGCACCGTAAAACACAATCATCATATCATAACAATAGACTGAAAGATCACCTCAATAATAAATTACGCAACACAAAGCGTAAAATTAATTAAAATACAACATTGTGCATTTTTATTTCCACTGTTCTTGTTATTTGCAGTGAGAAGGCCATTTGATATATTTGGCTATTTACTGCACTGTTTATCTAAGTTATTACATTGAAGTGAGTAAATTATTACAAAGACGCACTAGAACTTTTTTTTTAACATTTAATTTTAGTGTTCCAAACAATGCTACATGCATCAGTCCACTCCTTGAAGCAGTCGGGGAAGAAAAAAACAGCTACACACACGTGTCAGGCAGTTAGCCAACTCCAGCTTCTATACTTGCATCAACTTAAAAAAATAATAATATCTAACACATTCTGAATATTAACAAGGAAATCATACATTTCAAATTTAATTTTTCCTTAAAGTAAATACAAAATAAAGTTGAAGTAATTACAGAAACATATAAGCAACCTTTCTCCTCTTGGCTTCATCATGGGCTAGCATGCCAGCTCGTTAGCTTGCTAACTCGTCCCACTTGTGGTTAGCTTATTAAAAAAACTGAAAAACAATGTTGAACTCACCAGGATATCTCTTTTAACACAACTCTGTTTGAAAATCTTTAGAATACTGCTTAATGCTTTTTAATAATTTTTTATTATGCTTTACTTTTTTTTGCTTTCAAAAACGTTTTTTTTGCTTTCAAAAACGTTTTTTTGCATTTGCAAAATGAATTTTTTTGTATGCGTTGTGTCAAATCTCGCTTTTGTGCTATCTTTGATTTTGCTGAGTTAAGTTTCAGTTTAGTATTCAGTTTTTCAGATTAGTTTGTCAACATTTTCAGGAACAAGGAGAGATCTTTTAGCGGTAACGATGTCCCCAGCATTAGAAAAAAACTCTCTCACTCGGGACAGAGGTTGCACAAATGGAGAGATACCTCTTTGCCAATATTGCAATATGCTTATAGCTGGTCTTATTGGTTCTTCCCAATTCAAGATGGTTAGCATCAAGAGGGATGCATCCTGTTGCTCTGTATTCGGTAACCTTTACCTTCCTCTCCAAAATAGCAGATCTATTTTCCACCAGCATCTGAAAGACTTTGCCAAACAGTTCAGTCATTACTAATTACAGACAATCCGGTGATGCCGTTTTAAGTGCATTAGCAGATTAGATGTTTTACAGCGGCATACGCGATCTTCGCGAAACAATATCTGCACACGGTGTTCGACTTATCCAACTGTCTTTTCCCTTCATGGATGCTCACAATAAATCAAAAGTGTTCCCACACAAGAGAGCGTAAGGAGATGGGTGGGTCCTCAAGTTCTGGTATCACGTCTGCATTAGCCATATAGCTATAGTTGACATGCTAACTGTCTGTCACCTAATGGCATCTCGGCGAAAACTCGCAGTTAACATTAGTTCCGTCTCGGCGCAAAGTTAATACATTGGGGGGAACAAAAACAAAAAAACAAATAGAATTTAAAAACCAGAACGGTACAAAGGTGAACCGAACCGAAAGTGCCATACCAAAACGGTTTGGTACAACGACGTGTACTGTTACATCCCTATTACTTGACATAACAAAGTAAATACTGCAGTTGTGTTTAAATGTTTATTACATGTTCACTGATCAAATTAAAAGTGTTAAAATTAAAGATGTATAAACAACATTTCAACCATAATGAAGACATTCAAGAATTAGCTCTAATGACTCAAAACAAACAACTCATTTCTATTTGCAGATACATCTTAAACAATTCATTTTGTGAAAAAGTTGTACATATTTTGTCAGCAGTAAAACTCTCTCATATTATTACACAAAGATTCAAATGTATTAATCCATTCCTTTTTTGCTTTTGATGTATAGAAGATGAAAACCTAAAAATAATTAATAGAAAGTAAGAATATCATATTATAACAAATAATTTGTAGAAAACTTAATTTCTACAAATTAAATACTCACTTGTGCCTCCCTCTAATGAAGTTACTTCATCAATAAGGTATGGAGGCCATCAGATTTTTCCCTCCTGTCTCCTGTGTGAGTTCTCATGTGTGTTTTGAGATTAGATATACGACTAAAACGTTTTTTACATTCTTTACAAGAATAAGGCTTTTCTCCTGTGTGAGTTCTCATGTGTGTTTTGAGATTGGATCTATGACTAAAACATTTTTTACATTCTTTACAAGAAAAAGGCTTTTCTCCTGTGTGAGTTCTCATGTGTCTTTTAAGATGATATATTTGATTAAAACTTTTATTACATTCTTTACAAGAAAAAGGCCTTTCTCCTGTGTGAGTTCTCATGTGTCTTTTGAGAGTAGATCTGTGACTAAAACTTTTCTTACAGTCTTTACAAGAAAATCTCTTATCTTCTGCATGGATTCTTGCGTGAATTCTGAACAGAGATTTGTTACAAAAGCTTTTACCACATTCTTTACAGATATAACATCTTTCATCAGATCCAGTTTCCACGTAGTCAGATGGGTTGGTAATTATTCTTGAGTTATTACCAGACTTGATAGAGGAAAATCTCTCTTTTTTTGGAGATTGTTTGTATTTCTTACCAAGATTTGTCTTCTTCGGGTTTTTTCTAACATTAGAGCCACACTGACCTGCTGACATGTGAGAGCTGTCCAGACTTTGGACATGTCTTCTGTCTCTTCTCTTCCTCTGATCTCTGTTCTCTGGGTCTGTCTCTTCATCTGTAGTTGATGTTGATTCTGTCTCTTCATCTGTAGTTGATGTTGGTTCTTTATGTTGGTTTCCTTCTTCATCCTGACTATCAGTTACATTAAAGCTCTGCTGATTGTTTAGATCTGCTTCACTGTTCTCATCTTCCTCATAAGTAGGAATCTCCATCAAGGTATCAGTCTCCTGCTTCAGATCAAGCTGATCTTCATCCTGACTGATGCAGAGTTCCCCTGGTTCCTCTTTCATCTGTGGAGGTTCTTGTTCCTCCTGCTCCTCTTTAATCTGTGGAGGTTCTGGTTCTTCCTGTTCCACTCTGAAGTTCCTCTGCTGGATGCAGAGATCTTCCTCTTCAGTCATCAAACACTGGGGGACGGCTGCAGAAACACAAGTAGAGGCCCTTTTATATGTTATGGTGACTTCATGCATTGTTAAGTACCATTATACCATTTTTTTAATACCATTTTACATAGAATCATTCAAAATATGCACAATAAAAAACTTTTAATGTTTTAAAATAAGTTTGTTTTCTTTAGCACAACAGTATAAAACTGTCCTCTACAGGGCTCCAGACTAACTTTTTTCACTAGGAACACTGTGGCCCCCCAACTGAAAATTTTAGGGGCACAACCAGAAAATTTAGGGGCGCATACCGTAAATCAACATGCTAACCAAATCTACTAATTTCCACTGTATTACTAATAAATACTTTAATAATAGATGCAGAAATTACAATGTGCTGTTTCAATTTCAGTGTCACATTTTATTCTGCACTTTTGAAAATGCAACAACAAGGTAAACTGACAGCACCATCGCTGTCATGACAGTGCAAATAGTAAACAAAACGGATGGAAATTTATCTTTGTGACACCAAATAGGTGCAGCAAAGATGCACAATCAGCGTCTTTGAGATCACCCAGGTGGACTCAACGCTGCGCCGATCCCCTGGTGTGAGATATATTTTTGTTTTTGCACCAACATCACCTGTCAATCATCAAAAAAATATCACGAGAAAGGGAGCGAACGCAGCTGGAAATTTAGTACTGAACTGACTGAAAGCTGCCCTGATGACTACAAAACAATGCATTATGGGACATGTGTCCTGGTGGGTTTTGTAGTTGATTGATCAATTAAAATAATTGAAAACACCAACTGATTAAAAAAAGCCTACGTATATTACAAAACATTCAAATAAATATAAAATATATAGCCTCGTTAGCTGTCACGCATGCAGGTGTGGGACGTTTATTCTCGTCAGCTGACCCGACTCCTGCGGGAGCGGTGAGCTGCAGTGACAGCTGTGCATGAAAACCGTTTGGTCTGGGTTGATACGCCGCCTCGCGCCTAACCGTAACCATAGCCGTAACTCTCCTCCGGGTCTGTACGGCCCAGAGAAAAGTTCAGCACTGACTGCATGTATTTAGAAAATTACGAGCAAATAGATACTTTCTAAAAAGGAAAGTAAGGAACTCTTTAATGTGGTCCGAGGACGGGGCTGTCAGGCTTCCTGCCTTAAATGTTCTCCTGCTTTCAAGCCCGATGTGGGTACCGGATCGACTCAGGCTGCCAGATCGTCTTGGGGTCCTTCGAACAAAGATGACGTTACACTATTTGTCCGACTTTGTCCGACAAAGTCCCAAACGTCTGCCTGGCTGCGAAGTATTTATTTTCTTCTGCAGGTTTCCAATCCATACAGTCCAAACGATTGATAAATTAAATATTCCAGCAGTGACAGGCTTCCAAAACCACTCAAGTGACGCGGTCAAGTAACGCGGTCAACAAATTATGTGAACATTTTGAAACCATCTCCATGAAACGATGATCTTCCCTTGACCATCCAAGCTCCTCTTCTTGAGAGCATTCAGGGAAATCCATTTTCATCTGCTGTTGCCACAGATCATCAAGTCTAGACACAGATATTCTGTTCACAATGACACTTAACTGTTTATTTCTTCTTTCTCCACCAACTACAACTCTTAGAGGTCCATTTACTGTCCAGCCAAGGATTGTTTTAACTGCATATGGACCACCATCTTCGCTTCGTATGACATGCCATGGTTCTAGTGCTTTAGGGACATTTGCACCAATAAGCAAATCAATTCCCGAATTGATTTCTGTGATTCTTAAGTCTGCCAGATGTGGCCATTTTAGCAGATCGTCTTGATGGGGAATATTATCACGATGTACAGGCATACAACTCTGTGTGTACAATTCGGGTAATTCACAAAACATATCTTCATCCAATCCAGCTATCTCCAAGTCTGAAACGATGCAACTCCCAACCATCTTTTCCTGACCCATTGTTCTTAAGAGGATGTTGGTTCTTCTCCCACTTAGCTTTAGTTTCCTCATGAGTTCATCAGTGCAAAACGATGCAGAGCTACCAGGGTCTAAGAAGGCATATGTTATTATCATTTGTTGGCTCTTTTTGGATTTAACTCGAACTGGTACAATCGGTAGAGTACAATCATGTTCACCGGCCCCAGTTAAACCACTAGATTGGACAGAAAGTGAAGCCATCGCACATGCACTGTCAGCGTTCTCCTTTCTCTGCCGCAGCCCACTACGTTCATTCATCGATGGTTTGGTACGGCGTTCATTCATAAACCGTTGGACCTGAGGTATGGAAGCACACACAACAGATGCATGCGCCTGAAGTCGGACAAAGAAGCCGCAGCTTAGCTCCCGGCGGCCCTCAACGCTGTTTAGCCGCAACACTATTTGATTGGCTGTAAGTTGGCACTATGACGTATACGATAGTGATTGCTCAGTTACAGTTAGGGTGAACGATAATACTATAATTTTCCGTTATTCGTGAGAAACGTATGAGTATAACATCGAAATTTTATTTTTGGTTGTTTGTTTTGATAAAACATGAAGAACAAATAAAAATTTAGCAAAAAGTGTGCTGATTTTTGTAATTCGTTTTTTAATGCTTTCAACAAGTTTTAAACGAGAAATATAAACTTTGCTATCATAACTGCTAAATTCAATGAAGCTCTGTAATTCCATAGTGTGGAATTCAATTAATGGTTAGGACTGTAGGCTGCTCCTTTTGATTATAGATATCAATATGACAATGTTTTTTTATTGAGATAAAAAAATGGAAACTGACATTTGGGAGAATTAAATCAGACTGCACACCATAAATAAATATTGTTTTTAAACAGTCATAAATTTGCTCAAATTGGAAAAATAAGTTCATATTGCTAATGGTTCTCCGTTTAAAACATAAACAGAACAAATATGTTCTTAAAGTACAGCGACTAGGTAACGTCGCTAAGTAGTAAAATCGCTAAGTGGTTTGAGTTGTTTGTCCAACTGGTGTTGCCGTAGAGTGTCGTCAGCATTGGTCGAAGGACCCCGAGAAGATCTGGCAGCCTGAGTCGATCCGGTACCCACACCGGTCATTGTCACACCCCAAAGAGTCATTTACCCCACTATGATTGGTTGGTTGGTTGGTCAGTTCCGCGCATGACAAGGAAAAGGTGTCATTCATACAAACTGGCGGGAGGCATTGACATTAAACTTTCATATTAAGGCAGGGGCCGCAAATAAGATAAGATATAAGATAAGATATCCCTTTGTTAGTCCCACGATGGGGAAATTTCCTTGTTGCAGCAGCAGTACAGGAACAGAGAGCAATATGTAACGAAAAAGAAAAACTATGGAGTCAATATACACACATATGTACACCATCTACACATACATTTCCAAATTGCACAGGATGATCATATATCAGTTATTGCACAGGGTAAAAGAAATAAAAGAAATATGACAGAGCCGATGATGTTGCTTAACGTGGTTCACTGGGAGCAGCTAAGGTTGTATTGTCTAACGGCAGCAAGTAGAAACGACCTACCTGACCTACCTAGAAACGAAAATAGCCCACAGGCCGCGAGTTTGAGGCCCCTGCTGTAGACTCTGGCACTGATACACTAGCCGTAGGTCAGAAGAACGAATCATTAGTTCATTTGCTCATAGCTCAGACGCACGCACATTTCAGGTTGTGTTTATATTCGTCTCTGTTTCCCTCCCACAGATGTTTAAGCGCGCTCGATCATCTCTAGGCCCCTCCCCCTCCACGCATTTGAGCCACTTACAGTGGATTTCCCTATTCTTCTCACACGCATTGGCTGCCTCACATACAGGCATCATCACTCATGAAACGCGAGCGTGTGTTTGCGTGTGTGTGTGCTCGCGTCTCATTGCTTATTTCATAGATCACTGACGAGCCCCTTCCACGTTTAATGTATAGAAAATACAGAGGGTGGGGGAGGCAAATTTACTGGTCGCACATGTGCGACTGGGTGTAAAATTCAGTCGCACACTCTCAAATTTTGGTCGCAAAATGTGACCATTTGGTCGCAGTCTGGAGCCCTGAGATGAACCAGCACCTCGCCTGGATCATTGGGGAGACCAGGCCAGGGTGTCTGGAGCCCTGCTCTACACCTGCCCCCTATAAGGAGAGCTGTTTCAGTCAATAACTAGTAGTCTGAACTAGAGCTATGACGGTGTCGGATTTTTGATAACCGCGGTTAACCACAGCCCCCCCCCCCTAAAAAAATCCCCTGGTGGCCGCATCAGAAATAAATACAACGTATTTTCTTTATTAACAAATAACAGTAACAACTAACTACTACCTATCTAGCTAATGAACTAACTATATAGCCTATATAGGTGTTGTGGATTGACTGTGACTGTGTGGGTCAGCGCTGTGTGTTTCGGGTGCGTGTTGATTCCTCTGCAGCGGACCGCTCTCTAGCTGCACGTGAGCCTTCACCTGTGCTCTCTGGTACAGACATCTTTTCAGAATATTATATATTGCCCAGTAATAAACAGACTGCAGACACACACCTTTCCGGTAGCCATGAAGCTTGGCACCCATGAAGAACACGGGGCAAGAGGTTTTTATTCATACAGACACATAACTTTGCGCCGCACAAAATAGTTCCCAAACAAAACATGTAGTGATATTCATGGAAATCTAACAGCGCGCGTTCATGTTTGGTGTTACAGAGTGAAGGAGAACAGTAATAAGCCGCCCCTAACACAAAATCCTCCGGTGGGCGGCCGTGTCGCGCGCACTTAAGAGCGCACGCAGCTTATAATGGAACTGAATACAATGGAAATTAATAATTAGAACGCAGAAAAAAAAAAAAATAATAATAATTAGAACGCAGTAAATTTGTTATATTTCCTTGCGAGACGGAAACTTCGGTTTTAGAATGAGGATGTGTGCTTCTGAAAGCGCGTGCCTGTGTGTCTGTAAAGGGAGCCGCGTCTCACGTGCAGCGCAGAGGCAGACAGCGAAACTGAAGGAGAACAAAAAGTTGGAGTTGTCCTTAATATTCAATGTAGTTTTAATATGCCTCTCCCCCTTGGTATGATCTGTTATCTGTGATATTATATCTTTTATAATTATTTTAATGTTTTGTAATGTATGTAGCCTTTTTTTATCAATTGGCATTTTAAATTATTTCATTGATCACTGAACTACAAAAACCCATCAGGACACATGTCCCATAATGCATTGTTTTGTAGTCATCAGGGCAGCTTTCAGTCAGTGTAGTGCTAAATTTCCAGCTGTGTTCGCTCAGGTTGGGGCCTCGCTTTCGCCCCGTTCTCGTGCTATTATTGTGATGATTGACAGTTGATGTAGGAGCAAAAACAAAAATATACGTCTCACACCAGGTGATCTGTGCAGCGTTGCGTCCATCTGGGTGATATCAAACACGCTTATTGTGCATCTTGGCTGCAATTATTTGGTGTCTCCAACATGAATTTCCATCCCCTAATGTTTACATACATTTAAGTATTGTTTGAAACTGTGAAATGAACGAAAGGTTACTACGGTAATCATTTTGTTACTAAACACTTTTTTTTATTAGAATGTATGATATTTTGTTTACTATTTGTACTGTCATGACAGCGATGGTGCTGTCAGTTTACCTCGTTGTTGCATCTTCAAAAGTGCAGAATAAAATGTGACACTGAATTAGAAACAGCACATTGTAATTTCTGCATCTATTATTAAAGTATTTATTAGTAATACAGTGGAAATTAGTAGATTTGGTTAGAATGTTGATTTACGGTATGCGCCCCGAAAATTTCTGGTTGTGCCCCTAAAATTTTCAGTTGGGGGTCACTGTGCTCCTAGTGAAAAAAAGTTAGTCTGAAGCCCTGTTTTTTTTTCTTGATTGATGGAGATTTAAAAAAACTCCTAATTGGTGTAACGGTAGAGGTTGCAAGTCTGATGTAAGAAACAATAAAAAAGCCACTTTTTTGTTGTAACTTGATCTTTTTCTTCCCCACAATGTCCCAGATTTAAATAAAAATACCTCAAAATCAGGCTTTTCAGAGCAATTAATAGGTTAATAGGTTCATTAAATTACTTAATAACAGGTAATGATTGATTACCGTATTTTCCGGACTATAAGTCGCCCTTTTTTTCCATAGTTTGGCAAGGGGTGCGACTTATACTCCGCAGCGACTTATATTAGAACTAAATTGAAATAAATACATTGTTAACCCTCCTGTTATGTTCATTTATGAGGAACAGAGATGATGTTCCTGGGTCAATTTGATGTATGAGGTATGTTAAGTGACTCAGAGAATCAGAAAACCTTTTTTTACAGTAACATCTTGAAGGCTAAAACATAATATTCTATTTTCCAATGATTTCATAGATTCAGAAATGCAATAAAAATGACAACTCTTTCTACAAATACAGGATGAAAACAGAGTATTAGTTGGCCAATCATGCTTCATGAAAGGAATAAATAAATAAGTATGAGAAAGAATTACTGTGAAATTATGAGATAAACAGTCTGCTATGATTGTGTCATATGAGGTTGTGCAACTTATTAGTTCTTGGTCTCAGATTTTGTCAAATAAATTTCCGACGAAATGCAACTTATAGTCCAGTGTTATCTTATCTGTGTTTTTTTTCTACTTTATAATGCATTTTTGGGCTGGTGCGACTTGTACTCCGGAGCGACTTATAATCCGGAAAATACGGTATTCACACAAATTATTCATCTCATGACAGTTCTGTCATAATTCACTTTTTGGAAATATTTTAAAGCTTCATTTATTAAATTATTTTCTTAACAGAAAACAGAAATAAAATGTATTTTGTTAAACAGTGAAGTGGAACTTTGTGGCTCTTGTTGGGTTTTTGGCTGGAAGAAACTGGATCAAATGGTTCTTTTAGTGTTAAAGGTTCCAGACTCTTGATCTCCACTGAAGCTATGAGTATGAAATGTCATTCCACAGACAAACCATCAACAAAATGACCCTGATGCTGCTGAGGTTCTTATGGAAGTGAAGCAAATCTCAGCAGAGATGCAGTTTTTCTAAACCAGGGGTCGGCAACCTTTTTTACTCAAAGAGCCATTTGGGACCGCCCCTAATTAAAAAGAAAGCACCTGGAGCCACAACCCGTTTTGACATCATTATATATATTATGCATGTATATATTATTCAAAGGTGCTCATTACGTCGATCGCATCGACCGGTCGATCTTCAATGACATGAGTGTAGATCGCGGGCCAGAAAAAAAAAAAAAAAAAAAAAGAAAAGTACTTCTTTAAAATCCACCAGTCAATCAAAATCCTCACTGAGAAGTACGGGACTTGATTGACATGTAGATTGGCCAATCGGACATCGTCTGAAGCATATGTGGCTGCAAATGCACATTTTGGCTACGTTCACACTGCAGGCTGAAACGACCCAATTCCGAATTTTTTGCCCCTAAGCGGCCCAATTCCGATCTTTTCATGACAGCCTGAATGACACAGATCCGATCTTTTCAATTGCGACCCAGCCGTCCTGATTCCGAATTGTAGCCGTTCTTTTCAATTGCGACCGCCGTCTGACCGGCCAGGCGACTTGATTCCGAACTGTACGTCATCGACACGCAACAAACGTCATCATTTTGCGTTGAAGTAGGCGGGAACGAGAACGTAAACATCAACCATGGTGGACGATGCTGCTGAGACCAGTCAGTGAAAGGGAAGGGAGGTCACGGATTGGATTAATATTTGGGGTGATCACTCTTTTCAAGCCAAACTCCAGGGCTCTAATTGCAACTGGGCGGTTTTTGAAAAAAATTCCAGCTAAATGGCAGAGCGTGATGTTGTACCTTTCCCGCGATGACTTTTTTTCCTTTCTCCCCTTTGACCGTGCTCAAGCGCGGGGGACCCGAGGCGATCCTCCTCCTCCTCTCTGTTCTGATCCTTAGATTCTCCAGAACGGGTTAATAAAGAGTCCATAGCATTTATTCTGGGGGAAACCTTCTTTTATTACCGCCCTCCTTCCTCCGTAACACACAACATGAATGCGCGCCCACACTGCCCCCCCCCCCCCCCCCCATTCTCTATCGCGGCACGCGCTTGCACACACACACACACGGGGCGCGCGGGCCCAACACATACACATTCCTCTTCCACAACAGTGGGTACAGACGATCCCGACTCCATTGCCTTCTTAAAATGAGAAGATTGTAATTGTGCTGCTCCTTCGTGAAAATAAATTTAATATTACAAAAAGAGCTCCGCTTTTGACAACACTGTTGTTGACATCCATTGTTAACGTTTGCTCCGCAAACAACGAGTGACGTCGTTCACCGTTGAGTATTCTTCTGGCTTCTGCGCATGCGGGTCTCGTTTGGGTCGTGTCACGGTCACACTGGAGATCACAAAAGTTCGGATTTACTTGGAAATGTGAACGGTCTAGCAAACAATTCAGATTTTTTGAAAAAATCCGAATTGAGCATTAAGCCCTGCAGTGTGAACGTAGCCTATGTTCTTTAAAGGATGATACCGCGGCCGCGTTGGGAGGAGCTACTGGTTCTGGTCTGATCGCTGCATGGAGCGATGTGCGAATGTGGAGAGATCAGGTTTATTATTTTGAAGAGATTTACTTGGTAATCATGTTTCCATGTTTGAGTTCATAAATCCCAGAGTCTGCTTCAACTCCCGCAGTGAAAGCTGCGTCTCAATCTGACGCCCGTGTTTGCATCTCTCTGACAGAGTTTGAAGCCAAAGCCCCTCCTCCGCCTCTCCACCTGCTTTTCCTCTCTACCTGTTCACCTGTTCACATCCTCTGCAGCTGAGATTTGTTTCCCCCGCGCTCCTCAGTGTATTATACACAGAGAGCGCAAAATACGGTAGTCTGGTCGCTCCAGCGCAGCACAAGGATGAAAGAGCCAGACGCAGGTTATAGCGGGGATAGAGCGGGTTAAGCAAATGAATGGAAGAAGGCGCTCCGCTGAAGAAATATTCAATAGTGTACACATTTTATTATTATTCTGAACTATCTTTTATTTAGAAAAATCTTTTATTTTATCAGTCCAGTATGGAAAAAAAAACATCAACAAAAGCTGTGTTGGGCGGTTTTTGGCTGGGTCTGGCCAAACACAGATGACTTTTCGGCTGGAAAACTGTGACTATCTGGCAACACTGGCGCGAACTCTCAGTCTGTCATCAGTCTCTGCCCCACGGCACGTCAAGTTCCCGTCAGAAGATCGGAGTGTTTATTGAAGCCGCCCCGCGTGCCACTCCCTGCTATCAGCTCTGCAGTTCTCGCCCGATAAATACGAGCTCATTACGAAGCTGTTTTTTACGTGGCTCGCGCTTCATACGGAGCCATCAGCGCCTTTGAAATGCCATGAAAAATGAAAAAACTAAAATAAAATTTAATTATTATAAAATACTCATTATTTTCCAAAGTCACAGGGAGCCACAACAGATGGATGAAAGAGCCACATGTGGCTCCGGAGCCATGGGTTGCCGACCCCTGTTCTAAACTGAAATCACTGACATTAAACAGCCTGAACATTCATGGAGCTGAACTGGACACAGAAAAACCTCCCTGTTGTGTTTCCACCCACCAATGAGGAGCAGTTTGATGAAGATGAAGCTGCACTGGAGGAAGAATCAGTCCAGAAAAAATGGAGAACAATTCTGACACCATGCAGTTTTTCACTGATGTGTTCAGGTTTGAATCTTTTCTGTCTGCAGATCCATGAGCAGGACCCTGTCTTTGGGTTTTAGCTTGAAATGTAGTTTTGGAAATAGAATCTGTCTGAATGTCTGGAATTGGAGACATGGAGACATCAAAGAGGTTTAGATGGATTTTGGGTTTGACAGAGAAATCTGCTGAAAAGAACTGAACTACAAACTTAGAACCACAGACGACAAAACAGATTGTACTTTTTTATCTGCTAACAATTTTCTCTTTGATCTGTTAAGGTTTCCTGTTTGTCGTTAGCTGGAGGGACTAACTAAGAACATGTGATTTGAAGAATGTTGTCGGCTGCACTGACCAACAATATCTTCTGTCTTTTCAACTGGAAGGGACAGAAGAGACTCTTCCAGGACACGCTGTTGATGGACTGCATGTTTGGAGAGCTTGAAGCTCAAGATAGAACCGTTGTTGAAGTGAACATACCGATAGTGTGGAGATGAATATCAGAGTCACACTGACCTGCTGACATGTGAGAGCTGTCCACACTTTGGACATGACTTCTGTCCCTCCTCTTCCTCTGATCTCTGTTCTGTGGGTCTGTCTCTTCATCTGTAGTGAATGTTGATTCTTCATGTTGGTTTCCTTCTTCATCCTGACTATCAGTTACATTAAAGCTCTGCTGATTGTTTAGATCTGCTTCACTGTTCTCATCTTCCGCATAAGTAGGAATCTCCATCAAGGTATCAGTCTCCTGCTTCAGATCAAGCTGATCTTCATCCTCACTGATGCAAAAATCCCCTGGTTCTTCTTTAATCTGTGGAGGTTCTGGTTCCTCCAGTTCCTCTTTAATCTGTGGAGGTTCTGGTTCCTCCTGTTCCACACTGAAGTTCCTCTGCTGGTTGCAGAGATCTTCCTCTTTAGTCATCCAATGCTGGGGGAGGACTGCAGGGACACAAACATAACAAGAAGCCTTTTACAAGTTTCCAGGGGCCTCATTTGTAAACGTTGCGTACGCACAAAAGAAGGCGTACGCCACCCTCTATGCAATAATTGAAATTTATAAAAAGCAAACTTGACGGGAAAATGTGCGGCCCTTTACGCAAGCTCTGACCCAGGCGTACGCACAAAAACGGGTGAAATGAGAAACGGCGACACCGTCGGCAGATGGAAGAAACACGTGAAAGTGAAAATGACAATACTGCCTCTCATAAATAACATGAAGACTTCACAAAGCAAGTCTTACAATAAACAGCCTACACGAACACCTGTTTGATCGATCAGCAGTGAAACAAACAAAGCAATCAAACGAAAATTACAACAGAAATTCAAATGAACACTTATTTGCAAAAAGAATAGTGAAATATGTTCTGCAATATTGGCATGTTGTGCAATTCATCTTCATAAATAATAGTTAACAGAACGAAATAATGTACAAAACTGATATTCTCGTTAATGTGCCCGTTTGGCAGAGCAAATATAGGTGCAATTAGACAGACAGACAGACAGACGGACATATTAATTATCCACTAGGGAAAGTTGTTTTCATAGTAAAACATTTCTTCATAAGCTATGGAATTATGGTATTCATGCATATGCCTTTAGTTTGTTTTATTTTTGATAAAACAATGTATGGCGTATGTCTCAACCATTCAGAAAGCAACAAGAAATTACATTTGCGCTGAACAATTTCCCATTTCCACGTCGATTATTACCGACATCTGTAGCTTGTCAGATGTAATTAAATGGATGGAAATAAAATGCCCCATCACAATGTGTAATGACGCACATGGCTGATCTTCCGCTCTTAGAAAGATGTGGCAAATGGAAGAATTCGGAGTGAACGCATCTTTAGACAGCAAGAAGACTTGCTGGCAAATGAGGACGAGTGGCTTATGAGCCGGTTCCCACTTCCTCGAGCCGTCCTCTTGGACCTCTGTAGGCTTTTGGGGGTGTGTCACCCGGTGCATCTGGCGAGTCATTGTCTCCCCCCGTCTTAGTCACCACTCCACTTAAAAGGGATTCCCCAATTATTGCCGCCAGTCTCTCATCAAGAGGGGTCAGCTCCGGTGTCCCCACCTTCACCCCCCCACCCGTGGCAGACACTCTGGCGATGGAGCACTAGACGTTTTTTGCCTCGAGTCTGATGTCCGACCATTTCTTTTTTATTTCGGCCACAGTCTGAGGTTGTGAGGCTACAGCATTTACAGCGTCTGCCACGTGCCTTTTTGGCATTAGTAATGCCCACACTGTGCCCTCCATACAACATTTTTCTCCTCTTTTCCACCTCGCCAACGATAACTTCTACTTCACATTGAGTGAAGTTACGTTTTTTTTATTTCCTCTCGGTGTTTGCCATGGTTTCGCAATCAATGAATATTAACTTGTGGGCGTTTCACGGACTATTTATGGGCAACTATGGGCGTGTCATGAAGCCGCAAAAGCTGCGCTGCATTTAGAATTGGTTGTGATTTATTAAGGGAAAGATGCGTAGGATGTGCGTGCGCACGGTTTTATAACTCTGAATATGTCTGTGCGTACGCACGTCCTATGTTTCATCCGTACGCCACATCAACGCAAATCCTACGCAAAGTTTTCTAAATGAGGCCCCTGGACTTTGGTTTCTTTTCAAGCATCAATAAACTCTGTGATCATTGGAGAAAATGTCTGAGGAGTCTGGAGGACCAGAAGAGACTAATTGAAATAAATATATATGCAGAGGTGAGTAGTAACGCATTACATTTACTTAAGTAACTTTTTGTTGAATTGTTTTTGTGAGAGTAAGACAAGGCAATTTTATTTGTATAGCAAAATTCATACACAAAGTAAAACAGGAAAATTATTGGTTTATATATATATCGCCCTGGGAGTAAGTTAGTAGAACCACGAATGATGACAGACAGGTCACCAAAAAGAAAAGCATGAAGCTCAATGGCTTCTCTGTTTCTGTGATGAAGGTCATATACCTATGTGGTGGAGCTGCAGCTGTGGTTTCCAGATGACATCCAGCAGTCTGCGCTGACGACAGAGCTCCTGCTCGTACTGGACGATGGTTCCTTCACAGAGTCTGCAGATTTCTTCAGCAGCAGCAGCTAGTCGCTCGCTGATCAACTCTCTCAGAGACTGAAGGGAAGACATGGTTCCTGCTCCGATCTTCAGCTCCAACTCCCACAAACACCGCCGTCCTCTTCACTGCAGCTCCGATCGATCATCTGCTAGTCTCACAATCACAGCAATCCACGTTGTCTTTCCGTTCAACACTTCTTCACTCATTTACGACACTTTGGAAAATGCTGAGAGTTCCCACACGAACCACTTATCGTCCTTTCTGTCCAAAAACCTCACAAACGTCCCAACAAAACACCACCGTCCCCTCAACACAAGCTAACGCTGCTAGCCTGCTAACAAGCTAACGCTGCTAGCGCCTCGTGCTGTACTTCTTCTTTGTTTGGCTAACAGCGTCATCGTGCTTTAGCGCCACCAGCTGGTCTGGAGTGTTTTCTGTCGCTCATGTTATGATGTTGAAGCTCAGAGCATCCGGCGCTTTGATCTTCTGCACATTCAAGTGTGGAACAGATGCAGAGAAAAGCTCCAAAGTTCTCAGAGGAACATTGATTCAGCAGATCTTTAGTTTCTGGAGACGACTTCAATGGAAGAATGAAAACCACATGGATTCAAACTGAAACTCTGTCAGAGTCAATAAAGTTTTTTCAAAGATGAAGTTTTTGAAGGACAAAGCTCTCCTTCACTGTCAACACACACAGATGATCAGAACAGTTCCACATGTGTCTGCATGTTCTGGGAAGTTCTCCTGTTCCTGGGTTCCTCTGATCACGGGTCCAGCAGCGTGTTTCAGGAACACGGATGATCCAGAACATGGGATCAGACTGAAGTCAGCAGCTTTCAGCTCCTTTTGGGCTTCAAGCCCAGAGAGAAGACAGAAATGTGAGGAAGGCAGAGAACATGAAGGGTTCCTGACAGGAAAGAGAAGTTGGAGCCAGAAAGACTAGAACCGGATCAGGACCAACTCTGGACAGTCCTTTTAGTGGTGGAGCACAGACAGAAGCAGCATCATGTTTGTCACAGAGACGTGAGCTTTGAGGAGCCACTCTGCAGCTTGACCCTCTCAGATGTCAGCAGCTGTTTGTGTCCTCAGATCCAGTCAGACACCAACATGTTCCTCAGAGAACAGCATGTCAGCACACACTGCACACGCTTGGATCCATGCAGACGTGTTGGAAGCCAGAGCTTCAGGCCGGCCTTCAGTGGATCTGTCCGTTCATGCTGAATGGGAGCAGAAGAACGTCTGTTTCAGCTCTGCTGCTTCAGCTCCACTCAAACTGCTGGGAACTCCAAACTCTCTCAGAGGAGAAAAACAGCAGAAAGCTTTCTGCAGCTGCTCTCACAGTGGATCTTCCTCTGTCTTCTTCAGCAGCAGATGATGAAGAGTCACTTTCTTCAGGTTCCTCTCAGTCCTGACCTTCATTCCTGATGGACCAAAGCAGACTGACAGCAGCTCTTTAGCTCCACAAAGAAAACTCTGCAGTTTCCCAAAAACCTTCTGAAGCAGAAAAACCAGGAGACTTCCTGTCTGTCTGTCTGTCTGTCTGTCAGTGTTGGAGTCTTCCTCCATCTTCCAATGATGAAGGTTTCTGCTTTGGAACATTCCAGAAAGCCTTTTGAAAGCCTCCTGATGATGCTGGAGGACAGGGAGGAGCGCAGGAGGATGCAGGAGCTCCCAGAGGAGGAGAGGCAGGAGGAGCAGAGGGAGCGGCTGCTGGAGCAGAAGCAGCTGCAGACGCACTTTTGGCTCTGGGCTTCAAACTTTGATCAGGAGGAAGAGGAGGAGCTAAAGAGGAGCAGGAATGCTGGGAGTGGGACTGGAATTCAGACTGAATCCAACATTTAGGGACAAAAATGGCGTCTTCCAGAAATAAATCAGTCTTTATTGTCATTGTAGATGGTGATACAATGAAATTGCAGCAGCCTTGAAGTGATGAAGTTAAATAAAATAAAATAGAATAACTGTATTTACATCTCTAACAAAAAATGAACAATATGTACAGAAACTGTTAAATATTAAATATGTATGGACAAAATAGAATGGAATGAGTGGAGTTGCTGTGAGCGCAGCATAGTAGATATTGTGTTATTGCACAGAAGTCAAGATATTGCACACATGTGTAGTCAGAGATTTAGCATTTGTAAAAAGTCAGAGTGGGTGTGGTTGGTGGAAGTGTGTGTATTCCGTATGGTGACTTCCTGTGGAAAAAAGCTGTTCCTTAGTCTGTTTGTCCTGGTTCTGATGGACCTGTACCTCCTTCCAGAGGGCAGCAGTTCAAACAGAGAGAAAGCAGGATGGGTGGAGTCAGTGATGATGTCAGTCACTCTGCTGAGGCAGCATGACTGGTAGATGTCCTTCAGTGAGGGGAGGGGGCAGCTGATGATCCTCTTCTGTCTTTACCACTCTCTGGAGGCTCTGCCGTTCTGCTTCAGTGCAGTGGGAGAACCACACTGTGATGCAGGAGGACAGGATGCTCTCAATGGTTGAGCGGTAGAAGGTTACCAGCAGCTCCTGGTTCACATTGTTCTTCCTGAGTCTTCTCAGGAAGTTCAGGCGCTGCTGAGCCTTCCTGATGGTGTTGTTAGACCCTGTGAGGTCAGCAGAGATGGTGGTGCCCAGGAGGGTGAAGCTGTGGACCCTCTCCACACAGTTTCCATCGATGTAGAGTGGGGGTGGATCTGCTCTGTTCTTCCTGAAGTCCAGGATGATCTCCTTGGTCTTGGTGGTGTTCAGGATGAGGTTGTTAGCCTGACACCACCTGGACAGTTTCAGGACTTTGTCTCTGTGGGCCGTCTCGTCGTCCTCAGAGATCAGCCCCACCACAGTAGTGTCGTCTGCAAACTTCACTATGGTGAACTTCCACAACTCAGAAGCTCTGAGCTCCGTCTGAGTCTGCAGAGATGCTGAGCTCCTCAGCTGCTGCAGCTCCCACAGTCACATGAAGGTCTGCAGCTGCAGCAGGAAGTCCAGATGTTTGCAGCTGCTGCAGCTCCCACAGTCACATGAAGGTCTGCAGCTGCAGCAGGAAGTCCAGATGTTTGCAGCTGCTGCAGCTCCCACAGTCACATGAAGGTCTGCAGCTGCAGCAGTCTGTTGCTGTTTTCCAGTCAGTGTTCTTCATAGATTCTAAAATAGATTTATTTCTTTGAAGCGTTTTTCCTGAAATTTGAAAAGTTTGAACATTTTCTGCCAGAATTGATCCAAATTGTTTTGATTTGGTTGTTTTGTCTTTTCTACATTTGACCAAACCCAAAGTGGGAGGAGTCATCTTTCTGCAGTTCCTCTGAATCATGGACAGAAGTTGTAGATGTTCCACTAGAACAGTGTTTTCTTCTTCTGTGGATGTTCTAGTGTTCTGAGCACATTGGTAAAATCTGCTGCATTATCTGTCAGCTTCCATTTTCAGCATTTGGATCCTCAAAGTTCAGGAAGAAACCGGAATCCAAACTGCTTCCAGTTTCCATGTTTGGGATCTTCTGGACCTGTTGAAGGACACAGATTCTTTCCACATAATGAAGCTGTTCTTCTGAAGCCAAACGGCCCACAGTTCTATGCTGATGATGCTCTTCTTCACCAACAGCCTCTCAGATCACAGATGCTGCAGTTTGCTTGGTCTGCTGGAAAGCAGCAGCGCTGCCACGCCCACCTGAAAGAGCCTCAGAGCTTCTCCAGCTGATGTCTTCAACACTGGGACTCCATCCCTTCTTCCATTCATCTTTCTGTCCGTTTGCTTTGAGGCCCAGATCCTCACCTGCTGCTGGCTTTGGTTCAGCAGCTGCTGACTGGAACGCTGAAGCTCAGAGCGTCCGGCGCTTTGATCTTCTGCACATTCAAGTGTGGAACAGATGCAGAGAAAAGCTCCAAAGTTCTCAGAGGAGCATTGATTCAGCAGATCTTTAGTTTCTGGAGACGACTTCAATGGAAGAATGAAAACCACATGGATTCAAACTGAAACTCTGTCAGAGTCAATAAAGTTTTTTCAAAGATGAAGTTCTTGAAGGACAAAGCTCTCCTTCACTGTCAACACACACAGATGACCAGAACAGTTCCACATGTGTGTGCATGTTCTGGGAAGTTCTCCGGTTCCTCTGATCACGGGTCCAGCAGCGTGTTTCAGGAACACGGATGATCCAGAACATGGGATCAGACTGAAGTCAGCAGCTTTCAGCTCCTTTTGGGCTTCAAGCCCAGAGAGAAGACAGAAATGTGAGGAAGGCAGAGAACATGAAGGGTTCCTGACAGGAAAGAGAAGTTGGAGCCAGAAAGACTAGAACCGGATCAGGACCAACTCTGGACAGTCCTTTTAGTGGTGGAGCACAGACAGAAGCAGCATCATGTTTGTCACAGAGACGTGAGCTTTGAGGAGCCACTCTGCAGCTTGACCCTCTCAGATGTCAGCAGCTGTTTGTGTCCTCAGATCCAGTCAGACACCAACATGTTCCTCAGAGAACAGCATGTCAGCACACACTGCACACGCTTGGATCCATGCAGACGTGTTGGAAGCCAGAGCTTCAGGCCGGCCTTCAGTGGATCTGTCCGTTCATGCTGAATGGGAGCAGAAGAACGTCTGTTTCAGCTCTGCTGCTTCAGCTCCACTCAAACTGCTGGGAACTCCAAACTCTCTCAGAGGAGAAAAACAGCAGAAAGCTTTCTGCAGCTGCTCTCACAGTGGATCTTCCTCTGTCTTCTTCAGCAGCAGATGATGAAGAGTCACTTTCTTCAGGTTCCTCTCAGTCCTGACCTTCATTCCTGATGGACCAAAGCAGACTGACAGCAGCTCTTTAGCTCCACAAAGAAAACTCTGCAGTTTCCCAAAAACCTTCTGAAGCAGAAAAACCAGGAGACTTCCTGTCTGTCTGTCTGTCTGTCAGTGTTGGAGTCTTCCTCCATCTTCAAATGATGAAGGTTTCTGCTTTGGAACATTCCAGAAAGCCTTTTGAAAGCCTCCTGATGATGCTGGAGGACAGGGAGGAGCGCAGGAGGATGCAGGAGCTCCCAGAGGAGGAGAGGCAGGAGGAGCAGAGGGAGCGGCTGCTGGAGCAGAAGCAGCTGCAGACGCACTTTTGGCTCTGGGCTTCAAACTTTGATCAGGAGGAAGAGGAGGAGCTAAAGAGGAGCAGGAATGCTGGGAGTGGGACTGGAATTCAGACTGAATCCAACATTTAGGGACAAAAATGGAGTCTTCCAGAAATAAATCAGAATCTTTATTGTCATTGTAGATGGTGATACAATGAAATTGCAGCAGCCTTGAAGTGATGAAGTTAAATAAAATAAAATAGAATAACTGTATTTACATCTCTAACAAAAAATGAACAATATGTACAGAAACTGTTGAATATTAAATATGTATGGACAAAATAGAATGGAATGAGTCGAGTTGCTGTGAGCGCAGCATAGTAGATATTGTGTTATTGCACAGAAGTCAAGATATTGCACACATGTGTAGTCAGAGATTTAGCATTTGTAAAAAGTCAGAGTGGGTGTAGTTGGTGGAGGTGTGTGTATTCCGTATGGTGATTTCCTGTGGAAAAAAGCTGTTCCTTAGTCTGTTTGTCCTGGTTGTGATGGACCTGTACCTCCTTCCAGAGGGCAGCAGTTCAAACAGAGAGAAAGCAGGATGGGTGGAGTCAGTGATGATGTCAGTCACTCTGCTGAGGCAGCATGACTGGTAGATGTCCTTCAGTGAGGGGAGGGGGCAGCCGATGATCCTCTTCTGTCTTTACCACTCTCTGGAGGCTCTGCCATTCTGCTTCAGTGCAGTGGGAGAACCACACTGTGATGCAGGAGGACAGGATGCTCTCAATGGTTGAGCGGTAGAAGGTTACCAGCAGCTCCTGGTTCACATTGTTCTTCCTGAGTCTTCTCAGGAAGTGCAGACACTGCTGAGCCTTCCTGATGGTGTTGTTAGACCCTGTGAGGTCAGCAGAGATGGTGGTGCCCAGGAGGGTGAAGCTGTGGACCCTCTCCACACAGTTTCCATTGATGTAGAGTGGGGGTGGATCTGCTCTGTTCTTCCTGAAGTCCAGGATGATCTCCTTGGTCTTGGTGGTGTTCAGGATGAGGTTGTTAGCCTGACACCACCTGGACAGTTTCAGGACTTTGTCTCTGTGGGCCGTCTCGTTGTCCCCAGAGATCAGCCCCACCTCAGTAGTGTCGTCTGCAAACTTCACTATGGTGATGCTGGTGTGGGCTGGTCTGCAGTCTGCTGTGTCCAGCATGTCCGTCACTGAGGAGTGACGTCACTGAACACCGTCACTGCCTGGAGCTCTTTCTGGGTCCTAGTGCCCTAAAGGTTACAGCTCCTGGTTCCACAAGAAAAAAGTCCATTCTAGAGGCCACTCTGACATCATCATCATCAAAGACAGCGTTACCTGGGGTGGGGGTCGGGGCTTCCGGTGCCTGGCGGGGGCGGTGGGGGGCTCCGTTGGTCGGGGGGTCGGGTCCGGTGCCTGGGTGGGGCGGGCTGGGGCGTTGCTTGGTCCTCTGGGCTTCGGTGTGGGGGTGCGTGGTGGGGGGGTGGGGTGGTGGTCTGGCTTGGCTTGGGGGGGTGGTCCCTTTGCCTGTGCTGGGGGGGGTTGGCGGGGGGCCCTGCTCGGGTGGGGGGGGCCCAGCGGCGCCGGATGGGCTGCCCATCTGCACCTGGGGCTGGGATCGGCCCTTCCCTGGCTCTGGGACGGGACGGGACAACCCTCTCGGGGCCCCCGGTCGCTCTGGGTGTCACCCGCTTCGGCTACGGGGTCTGGGGTGGGGTGGGGTGGGGGGCTTGTCGGCCCTGTCCTGTGGGGGGGCGTTCTGGGGGGGAGGGGGGGCCCATTATTAGTACGGGTCGGGGGGGCTAGCGGGTCGGGGTCTCCGCTGAGGCAATCAGTGGTTGCCTGGGCCGGTTGGCCTCCTCGGTCCCGTCGAGGCCTGACCAGAGCTCCTCTAGGGCCGGCGTCTGGGGGTGGGGGCCTGGGCTTGCTCCGGGGGGGGGCGACGCTTTCTGGCTCCTCTCTCTCTGTGTGGGGTGGGTGGTGCCGGGCCTGGGGTGTCGGCGCCTCCGGGGGTGGGCCCCTGGGCTGGGTGGCCCTGGCCCCTTTGCTGGGGGTGGGCTGGGGGACGGCTGTTTGACCACCGGGGGACAGTCTACCAGCCGTCCCCAACTTACCCCCTTCCTTATATAACCTCATATTAGGGTGAGGGGGTGGGGGGTTTAGCCTGCGATGCGCCTTGGGGGGGGGCTACTTGGGAGTGGCCCCCCTCCTATGGTTGCCGTATGGAGTGGGCCCCCCCTCTTTCGGTTTTATTTGCACCTTAGACACGTAGGGTCCTTGGTAGGGGGGGTGCTTGGACATCACTGCCAGAAAGCAGCAGATGTCCTCCTGGCACCCTACCCGCCAATTTTAACCGCACCTTAGACATTTAGGGCCCCTTGGTGTGGAGGGTGAGGGGACATCACTGTGAGTAATCAGGAGATGTCCCCTTAGTGCCCTACTCGCCAATTTTAACTGCACCCCCCTTAGTACACACACCCCTCCCCCTTCAATATATACATTCAAACATAAACACACACACATGCACACAAACACCCTCTCAAACACCCATACACGCACACACATTTTACAAGGAAGGTGGGACCTGGGTCCATCTGTCCCCTACCCCGTCCCTGGTGGGGGGTGCGGGCCCCTTGGCGATGGCGGCCGTGTCCCTTGGGTGCCGGCTCCCTGGGCCCGGCGGTGCTCTCTCCGCACGGTGGGGGGGTTCATATTACACCTGAGCCGGGGGTGTTCGTGTCCCTGGGGGGTGGGTCCTGGTCCTTGCCCCTGGGCGCTGGGCCCCGCCAAACTTCCAACATGGCCGAGCCTGGTCGGGCCATATTTATAACATCCCTTATGGGCCGCCCTTTTTTCCCCGGGGTTCCCCCCTCCTGGGCGGGGGCGGCGGGCCCCTGCCTTGCTCCTACCTGGACCAACCGTGGGCCGGGTGGGTGGCTGCCTGGAGTGCGGAGCGGGTCTCCCTTGGGGGGTCCTGGCTCGTACCTGGGGTCGGGGCGGGGGGATGCCCGGAACTCCTGGGTGGTGGTGGGGTGCTCGTCTGGGGCTGTGGGCGTCCCTCTCCGGTGGGGCCCTGCGTTGGGCTCTTCCGGCGCGGCGGGGGGCTGCTTTCCTGGCTGGGCTGGGGCGGCGCTCTCTTTCCCTCTGCGCCTCCCTGCTCTCTGGCTCTGGGGGCCTCGCGGCGGTCCTGCTGGCCCTGGCCTGGGTGGCGGTCTTGGTCGCCCGGGGGGCGGTTGTTCCCTGCCTGTTCCCGTGTGGCGCTGGGGGAATTCCGACTGCCGCTGCTGCTGCGGCGGGGGTATGGGTGTGGGGGTGGCTGGGCGCTCCTCCTCCTTCTTTTCACATTCCACCATCCATTTTTGAAGAACATAAACACTCACCTGAGCACAGGTGTTAGCTCACCTTTGCACTAATAGTTTGCATGATTGAATGAATGAAAGATTTCACACTAGTTGGTTTAAAGGCATAAGTATGCGTTCGTGAACACTATCTGTTTTGTGTGCATGTTGACATGTGGACATTTCTGCGGCTAGCAGGTGTGTTGATAATATTTGAGTGTGTGTGAACAGGCCCCGCCCTTTTTGTACTACATTTGAACCGTACCGTAACGATAAACAACCAGTAAACCTGCCTGCTCTATGCTGCTTCATGGTCTTACCCCCCTTCCCCTCCTATTATCACCCTCCTACCCCCCCCTCTCTCTAACGTCCCTCTCTCTTGTTCCCCTCTTTCCTTTTCCGTCCGGTCCAACACCAAAGATTTTCAAACATGATTGAAATTAATAAAGTTTGGCCTCAATTACAAAAGGGGTTTATTCAGACATACCTTTGGTTTGTCTGAAGATGAATAACCCCTCTTGTTAGAATAAAATATGTCCAACACAAGAGGCCCTCAGCTCTCATCTGTTTGCCTAGCTGTTGGACAGGACAAGTTAAAAAAAAAAAAAAAAAAGACAGCGTTACCTAGCAACCATACCAAGACCATAGCAGCTATAGAGGGAAACACAACAAACCATCAACGGCGGTTAAAGCAGTCAGACGTTTGTTCTGCAGCTCAGCAAAAATCTCTGCTTTAGGTTTTGGGGAGAAAAACAAAGGAAAACACACGGAGAAGGATTCTGCAAAGGAAATCCCAAGTTCTATTGGTAAGTCAGCGTCCTGGAAACATGCTTTGTTGGTTCTGAAGTGGCATGAATGCAGACTTAGATTGGTTTGTTTCCTTGGATTCTTCAGATGGATTCAAGCTGTAAATGTTGTCAGCATAAAGCAAGTTTGGACTAAACTAAAGCAGAAAGTGGCTTTGAAGATGGTCAGGAGAAATGAGGGCTTTTTTCAGGAATTCTTGGAAGAGGAGGACTTCTCCAAACAACCAGAATCTAGGAGGAGGTTTTTTCAGCATTGAGATCAGGATTTAGCATGAGCTTCAATCCCATTTTTGTTCAATCCAAATGTTTACCGTCATATTCAGGAGTTCAACTCTGAAAGCCACCATGACATCATAGACATTAAAGACCCTGTTACCTAGCAACCAAACACAACAAACTGAAGAAAAGTTAGAAACTGCCTTTAACTTTTATTACACTAATGGTTTAAACTTAATTCACTGAGCATGTATTGTCATCTCAAAATTATATTACATTTGAAGAAAGCACAGACAAACTATTGTTCTAACAGTTTATTCTCATCCTCCCTTTTTCTGTGCATGTGTGATCTGCTGAGCAGGCCTCAGACTTATCTTCACTTTAGCCTTGGAGCTTCTCTCCACCAGTAACCTGTGGGTGTGTTTTTCACACGAGGTCCATCAGACGATCTTCTGAATATGCAAATGCAGGGTTTTTATACCAACCCCATCCCTGAGCTCTTTGGTTCGGACTTTGAATGCACCATGTTCATCTGTCTGTCCCCTTCGTGTTTGTGCGAAGTAAAACCTCCACAAAAGCTAAGTTTTGTCTCTGAGTCATTATTCATTATTTCTGTGTGCAAGAAACTGACGGGGTTACAAACTAAAATTTAATACAGTCCTTTCTAGAGAATCCAGTTTCTTCACAGGAACCCTAAATGTCTTTGCTGTGAACGCTGTCATACTTTGGAGGAATGTAAACAGTTCAACAGAAAGAAACATAAAGAAAAGGTTCAACTCTTGAGAAGCAAAGGGATTTGTTTTGGATGTCTTTGTGTGGGACACATGAGCCGTGAGTGTATCAAACGTTTGACATGTAAAATGTGTGGGCAAAACCACCCAACTGTGCTTCACATTAAACAAAAATCATCACCAAGGCCACAAGGGACCTCTAACCAACCCACTTCACCCAAAACATGTGGACATACAGGGACCGGTCAGGACCGTTGCGTATTATCCATTCTCCCTGTGAAGATAAGAAGTGTTAAAGGAAACCACACAGTTAAAACATATGCATTTCTGGATCCAGGAAGTTCTGCAACATTTTGTTCAGAACATCTAATGGAACAGTTGAGAGTTACAGGAAGAAAAACAAACTTTCTTTTAAGCACAATGGGACAGAAAACGGTGGTCACAGCCTATTCATTGACTGGTTTACAAGTTTCTGGGTTGAACAGCGACAAATTCCATGTTCTTCCAGAAGTTCTCACCCAAAGGGAAATGCCAGTAACTGTTGACAGCATGGTTACACCTGAAGAACTGGCAAAATGGCCTTATTTGTCCAAAGTTGAATTCCCACATCTATCGGCAGACGTCGGCTTGTTGATTGGAACCAACGCCCCCAAGGTATTAGAACCATGGGAGGTTATAAATAGTTGCGGAAATGGTCCGTATGCTATTAAGACGGTGCTGGGATGGGTGGTTAATGGCCCACTGACTGGTAACAGTGGTGCTTCAAAGGGGAAGTTACCCATGGCTTTTGTAAACAAAATCTCTGTATGCAAACTTGAAGAAATGTTGGTCAAACAATGTAATCAAGATTTTAATGAAAGAAACTTGAAAGAAAATGGAATGTCCAGAGAAGATCTCAAGTTTATGGAAATCATGGAGCACTCAGCAATTCTTCATGAAGGAATTTATTGTTTGAAATTGCCCTTTAAAACCAACGAAGTTTTTCTGCCTAATAACATTGCAGTGGCAAAACAAAGAATTCAAGGGCTAAAGAAGCGATTTCTAAACAATAAAAGGTTACACCAGGAGTACACAGAGTATATGAAAATGTTAATCAGTCAGAGCTACGCAGAACAAGTACCAGAGCAACAACTGTGTGCCACAAAGGGAAAGGTGTGGTATATCCCCCACCATGGAGTTCACCATCCAAGAAAAGGATCCCTTCGTGTGTTGTTCGATTGTGGAGCCACATTTCAAGGTGTATCTCTAAATGATGAACTGTTGCCTGGCCCAAATCTCACCAGTTCATTACTGGGAGTCCTGCTTCGTTTTAGAAAAGAACCAGTCGCATTTGTTGGCGACATACAATCCATGTTCCATCAAGTCAAAGTTGCGGAAGAAGATTGAGATTTTCTACGCTTTCTATGGTGGCTGGATGGGAACATCACGCAGGACCTCAAGGAGTATCGGATGACCGTACATTTGTTTGGAGCTGTGTCATCTTCTAGCTGTGCGAGCTATGCCTTGAGGAAAACTGCTGATGATAACAAGTCTGAAAGTTCAGAAGAGGTGTTCAATCAATCAAGCAAAATTTCTATGTGGATGACTATTTGAAGAGTTCTTCTACAGAAAGAGAAGCCATCAAAATGATAAAGGATCTCACTGCTCTGTGTCAGAAAGGAGGGTTCACACTGGAGAAATGGATCAGCAACAGTCGTGTTGTATTGCAGTCTCTCACAGCCAATCAGAGAGCCACTTACCTAAAGGAGTTAAATCTGGATAGAGATAAACTACCAGTGGAAAGGGTTCTGGGTTTATAATAGTGCGTGTAGACTGACTCATTTAGGTTCAAGATGGAGGTAAAGCAACAGTCTTTCACCAGACGTGGCATGCTGTCCATCACAAGCTCGGTATACGACCCATTGGGTTTCCTGGCTCCCATCACCATACTTGCTAAAATGATGCAACAAGAGCTCTGTCGCAGAGGTTGTGGATGGGATGATGAACTACCAAAGGACATCCTGCCTCAATGGAAATCATGGTTGGAAGACTTCGATCAGCTAACTGCATTCAGTGTGAAAAGGTGTTTTAAGCATGCTCAGCTACATCATTTTGCTGATGCCAGCGAAAAGGGATATGGAACTGTGACATACATCCGTATGTTGAATCATAAAAACGATGTTCAGGTTGCTTTTCTTCTCGGCAAAGCTAGAGTGACTCCACTGAAGGCTGTAACAATTCCCAGACTGGAGCTAACGGCAGCCGTTCTTGCTGCCAGAGTGGACTCAGTTTTGAAATCAGAGTTGGATTTTCTGGTAGAGGAATCAGTCTTTTGGACTGACAGCACGTCAGTGATAAAATACCTGAACAATGAGGACAAACGGTTTCAAACATTTGTGGCTAACAGAATTTCCACAATCAGAGAAACAACTGAACCCTCTCAATGGAAGCACCTCAGCTCTAAAGATAATCCAGCAGATGATGCATCAAGAGGAATGAAAGTCTCAAATTTCCTGAACAGCAGCAGGTGGCTGGAGGGTTCAGTATTTCTTTGGAGGCAGGAAGAGGATTGGCCTAAAACTGTGCTGGATGACTCAATGGATCCTGAAGATCAAGAAGTGAGACAAGAGGTGATTGTAAACCTTATCACGACTTCTGACATCTCTAGTCCAACTGACCAGCTCATTACATACTTTTCGGATTGGAGAAGACTAAAAACAGTAGTTGCCTGGGTTCTAAGACTGAAGGCAGTTTTGATGGATCGGTGCCAATTAAAGAAGCAGCTGAAGGCTACCGTGGATAAAGGCAGTCAGGAAAGCTCAAGAGGAACTGATGGGAAAGAAGTTGCATCATCAACATCAAAGTGCAGAACTCTGACACTGGATGAATTGTCTGCTGCAGAAGACGCCATAATCCGTTACTGTCAGAAACAGAAATTCGGACCAGAGATTACTTCTTTGTCATGTGGAAAAGATACAGTGAGCCGCCAAAGTTCTATATATCGATTGGACCCAGTTCTGGAAGACGGGCTTTTGAGACTTGGAGGAAGACTGAGCAGAGGAGCAATGCCAGAGGAAGCAAAGCACCCTCTGATTCTTTCTAAAGACCAGCATATTTCCAAGCTCATTCTCAAGCACACTCATCAGAACTTGGGTCATAGTGGACGAGCTCACACACTATCCAAAGTGAGAAGAAAATTTTGGATTACAAATGCCAACACCGCCATCAGGACTATCATTAGTGATTGCAGCTTTTGTAGACGCTATAATGGAAGAGCTGTGGAACAAAAAATGGCAGACCTGCCAAGAATGAGACTCCTTCCTGATCTACCACCATTTACAAACGCAGGGGTAGATTACTTTGGACCGGTGGAAGTAAGAAGAGGAAGGTCAACATGCAAACGTTATGGGGTCATATTCACCTGTATGGCAAGCAGGGCAGTACATCTGGAAGTAGCAGTCTCATTGGATACAAACGCGTGCATCAATGCCATACATCGTTTCATCAGCAGAAGAGGACAGGTTGAACATCTGACTTCAGATAATGGAACCAACTTCATCGGAGCAAATAGAGAACAAAAAGAGGCTCTCAAAGGGTTGAATCAGGATAGGATTCAAAGATCCATGGCTCAAGTTGGGATCCATTGGAATTTTTACCCACCAGCAGCTTCACACCATGGGTGGGGTGTGGGAAAGCATGATTCGCCTGGTGAGGAGAGTTCTCACTTCTGTTCTACATCAACAAAGGCTGGATGACGATGGACTTCATACAGTGTTCTGTGAAGTAGAGGCCATTCTGAATGACCGTCCTATTACTAAGCTCTCGGATGATGTAAACGATCTGGAACCTCTCACTCCAAACCACATTCTTCTCTTGAAAGGAAAACCAGCTTTGTCACCAGGCTTGTTTGAAAAACATGATCTGTACATCAAGAGGCGTTGGTACAGTACATTGCAGACCTATTCTGAAAGAGATGGACACAAGAGTACTTACCGTTGCTTCAAGAAAGACAAAAGTAGAACGAAAGAAAAAGGAGTTTAACTCCAGGAGATATCGTAGTGATCATGGACTTTTCAACTCCACGTGGATCATGGCCTCTTGGAAAAGTTCTAGAAGTTTTTCCCGACAAACGAGGACTAGTGCGCTCTGTGAAATTGCAGACTAAGACCAATGTAATTGAAAGGCCAGTCAAAAAACTTTGTTTGGTTCATGGGGTGTAAACTGGTTGTGATGTAATTTGTTTATCATGGCACTTTATGGCTCCATTCTGCTTAAGGTATGAATTATTGTGTCAGTAGTCATCAACAATTAGGGGCCGGTGTGTAGGAGCCATGAATGTGATTGTAGTTCACCTTACTGCCAGTAGGGAGATTCTGTATGTAAAGGAAGACATCACAGTGTTTGTCAGGTGTTTTGGCCCGGAAGGGCAAAGGGTTTTGACCGCAGTACCGCACGAGTGTAAGAACGCAGGCTGGTCAATGTCACACGCAAGTATGTGTATGTAAAATGACAGAAAATAAATGTCAATGTGTCGCCATAAAAAATGAGAGTGGACATTTAATGACTGGAGCAAACACATGCGCGTCAACCTCACCCTGGGTCAAAACATTCTCAGTAGCTGAGTTGTAGGCTTAGCTCCTTCACCCACAAAGTGCTTTCCAAGCTATAACTAAGAATATCCAGCATGCATTTGGAAAAACTCATTAGCTTCTAGTGGAAAATGATGAGTCATTGGAAAAGCATTCTATGAATGCTCAGAAAACTTCCTCTAAGGTTGTGGTTGTTTGGAGAAGTCCTCCTCTTCAAAGAAGTTCTCCTGACCATCTTCAAAGCCACTTTCTGCTTTTTCAAACGCTACTGTTCAACAAAAACTTGGTTTCTGCCACAAAACCAACCTTAGACACTGAAACAGAATGAATCCAATGCAGAAATGTGTTGACACCTTTAATTCAAAGCTTCAATCAGTTTGAATCTCATGAAGAACATTTCAAAAATCCACATTTGGATCAGGTGTCTTTATCAGAGCACAACTCATGTTTCCAGGACTGTGACTCACCAATAGATCCTCATTTCCTTTACACAATCTGTTTCCATCATTTGGATTTTTCATCAAAACTTGAGTTAGAAAAGAATTGTTGCCCCAAAATGTCCAGTTTGAATAGTCTACAGTTTGTTGTGTTTGGTTGCTAGGTAACAGGGTCTTTAATGTCTATGATGTCATGGTGGCTTTCAGAGTTGAACTCCTGAATATGACGGTAAACATTTGGATTGAACAAAAATGGGATTGAAGCTCATGCTAAATCCTGATCTCAATGCTGAAAAAACCTCCTCCTAGATTCTGGTTGTTTGGAGAAGTCCTCCTCTTCCAAGAATTCCTGAAAAAAGCCCTCATTTCTCCTGACCATCTTCAAAGCCACTTTCTGCTTTAGTTTAGTCCAAACTTGCTTTATGCTGACAACATTTAAAGCTTGAATCCATCTGAAGAATCCAAGGAAACAAACCAATCTAAGTCTGCATTCATGCCACTTCAGAACCAACAAAGCATGTTTCCAGGACGCTGACTTACCAATAGAACTTGGGATTTCCTTTGCAGAATCCTTCTCCGTGTGTTTTCCTTTGTTTTTCTCCCCAAAACCTAAAGCAGAGATTTTTGCTGAGCTGCAGAACAAACGTCTGACTGCTTTAACCGCCGTTGATGGTTTGTTGTGTTTCCCTCTATAGCTGCTATGGTCTTGGTATGGTTGCTAGGTAACGCTGTCTTTGATGATGATGATGTCAGAGTGGCCTCTAGAATGGACTTTTTTCTTGTTTCATGTTGATTTCTTTGACTGTTCTGTTCATAATATCAACAGTTCTCTGTCGCCCTCTGGTGGTTCATCAGAGAAGCCAAACTTCCAAAGAAAGTGAATCAATAAACATGAGCTAATTCTTGATGCAGGTTTGAAAACACAGATGGAAAACAGCATCAATACAAATATTAGTCAATGTTTCCTTGAATGGAACAATTTCAGGATTTGTTGTCAGAAAAGTTGTGAAAATCTGTCTTGTAAAGTGTGTGGTGACAGTCCACTGTGGAAAATGACTGTCTGTGGAACATTGAGATGTGCTCAGTGATTTTGGTTTAGGACACTTTGGTTTCATTTCAAACGTTGGTTTCTCCTAAATCTACAAACTCTCTCCACAAACTGTCTCCTAACTCTCAGGGATTCCTGCTGCTGGCAAAACTCACGGCTCAAGGAACCACTTCATGAATCAGTCACGCTTTGGAATGAACTTTATTGAACAACATGTCATGGTCTGGAAGAAGCCCCAGTTCCAGCTGACAGAAGTCTGGTTCTGATCCATCAGATCTCACTAGCAACAGAACCAAACCTTCACGTGTTGCAGCAACAGTTTCCATGTTTGGGAGGATCTTCTGAAGAACAGCTCAGTTCCAGATCACATCATGATGTTTGATGTTTTCTTCATTCCAGGAAATCATCTGTGTCTCCTTTGATCTGTGCTGAGTCAGCACGTTGACTTCTTTTCAACTTTAGATCCATCATTTACAATCAAGGATTCATTGATAAATATTATTTATTAACAGAAAATAAAGAGTAAATGTATTTATCATCCAGCAGTGACTGTGGTGTTTGTAAGTCTTTTATTTTGAAATTCCTCAAGGATGATCATCATGGTGGGATTTCTTGATCTGCATGAACTCATCCTGAATCCAAAAGACACTGGAGCATCAAAGAATCCAACCCATCTCTGCCAACATGAGGCTCTTACTTTGAAAAGTCTCAGACTTCCTGCAGGGAAACAGGCTTTCTGCTGCTGCACTGACAGATGTGCACGAGCTTGAAAGAGCTTCCTGACTGAGGAGCTGCAGACTTTCTCCTGCAGAGCAGCAGCTGACTTCAGCATCGTCATGGGAACACAGTCTGCTGCTGCTTCTGGAAACGTCTTCAAGGCTGTGGTGGGACTTGTTGGTCTGGAGGACAGATTCTCTGAGCAAATGCTGCTTCAGCTTCAAGCTTCAGCTCTTTTCTTCTGGCAGAGCTTAGAAGAAATGGAAACCTCCTTTGTTCTGACTGTTTGCTCCAAATCCCAGATTCAGGAATTCCTCCAAGAAGTTCAGCTCAGAGATCATCAGCAGAGAAAAGCCTGAAGTTCTGATGGAAAATGACAACAGAACATGATCAATATTATTGATCCACATGGAATCCAGAAGAAACTCTGAGGGGAAGACATGAAGACACAAGCTTCAGAGACATGAGGAGAAGTCAGAGTGGATTCATTCTGGACTTTCTTCTCACATCTTCTCTTCAGAACATCTTTGTCTTTGATCCTTCAAATCTTCTGAAATCTGATCATCCATGGATTTTTTTTGTGGGATCAGATCCAGAGTTGCTGAAAGTTCTGCTGCCCTCTGCTGGTCAAAGTGTCCAAACAGCAGAGAGGAGATTCTCTGGGATTCATTGGAGTCACATGTAGCTACCAGACTCCAGTTCTCTTGTGTGGAGTAGCAGGTTCATTCTAACAGCCACATGTCAAAAGAAAACGTGAAATGAAAATATGTTGAGTCCGAGCAGATCTGGACGCAATGTAGTTTGTCCATGTGGGGCTACTGTAGTGTGACGTCATCGTCAGTCAAAAGGACCCTGAACGGTTATTGCAGGGGGGGCTAACCAAGATGGCGGCTTGACCAGACGCTACTTTTCAACCTGTTGTGCCAAACTTTGAAAAATACTGTGGAAAGCTACTAATTAAATGCTGCTTGCACATTTCTTGCTGTTATAATAAAAAAAGGAAACAATTTTTCTCTCCAATGCCATCTCGAGAACGGAAAAGAGCCTCTAAGGAGAGCAAAGCCATGGCTAACACTAACAGCAGCGGTGCTGTTAGTGATGCAGGACACGACTATACTCTGAAGACAGATCCTGAACAAGACATGATCATCCCGGATGAAGAAGATTTTCCAGCCCTGCCTATTTCAGCTGAAGGGACCCCATGTTGAAAAGAAAACAAACAGAGATGGAGCTACTGTTCTGCGGCTGCAGGAAAGACTCCTGGAGTCTGAACGCTACTCAAGACGCTGGAATTTAAAATTATATGGAGTACCGGGAACAGTGTCCAGAGAAGATGTGAGAAGAGAAACCATCAACATTTGTCAAATGATTTTCCCGGAGGGAAAACAGAAGCTTCCAGATGTGATCGACACTGTTCACCGTTTGGGAAAGCTGAAAGAAAACGAGAGGAAGCCCAGAGGGATCATTCTCCAGTTTTCCTCCAGAACCTACAGAGATGCCGTGTGGAAAGCCGCAAAAAACAATCCCATCCTGAAGGAGCGTCATCTCCGCTTCACGGAGGACCTGAGCCCAGAGGACTGGGACACCAGAGCAGCGCTTTGGCCCTTAATACAAGCAGCAAGAAGAGAAGGGAAAATCGCCTACTATGTGGGAGCCCGAGCTTATATTAACGGTAAAGAAGTGGGTCTTCCTGAGAACTCAGACCCTCAGAAATGACTGCATCCTGAGCAGCTTCTGCTGTTAGTCTTGAGGAAAACACTCATCCTGTTCTGATCTCACGTGTTCTGCCGTTTATTTCTTTAAGCCATGTTGACAGTTAATTACATTGAGATGTTATAATAATAAGTTGGCAGCTGAAACAAGTTCTGACTGTGAGATATATTTGCTCTTTTTTTTGTATATTTTAATTTAATTCTTCAAAGTGGCGTAAAGGTTATTTAAAATATTTTTTCCCCCACTCTACGTGCAATTTGGCGCACAGATTGAAAGTAACAACACTCCTATTTACTCAGATTTATTTTTTCTCTCTTTTTTATTTTAAATCTTGTCTTTATCTTTAGGTTCTTTAAATGTCAGGGGATTAAGAAATGCCATAAAACGTAAAGCGCTGTTTCTATTCGCTAAACAATTGAAAACAGATTTTTTTTTCTTTCAAGAATCACATTCTACCAGTAATGATATAAACCTCTGGAAATCTCAATGGGGTGAAAGTTCATATCCATCACATGGTAGTCAGCATTCAGCTGGAACTCTCACAGTTAAAAATAAATTTGAGGGCGACATTCTTCTGAGCAAATGTGACAGTCAGGGTCATTATGTTTTTCTGATAATATCCACTCAAAATAAGATCTTTATTACTATTAACATATATGGTTACAACTCCAAACTTGAAAACGTTGAGCTCCTTTCTTTGATTGAAAATGTTATAATTTTTGGTCTAAACAAATTTCCTGATGCAATTATTATAATAGGAGGGGATTTTAATATAGCTCTAAATAATCAGCTGGACAAATGGCCGCCATGTGCTCCATCTTCTGATAGTCCCTTACATTCATTCATGCAGAGATAGAACCTGAAATGTCTCTGGAGAGAAAAATTCCCATCAGATTGTGTTTTTACTTGGAATAATAATGATGGATCCAAACAATCTGGCATCGATTACTGGCTGGTGTCTGATTGTCTAAGTGCAGATTATAATGAAGTAAGTATTCTTCCTTCTCCACTAACAGATCATAAAGTAATTTACATTTCTATTAAATTATCCGAAACTAGATCCCAAAATAAGAAAGCTTACTGGATGTTAAATAACTCACTGCTTAAGCTAGACATAGTACAACAAAAGGTTTCTGAATTCATCTCTTACTTTTATAATCTAGCAAAAGAAGAAAATTGTTACGGTAAAAACTGGGAACTTTTTAAATTTGAAATCACTAATTTTCTTAGAAAGTTTAGTTCAGAACTAAATAAAACTAAAAAAGCTAAAGAAAGCCAAATTATCAATGACATTATGACAATTTCAAAAAGAAATCCTGCAGAGTTATCAGATGATGATAAAATAAATTTGGCATTATTACAAAAAGAATTAGACAGTATTTATAGAACAGAGCTGAAGGAGCCTTTGGAAGGTCAAGGCTGAAATGGTTAGAAGAGGGTGAAAATAATTCCTCTTATTTTTTTCAATTGGAGAAACGTCGTGCCAAGACAAATACACTAGAGCAGTTAAACATTGAAGACCAGATTACCTCTGATCCCAAAATGATTGCAAATGATGTTAGCCTGTTCTACAGTAAACTGTATGCCTCTGAACCCAGTGAAGATCCTGATCACTTCTTAAACTATAATCTACAACAAATCCAGGCCTCTGAACAGGATCTCTGTGATTCTCCTCTTTCAGAAAATGAAGTACTTTTCTCTATTAACCACCTTAAGAAGAACAAATCTCCTGGACCAGATGGCTTAACGGGAGAATTTTATAAACAATTTAGTGATAAAATGACCCCCTTTCTAACACAGGTATTTATTGAGAGCATAGATAAAGGCTTCCTTCCTCCAACATTAAATCAAGGTGTTCTTACTCTGATACCCAAACCCAAAAAAGATGTACTTCTCATTGACAACTGGCGCCCCATATGTCTATTAAATAATGATAACAAGATTCTTGCATCTGTCTTTGCAAAAAGACTTAAATCTGTTCTAAACTCAGTTATTGCAGAGACACAATCAGGATTCATGCAAAACAGATACATCTCCAATAACATTCGTCTGGTTCTTGATATTTTAGATTACTCACACCTGATCTCTGATGACAGTTTGATACTCTTTTTAGACTTTTACAAAGCGTTTGACTCTGTTAATCATCATTTTATCTTCAGCTGTCTTCATAAATTTGGTTTTGGCCCTTTCTTCTGTAATACAGTTAAAACTCTGTATAATAATGCTAATTGTTCTGTCAAACTAAAAAATGGCACCTCCCCTGGATTCAATCTTAATAGATGAATCAGACAGGGGTGTCCTATTTCACCGTATCTTTTTCTTCTAGTTACTCAAACTTTTGCTGATTATATTACTATTCATAAATTAAAAGGCATTTCAGTTCTTAATTAATAAATTTTAATAAGTCAGCTAGCTGATGACACGACTCTTTTCTTGAGAGACAGCAGTCAAGTTTCCTGTGCTCTGAACCTTATTCAGTCTTTCCCTGATGTCTCAGGTCTACGTCTCAATCTAAACAAATGTGAACTTCTTTCTGTTAAAGATTGTGCTTTAGAATCCATCTGCAACATTCCTGTAAAAGAAAATGTAACATATTTAGGCATTATTATTTCCAAAAATAATTTAGAAAGATGCTCATTAAATTTCACTCCCCTGATTGATAAAGCCAAGAAACGTTTGAACCAATGGCTTCAGAGAGACCTGAGTCTGAGAGGAAGGATTTGACTCTCCAAAGCAGAAGGGATTTCTAGACTAACTTACTCTGCTCTGTCTCTGCACCTGGACAATCAGACTCTTAAATCTATTGATCAAATGCTGCTAAACTTCATCTGGAAAAACCGTATTCATTATTTAAAAATATCTGTATTAATAAACTCCTATGAAAAAGGAGGCCTAAATTTTCTTGATTTTACTACTTTAAATAATACTTTTAAAATAAACTGGATTAAGTCATATTTTAAAAATCCACTCTCCATTTGGAATATTTTCCCTCATCACATGTTTGCTAAAGTAGGTGGTCTCCATTTTCTTCTGCTTTGTCATTATAATATCGACAAAATCCCAGTGAAACTTTCTGCTTTTCACAGACAAACTCTTCTTTCATGGGCACTTATCTATAAACACAATTTTTCCCCTCATAAGTTTTTTTATTTGGAATAACAGATATATCCTTTACAAGAACAAATCTTTATTTTACAATAATTGGTTTGACAATAATATCCTACTGGTGGGTCAGCTCTTTAACCACAATGGTCAGTTACTTAGATATGAAGAATTTAAGCCTAAATACAACCTTGCTGTTCCTCCAAAAGAGTATGCCATTGTTTTTGATGCTGTCACTAATGAAATCTGTGAACTCTTTAAAAATACTGTACTTGATGCAAATATTTCCTTCATGTCTCTAAGTGACACCACTGTTGGAAAATCTTGTTGCATCTGTACTCGATAAAATAACAAGATCATATGTGTTTCAGCAAAATGTTGTTTCTGTTCCCTCTGCTGTTTTTTATTGGAGAAAATTTATTCCTATCTTGCCCTGGAAAAATGTTTGGACCCTGCATCAGAAATTAATAATTAATAACAAGATGAGAGACGTCTCCTTCAAACTCCTACATAGAATCTATCCCACTAATCAATACATGATCAGATATAAGAAGACTATTGACCCCAACTGTACCTTTTGTAAAGAACACCCAGAAACAATCAGTCACCTATTTTGGAACTGTAATACTACTAAAAAACTTTGGATAGATTGTGCACGTTTTATAAATTCCAAATTAGATTCACAATATCAGATGAAATTTGAACACATCACATTGGCCTTCAAAAAAAATATAAGATCAAACTTAAAATTGGCAAATAGTTTAATTATAATATTTGGTAAATTTCATATTCACAAATCAAAGTTTTCCTAATCACAACTTTTTTTCCCTGTAATAATTAAAGAATTAGAATCTTATTTATATACTGTCTCTAATAGCTTAAACAAAAAGGCCGTACATATTTATGAAAATTGTCTGTCTTTGAATATTTTCAATGCCCAGCAATCTGTTTCTGTAATTTTTCTTTTTTAATACATGTACCATCCCCTGACATTCTTGTTGTTATGACTATTGTTCCTGTCATACATACTTGTTCTATTTGTTTTGAACAATAAAGTTCAAAAAAGGGGGGGAAAAGGAATGTGACACAGTGTGATGACGTCACAACAACCTTCATAACGTTTCCTCTGCACAATTTCTTTTTTAAATTTTGATTTTCGTTTCTTTATTATCTCCTGAATAAAAAATTGTTTAAAAATATCGGAAGCTTTTTGGACCATTGAGGTTCAGTCAAGTAGTTATTTCTTTTTAAATAGAGTTTTGCACGTGACCCGGAAGTAAACAGCACGAGGCGCTAGCAGCGTTAGCAGGCTAGCAGCGTTAGCTTGTGTTGAGAGGACTGTGGGGTTTTGTTGGGACGTTTGTGAGGTTTTTGGACAGAAAGGACGATACGTGGTTCGTGTGGAACTCTCAGCATTTTCCAAAGTGTCGTAAATGAGTGAAGAAGTGTTGAACGGAAAGACAACGTGGATTGCTGTGATTGTGAGACTAGCAGATGATCGATCGGAACTGCAGTGAAGAGGACGGCGGTGTTTGTGGGAGTTGGAGCTGAAGATCGGAGCAGGAACCATGTCTTCAGAACCTCAGGAAGGTTCTGTCAGAGAACAACTTTCTGCTGCTGAAGGAACCATCGTCCAGAACGAGGAGGAGCTCTGTCGTCAGCGCAGACTGCTGGATAGCAGCTGGAACCCGCAGCTGCAGCTACACCACATGATAGGTATGTCAAACGAGAGAAGCCGTGACCTTCATGCTTTTCTATTTGGTGACCCGCTTGGCACTCAGTAGCGGTTCTACACTAACTTACTCCTTCAAGGAGTAACTTACTGAAGGAGTAACTTATTGAAGGAGTAACTTGTAAGTTAGTCCAAGTTAGACCAATCATTTTCCATTGAATTTTCCTGTTTTACTTTGTGTACAAATTGTGCTACACATATAAAATTGCCTTGTCTTACTCTCACAAGTACAATTCACCAAAAAGTTACTTAAGTAAATGTAATGTGTTACTACCCACCTCTGCGGTTATATTAATTTCAATTAGTTTCTTCTGGTCCTCCAGACTGAAGAGTCTTCAGACATTTTCTCCAAATATCACAGAGTTTATTGATGCTTGACAAAACCCAAAAGTCCTAGAAACGTATAAAAAGCTGCTTGTTGTGTTTGTGTCCCTACAGTCCTCCCCCAGCATTGGATGACTGAAGAGGAAGATCTCTGCAACCAGCAGAGGAACTTCAGAGTGGAACAGGAGGAACCAGAACCTCCACAGGTTAAAGAGAAACTGCAGGAACCAGAACCTTCACAGATTAAAGAGGAACAGGAGGAACCAGAACCTCCACAGATTAAAGAGAAACTGCAGGAACCAGAACTTTCACAGATTAAAGAGGAACAGGAGGAACCAGAACCTTCACAGATTAAAGAGGAACAGGATGAACCAAAACCTCCACAGATTAAAGAGGAACTGCAGGAACCAGAACTTCCACAGATTAAAGAGGAACCAGGGGAACTCTTGATCAGTCAGGATGAAGATCAGCTTGATCTGAAGCAGGAGATTGATACCTTCATGGAGATTCCTGAGGACGATGAGAAAAGTGAAGCAGATCTAAACAATCAGCAGAGCTTTAATGTAACTGATAGTCAGGATGAAGAAGGAAACCAACATCAAGAATCAACATTAACTACAAATGAAGAGACAGACCCACAGAACAGAGACCAGAGGAAGAGGAGGGACAGAAGTCATGTCCAAAGTGTGGACAGCTCTCACATGTCAGCAGGTCAGTGTGACTCTGATCTTCATCTCCACACTATCGGTACGTTCACTTCAACAACGGTTCTATCTTGAGCTTCAAGCTCTCCAAACATGTAGTCCATCAACAGCGTGTCCTGGAAGAGTCTCTTCTGTCCCTTCCAGTTGAAAAGACAGAAGACATTGCTGGTCAGTGCAGCCGACAACATTCTTCAAATCATATGATCTTAGTTAGTCCCTCCAGCTAACGACAAACAGGAAACCTTAACAGATCAAAGAGAAAATTGTTAGCAGATAAAAAAGTACAATCTGTTTTGTCGTCTGTGGTTCTAAGTTTGTAGTTCAGTTCTTTTCAGTTGATTTCTCTGTCAAACCCAAAATCCATCTAAACCTCTTTGATGTCTCCATGTCTCCAATTCCAGACATTCAGACAGATTCTATTTCCAAAACTACATTTCAAGCTAAAACCCAAAGACAGGGTCCTGCTCATGGATCTGCAGACGGAAAAGATTCAAACCTGAACACAATTTATATAATCCCACCCCGTTATACTGTAACCATTTTATAACATGATTTATCAATATCCGGTTCCTAGCTTTTATCAGACAGGATTAAGAATCGTAAAGTATCAATAAAGCACATGACAGAGTTGAATTACTTAATTATTATGTAAAAATAACTATTTTAGAAATTAACATGGCAAATGCAGATCAGTTATATAAAATATATGCAGATTTTGTTACTTATAAAAGTCATTGATATGATAAAAAAATACTATATCAGTAAAATAGACAAAACACTGTTTCAGAGATTTTCATAGCAAAATTTCATCAAGTATCAAAAGTTAAAAACGTGTGCAAAATTATGCTACATTAGGAAAGATTTTTGAATCAATTTATCCATTTTTGGAGCAAGTGAAGTAATATTCATTAAACGTCGATCAATTTAACCATTTTCAATAAGTGATTAATCATTTGTTTTTATTTTTTTATTTTGTATTTTTTTAATATAATAAAGTATTGCTGTAAGGGAAAAATAAAAAGGGTCCATAATCTGTCGAATGACCAAGGTTTGCATTCCTTCTTCTGCTGATTAAAAGCCGTTCTTCTTGGTTTAAACAGTTTATAGTTCTCTTCGATGCTATGTCTGCAGACATTAGATTCAGGTCCATATCCTTCTTCAGCTGATATCAGCGGCGGTGAAAGTTGAGGTCAAGTTGTCTGCAGGTCAAAACTCTCTGCCGAGAATCAGGTTACTTCAGACTTTTGGAGGAAGCGATGCATCTAGGCGTCATATTTCTTGAAATCATTTGGCTCTTTGATTTATTACTGCATGTTGTTTCAGACGACCGTGGTCAAACACTCCTCAAAGTCCTTCATGGTGTTCACCAACAGAACCTTGAACCGGTCCGGTGGACCGAGTGGTTTGACGTAAATCCTGCACCCTTTAACCGAAGCGTTCTCAATCTGCTTAGACTTCCTGAGAAGCCTGGCATGTTTGGCGATTTCAGCATTCCTTCTGGTCAAATGGTCGTTCAGATAAGCAGTAGATCCTTTCAGATTCCTCCTTTGATTCATCAGAGCTAGCTTGTGTTTTTGATTCACAAACCTGATGAGGTTTGCTGGTTTATCCGTCTCCTTTCTCCTGGGGAGCAGGTGGGAGTTCTCGATGGTGTTGAGATCCACGGAAATCCCTTTAGACGTGAGAAATGATTCTACTTGGTGTTCCAAAGACTCTCCTCCGCTCTCCGTTTCAGCACTGATAGCTACGCTAGTGCTATTAGCATTAGTAATGCTAGCTCCTGCTGCATTAAGCTTTGCCCGATTTCATTATTCGCCCGATTTCATTATTTCACTATTTCCATAAAGGGATACAGCGTAGCTTTGATATCATCAAGAATCTTTTTAAAGTCGTCGTATTTTTGGCTTTTCTTGGGGGCCATGGTCAGCTCTCTTTTTTTTTGGAGAAAATCAACTTTTTAAGTTATTTGAAGATAGTTGTATAGCCACAGAGAGCCACACGCGTCCGCGTTGTAACCCGGAACCGGAAATTTTCCGATGAATCTAGTTTAATCTATTTTCAAAACGAATCTATTTTTAATCTAACATAATAATTGCTGTGAAAAGCCTGATTTTGAGGTATTTTTTATTAAAATCTGTGACATTGTGGTGAAGAAAAAGATCTTAATACTAAAAAAGCGTCTTTTTAATGTTTCTTATCATATCAGATTTCCAACCTCTACGTTTACAGTAATCCCCCCGTATTCGCGGGGGTTACGTTCCTCACCCCCCCGCGAATAACGAAAATCTGCGAATAATTGACGCTGTTTTAAGACTCCCAGAGCCAGAGCCTCTGCAGAGTCAGAATCTTTTTCTGCCGTTTGTGTTCATTTCCAGAAGCTGGAGATGATGCAGGGCTTTTATTGGCTTTTATTAACCTTGTCAGAATGGTTCCAGCTCGAACAAAAATAGCTCAGCCTGCACATACACTCAGCCGGAGGAGAACGTTCAGCCAACGCGCACCCAGGTAGGCCCCCTCTAATCCACCAGTCAGCAGCCCACCGCTGATTGACATACGATGTGGTCCAGCAACTGGCAGAAAAGGGGGCGCCTGCCGCCCGCAGCTCTGTCCAACTCTGGGTCGTTACACTTTACAGTAGAGTACAGAGTAAATGGTTTTTCAAATTCGCGGAATGAGCGCCGTTCTGCGTCTCAAGCTTGTGACGTCACGTCATCTGCGGCCACCCGCGAATGGGCGGGGCGTGAATATTAAACCGCGAATGGGCGGGGTATTACTGTACACCAACAAGGGGAATTTTTGTTAATCTCCAACAACCAACAAAAAAAATACAAGAAGCAAACATCAAGTCTACAGTCTCTAATTTAACACATGAAAACCAGTAGGAACACCTTTCTGAGCAATCTAAAAAAATGTTGACCTCACACTTCCTAACACAACAATACATATCAGGGGTCGACAACCTGGGACACACAGAGGGGAGGGGGGGGTGACAAAAAGAAGCACTTGATCTGTCATCTGTTTGTAGTTTTAGACTTGGAAAAAAAATAATGTTTGAATTATGATTTCTTCTCAAAATGACTTTTTCCCCCAATGGGGTCATAAGGGGTCTGTTCATTCAGTGCTGTTACTTTCACCCTGCCCACCTATATAAATACTGCCACTTCTTTTCAATAAAACGTTAAAGTTTTACATGTACAATACTTTCCATGTCGATCTTTAGGAACGGGCGCTTTAAAAGATAGAAAAAGGACGTATCCCTGTGTGAAATGAAAATGTAATAATGATCCTGTGTTTTGAAACTGTTGCCGGTGAGATGACAGGCACAGAGATGTGAGCTCATCTGTGGATGAAACGTGATTGCATGATTTGGAAACCCACAAAGCGGATCTGCAAGCTGTTGCACATGTTTATGACTGCACAGCTGTTTTTTTGGTCATGTCAGTCAATTTGCATCTAATGAATGAAATGATTGAGATTGGACTCCGGTGTTTTCGGTTCATTGACGTGTCTTGCAGTTAAGAAAATGGATTCAAGTATTTCTATTTCCTTCCAGAACTAAGTAAATGAGCTATTTTCGTCCAGCCTTGGATCTCTTTTGCTGGTCATGAAGGCCAATATGGGGTGTTGTACTTTAGGGTCAAACAGGAATAATAATATTCAGGACATGCTGAGGTAACTCTTTTATGAACATACTCGTTAGGAATTAGCAGTAACTTTACATCTGAGGGCTACATGCTATGTATCCCATCGTGCATCACACATTTCCCATAAAGCCTCTTGACCAATCAACGTGTCCCTTAACCATAGTGCATTCAAATACAACAGGATAAACGTAGAGTTGGGTTCATAAATATTAGGACAGCGACTCAATGCCAGCATTTTTGGATTTGAAATGAAACGAAGACAAGACAACAAGACAAACCCCCCCCCCCCCCCCGCCTGGTCACCTCAACGATCCAGGCACGGCGCTGGATCATCTTAAACACATCTATCGTTGCATTTTCCCCAAAGTGTTTCCAGTGTGTCTAAGACTAAATCTTGTCACTCGCACGTGTTTAAAGTTCAAGCCCCGTTAGCTGTCACGTGGGACATTTATTCTCCTCAGCTGACCCGACTCCCGCGGGAGCGGTGTGCTGCCCTAACAGCCGTGCATAAACCGTTTGTGGTCGGGGGTGACACGCCGCCGCGCGCTTGACCAAAACCCTAAACCTTCCTCCGGGTCTGTGCGACCCAGAGAAAAGTTCAGCACGGATTGCGTGTATTTAGAAAATTACGAGCGAATAGATACGTTTTAAAGGAAAGTAAGGAACTGCTTAATGTGGTCCAGGGAGGGAGGGGGCTGTCAGGTTTCCAGCTTTCAAACCCTGTCATTGTCACGCCCCCCAAGAGTCATATACCCCACTGTGATTGGTTGGTCAGCTCCGCGCACGACAATGAAAAAGTGTCTTTCATACAAACTGGCGGGGCACATTAAAATTGAACTTTTTCATATTAAGGCGGGGGCCACAAAATATCATCTTGGGGGCCGCGAGTTTGATACCCCTGCTCACTCTCGCACTGGTACACTAGCCGCAGGTCGGAAGAACGAATCAATAATTCGCTTGCTCATAGCTCAGACGCACATATCAGTTTGTGATGATATTTGTCTCCGTTTCCTTCCCACAGATGTTTACGCGCGCGATTATCTCTAGGCCCCTCCCCCTACACGCATTTTAGCCACTCACAGTGGCTTTCCCTATTCTTCTCACACGCATTGGCCGCCTCACAGGCAGGCATCACGCGAGTGTGTGCTCGCGTTTCATGAGTGTGCACGAGTGTGTGTCTGCCTGCGTGCGTGTGCGCTCGCGTCTCATTGATTGATCATTGACGTGCCCCTTCCATGTTTGATGTATTAAAAATACGGAGGGTGGGGGAGGCAAATTTACTGGTCGCACATGTGCGACTGGATGTAAAATTCAATCGCACACTCTCAAATTTTGGTCGCAAAATGCGACCAATTGGTCGCAGTCTGGAGCCCTGACAAGTATTCCTTAGTTTAGTATCCACACATCGTTTTAGTTTTGTTACCTTCAGTGTGAGGCTTCGGACCGTAGTCGGAAACCGCTGTTATGATCTCCAGTCCGGTCTGGACTTAAACTGTAACAAATTTAGCGGGACACCGTTGCTTCGGAAAAGGCCTGTAGCCATTTATTTTCTTTGGTCGTATCATCTGTTACAGCACAACGTCTCCAAACACCTTGTCATGCAAACTGACACCTGCAGCAGCACAGCCCATACTTTTTTCCTCTCCCGCGCATTTTTCCCTCTCGTATGCCTGCGTCATCGCTGAGTGCCCCAAGGCAACGCCTTTTTCCGTCGCTGCGTCACCTCCCTGACGACCGCAGTCACACCATAGAAACATAGCAACAAGGGGGGGGACATGCTAAGCTGCTAACAGTATACATTTTTATAAACATATATTTGTTAAAAAAGTCAGCGAGAGAGAAGCCCGGTCCAACCTGACCCGAACGTAATGATTGTCATTTTAGTTCACGACCTGACCCGAATTTCGGGCCGGGTCGGGTTCTGACTCGGGCTTAAGATCTGAACACTTCACGCTGATTTTGCTGTTCCGGGACAGCTACAGCCCCTTGAACAACGCTAACAGATTTCACCATGCTAAACTTTTGGCGTTTGCTGGTTGGATCAACAGGCACTGATGTCATCGCCCCGCCTCCCCCTGGAAATGCTAACTGGAATTGTGTTATGCGACACTATTCGCAGTGTGGATGTGAAAATGAAAATGTAATCCCCTCTTTGCACTTTTATTTTAATTATGATACACAATAAGCGGTTTTTAAAGTATTTTGAAGTTTTTTTCTTTTAATTTGTGAGTCATATGATGTAGTTACATTTTTAAAATGAAAAAGCATGTCTGTTAATCAATTTTAATTGTCAAATTAGATATATCTAACTGAATTTTGCTACACATTTACCAGATAACTTTTTGAAAATGAAATGTCAAAAACTATTTTCTTTATCATTTTAATTAAGTGACAGAATAAGCAGTGTTGAATAAGAAAATGAAAAAGCGGTTTAGTGGATTGCTTTTTCTTTTTAATTTTGAGTCAAAAAATGCAGCTTCAATTTGGAAAATGAAAAAGCATTTCTGGTATTGTCTTTTATTTTTAATTGCTACACAAATGCTTCCATAGATAATATTGTCAGAAACATTTCAGAAATTATCCTACTGCTTTTGTCAGGAGTCACATCATCAATAAATACAAGAGAACCAGTTCCATTAGCAGCCATACATGCCCACGCCATGACACTACCACCACCATGCTTCAATGATGAGATTTTATGCTTTGGATCATGAGCAGTTCCTTTCCTTCTTATACTCTTCTCTTTCCATGACTCTGGTACATGTTGATCTTGGTCTCATCTGTCCATAGGATGTTGTTTCAGAACTGTGAACACTGTTTTAGATGTTGTTTGGCAAACTCTAGTCTGGCCTTCCTGTTTTTGAGGCTCACTAAGGTTTTACATCTTGTGGTAAACCCTCCGTTTAGGGAATTTTCTTCACCAGGAACAGAATTATTGTTGGATGGAATTAATTATTTAGTGGAAATGAAAAACTTTTTTTTTTTATCCCATGGCAGATCACGGGCTCCATAGTAATTCATTACGTTACTCCATTACTGACAAAAGTAACTAAATTAAATTAACTTGTTACTATGTAATTCATTACCCCCAACACTGTTTATTGTTAGTAGTCAAACCACGAGGAGCTGTCCAAAAGTCTATGCTAAAAAGCATAGACTATATCGTCACTTGGCAGTAGAGTCCCCCCCCACTTCCAAATAGGAAGTGGCTGCTGTCGCCAATAGACAGAATTACCATTCTTGCTGTGAAACATTTTTCTTAATATCTCCTTGCTTATCTTAGTTTTTTTCTTCATATTTGTTCTTTATTGCCAGTTACTCAAGTTATAAACTGACCAATCAGATGCCTCAGTAAAAGGTGTGGTGCCCATTGGCCCCAGACCTCAGTCCTGGAGGTGATTTCTAAATACAATAAATACAATAACTTAACAGTAACTTTATCAGCAGCATATTCCTGACATTACACAGCTGGTGTTGTGCTGAAATAAACCTCAAAGACTGTGTGAAACATTTACTATAGATGTCTGCATGTTTACTGTCAATAATGACAATAATCTAAAACATTCTATTTGTTTTCAGACTATTTTCCTATTTATAATTTCACATAAAAACAATTGGAGACATAATCAGGTTAAAAGTACATTTTCTGTCAATCCCTCCGTCCCCTTTCTAATAAATCTGTCCTATTTATTTCAGCAGGATTTAATTTGAGTATACAGTTAGATGACATTAAAGACCTGTTTATACCATTTATGAATTAATCTATCTGCAAATTAATTTCCCTAAAAAAAACCCAAAGAAAATACTATTTTTTATCAATAACTGGTTCAGACTACAAGTTATTGACTGAAAAAGCTCTCCACATAGGGGGGAGGTGTAGGGGGGGGGGGGGGGGGGGGGGCTTTATCAGCACAGTTTTATACTGTTGTGCTAAAGAAAACAAAAAACTTTTTTTTTTTTAAATTAAAAGTTTTTTAATGTGCATATACTGAATGATACTGCAATCATTTGTATTGATACTTTAGAATAAATAAAGTCACCATAACACAGAGGTGGGCACTGAGGGCCGCATTCCTGCATGTTTTCCAGCATACCCTGCTTTGGCATGTTCTAATTGGCTGGACACACCTGAACCAGGTAATCAGCCATGAGTAGGGCAAGATTATTGGCTGGACACACCTGAACCAGGTAATCAGCCATGAGTAGGGCAAGACTATCTGGAAATCATGCAGACACACCGGCCCTCGAGGCCTGGAATTGCCCACCCCTGCCATAACATATAAAGGATCTGTTCTTGTGTCCCTGCAGTCCTCCCCCAGTGTTGGATGACTGAAGAGGAAGATCTCTGCATCCAGCAGAGGAATTTCAGAGTGGAACATGAAGAACCGGAACATCCACAGATTAAAGGGGAGCAGGAGGAACCAGAACCTCCACAGATTAAAGAGGAACCAGGGGAACTTTGCATCAGTCAGGATGAAGAGCAGCCTAATCTGAAGCAGGAGACTGATACCTTGATGGAGATTCCTACTTATGAGGAAGATGAGAACAGTGAAGCAGATCCAAACAATCAGCAGAGCTTTAATGTAACTGATGGTCAGGATGAAGAAGGAAACCAACATGAAGAATCAACATCATCTACAGATGAAGAGACAGAGCCACAGAACAGAGATCAGAGGAAGAGAAGAGACAAAAGACATATCCAAAGTGTGGACAGCTCTCACATGTCAGAAAGTCAGTGTGACACAGATGTTAGAAAAAATCCCAAGAAGACTAATCTGGGTAAGAAATACAAAAAATCTCCAAAAGAAGATAAACTTTCCTCTATCAGGTCTGGTAAAAACTCAAGAATAATTCAAGATAAGCGATTTTTTTGTAAGGAATGTAATAAAAGCTTTAGTCGCAGATCTAGTCTCAAAAGACACATGAGAACTCACACAGGAGAAAGGCCCTTTTCGTGTAAAGAATGTAAGAAAAGCTTTTGTCGTATATCTCATCTCAAAACACACATGATAACTCACACAGGAGAAAAGCCTTTTTCTTGTAAAGAATGTAATAAAAGTTTTAGTCAAATATCTCATCTCAAAACACACATGAGAGCTCACACAGGAGAAAAGCCTTTTTTTTGTAAAGAATGTAAAAAAAGTTTTCGTGATGTATCTGATCTCAAAAAACACACGAGAATTCACACAGGAGAAAAGCCTTTTTTTTGTCAAGAATGTAGAAAGAGTTTTAATCAAATATCTCATCTCAAAGCACACATGAGAGCTCACACAGGAGAAAAGCCTTTTTCATGTAAAGAATGTAAAAAAAGTTTTAATCATTTATCTCATCTCAAAAGACACACGAGAGCTCATACAGGAGAAAAGCCTTTTTCTTGTAAAGAATGTAAAAAAAGTTTTCGTGATGCATCAGCTCTCAAAATACACATGAGAACTCACTCCGGAGAAAAGCCTTTTTCTTGCAAAGAATGTAAAAAAAGTTTTAGTCATGTATCTCATCTCTACACACACACGAGAACTCACACAGGAGAAAAGCCTTTTTCTTGCAAAGAATGTGATAAAAGTTTTAGTCAAATATCTCATCTCAAAAGACACATGAGAACTTGTAAGACTTTTTCTTGACAATGTAAGGATTTAGTTTAAACTCTAAATTCTAAACTTTTCCAAAAAGGGGTCAACCTCTCACCTCTGTAACACAGCAGAAGACTTTATTTTACAGGGGGAAAAGTTCTGTAGCTCAGAAAAATTAAATATTTAAAAAAAGTTTTTTTTTTAATCCTCAAAACTTCTTCAGTATTCTAATGAACTTCAAAGCAACCTGAGCTTTCATTTCATTTTCACAGAGCCACAGGCTGATGGCCTCCATACCATATTGATGAAGTAACTTCATTAGAGGGAGGCACAAGTGAGTTTTGAATGTGTAGAAATGAATTTTTCTAAAAAATAAAATAAAAAAAACTTTGGTTGTTTTGATATATAATTTACTACAGGAGGTCCTTTGTCCCAACAACAGTTAGACTATAGAATGAAACAGTTTAGGACTGTTGAAACTGCTGCTGGATTTACTTATTTAGTTATGATCTGTACTTTTATTTCCACTTTTTATTTCTATTTGAATTTTTACAGACTATATGTTCTTCTAACTGCTATATTTCTTGTTTGTCTGCTACAACTGAAATTCCCTCCGGGGATCAATAAAGTCTTGTTTCGTCTTATCCTGACTTTCTTGGACAGCTTTTTTAGGTTTTCATCTTCCCTAAGCCACAATTATCAAAAGCAAAAAAGTAAAGGATCTATACATTTCAATCTATGTGTAATGAAACTACATAAAGGAAAATGTTCACAAAATGAATTATTTTAGATGTACCTTGTTGGAAAATATTATCTGTCGCTTTGAGATTACTTTCCTTGTTGCATGTTCAAAAAAGTCGAGAAGAAGAAAACCACGGGATTCGACCGGATTAAGTTTAACAAATTTATTCCCTAACAATATTTCTAAAAACAGAGTAAAAACAGAATAAAACAGATATCCGGTTTCCCAAAATTTCAGAGCTTGCACAGCGCCAAATTACAAACGTCTTAACGTGTCAGCCTGTTGGGAACAAAGGAAAGTTCCTCCGTCCAGCTGTTTTAACATCTCGGTTTCAGCCTCCTCCTCCGTAACACAGCATGGCGTCCAGACTCCTCCTCTGGACGCTCGGATTGGCTGGCAGGGAACCTGCCTACTTCTGTCAGTCCATGTTAGGAGTCAGCATCCGTTTCCCGCGTCTGAAGTCACCTCCCAGACTGACATGGTCCCGCAACCAAATGGCTCCCTAGGTGGCCCCCCACATGTGGCCGGATTTACCTAGCATATAGTAGACAATACACCTTTGTTCCCCACACGGGAGCAGATGCCTGTGGCGATTCCCAGGGATGGAATCAGTCTGAGAGATGATTGATGTATGATCCAAGTCAGACCTACAACCAAATGGCCTCAGAAGATCAAAGACAGTTTTCTCCTGAAGGGATGAGTTCGAAGCTGCAGCATCACAACCTCTTTACATATGCAATGTTCAGGAAGCCCCTTTGAAATTCAAAGTATGGGAACCTCACACAGTAAACCTGTAAGAAAACCTTCAATGAAATAAAGATAAGATAAAAGCCTAGGAGAAATGAGGACCACAAAGATATAAAATTCCTTCAGTTTCCCTCTCTTGATCTCACGAAGTGAGGTCACACAAAAAATAAAAACACATCATCACATCATGCAATCAAAACAGCTGTGGTCTCAAGCCCTCACAATCTATAACAGAACCAATGTGCCTTAATGTGCATTTCAAAGGTGTTGATGACCCATTTATGAGTTTAGCAGCGAAAAACCTGTGGAGCTTGCTTTAATGATCTTTAAGAAACATTCAGTTGGACAGGAAAAATGCTTGCTAAGGCCCCGAGCCCCTATCGGCGACCGTCCCTAAGGATACTCATGCTTCATTGGATCTTTGGCACATTGGCGTTTACAAAGGACAAGACATAAAATAGTAAATAAAGAAAATGCACAACTACAAATTCAAATTATTCTAAAAAGTAAAAGATAAAGACAATAAAATAGCACTTCCTGTAAGGAAAAGGAACACCTGGAATTAAGGGGGGGAATTGAGAAATGTTAAAGCAGAACAAAATCACACAGACGATGAAAAGAAAAAATAGAATTGTCAAACATAACAGCATGCAATTTTGTAAAATGCAACCAAGTCCAAAAAAGGTCATTCCGGGCCTCGAACACTTGCGTCCTCCTTCTGCATGTCCCACAAGCTCTGGCAAGCTTGGACCTGGCCTCCTATGGACTTCTCAATAAGCCTGTTATTAGAGATGTGACACATCTGATGCAACAGAACGGCTGCAAAAGAACTTGGGGTGTCCATTGCTGTGGTACTGTTCTGCCAAGATGATTCTGCTGTGGGTCTAAGTTTTTGTTAGTGTTAGGGTCAGGAAATCAAAAAATAAAAAACAATTAAACACAAAAGACAATGAGACAAGAATCAATTTACGCACGCCCGGGTAAGAGCAAATATGATGGAAAGGGTCCACCACATTTCTCTTCTCAAAGGTCTGCTTCCCCTCGTGCTGTTTTATGAAGAACACAAGTGGGGAAGATACAAATTCAAGAAAAAGAAAAAAGTGTATTAGGGGCTGTTGTCTAATGACCCAGTCGTAGAACCTACTCATCCTTGCTGTGGATGAGAGAAAATCAGATGAACAGACACACAAAGCTTTAAACATTTAAAAAATGGTCAATCTGCGTTCCCATTTAAACATTCTTTCTAGACAATAGACAATACATTTAAACGCTGATAATAATGAAATAATAAAATAATGTCCTTTTAATCATTAAGACCTGTTTTGTCTACCTCCCTCTCTTGGCCTGGGGCTAAGCTCCAGGACAAACACATAAAACGAATTAAATGTAAAGCAAGAACATAAAAACAATAAACAGTTTGGTGCATCGATAAGGTGAACAGGCGTCCTGTCCACGCTCCTGTAAAAGGCAAGGTCACAAGAAGAAATAATACAGCTGCAACAGAAGATCTTTCATTAATTGCAGGCAGATGTCATCAACCTACATTAGCAAAACACAAACCTCTTATAGCATAATGTTCTGTCAGAGAGATTTTAAACAGTGATTAAAAATGGCAGAAGGATTTTATGAACCCCTCTGTACTATAATGCGAACAATTGTCTGCTATTTTTATGTAATGATTCCATTAAAAGAAAACGTGTGCTAAGTCAATAGCAGCAAACAACACACCTTGTGGGGTTAAAGTTGTCAGCATGCAATATGGATCAGGGACGGATAAGTTTTATAATAATGGTGACGTCGTCAACTTACATTAACATTAGCTTAAATCATATGCAATCCATCTACTTTTAAAACCGGTTTCAAAGAAGTACACCATGAAAAATACGAATATTCAATGACACCATAGTTCCACAGCCCAGACTGAGTTTCCTTCATCCCTTCATCTGCATCCTTCACCCAGCTGCACTGAGATCTAAAAACCTGTGCTCCTGTAGTTACCTGAATCACCACCGGGGGATGGTGAAGCATGAACCAACATCAACTGAACCTGTGGTCCATGAAGCATCAGAGAGCGTTTTAAACATCACCTCTGCATCTTCATGAGCCGTCTCCTCTCTGCTCAGTTGTTGAAGGCAAAATTAACCTGTACATTTTTATTGAGGGAGGAAAGTGAACACCTGAAAAAACACAATTTTGCCAGTCTGTGTAAACTTCCCGCCCAGTCAGGGCTCCGAGTTGCAGAGCCTCATGACTAGGGGGAGTGCTAAGTGAGGTACAGCTGTGTACCATTGCATTTGTGAGTTTGTGAATGCAAAAGAAACTGTTAAACCCACAGGACAACTATATGTTAGTGTAGTTTAAATGCCACCCATGGCCTTGTACCTAATGAAATGCTCCCTGATCATAATAGAGCGTGCTGTTCAGGTCATCGGAGGCAGAAAATGCTTCTAGGACAGGTTTCTTGGCTGCTATACCTGAAATTCATGTACACACCTGGCGTGTCAGGGAACCCTGGATGTCTGCAGTGGGGTTTGGCTGTGGCGTGTGGCATGGCATCCAGTCTGAATGAATGCTGGCTCCTGCTTTGACAAGAATGTCCCGTCCCAACAGATTCACAGGCGTGTGTGGTAAATGAATGTTCCACCATCTGGTCAACAGTCAGTCGGATGGTCTTTTGCAGGTTATGTCCATTTGTCAGAGCAGGTGGAGGTAACTGGAAGTTTATGGAAGAACATGTCTCACCAATGTCCATTAGACTCATCATGGAGTTACCTCTGAGCTTGACAGGGACCATGGCTCCTGCATCACCAAGTGGTATTGTCAGACTTTCCACCCCTGTGGTCCTCGCCACGGTGGAGGTGGGGCTTGGAGCGGTTGTGGGTACTGTTCATTCCGCCACACCCTCTGTGCATTCTGCTGTTGGGTACCTCGTTGTGGGCAGTCGGGCCCATTTTGTCCTGAGCGCCACAGATGCCATGTCCAGCTGCTGCTGGGGGTGGGTCCCCTAGGTGGGTCACGGCTGACAGGATACCAGCCTTTTTTCCTGTCCCGGCCTCCGATACCTGAACATTGCTGCAGGTCCTGAGGGTATTTAAACTCATCGTGTTATTTGCTTTGTTTTAATTTGTAACACCTTTATTATCCAGAAATAATTGTTTTTTTTTTTCAGTTGATCAACTTCTCCCTCTGCCCTGTAATGTGCTCTGCAGTGATGAATCAGATGCATGTTAAAATCGACTCTTATCACCTGCCAGACGCTCCACTGCATTCTTCATGTGTAAATTAATGCCTTCAATTGACTAGGAGTGCTGACCTGAGGGTCAGACATTCCTGACTCGGCCCCCTCCTGTGAAAGTAGAGAGCTGCGGAGGATGGTAAACTACTGCGCCTTTGTCACTCACCCACGAAGCAGAGGGGGGGTTTGAAGCAGAGGGTGGTTTTCTGCGTAAAGATTTATGAGGTCTGCTCTTCTGCTTGGAAAGAGATTTAGAAATTTATTAGTCATGTTCAGTCTTCACCGTCACCAACGCCGTCAGTTGATCAGTAATGAAAACCAGCAAAGGGAAAAATCCCTAAAATTTTCTTTGTCCGAAATGACGGACCTGGAGTAAAATCTTTGAAAAATATATTGTCTTACATGCATTCTGGCCGCTAATCATTCACTCTTATCAAGAAAACAAAGACAAATTGTTTTGACTTTCCATTAAGGACTTGCTGTCCTACAAAAAGAATTTGGAGAAGTGCTAATAGCAATAAAATCCCACAATTTAAGCTTTTCCTTATTTAACCAAAACACAATTCACACCCTAAAACACAGACAATCAATACAAAGACAAGAACTTAACCGTTTTTGCAAAAGATAACTTAACACAACAAATTAGGTACCTTACACATAAACAAAAAATAAACCATTTCACTGAAATGAATCGTTCATAACTAGCGTTTTAACATTCATGTTCCCTCTTCTCCTGTTCTACCAGACTCTGCTCCGTCTTACCACACCTTTCCATGTCCGCAGACCCTCCATTTCACTTCCTATGGCTTTCATTTCTAGCTTTACTTCACTGCTTTGTCCATTTCCCATCTCAGTTATATTCTGATAACACTTTTCAAATACTATTGATTATGATTCAAACAAACAAAACCGCCACTCATTCGCTTCTCATTCAAACAGCAGTGCACGAGATTAAAACAAACAAAAAACGGAATTAAACAAATTTAAAATGTCAATGAATAAAACTTCTTTTAACACAGCTGAACTTAATCACGGTTAGGACATACAAACAAATTAGAGACATGTATTCACAATAAGAAAACCGAAATAATTGCAAAATTATTTTACACAAAATGTATTAGACCGATACTACCTTACCATGTTTTTTGAAAAGCTTTGGGGAACAGAGAGACGGGTTGCAGCAGTCATGCAATATCTCGCCGTTGCGGCAGAGGCTCCCGTCGGAGGCGCCGCGCTACAAAAAAAAAACTTTTTCGGCGAACCGAAAACCCAGTGAAACTTGTTTTTAAACGACGGCCTACAACCGAGGTCATGACCACGCTCGATAACAACGATCCCCACCATGATTTTACCGCAAATTACCTCCCAAACTCTTCAAATTTTCATCGTGAAAAAATCCAGCACGTTCCGCCACATTTTGTCGTCAGGGACCCGTCTCGCCGACCACATGGTACAAACAAAGCCAATCACAGCCGTTGACGCCATTTTGGCTAGGACTCCGTCACGCTTACCACGTGGTGCAGACAAAACCAATCAGAATCGTCGACACATTTGAAGCAACTAAAACGTCCCGTCATTGGTCCATGTGACGTAAACACACTGTGAGCAAGATGGCTGTGTCCGTGGAGCAGACAATACACAGGGAAATGTGGAAGATACAGTTAAAATACACAGATTTCAAACACTTTTTCATCCCATTCTTTCCAAATTCGCATACATTTCATTCCATTCATTCTCATTCAAGCCATTTTCACCGCTGTTGTCAAGTCGTCACCGTCCTCAAGTCTGTCGTCAAAAGAAAATTCACCGGTTTTCTCATTTCTTCTGTCTAGTGCACCTTTCATTTTTACTGTGAATCCCTCTGTGGTTTCTCTACGCATTAAAAATAATTTGTGAAGGTTCGCCGCCTTGCTGGTTTTTCCGAAAATCCTAAACGCGCAAAATTAGTTCCTATAGTAACACCGTTTTTTGTACGGGATTTCGTACAGGCTCAAACAGACGCAAAACCTACTAAATTTGCTTTAATCCAAATATCACAAGCTCCCAATTTGCTATTCATTCAATTTTGACAGGCTAAACAGACACAAAACCTGCACAATTTGCTCAGCTGTAATTTTCATAAATTTCCTAAGTCCAATTTACTGTTTCAGGAGGGTGAATCACAAAACTTATACAGGTGCGTTATGCCGTCCACATACTTCACTTCCCCACAATTTGAGTTATTCACTAAGAGAATAACCTGGTCAATATGCAGAATTTACGAACAGGTTCCTGCTTTACCTTTTGTTTGTGAGGCCTCGAGGGAAGTAAAGCACGTGGGGGGAGCGTCACAGACTTTTCGCCGAAAGTCTCAGAGATCTCGTTATAAACCACTATCGGTCCTCTTACCCGCGTTGCGATTACGTGTTCCTTCCCCATTTTATCACGTCGGGGTCACCAAAAATGTAGGAAAATATAATCTGTCGCTTTGAGATTACTTTCCTTGTTGCATGTTCAATAAAGTCGAGAAGGAGAAAACCACGGGATTCGTCCGGATTAAAGATTAACAAATTTATTTCCCTAACAATATTTCTAAAACAGAGTAAGACAAAATATAACAGATATCCGGTTTCCCAAAATTTCAGAGCTTGCACAGCGCCAAATTACAAACGTCTTAACGTGTCAGCCTGTTGGGAACAAAGGAAAGTTCCTCCGTCCAGCTGTTTTAACATCTCGGTTTCAGCCTCCTCCTTCGTAAAACAGCATGGCGTCCAGACTCCTCCTCTGGACGCTCGGATTGGCCGGCAGGGAGCCTGCCTACTTTTGTCAGTCCATGTAAGGAGTCAGCATCCATTTCCCGCGTTGGAAGTCACCTCCCAAACTGACATGGTCCCGCAACCAAATGGCTCCCTAGGTGGTCCCCCCCATGTGGCCGGATCTTCTTAGCATACAGTAGACAATACACTTTTGTTCCCCACACGTGAGCAGATGCCTGTGGCTGTTCCCAGGGATGGACTCAGTCTCAGAGATGATTGATGTATGATCTAAGTCAGACCTACAGCCAAGTCTCCCAGATGGCCTTTAGAAGATCAAATACTGTTTTCTCCTGAAGGGGGATGTGTTCGAAACTCCAGCATCAGAACCTCTTTACATATGCAATGTTCAGGAAGCCCCTTTTAAATTCAAAGCATGGGAACCCCACACAGTAAACCTGTAAGAAAACCTTCAATGTAATAAAGATAAGATAAAAAACCTAGGAGAAATAAGAACCACAAAAAATAAATTCCTTCAGTCCATGAGGTCACATGGTCTGGAAGAAGCCCCAGTTCCAGCTGACAGAAGTCTGGTTCTGATCCATCAGATCTCACTAGCAACAGAACCAAACCTTCACGTGTTGCAGCAACAGTTTCCATGTTTGGGAGGATCTTCTGAAGAACAGCTCAGTCTCAGAGACTCTAGTCATACCCCCCCCCCCACCACCACACACTTGTGCAGTGACAATATATTAGGTAAGTATCTATAAAAATTGTGTAAGTATACGTAAAATTGTATCTTTTAACATTGACAAAAGAAAAAAGAAAAATGAATCCACTTTCAAATTTCAAATCATATTAACTTTATTTTGTCACACAGAAACCCTGTTATAGTCTAAAACAGAAAAGAGGTTTAAACTGCCTGTATTAATGTCCTTATTTAAACTAGAAACATTTTGACCAACTGAACCATTTGATGCTGAGAAAAATAATTCAATCAATAAATAACATTAAATGTAAATTGATCTGAAACATTAACACAGCAGCACCAATAAATTTAACGCTTTTAGTCTGAAGAAATAGATAAAAAACATTGTGCTGATTCATTTTCTAAATGATTGTTTATTTCTGATGTCATAAAGTGCTGCTGTTTTCCTGCATTACCAGGGGGGTATTCCAGGAAGCATGTTTAAACTAGCCTGACTTTAACCCTGAACTCTGGCTGAAATCCACCTGAACTCGCTTACTCTGGGTATGTCGGTTCCAAAAGACCGGATATGACTTGGCGTAATTACGCTCGACTTGGTAACCCTGGGTTAATGGGCGTGCACAGCAGGTACATACAGACATTCTCAACAGATCGCCGATTTCTGGAGTCACCATGGAAACGCGTGGTGAAAAAAAAAGAAAACGCTGTACTTCAGTGAGACGGAGTCTGAGATTTTAATGACGGCTAATGAAAATTATACGTCCATCAAAAAAGTAATACGGCTGCATCATCAGTAAAAGAAAGAGTTTCTGCTTGTGGAAAAAGAGCAGACAAAGTAAAAGCACGAGTTTCTGATCTTATTTCTATTTTCATTGTGATATATATATATATATATATATATATATATAAATTTATTTAAATATAAATAAATTTCAGTAAGCGTGTTCAATACTTATTCCCTGTGCCATTTCACTTTATTACACATAACTTCATTTATGGACATTAATGTTTGGATTTCTTTCTATGTGTGCATTACTTGGGTTGATGCCGACATCTGGTGAAAATTTCATGATGTCATCATCATAGCAATTACTACTAGGGCTGCAATATAAACTCATCATCCTTTCCTTCCCTCTCACTCGTGGTGCAAAGGCTTAAGCATAGTGGGACAAAATAACTCGGCAAAACACGGTAAAACCCAAATCCGTCCAGACAGGCAAAGGGAATGATATCCCAGAATCCTTTGCGGTGCCGATCTAACAGCAGCACCAAAGTTACACCTACTTAATTGAATAAATTTGAATGGAAGTAAAATAACTGTCTGAAAACTACGTGTTATTTTTAAACTGACTTAACAAAAAAAAAAAAAACGATTTATCTTAACTGAAGCAAATAATTAAGTTAGATCAAAGTAAAAAAGTTTATCTTTCCAACATCCATACATGGTCTTATCACACTCTCATGGTGGAAAAAGTATTATCTGAGCTTCTTCATCCACTAAATCATCTTCAAATGGACACGCCATGCTCCTTCACCTCTCTGAAAACAAACTAACCTTCAACTAAACCTGCTCCAGACCAGGTGATATTCAGGGCATGAGTTGCTACGGCAACTTGACATACCCTGAAACATACCTCCATTTCTGGAACTGAAAGCTGAGGTTATCAACTTCTTTAACCTCAAACTTATTGTGGGAGCTAGCATAACATGCTTTCTGGAATACTCTCCTGCTTAAAACATGGATTTATAGCAACAGGTGATTTCCCACACGGAGCCTGTTTCACTCACTACATTCATTGGAAGAATATGATTGATGTTGTCATGGTTTGAGTTTGTTGTGTCGTGTTTTTTCATTTTAGTTCTTGTTCTGTCTTGTTTGGTTCTGTTTCCTGTTTTATTTTGAAAGGTTTCCTGTCTTGTCTTGTTTCTTGTGCTTGACATCCTTTGGTCCCCATTTGCCCTGATCGTGTTCACCTGTGTCTTGTCTGCCCTGTCTGTATTTAAGTGTTGTCTCTGCCTTCCTCCTGTGCTGGTCCATTAACCTTGTCTTGGTGTTCATGTCATGCCGTCTAGTTCCTTGTTCCTCGCCACGCTCTTGTTTCATGCTCCTCGCCACGTCAATGTAAGTTTTTGTTTTGTCCTGAAAACCTGCTTTGCAGCGCTTTGTGTTCGTTTTTGCTTATTAAAACCCGCTAGTCCCTGATCCTCGTGCCTCCGCCTCTGCATTTGGGTCCAACCGGCTCTCGTGCCACCCCGCACCGTGACAGATGTTCCACTGGTGTTCCTTTTGATTATTATTATTATTAATTATTTGTTTTTTCGGAAGATCAGAGGTTTTTTTTCCCGTTTCTTTTTAAAATCGGACCAAAGTTAAGCATCCCCGGCAACCCCCACCCCTTCACGCAGGGCTGTGGTAAAACCCCCAGGGGTTGACCGTTCTGCAGCCACATTAAGGTTGGGGAGCACTGCTTTAAAGGACATATTTATACATGTTTGAAGCAAATCCAGTCACAGTTTAATTATACTCTGAACACCATTATGAAATTATTCTTTAATAGGCAAATGTTTATAGTTCCAAAATCATTTGAGGTTTCAACCAAGGAGACCAGGGGGGTATTCCAGGTGGTATTCCAGGAAGCATGTTTAAACTAGCCTGACTTTAAGCCTGAACTCTGGCTGAAATCCGCCTGAACATGCTTACTCTGGGTATGTCGGTTCCAAAAGACTGGATATGAGTTGGCGTAATTACGCTCGACTTGGTAACCCTGGGTTAACGCACGGTACATAAAGACATTCTCAATAGATCGCCGATTTCTGGAGTCACCATGGAAACGCGTGGAGAAAAAAAAAGAGAGCGCTGTACTTAAGTGAGACGGAGTCTGAGATTTTAATGACGGCGGAAAAAAATTACAAGTCCATCAAAAAAGTAACATGGCTGAAAAATAATTTAAATAATTTAGTTAAATTAATTCAAACTCAATAATTGTTTATACAACTCAAATTTACGTATTTATCTAACCAAATGTCACATTACTCCATTAATCTTTTTTCCATCTTAAATACTTATATTTCTTGAACTTTCAAATGTCTAAGTTTGAGCCGGCAGATATGCTCATTTTTATAACAAAAAAAGAACGGGGAAAAAATGCATGGAGTGCAAAAATTCCCTAAAGAATTTTCCATCACTGTCATAACTTGCTAAGGTGGTAGAGGTGCTATATAAACTCATCATCCTCTACTTTACTCTCACTCATGGTGCAGAGACGTAAGCATAGTAGGACAAAATAGCTCGGCAAAACATGGTGAAACACAGTAAAACAGCTATACAACTAAACACATTTTGTAAAAAACCCACACTGAAACCCAAATCCGTCCAGACAGGCAAAGGGAATGATATCCCAGAATCCCTTGCGGTGCCGATCTAACGGCAGCACCAAAGTTACACCTACTTAATTGAATTAATTTGAACGAAAGGAAAATAATTGTCTGAAAACTACGTGTTATTTTTAAGGTGACCTAACAAAAATAATGATTTATCTTAACTGAAGCAAATAATTAAGATAAATCAAATTAAAATAGTTTCTCTTTCCAACATCCATATGTGGTCTTATCCTCTCATGGTGGAAAAAGTATTATCTGAGCTTTTTCATCCACTAAATCATCTTCAAATGGACACGCCATGCTGCTTCACCTCTCTGTAAACAAAGTAACCTTCAATAAACCTGCTCCGGACCAGGTTATGTTCAGAGCATGAGTTGCCATGGTAACTTGAGCTACCCTGAAACATACCTCCATTTCTGGAACCAAAAGCTGAGGTTATCAACTTCCTTAGCCTCAGATTTATCGTGGGAGCTAGCATAACCTGCTTTCTGGAATACCCCGCAGGGCTATTATCAACATGCTGCATGATGTACATTTATTTTGCTGTCAATATAAATGTACATTTTATTTTTGCTAAACCTGTATACAGCATACTAGGCTATTATAGTAATAAAGATTTATACATTTCTGAATCAGTGACTGAACTTTTCTTGCAGGTTTCCAATGGATTCAGACTTAGGGAAAAAGTGGGCCTTAGCTATCAAAAGAGTTAACCCAAATGGATCACTGTGGTACCAACTAGAAATACAGTCTGGCTGTTCAAAAGCAGAATGGGGGGGGGTCAGCCATTGGAGTTGAGCAAATGCTTCCAGTCGGATGTTCTTCCAGGTGGTTCATTTTCTCCTGTTTGTCTGCATCTTCTAACTTTGATCTTCAGTTCTGCTCCTCCTCCCCTTTAATCACACATCACATGTAGCGTGTCTCTCATGAGGACTCGGTCAGAGGACTCGGTACATTGCACATCTGTCTTTTCTCCACACGTTCTCTCTGCAGAGATCCTCAGATCTCCTCCTCCGTTCTCCGGTTTCTCCTGATTTCTTCCCAAACTCTTCGTTGGAGCCCGGCTGTGTTTTAAGGAGAATGCAGTGGGAGCTGTCCGGATGGTGGTGCTGAAACCTTCTGGAGGCTGAGACACAAAGACATCAGCTTTAAATGTTTATCAAGTGAATTTATGACAGAAAAAGACGTTCAACATGAAGGACATGGACATTCTTAAGTAAAGTTTAAGAAATAGAGAGAGAGAGAGAGAGAGAGAGAGAGAGAGAGAGAGAGAGAGAGAGAGAGAGAGAGAGAGAGAGAGAGAGAGAGAGAGAGAGAGAGAGAGAGAGAGAGAGAGAGAGAGAGAGAGAGAGAGAGAGAGAGAGAGAGAGAGAGAGAGAGAGAGAGAGAGAGAGAGAGAGAGAGAGAGAGAGAGAGAGAGAGAGAGAGAGAGAGAGAGAGAGAGAGAGAGAGAGAGAGAGGACATGAGGGACTTTTTATTTTAAATTGAAATCTAATCAGTACAAAACTCTCGCAGTCCCAACAACACCATGATGCAAGGCACAGCTCTTCACAAAAACAAAGATAAAAAAAAACAAGAATGTATACATATATAAAAAATATTAAAAACTTTCATCATAAATTAAAATACAAGGCAATCAACAATCTGGACTCTAGATCAGTAAATATTGTGTAGCAGACTTACAAATGTGATCAATAAAAGGATTTGAGTTCTGAATACATTTAATGAGGATAAATACAGTCTGACTTCAATTTAAAACACAGTAAATTCAGATGATCTGTTTTCCTTTTTTATGCATTTCTTTAATTTTGGGGACATTTGATGAATCTCCATAGTTGAGCACCTGATGTGTCTGTTATTTTATATTTATTATACTTTACTGTTAAAGTCATGGCAGAATTGACCTTTGTAGGATTTGTTTAGATATTTATGATCACATTTTTTCAGTGAGTTTTATTTCATCTATTACTAAATTTGGTAGTTTAATGTGAACATTGGAAGACAATATTCTATTTGTTATTAAATGTATTAAAGCAATCGGAATTTCTCTGCAGGTTTTCTGAAATTCTTTGGTTTAACATTAAATATCAAATTTACTTCTGAAGTCTCTTCATTGAAGAATTTCTCCTTTTGAATCAAGAACATCGTTTCCAAAATGATTTTGAGGTCAAACCAATTCTGATGAAACATTGTCTTCCTGCTTGTGGTCATTACTCTGTTGTTCCACAGGGAGGCGCAGTGACTACATTTCAAATTCTCAGTGGAAAAGTACTTGTTTGTGAAATTTTGAAATCTTTATAGGAAGTTTGGAAAGTTACATCAACAAAAAATCTAATCCACCAACTTTTTTGAAGATGTTTTTGGCAAAATGAAACCAGAATGAGTCAGGATTAGCTATAAAGTCTTTAACCATTTTATTCTAAAAGTTCCAACCATGGATTCTAAATCAATCGTCTTCACACCTCCCTAATTATATTCCTGAATTAGTTGAGATTTCCTGATGAAATGGGTCTTATTTCTCCAAATAAGTGTATAAATAATTGAGTTAATTTTTTACATTCTTTGGGTTAATGTAGAGAGATTGGCACGGATGTATTAATGTTGAAATGGTTGAACATGAACAATTTTATGTTAAACGGAGGAAAGTGTTTTTTTTCTGTCCCTCTGATCATCAGAGTGAAGATGATCCGCTGCAGCAGAAGGAATCTTCTTTTTAAACACAAGCGGAGAATCACAAAAAAATCAATAATTATCACTAAATCACATAACAAAGATGAATTACTTAATTATGCTGTAAAAAATAGACAAAACTCTATTGTGGAAATCAACATAGCAAAGGCAGATCAGTTATCTAAAATACATTCAGATAATTGTCATTAGAAAAATCCTGACTATGATTAAAAAATAACAGAATTAAAAATGTTTCAGAAATCAATTTATTAATCAATTTTATTATTTTAATTATAAGCTAATGCTGTGAAATAAAGAAAATTGAGAACTAAGTGTTTTTATGTTTTATAACAGAAATTAAATGTGCATAATAATAAAAATATACAAATTCTCCTGAAAGATCTAAAACTAGATATAGAAATCAGAACAATTCAGAAATATATTCAAAAAATGCCGTCTTGGGTGTGTTCAGCTGCACTTTTTGTCCTCTTCCCTACATGGACAGAATGCAACAGCTGAGCTTCATTCTGTACCTGAATTTCTACATGACGTTTGCTGTAAAAACAGAAAACTCTCAGGCATTTGGGCCTCGTGACAGACACACCTGCTCCACTCCTGCTTTCACCACATAATCAAACTCAACCACGTTTATGCAATGAGATTTCTATTGTATGAAGATGAATCTGTATTTCTCTTTGACCTGTAATGATCTGAAGCGTGGACTGATGTGGGTCTGTGGGAATCCAGATTTGGAAAGAAGACTCCTGTTTTTGGCTGTCAAATGCAGCTTTTATTTTGAAGTCTTCTTCTGTTTCTTCTCTTCTGCCAATCCGTTTGTTTGTACGTAACTTTGGGTTTCAGTTTAGCCAAAGTAGAGGATGAATTTTTGACCCGTGACCTGAACATCCCGACATGCGTGTGCTAAAAACAGGTCTCCACCAAATCCAAGACTCTGATTGGTCAGAGTTCCACTGGTTTAGCTGTCATCCTGAAACGCACTTTAACGTGCTCATAGATTTCTGAGTCCGGTGTGCAGAGCTCCAACATTAGCATGTGAGCATTCAGCCTTTACATTTTTTCTCAGTCGCTTTAGTACAATTCTCTGATCAGAATTGAAGTTTGCAAATACGTGTGTGCATTTCTCAAGACAATTTGCACAAACAGCAAAACACCATGGATTTCTTGCAAAAGCCTGTAACTTGCTCATAATTTTTAGTTCATCTCTCAAAACTAAGTCTTTATGTCATTGAACATGTCAGTGCCATCAGAATGTCAAGTCCCTTGTGTCATTGTCTACGAACAAGACAGTCAAATTACTTAGTCATGTTGTCAATATAACTGTGTACTTTAGAGGGAGGTTCTGATGTAAACTATGGCTAAAGTTATGATGACAATTATTGTAAAATGTAAGTTACACCTTTTTTGTTTGATTGCAAGAGACTGGACAAGATTCACATTTACACTTTTAATGTTCATATTGTAATTTGTTGACAGACCATGTCATACCAACATAGAAAAAACCCAATGCAAACAGTAACACAAAGGGAAAGAAAAGATAGGACAATATTCTGTACAACAGTACAGGCAGTGCAGTAGGAATTGGTGTGGTCTTCCTACACCTCTTGTCGTTCCTGTTTGTTAGGACACAAATTCTCATCCACATCACAGCGAATATCCTCTCTTGCAATGCAGCGAAATATGTTTGTCACATTGTGACAACTTGGTCAAACATTTTGCAGTTAATGACTTATACGATGAACTAATGACTAGGTGTTTTGAGGAGTAAAAATAGTAAAAAATAAATAAATAAAAAATTAATAATAAAAAAAAGAATTGAGAATTGCATGTCCGCCGGGGTCTACTGAGGGATATCCTTTTGAAAACGTTGTCATCTGATATTTTTCAGTGGCAGGAAGTTTGGACTTTTTTTTAGACACTGCCTTCTTTTTTTTGACTGGTTTGTCAGTCAGAATGTGGAGGACGGGACTCAAACCCACACTCTAGGTTTTGGTTGTGTACTGAACTTCAGTCTGACCAACGTTTCAGCAGGTTTCACTGCAGCTCAGAGGCCTGCAGGCCTGAAGAGGCCTGAGGGGAGATAGGGGGCCTAAGTATAGGCCCGCAGAGTCCCAAGGAGGCCCGAGAAAGCCTGAGGAGACCTGAGGGGGAACTCGAGGGGGCCTCAAACATTTGACACAAGGATCCTGTGTCTTGGTTTAGAGAAGTTTTCAAAGAGATGAGGCCTGAGGGGACACAAGGGTGCCTCAAACAGTTAGACGCATGGACACTCATATACTGGACAGTTCATTTAAATGATGCACGCAAAAGGAGGGGGGAGGACGGGGGGCTAATCTGCAGTATGTGTGTGCAGAATCTACTAATCATTGTACTAGATGGCGCCGCGTGTAGACGCAGCGACCTCACGCTCTTCCGACAGTGCGATGTTTTGTTCGTCAAATAAGTGTTTGCCTGCAAGTTTTTGTCAGCCTACGTCGAAATATAGGTACAGTCGACAGGCTCTCTTACACATTCGGAGAAGCAACTTCTGCCAAGCTTTGAACACGGAAACAAAGACGCTAAGGGAACTCGGACTGCTACACTGGCCAGCTAATCCACGGAACTCACCTGCTACCCCTCTCCCGGAAAGGAGGCGTCGGAAGCGGTGTGCAAGGACGAAGAAGCGGGGCAAGCGCGGAGGGATCCGAGTTAGGCTAGAGGCTAAGCCAACTCGCCCAGCCATTCCATCTATCCTTCTGGCCAACGTACGATCACTGGACAACAAAATTGATGACATCCGACTACTAAGATCAGCGAATCGAAAAGTGAGTGACTGTTGTGTGCTAGTGTTCACGGAAACATGGCTTAATGACAACATTCCGGACTCTGCTATACAACTGGAGCAGTTAGCATGCTACAAAGCCGACAGGGCTCTCGTAGACGGAGGAAAGATCCGGGGCGGCGGGGTCTGTGTTTATGTCAGCAGGTAGTTTGTGACTGCTTGCACAGATTGCTGATGGTGTATGAAGGACACCTGTGTGGGAGGGCGTGGTCACACACAGAGTAGGGAGGCCGTTATTCTCTTATAGAGCACCAGTGCGCGGCCGGCGGGGGCAGAAGAGGAGGACTGTTGGAGCCGGCGCGTGGGGTTCCTGACACTTAGGCACAGCCTGCAGCAGGAAAACAGTTGGAGCCAGCGCATGGAGCCTGTGGCGTTTGAGTTTGGCCTGCTGCTGGAGCCAGAGACGCGAGGTCCGTGACATTTGGGCGCAACCTGCAAGGTCCAGGCAGGAGGTGCGCAATTCAGGACGCGGAGGCGGCAGAACACTGGCCACAGCCACCACAGGTCTTCATCGGGGCGCGGACCAGTAAAACGCTCACGTGGAGGAGGAGGGAAGCAGCACACCCTCGGGAAGATCTCACACTGCCATTTGGAGACCCAGAGGGGTGAGCGGGCTTCACCCCTCCTAAAGTTAAGTGTGCCAGCTACACACCGAGCTTCTATGAGCAGCCTGTAGCTCAGTCACCAGTGGATTTTAATTGGGTTTTATATGGATTGACTTTTAACTCCTTTGCATGACTGTTTTTGTGCTTTTAAAACTATTTGTGGATTTGCCTTGTTTTTATTGCATGTGAACTGGTGGTTTGGAGTCCAGGCCTGCTCGTGTGAAGGACTTGGGTGTGGGACGAACGTCAAGGTGGACACTTGGACAATGGTGTGATATGGAGAATTACCACCACTGTTCTCTTTATGTGTTGGTTTTACATGTGTTTTATGTCATTCTTGTTTTTAGTTTTTTTTACCATTCCTGGTTTTACACTATTTTATTAAAACCTTTTAACTATCAGGGCTTTGGCTGTCTCTGGAGCAACTAGCAAATTCCCCAGCGGATCCCTAAAATTTTTGATTGCTTTGGGGCTTCACCCCCACCCCTCTGACATTTACATCCGGGACGGTTGGTGCCGAGATGCCACTGTAGTATGCAAACACTGCTCACCCCTGGCGGAGTTTTTGATCGTGAAGTTTCACCCCTTCTACTTTCCGAGGGAATTCAGTTCGATCCTGCTGGTTGCTTCTTATATACCCCCAACTAACAATATCAGCGACAGAAATGCGTCACTAAACGAACTGTATCAAGCCATCAGTGAACAATAAACAGCACACCCAGACGGTTTCATCATCCTCGCAGGAGATTTTAATCATGCTGATCTTAAAACTGTTCTCCCGAAATTTCACCAGCATGTCCATTTTCTAACAAGGGCTGACAACATCTTGGACTTTGTTTACACTCAGCACAAAGGAGCATACAAAGCTTCCCCCCTCCCCCACATCGGCGCCTCTGATCACCTCACTATGATGCTGACGCCAGCATACAGACATAGAGTGAAAGTGACCAAACCTGTTCTGAAAGAAGTAAGGGTGTGGCCACAGGAGGCCACTTCTGCTCTCCAGGACTGTTTTGGGACAACAAATTGGGAAATGTTTAAAGAAGCAGCCACCTATAACAACACCACAGACATCGAGGAGTACACAGACACTGTGACGTCCTACATCACCAAATGCATTGATAATGTGACCCATAAAAAGAACGTCATCACTCGAGCTAACCAAAAGTCATGGCTGACAGGGGACGTCCACAGGCTGCTGAAAACGAGAGACAAGGCCTTCAGAGCTGGGGATCAATCAAGCTTGAGAACATCGAGAACCAACCTGCCCCGTGGCATCAGGAAAGCCAAACAAGATTACACACACAAAATAACCGCTCACTTCAGGGATAGCAAGGATGCTCAGAGACTATGGCAGGGCATCCAGGCCATCACAGACTACAAACCTGCACCGCAAAGCAGTGAGAGCAACACCACTCTGCTCAACAACCTGAACAGCTTCTTTGCACGCTTTGAAGCACAAAACCACACTTGCCCACAGAAAACACCACCACCTTCGCACGACCAGCCTCTGTGCCTGTCTGCTGCCAGCGTGAAGAGGACACTCTCCACCATCAACATCCGGAAAGCAGCGGGTCCAGACAACATCCCTGGCAGTGTGCTAAAAGACTATGCGGAGGAACTGAAAGATGTCTTCACAGACATCTTTAACATCTCCCTGAGGCAACCCATTGTCCCATCAGGCTTCAAAACTGCCACCATCATACCTGTGCCAAAGAAATCATCCCCATACTGCTTCAATGTCTACCGTCCTGTGGCACTGACACCCATTATCATGAAGTGCTTCAAACGACTAGTCATGTCACACATCAAATCTAACCTACCCCCCACCCTGGACCCATACCAGTTTGCATATGGAGCAAAACGATCCACAGAAGATGCAATCTGCTCTGCCCTCCATCCAGTTCTCACTCACTTGGACAAGAAAGACTCATATGTGAGAATGCTGTTCATAGACTTCAGTTCAGCATTTAATACCATAATACCACAACAACTCATCTGCAAACTGGACAGACTGGGCCTCAGCACCTCCACATCAGCGAGGACCTCTCCTGGACAACCAACACTGCATCACTGGCCAGCCAAGAAAGCACAGCAGCGCCTCTACTTTCTGCGCAAACTCAAGTGGGCAAGTGCTCCACCACCCATCCTGACAACATTCTACAGGGGAACCATTGAGAGCATCCTTTCCAGCTGCATCACTGTGTGGGGTGGAAGCTGCACGGACAAAAACAGGAAAGCTCTGCAACGCACAGTGAGAACAGCTGAGAAAATAATTGGTGTATCACTCCCCTCCCTGCAAGACATATACACCACCCGCCTCACCCGCAAAGCCATCACAATCGTAAATGAAGCAAGCCACCCTGCACACAGTCTGTTCAGCCTCCTGCCATCTGGAAAGAGGTATAGGAGCCTCCGCTCCCGCACTACCAGACTCACCAACAGCTTTATCCATCAGGCTGTGAGACTGCTGAACTCACTCCCCTCCCCACTCACAGCGCCAGCCAGCAGGACCACCGGAATAGGACAAACACCCCTCCTCCACTAAGTGTTTGAAGGACAAACACTTAACACTGAACTGAGACAAATAACTACCTCTGCATATGCAACTGCACATGTAAATAACATTTACTCCTACCAACTACCTTACCTACAACTAGTGTACCTCCCAGTACACTACCTGTAAATGCACACAGTTGGCTCACGTTGCTTTAAACAACCTGCACCTTATTTTCACATGTTTATTTTTTTCACATTTTATTATTTATCATTACTTAGAGATTAGAGATTGCATCTGCACTTCACTGTTGTTTATGTCTACGCACGGGACAGTGATAAACGTAATTTCGATTCCTTTTTATGTCAAACACATGTGAAGAAATTGACAAATAAACCTGACTTTGACTTTGACTTCTTTTTTATTTTATGAACATATTAATACATGATCCAGCTGAGAGATACTTTTAACCATTTTGTCTGTACAAGATTCAACGTACTTGAATAGAAAATCTAAACATTAAGATAATGGAACAAACCACCCACCCTCCACCGCCCCATCCCAGCATGAAAATCAGAAAAAGAATAAAAATAATATTGACATAGATCAGAAGACCTCAGGCACAAACTCAACCTGGTAACAGTTCTAATGTGAAAATAGTCAATGAAACATTTGTTGTAAAATGTTTGCGTGCATCCTCTCAATGTGTATTTAATTTTGTCTGATTAAAAAAAAACATCCTATCATTTAGCCATTTGTGAAATAGATGGACATTTAATGGATTTCCAATAACAGTCAACGTCTTGCTGACAGAGATGTGAATGCTGTGATGTCTTTTTTGACTGATCCTTGTACTTCTACTTTGTTCCAAACATGAATTAAACTTTTATAAATTCTATTGAATTTGCAGAGCGTGCCTTGTGGGCGCTTTAAGTGGTCCTGGCAAGCGACCATGCGCCCTCGGGCACTGCTGTGGTGACCCCTGATGTAATGGAAACGCGGCTAATGGTACGTTCCATTTTCATGATGTCCATTCAGGTGGCTGGACGAGCCTCAAGGGACCTGCAAACACACCTGTACTCCTCTCTATGACCCTCCATGAACCCTAGGACCCAAAAACCCGGAGCACCTATACAGGTACATGTGACTAAGGCTTCAAGTATGACAGAAATGAAGTTTGGAGATCTTGACAGTTCATGAGGATGACTGACAGCCTCTGGGGTAAAGAGAAAATAGGCAGGGTTATTGGCAGTCTCACACATAATGAAAGTTGCAAATAACGAAACCAAATTCACATTCTCTTGACACCCTCAGATTCCAGCAGAAGGAAGGTCTGAATTCCTCTCTGATCTTTGAAGTTATTTTGCCAACAGGAGTTTTCAAATATACTTTTACTGATTTCACTTCACTTTACAGACCCACTCCAAAGAGAAACGTGTTTTTAACACGTTCTTGTAGCATTTTTCTGAAAATAGAGGACAATGAGACCTCGAGTTAACTATGGAGTCCCACAGGGCTCAGTTCTAGGACCCTTCCTGCTGATGCTCTACATGCTGCCCCTAGTAAACGTAATCAGGAAACACAGCATTCATTTCCACTTTTATGCAGATGATATGCAGTTGTATTTCTCCATTAAACCTGACCAGGATGACCGTATAGAGAAACTGAATGCCTGCATCAGGGACAGTCAGATAGTCTCCCTGGATGGCGTCAGTATAGCCCCCAACACCACAGTTAGAAATCTAGGGGTTTTATTTGACCAGGACTTATCATTTAAGGCTCACATTTCTCTCTCTGCTCTTTAAACGGACCTCTGAGACTCTCACAGAGCAGGAGCATTCATGCGGAGACTTGATTACATCCAGGTGGATTTATTTATCATCATTAGTCATTCAGGTCAACATTGGATCATTCAGAGATCCTCACTGAACATCTGGAGAGTTCCTGCACTGAAAGGAAAGGGGCTGAATCATTTTGCACACCCAATATTTCAGTTTTTTTCAGTATTTGTTAAATAAGTTTGTTGATTGTGTCCCACTTATTGATGATTTTTCACAAAAATGACAGTTTTATGTCTTTATGTTTAAAGCCTGAAATGTGGCAAAGGTTGAAAAGTTCAAGGGGGGCTGAATACTTTCACAAGACACAGTACGCTCCATGTACTTGATGTCCCTTAAGGTGGTCGTACGAGCATCAAGGAAACTGCAAGACACACCTGTGCTCACCTTAAAATACAGCCACTCCTCTCTACGGCCCTCCAAGGACCCAGACAACCCCCCAAAAAACCATCACCTATTTGGGTCGACCCTCTCTTACAGGAACATGTGACTAAGACTTCAAGTATGACAGAAAAGAAGTTTGAAGATGTTGACAGTTCATGAGGATGACTGACAGCCTCTGGGGCAAAGTGAAAATGGGCGGGGTTATTGGCACTCACACACATTTGGAAATAATGAAACCAAATGAACAAACCAGCAGAGACCAGGTCTCAATTCCTTAAACTCCTGTTTGAATTCTTCTGCCAACAGGAGTTTTCAAAGATCCTTTCACTGGTTTTACTTTTCTTTAAAGAGCCACTCCAATGAGTATCTGCTGCTTTAAAACACAGTCTTGTAGTATTTTTCCCCACAATGGAGGACATACATGAGTAAAAGAAAGATGAAAACTGCATTTCTGAGTATTTCTTTATTCAAATCATGGTGATGTAACAGTGATGTAGAAAATATTCCAGGGGGGCTACAAGCTTCCTGCTCCTCCCCGTTCTGATCATCCACCTGCAGACCAACAGATCCATGAACGTCTTTGTTTTCCTGCTCTGAGCTGGAATCTGGATCAGAACCGGACGGATGGACAGATCTGATGTTGCTGCTGTTTCTGTTGTACCCTAATGTTAGGATGAGGGTGTGAGGGGCTGTAAGCTAGTGGGAGAGAGTGTAAACAAAGGGATGATGGGAAGTAGTGGCAGGCTTACTCTGCATCAACAGTCCTGCCCACAACTCAGAGGTGAATTTTTAATGCCGCTCTGCAGAAACTATGTCATAGAAACCACACAGGTTTTTAGATGTCGGCTAAAAACGGCACCATCGTCATCATCATCATCATCATCATTATCATCATCACAGTATACGCTTTGAACGTTTGATCAGCAGATGATCAGACTGGGACTTTAAATTTATGCATGTGATCATTTAGAATCAAGAAATACATAAAAATGTTAAAATAATTGGTTTCCTGATAGAAAACTCTTGGTGTTTTTTTTATACTTTTTAAACTCTACATTCAGTAAATGTAACTATTGGAATGATTGTTTGTTTATTGATCAGTGATAGTGGTTCCATGAGGTTTCTGGGATTTCGATGCCTCTTCTGAGTGACGAGTCGACAAACAACACCAGAATCTGGGACTTCCTTTGAATCAGATGCTTTTACTTTGACAGAGTTGATGTGATTCTTTATCATCAGTGACAGAGAAGAAAATAACAGACGTGATAAAACTCCTATCACTCATTTGAGCTTTTATTCATGTCCATAGGATGTTGTAATAACATCCTGTCCTATTTAAGCCCCGCCCACCTTCTGAATTTAAAGCAGACCCATAAGTAGCAGTTCCCCAAACGTCCGATGAAGCTGGTTTCAGGTGACAAGACTCATGTCATCTTCATTGCTGCCATCATTGTCATCATCATAAATGTGTAGTTCTGTAGATAGATAGATGTGATCATAGATGTAACCTGTATTAGGAGTTTTTTTTTTTTACCATAGATTCCTCTTTATACGTGAACCATGAAGGATCTGGAAAGAAAAAATCCCACTTGTTAGTCAGAAACATCTCAAAAATCCTTCTTGGACTTTAGTTTGTTGTAAATCTTTGGAGTTTTTTTGCATTTCCTGACTCACCTCTCTCAGGCTGATTGATGCTTGTAGCCAACCAGGTCTTTGTATTTCCGGATTTGCACCTGCAGGCTGCCAGTGAGTTCCAGCAGGTCTTGGTTCTTCTTCTTCTGCTCATCAATCTGGGAAATCAGCTCCTGCAGCTTCTTTTTTAGTTCACCTCTGTTGCCAGCCACTTGCTGTCTGCTCTCCTTCAGAGTCTCTTCAAGATATTTAATCTGTAGAGAAAGCAGGAGGTCAGAATGCTGAAGAAGAGAACCAGACAACAAACTGCTTCTTCTTCTTTTCAGCTTATACTTTGAATGGATGAAAGCACTCAGGTGTTGACAAGCCTGTGAGGAATGGGAGACGTTTCCAAAGGTTGCTAAACCCTGAATCTTCAGGTTTTATTGAAGTTTGACTCATTTCCTCGTGTTTCACTCTGGTTTTTTATGTTTATGTGATTACCTTGGTAATCAGATTGTCAGTGTGGATTTGCAGCATTTTCTTTTACTTCAGCAGTTTGGTATATTCAGATTTTGCAGATTCAGGCTGGCTCCGGTGATGATTCTCCTGCTCTTGGAGGCTCTTCAGCTACAAAGACACACATGACAGAGTTGGATGAACCAGGAGGGTGGAGAAGGTGGAGAAGGTGGAGACTGTCCTCACAGCACCATCATACCTCCTTTTGGTACCACTCATCCATCTCCTCCATGTTCCTCTTTGCTATTTCATCATATTTTTCTCGGATCTCCTTGACAATGTCAGTCAGGTTGGAGTTCTGAGACTCAATCTCCACCGTCACCTTTGACTCCCTGATCCTCTTACACAGATCCTTGACTTTCTGCAAGAAAAAGAGTAGAAGTTCATCCTCAGATGAGCAGAGAGCGACTCTGCCAATGTGCTGCCAGCCTCACAGCCTGGTGCTCTGTTTTCTGTTGTTGGAGCGTCTTGTTCAGTATTTCAATTTCCCTGCTTAGGTTTTCTTGTTGCTGTCGCAGTACGGCCGGATGGATGCTGGGAAGGCTCTTATAGCAGGTGTCTGCGCATAAATCCGCCCACCAGCAACCCGGTTGGCTCCAGAGACGCAGAAAAGCTGGTTCCGAGTCGAAATTCCAGTTTTTCACCTCAACCACATACCTCTCCTCCTCGGGTGTCATCTTATGATTGGACCTCAGCGCAGGTATGGGGAGGAGATGGAGACTCCTGTCCTGATAAAAGCAGGAGAAACGACGAGGCTCCACCAGACCTGACCTGTTCAGACGGACCTCACCTGTTCAGAAAGACCTCACCTGTTCAGACGGACCTCACCTGTGCAGAAAGACCTCACCTGTTCAGAAGGACCTCACCTGTGTGTCAGAGTCCGTCATCATGAGTTCCTCTAACCATTTTACAGAAGCCAAGAGGGACAAAGATGGTATGAAAGAGGGCAACGACCAGTTCCTGGTTGTCATCAGTCAGGTGTGTGGAACTCCGTTTTTAAACTCTATTTCTTTTCAGAAAAATGTTTTATCAAATCTTCAAACATACTGTTGTTTAGCAAATATGTCCAAAATGTGTGAATCTAGTGAACAATTCCTCCTAAAACAGCGTTTAAGCAGGAAGATCTGGGAAAATAAGAGGATCAAGACAGCTGTGCATGACTGAGTGTTTCTTCATGGTGGATCACTAAAATTAAAGGAATTCAGTGATTTGAATGTTTTGTGTCGTCAAAGCTGTTTGGGTTGATTCCAGTGGAGCTCATCATACGTGACATCATCGTAGGATCAAACCTAAAGCTTCATGGAAAACCTTTGAGACATGTTTCTGTTCAGATTTGATGCTTGAGAAACGTGTACAAAGTTCAAACCCAGCATGTTTTTGTGACGGTGCAAACATTGTCTCTGTGTGTTCCAGGTGATTCACTGTAAGACTGAGAACAAAAAGCTGGAAGAAAAACTGAAGATCCTCAAGGGGAGGGACGTCCACACCTGGAAGGTGGATGAGATTGTGAGGAGAGCAAAGGAAGAGCTGGAACAGCAGCGTCAAGCTTTCTGCAAAGATCAGGAGAAGCTGGAGGTGGAGCTGTCTGTGCAGGAGAAGGAGGTGGAGGACACCAGGAGGAGGTCAGCAGAGGTTCTGGTTCTGAAGCTCTGAGTGTTTGTCAGCACGGTAACCATGGAAACGCTTGCAGGTACGAGGAAGAGAAGAAGAAAAGATCTGAAAAGATGAACACATTCATCAACAGCATCAAGGTAAAATCAACATCCTGAAGTGTTTGCGGATCATCTAATGTTTACAAAAATATCTGAACTGTTTTTATGCAACAGGCTTTGGAGCATGAATGGCTGATAACAGCTGACTTGATGGTGGAAAAGAGGGTTCTGAACAATAAGCTGAACTTCCTCAGAGCTGGATTTGATGAGGTACAGAGAGGTTCCAGAGGTTCCATTCCTGGTTCTGGAGAAAAAAGACGTTCCTCCAGATGACCCTTCTGTGCGTCTGACCTTCAGGAAGCCAAGGAGCTGGAGTCTATGATCCAGAATGAGAAGAGGGTCATCTCTGACACCCACAAACGGTCCCTGGACCTGGAGAACATCATCAAATCCCTTGAGGCTCATTATACAGCAATAGCAGATCGCACCAGGAAGCAAGTAGATCAGCTGAACAGGAAGAAGGTGAGGAAGAAGAAGATGAGGTCTGTCACACATTAACATCAGTGATGTCACTGTGGTTGCTCTCCTCCTCAGATTGACGCTTTGCGCCAAACTTCAGGCCAGTACGAGCAGAAGGCACACGAGATAAAGAGGGAAATTACACTTCTGAAGAAGAGGATCACAGAACTCCAAACTAAGCTGGAGGTTCAGCAAACAAAGGTAAAGAGCAAACAACCAACTTCTGCATCCACCACCCCCATCCTGATGACATCCCTGTTTCCTGATAGGAAAAGGAGCTGGAAAAAGACTTAAAGCTGAAAGAAGGAGACGATGCAGAAATCACTGGACTGGAGGAGAAACTGAAGAAGAAGAGGGAAATTCTGACCCTGCAGGTCCGTAAGCATCAGGAGCTGCTGAACATCAAGCTGGGCCTGGACATGGAGATCGCTACCTATGGGGGGCTTCTGGAGGACGAGGAGGAGGGGTAGGAGAGGCAGCAGGTCGACATGACATGAGAATGTGGGAGGAGTGTCCTAACGGCGGTTTCTGCTCCTCTTTTCACAGCTTAAAGGACATCCACACAGGTGAGAACCTCAGCATCACGGGGGGGGGGGGGGGGGGGGGGGAGTTACACAGCACCTGTCTGTCGTTAAGGCAAAGAAACATCCTTTGTTGGAGTGGTGCGCCCCCTGGTGGAGAATTCCTGTAGTAACCTGCAGATTTCCTTCTATCTCACTAAACCAGAATGAAGCAGTTTCCTGTCCTGTTGCCGTGGTAACCAGCAGTTCCCTGAAACTCTCACCTGCTGATCTGGTTGGATTTGGAACCCGGCCGAGTTCCCAGAACACCGGGTTGCAGGTTCCACGGCTGGAGGTCTCCTCATGTGTAATCTAATGGAGCGGTTCTATGTGGTTTCATTCTGTGTTTTCTTTCTCTTTCTCACCTCTGTCAATGGAGAAGTAAATAAAATGAATAGAGCTTCAAAGAAAATGTTTGTAAAGCAACCTTTTATGGGGGGGGGGGGGGTGTCAGCCATTGGATTTGAGCAAATGCTTCCAGTTGGATTTTCTTCCAGGTGGTTCATTTTCTCCTGTTTGTCTGCATCTTCTAACTTCAGTTCTGCTCCTCCTCCCCTTTAATCACACGTCTGTCCTGCTTGACACATGTAGCGTGTCTCTCATGAGGACTCGGTCAGAGGACTCGGTACATTGCACGTCTGTCTTTTCTCCACACGTTCTCTCTGCAGAGATCCTCAGATCTCCTCCTCCGTTCTCCGGATTCTCCTGATTTCTTCCCAAACTCTTGGTTGGAGCCCGAGTGGGTTTTAAGGAGAACGTGCAGTGGGAGCTGTCCGGATGGTGGTGCTGAAACCTTCTGGAGGCTGAGACACAAAGACATCAGCTTTAAATATTTATCAAGAAATCAGAAATCAAGGGAATTCATGACAGAGAAAGATGTTCAACATGAAGGACATGGACATTTCTTAAAAAAAGTTTAAGAAATAAAGGATGTTGGTCAGGCCTTTCACATTAAAACAAATAATTAAGATGCATGTCTGTTTTTCAAAATAAAATAGTTTCCAGATCAACACGCTGCAGAAAAATCCTCTCAGATTAAAGGCGGGAACCTTTTTAGAGAGAGAGAAAGAGAGACATTTATGTCGGTTATGTTAAACACACAAACTTAAAACCACAACGTAAACACTGAACATTAACAGAAAAAGGTGTTTGGTGAAGCCAAGGCTCCTACCTACCTAGAAACTAAATAGAAAAAACAAAAACACTTACCTCACAACCACCAGAGTCTCTCAGTCCAGAAGGTATTTTGATATATTGTAACCCTTGTGCTATCCTAGGCACTTTAACTTTGGGAGTTGGGTCATCTAGACCCACTAGACCGGGGGTCGGCAACCCGTGGCTCAGGAGCGAGTGGGCCCTGGGCTGCTCTGTGTTGGGTGGGTGCCGTGGTAATGACCCACGGGGTTGGGCCAAGACTTGGAATAAATGGATCCCCATGATATTGTTTCCTCACAGCAGAACCGAGCCAGACCTTCTTTAATACCCTTGTGCTACCTAAGATGACCCCACCCTTACTTTGACGTGTTATTCCTACCATGACAAAGGTGGAAGAGTTCATGTAATCCATGGACACCAGTGAAGATCACAAATCATTGAAGAAAAAAGGTTCAGCGCACTGTCTAGTGGGTCTAGATGACCCAACTCCTAAAGTTAAAGTGCCTAGGATAGCACAAGGGTTGAGCTGCAGTTCTTTGTTTGTTCGTGGTTCTACTGGGGGAATTGGATGGGTGGAGGGAGGAATCTGGTGAGGGAGGGGTCCCATCTTTGTGTGATAATCCTGTGTTTTCTGTTTTTAATCATTTTCCTTTTCTATTATTATTTTATCTGCTTTTATGTTAAGCGCTTTGCGTTTTTAACTGAAATGAAAGGCGCTATACAAATCAATAAAGTTTGAAGTTTGAGAGACGATCAGCTGATGATGACGAGGGGGGAGAACAGAGAGGAACAGAGGAGGGGGCTGGGGCAATGCATTACTCAGAAGATCCTTCTGGCCTTCACCTCACAAATTTGGGGAATCATTGAGGCAATAATGGTTGAAAACGGCTCACAAAAATGTTCTGCTGGGTCGTATCCATAATCAGATAAGAAGTAATGAAATGTATACATTTAAACAATGAGGGTGGTTGGTGGGTGTTTAGATAGCTTCAGGAGGGGTGGATGGGAAGTTTTATTTTGAGCAACAAAAGGGGGGGGGGGGCACAACAACGAAATTGAAAAACGAAACGGTATAAAAGTGAACCGAACCAAAATTGCTGTACCGAAACATTTCAGTACAACTACGTGTACCGTTGCACCCCTAAAAATGTCATAATTTTTTTAAAAGCTAATAAAATTTGCATTTCCTTGTACATAATAAGCTGTTTGAACCTATAGCTTGATGAGCAATAAACTGGTGTTACTGGGGGGTCAAACTCAGTCGCACAGGGAGCCTGAATCCAAAACACACTTTAGTTTCTGCCAAACATGATAAACATTTACTGAACACACTAAAGCTAAACTTTTTGAACACAAATATTTAAAAAGACAGACAGGAATATGAATCCAGAATAAATCAAGTTAAACCTGAAATAGCGTATAATATTTTACATCCATAAAAATATATTCTGTCACAATTATACAAATATGAAAATGCTGCAGAACTAAACAAACAAATATTAATAAGAAGAAATAATAAATCGATTCATTCTGTTTTCTCTGCTCTTTCATCATTTTTTAGAGCTGGACTCCTGCATCATTTTTAGCAAGAACTTCTTGGTGTGTGACGTCCTGTGTGTGTCTTTGTGAAACATACCAGAGGGACTGGATCTAAAAAAAAACTGTTATTGTGACTATTATGTTTAGGTTTTATAAAACATTAAAAACTAAATCTTAGAACTCAGCAGTGGGATTACTCTAAACCTATTTGTCATTACCCTAATTTTGAGCAACACCAACAGTAGAAATCCTCCAAATACCTCAATCCATGAAAAATGATCTATAGTTTATTAATGATCTCATAAAGTGCAGCTGTTTTCCTGCTTTACCTGCTGTCTTTGTGTCATATACTGACACCAACTAAACCACAGAAAAGACACGTAATAAAAATATCTACAATAGTTAGTAAATAATAGCATTATTAACATGAGCTGCTGAGTGATCCAGCAGCATGTGATGATCCAGGTGTTGCGTAATCGAGCGCCCACTACCCCTCCTCTTTTCCCTCCCACACATCCTTCTCTAAGACAGGAGGCAGAGCTGCTGCCTAGAGAGGATTGTTAGCCTGAAATACTCCCAATTACCTGTGTTTGTGTGATTCACCCAATTTCTTGACTTGGTACGTTCCAAAGACTACCGCAAAGAGGTGAGGGTGCAAGTTTCAGTGTCGTGCAGCAGAGGGCCCTGTGAAACATTCAAAATGAAACCTTCAGACGTAGTGGTGGTCACATCCACATTAGAACTGTGGAATACCCTCCCCTTTGCCTGCTCTGGTTGATCAGGGGTCTTTCTTTTGCCCTTGTGCCCTTTCATGTGGCTGTTTTACGTTGTTTCACCCTTAGTGATTTCATCCTGTTGGGTTTGCTTCTTTTTTTTTTGCACCATAAGTGGGAAGAGAGGAGAGGGTGAAGACTTGGGTGCGACGTACAATGTCAGGCTGGTAAAATAAAAACTCAGGGTGCGGTATGTTATAGTCCCATCAGATCAAACACTTTGTGTCTCCTTAATCGACTCAATACCGCCTTGGTAATCACAATATAGGCATACCAGTTGAAGTGTGCCTGGTAAATGCTGCCCATGTGAAAAACGGCTGATGGCTGGAAGAAGGACCAGAGCTTCTCTGAGCCGTCTCTACATTAAAACCAGAGTCGCCATGTTGTCAGGAAGCCCTGATGTGTTTGTCTGCTGCTCTTTTCCTCACAGATCAGACACAACAGCTTCATCATGAGAGCAAAAAACAACTTTTACACAAAGACTCACAGAAGAAGAAGAAAACGGAGGAAACTCCAACGTCTGTGTCTGCTGGACAAACTCTGCTGTCTGACCGAGAGCAGACCTCCTCCCTCTTTGTGTGTGTGTGTGTGTGTGGGGGGGGGGGGTGCGTGTGTGTGTGTGTGTGTGTGTGGGAATGCATGGCTGTGATTTTCCTCCTCTCTGCAGTTACCAGAAATCACGTGACTGCAGCTGCAGCAGTCAAAACGCTGCTGGGTCCTAAAGAGTGTGAGTTTCAGCTCTGAAGGGCTGAAATACATGAAGCTCCCCAGGTGCGAGTGGTTTAAAAAAAATCTGATAAACAATGCGCACGGACTGATAAAGCCCGTGGATTAATCAAATGTGTTCGTACTAAGTCTGCATTCATGCCACTTCAGAACCAACAAAGCATGTTTCCAGGACGCTGACTTACCAATAGAACTTGGGATTTCCTTTGCAGAATCATTCTCCGTGTGTTTTCTACGGTGGCCCTGAAGTGCAAACCATTCAACAAATCACTCGATACAAAAACATTTTTAAGATCACAGCAACTATTTAAAAAGCAGTATTACATTTTAGAAAAACAAAACAAAATTTCAGAAACCAAAACATAAAAAAGAAAAAAGAAAAAAAAGAAAAAAACATTTCAGAAAACAAAATTAATTTCCAGAAAACAAAATGAAATCTTCAAAAATGAAAAACATTTCCAAACCGGAAGAGGCAGGTACTATGGGACAACGCTGATTGGATGATGATGTTTGTCAATCATTTGAACTAAAAATCGTCCAAACAACAATGTACCATAATAATCCACGTATTTCCCATTTACATATTAAATCAAAAATGCAGCAAACAGATAATGATGGTTTAAATTATTTTTTTAATATTTCGTCTGAAGCAGAACGGTCACCCGGAAGTAGTTTGTGTGGATGACGTCCGTTCTGCAGGTAAACAATGAAAGGGAAGGACGATAAAACGTTAACTTAAACGTTAATCTTTGAATATTTAGCGGATGTGATGACAGAACGCACGCAGAAATATCAACACCAACCAGGTTTACAAATGTTTCGAAATGTCGTGAGAGGATTCTGTCTAAAGCAGCAGCTGCGAAGAAACGGGTGTTAAAGACGGCGGACATCAGCAAATGCAGTCCCGCCATCCACAGATAAGGTATGGAGGCACATTTGTTTGATCTAATAAATGTAGCGTTAAACGTGATTTCTAGGTGGGTGTTTACAGACAGATCCAAGATCCTTCAGTCATACGTTAATGACAGGTTACCTCATCAGCTGGAGAGGGGGGTCACGTGGGCAGGATTCACAGACAGGTGTACCAGCAGCATAAATCAGCGAAGCTGTCAGGTAAACTGCAGCAGTTTGTGTCTCAGAATAACATTTATGAATGCTTCTTATTCACACTATTAAGATCTGTGACTTTAGAGTGTGTCAGTGCACAGAAACATGACAGTAAATGACTTGATGTGCACATCATCAGACATGTACAGGTGTGTAACTAAAGGTGGCAAAGTCTGTAGTGTAAAATAAATCTTTAAAAAAACATTTTAGACTTTCAGGCAGAGGAGGAATACCGAAGTGTTTTAGAATGTATTTTTATAAGACTGAAATAATGTATTTTATTCTGAGTTTGGTGTTTTGACCCCTCCCTAATGAATGTCTGGTTTAACCCATTTACTCCTCATTTTGATGAACTCAACTTTTTCCTGAATGAAAGATGAACGGCAGCTGATGTTTTTCTGTCAGTGGTTTTTTATTTATTAATTTATTTCTGTCAGCGATTTCAATGGAGCTGGAGTCCAGTGCAGAGGAAGCTGCAAGCATGTACGAGCAGGAACTGGGGTCCCTTACCTGTGCATCTTCCTCTGGATGTGATGCTGAGCAGCAATGTGGACAAAACTTCCCTGACATGACTCTTTTTGATATAGTTGTTAAGCACAAACAGACTTTTCCCAGATGCATTTTTTCCTCTAATAAATGTGACTGACAGGTACGCTGAGTAAATGCTGAATGTAAACGTAACATTTGATTGACTGCATGAAGAAGCCCATAAAGGAAAATCATCAACTGTTTCTTTGTTTCTGTTATTGAATAACGTATTCATGTTAAGTTTTCAATAAATACACTGCATTGCTATGAAACAAATTTGTTTATTTTCATATCCATTATTACAATCCTCACGTCAGCATTCAGTTTTCTCATTGACAAAGAAACATTTCTAAACAACAGCTTTGAAAATCATACATCATCTTTGTTAATAAAGCTTTAAAACCTAAAACGGTAAACATGGAAAAACTCCTAAATGAAGCAAGCCTTATATGAACATTTTAAACTGGAGTTTTGCTTAAAGGAACATTAAGTTGTTTGGAGTTGTACAAGTGTTTGATGCGATTCCTCAGATGTGATTTCCAGATCATCAGCCCGACGCTAAAGACAGGAATTGTGCTTCGTTTTTCACTCCCCACTGCATCATTTACAACTAATCAGGCTTATGCAGCAGGTTAAAGACTTTTTTTTACAGGACCTGCAACTTAAAAAAAAAAAAGATATTAAGGTTAAATAATATTTAATGATTACATTGCACATAAATCATGGTGATTTGCCTGTACACTGCACAGTGATGAATGACTTTAGTCTTTTTGTATTTCCATGTAGAGATGCCATCTGTTCTTCTGCAGCACAAACTTTTCTGGAACTTCGCTTTGAGAAACTTCACCTGCAGAAATATCACATGTTAATTCAATTAAGTATTTTATAAACTTTTAAAGTTCATTTTTAAGTGTCAGTTCATGTATATGCATGGTTCAAAAATATACAATGCAATTAGTTTAATATTATTTCCCATAATAACTTGTTTACTGATTTCAATCTTAAAGTCGATTTTTAGCAACACTGATGCCATCGCACCCGATTACAAGCCGCACCCATCCATTTTCACGTGATTAATTACTTTTATACATACACAAGCCGCGTCAGGGTACGAGCCACATGCATAAAGCAACATGGTCATCCTGACTAATCATCCTGACTCCCGGAGTAAGTGTGATTCATTAGCACACTGTGGGAGGAGTTAGCCTTGCCTCAGGCTCCTGTATTTGAGTACACGCACATCTGCCAAACAGCATGGAACTGTATTCTGTTAACAAGTTCCTCAGTTATGGTTTTTAATTTTATTTATTTATTTATTTTATTTATTTTTAATTATTGACAATCTAGAAATCATACATAAAATTACAAACAGTAACCATATAATCAACATTACATCCCTCAGTTATGATGAGGAAATTTACATCCGCGATCCCCCATTTCCCATGAGTCTTAGGGGCTAAAGGCGGGTCTAACCCTGCTCGCCACACTGTTGTACGTGTTTAAGAATGAGCAAGAAGCAGCAGTGCATGGAGGGGTGAACGGGAACAGCTCTCCTTCCACTTGTGTCGCAGCAGCATTATGGTGGTAACGGGGCTGGTTAAAGAAACACACCAGTAAAATAAAGCAGCGGCGACTGAAAAGCGCGCGCCTCAGCGCGATACGCGCGCCTCTGTGCGGCAACCGGTCGCTGCACAGAAACCAATGAACTGGTTTACACTTCAGCAGCAGTGATCCTTGAGATGCTTGGCTACAAGAGCAACCATGGAAGAAAACAATACCCACCATGGAAGCAACGGTTAGAGGCCAAAATCAAGGCAACTCGGAAGGATGTGAGTAAGCTGACAGAGGCTCAAAGAGGTACAATGAGAAAGCAAGTACCTAAGAGATACAGCCAGATGCCCATACCTGAAGCACTGGAAACTGCCAAACAAAGGCTCCTAGCCTTGAGCAGCCGCCTAAAGAGGTACACAAGAGACAATGAAGCCAGACGAATAAACAGGCTCTTCGCAACTCAACCTCCAAAAGTGTACGCTCAGTGGCAGGGTCAAAACAGCCGAGCAGACCCACCAAGGCTAGAAACTGAACAGTACTGGAAAAGTATATGGGAGAAAGAGACAGCACATAACAGCAATGCCCAGTGGCTGGTCTCTCTAAGAAAAGAACATAGCAACCTCCCTGAACAGAATCCAGTAACCATCACAGTGGCAGACATCCAAGAGAGTCTCAGGTATGAAGAACTGGACAGCACCGGGCCCTGACATGATACATGCCTACTGGCTAAAGAAGCTTACCGCACTCCACGAGCGCCTGGCAGCACAAATGAACCAGCTGCTAAGAGATGGGACTCACCCCGAATGGCTAACAGAAGGGCGAACGATCCTGATCCAGAAGGATCCCTCAAAGGGTGCAGTCCCATCCAACTACCGGCCAATAACCTGTCTGTCCACAACATGGAAGCTCATGTCAGGCATCATTGCAACCAAGATAAATAGGCACATGGATCAATTCATGAGTAACACACAGAAGGGCATTGGTAGAGACTCCAGAGGAGCCAAACACCAACTCCTGGTCGACATAACAGTCGCTCAAGACTGCAAGTCACGACACACCAACCTGTGCACAGCCTGGATTGATTACAAGAAGGCCTATGACTCGATGCCACACACATGGATCACTGAATGCTTGGAGCTGTACAACATCAACAGGACTCTAAGAGCCTTCATAGGAAACTCAATGAAGCTGTGGAAAACCACCCTTGAAGCCAATGGGAAGCCACTTGCACAAGTGTCCATCAAATGTGGGATATACCAAGGTGATGCTCTGTCTCCACTGATGTTCTGCATAGGTCTGAACCCCCTCAGTCAAATAATCACCAAAACTGGCTATGGATACCGACTCAGAAATGGGGCCAACATCAGTCACCTCCTCTACATGGATGACATCAAACTATATGCTAAGAGCGAGCGTGACATTGACTCCCTGATCCACACCACCAGGATCTACAGTGACATTGGGATGTCATTCGGGCTCGAGAAATGCAGCCGGATGGTGACAAAGAGAGGCAAGGTAGTCCACACAGGGGGGGGTCTCACTCCCAGAAGGAACAATAGCAGACATCGAGGACAGTTACAAGTGCCTTGGAATTCCACAGGCAAATGGCAACCTGGAGTAGGCAACAAGGAAAGCTGCAACAGCTAAATACCTCCAACGAGTAAGGCAAGTCCTGAGAAGCCAGCTCAATGGCAAAAATAAGACCCGGGCAATTAACAGCTACGCACTGCCAGTTATCAGATACCCTGCAGGAATAATAAGATGGCCAAAGGAAGAGATACAGACAACACGAAAGCTCCTCACCATGCATGGAGGGTTCCATCCCAAATCCAGCACCCTGAGACTGTATGCTAGCCGCAATGAAGGAGGCCGAGGACTAGTGAGCGTAGAAGCCACTATCCAGGATGAAACATCCAAGATCCATGAGTACATCAAGCTCAAGGCCCCAACTGACAGTGTGTTCAGTGAATGTCTCAGGCAATGGAGAGCAGAGGATACAGTGCTGGAGGACAGATCCTCATGGGAGGACAAACCCCTGCATGGGATGTACCACCGGACCATAACTGAAGTGGCTGATATCAAGAAGTCCTACCAATGGCTAGAAAGGGATGGCCTACAGGACAGCACCGAAGCGCTCATCCTGGCAGCCCAGGAACAAGCCCTGAGCACCAGAGCAATAGAGGCTCAGATCTACCACACCAGACAAGACCCAAGGTGTAGGCTGTGCAAAGAGGCCCCTGAAACAATCCAGCACATAACTGCAGGGTGTAAGATGCTGGCAGGTAAAGCATACATGGAGCGCCACAATCAAGTGGCTGGAATAGTATACAGGAACATGTGTGCAGAATATGGACTGGAAACCCCAAGGTCAAAATGGGAAACACCTCCGAAGGTGGTAGAGAATGAGAGGGCAAAGATCCTGTGGGACTTCCAGATCCAGACTGATAGGATGGTAATGGCGAACCAACCAGACATTTTAGTGGTGGATAAAGAACAGAGGAAAGCCGTTGTGGTGGATGTGGCAGTGCCAAGCGATGGGAACATCAGGAAGAAGGAACATGAGAAACTGGAGAAATACCAGGGACTCAGAGAAGAACTGGAGAAAGCCTGGAAAGTGAAGGTGACAGTGGTGCCTGTGGTAATTGGAGCACTCGGGGCAGTAACCCCCAAGCTGGAGGAGTGGCTACAACAGATACCTGGAAAGAACTCAGACCTCTCAGTCCAGAAAAGCGCAGTGCTAGGAACAGCTAAGATACTGCGCAGGACCCTCAAGCTCCCAGGCCTCTGGTAGAGGACCCGAGCTTGGAGGAGAAACCACCCGTGGAGGGTGAGAGGGGCGTTTTTTTTTTTTTTTTTATAAAATACTATTAGTAAATATTTGTTAGTGATGTTTATTAGAAACATTGTTGTTTATATACTGATGATTAAAAACTACACAGTGAGATTACACAAAGATACTTTAGTATTAACAGATGAGGCATTTTATCACAAAGACAGAAAGCAGCAACCATCGTATCTCATGCTCTGTTGTAAACCGTGCAATGGGGGGAGCATCATGGCGTTTCAAAGGCGCTGATGGCTACGTACGAAGCTTCCTCATGAGCTCGTATTTATTGGCCGAGAACTGCAGAGCTGATAGCAGGAGGAGACACGCGGAGCGGCTTTATTAAACACTCCGCTTGTGCGGAGTGGTCGTTTGCGGGGAACTTGACGTGACGCGGAGCAGAGAGCACCTTTCGGATGACAGAGAGTATGCACTCAGTGTTTTTAAACACACGTCTGCAGCGACGTATGCATGAGAGGATGTCCGATTGGCCGTTCTGCATGTCAATCAAGTCCCGTACTTCTCGGTGACGATTTTGATTGGCTGGTGGAAATTTTTCAGACTTTATTTATTTATTTATTTATTTATCTTCTCTGTCCAGCGATCTACCCTCATGTCCTTCAAGATCGACCGGTCGATCGCGATCGACGTAATGAACACCCCTGCACTAGACAGTGGGCTGAACCTTTTTTCTTCAATGATTTGTGATCTTCACTGGTGTCCATGGATTACATGAAATCTTTCCACCTTCATCCACCTTTGTCATGGTGGGAATAACACTTCAATGTAAGGGTGAGGTCATCTAAGATAGCACAAGGGAGGAGATAATAGATAAAACCTTAATGATACCTATCTCTACTATCTGTTAACTCTACTAGATGTTAACTAAATAATTCAAAACAACTCACTTCTATTAACAGGTACATCTAAAATAATTCATTTTGTTAAAAAAGGTTTTACATATTTTGAAGCAATGAAACTCATTGTCTAATATCATTACACATAGATTGAAATACATTTGATCCTTTACTTATTTGCTTTTGATAATTGTGGCTTAGAGAAAATGAAAACCTAAAAAAGCTGTCCGAGAAAGTCAGAATAAGAAAAGACAAGACTTTATTGATCACCGGATGGAAATTCAGTTGTTACAGCAGCCAAACAAGAAATATAGCAGTTAGAACAACAAAGAGTCAGTACAAATTAAAATAGTAATAAAAAGTGGAAGTAAATGTGCATGTCATAAAAAATATGTAAATACAGCAGCAGTTTCAGCAGTCCTAAACCGTTTCATTCTATAGTCTAACTCAGTGTTTTTCAACCTTTTCTGAGCCAGGGCACACTTTAACCTTGAAAAAAATCCCGCGGCACACCAGCATCCAAAAATTAAAAAATAAAAGGAGAAACTCTTTGTCTGTATTGATGTACATTCCCTCCACAATCTCACATGTCATTTTGTGATAATTGTGGCAGAAAAAGCTGGAAGTTGCAGCTGTTGTTTACTAAAAGATGTAATAAAAATTAAGTTAGAAGACTAAAAACTGTCTGATGTGTGTTCGTTGTGGTTTCAAGACGTTTAACAAAAAAGAGTCAAGCGCAAGAGTGCGCTGAGACGCTGTCCCTTTAACCAAATGTATCATGGGAGATCAGGGCTCCAGACTGCGAGCAATTGGTCGCATTTTGCGACCAAAATTTGAGAGTGTGCGACTGAATTTTACATCCAGTCGCACATGCGCGTCCAGTAAATTTGCCTCCCGCACCCTACGTATTTTTTTATACATTAAACGTGGAAGGGGCACGTCAATGATCAATGAAATAATCAATGAGACGCGAGCACACACGCACGCAGGCAGACACACACACTTGCGCACATATTCATGAAACACGAGCACACAATCCGTGATGACCGTCTGTGAGGCGGCCACTGCGTGTCAGAAGAATAGGGAAAGTCGCTGTAAGTGGCTAAAATGCGTGGAGGGGGAGGGGCCTAGAGATAATCGAGCGCGCGTTAACATCTGTGGGAAGGAAACAGAGACAAATATCATCACAACCTGATATGTGCGTGCGTCTGAGCTATGAGTAAGTGAATTCTTGATTCATTCTTCCGACCTGCGGCTAGTGTACCAGTGACAGAACTACAGTAGGGGTCTCAAACTCGCGGGCCGCAAGCTATTTGGGGTCTCCAAGATGATATTTTACGGCCCCTGCCTTAATATGAAAGTTTAATGTTACTGCAGCCCGCCAGTTTTAATGAATGACACTTTTTCATTCAATTTTCTGGTTGTGACCCCTAAAACTTTCAGTTGGGGGCCACTGTGCTAGTGAAAAAAGTTAGTCTGGAGCCCTGGAGGTGTAGTGCACAAACGGCCAGGGATCGCTTCTCTGAGCTTCATGGTTTTCTTCACATGTTCCACAGTCTGACACCGGATCCCAGATCCAAAGCTACAGCGCTAAAGATGAGTTTTAGCTGGTATTTTTGTTGGAAATAAGAGACTTTACGAGCTAAATCGGGACAAGGAAGTGAAGACTTTAACCACTTCTGATTGGTCAGTATGATGAAATGTGATTAAGCTTTCAATATTGATTGGTGGAGACAGTTAAAGAGGCGAGACTTTTCCAAAAACAGCTTAAACTGCAGCTAAATTGCAGTACCGTCATTCTTATCAAAGTGTCTTCAATAAAATAAAATAAACACAAAGAAAAAAGTACCGGTATTTTATGAGCTTTCATATTCTTAACTACTCTTTGTTTTATCAGGGAATGTTTGGATGAACACAGAGCTGAAATCCCGGAGATGGGAAATGTTTTTAGATCAGTTAATGAGGGCAATTTCCCACGGCACACTGGTTGAAAAACACTGGTCTAACTGCTGTTGGGACAAAGAACTTCCTGTAGTGATTCATATATCAAAACAACAAACTTTTTTTTATTTTTTAGAAAAATTATTTTCTACACATTTAATACTCACTTGTGCCTCCCTCTAATAAAGTTACTACATCAATGTGGTATGGAGGCCATCAGCCTGTGGCTCTGTGTACATGAAATAAAAGCTCAAGTTGGTATGGAGTTCATTCGAACATTGGCGTTTCACCGCAGAGGATTTAAGGATTAAAAACCTATTCCAAAATATTTCATTTTTCTGAGATACAGAACATTTTCCCCCTGTAAAATAAAGTATTCTGCTGTGGTAGAGAGGTTGACCTCCTATTAGACAAGTTTAGAATTTAGAATTTTACACTAAGTCCTTACATTATCAAGAAAAAGTCTTACAAGTTGTAATGAGTGCGTTGACACTAGATCCCTGACCAAAACTTTTTTTTACCTTCTTCACAAGAAAAAGGCTTTTCTCCTGTGTGAGTTCTCATGTGTCTTTTGAGATTACATATACGACTAAATTTTTTTTTACATTCTTTACAAGAAAAAGGCCTCTCTCCTGTGTGAATTCTCATGTGTGTTTTGAGATTAGATAATTGATTAAAACTTTTTTTACACTCTTTACAAGAAAAAGGCTTTTCTCCTGTGTGAGTTCCCATGTGTCTTTTGAGAGTAGATATTTGATAAAAGCTTTTATTACATTCTTTACAAGAAAAAGGCTTTTCTCCTGTGTGAGTTCTCATGTGTAGTTTGAGATGAGATATGCGATTAAAGCTTTTTTTACATTCTTTACAAGAATAAGGCCTTTCTCCTGTGTGAATTCTCATGTGTGTTTTGAGAGTAGATATACGACTAAAGCTTTTATTACATTCCTTACAAGAAAATCGCTTACCTTCTGCATGGATTCTTGTATGAATTCTGAACAGAGATCTGTTACAAAAGCTTTTACCACATTCTTTACAGATATAACATCTTTCTCCAGACACAGTTTCCTTGTAGTCAGACGGGTTAGTAATTATTTTTGAGTTTTTACCAGACTTGATAGAGGAAAATCTCTCTTCTTTTGGAGATTGTTTGTGTTTCTTACCCAGATTTGTCTTCTTGGGATTTTTTCTAACATCAGAGTCACACCGACCTTCTGATATGTCAGAGCTGTCCACACTTTGGACATGACTGCTGTCTCTTCTCTTCCTCTGATCTCTGTTCTGTGGGTCTGACTCTTCATCTGTAGTTGATGTATATTCTGTCTCTTCATCTGTAGTTGATGTTGATTCTTCATGTTGATTTCCTACTTCATCCTGACTATCAGTTACATTAAAGCTCTGCTGATTGTTTAGATCTGCTTCACTGTTCTCATCTTCCTCATAAGTAGGAATCTCCTTCAAGTTATCAGTCTCCTGCTTCAGATCAAGGTGCTCTTCATCCTGACTGATGCAGAGTTCCCATGGTTCCTGTTTCATCTGCGTAGGTTCTGGTTCCTCCTGTTCCTCTTTAATCTGTGGAGGTTCTGGTTCCTCCTGTTCCACTCTGAAGTTCCTCTGCTGGTTGCAGAGATCTTCCTCTTCAGTCATCCAATGCTGGGGGAGAACTGCAGGGACACAAACACAACAAGGAGAATTGTATACGTTTCCAGGACTTTTGGGTTTCATCTAGGCCTGGGCGATAATTCGATCAAATTAATAAATTTGAATTTTTTGTTACGGGCGATTTCAAAAATAACTAAATCGAGTTCTTGTTTAATGCCGCATTTGGCTCCCCTGAGCTTCCGTAACGTTAGTTTCAGATGGCGCTATGGCAAGCGACAAACAACATAGCACACACCAAACAACAAGCGACAGCATGGCCGCCGGCAGCGGCGAGAGTGGGAAGTCTGTCCCAAGGGAAAGGAATAAAAACGTCCGTCGTTTGGAACTTGTTAACTTCCCATAGCAAACTTATGGGTTTGCTGCGACAGACGTGAAGCAAGAGACCCCGTGCTGCAACATTTGCTTGAAGCCCATCGCGATTGTAGGCAGCAGCACAACAAACTTATTCCAACACCTGAAACAGAAACATCCAGCCCACTATGAAAAAAGCCAGTCTCTCCGAGACAAACAAAACTGCAGTGACCAGAAAAAGATTGCTAAAAAAACAGCTAACTGTAGCCGAATCCTTTGTACAACAAGGCACCGGCACCGCATATGACAGTAAAGGGGCACGGTGGAGAACAATCACTAAAGCAGTCGCTTTACATTTAGCAAAAGACATGGTACCCGTATATACCGTGGAGAAGACGGGGTTTATTTACTTAATTAAAACATTAGACCCCAGATATGAGCTACCCAGCCGCAAGTACTTCAGTGAAGTCGCCTTGCCCAAGCTGTACAACAACACACGAGAGACAGTCAGCAGAGAACTGGAGGAGCTGTCCTTTTATTTGGCAACAAACGACATTTGGTCCAGTCGGACCATGCAGCCTTATACGAGTTTAACGGTGCATTTCATTAACGATGCGTGGGATTTGCGGAGTATTTCCCTGCAAACGTCATACTTTCCCGAGGACCACACCGGTGAACTTGTTGCCAAGGGATTGAGAGACGCTCTCGACTGCTGGAACCTGTCTGAGGACCGTCTATGCTGCATGACAACTGACAGCAGCACAAACATGATTAAAGCCCTGAAAGTTAATGTCTTCTGTCTTTTCAACTGGAAGGGACAGAAGAGACTCTTCCAGGACACGCTGTTGATGGACTGCATGTTTGGAGAGCTTGAAGCTCAAGATAGAACCGTTGTTGAAGTGAACATACCGATAGTGTGGAGATGAAGATCAGAGTCACACTGACCTGCTGACATGTGAGAGCTGTCCACACTTTGGACATGACTTCTGTCCCTCCTCTTCCTCTGATCTCTGTTCTGTGGGTCTGTCTCTTCATCTGTAGTCGATGTTGATTCTGTCTCTTCATCTGTAGTTGATGTTGATTCTGTCTCTTCATCTGTAGTTGATGTTGATTCTTCATGTTGGTTTCCTTCTTCATCCTGACTATCAGTTACATTAAAGCTCTGATTGATTAGATCTGCTTCACTGTTCTCATCGTCCTCATAAGTAGGAATCTCCATCAAGGTATCAGTCTCCTGCTTCAGATCAAGCTGATCTTCATCCTGACTGATGCAGAGTTCCCCTGGTTCCTCTTTAATCTGTGGAGGTTCTGTTTCCTCCTGTTCCTCTTTAATCTGTGGAGGTTCTGTTTCCTCCTGTTCCTCTTTAATCTGTGGAGGTTCTGTTTCCTCCTGTTCCTCTTTAATCTGTGGAGGTTCTGGTTCCTCCTGTTCCACTCTGAAGTTCATCTGCTGGTTGCAGAGATCTTCCTCTTCAGTCATCCAATGCTGGGGGAGAACTGCAGGGACACAAACACAACAAGGAGCCTTTTATACATTTCCAGGACTTTTGGTTTTTTCATGCATCAATAAACTCTGTGATCATTGGAGACAATGTCTGAGGAGTCTGGAGGACCCGAGGAGACTGATTCAAATGAATATTTATACAGAGGTGGGTAGTAACACGTTACATTAACTGAAGTAACTTTTTGGTGAATTGTACTTGTGAGAGTAAGACAAGGCAATTTATTTGTATAGCCCATGTTGAGGTGAACAGGGGTTCTATTATGTTTTCTATGTTCTTGTTATTCTGCATTTAATTGATTCTATTTATTCATGTATATTGTATTACAGAAATATGCTTGATTCTTGCCTTCAGTAGCAGATAATAAGTACCAAGGTCACTAATAGGGCTATTTTTTACTTTTTGTCTCCGTTTTCTTTCTGTACTTGAGTGTTTATGAAGCCACAACACCTGCAATGCAGACTAGACATAAACACACCATTCTACTGACGTATCTAGTATGTTTACATCTTCCCTGACTGAATAATAAAAAAGCCTTTTTGCCTTGAGGACAGAGAGAGGACAGCCACAGAGCCTAACAGGTCGTGTTTCTCCACCTCTACACTTTTGGAAAAGGTTGGAAAATTCATGCAGACTCTTGTGTGTCTTTTAATTTCTGCATATTTCATTTTTGGACGTCCTGAACCATCTGAATCTGTGAAGGCCGGAGGGGAGGCCAACACACAATTCGTACACAAAGTAAAACAGAAAAAAAAGAAAAGCATGAAGCTCAAAGGGCTTCTCTGTTTCTTTGATGAAGGTAACATACCTATGTGGTGTAGCTGCAGCTGTGGTTTCCAGATGACATCCAGCAGTCTGCGCTGACGACAGAGCTCCTGCTCGTACTGGACGATGGTTCCTTCACAGAGTCTGCAGATTTCTTCAGCAGCAGCAGCTAGTCGCTCGCTGATCAACTCTCTCAGAGACTGAAGGGAAGACATGGTTTCTGCTCCAATCTTCAGCTCCAACTCCCACAAACACCGCCGTCCTCTTCACTGCAGCTCCGATCGATCATCTGCTAGTCTCACAATCACAGAAAAAAGGTCCAAACAGGTCCTGGTTGGAGATTTTCCTGAAAGTTCCTGTGATCCTGCAGGAGTCAGTTCTGCTCAGCCTGCAGACCAAACAGAAAAGACTCTGGAAGCTTCCACATGTGAAACTTCAAGACAAAGAATCCAAACAACAACATCTGATTTGTTGACTTTTGGAGGGAAAGCTGCAACAGTCTTCTGTGATTGGTTCAGCCGTCCCTGCCCCCACTAGTCCACTGCACAGGGGGCAACATTCCAGGGGGGGTTGGTAATCTCATCCTTCTATTGTTTCTGCCCCACTGGCTCTTTCAAAATAAAGGCTATTTTTTTCCTGACTGTCTTTAAAAATCAGTTATTTGGTCATTTTTTTTTTTATAAATAGTGTTATTTATTTTATTTAAATGATCATGAATAAATAAAAATTTATTATAGGGCTTTACAATAAAAAGATAAAAGCAGTTTAAACATCATCCAAGATGGCAGCATGTCTATTGTCAGCTCAGTGCCACTCAGTGTAAATCTGGCTTTTAATCGATTTTACCTAATTTTTACTACCCAGAATGTCACAGTTTGGCATTTTATTGACATTTTTTAATGAAGCCCTTCACAACCTTACCAGGGAAAGTGTGTATTTCTCTAAAGCTTACTTAGTCCAAGCCTACTAGCATAAGCCTGCTACATCTGTCCCGGGCCTGCTAACCTAACCCACCTCCTGGAGCCTGCTACATCTGCCCTGGGCCTGCTAGCCTGAGCCCCCTCCTGAAGCCTGCTACACCTAACCTGGGCCTAGCCTGAGCCCCCTCCTGGAGCCTGCTACATCTGCCCTGGGCCTGCTAGCCTGAGCCCCCTCCTGAAGCCTGCTACACCTAACCTGGGCCTGCTAGCCTGAGCCCCCTCCTGGAGCCTGCTACACCTAACCTGGGCCCAACCTGAACACCCTCCTGGAGCCTGCTACTTCTGCCCTAGGTCTACTAGCCTGAGCCCCCTCCTGGAGCCTGCTACTCCTACCCTGGGCCGCTAGCCTGAGCTAGAAGATGAAGGCTTTTTTCTTCACTTTATTTTGCTTCTGGACTGCTTGGGACTTAAGATCAATAAATGTAGCCGGGACAAATACCCCTCCTGGGAATGAAATCAACATTTGGGACACGTATTACAGTGGCACCTGCTTTAGTTCTTATAGGTATCCTGAACACACACGGACTCACTTGGCTTGGACTCTAAATTTGAGGTTTCCTCAGCCATCGCAGAGCCCTCTTCATGTAAGTTTTATTGCCTTACATAAACTTACTCTATTGCTTGATAAAAGTTACCGCTTGTCCTTAACATACAGTGTAACAAAGCAAAATGTGAAACTAAGATTAATTATTATCTTACTTTTGTTTTTGTCTGGAAATGTACACCCAAATCCTGGCCCTGAGATGCAACATATTCAGACTCCTGAAGATTTCAAATCAATAGCTGGACTTAAATGTATCCACTTTAATGTTTGCAGTTTATTACCCAAGATTGACAAGGTCAGAATCTGGGTTAAATCAACAAATGCTGACATTGTAATAATATCTGAAACCTGGCTGTCTAAATCTGTTGTTAATGAAAGAATTAACATTCATGGTTACAATGTTTTTCGTACAGATAGGCCAAAAAAAGGTGGTGGCATAGTAATTTATGTTAAATCAAGATTTGAGACTTCTATTCTACTATCCGAATCAATCTGTAAGCAACTGGAGTTCTTAGCTTTAAAAGTTGAAATCGCTGAATCCCTCTGTATAACAGTTGTAGGCTGTTACAGGCCTCCCTCTGCCACTAAAGAGGCTTTGTCATCTTTGAAACATCTTCTGTCCAAGGTTCAGTTTACGGAGCTCCTACTGGCTGGAGATCTGAACTGGGACTGGCTAACCTCAGTCTCAGATGAATTTAAAACTTTCTGTGATTCTATTAATCTTAGTCAATTGGTTAATGTACCCACAAGGCCAAACCTTAAACATCCAGAGAAATCCACCTTAATTGATTTAATTTTAACAAACGTTCCCCATAAATTTTCTGCAATTGGAGTTTTCTGTGCTGACATGAGTGACCATTGTGTTGTTGCTGCTTGCAGGAATACTAAAATCCCCCAAAACAAACCAAACATTATCTATAAAAGGAACCTAAAATTATTTAATGAGCAGGCTTTTCACCATGATCTATCTCTTATAGATTGGGAGCAGATAGACCTTTTACCAAACGTTGAGCTAGCTTTGACATTCTTTAAAGACACTTTTACTAACATTGTTAACAAACATGCTCCAATTAGAAGATTCAGAGTGAGGGGACGAGAGAATCCCTGGTTCACTTCAGAGCTGTCAGACACTATGCACATGCGTAACCTAGCATGGGCTAGGGCCAGAAAAAGTGATTCCTCCGGTGATTGGACTGCTTTTAGACAATTACGGAATAAATGTACCTCTCTTATCAAAAAAGCCAAATGAGATTATTACCTATCTGTCACAACTGACAATCTTAATAATCCATCCAAATTCTGGAAGGTGATTAAGTCTCTTTTTCTTATTAAATCTCCTCAAACTCTTCCAACATTTGTCCTTAAGGACTCAGTTCCAGTCCTAGACAAAGTTGATATGTTGAATTGCTTTAACAAACATTTTATTACAAGTGGAGACTTATTTAATCAAAAAGGTGCAGCACTCAATACTTCCTGCACAGATCCTCCTCTCTTCCCTGGGGATTCCTTCAACTTTACTCTCTTTACGGTGCAGCAAGTGCATAAGGCACTCAGGATGCTCGATCCCAGGAAACCTCCTGGTCCAGATTCAATAGAACCTTTTTTTCTGAAAGCTGCAGCTGATTTTGTAGCACAGCCCCTTACAGTACTTTTTAACCTCTCAATCCAAAGTGGCAAAATACCTGCTATTTGGAAATCTGCCTTTGTTCGTCCTGTATTAAAGGGAGGTGATCCAGCAGTCCTATCTAACTATAGACCAATATCAAATTTATGTGTATTGTCAAAAATTCTCGAATCTCTTGTTAGCGATCAACTAAAAGACTATTTAACGATTAATGAACTTCTGTCAATGCTGCAATCAGGTTTTAGGAAGAAACACAGCACAATCACAGCCGCTACAAAAGTCGTCAACGACATACTTCTTGCTCTTGACAAAAAGCAACATTGTGCTTCGCTTTTTATTGATTTGTCTAAAGCCTTTGATACTGTGGACCATGGGGTTTTAATGCATCGGCTTAGCTGTTTTGGATTCTCCAATACTGTGCTTTCCTGGTTTAGAAATTACATGAATGAAAGGACTCAGTGTGTTAAATGTGATGGCTTGTCCTCTGAATTTTTAAATGTCCACAGGGGGGTGCCACAGGGTTCAATATTAGGACCTCTACTTTTCATTTTATATATTAATGAACTAGGACAAGATCTTCAAGATGCTAATATTCATCTTTATGCTGATGACACAATTATCTATTGCTTTGGACGAACTCCTGCGAAAGCAGTTGAATCATTGCAGAAAGCTTTTGATAATGTGCAACTTACACTTCTGCAATTGAAACTTGTCCTAAATGCTGAAAAGTCCAAATTCATGTTCTTTTCTAATGCCAAAAAGGTGCCAGAAGATCTCCCTAAGATTCTCACTCTTCACGGAGATGCTATAGAACAAGTACATGAGTACAAATACCTTGGGGTCTTACTTGATGACTCCTTGACATTCAAGCCCCACATTGAAAATGTTGTGAAGAAACTAAAACTGAAATTGGGTTTTCTTTTTAGAAATAAGCTTTGCTTCTCTTTCAAAGTAAAAAAAAGGCTTGTGACAGCAACATTTCTATCTGTTTTAGACTACGGGGACCTTTTGTACATGAATGCTTCAAATCATTGTCTTTATAGATTAGACTCTGTGTATCATGCTGCTCTGAGGTTTATCACCAATTGTAGAGCATTAACGTTTCACTGTGAACTGTACTCTCGTGTGGGGTGGTCATCTCTGTCCACAAGAAGGCAAGGACACTGGTACATTTTTATTTACAAGGCCATGCTTGGACTGCTTCCCTCCTACATTGGAGATTTACTACAGAGGAGAAATGTTGATTCATATTCATTGCGTTCAAATGATCAACTGTTGCTCAATGTTCCATTTGTCCGCACAGAACTGGGAAAAAGATCTTTTTCTCACGCTGCTCCCACGTCATGGAACACACTGCAAAAAAACTGGAAGCTCCCTGATCTTATCTTTTTAACTGATTTTAAAACCAGACTGAGAGCACTTGAGGTCAACTCCTTTAAATGTAACTGTTTTTATAATTGAATGTAATTTTATTTGTTGTCTGTGTTTGTAACTTTTTGCTGCCTGTTGGCCAGGACTCCCTTGCAAAAGAGGTTTTTAATCTCAATGGGACTTTCCTGGTTAAATAAAGGTTAAATAAAAATAAAAATAAATAAAGTTTTAAAGAAAAAGACTTAATGTGGACTTACAAAAAAAAGTTTGGTGACTCCATCCTAGCATCCATGGCTACGTTCACACTGCAGGGCTTAATGCTCAATTCAGGATTTTTGAAAAAATGCTATTTTTTTGCAAGGCCGTTCATATTTCCAATAAAATGCGAACATTTGTGATCTCCTGTGTGAGCGTGAAGTGATCCAGAAGTGACCCGCAGTAGTCAACTCAACGGTGAACGACGTCACTCTTCTTTGTGGAAGTAGGTAACGTTAATGTGGGCCTGAGGGAAATTAGTTTTCTTTGGCGGATGCACACAAAAAGGCAGGAGACGGAGGTACCAAGGTTAAAATGATTTGATTACAAAACGTTCAAACCAATTAAAAATGGACCCGTTTAAAAGACAGATTAAGTCTGCTGAGGACCAGAAGAGTAAAGGGAGGTGGAGACTCCCAGAAAACCAAAATAAAATGTCACCCCACTCACGTGATGCAGACCACACACACTTGTCAACCCTTCACCCAAGGACACGCCACTCCAAACCGGGGGAAAGCCTCCACCTAGAACTCAGGACAGACACCTGAGTTCTCAGCACTGAGGGAGGGGGGAGAACAAAGGTGGATTACACAATAAAATGCACAGTTAAAACACAACTCTGAAAGAGTTGTATAAAAATTCTTAAAATGACAATAAAAGAAACTCTCGTGAGAGTAAGTCTGCCCGTAGGGAGCTGCTAAATGAAGTTTTTGTTCTCGTTGGGGTGAGGGAGGATTCAGGCGTGACGCCCCGTTTAGTCCTCCGTTGCTCAGGCTCAAAGGCAGCTGAGGAGCACCCGGACCCGGCAGAACCCTGGTCAGAGTCCACGGGGATTCTGGACACGAGCAGTGACAGTTCCTTAAAATGTTTCTAAAAATTCAGTCTAGAAAAAGCAGCAGCTGTTCGGCGGGCGGGAGCGTCAGAAAGTCCCTGGCAGACTGTTCGTCACCTGGGAGGCTCAAATGCAGAGGCTGTATTTTGGCTCAAGAATCTGTGCCTGAAGTTCTGATCCGGAGCTGTGAGGCTAACCGGAGGTGTGCGACAGGGGGGTGGAGCTGTGAGTCGTTGGGGGGGTCTCTTTGTTTCAGTTGGAGGAAGGGCAGAGTGGATTGGTTGGTGCTGAGAGACTTACAAACACCACAATCACTGCTGGATGATAAATACATTTACTCTTTATTTTCTGTCAATAAATAATATTTATCAATGAATCCTTGATTGTAAATGATGGATCTAAAGTTGAAAAGAAGTCTAAGTGCTGACTCAGCACAGATCAAAGGAGACACAGATGATTTCCTGGAATGAAGAAAACATCAAACATCATGATGTGATCTGGAACTGAGCTGTTCTTCAGAAGATCCTCCCAAACATGGTGGAAACTGTTGCTGCAACACGTGAAGGTTTGGTTCTGTTGCTAGTGAGATCTGATGGATCAGAACCAGACTTCTGTCAGCTGGAACTGGGGCTTCTTCCAGACCATGACATGTTGTTCAATAAAGTTCATTCCAAAGCGTGACTGATTCATGAAGTGGTTCCTTGAGCCGTGAGTTTTGCCAGCAGCAGGAATCCCTGAGAGTTAGGAGACAGTTTGTGGAGAGAGTTTGTAGATTTAGGAGAAACCAACGTTTGAAATGAAACCAAAGTGTCCTAAACCAAAATCACTGAGCACATCTCAATGTTCCACAAACAGTCATTTTCCATAGATCGCCGATTTCTATAAGCACCATGGAAAGCGTGGATAAAAAAAAAAAGAAAGTGCAACGCTTGAGACGGAAGTGAGACGGAGTCTGAGCTTTTAATGACGGCGGATAAAGATTATAAGTCCATCAAAAAAGTAACACGGCTGCATCATAAAAAAAAGAGTTTCTGCTTGGAGAAAAAATAAAGTAAACGCACAAGGTTTTAATCTTGTCTCCATTTTCCTTGTGACGCATATATATATACACATATGTATATATATATATATATATATATATATATATATATATATATATATATATATACACACACACGCGCCCCTCTCACCCTCCGCGGGTGGTTTCTCCTCCAAGCTCGGGTCCTCTACCAGAGGCCTGGGAGCTTGAGGGTCCTGCGCAGTATCTTAGCTGTTCCTAGCACTGCGCTTTTCTGGACTGAGAGGTCTGAGTTCTTTCCAGGTATCTGTTGTAGCCACTCCTCCAGCTTGGGGGTTACTGCCCCGAGTGCTCCAATTACCACAGGCACCACTGTCACCTTCACTTTCCAGGCTTTTCTCCAGTTCTTCTCAGAGTCCCTGGTATTTCTCCAGTTTCTCATGTTCCTTCTTCCTGATGTTCCCATCGCTTGGCACTGCCACATCCACCACAACGGCTTTCCTCTGTTCTTTATCCACCACTACAATGTCTGGTTGGTTCGCCATTACCATCCTATCAGTCTGGATCTGGAAATCCCACAGGATCTTTGCCCTCTCATTCTCTACCACCTTCGGAGGTGTTTCCCATTTTGACCTTGGGGTTTCCCGTTCATATTCTGCACACATGTTCCTGTATATTATTCCAGCCACTTGATTGTGGCGCTCCATGTATGCTTTACCTGCCAGCATCTTACACCCTGGAGTTATGTGCTGGATTGTTTCAGGCGCCTCTTTGCACAGCCTACACCTTGGGTCTTGTCTGGTGTGGTAGATCTGAGCCTCTATTGCTCTGGTGCTCAGGGCTTGTTCCCGGGCTGCCAGGATGAGCGCTTCGGTGCTGTCCTGTAGGCCAGCCCTTTCTAGCCATTGGTAGGACTTCTTGATATCAGCCACTTCAGTTATGGTCCGGTGGTACATCCCATGCAGGGGTTTGTCCTCCCATGAGGATCTGTCCTCCAGCACTGTATCTTCTGCTCTCCATTGCCTGAGACATTCACTGAGCACACTGTCAGTTGGGGCCTTGAGCTTGATGTACTCATGGATCTTGGATGTTTCATCCTGGATAGTGGCTTCCAAGCTCACTAGTCCTCGACCTCCTTCCTTGCGGCTAGCATACAGTCTCAGGGTGCTGGATTTGGGATGGAACCCTCCATGCATGGTTAGGAGCTTTCGTGTTGTCTGTATCTCTTCCTTTGGCCATCTTATTATTCCTGCAGGGTATCTGATAACTGGCAGTGCGTAGCTGTTAATTGCCCGGGTCTTATTTTTGCCATTGAGCTGGCTTCTCAGGACTTACTCGTTGGAGGTATTTAGCTGTTGCAGCTTTCCTTGTTGCCTACTCCAGGTTGCCATTTGCCTGTGGAATTCCAAGGCACTTGTAACTGTCCTCGATGTCTGCTATTGTTCCTTCTGGGAGTGAGACCCCCCCTGTGTGGACTACCTTGCCTCTCTTTGTCACCATCCGGCTGCATTTCTCGAGCCCGAATGACATCCCAATGTCAGTACTGTAGATCAATGTCACGCTCGCTCTTAGCATATAGCTTGATGTCATCCATGTAGAGGAGGTGACTGATGTTGGCCCCATTTCTGAGTCGGTATCCATAGCCAGTCTTGTTGATTATTTGACTGAGGGGGTTGAGACCTATGCATAACAGCAGTGGGGACAGAACATCACCTTGGTATATCCCACATTTGATGGACACTTGTGCAAGTGGCTTCCCATTGGCTTCAAGGGTGGTTTTCCACAGCTTCATTGAGTTTCCTATGAAGGCTCTTAGAGTCCTGTTGATGTTGTACAGCTCCAAGCATTCAGTGATCCATGTGTGTGGCATCGAGTCATAGGCCTTCTTGTAATCAATCCAGGCTGTGCACAGGTTGGTGTGTCGTGACTTGCAGTCTTGGGCGACTGTTCTGTCGACCAGGAGTTGGTGTTTGGCTGCTCTGGAGTCTCTACCAATGCCCTTCTGTGTGTTATTCATGAATTGATCCATGTGCCTATTTATCTTGATTGCAATGATGCCTGACATGAGCTTCCATGTTGTGGACAGACAGGTTATTGGCCGGTAGTTGGATGGGACTGCACCCTTTGAGGGATCCTTCTGGATCAGGATCGTTCGCCCTTCCGTTAGCCATTCGGGGTGAGTCCCATCTCTTAGCAGCTGGTTCATTTGTGCTGCCAGGCGCTCGTGGAGTGCGGTAAGCTTCTTTAGCCAGTAGGCATGTATCATGTCAGGGCCCGGTGCTGTCCAGTTCTTCATACCTGAGACTCTTTCTTGGATGTCTGCCACTGTGATGGTTACTGGTTACTGGATATATGGTTACTGGATATATGGTGGATGGTTACATATTATATATACATATATATACATATATATACATATATATACATATATATACATATATATATATATATATATATATATATATATATATATATATATATATATATATATATATATATATATATATATATATATACATATATATATATATATATATATATATATATATATATATATATATATATATATATATATGTAACCATCCACCATATATCCATATCCATATATATATATATATATATATATATATATATATATATATGTAACCATCCACCATATATCCAGTAACCATCACAGTGGCAGACATCCAAGAAAGAGTCTCAGGTATGAAGAACTGGACAACACCGGGCCCTGACATGATACATGCCCATCAACGGCGGTTAAAGCAGTCAGACGTTTGTTCTGCAGCTCAGCAAAAATCTCTGCTTTAGGTTTTGGGGAGAAAAACAAAGGAAAACACACGGAGAAGGATTCTGCAAAGGAAATCCCAAGTTCTATTGGTAAGTCAGCGTCCTGGAAACATGCTTTGTTGGTTCTGAAGTGGCATGAATGCAGACTTAGATTGGTTTGTTTCCTTGGATTCTTCAGATGGATTCAAGCTGTAAATGTTGTCAGCATAAAGCAAGTTTGGACTAAACTAAAGCAGAAAGTGGCTTTGAAGATGGTCAGGAGAAATGAGGGCTTTTTTCAGGAATTCTTGGAAGAGGAGGACTTCTCCAAACAACCAGAATCTAGGAGGAGGTTTTTTCAGCATTGAGATCAGGATTTAGCATGAGCTTCAATCCCATTTTTGTTCAATCCAAATGTTTACCGTCATATTCAGGAGTTCAACTCTGAAAGCCACCATGACATCATAGACATTAAAGACCCTGTTACCTAGCAACCAAACACAACAAACTGTAGACTATTCAAACTGGACATTTTGGGGCAGCAATTCTTTTCTAACTCAAGTTTTTATGAAAAAAAAAAGCTCTCTCTGCTTCTCAGTCCTTTCTGCTGCAGCTGAGACTGTTTGATGTCCCTCATGTTCTTCCTCAGAGCAGAGAGAACAGATGCTCTTCTGATCAGAACATCTTCATCACCTCATCATGATGTTCTCCTGCAGGTTCTTGGAGGGTTCCAGTCTGTGTTTCTTCAATGCAGCTGCTTTCAAATGAGGTTGAAGGTCTTCCTCACAGGAAGAGGCCGGACAGATCAAGCAGGACTTGATGGCTTTCAGTTTTCTTCCAGTGCAGACGTCACAGACCACATCTTCAGGTCCAGCAGAGCAGAGACCAGCAGCAGCAGCTTGGAGTCCGCTCTTCTTCAGCTGCTCCACTAAAGCTGCTGACATGACATTTTTCCCCAGAACAGGCCTCGGTGTGAAGGTCTTCCTGCACTGAGGACAGCTGTGGACGTTCTCCTCTGCATCCCACAGTCCTTGAAGACACTTCCTGCAGTAGCTGTGTCCACAGGGAACAGTCAGCGGATCCTTCAGCAGGTCCAGACAGATGGAACAGCAGAAGCTCCATTCATCCAGATCCTTCCTGCTCATTTGGCTGCAGAGTTCCAGTTGAAGAAGCTGCAGTTCTTTCTGCACTGAAGGTTTCCTCACAGCTTGTTTCCCTTCCAGACTCTGAACTTTCAAAGGTTTTGTCATCAGGAGGATTTCAGGATCAGAGTCCAGGACAGTCTGGGATTTCACTGAAGACTTTACTGCAACTCAGAAACATTTATTGGTTTAGCTGTCAGTCAAAGATCATGAAAGAGACAAAGTCCAAAGTTCTTCATGTTATCAACAAATGTTGAGTTTTAGCAGCAACAGTCAGACGTTATTTAATTTAAGACAGACTCTGGAACTATGAAGAGAAATTTCTGCCACTAAAATGAGAAAGAAAGACAGAAAAATCCAATAAATGCTAAAAATCTTGATTTGTACTGAAACTTTATGGAATTTTGATTGGATCCTGAAACAACGAAGTCTTGTTTCTATCCAGCTTAACAGCAGCAGGAAGTAGGAAAAAGGATGACGGATTTCAGCCAGAGTTCAGGGTTAAAGTCAGGGTAGTTTAAACCTGCTCTCTGGAATCCCCTCCTGCTCTGCTCACCTCTTTCAATTACCGTCCTTTTCCATCTTTATCCAGCTCAGCAGCAGCAGTGACGATTGCAACACTGCTTTCTTCTGAAGCATCAAGTGGTCCAGATCTCACCTGCTCACATAGCCCCCCCCCCCCCCCACACACACACACACACACACATTCCACCACTTTTCAGCTCCACTGGCTTCCTGTCAAATGCAGGATTGACCAAAGCACTGAAGATAGATGGAGTTGGATTTGGGAGAGGACTGAGCTCATTCAGATGAAGAAAGAACAAGTCAACAGATGAAGAAGATTTCAGGAAGTTTCCCATTCAACAAGTTCAAGTTTCCAGAGAGCTAGTTTAGCATCCGTGTTCTGGACCAAACCACTGTCCCTCTGAAGGTCCAGACACAGAGAGGCCCAGAGTGACCCCCATTTCTCCTTTTTGCTCTCTCCAGTGGCTGACTCCGCCCCTTAGGACGTCCCCCTGTGTGGATCAGTGGTCAGTGGGTTGGAACCTGCTGCAAATGCAGGCTCTGGTTCTAACTGCTGGATCAGAAGTGGAATGTGAGCTGTAGTGGTGTGTCTGCAGCTGGATGTGGAACACATGAGGGAGGGGTCAAAGGTCAATCTTTCTTCCAAACAAATGTTGTCAGTCTATTCTCCAACAATGCTCCAACATCTTCAAAGGTTTTTGGTCCCAAATCCAGAGTGGAGCTGGTAGGACGTGATCATTTCAGCCTCAGATTTGGGATCTGTCATCTCTCTGCCACCGTGACACCGAGTGATGAGTTCATGCTCCAAAGCGGCCCAATCGCTGGCTTTAGGGACTATTCCAAAAGCTTTCAATGATGGCGGGGAATGAACATGAGGAACAGATGACGGCTTGAAATGTCTGCTGTTGGTTTCTGATCCAGACAGAAATTCAATCAAATGTCTGTGAATCCATGATTTCCTTAGAATCTTTGACTCTAGATTCAGATCCATCTGGTTCAAAGGATGAAACTGCAGCTAAAAGTCTTTCAGTCAGACAACTCTTGCAGAAGAATATTTATTTCACAACATCTTTAGGTTGACATTCACAATTTGATTCACAACTTCGTTTTGGCATAAGGCTCCGTTCAATTCCTTGAGACACTTATTTTTTCCATACACTTTCGGGTAACAACCCCCGTAACGGAGCCCACAGGTGGAAGCCGGGGAGGAGGGAGGGGCAAAGAATGAGCGCTGAAGGTAAGAGAGAATGAACAATTGTACACCTGACTTAAATAGGACGCTAAGCAGGTGGGTTAATTAACTGTCCCGCCCTAGGGGAGTAACCTGCAATTCTGCCGAGTGTCTGCCCGAAATGCGACGAGTCGCTATTTCAAAAGTCCAAATCCTCAAAGATGAAACAGAAAGTTCCTAGAAAGTCAAATGAAAAACATGACCCCACAATGTCAAAGTGCCTAGGATAGCACAGGGGTTACATTTGGAATAGCGTGAAGGGTTGTGCTTAGGAGCCCACACTGGATGAAACTCATTGCACCCTTATGTGACGTGTGCATTTACTGTAAATATTACTGCAAATACCTCTATTTGTCATAGCCATAACAATGTTTAGTAGATGGATTCCACTCATTTTATCATTAATTGTCCTTTATTTTCTAATCAATATATGACTTAATATTAGAAGTGAGTTTGGTATATTTTTAATTATTAGAAATGTATTATTCCATTATTTTATGGCTTTAAATAAACCAATCAAAACAATGACTACAGCATCACAAACTGAGCTTGTGTTGATGTTTCTTGTCTAAACACTCTGCTGTTGTGTTTTCTGAGCATCAGCATAAATAAGAAAACCTGTCTGACTGGATCTGAGGACAAAGTGACCTTTTTGTGATGCAAAGTTGAAGTCTTTACTCAACACATGAGTTCATGTCAGAGTGACACACCATAGAGGAAAGTTAAAGTATGAACATGGATATAAGGTTTTCTAATGTGTGTAGTTCATTTGTTTCTCCTGTGTTAGTTTCTTTCTACGGGGCACAAGATATCCTTTAGACAACTACCATAGGTCTATGTAGATCTACTGGATGTTTCAGAAGACTCTACTTTCTTATTCTACTGAAGGTCTACATGTCATGGTTTGGGTTTCTTTTGTCTTGGTTTTTGCTTTATTTCTTGTTGTGTCATGTTTGGTTCTGTTTCCTGTTTTATTTTGAAAGGTGTTCTGTTTTGTCATGTTCCTGAGTTTTACTTCCTTGTCTACTTCTGTCCTGATCTTGTTCCCCTGTGTCTTTCTGGCCTGTCTGTATTTAAGTCTCGTCTCTCCCTTCCTCTTGTGCTGGTCCATTAACGTCTTAAGGTCTTCATGTCGTAGCGTCATTTATGTCTTGGATGTTGCCATGTTTCCTGTTCTTGCCAAGCCACAGTGAGTCTAGTTCTAGTTTTGTTTCCTGCTCTGCAGCGCTTTTTGTTCAATAAACCCTCTTGCCTTGGAACCGTGTGCCTCCTGCCTCTGGGTCCTACCTGCTCTCCAGTCCCCTACCCTGTCATACCATTATTGTTCTGAAGGACATCAGCATTGAGGTCTCCTACACATCTACTTGTAGTCATCCCATCTGTGGATAGTTTTAGATTTTTATCTGCCATTTGAATTGTTGTTTTGAACAGGAATCTGCATCCATAAACTATAAAATAGATGTTGAGTTAGTTTCTCACCGACTAAAAACTTAGTGAGAGCCACGCTTTACTGAAATGATGTAAAAATATTTAATGATTATAAGTAATAAGATAGCAATTTACTTTATTGATCAGGAATGTGTAGCAATGATTTCTGTATTAATGTGATCATGTGTTTGTGACAGCTGGAAGGACGTAAACCCAAGTGCAGAGAAGAATCAGGCTGAGACTCAGGAATGCACTTAGAAACGACTTAACACTAACAAAAAGCGCCACAAGGTGGGATCACGAAAACACAAAAACTCCCAATGAGAGGGAAAACTGCAAAAGGCAAAAAGGGAACAACTAAGCTACGACAAAAAGTCCAAAGGACAAACAGACCTCAGTGTTGGCTGAGCATGAAAACCACAGACCTAACAGGAACACACCGACACTGAGGACTGAGTAACATCAACTTAGATAGACATGACTGCAAAGTGCAGCCAGCTGTGCACTCCTCCACCAGGACCAAACAGGAAAGGGAGGGGTCATCCAGGAGGAGCGACAGCTGACCTGCAAAACACAGAGTCAGTCAGGAAACAGAACTAGATGAACACCACACTGTCAGTGTTCTGAGGATGATTAATAGGAACTATACATATTACTATGCAAAGTGTGTTTCATATCAATGTTAACTGAAATAATGTGAGAATGATTTCTGACAATAAACACTCTATTATGTTACTTGATAAAGAATCTGAATTTGATCCGATATGGACTGGATTATAATAACTGTTTAAAACTATAGATGGGATTATATACTCTTCCTTCTTCACATTCCCTTTTAACAACCAATTAAACTCTATTTGACTTTATTTGAAAATCATTAAATGAAATGAATCTAATGTGTCAGAAGTGTTTGAGTAGTAAAACTGTTCAGAAGATGGATTCCTCTTAATTCATCTTTATTATTTTTTATTTATCTTTTAATTAATATTTGAATATTTTTAATGCTTGAAATAAACTATTAAAAATTGAAAATTTTAAAAAATGGAAAAGTTCTCTATTCACACAATTCATGTTAAAGCAGCCAACAGAGGAAGTCTCTGGTTCCAGGGGAGTATTCCAGGAAGCATGTTTAAACTAGCCTGACTTAAGCCTGAACTCTGGCTGAAATCCGCCTGAACCTGCTTACTCTGGGTATGTTGGTTCCACAAGACCTGATATGAGTTAGCGTAATTACGCTCGACTTGGTGTCTCAATTCTGTCTTTCAGTAAGAAAACACTGACCTGAATATTGCTGACTATACAAGATTTGATGTTCGTGTTCTGCCTGATTAAATGACCCACTTTCATGTTATCAACCCCAGCCGACAAATAAAACCAGACTGCATGCAGTGGGAAGACAGAGCTCCTGTGTTGCAGCCTGCACTGTGACAGACAGATTCTCCTTCTGCAGAAATCTAACTAAAATTCCCGTGTGGTTCTTCTCTTTGTTGAGGAACAGTCTAAACCCAGACACTCTCATCTTCTGACTCTGAGCTCGTCTGTTTCCTGTTGAAGTGACTGACGTTGGAGTTTCCAGATCCTGATGCTGCAGAGAAACAAAGTGGATCAATGGGTCTCATCCACAGTGGTCCTTGGAGCAGAACTCTCCAAGTCTGTGTGGAACTTTTCCTCCATCATCAGATCCAGAGAATGTCTGGTCTGAGTGGAATTGTGACCAAACTAACACAAACCTTCTCCAGAATAAAAGCCATCAGGCAGTGACAGCAGTATGATACAGAAACAATGTTCTCTGACACCAAGTATACAGAACATTTCATCAAATCATCTTTTGATTAGATCTGAAATTCTACTTTTCATTCAGTAAAGTGTTTTTTTCAGAGAACAAACCTGCCTGATTGGTGGATTGTTAGCAAGTGGGAGGAGCTTAATCCAAGTCTGCTTCTGACCCCCTTTTGCCTTTGTATGTTCAACATTTAACAGCAAGAAAGTCAGAGTTGGTGATGTTTTTGGGCAGTTTCACTGTTTCTCTGAGTTGGGGTTTGTGGAGGTCAAAGGTCAGACAGAGCAGTTTTCATCTTTAGAACCTTCAAGCAAGTTTTTAATGCTGAAGAACTCAACTAAAACAGCAGCAAGAACTGGATTTTTCTTAAACTCTTTTTCAATCAGCTGATATGTAGACTGTCCAGAACCGTTTGACGGCTCTGTCTTCTTCATTTCAGCTTCATGTGCTAAAAAGAGTCCAACAGTAGAGGCTTGTTGTTCACTGATGCTGCTGTCATTCTAAAAACAAATGAGCAGTTTGGTTATATTTGCAGAAAAACTAACAAGTTTCAGGCTCAGCACCATACTTAAAAAAAAAAAAAAAAAACATATAACAACACAAGAACTGATACCAACTGTTACACACGGAGGAGGAGGGACCATGGTTTGGGCTCCTTTCTAACTCAATTTTCAACAAACAACAAAAACTAAAGTCTTTTTGAAACGTTTTGTCCACTTTCACTCAGTGAACTACAACATTTCAGTACATGAACATTGTTGTCTTGGTTTTTTTCAGACCTGCTGTGGTTTTCCCTCTGGTTGAACCACAAGGTCTTTCTGAATGATCCAAATTTAGAAAGTTGAGATAAATTATAATAAATGATGAATTCCATGTTGTCCTGGGAGACATTAGCCGTAGAGAAAGTCCTTCCTGTTTCATGTTTGGCCTCACTTCAGTCTTTAAAGTTATTATGGATGCTAACATGTTTAGAACATGTTCAGTAAAACTTTCCAGTCTGGTCCATAAATTCAGAGCAGCAGCTTCACCTCACTGTCTGCATTCATGGAGCTTCTTTAATGTTTGGACTTTGAGAAACTCATTTGACCTCCTGGCTTGATCTTCATCACTTGGATCCACATTGGTCTTTGTGAAGGACTTGTGGACTTGGAATCAGTGTTCATGTTCTATACAGTCCAGTTAGTAACAGTTATTAGTAACAGTTATTGACCTTTGACCTGACCAGTGGAGGTTGTTGGACAATAAACTGTCCAACAATGTGTATGTGTGTGTGTATGTGTATGTGTGTGTGTGCACACCTACACACACACACACACACACACACCACACTTACACCCCTATGCAAACATACATTCTGATTACACGGAGGAGCCTAACACACCCAGAAGGGGGCGGAGCTCTGCTCAGGTGTTCCTGAATCAGGAAATGAGGAAGTTGAGAGTTTTCCTCCGTGTCAGAGCAGACAGAGCAGGACTTTCTTCTCCTTCACGGTGAGTCTTTGTGTTTCTGTTGTCTTCTCCACTCATGATGAAGACAGTGACGTGTCTGTGAGGAAGAGGAGCAGCAGAGGAAGAGCTCAGACTGAAGTTTGTCTTGAACTTGTTCTTCTTCCAAAAAGCAGCAGCTAAAGGTCACTGCAGGTCACCTTTCTGACAGAAACAGACCACAATGCAGCTGTCAGATCTGCCCTGAAGGACAAACTTTGAGTTCTGTTGGATCTTTGTTCTTCCAAACAGTTGGTGACTCTGCTCCAGCCTTCCTCTCAGCTCACATTCTAATGACATTCCAGAGAGGCTGTGGAAGCTCCTCAGTGCTTTGATCTCTGCTGAAGAAGGTTGTTAGGCTCTCAGGTCCTCAGTGCTGAACAACTGCATGTTTCCAATCCTCTCAGTACTGAGATCTCCTTCATTTCTGAACTTCTGACATGATTCTGATGGAACAGAGCTGGGAGCTCGTCTCTGATTGGTTCTTCCACATACAGCATTTCTTCATCATCTGGTCTGTAGTTTGAATCAAATCACCTTCAAAGGGTCTCTTTACAAAGCAGAAGGTCACATGACCTCACCTTTCTCAGTCACTGAGATCAACAACTGTCAATCAGCTTGAAGCTCCGCCCCTCCTCTCAGCTGTCAGGTGGCGTCAGGTTTCTTCTTGAACCTGGGGCCTGTTTCAGAAAGGAGGTTCAACCAACTCTGAGGTTAAACTTGAACTCTGAGTTGGTCAATCGAGAGATTAACAACTCTGAGTTTTCTGTTTCAGAGAAGCTGATCCGAGTTAGGTCAATCAACTCTGAGTGGACTGATTCGGAGGTGAGCGTGCGCACCGCGACTATAAGAAGCCATTATCAATGGAGCGCAGATATCACGAGTCACCATGGCAACCGTGGAAAAAAAGAGGTCTGCATATTTTTCGCCAGCTGAACTTGATGTGCTGCTGCAGAGTTACAGTGAATATGAGCACATATTACGGAAGAAAAGCAACACCGCTGCATCTGCAAAACAGAGACAGTTAGCGTGGGAAAACATAGCTGCTCAAGTTAATGCGCAAGTTTGCATTTAAATCATTGTTATAAAATATTGGCTGTAATAACTTTCTAAATAGCGTAAGGTGTGAAATAAAAAAAGGCGATATTTAGGTGTACTTTTGAAGTGTTATTCCTGGTGTAAATGCATGAAATGCTGCATAGTGTACAGAACCAATCGGATCGGGGGGGGGGGGGGGGGGTGCATTTAACGTTGATAATGTTTAGAGGACTTTTTTGTTAACCTTCCCCTCTTGTAAACGTTGGTCAGTTTAATATTAATACATGCAATTGTGTTTTTAAAAGTGAACTTTTGTCTACCCTTGTATTGATCAAGTGGTATAGGTTTATATGGGATTAAGAAAGTAAGCAGTACTAGTAATTGTTACATTAATTTAATTCAATGTCCCTGATTTCGTTTTCATGTAGATGCAATCCTGCAGGAATTAAAAGAACATGGCAGCAGCTAAAAATGAAGTATAAAAACATAATTCAATCCGGTCAGATTTGAGCATGTCATGGATGTAGGCTTTGTTGACAATATTTGACATATGAAACATCTACATAGCAATACCTAATAGTGTTTTCATTGTATATATGTAATTGACTGCAACGAAAAACGGTAACGCTCAAACAAAAACGTATGGGGAAATGACAAAAAATCGAGTCTAGGTCTCAAAATCCTCGTACGACGTAAATGTAATTCTCTACGAATTAATGCAGCATCCTCGTCTATTGGGTCCTCCAAAAAAGGACAAGCCATCCTTGTCACTTAGACCGTCTCTGTGTGACGGAAATGTGGGCAATGAAGGTTAAAGCGAAACATACCGCTTCGTCTTTAAAAAGGGGAGGGGACCGGCAGAAACCTTGAGTTTAGGGAATAAAACCTGCTCCCGACCAGGTTAAGTTCACAGCATAAGTAACCATGGACACTGACTCCGAGTATAAGTTACCTCTCTTTCAGAAACGGGTTTGACTTACTCTGCTTTCTCTGGTTTAACAAACCTCCCATTCTGAAACGGAAAACCCAGGGTTTCCCTGATTTCAGGGTTAATGCACTCAGAGTTTACACTTAACCTCCTTTCTGAAACAGGCCCCTGTTCTCTGTCTTTAGTTCAGGAAACAAGCATCCTGCAGCTCCTGTCAGTCATTTCACCTCCAGTCAGTCATTTCACCTCCAACAAGAAGCCCCGCCCCCTTTTCATGTCCACTGTGTTCATGAGCGTCAAATAAAAAAGACAGAAGATCTTCTTCTTTCTCTGCAAACTCTCATCACTCTGCTGTTTCCAAAGCTTCATCATTGTTGGATCAACAACATGGAGGACTCTTCTTCATCACCTCAACAACAATCAGCTGATGCTGGTTGGGGTTTTCAGTTCTGTCTCCTGAAGGAATTTTATATTTTTGTGGTCCTCATTTCTTCTAGGCTTTTATCTTATCTTTATTTCATTGAAGGTTTTCTTACAGGTTTACTGTGTGGGGTTCCCATACTTTGAATTTCAAAGGGGCTTCCTAAAGTTGCATATGTGAGAGGTTTCAGGAATGCAGCTCCAATCTTATCCCCCTTCAGGAGAAAACAGTCTTTGATCTTCTAAGGCCATTTGGTTGTAGGTCTGACATGGGCCATAAATTAACTATCTCTGGTACTGTAGCTGTGGGAACCACTCCAGGCGTCCTTTCACGTGTGAAAAACAAAGCTCTAGGATCGACTTCCTGCGGTGACAGTTCCTGCCACCCATGGGGATTCCGTACCGTGTCTATCTGTGAGGTTTCCCCCCAGAGACCAGTTGCTGTGATGGACTGAAGGAAGTAGGCGGGCTCCTCTGTCAGTCAATCTCTAGCGACCAGAGGCGGAGATTCGGCGGCCATCTTGCTCCCGGGGGAGGATGTTCTGACCACATGCTTAAAAGTCTGAACTCAAGGAACCTTTCTGTGTCTCCAGACAAGCTGCATGTGATTTCGGAATGTAACCTCTTGCGTATTGCAGGCCTTGGTTTTGGACACCCAGATCGATCTGTTTTATTTTGTTTTATTATCTTTTACTTTTCAGAAATATTGTTAGGGAATAAATTTGTTAAACTTAATCCGGCCGAATCCCGTGGTTTTCTTCTTCTCGACTTTTTTGAACATGCAACAAGGAAAGTAATCTCAAAGCGACAGATTATTTCCTACACTCCAAACCTTCCTGTTCTCCTGTGTGGAGGTCAAAGGTCATGAGGAAGTCTCTGTTGGAGTTTTGAGAGGAAGAATTCATGTCTTTCTTTCTTTTCTCCTCATTCTTTGATTTCTGTCTGTTTTTCTTGATGCTTCCTGTTTCCTGAAGTGTAGAAACAGGAAGTTTGTTGTTTCTGTGTCAAAGTAACCTATTAAACAAAACATTATTTGATTGTATTCGGAGGAAAAAATGTCATTACTTAAGGAAAAATGTTTTATGTAACACCAGAAAACATGGGGGCATGGAAGTATTAACCTTTGAAACTTTAAACAACTCTTTTAAAATAAAGTGGTTAAGTCAGTCATTGAAAGGGGAAGACAATATCTGGAATGCATTTCCCAAATATATATTTGACACAATGGGAGGCATTAAATTCTTGCTAAAATGTAATTATAAAATTGAAAAATTACCCACAAAACTTTCAAACTTTTACAAACAAGCCCTGCTGGCCTGGAAACTCCTTTATTAACATAATTTTTCTCCAACAACTTGTTTTATTTGGAATAACAGTAATGTACAATACAAGAAAAAAATCACTTTTTTTTCCTAGATGGTAAGATAATGATATTGTTTTAATCAGACAACTTTTCAATCCTCATGGACATCTTCTGACGTATGAAGAATTTCTTTTAAAATTCGGTTTTCCTGTTCCACCCAGAGAATATGCAATAGTGTTAGATGCCGTTCCAACCAGTCTACTTCAACTGTTTAAAGGGATTTATAGCACAAGTCAATTAAGAACCCAGACCATTTTTTTGGACAATGTGGATATTTGTGTTAATTCAGTTTCCAATAAACAAATAAGAAATCTTTTACAGACCACAACCTTACCTGCTGGGAGGTTTTATTGGGAGTCCAAATTTGTGGACATAAAATGGACATATGCTTGGACTATTAGTAATAAATACTGTCAAAATAACAAAATAAAAGAGGTGTCCTTCAAAATATTGCATTGTATATATCCTACCAAAAGAACTTTGAGTAGATTTGTTGTGGACATGGACCTGTCTTGTTCATTCTGTGGAACTCAGGAGGAAGCTATTTATCATCTGTTTGTGGACTGCAGACATACAAATAATGTTTGGATTGAAGTTGGGAACTATATTGGAAATATAACTAAACAAACTGTTACATTTTTAGATAAAGATATTGTTCTGGGTTACCTAAATGCCAAAGTACACAAAGATTGTATCTTCATTACACAATTGTTTTTATTATTGGCAAAATTCCATATCCATAAAGCCAAATGGTCAAACTCCAAACCTAAATTCCAGCGGTTTTTGAGTGAAATCAATCAGTATTGTACCATTATCAAACATCTGCAAAACCAAAAAGCAATTAGAACTACTTTAATTTTTGAAAAATTTAAAATTTATTAAACCCCAAAGTTTTTTGAAGTAGTGATTCTTTTTGTCTTATGTTGTATATGTATGTGTATATACTTATATACTTTTTGTTTTATTTCTTATATTTTCTGTAATATGTACACATTGCAATTTCCCCTGTGACATTCACATTGTTATTGTATTGTGTTGTTGTTTGTCAATAAAGTATATAAAAAAAAAGTTTCTGTGTCAAAGTGACTGAATGGAAATGTTGCTGCTGCAGCTCCATGTCTCCACCTGGTGGAGGGAGAGCAGAAGTGCAGCAGCTGATGGCAGCTTCCTCTGCCTCCCACTGCTGTCTGACTGCATTCACCTGAACCTGAGAGGAAACACAAGAGAAGAGCCAATCAGTGGAGGAGCAGCTGATCTGTTGGTGAAGGAGGATCAGAGCTGATGATGAGGAGGGTTTCCTCTGCAGGTGAAGGTGGAAGGTGTGTGTGAGCTGATGTGGATCCAGAGAATCCCGCAGCATGGATCAGTGGGAGGAACCACAGGAGGGAACCCCTCCCTCTAGAAGCAGAGATGGTAACCATGACAACCAGAGCAAAGCTCAGAGGTGAGATGAACATCTCCAACTGTCCATGATCTTCTCCATGTCAGAGTTCAGGATTCACACCAGCAACCTTCATTCTTCACAGGAACCAACCTGGATCTGGACCTGGACCTGGATCTGGACCTGGATCTGGACCTGGACCTGGACCTGGACCTGGACCTGGATCTGGATCTGGATCTGGATCCAGATGTGGATCTAAAAGTACTGACACATCAGAAGATAATTTAAATGCATCCAAAAACAGTCGTTCAAGAGTGAAACAGTAAGTGTTTGTTAAATATGTGTTACTGATGTAATGGATGGACAATATTTGATCAATTGGAGGTTTTTTTTCCACAGTAAAAAAAATCTTAAAGACTTCTTCAAAATCTTCAAGACTAAAAAGTCATCAGCTTCTATTCCTAACTTGAAAGAAAAGGAACAGTAAGTGTTTGTCAGAGTTAAAGGAGCATGTCAGAACTCAGGACTCACACCAGCAACCTTCATTCTTCACAGGAACCAACCTGGATCTGGATCTGGATCTGGATCTGAATCTGGATCTGGATCCAGTTGTAGATCTCTCAAGAGTGACAAGTCAAAGGGTAATAATCCAGACTTCAAGGACATCCATCCAGCAGTGGAACAGTGAGTGTTTGTCAGAGTTTTTGGAGGCTGGATTCTAGTTCAGATGATCAACAGTTTTCAGATGAAGGACTTGAGGTCTGGTTCAGTTCTGGATCTCTCTGATCAGACTCACTTGGAGCATCATGTGTGTGATGAGATCTTTATAGTTGAGTCTTCTGAGAGTCTCTGAGAGACATCAGAGATGTTGGAGAAGAAAACATGTTGACTGCTGACTCTGACTGACAGCAGCTCCAGTCTAATGAGAAGAATCACTGCAGACTCCTAGGATTCAGATTTTCATGCTTTCCAAACATCACATTGTTCTAGTTTGACTTTCTGCTACCAGAATTTCTACATTTCTACATGGAGAATTGGAATCAGCTTTTCTAGAAAAAAGTCTGGATTGACTGACAGAAAATGCTGAAAGCTGGAAACTGTTGATCCAAACATGTCATGTTATTCCAGAGTAAACAGCTCAGTCTGTGTTCATGTCAAAGTCCATCAGCTGTTCATGAAGAAGCAGATCCTCCAACACTCTGATGGTTTGGTGTTTGCAGAGGTCAACAGGTCACACAGAGAGTCCAGTCTGCAGCCTCCAGATGGGGATCCATGAAGAGTGACCGGTCCAAAGGTCATCCTCCAAACTTCAGAACTGAACCAGGACCTTCAGACTCACAGTAAGAAGCAGTTTCTAGTGAACAAAGCAGAGTTCAGCTCTCAGCAGGAACAACAATGTTCTCATCAAGAACATCAGCTGATCCAACCAGGAAGGTCAACCATCTGCTGTGAGCGCTTTAGGTCTGAGAGGAAAGAAAAGAGTTGGACAACTCTGGAGGACACAAAGCTCAGCCTGTGAGGATGAAGCAAACAGTTGAACTTTTCTCTGAGCTCAGTCCAGACATGAGCTCCAAACACAGCTAACGCATCATTTAGACCTTCAGATGGACTAGATCTGCTCTGGTTTAACCTGGAAACACATTTGCTCACATTCAGCACAGTCTGGATCCCAATATCTGAGTGTGAAGATCAGAGAGGATCTGCTCCATGATCAGAGTTAGTCTGGAACTTCCCACTGACTGCTTTGATTGTTGTTCACTAACGTTTCTCCTTAGTGTCCACAGAGAGAAGAAGAGGAGCGGACCCCAGTCTGCAGAAAGAGCCAGAGCTGGTGAGTCAGAGCCTGATCATCTGCTGATGGATTCTTCTGGAAACATGTGGAACACTCATGAAGGAGCTTTCTTCTCTGCTCTTTCAGCAGATGTTGGTCTGCAGGAGATGTTTGGAGAACATCAGATCAGTCTGAGGAGCAGAAGTGAACATGTGGCTGAAGGAACTGAAGAAGCAGGAAGAGAAACGCTCCTCAACAGGGTCTACACTGAGCTCTACATCACAGAGGGACTGAGACCAGAGGCTCACACCCAACATGAGGTGATGCAGCTGGAGACCACCACCAAGACCAACCAGCTCCATGACACTGCAATCAAGAACCCAGACATCTTCAAAGTCTCCTCTGATCAACACAGATCCATCAGAGTGGTTCTGACCAGCGGAGTTGCTGGAGCTGGAAAAAGCTTCTCAGTGCAGAAGTTCACTCTGGACTGGGCCGAGGGCTTGGAGAACCAAGACATCAGTGCTGTGGTTCCTCTGTCCTTCAGGGAGATGAACTTGATCAGAGATGAGCAGCACAGTCTTCTCACTCTGATCCAGCTGTTCCATCCAACACTCCAGAAGATCCCAGCAGAACAGCTGTCTGTCTGCAAACTTCTGTTCATCTTTGATGGTCTGGATGAAAGCAGACTTTCTCTGGACTTCAACAACAGTCCGCTGGTGTCTGATGTCACACACAAGTCCTCAGTCAACGTGCTGCTCACTAACCTCATCCAGGGACGTCTGCTGCCCTCAGCTCTGGTCTGGATCACTTCCAGACCTGCAGCAGCCAATCAGATCCCTCCTTCATGTGTGGACAGACTGACAGAAGTACGAGGCTTCAATGATGCTCAGAAGGAGGAGTACTTCAGGAGGAGGTTCCCAGATGGAGAGCTGTCCAGCAGAATCATCTCCCACATCAAGGGCTCCATGTCCCTCTACATCATGTGTGAAGTTCCAGTCTTCTGCTGGATCACTGCTGTGGTTCTGGAGAACCTGCTGACCACAGAGCAGAGAGGAGAGCTGCCCACCACCCTGACTGACATGTACTCCCACTTCCTGATGGTCCAGACAAAGAGGAAGAAGAACAAGTACCAGCAGGAAGATCAGACAAGTCCACAAGAGCTGACAGAGACGGACAGGGAAGTTCTTCTGAAGCTGGGGAGGCTGGCATTTGAACATCTGGAGAAAGGAAACATCATGTTCTACCAAGAAGACCTGCAGCAGTGTGGTCTGGATGTCACAGAGGCCTCAGTGTACTCTGGAGTTTGTACTGAGATCTTCAGAAGAGAGTGTGAGATCTTACAGAAACCGGTCTACAGCTTTGTTCATCTGACCGTTCAGGAGTTTCTGGCTGCAGTCTACATGTTCCACTGTTACTCCAACAAGAAGGAAAAAGTCATGGAGGACTTCCTGGAGAACAACATGGAGAACCCATCCCTGGATGAGTTTCTGAGTAGAGTCATTAAGAAATCCCTGCAGAGTCAAACTGGACACCTGGACCTGCTGGTTCGCTTCCTTCATGGTCTCTCTGTGGAGTCCAACCAGAGACTCTTAGGAGGCCTGCTGGGTCAGACAGAGAAGAATCCAGAAACCACCCAGAGAGCCATAAATAACCTGAAGGAGGTCAACATCAGAGGAGTTTCTCCTGACAGAAGCATCAACATCTATCACTGTCTGATGGAGATGAAGGACCTCTCAGTTCATCTGGAGATCCAAGAGTTCCTGAAGTCAGAGAACAAATCAGAGAAGAAACTCTCAGAGATCCACTGCTCAGCTCTGGCCTACACTCTGCAGATGTCAGAGGAGGTTCTGGATGAGCTGGACCTGGAGCAGTACAACACATCATCACTTGAGGGTAAACGGAGACTGATCCCAGCTGTGAGGAACTCCAAAAAGTTCAAGTGAGTCCAGAAGTGATTGTGATGATAAATCAGATCAATGTTCAGATTGATTTACAAAGAATGAAAGGTTTGAAAATAATTAGAAATAAATACATGAAAGAAGAAAATCAGTTTGTTTTTAACACTCGTATTATATTTTAGCTAAAGAGCAAAGAAGGATCATATTTGTCCAAATGAAATCCAATCCAGAACCTTCTGAAAGGTTTGAACACAATACAGACGGTCCAGAATGAAAGGATGTCTTCATTTCCACAATGTCAGTCATTCTAAAAGCACATTTCTACAATGTCAGTCATTCTAGAAGCACATTTCTACAATGCTCTTTCCTCTGTTTATCATCTTCTTTCTAGAGAAATCATTGATCTGTGAATGAAAGAAACTGAAGCAGAAATTGATTCTTTCTGATCCTTTTGGTTCCTTTGGTTCAGTCAACCATCATCTTGTGACAGTTTGTGGATGACTTTTCCTGAGGTGCCAGTCAGGTCTCTCTGACATATAAGATACAAAAAAATCCACAGTCACAAAGGATGTTCTCCACTCCCTCTGCTCTCCACACACAAAAGCCCAAAGTTCATTTAAAGTATTTTATTGTCTCTGTTACTTTTGGAGGGTATTGCTGAAATGAAGTTAGAAAGCAAGGCCACACAGTCTAGTTCTTCTGAGTACCTTTGGTCTTCCTGTTCAGTCCAGTACTCCTTAGAAATACGTTCCGGGTTCCTGGGACGTGGTTTCCTGAATCCAGTCCTTTGTGGAGGGGGTCAGGTCCAGGTTTACCAACCGTCTTCCTTTTTGACAGGAAGAGTTGTGGTTTCTTTTCTGGTTTGTTGTGCTGCAACTTGGTTTTGAGCAGATGTCTTGTGGATAATCGTAGTGCATGATGAGGCCCTGTGCAGTAAACTGTCTGGAAAAGTTCTGCTGCATCTGATCAGGTTTCCTCTGAGAAGATGTCAGTCTGTCAGGTTGTGGAAGCATGCAGGGTTGAGTGTTGGAACCTCTTTCAGCCTCTATCAGCCTCTTTCAGCCTACTCACCTCCAAGATCCTCATGATGCTGAAGTTGGCTTCTGATTCACAGCTTCCGATTCGTGAAGGCACTAAAGGAACATTTCACTGCATTTTTCGCACTAAGATCACCTAGAACCAGGTCCTGTTCAAAAACCGTTGGACCTGGACTGCTCAAACCTGGATTAAATTACCATTTAGATACTAGAAAACACATTAAACACAGTTTATGATTTGTGAAAATGTGAAAAAGGTTGATTTTCATCGCATGTTACGCACTGAGTCCACCTCAGACCAGGTCCTGTTGCTGATATTTGTGGGGAAATTTGTTTTTTAATTACTTAATATTTTTATTTTTTTATACTGGATTGTACTATTGTATTTGTTTAAACAGGGACGAGCTGGTGGCCATAATGTATCACCTGGGTGTGCAAAATCACATTGTTCAATTCAATTTCAATTTGATTTTTTTAGACCAAATTAACAACAACAGTCGTCTATTGAAAACGCGAAACGGGAATTCAAGATGGCGGCGTAAGGATAGGTCAGGTTCGGGAGAGCTGGTGCAGCTAATCATTGATAATTTCACTTAATCCTACTCTCAGGAATAGCTTCAGGCATTTATGTGGTTTGCAAACTTAGAATGAGCATAGATCGATATTTTCTGAGACAGTCTGATATGATGCCACGTAGAAAGAACCAAACTGCGGATGCCTCTGACGGACTAAATCAACAAGCTAATACGCCTGAGGTTGAAGCCAACTCGGCGGTCCAGGCTGGAACCGATGCTAACTTACTCCTATTCCGTGAAGCCGTAGTAAGTGACATTACGACGAACATCTCCAAACTCATCGATGAAAAATTGGGACCGATATCGGAACTGTTAAAAAAACAGGGAGACACGCTCGATAGCCATGAGAAGAGGCTAACTGAGACTGAGCAAAGAATCTCAGCGCTAGAAGACACCGCGACTCTGTAAACCGTATACTTGAAGATCTGGAAAGGAAAGTGGATTACCTGAATGGACGTGTGGACGACCTGGAGACAGAGGGCGAAGAAAGAACATTCGCATCCTCGGATTCCCCGAGGGCGTTAAGGGAGATGATCCAACACGCTTTTTCTCGTCCTGGCTCCCTAAAGCGCTACATCTTGAAATGAAGATGGGCCGGGTGAAGCTGGAAAGAGTAAACCGTGCCCTCGGCCCAAAGTCCCCCGCTACACAGAGACCCAGGCCAGTGCTTGTGCGTTTTCATAACTACCAAGACAAACAACGCGTGATGAATGCGTCCTGGGAGCTGGGCAGGAAAAATCAAGCGGTGAAATACGGCGACTCCACAATAATGTTTTTCCAGGATCTGTCTGCTGCTGTTCTGCGCCGGAGGAAGGCATATGACGCGGTAAAAAAACGGCTCAAGTTGCTTGGCGCTGAGTACCGACAAATCTACCCAGCCCTACTAAAGGTAACATTTCGAGGATCATCTAAGGTGTTTAATGACCCTGTAGAGGCAGAAAACTATGCTGATTCACTAGAGGAGGCACCCGCCACTAATAACTAAGCCGGCATCACTGCTCAGTTGATCATGCCCCCCCCTTTTTTTGTTTTTTTTTGGGCGATCTTTATCGATGGCTGAGAACATAAATGTATGTGAATTCTACTTAACCTGGAGTTTTGATTTTACAATTAGGCTAAGTATGGACATCTATAGGCACGGCCTCCCAGCGCCCCAGACGGACTGGTTATCTTTTTTTCCGTCAGAGTTCCCCTTCACTCGATCTCCTCCATGACAGGAGAAGGACAGTGTTTACGCTTTATGCCGATGTTAGGCGAAGTGTACTTTATGTACACAGTTCTTAGTTATTATGGTTTATTTTGTGTTTTTCTTTGGCCCAATGTTCAACTTGATATTTTTCTTTTCTATTATATTGTGCTGCTTTCTTGGAATAATACCGTTTGTAGTTAATTAGGTCTGGTTTGAAATTTTGCACTTGGAATGTTCATGGATTACATACACCTGTAAAGCGGAAAAAGGTTTTAAATTACCTTAGGAGAGAAGCATTTCAGATCGCACTGTTGCAAGAAACTCATTTAAATGACAGTGAACATTTGAAGTTGCGGCAGGAGGGCTTTGGACAAGTTTATTGTTCATCTTTCACTTCAAAAAGTCGAGGTGTGGCTATTTTGATTAAAAAAAATGTACTATTCAAACTCTTGGATTATATAAAGGACACATCAGGATGTTATGTTATGATAAAGGGTTTGCTTTTTGGAGAAGAAATTGCATTATTGAATGTTTACAACCCACCCGGTTATCCAACCAACCTCTTAACTACGGCTTTTTCTAAAGCCATAAATCTTAATGTTAAACAGACACTCATAGGTGGAAACTTCAACTGTCACTTGAACCCTATCATGGACAAATCTCCGTCTGGTAAATTATCATTTTCCTCTCATGCTAAGATTATCAATGCATTCTGTGAAGACATGGATTATGCTGACGTCTGGAGGGCTCAGCATTTAATTGATAAACAATATACATTCTTCTCGAATGCCTCACGATCATTTACAAGGATTGATTATTTTTTGCTTCCTAAAGTTCTATTGCGATCAGTTACTTCTAGCTCAATTGGCACAATCGTTGTTTCTGATCATGCTCCCGTTTTTATTCAGTATACTGGGGTACACTCAGTGATACAACCCAGACATTGGAGATTGACTCCCTCTTTACTTAAAGACCAAAAATTTGTGTCTTACTTTAAAGACGAATTTGAAGTATTTATGTCTGTTAATTTGGTCTCTACAAATGACTCATCATTATTATGGGAGACCTCTAAAGCCTTTTCTCGGGGGATTATTATGTCCTACACGTTTACTAAAAAACGAAAACAGTTCGAACAAAGGAAGATCCTGGAGATTAAATTGGGACGTGCCGAGAGAGAATATGTAAAGCATCCATCTGTACATAAAAGTAAGGAAATGTCTGCACTTCGAGCTGCTCTTGATACACTCTTAACGGGGGAAGCTGAAAAACAGATTAGATTTACAAAACAACAACTGTACGAACATGGAGATAAAGCAGGAAGATATTTGGCATATTTAACAAAGAAAAAGGCTGATTCACAGACTATCCCTTCTGTCATAGACAGACATGGGAAGCAAATATTTAACAGTTTAGATATCAATAACGTATTTAAGGATTTCTATGAGAAATTATATAAATCTGATCAACAGCCTGATTCTTTTGAGAATATGGAAATTTTCTTTTCTAACCTGAAGCTTCCCTGTCTGTCAGAGGAACAAAGAACATGTCTTGATGCCCCCATATCTGAAAAGGAAGTACTTGCTGCAATTAAAGCGCTGCAATCTGGCAAATCCCCTGGACCTGATGGGCTCAGTGTGGAATTTTATAAAGAATTCCATAAATTATTAATTACTCCTCTGTTAAATATGTTTAACGACTCTTTTGTAAAAGGGTTGCTACCACGGTCCTTAAGAGAAGCGAATATCTCCTTGATTTTAAAAAAGGGAAAAGCACCTGAGGATCTTGCATCATACAGGCCTATTTCACTTTTGAATGTGGACCTAAAAATACTGTCTAAAATCTTAGCAATGCGAATGGAGCGTCTACTACCTGTACTAATTAACAATGACCAAACTGGGTTTGTTAAGGGTCGTAATTCCCACAATAGCATGCGTCGATTATTAAACATCATTCAGTATTTTCATCAACACTCTAGAAGTGGTCTTGTGCTTTCTCTCGATGCAGAAAAAGCTTTTGACCGTGTAGAATTGCCATATCTGTTCTATATACTACGCAGATTTGGCCTGGGAATGAATTTCATAAACTGGATAAAACTTTTGTACGCAGACCCCCTCTCGGCAGTACTTACAAATGGTTTGCAATCTCCTTATTTCGGTATCTTCAGAGGAACAAGACAGGGATGTCCTCTATACCGCTGCTTTTTGCACTTGTGATCGAGCCCTTGGCTGAGGCCATTAGGACAAATAACAGTATATCTGGTCTCTGTACTGAGAATAGAGAACATAAGATTGCACTTTATGCCGACGACATCCTGATAGTGGTGACAAAACCAAATTTATCAATTCCTTGCCTCGTTGAGACAATAAAGTTGTTCAGTAGTTTCTCAGGCTATAAAATACATTTTAGTAAATCCGCGGCTATGCCCTTGGGCATCTTGAAACAGGTGCCTGTACAACCTTTTCCTTTTAAATGGTCACCAGAAGGTTTTGTGTATTTAGGCATCAATGTTACACCTGCATTTGATGGAATGTATAAAGCCAACATTCCCCCACTGCTTGAGCGCATTCGACTGGACCTGGAGAGATGGAGCAATCTTCCAATTTCCTGGGTTGGACGAGTATCCTTAATAAAAATGAGCATTCTTCCTAGACTGCTCTATCCACTACAAATGATACCTGTATTGTTATCACACAAAGCCACCAAACAATTAAATAGTTGGCTCAGTTCCTTTATATGGTCTAAAAGAAAACCATGCCTAAAATTGTCCACGCTATGTTGCTCATCTTTGGATGGATGCCTGGACCTCCCAGACATTACAAATTATCAACTTAGTGCCCACTTGCGTGTCATATCTGAATAGGTAAGCAATAGTCCTACATGTCTTTGGATCGACATAGAGAGTTCTTTGTCTAATTGTCCCTAAACAACTTTACTTTTTGTTTTAAAAAGATAAATCACTAAAGTCTTTCTGCAGGAATCCTATTACAATTTCTACCATGGCAGCATGGCGAACAATAAGAAAGTTGGAAGGCAGGTCCCAGGTAACTTCTGTTCTCACACCATTATGCAATAATCCGGATTTTTTGCCTGGGATGATGGACAGTAGATTTTGTGTCTGGGCAAACAAAGGGTTATCCAGATTACAAGATCTGTTAGAGGGGCATACAATGATGTCATTTAATCAGTTAGTCAGAAAATACAATGTCCCAAACACTGACTTTTATCAATATTTGCAGGTGAGGGACTTTGTTAGCAAGAATATAAGACATCCACTTTCTTATGATGTATCAGATGTTGAGAGACAGGTCTTTTTGATAAAACCAGCAAGTTCCATCAGTGCATTCTATCATATTCTTAAATGTAAGGCTTCAACTAACACGCTACAATTGAAAAAAATATGGGACAAAGAACTTGGTTTAGAGATTACTGAGGAGGAGTGGAAAGATGTCTGGGAAGGTGTAAAAACACTGTGTGTTTGTAATAGAGTCAAAGCAACTCAACTCATGATTCTCCACAGATCCCACATCTCCCCCTATCAGCGGCAGAAATTTAAACCTGCCTAGCAGAGACAAGGAACAGGGTCATATACAGAGCAGAGACGGGGGTGCTTCTTTATGTCCCTAGATTCCTCAGTGAATTAGGAAAAACAGGCTTTTCCATTGCTGCTCCGCTTTCCTGGAATAATATTCAAAACTCTCTGCATTTAAGTGACCTTATTCCTTTGAATTGTTTTAAAGCAAAACTTTCTGTGCTTTTAAAAGAAACATCCACATGCCACCCTTGTGCTATCTGTACCATTTTTAATTAACCTGTTAGTCATTAGCCGCGGTTACATGGGCAGAATATCTTGATCGGATCAATGGTCGGGTTAAAATTCACCCGTGCACATGGGCACAGAAAACCTTTTTCCGATTAGAACAAACGTTCCCATAGCTCACGCTTTCGTTCGGAATGAATCATCTGGGCATGCGCAGTAGTGTAAAATCACCCGGATGCGGAACTAGGTCCTGTTGTCAACAAACCGCTGCCACAGAGAGACAGCATGTGCAGCAGCTCCGTAATACGAGACGATCTTCCAAACGTGCTTTTATTAATGTCATGAATATTATGAAGCGCCTGTTCGCTCATCGTTATATTTAATCCGTGTGATCAGTGCTGTTTTGTGAATGAAACAGAGCTGGAAAAGGCTGAGGACAGGCTAACAACATTAGCCTTGATGGACACAAAATCCAGGACCGTGCGAAAAACGCAGCAATCTGCATATTAGCTGCAAATAAATGTATGGAAATAAAATCAGCTTTTATTTTGTCGGGACACAACTGGAAACACAAATCCACGTGACACCACGCGACATTTATTTCTGCTCTGAAGTTCACACAGGCCGCCCCAAAGCAACTCTGTGAGCTTTTCACGGGGCGTCCGCAGAGCTGGTCAGTCCCGTATGCGCTCCAAAGCTTTCTCACAGCCAAACACCGTCTATGCATGACGTAACCCAGAGCAGCAGTGACACACGATCGGAATGACCGTTTACATGCTCCACAATCGGATAAACGATCGGTATAACCCACCTATCATGATCGGATAGAAATTCTGATCCGAATGAGTCTGGTCGGGGCAGAGTATTCCGAACGGCGCGTTTACATGAAGCATTTTCTTTCCGATCAGACGTTCTTTCCGATTACTTTTGCCCATGTAAACACGGCTAATGTTCTACTGTTCATTTCAATTTAAATTGCATTTTATTTTATTTTGTAATGTATTTTTATATTTCAGTTGTTTTACCTGTATTTTATTTTGTATTGATGCCCTTTGGCCCAGGTCTTCCTTGAAAAAGAGATGTAGTCTCAATGGAACTTCCTGGTAAAATAAAAATAATAATAATACATGGTCATATACAGAGTAGAGACGGGGTACACTGTCAGGAACAGAGCAGAGATGAGGTACACCGTCAGGAACAGAGCAGAGAGGTGGTACACGGTCAGGTACAAAACAGAGAGGAGGTACACGGTAATATACAGAGCAGAGACGGGGTACACGGTCAGGTACAGAGCAGAGACGAGGTACACGGTCATATACAGAGCAGAGACGGAGTACACGGTCATATACAGAGCAGAGACCAGGTACACGCTCAGGTACAGAGCAGAGACCAGGTACACGGTCAGGTACAGAGCAGAGACGAGGTACACGGCCAGGTACAGAGTAGAGACGAGGTACACGGTCAGGTACAAAGCAGAGACAAGGTACAAGGTCAGGTACAGAGCAGAGAGACGAGGTACATGGTCAGGTACAGAGCAGAGACGAGGTACACGGCCAGGTACAGAGTAGAGACAAGGTACACGGCCAGGTACAGAGTAGAGACCAGGTACACGGCCAGGTACAGAGTAGAGACGAGGTACACGGTCAGGTACAGAGCAGTGACAAGGTACACAGCCAGGTACAGAGCAGAGAGGAGGTACACGGTCAGGTACAGAGCAGAGACAAGGCACATGGTCAGATACAGAGCAGAGACGAGGTACACGTTCAGGTACAGAGAAGAGACAAGGTACACAGCAAGGTACAGTGCAGAGAGGTGGTTCACGGTCATATACAGAGCAGAGACCAGGTACACGCTCAGGTACAGAGCAGAGACCAGGTACACGGTCAGGTACAGAGCAGAGACCAGGTACACGGCCATATACAGAGTAGAGACGAGGTACACGGCCAGGTACAAAGCAGAGACAAGGTACAAGGTCAGGTACAGAGCAGAGAGATCGAGGTACACGGTCAGATACTGAGTAGAGACGAGGTACACGGCCAGGTACAGAGTAGAGACGAGGTACACGGCCAGGTACAGAGTAGAAACGAGGTACACGGTCAGGTACAAAGCAGAGACAAGGTACAAAGTCAGGTACAGAGCAGAGAGACGAGGTACACGGTCAGGTACAGAGCAGAGACGAGGTACACGGCCAGGTACAGAGTAGAGACGAGGTACACGGTCAGGTACAGAGCAGTGACAAGGTACACAGCCAGGTACAGAGCAGAGAGGAGGTACACGGTCAGGTACAGTGCAGAGACAAGGCACATGGTCAGATACAGAGCAGAGACGAGGTACACGTTCAGGTACAGAGAAGAGACAAGGTACACAGCAAGGTACAGTGCAGAGAGGTGGTTCACGGTCATATACAGAGCAGAGACCAGGTACACGCTCAGGTAAGGAGCAGAGACCAGGTACACGGTCAGGTACAGAGCAGAGACCAGGTACACGGCCCGGTACAGAGCAGAGACGAGGTACACGGTCAGGTACAAAGCAGAGACAAGGTACAAGGTCAGGTACAGAGCATAGAGACGAGGTACACGGTCAGGTACAGAGCAGAGACGAGGTACACGGCCAGGTACAGAGTAGAGACGAGGTACACGGCCAGGTACAGAGTAGAGACGAGGTACACGGCCAGGTACAGAGTAGAGACGAGGTACACGGCCAGGTACAGAGTAGAGACGAGGTACACGGTCAGGTACAGAGCAGTGACAAGGTACACAGCCAGGTACAGAGCAGAGAGGAGGTACACGGTCAGGTACAGAGCAGAGACAAGGCACATGGTCAGATACAGAGCAGAGACGAGGTACACGTTCAGGTACAGAGAAGAGACAAGGTACACAGCAAGGTACAGTGCAGAGAGGTGGTTCACGGTCAGGTACATGGCAGAGAGGAGGTACACGGTCAGGTACATGGCAGAGAGGAGGTACACGGTCAGGTACAGAGCAGAGACGAGGTACATGGTCAGGTACAGAACAGAGACGAGGTACACGGCCAGGTACAGAGTAGAGACAAGGTACACTGTCAGGTATAAAGCAGAGAGGAGGTACACGGTCAGGTACAGAGCAGAGACGATGTACACGGTCAGGTACAGAGCAGAGACAAGGTACACGGTCAGGTACAGAGCAGAGACGAGGTACACGTTCAGGTACAGAGCAAAGACGAGGTACACGGTCAGGAACAGAGCAGAGAGGGGTTCACGGTCAGGTACAATGCAGAGAGGAGGTACACGGTCAGGTACAGAGCAGAGACGAGGTACATGGTCAGGTACAGAGCAGAGACGGGGTACACAGCCAGGTACAGAGCAGAGACGGAGTACACGGTCATATACAGAGCAGAGACGGAGTACACGGTCATATACAGAGCAGAGACCAGGTACACGCTCAGGTACAGAGCAGAGACCAGGTACACGGTCAGGTACAGAGCAGAGACGAGGTACACGGCCAGGTACAGAGTAGAGACGAGGTACACGGTCAGGTACAGAGCAGAGACAAGGTACAAGGTCAGGTACAGAGCAGAGAGACGAGGTACACGGTCAGGTACAGAGCAGAGACGAGGTACACGGCCAGGTACAGAGTAGAGACAAGGTACACGGCCAGGTACAGAGTAGAGACCAGGTACACGGCCAGGTACAGAGTAGAGACCAGGTACACGGTCAGGTACAGAGCAGTGACAAGGTACACAGCCAGGTACAGAGCAGAGAGGAGGTACACGGTCAGGTACAGAGCAGAGACAAGGCACATGGTCAGATACAGAGCAGAGACGAGGTACACGTTCAGGTACAGAGTAGAGACAAGGTACACGGCCAGGTACAGAGTAGAGACCAGGTACACGGCCAGGTACAGAGCAGAGACCAGGTACACGGTCAGGTACAGAGCAGTGACAAGGTACACAGCCAGGTACAGAGCAGAGAGGAGGTACACGGTCAGGTACAGAGCAGAGACAAGGCACATGGTCATATACAGAGCAGAGACCAGGTACACGCTCAGGTACAGAGCAGAGACCAGGTACACGGTCAGGTACAGAGCAGAGACCAGGTACACGGCCATATACAGAGTAGAGACGAGGTACACGGTCAGGTACAAAGCAGAGACAAGGTACAAGGTCAGGTACAGAGCAGAGAGATCGAGGTACACGGTCAGATACAGAGTAGAGACGAGGTACACGGCCAGGTACAGAGTAGAGACGAGGTACACGGCCAGGTACAGAGTAGAAACGAGGTACACGGTCAGGTACAAAGCAGAGACAAGGTACAAGGTCAGGTACAGAGCAGAGAGACGAGGTACACGGTCAGGTACAGAGCAGAGACGAGGTACACGGCCAGGTACAGAGTAGAGACGAGGTACACGGTCAGGTACAGAGCAGTGACAAGGTACACAGCCAGGTACAGAGCAGAGAGGAGGTACACGGTCAGGTACAGAGCAGAGACAAGGCACATGGTCAGATACAGAGCAGAGACGAGGTACACGTTCAGGTACAGAGAAGAGACAAGGTACACAGCAAGGTACAGTGCAGAGAGGTGGTTCACGGTCATATACAGAGCAGAGACCAGGTACACGCTCAGGTAAGGAGCAGAGACCAGGTACACGGTCAGGTACAGAGCAGAGACCAGGTACACGGCCCGGTACAGAGCAGAGACGAGGTACACGGTCAGGTACAAAGCAGAGACAAGGTACAAGGTCAGGTACAGAGCATAGAGACGAGGTACACGGTCAGGTACAGAGCAGAGACGAGGTACACGGCCAGGTACAGAGTAGAGACGAGGTACACGGCCAGGTACAGAGTAGAGACGAGGTACACGGCCAGGTACAGAGTAGAGACGAGGTACACGGTCAGGTACAGAGCAGTGACAAGGTACACAGCCAGGTACAGAGCAGAGAGGAGGTACACGGTCAGGTACAGAGCAGAGACAAGGCACATGGTCAGATACAGAGCAGAGACGAGGTACACGTTCAGGTACAGAGAAGAGACAAGGTACACAGCAAGGTACAGTGCAGAGAGGTGGTTCACGGTCAGGTACATGGCAGAGAGGAGGTACACGGTCAGGTACAGAGCAGAGACGAGGTACATGGTCAGGTACAGAACAGAGACGAGGTACACGGCCAGGTACAGAGTAGAGACAAGGTACACTGTCAGGTATAAAGCAGAGAGGAGGTATATGGTCAGGTACAGAGCAGAGACGAGGTACACGGTCAGGTACAGAGCAGAGACAAGGTACACGGTCAGGTACAGAGCAGAGACGAGGTACACGTTCAGGTACAGAGCAAAGACGAGGTACACGGTCAGGAACAGAGCAGAGAGGGGTTCACGGTCAGGTACAATGCAGAGAGGAGGTACACGGTCAGGTACAGAGCAGAGACGAGGTACACGGTCAGGTACAGAGCAGAGACGAGGTACACGGTCATTTAACGAGCAGAGACGGGGTACACGGTCTGGCACAGAACAGAAGGGAGGTACACGGTTAGGTACAGAGCAGAGACGAGGTACATGGTCAGGTACAGAACAGAGACGAGGTACACTGCCAGGTACAGAGTAGAGACGAGGTACACGGTCAGGTATAAAGCAGAGAGGAGGTACACTGTCAGGTACAGAGCAGAGACGAGGTACACGGTCAGGTACAGAGCAGAGACAAGGTACACGGTCAGGTACAGAGCAGAGACGAGGTACACGTTCAGGTACAGAGCAAAGACGAGGTACACGGTCAGGAACAGAGCAGAGAGGGGTTCACGGTCAGGTACAATGCAGAGAGGAGGTACACGGTCAGGTACAGAGCAGAGACGAGGTACACGGTCAGGTACAGAGCAGAGACGAGGTACACGGTCATTTAACGAGCAGAGACGGGGTACACGGTCTGGTACAGAACAGAAGGGAGGTACACGGTTAGGTACAGAGCAGAGACGAGGTACATGGTCAGGTACAGAACAGAGATGAGGTACACTGCCAGGTACAGAGTAGAGACGAGGTACACGGTCAGGTACAAAGCAGAGACGAGGTACACGGTCAGGTACAGAGTAAAGACCAGGTACACGGTCAGGTACAGAGCAGAGAGGAGGTACACGGTCAGGTACAGAGCAGAGACGAGGTACACAGTCAGGTACAGAGCAGAAACTAGGTACACGGTCAGGTACAGAGCAGACACGAGGTGCACAGTCAGGTACAGAGAAGAGGTTAGGTACACGGTCAGGTACAGAGAAGAGACAAGGTACACGGCAAGGTACAGATCAAAGACGAGGTGCACAGTCATATACAGAGCAGAGACCAGGTACACGGTCAGGTACAGAGCAGAGACGGGGTACACGGTCAGGTACAGAGAAGAGACCAGGTACATGGTCAGGAACAGGAGCACGGATGAACCAACTGCAATCTGGAAGCACTCCCATTCCCCATTAGGGGAAAGAGGGACAGAACATGAATCACTGCACCAAACAGAGACATGGAGAACTAAATGATGAATAATGATCCATAATAGAGAACAGAGGAAGGGTAGAAGTAGATGAGAATAGAGGACAGAACCCAAAAGAACCGTAGTTACCCCAGCTTCAACTAATAGCAGCTCCTAAAAACTAATTGTTATTGTTACTAAATTTAATTTAAACATATGAAGTTAAATAATCTCTGAATACTAACTAATCTGATAATAATCCTGTCCAAAGAGGAATGTTTTCAGTCTATCTTTGAATGTAGAAACGTCGTCGGCTTCTCTTCCATGAGCTTGAAGTTTATTCCATAAAACAGGGGCTTGGTGACTGAACGCTCTACCTCCAACTGTACTTTTGGTAATTCTAGGAACCACAAGCAGTCCTGCATTTAGTGAGTGAAGTGTTCTGATTGGATGGTAAGGGACTATGATTCTGGAATCAACTGGGAGCCAATGGAGTGAAACTAACACAGGAGTGATGTGATCTCTTCTATTAGTTTCTGCTAACAATCTAGCTGCTGCTTTCTTAACAAGCTGGAGACTTCTTAAGGAACTCTTAGGACACGCTGCTAACAAGGAGTTACAGTAATCCAGCCTCGACGTAACAAATGCATGGATGAGATTTCAGCATCACTCTTAGAAAGTATATTTCTGATCTTAGCAATATTCCGCAGGTGAAAAAAGGCAGTTCTGCACGCCTGAGATATGTGAGCCTTAAATGATAGATCCTGGTCAAATAAAACCCAAAGGTTTCTAACTGTGGAATTGGGGGCTATACTTATGCCATCCAGGGAGAAAATCTGAGCAGACAGAGCATCTCTGAGGGTTTTAGGACCTAGTATAATCACCTTAGTTTTTTCTGGGTTCAGGAGGAGGTAATTAATTGTCATCCAGGTCTTGATGTCTTGATGTCTTCCTCAGGCGTTCTGTTTCTCTATATTGTCATTCTGGTCAGGCTTCATGGATAAATACAACTGGGTATCGTCAGCATAACAATGAACATTAATGCTGTGTGTCCTGATTATGTTTATCAGGGGTAGCATATAAAGCGTAAACAGGATGGGTTTTAAAACTGAGCCCTGTGGGACTCCATAGTTAACTCGAGTGCACCGAGAGGAGTGTCCATTTACATTAACGAACTGATATCTATGGGATAAATAGGATTTAAACCATTGGAGGGCAGATCCTCTGATCCTTATGTCCTGCTCTAATCTATGGAGTAAAATACTGTGGTCCATGGTGTCAAAGGCTGCACTGAGGTCTAACAGGACCAGAATAGAAAGTAGTCCCTTTTCTGCATTCCACAGACTGGGCACAGACAAAAGCTGGCACTTTTACCATGGAATACAGGAATCCAAGAAAGCTGGACAAGGCAACATCAAAACCTCAATATACAAAAGAAACTGGGAAACAGATGTTAGATTGGACACATAGTTATGGTCACGGTTAGCAGGGTGAGCCCCTGCAATAAGTTTGTGTTTTTTGTTCAATTTTTTCTTAGTTTGTTTTCTGATTTACTTTAAAGTTCCTGTTTTGGTGTTTTGCTTTAAGTTGTCTTTCCCTTGTCCCAATTATCCTTAAATTGCATAAAATGTGATAAAATGATACTATTTCACACAGTGGTTTTTGAACAGGACATGGTCTGAGGTGGACTCAGTGCGTAAAATACGATTAAAATTTAACCTATTTCACATTTTCACAAATCAGAAACTGTGTTTAATGTGTTCTCTGGTATCTAAATAATAATTTAATCCAGGTTTGAGCAGTCCAGGTCCAGCGGTTTTTTGAACAGGTCCTGGTTTAAGGTGATCTTAGTGCGAAAAATGCAGTGAAATGTTCCCTTAGTGCCCTCACGAATCAGAAGCTTCAAATCAGAAGCTAACTTCAGCGTTGTCAGATCCTCTGCCTTTGTCTTTCTATGTCCCTTTTTCCCACAGCTGATGGCTCTCTGATTAGAGGGCAGGCCTCTCCTCTCTGACCTGCACAAGTAATTTTATCAGGGCGATATACAAACTGTCAGATCACCATCATCTGCATACATACAGTCTCTGTTGAAGATCTGAGTCCAACACAGCAGAGCAGACAGAAAATCAGGGAAATGTGTCCAAAATCTGATTTTTAATGTGCTTCTATTGATTTGTTTTATGCAGTTCCATTGAAAGGATTCATGTTTTATACCTCTTTCTTCTAGTCTTCTGGATTCTTATTTCTCTGATGCTTCTAGAAAAATCCCAGAATGTGAGTACAAGTTCAGCAGAAAATCTTCTGGATCAATCCAGGCTTTTGGAATCTGAAAATGCAGTTTGTTTTATGGATTAAGGGTTTTTGTGTTGTTAAAGTTTTATTGTGAAAATCCTTATTGATCAGACCAAAATAGTTGTCTGGACGGCAGAATGTAGCCTAGCATCACAGGTAACTTGTAAACCTGCACAGGTTCTGGTTCCTCCATACCGAGGTTCTGGAATCCAGCACAGAAAGTCCATACATACATGCTTTGATTCACCTGCATGGATTCAGCAGGTGCCTTTGAAACCACTCTGCTGTTTTATCATAGTGTGGCTCTAGAACCATGAAAACCATGATGTTCCTGATCAAAGCTAGCTGCCATCAGCAGTCTGGATTCAGCTTCTTCTGTCCATGGAACATCAACTGCATCATTGTTTGATGTGTGTAAAGTATGAGGAGCATGGTGGGTCAAAGGTCAGAGTGATGTCATCATGGTCTCCTGAGGCTCCTGTGGAGAAGATTCCTGGTTTTTAATGAGACACTGAAGAATCCACCTGCTTGATTGGAGTAAGACACTTTCCTGTTGAAGCTCCACCCCCTGGCCTCTTTCTCTGCTGTTTCCCTTTTTCAAACAGCGCTGAAACAAACAATGCTGGAAGAAGCTCATCTTCAGGATCAGACAGGAGAAGATGCAGATGTTGTTCTGGAAAATGGGTCTGCTGTATGCAGAGAACAACAATGCTGAGTCATGGTTCCACAGTGTTCAGAGGAGCAGAACCCAGAATGTGGTGTTTCCATAACAAAATCAACAGCTTCCAGAAAGGATCAAGTCCAGATTTAGAAAAGCTCTTTGAGAACAAAAAACAGTCACTTTAGCCTCTTTCTACCAAGAAGAGCTTCTGGAAAGTTCTGCCTAAAGGTTGGTGCTGCTGTGGTTCTGTTCATGACGGCAGACGTGGACCTGAGGAGGAAACTGGATCAAAGTTCTGCAACAGAACAGGGGGGTATTCCAGGAAGCATGTTTAAACTAGCCTGACTTTAAGCCTGAACTCAGGCTGAAATCCGCCTGAACTTGCTTACTCTGGGTATGTCGGTTCCAAAAGACCGGATATGAGTTGGCGTAATTACGCTCGACTTGGTAACCCTGGGTTAATGGGCGTGCACGGCAGGTACATAAAGACATTCTCAATGGATCCCCGATTTCTGGAGTCACCATGGAAACGCGTGGTGAAAAAAAAGAAAACGCTGTACTTCAGTGAGAGGGAGTCTGAGGTTTTAATGATGGCGTATGAAGATTACACGACCATCAAAAAAGTAACACGGCTGCATGATCAAAAAAAAGAGTTTCTGCGTGTAGAAAAAGAGCAGACAAAGTAAAAGCACGAGTTTCTGTTCTTGTTTCCATTTTCCTTGTGACGCACATACATATATAACTCATCCAATTTTGCCAACTTCAATGAATTACTTCTATTGGTAACAAAAAATTGAGTTAAATTTATTCAACCTAATTTCTTACGTCTATAAAACTCAATAATTGTTTATACAACTCAAATTTACGTATTTATCTAACTAAATGTCATATTACTCCAATTCAATTAATATTTTTTTCCATCTTACTTAATTAAATTTCTTGAAATCTCAAATGCCTAAGTTTGAGCCGGCAGATATACCCATTTTTATAACAGTAAAAAAGACGGGGGGAATAATGCACGGATTGCAAAAATCCATTTAAGAATTTACCATGATTGCCATTACAATGTTAAGCCGTAGGGGTGCTATATAAACTCATCATCCTCTTCTTCACTCTCACTCATGGTGCAGAGACGTAAGCTCAGTACGGCAAAATAACTCGGCGAAGCATGGCAAAACACAGTAAAACAGCTAAACAACTAAACACATTTGGTCAAAAACCCACACTTAAACCCGAATCCGTCCAGACAGGCAAAGGGAATGATATCCCATAATCCTTTGCGGTGCCGCTCTAACAGCAGCACCAAAGTTACACCTTCTTAATTGAATTACTTTGAATGAAAGTAAAATAACCGCCTGAAAACTACGTGTAATTTTTAAACCGACTTACAAAAATATTATTTATTTTAACTGAAACAAATAATTAAGTTAGATCAAAGTAAAAAATATATATATTTCCAGCATCCATATGTGGTCTTATCACCCTCTCATGGTAGAAAAAGTATTATCTGAGCTTCTTCATCCACTAAATCATCTTCAAATGGACACGCCATGCTGCTTCACCTCCCTGTAAACAAACTAACCTTCAACTAAACCTGCTCCAGACCAGGTTATGTTCAGAGCATGAGTTGCCATGGCAACTTGACCTACCCTGAAACATACCTCCATTTCTGGAACCGAAAACTGAAGTTATCAACTTCCTTAGCCTCAAACTTACCGTGAGAGCTAGCATAACCTGCTTTCTGGAATACCCCCCAGGAAGATGAACTGTTGTTGTTTACAGCTTCAGAAATGAAAACATGAAGATATCATTTTGGAAAAGGAAACAAAAAACTCTCAGAAAACTGGATCATAACCAACATTTAAAAACTGTCAACATTATATCGTCATCCTCATCATGGTCAGAGTGACAGCTGTCAGTCTCTGTGATCCAGATGTTCTACTGGTAACTTTGGGGTTCAGACCTCAGATCACTGACAGACTGAGGGCAGCATGAAGCTCCATGGAGCTCCACCTTCTCTCCTCCAGCTGCAGATAAAAGAAAGATGAGAGAGACTGATGGGGAGGACTGGTTCATTATGAAGATGAAGCTCTGATGAAGAGAGAAATGTCCAACTGGAACTTCATCACAGCCCGAATTCATTATAGATCACTTGTTTCTGTCTTTCTTTCTCTTCACAGACTTTCAGGATGTGAACTCTCAGAGACTCACTGGGAAATTGTGTCCTCAGCTCTGAAGTCCAACCCGTCCCAGCTGACAGAACTGGACCTGTTCAACAACAGCCTGGAGGATTCATCCATTGTGGTTCTGTGTTCTGGACTGGAGAGTCCAAACTGCAGACTGAAGACTCTGAGGTCAGAACATTGAAGCTGCTGGTTGGTTCATTTCTACATTTGTAGAAGGGCTCCAAGGGTGCTACAGATTATTATTATTATAGCATCATTAACATTATTAGCATCTGACTGTACTCAGGCCAAGAAAGCAGAGAGCTGGAAAATAGAATCCAGATGTTCCCAAAAATGATCTTCTAAAACATCCATTTGAACTGAATCCATAAACAGAAATGGACCTATTGACCGACCTTAAGGCCAGATAGAATCACACACCAGGCTGGATGTGGCCCACGAGCCTTGAGTTTGACCCAAATGTCCTAAAGGATTTCTGGGTGATGAACAGGGATTTCACCATTAGGGGTTCAAGATGAAGAAATGCAAATGAATCAGACATTTTTGAAATGAAAGCTTTCAATCAATAGATTGTAAACATTTATTGAGGGTTAATGGCCTTCAAAGTGTGCGTTATCACCTTTTAACGTACTTCACGTCGGACAGTTCAGGCATCCATGGCGTGGGTTAAAAAGTCATAATCCACACTTCGAAGGCCATTAACTCGCTTATACCATGGTCACTTACAAAGAAAAAATATATTAACCAGTTATTAGTCATTAATTCTTAATTTTTTTTTCCTGATTTGGATCACTTTTCTCACAAAAAGCGGACTATACATACATACCACATAACATATATATATATATATATATGTTATGTGGTATGTATGTATAGTCCGCTTTTTGTGAGAAAAGTGATCATATATATATATATATATGGACTGATGGAGAACTGCAACAAACTGTATATATATATATATATATATATATATATATATATATATATATATATATATATATATATATATATATATATATATATATATATATATTTGCTGATCTTTCTGATCTGAATAAAGTCTCAGTTCAGAGAGAAAGTTCTCCTCTTACCGCTTGTTTTTGTCCAAATGATAAAGCTGAATGTTGTTTTAAAGAAGCCAGAGTAGTGATATAAAACATTTAAGCTAGCTGACCGGAACTTCTTTTTTCACCGTGCAGTTATCATGTATTAATGCACATCCAGCAGCCAATCAGAATGGAGTATTCGCCTGGACCATGGTATAAGTCCTGAATAATTCCTGATGATCAATGACATTCCAATTCTTCGTCTGTTTTAACTTCATTTCAAGTCATTTCTAATCTATGTCATTTTCATTCCTGATCATGTTTTTGGGTCCAAATCCAAAAGATATGAGCAAACAGTGAAAATGTCATCTGTCAGTCTGTCATCAGGGCGGGTCCCACCTGACTGAATGGACCAAGTTTCTGGACCTCCAGCTGCATCACTGCTCCTGAACACACTTTTCTGTCTGATTGCAGGTTGGAGAGATGCTGTTTGTCCGAGATCAGCTGTAAAGTTCTGGTCTCAGCTCTGAAGAAAAACCCGTCTAATCTGACAGAACTGGACCTGAGCCAGAACCAGAACCTGCAGGATTCAGGAGTTCTTCATCTGTGTAGTTTTCTGGAGAGTCCAGACTGCAGACTGCAGACACTAAGGTCAGACTCCATGTTTCAGTTGTGTTCAGATCAATATGCTGACAAAGTTGTGTTGACCCACAGTGAGCAGAAATGTCCAGATTCTGATCTACAGCAGCATCTTCCTGCAGCTGCTTGTTCTCTTCAAGGATCTTCAGAAGAACTTCTTCTTTTCATCCTGTAGCTGCTTGTTTCAAAGCTGTCTGCTGACATTTGTGCTCCACAAAGTCCTGCTTGCAGCCATCAGCTCTTCTTTGTGTCTTTGCTCCAACAGACTCCTTTAAAGCGCGTGCAGAAGAAGCAACCGTGCACGTTCACATGCACTCTGAGTCCTGCTGTGTTTCAGCAGATGCAGCTGAGAGTCCAGCGGCTGATGTTTGTGAGAAGACTGTTCTTCTCTGCTTCTGATCTGCTGCTGTTGCTTCACATCTTTGGACTTTTTCTAAACTTTCTGATCTTCTTCAGCTCTGAACTCTTTAGAAGAAGTGAAGGATGAAAAACATGAACTTTGTCTTTAAACTCTGTTCTGGATTCAGGTTACAGAAATGTAGTTTGTCAAAGACCAGCTGTGCTGCTCTGGTCTCAGCTCTGAAGTCCAACCCGTCCCACCTGACATACCTGGACTTGAGATACAACAAGCTTCAGTATTCAGATGTTCAGCAGCTCCAGGATCTGGTGGAGAGTCCAAACTCCAAACTGCAGACTCTGAGGTCAGTAGAGGGTTGGAGTCAGTCCAGCTGCTTTCAGATGTTTGGTCCTAAAGTTAGTCTGAGAGCAAAGATGCAGAGTTTCCTGTGAAGCTGCAGCTTCTCAGTGAAGCTCTGAGGAGAATGATGACAGGCTTCAGGACAACAGTCAGCCAATCAGAGCAGCAGAAGCTCCAACAGGTGAAGATGACAGGAAGCTGCTGCTCTGAACAGGACTGAAGCTCCTGCTGCTCTTTCTGCTGCTGTGCTGCATCACTGACTGACAGACCAGGATCAGGAGACACTCCTTCATCTCTGTCTCTACACTTTCTCTCTACAGGTGGGAGGACTGGATAGTCTGACGTTCCTCCTGGAGGAGCAGAGAGGAGCAGCAGCAGCAGCTGGTCTGAAGAGATGTTGTGACTGGACGGTGTTCCTGGGAGGTGGAGAGCAGAGTGATGGAGGAATCAGAGGAAGTGGAGATGAGTGTCAAAGCTGCAGCAGGAACTGATCTGAGATCAGCTCCACTGTCTCTCTCAGCATCAAGTAGACAGTTATTGTGCTGCAGCTCCCCCGGTGGACTGATGGAGAACTGCACTTCCTCTTCTCATTCTAACTTGGAGTGTTGATCTGAAACATGGGTTGGATTCAGATGTTCAGCAGCTCCAGGATCTGGAGAAAAACAGATTCTTTTCTAGATCATCACTTTCTTCTTTGACCTACATTTGAGGAACAGATGTGAGTTTGGGATGGACCAATCAAGGATTGAGGGAATCATTGATCAGACAGAACATTTCTGGATGACATAGATCTATGTGTGGGTCAGGCGTTGGATCCTGGTTCTGTCTCTGGAACAGGGACAGAACCAGAACTCTGGATCACAAGATTCTGGTTCCAGATGTTTCACACTTGATTTCTGTTCTCCAGAAACTCTCATTGACAAACAAACACAGAGTTTCATTCAGAAACCCCCAACATGGTCATGTGACCAGAATGTTCATAGTGGAGACACAGACAAACGCTGTGGTCACATGACTCACTGGTTTGGATTCAAGTCCTTTGATGTCAGTTTTTGGAGCAGAAATCCCGTCTGATCTCAGTTAGTGAACAAAAGTCTCTCAGTTGAATCATTTTTCTATCATCTCTGTTCTGTTGATGATCAAATATTGACTCATGCAGTTTGAAAGACTCAGAGTTTTGCTTTGATTGATGTTTTCCACAGTTTTGTGACTGAACTTCCTTTTTCTTTGGTGTTTTGTGGGTAAAACTTTGTTCTTTTTCATGCTGACAGCATTTTTAGCTGCAGTTTGTAAAGAAGTTTCATCTAAATCCAGACCGTGGACCGTCACGACGCACTTTACAAGACAGTTTTTCACAACTTTTCTGACATCAAATCCTGAAATTGTTCCATTCAAGGAAACATTGACTAATATTTGTATTGATGCTGTTTTCCATCTGTGTTTTCAAACCTGCATCAAGAATCAGCTCATGTTTATTGATTCACTTTCTTTGGAAGTTTGGCTTCTCTGATGAACCACCAGAGGGCGACAGAGAACTGTTGATATTATTAACACAACAGTCAAATAAATCAACATTTAGCACAAAGTGAACAAACTTAGGTCACGTGCTAACGTTCTGATTCTGTTGGAAAAGCCTTTTGTTTTGATTTCTTCAGGATTTTGGCTCAAAAAGACCAATGACAAATGAAACTCCAATAAAGTTGCTTTATAATGAGGAAATGAAATGTTATTTTTATTAAATTATCAAATGGAGACTCAGCTTCAGGTGATAAAAAAGGTTGGTGCTATTTCCAGTTTTAGAAAGAACATGCCTTCTGCACAGTTTGCAGTGAACGTTACTCGTTTCTGTCAGTTTTTAATGAACTGAAATACCTCCACACAGGAGACGACATTTAAGTTTTGACAATATATTTTTACCAGCCAAATTATAAAAATAAATACTTTAGACTGATTTATTTCAAGAAAATAGCATCAAAGTAATTTTTTTGGCTGAACACGTCTTTATTGTCATCTAACTGTAAACTCCAATTCAAACATGCTGACAAAACAAGGACAGATTTACTAGAGATTTCCTAATTTTGCTTCCATGTGATCACATGAAAACAGTCCAATGTTTTGGATTCTTCTTCTTCTATATCATTGACATTAAAGCTGCAGCTCTGTCACCAGGAAACAACATGTGACAGGTCCCAGTTTTTGGTGGAACACCGTCTCTGTGATGCTACAGACGCTGCTAAAACACTGTGGATTTCATTCTGTTCTATGTAGAAAAGACTGTTTGATTCATGTCTGATGAATTCATCTTGGAGTATTTATCCTCCACGTCTAGAAGTACGCTCCGTGAAAATCCTGTTTCCATGGTGACAGAGGGAACAGCTGGTTAGCATCTTTCTAACTTGACTGAACTGAGGGTTGGGGCTTCCAGCACAGAACCAACCTGAGAGCAAATGAACATTCAAATCCTCCACAAGCTAAACCCCATCAGCGTTGGATTGCTGCTGACAGACTTCATTGATGGCATCTTCCGTTCTGGACCTGACGTTTAGCACACCATAGCTGGATTCCAGAGCGCTTTATCAAAGCGCCTTAAGCCCGTTTGGACTCTGGCGCTCCACGCGCTGGATAAATAGTGGCGTTTGGAGGAAGTGCGGCTGCGCAGTCCGTCACTGAACACCGTCACTGCCTGGACCTCTTTCTGGGTCCTAGTGCCCTAAAGGTTACAGCTCCTGGTTACACAAGAAAAAAGTCCATTCTAGAGGCCACTCTGACGTCATCATTATCAAAGACAGCGTTACCTAGCAACCATACCAAGACCATAGCAGCTATAGAGGGAAACACAACAAACCATCAACGGCGGTTAAAGCAGTCAGACGTTTGTTCTGCAGCTCAGCAAAAATCTCTGCTTTAGGTTTTGGGGAGAAAAACAAAGGAAAACACACGGAGAAGGATTCTGCAAAGGAAATCCCAAGTTCTATTGGTAAGTCAGCGTCCTGGAAACATGCTTTGTTGGTTCTGAAGTGGCATGAATGCAGACTTAGATTGGTTTGTTTCCTTGGATTCTTCAGATGGATTCAAGCTGTAAATGTTGTCAGCATAAAGCAAGTTTGGACTAAACTAAAGCAGAAAGTGGCTTTGAAGATGGTCAGGAGAAATGAGGGCTTTTTTCAGGAATTCTTGGAAGAGGAGGACTTCTCCAAACAACCAGAATCTAGGAGGAGGTTTTTTCAGCATTGAGATCAGGATTTAGCATGAGCTTCAATCCCATTTTTGTTCAATCCAAATGTTTACCGTCATATTCAGGAGTTCAACTCTGAAAGCCACCATGACATCATAGACATTAAAGACCCTGTTACCTAGCAACCAAACACAACAAACTGTAGACTATTCAAACTGGACATTTTGGGGCAACAATTCTTTTCTAACTCAAGTTTTTATGAAAAATCCAAATGATGGAAACAGATTGTGTAAAGGAAATGAGGATCTATTGGTGAGTCACAGTCCTGGAAACATGAGTTGTGCTTTGATGAAGACGCCTGATCCAAATGTGGATTTTTGAAATGTTCTTCATGAGATTCAAACTGATTGAAGCTTTGAATTAAAGGTGTCAACACATTTCTTCATTGGATTCATTCTGTTTCAGTGTCTAAGGTTGGTTTTGTGGCAGAAACCAAGTTTTTGTTGAACAGTAGCGTTTGAAAAAGCAGAAAGTGGCTTTGAAGATGGTCAGGAGAACTTCTTTGAAGAGGAGGACTTCTCCAAACAACCACAACCTTAGAGGAAGTTTTCTGAGCATTCATAGAATGCTTTTACAATGACTCATCATTTTCCACAAGAAGCTATGGAGTTTTTCCAAATGCATGCTGGATATTCTTAGTTCTAGCTTGGAAAGCACTTTGTGGGATTTCCCTGGAAAACCTGCTTTATCAATCATTTTGGTCTCTTTTTCTTCTATCTTCTTCTATCCTTCAATCCATTTTCGTCCCCCATAATTCTGTCACCAGAACGTTTGAAGGGACGACGTAAAACCCCACCCTCTCCTGTGCAACATCATATCCTGTCCCTGCAGTCAGATGTTTGATGTGTTGAGGGTCCAGGCTGTGAAAATACCAACAGTCATGATGCTCGCCAGAAAAACCTGGGACCCTGTTCTCTAGAAACACACACCATTTCTGTAATTGTCACTAACAGGAGGAATGTAATCTGGCCAAAACGCAAACGAAGGACTTTAAAAGAGATAAACATCTCCTCTGCACTTTTCCAGAAACAGAAGGTAAATGAAAATATTATTGCTCCTAGACCTCTTAAGTTAGCACTTTTAAATGTCAGGTCTTCAGCAGGAAAAACATTCTTAATTAATGATTTTATCACTGAGAACAAAGTTGATTTTATGTTCTTAGTTGAAACCTGGTTAGATGAGAACAGCAGTGGAGCCGTTCTCACAGAGTCAGCACCTCCCAACTATGGTGTTATTAGTAAAGAAAGAACAAGCAGAAAGGGAGGGGGGTTGCAGTTTTGTTTAATGAAATGTTTCAGTGTAAAAAGTTATCTTTTGGAAGCTTTCCATGTTTTGAATATGTAGCCAAACAGCTGAAGGCCTCACTCAAAACCATATTTATAAATATCTACCGCCCCCCTACATACTGTGCAGAATTTAACAGAGTTTAGTGAACTGCTGTCCATAGTTTGTCTTGATTTTGACTGTATAATCATGGCTGGAGATTTTAACATCCATTATGGAAATCTTGAGAACAAAGGGACTAAGGACTTGATAAACACTCTGGACAATTTCGGATTGACTCAACATGTAACAGAGCCCACACACAACAGGGGGAATATTCTTGATTTATTGATCTCCAAAGGTCTGAACATCACTAAGGTTACTGTATATGACTTAGGTCTGTCTGATCACAGCTGTGTTTCCTGTGAGAGCATTATTCCAGTATACACAAATGTTTTAAGGGAGGAGATCACAAAACGGTATATAACGGAAAATACTAGTGAGATGTTCAATCAGATGTTCTCCCTGACTCCTCCCCTCTCAGGGAATTCAGTCAACGAACTTGTTAACAGCTTTAATTCCAACATGTCAAATATCATGGATAATATTGCTCCTAGTAAGGTGAAGGTGATCTCTGGTAGGAAAAAATCTCCATGGAGAAATTCCATTATTGTAAACAATGGAAAAAGAGAATGTCGGAAATTTGAACGCAAATGGAGAAAATTTAAACTACAGGTAGATTATGAAATTTATAAAGAGAAACTTCACTTATATAATTTACAACTGTGCAATGCAAGAAAGTCCTATTTTTCGGAAATTATTAACAAAAACTCTCATAATGCTCGGGTCCTATTTAATATAGTCGACAGGTTGACAAAACCCCCTGTGTCCGTGGCACCAGAATTTTACTCCATCAAAGGCTGTAATGACTTTGCCAAATTCTTCAGGGACAAAATCAAAAACATTAGACAAACAATAGTTTCATCAACTACAAGTTCAAGATATGAACCCTATCCACTAGAAACCAGTATTAATCCAATGGCTCAGTTTCAACCCATAAACAGTAAAAAACTGCTGGACATTCTATCGCAACAAAACTCCTCCTCTTGCTGTCTGGATATTCTACCCACAAGCTTTTTCAAAAAAGTCTCAAAGACATTGGAACCAGACCTGCTCCAGACTGTCAACTTGTCGTTAACATCTGGCGTTTTCCCAGATCCACTGAAAACAGCTGTAATTAAACCTCTTCTAAAAATGGACAGTCTAGACAAAACTCAAATGAACAACTATAGACCGATATCAAACCTGCCATTTTTAAGCAAGATCATTGAAAAAGCTGTTTTCTATCAGCTAAATGAATTTCTAATAAAAAACAACTGCTATGATGTCTTCCAGTCCGGCTTCAGACAGAATCACAGCACTGAAACTGCCCTGATCAAAGTGATTAATGACATACGTTTGAATACAGACAGTGGGAATATGTCAGTGCTAGTTCTACTGGACCTCAGTGCTGCGTTTGATACAGTCGACCATGCAATACTACTCAGACGACTGGAAAGCTGGTTGGGTCTCACTGGGCCAGTATTAAACTGGTTCAAAACGTACTTAGAAAACAGGAAATATTTTGTGTCCATTGGTAACTTCACTTCTGAGCCAATAGAAATTACATGTGGAGTACCCCAAGGCTCCATCCTGGGACCACTTTTATTTAACATCTACATGCTCCCACTGGCCCAAGTGATAAAGAACAACAACATTAGCTACCATAGTTATGCAGATGATACACAGATATACATATTAAACTGACACCAGGCGACCGAGAACCTGTACAGGCTCTTGGTAAATGCATTGAGGACATTAATGACTGGATGTGCCATTATTTACTTCAGCTAAACAAAAACAAAACCGAGGTTATTGTCTTTGGGGCTAAAGAAAAAAGGTTGGACGTCATTATAGAGCTTCAATCTATTCAACTAAAAACTACCAACCAGGCCAAAAACTTGGGTGTATTGATAGACACAGACCTAAATTTTGATAAACACATTAAGGCAGTCACAAAATCAGCCTATTATCATCTCAAAAATATCTCAAGGATTAAAGATCTGATGTCTAAGCAGGACCTGGAGAAACTAGTGCATGCTTTCGTCTTCAGTCGACTTGATTACTGTAACAGTGTGTTTACAGGACTACCAAAAAAAATCCATCAGGAAACTACAGCTCATTCAGAACTCTGCCGCTCGGGTTCTCACAAGGACCAAGAAAGTGGACCACATTAGTCCAGTTCTGAGGTCTTTACACTGGCTACCTGTCTGTCAGAGGATAGACTTTAAAGTCCTGTTACTAGTTTATAAAGCTTTGAATGGTTTAGCACCAAAATACATGGCTGACCTCCTGACCCAGTATGTACCAACCAGACCTCTCCGCTCTTCTGGATCTGGTCTTTTATCAGTCCCTAGAGCCAGAACTAAACATGGGGAAGCTGCATTCACTTTCTATGCTTCACAGATCTGGAATAGACTTCCAGAAAACATTAGATCTGCTGAAACACTCAGTGTCTTTAAATCTAGGTTAAAAACTCACCTGTTCACAGCAGCATTTAATTAATATGTATTCAAAAGTTTATGTCCGTACTATTTATTTATGCTTGTTTTAAATTCAAATCTTGTTTACTATCTTTTAATTTTATTTTAATGATCACATTTTTACTATTTGTTTTTAATTGTTTCTTTTAATTTTTATATAAAGCACTTTGAATTGTCTCTTTACATGAATTGTGCTATATAAATAAATTTGCCTTGCCTTGCCTTGCCTTCTAAGTTCCAGCTTGGTGAGTGTGCAGGTAGCCATGGCAACCACTTTCCAGGTCAAAGGGAGGACCACGGCCATCCAGTCTCCAGGCTTTTGGATTGATTTGTATTTGATAAACATTTGTTTCCCACATTTTAATAGTAGAATTCAACACGGGACATAAAGTGGATTGTAAGAATAGGAACAAAAATAGGAACAACAAAATAATACTCCTCTTGTTGTTACAGTGAACCCAACGGAGGACACTTTGGACCGCTGTCCATTCACCTGTTCTGCATAAGCGGACTGCCGGACTCATGAGAACCGTGTCTCTTGGGAGATTCGTATCTCAAAGCCGGAGAGGCATTGGGACGGGTGGAGTCACATGCAATGAACAAGCACAATTCATCAATCTGTGGACCGTTTATCATCATTTTTTCTTTTTAAACACTGACCCCCAGAGGTCTCCATAGATTTATGTTCAAAAGTGTCTCACATTCTAGAGATTTTTCATTTCTCTCTATTTCTGACACAGAATCTGAACAGTTCAAACGTTTAGTTCAAAATTATCCAAAGCAGAGAAATCCCTGAAAACAAACATTTCTCTTCTTTCAGGAACTCTTTTGACTTTCCAGAACTCTGCTGTGTCTCCAACATCACCCCCCCCCCCCCGGTCCAGCATGGAGCGTCTCTGGACTCTGTGGAGGAGAGTCCTGCTTTCAGAGATGCTGTAGAAGGACAGAACACCTGCTCTGTGATCCAGGTCCACTCCTCCTCTGGAGGAACCAGGAGCTGAGATGGAGGTGAACATGCTGTTGTGGAGAAATGAGAAACTGTCTGGAAAACAATGGAATGACCAAGATTTAGCATTCAAACCAAATCTACTGGCATTTCCAGATCTGCTGGTGTTCTTGAATGCCACTGCTCCAAAAACATCAAATTTTCCCCCAGAACAGGCCTCGGTGTGAAGGTCTTCCTGCACTGAGGACAGCTGTGGACGTTCTCCTCTGCATCCCACAGTCCTTGAAGACACTTCCTGCAGTAGCTGTGTCCACAGGGAATAGTCAGCGGATACCTCTTTGCCAATTTTGCAATATGCTTATAGCTGGTCTCATCAAGAGGGATGCATCCTGTTGCTCTGTATTTGGTAACCTTTACCTTTATCTCCTCCAAAATAGCAGACTTATTTTCCACAGACAATCCGGTGATGCTGTTTTAAGTGCGTTAGCAGATTAGATGTTTTACAGCGCCATACGCTGTGTTTGACTTATCCAACTGTCTTTTCCCTTCATGGATGCTCACAACAAGTCAAGTGTTCCCACACAGGAGAGTGTAAGGAGATGGGTGGGTCCTCAGGTTCTGGTCTCACGTCTGCATTACCCATAGTGCTATAGTTGACATGCTAACTGTTCATTCATTCATTTTCTGTTCCGTTTTTGTCCCTTTCGGGGTCACGGGGCTGCTGGAGCCTATCCCGGCCACTTATGGGCGAAGGCAGGGGACACACTGGACAGGTCGCCAGTCTGTCGCAGGGTAGAATGTCCACAATCACACACCCATTCACTCTCACACTCACACGCACACTCACACCTAGGGACAATTTAGAGTTGCCAATCAACCTATGATGCATGTTTTTGGACGGTGCATACACGGGGAGAACATGCAAACTCCACACAGAAAGGTCCCCCTTTGATGTTGTTTTTCATGTCCGCCAGCCAGGACTTGAACCGGGGTCTTCTTGCTGAAAGGCAAGAGCGCTAACCACTGCACCACCGTGCAGTGCACAGACATGCTAACTGTCTGTTACCTAATGCGGCGAAAACTCGCGGTTAACATAAGTTCCGTCTCGGCGTAAAGTTAATATATTGGGAGGACAAAAACAAAAAAATAAACAACATACCGAAAACCTTGTACCGTTTTGTACCGAAAACGGTACAAAGGTGAACCGAACCGAAAGTGCCATTCCGAAATGTTTTGGTACAACTACGTGTACCGTTACACCTCTATTACTTGACCTAACAAAGTACATGCTGCAGTCACTACTTTGTGTTTATATGTATATATTTATTAAATGTTCACTGAGCACATTAAATGTTAGAATTAAAAAAGTATAACAAAAACATTTTAACCATAATGAAGACATTCAAGAATTAGCTCTAATGACTCAAAACAAACAACTCATTTCTATTTGCAGGTACATCTAAAACAATTCATTTTGTGAAAAAGTTGAACATATTTTGTCAGCAGTAAAACTCTTTGTCTAATATCATTACACAAAGATTCAAATGTATTGATCAATTACTTTTTTTGCTTTTTATGTAAAGATGAAAACCTAAAAAGAATTCCTAGAAAAGTACGAATATCATATTATAACAATAAATTAGTAGAAAATTTCCTTTCCATACATGAAATACTCACTTGTAACTCCCTCTAATGAAGTTACTTCATCAATATGGTATGGAGGCCATCAGATTTTTCCCTCCTGTAAATAAAGTCTTTGACTGTGGTGCAAAGGTTGAGAGGTCGACCTCTTATCAGAAAAGTTTATAATTTACAGTTTACAATAACTCCTTTTTTACACTGTTTGTGAAGAGAAAGTCTTGTGAGTTCTCATGTGTGTCTGAAGACTAGATCTGCAACTAAAACTTGAATCACATTCTTGACAAGAAAAAGGCTTTTCTTCTGTATGAATTCTCATGTGTTTTTTAAGACTTGCTGCATGACGAAAACTTGTATCACATTCTTTACAAGAAAAAGGCTTTTCTCCTGTGTGAGTTCTCATGTGTATTTTAAGACTTGCTGCATGACGAAAACTTGTATCACATTCTTTACAAGAAAAAGGCTTTTCTCCTGTGTGTATTCTCATGTGAGTTTTGAGAATAGACATTTGATTAAAACTCTTACTACATTCTTGACAAGAAAAAGGCATACGTCCTGTGTGAGTTATCATGTGTGTTTTAAGACTAACCGCATGACGAAAACTTGTATCACATTCATTACAAGAAAAAGGCATTTCTCCTGTGTGAATTCTCATGTGTGATTTGAGATTAGATATTTGATTAAAACTCTTACTACATTCTTTACAAGAAAAAGGCCTTTCTCCTGTGTGAGTTCTCATGTGTGTTTGGAGATTAGATAATTGACGAAAACATGCATCACATTCTTTACAAGAAAAAGGCATTTCTCCTGTATGAATTCTCATGTGTGTTTTGAGATGAGATATTTGATTAAATCTTTTCTCACATTCTTTACAAGAAAATATCTTATCTTTTGCATGGAGTCTTGCGTGAATTCTGAACAGAGATTTGTTGCAAAATCTTTTATCACATTCTTTACAGATATAACATCTTTCATCGGACCAAGTTTCCATGTAGTCAGACGGGTTAGTAATTATTCTTGAGTTTTTCCCAGACTTGATAGAGGAAAGTCTCTCTTCTTTTGGAGATTGTTTGTATTTCTTACCAAGATTTGTCTTATTGGGATTTTTTCTAACATCAGAGTCACACTGACCTGCTGACATGTGAGAGCCGTCCACACTTTGGACATGACTTCTGTCCCTCCTCTTCCTCTGATCTCTGTTCTGTGGGTCTGTCTCTTCATCTGTAGTTGATGTTGATTCTGTCTCTTCATCTGTAGTTGATGTTGATTCTGTCTCTTCATCTGTAGTTGATGTTGATTCTTCATGTTGGTTTCCTTCTTCATCCTGACCATCAGTTACATTAAAGTTCTGCTGATTGTTTAGATCTGCTTCACTGTTCTCCTCTTCCTCATAAGTAGGAATCTCCATCAAGGTATCAGTCTCCTGCTTCAGATTAAGCTGATCTTTATTCTGACTGATGTAGAACCCTTTTTGACCCTGATTTATCAATAGAGGTTCTGTTTCTTCTGTTTTTTCTTCTTTAATCATTTTGGGTTCTTGTTTCTCTTGCTCCTCTTTAATCTGTGGAAGCTCTGATTCCTCCTGTTCCTCTTTAAACTGTGGAGGTTCTGGTTCTTCATGTTCCTCTTTAAACTGTGGAGGTTCTGGTTCTCCATGTTCCTCTTTAAACTGTGGAGGTTCTGGTTCTCCATGTTCCTCTTGAATATGCAGAGGCTCTGATTCCTCCTGTTCCATTCTTAGATTCCTCTGTTGGTTGCACAGATCCTCTTCACTCGCATAACGCTTAAGGAGGACTGCAGGGACAAAAAGACAAAAAAGGAGACCTTTTATACCTTGTAAATTGGCAAGAAAGATCTAAATCCTTTTTTTTTGGAAGTAAAATAATTGAAATGAACAATGTCGTAGTTCTCTTTCACAGTTAGGACAGTTAGAGGTGATGTGAGTCCTTCAGTCTTCAGTAGGTCAAACACATACCGTATTTTTATGACCATAGGACGCACTGCATTATAGGGCGCAGTTTAAGTTATGAGTGAATTTTCTGTATTTAACACATACAAAAGGCGCACCAGGTTTTAAGGCGCGGGTAAATTAAAACATATCGGTAAAACATGCATGCTAATGTATTTCAAAAAAGGACAGCGGGAGAAACTGAGTTGGCTGTGATTTATTGTTTATTTTTTCAGTCATCAATCAGCATCCAAGAATCCATCAAAGTCCTCATCTTCTGTATCTGAAATCAACAGCCTGGCTAAATTTCTATCAAACACGCCAGGTTCCCTTTCGTTATTGTCAGAGTCCGGCTCGTTGCCGGCTGTTGTGAAAGCTCGAAGAACTGTGCAAGCAGACACTTAGCCCAAGGCATCACTCACCGGACGCTGCCTCCCACAACAATAAAAGCTGCCTTTTTGTGCCCTGTTCTGCATAACGCTACTGTGCTGTTCCCCTTCTTCTTGACATTGTGACTCACTGTGATGTCAAAAGTAAGCGGCATTTCATCCATGTTGGTGATGTGGCTTGGCTGGATGTGTTTGTCTGCAATCTTTTTACTAAAGTATGAGCGGAATATGGACAGCTTTTCATTAGAATCCACTGGAAGTTGCTGTGCCACCATAGTCCTTGCCCGGATTGACAGATAGCACTGTTTCATAAAACAAAGCACCAAGACGGCCCTCTTTGAAAATGCAAGCGTTTCTGCCTTTAGTGGAATGATGACTGTAGAGACGCTTCTACCAGCTGTTCTTTTGTCATTAATCTATTGTTTCAGTTGGTCTTCAACCTCTGGCCACCTCGCCTTGTTTCCGTGGAAACTCAGCTCCATCTTCATGACTTTTCGGAGTTCGTTTTCAAACTTCCTCTACTTGCGTACCATGGATTCATTGATGTTGAATTCTCTGGCAGCTGTTTGATTCCCATGTTCCTCCACGTAGCTGATAACTGGTGGCTTTTTTGGGGTTTCCAGAATGATGTTGTTCTGCATAATTCACACACCTGCACTTTGTACTAATTGGGGTACGTCTTCTTTCACGACCACACTTGCCATTCTCATGCTGTCCTCTCCTACGTCCTCTTTACCGAAGTCACACAACAACACAAAAGGCCCACTGCACCATAGGACACGTCATATATTTTGGAGAAAATACAGTTGTGAAAATATGGTAATCAAAGAAACTCAATACATTTTCACAAAAAGTAACCCACTTATTTTAAACTATGCATTTTAGTAAACACACACCCGACACACTACATACACTCGTCTTTTATAATAATAAGGTGGTGACCATTGATCTTCTGTTCCCTACCCCATCTCCTCTGGGGGGGGAGTAAGACCCTCAGTAGTGGTGATAGTTGTGTCTCTTAGGCCAGGATTCTAGACTCAATCTTTGCACCGTGTTAAACTGTTGAGTTCAATGTAATGTGGTTGAGAAAGTCAGTCCATCAAACTTTTTTGCTGGTGCACCCGCACAAAGGTTTGGTGCACCGACTTTCTCATCTACATTACATTGAACTCAACAGGTTTACATGGTCACTTTCTTTTTTAATAGTGTAACCAGCAGCTCTGCCTTTGACAGGTGCATGCCTGTTTGATTGGGGATTTGGTCCAGCTGTGTCTGTCCTTATATAAGGAACAGGGAGTGAGTGGATAGACAGTGGCTGCCTGCCTGCATGGTGGCATGTATGGCTGAAGCTCCTCTTGTTGGGAGGATGTAGATCACCTTTTACTCATATTCTGCTCTTTTAACTAGATGCTGTAAGTGGCTGGAGGTGTTGCAGATGTCATGAGCCACTGCATTTTCTGTACCCACCCTCTTAATACATTTTAATGTGTTTTTAGAGCGACGTATTTATTGTAGGGATGGGAATAGAAGCCCCATGAAGCTTCCCTTGGGGTTCATGTAATTGTACCGGAAAAATGAACCACCCATTCAGGGCTTTGAAACCACACAGAACAGCGGCATCTGGTGGTGGTCTGGATACATATCATATGCTTCATTTAAGCTCCTTGTAACACTTCAATGTGGAAATGATGATGAAAAAACGTAAAACAAAACAATGTTGTTAATGATTATTAAAAAGAACAATGTGAAACAACACAACATGTGACGTTTTCTGTGAGAAGTGCTTGACAGCAAAACACACATCACACACAAAGCAAAAAATAAATAAAACAAAATTGTAAGATGCTGGCCTTGAACCCAAGACCTCTGGATGTGACTCCCAGCAACCATTTCACTGAGCTATCTCTACTGATGTTATATTTGTCTTGACATTATAAATATATCTAAGTATTTTTTTATACACGACGTTCATAGTGCATTGTTTTATTAGGAGAAATCGAGTAGAAACGATCTTGAGCCACAGTACGTTTTTTTACCAGGAGTCATGGTAAGGTGCAATGAACTGACGCTGATTCTGATACAGGGGAAACAATAGAACTGGTCGGGAAACGTTTGGGATTCATTTCGTGTTTCTAGAGAATAGTGCGCCCAACTGCAAGTGACATCTGAAGCGTGGTTCGACCAAATGAAGCATTTGATGCTTCATACGTCATCAACCACGTGTTGCGCTAATTGACACAAGCCTAGAAACATTGTGCTGAAACATTCTGTTTTTTACAGTGAAGTGCTCGCTGAAGCGCCGTGTCAAACAGGACATCCCTAATTTATTGTGTGGTTGACTCTGATTTATTTTATTGTTGTATAGGTCTTAGTTGGGCGTCGGTGCGTGCGATGTCAGTGAGGGGGCCCCTGGTGGCAGCGTCTTCCTCACTCCAGTTCCCTCACTGTATTTTTTTTTCCCTTTTAGTGTGTAGTGGAAGTTTTGTTGGCACGTTTTTCTTATTGTGTGTGGGTTCGTTTTATTTGGTTTCAGCACGGAGTGGAGTGAGATGCGCTGCCTCGTACTGGCTTAGTCCCTCCCTTTCCCTCCCCTCCTGCACGGGCGGTCGGCTCCGCCTTCCTGTTTTATTCCTGCATCTCCTTTTATTGTTTTATGTCCAGCTTATCAGAGTAAAGTGGAGAAAAAAAGAGAGCGCAACACTTCAGTGAGGCGGAGTCTGAGCTTTTAATGACGGCGTATGAAGATTATACGTCCATCAAAAAGTAATACGGCTGCATGATCAATAGAAAGAGTTTCTGCTTGTAGTTGAAGAACAGACAAAGTAAACGCACGAGTTTCTGATCTTATTTCCATTTTCCCTGTGACTCATATATATAACTTATCCAATTTTGCCAACTTAAACGAATTACTTCTATTGGTAACAAATAATTGAGTTAAATTTATTCAACCTCATTTCACATCTATAAAACTCAGTAATTATGGCCCGCAGCAGCAGTCACTGACTGCAAGGACCATATTGTTTTCGCAGTTGGAACGACGACTTCGCCGCCTTTCAGCGAGAATTTGACCCCCGCCGCATGCTCGAAAAGTCACCAAAACGTGCACACACCTGGGATAAATTGCAAATGAATTTTCCACAAAGTCAACGTCACCCCCCCGAAGACGATGACATCACGGCCAGCGATCCCGTCAAAAAAATGAATGGGCCGAAAATCGCGTATGGGGCCGAACAAAATGGACTTCAAAATACAGCCGCGAAACCAAGACACACGTGTCGGGGATACCCCAAAGATGTTTTGAAATCATTACGGGACGGCCACACGACCTACGGCTTGGCGGCCATTTTGTGGCGAACTCTGAGAATTGGCGATTTTCGTGTTTTCCCACAATATGGGGAAAAGACACTTTTGTTTGAACGATTTTCACGCAATTGCACACACTTGCTGCCAGCTCAAGTCTAAAAAAACCCCAGAAGTGTCGTTGACCTTTGACCTTGGGAAAAGGCCGGCATCGGGAATTTTCTCAAAAAAGCACCTTTAGCACCAGATACAAACGAAAACTCGTCGTTGGAATTCTCGTAACTTTTCGGGCACCAACGGCCAGCTACTCTGGACAAAATGTTGGAATTAGAAGTTGTAGATTTTGAACGGCGTGCGCGTGGCGAGCTAGCAACCGTTGCCATCTTGGCTAGCTCGCACATTTTTCATCGGAATGTCGTGAAGAGGTAATATGCGATTCCTTGGCCCGCGCTGAACAAAACGATGCTACGCACGACAAGATCGATAAAGGAATGTGGGCGTGGTAAGCAAAAAACCGTCGCAGAAAAATGTGCCGACTCGGCAAAAACGAAAAAATTCGGAACTTTTTTTTTGAGAATCGACTAACGAAACCAATATACCCTTGTCCGCGATATCCAAAGGACGTTTTGAAATCATTACGGGATGGTGACACGACCTACGGTTTGGCGGCCATTTTGTGCCAAAATCTGCCATTTTGCGTTTTTCACGTTTTTACACAATATGGAAAAATGAACTTTTTTTTCGAGCGATTTTCACGAAATTTGACTCACATGTTGCTAGAGCAAGTCCACAACTACCTCTGGAGTTTCGTCCACATTTGACCTCGGGAAAGGGCCGCCATCTTGAATTTTCTATAAAAAAACGCCTTTACCCCTGGATTCAATCGTAAACTTGTCGTTGGAATTTTCCGTGATCGTCTCGAAACTTTTTGGGCATCAACGGCAAGCTACTGTGAAAAAAATGTTGCAATTAGAAGTTGTAGATTTTGAACGGCGTCCGCGTGGCGAGCTAGCAAAGTGGCGCACTGTTATAACTCCTATGTTTTTCAAAGGACTACTGTGAATTTTGAATGCATGCAATAATGCCTGAAACTGCATACATTGAAAAACACTGGATATAGACATATAAGGAATGTGGGCGTGGTTAGCATAAAACCACTGTTGCTAAGGACAACAAAAAGTTTACTTTTACCGATTTGTCCGAAACTGACGTCAATCTGTTCGTCCTCCCGAGGGGACCAAAACATAAAATGGTTGCTATGGAGATAAAAATCAACAGAAAATCCGCCATTTTGAAAAAAGTGTTTTTTTTAACTAACTTATGACGTATAGCTCTCACCAATGGAGAAATGTGTTAATTAATTAATATAGCTAGCATTGTTAGCATAATTAGCATTTTAGGTAATGTGTTTTTCTGAATCAGTTGATGATGCTGATCGCTATGCTAGCACTTTTAGCCAAATTAGCATAGCTAGCATATTAAGCGAAATCAGCCTTTACTAGCTTTTAATTTGTGGGCGGTGAGGGCGCCGGTGGTGCGTAGAGTTGGGCGTAGAAGGCGGGTTGCGTCTGCGGGCCATACAACGCCGCTTGCGGCTTTAATTTTTTTGTACAACTCATATTTACATATTTATCTAACTAAATGTCATATTACTCCAATTCAATTAATCTTTTTCCATCTTAATTAATTATGATTCTTGAACTCTCATATGTCTACGTTTGAGCCGGCAGATATGCTCATTTTTATAACAATTAAAAGGACGGAAAAAAATTACACGGAGTCACAATTTCAATAAAGAATTCTCTGTCATTACAATTATAGGGTTGAATGGTAGGGGTGCTATATAAACTCATCATCCCCTCCTTTACTCTCACTTATGGTGCAGAGACATAAGCAAAGTAGGACAAAATAACTCGCCAAAACACGGTAAAACAGCTCAAACAGTTAAACAACTAAACACATTTTGTCAAAAACCCACACTTAAACCCAAATCCGTCCAGACAGGCAAAGGGAATGGTATCCCAGAATCCCTTGCGGTGCCGCTCTAACAGCAGCACCAAAGTTACACCTACTTAATTGAATTAATTTGAATGAAAGGAAAATAATTGTATGAAACTTACATATTATTTTTAAGGTGACCTAAAAAAATGATTTATCTTAACTGAAGCAAATAGTTAAGTTAGATCAAAGTAAAAAAAAAAAAATGTTTCCAACATCCATATGTGGTATTATCACCCTCTCACGGTGGAAAAAGTATTATCTGAGCTTCTTCATCCACTAAATCATCTTCAAATGGACATGCCATGCTGCTTCACATCTCTGAAAACAAACTAAGCTTCAACTAAACCTGCTCCAGACCAGGTTATGTTCAGAGCATGAGTTGCCATGGCAACTTGACCTACCCTGAAACATACCTCCATTTCTGAAACCGAAAGCTGAGGTTATCAACTTCCTTAGCCTCAAACTTACCGCGGGAGCTAGCATAACCTGCTTTCTGGAATACCCCCCTGATGTTCACACATGCATACTTATGCATTCAGACCAACACATGTGAAATACTTCATTCAGGTGAGATCCGCCACCCAGGCCAGGTTCGGCAGGACCGCCACAGGGGCCCCCAAGGCCAGAGAGCCGGGAGGCACCTGGGGACTGAAGGCCTGTTCACACCGGGGCGAATTTCGCCGGCGATTTTCGCCGACGTTTAACGCCTCGTGACTAAACAAAGGGCACCAATGAGAGTGTGCACACCGACGCGAAAAAACGCCACGCGCTAAAGCGTCAAAAAAAAAAACGCCTCGGGTTCGTTTTTTTTTTTCGACGCGTCGCGTCGAAATCTATTCGACCAATGAGAATGGCGCTTTTGCACACGTTTCTGGAGCTTCTGAAGTTACAGTAAAACACAACTTGGGGCGCTCAAACACAAAACTGCCTTGCTGAGCACACATACCAGCGAAGAAGATAGACGCCAAGTAGCGTCTACGCTGCCGCAAAGAAATAATGACGGACATTCTAAAATATCCCCTTACCAAGTACCAGTTGGAGCTACTGATGCTTGAAATATTCATGTTTTCTTTGTATTATTCTGACAAGCGCGTAAATACTTGCTCTCTTCTTCTGAGTGAAAAACGACTTTAAGAATCGTAAAGTTGCGCAGCGCCACCTTGTGTACAGGAGTATTTCTGTTTACATTAAGCGCCATCTAATGTCAGGGAATGAAATTGCATGTTCGCTCGGCTCATCGTCAGCGAAAATCGCCTGGATGTGAACACAAAAAACGTGGCGAAAAACGCTGGCGAATATTCGTCCCGGTGTGTACGGGCCTTGAGAGTGCCAGACCCAACCCGACAAAGAGAGCGCCCCCCCCCCCCCCCCCCCACGCTGCCCCTTGAATGTTTTCACTCAGTACAAGTTAGTAAATGCTCCTGATGAAATTTGCAGTTCACAAAAAGAGAAAAAGTTAGCGGGAAATGTTTTTCTCATTCACATGCCTCTGTGACAATGCATCTAATGCTGGAATAATGAGGTCATGTGACCGGTTGTGAGTAAGTTGATGGGCTACAACCAATGTCCACAAACATACAGGAGCATATGTAACGTCATTTAATAATATCAGAATGTGGTATTTTTAATAAAATAACTGCTTTCTTATTGTTTTGTTAATTTCAAGAAACGTTATCATGATTTTCATTTTACCCGTTAGTTTCTTATTTTGCAGACTTTCTAGACATTATTTTCATTTTCTTCGGACTTTCGTCATGCGTTTTAGCTTTTTTTAAATTAAAATGTGGTCTGTCACCTTATATGTTCTCTGCTTTCAGTTTTTGGCTCCATGGCTCCAAACAAAGAAGAAGAATGTTTTGCTGATGCCTGGAAATAAAAGGAAATAAAAGTCTGGAATCTCTCTATATTAATAACTTAAAATATCTTTAATGTAAATACGATGTTTGCTTTAAAATGTGTGTTTTTTAAGCTAAATTATCTTTTGTGAAGCTTCGAATTGAATTGGACAATTTTCTTGATTATATTCCTAATTAATTTATATTTGCTAGTAAGGAAATAAAACAGGATTTGATATCAACTTTAGTTCTTGTGGTTATTTTGACTAAATGGTAAATGGTGTATACTCATATAGCGCTTTTCTACCTAGAAGGTAGGTACAAGGATCACCCGGTCACACACTGGTGGCGGCTCTGCTGCCAAACACAGGCGCCTGCCTACCACCAGAGGCAAGGTGGGGTTCAGTGTCTTGCCCAAGGACACTTCGACTCATGGGCGTGCAAGGTGGGAATTGAACCTGCAATCTTAGGATCATGGGTCGACTGCCCTACTGCTGCACCATGGAGAACCAAATGTATGTAACTAGCTTTACATTGACACCTCCCTTTCTTGGATTGGATAGTAATGAGAAAGTTCTGACACTAAGGAGTCTCACCTGATTCTGGTCAAAGATTTTATTGATTTGCTCCTTATTTAGGAAAAAAATTGGTGATCACGTAAAATGACATTACTTTATCTGAAAGGTCGTTATACCATTGGAAATATTTCTTTAACACCTAACCAGTGACATAAAGATCAGGACAATCCAAAGAATTCAAATGTTTAGTCACGTACCAACTATGTGTAGCTGAAGCTGCGGGTTCCAGCTGCTATCCAGCAGTCTGCGCTGACGACAGAGCTCCTCCTCGTTCTGGACGATGGTTCCTTCAGCAGCAGAAAGTTGTTCTCTGACAGACACTTCCTGAGGTTCTGAAGACATGGTTCCTGCTCCGATCTTCAGCTCCAACTCCCACAAACACCACCGTCCTCTTCACTGCAGCTCCGATCGATCATCTGCTAGTCTCACAATCACAGAAAAAAGGTCCAAACAGAAACTTTTCTCCTGGTTGGAGATTTTCCTGAAAGTGTCTGTGATCCTGCAGGAGTCAGTTCTGCTCAGCCTGCAGTCCAAACAGAAAAGACTCTAGAAGCTTCCACATGTGAAACTTCAAGACAAAGAATCCAAACAACAACATCTGATTGGTTGACTTTTGGAGGGAAAGCTGCAACAGTCTTCTGTGATTGGTTCAGCCGTCCCTGCCCCCACTAGTCCACTGCACAGGGGGCAACATTCCAGGGGGGGTTGGTAATCTCCTCCTTCTATTGTTTCTGCCCCACTGGCTCTTTCAAAATAAAGGCTTGTTGTAGCAGAAACCTGAATGAACATCAGAATGGACTCAAACTGCTGCTGGTTTCAAAGCCTCGTTCTCAACTTCCAGCTGAACTCTTCATGAGTTTGAGCGTCTGTGACAAACTCTACAGTTGAACAACAGCAGTGAAAATCTCCATGGATGTCAACTGGGAGAGAATCAACATGAGATTTCCAAGAGTTTCTGCAGGAACTCATCACAAAGTCAGGAGCTGCAAGGCCTGATGGGAGATCTGGGATCCTATTGTGACACGAAGGAAACTCCTTCAAACAGGAAAGATTTCATCTGACACGATCACTTTGATGTTAACATGAAGATGGATCCCAGTGATTCAGCTGAAAAACATCCCATAATAGTGTTCTAGATGGTTCTACACTGTAAACCCGAATAGTCCAATGAGCTCAAAAGTTTTATAATCACTGAACTCAAAAGTAACAAACAAGTTGAGTCAGCTTAAAACCTATAAGCCGATTCAACTTTTGCCACAGTTATATCTTTATTGGACTGAAACATTTTGAGTAAATGAAACCTTGGAGTCAAAACTTATGAGTAATGAGACGTGATGACGTCGTAACGTACGCCCATGAACGTGAACTCAGCCACAGAAGTCTTCAAGATGGCGGAGGTCTGATGCGAGTGTCAGCTGGCCCAAGTTGATAACGCACATACGTCTAGGTAAGTCGTATTATTTTATTTTTTATTATATTTTATGACTTTCGCCTCTGTATTATATATTTGTTGCTTCTTTTGATGTTCCTTCAAGTATATCCTTTGTATTCATGACGTGCTCCATGAGTTTGTATGTATTCGAATATTTGTTCTGAATTAAACAATTATGTATGTTTTGCAGTATCATGTCATCAGAGAATTATTGCTTGTGGTGAAAAGAAGTTGTTGGGGCAAAGTTTCAAGTTTTACTTTTACCGAGTTGGTTGGCGCACATTTTAAATTATCTAACCGTTACTAGCTAACCGTTACTACTAGCTAACCGCTAGCTAGCTCTGGCAGAGCGGCTGCCACAGCCACATATACGACTCGGTGGGAATTGCCTTTTTTTTCTACTACTTTTTACCATAGGCTCTGTGATTTGGTAATCGTTATTTTTTTTGTGTAACTTGTATTTCACGTAGTAACCTAATAAATGCAAATGTGGGCTAAGCTAGCTGTCTTACGCTAAACATGTTCTCGTATCTTCTTTAGTGAACCGGCGGTGCGTTTGAAAGAGCGGAGGTAAGTTTTGATTGTAATTAACATGGCTGCATTATCTAAGACACGAGCAGCTCCCAGTCCAATGAATCCTCCGGCTATGGAGAACGTTTGACCTTATTGACAAATTAAATTAATTATAAATAAGTAAAAATGTCTAAGCTACCTTAATGTTATGTAGCAGTTATAACTTTGTCCTGAATTGTGCTCGGGTAAAAATACTAAATGTATCATAAAGTTTGCTTAAGACTCAAAAACTGTATTTTGGCCACTGGTTTGGTTGTGATTTGTGTTTCACAATGTCAAATATTTTAAAATAACTTTTTTGTCTCTTCCTAAAACATCCTCTATGTCATTCTAGCTAATGCACAAGTATTTAAAAAATATTAATATGCATCCTAGATTACATATTGTGGACAGAGTATTGAGGCTATTGTGAAATGCAGCGGTTTTTCCAAGCTACCAGTAGCTTGAAAAAGCTTTAAAATGTGTTTAACATTTTAAAAAATTTTTTGTAGATGTGAGCGGAGTTTCATCGCATCACAAATGTCAAACTGTTAAAACAGTTTTATTTGGACCTGGACAGACAGTTCTTGACAGATCCTGATCTTGTTGAGACAGAAGGCAGCACGAACCGGAAGGCTCTATGCGACATTCTGCACCTCTATGATAAACAGGTGAGGTGTAACTGCATGGCATAATCAACATTATGCATTAGTATAGCTATAAGAAGGGGCTGACTTGGATTGATTCATATTAATTACTGAGTGTTTCTAATTCAGTGAATGAGTGTAAATGTTTACTTCACTGGAGAAAAAAACATCAACGTTGATCCCAATGCATTTGTAAATATGAATTTAATGTCATCTTATGTTTGGTGTAGTTTTTGAAATAACTGTACAATTTTAAGATTATTAAAAAGACTAGATGAACTGAACTGAGCCAGACCAAAGGGTGCACTCATTTGATATATGTTTGCCATATTAATTTGTACATGTCTCTGTGCAGCAAGAGCAGACTGCTGATGTCAAAGGTACTCCTGTCCTGCACTGGCTTCCCATATACAAACGTGAGGAGGACCCACAGTTCTTCAAAGTTTGGAATGTAAGTACTTTATGATGGATATGCTGGTTAATACTCCAGCTGTGTGGGTAATACAACTTAACCATAAGTCATGCCAAAGCAATATTATGTGGCAGAGCACATAGTCTCCTAAAATATTGCACTCCAGCTCATCTGTGCTCCTGTACCTGACCGTGGACCTCGCCTCTGACTCGTCTCGGGCCCACAGGCGTCCCCTATTTCATCTGGATGACGCCAATCTGCTGGACTTAAAAAATGCAGTTGTTGAGCTAGAAAATGTAATTCTTCTCAAAGAGTTGTGGTACATCGCCTGTCCGTCCTGGGGAGGAGTTTTTTTTAATTTTATTTTTATAAAGGAGTTTTTACTAACTGTGTAAAAGGGTCTAATGGCAGGGATGTGATGTGTGTAAATGTGATCCTGTTTTCAGATGTCATATTTTTTTGTGTACAGTGCCTTATGGAATCATGAGGACTCTTACAAATAGTCTTATTTTGATTCCATTTGATTTTGTATTATATAAGCTCTGTTCTTCCAGATCCTTTTCAAGCAATAAATCAAGCTCTACATGACTTTAGTTAAAGATCACTGTATTGAATTAAGCAAATGTGATTTAATTGACATTTTTGTTTTATTTTCTGTCTTTTTAATCAATGCATTTCATCATTTCTGTAATGAGTTTGATAAATATGTGTAAATTTTTTATTGCTTTGACTACAATCCTTGAAATCATTAATTTAAATCAATTTTAATAATTTTCCTGATGTGTAATTTCTGACCTTCTCTTAAAATGTCAATTTCAGGTTGTAGTTTTTGCATAAAGTTTTCTTCCCTCAAGCGATCAATTCTCTCTCTTTAATACTACACTGTATTTTTTCCTTTGCAGATTAGAGTCACCAGAGGCAGACATCAGCAGCACCTCTGTTGGCATTCTGACCGTCAGCAACAACAATACAAGTTCAGTGCATTTCTGTCCGCTCAGTACAGCAGTTGTGGTGGAAGATGAGCTTGTGGTAGGCAAATTTCCTAAATGGGTATTTTTTTGAGCGCTAATGTTTATAGGGAAATGGCAGCCTAAGAAAATACTGTTTTATGTGGGAAAAGTATTAAAAAAAAAAGGCTGATAAACAATTTTTGCTTTTCTTGAAATGTAAGAATGCTCTTTTTTTATGAAGTTGTATAAGGAAATGGTGTAAAAAAGATTAGTGCTCATTTTTTGCTTCTCTTGAAGACTGATTTATTTATTTTTTATGGCTTGTGCACTTTTTCTTAACACAAATTGTGCAGTGTTTTACCTTTTTGTAGTACCACAAGTTGTTCAAATGTACTTGTGTAAGGTGGTTTAAAAATAAACTTGCAATTACAATTCTGCCTCAGTTTTTCTTTTGTAAAAATGGCCGTGACTAAGAAGGACAAATAAGACTAGTTTAGACTTCAAATGATTAATTTTGAGTTGAGATATATTAAAGTTTTTTAGTTAATTAACTAATGTATTAAGGTTCAATACAAACAAAATATTCTAGTTCAGTAAAGTAAGAATGTTTAAGTTAGTTAAATAAAAAGTTATAGTTTAATTTTAGTTAAATTGTTTTATTTTATTCAACTCAAAGATTTTAAGTTCAAATAACTTATACTTTTTAAGTAAGTCAACTTAAAAATTATTATGTAATCTGTTTCCTCAAAAATTTTGAGTTCACTGAACTTATTCGGGTTTACAGTGTGGAGTTGCTGTGAGCGCAGCATAGTAGATATTGTGTTATTGCACAGAAGTCAAGATATTGCACACATGTGTAGTCAGAGATTTAGCATTTGTAAAAAGTCAGAGTGGGTGTAGTTGGTGGAAGTGTGTGTATTCCGTATGGTGATTTCCTGTGGAAAAAAGCTGTTCCTTAGTCTGTTTGTCCTGGTTCTGATGGACCTGTACCTCCTTCCAGAGGGCAGCAGTTCAAACACAGAGAAAGCAGGATGGGTGGAGTCAGTGATGATGTTAGTCACTCTGATGAGGCAGCATGACTGTTTGAAGCTCACTTTGAAGCTCCTTCAGTATGGAAGCGATTATACACAGCAACAATGACAAAGACTGAAGCTGCTGTGCTGCCCTCTAGTGGCAAACATGGCATCTGCAGCACACATTTCTGCATTTCTCAGCATTTTTGAAGCTCATCCAGAGAATGCCAAAAGTGTGCAAAGCAGTAATCAAAGCAAAAGGTGGCTACTATGAAGAACCTACAATATGACATATTCTCAGCTGTTTCACACTTTTTGTTATGTATAGAATTCCACATGTGTTCATTCATAGTTTTGATGCCTTCAGTGTGAATCTACAATTTTCATAGTCATGAAAATAAAGAAAACTCTTTAAATGAGAAGGTGTGTCCAAACTTTTGGTCTGTACTGTAAATAAAAATGTTAAGTGTTTTTTTTCTTAACCTGAAAAAATCTATGAATTTATTTAAATCTTTCCCAGTTTTTTATTGAAAAAATATTTGAATAAGAAACAGAAACAAGAAACAGCTTTAAAATCTTTGCAGATTGTCAGTGAAAAATGTTTGAATTCCAAAGATCTTTAATTTTATTCACTTTTCTTTTATTATGTTACATCTCTACTTCATGAATATGTTAATCTAATTTCAATTAAATTAAGTAAATTTCTCTATTGTTTTTTTTTCCACTGTAATAAGAATTTCAAAATGACGGCTTGTCTTGTCTTTGTTATTAACTATTATTGTTATTAGAACTGTTATTAACAGTTTAATGTTAATTTAAACAGGTAATTATTCTATTTAGCAACAGGTTTTATTTTATTTTTGTTTCTTTGTTAAGTTAAGAAATGTCTTTATTCATGACTGTAGTTTAGAAATACAATAAACGAAGGTGATCAGGTTTAGTTAGTCTCTGATGCGTTTTGTATGGAGTCCTATACTGTTCATAATTAAATAAATAAATATTTAATTAAATAAATAAATATGACCTCATGCAAATACACAATCAACCAATAAATCTCTTATAAATATATAAAAAGATCATGAAATTGTGAAAAACCTGCACACTGATTTTAAATTAGCCATTATATTATTCAATATATTTCATTTTGCGTGAAAAACCTGTTCATTATTTTAAAACAGCATTTTCAAATATTCATTTTATTCATGTGGAATATTATTATAAATCTACGTCTTTTTTCAGAACCTTGGATTTCAAAATCAATATTTTCCAAAGTAGCTTTGTTTTTATTTCATGTTGCTGTTTTTCACAATGGCTGATTTATTTCATGAAAAGCTTTTTCAGGAGACTGAGTTTGTCTGTCAATCAAACCAGACAAGGCGGAGACACTTTTGTGATTGGCTACTCCTTTACCCAGACATGAGCAGCAGCACCCTGACTACATCGATGGAAGATGTTTCAGCAAACGTGATGGCGCGATGCACACCCCTCAACACTAGGGGGAGTATGCACTTCAACACATCCACAGTGTCACACGAAATTGGGCAGTTTTTGTCCTAAATTTGCGGTAAAAGTGGCTTTGGGTGAGTGTGCATAATTCAGGTGATTTTGTGGTCGGTTCTGCAATTTTCATCTTCTCATTAACATCTAGTAGTGGTCTAAGTTAGGCTGGGTGGTTGTTGGAGTTCCACAAAACTTCTATGAAGTGGAGTTCCATGAACGCAACATGCCGCGTGTGGGAGGGGCTACCACCTAATGTTTTTAGCCTGATAGCCACATGGAGCGGTTGCTTGTGCTTATCTCAGTAACAATGCATGGATGCACATCGAGACTGTTAAAAGATCAGGTTTATTTATTTTGAATAGTTCCACATGATAATGTTTCCATGTTTGAGTTTATGAGATCATCCCAGAGAGTCTCTGCTTCAGCTCCTGCAGTCAAAATACGTCATAAATTACGTGTAAATCAGAGCGCCCAGGCAGCGCGAGAGTGTATGTGTGAGCGCAAGTTAAGGGTCTGTTGCCCTGTCCCCCGGAAAAGTAATAATAAAAAAATGTTTCCTCCAAAGTACAGTGCCTGATTCTTGGAGTAAACCCTGGCTGCAGAATTGTTTAATCAATCCCGGATCTCCGCTGCGTTTTCCGACCACGGTCAGAAACGTCATCGCAGGAAAGGTTCAACATATTCCCAGAGAGGGAAAAAAAAATTAGAGGACCTGATTATAATCATTGTCTCATTGAAAATAGAAAAATATAAGGTTCAAGAGGCCTCAGCAGGCTTGTTCCGCTTTCCGCAGCTGTCTGGTCTGACTGTCGGTCCGCTAGTTCGCCTCCTGCGAGCCGACATGAGACACGATGTGAGCTCTGAGTGAATGGCGTAAGAATGAGGAGTGTTTCAACCGGGGACTTCGAGACGTGGACGACCGGAGCTCCTCTGTGGTTTGGTCCACACAAACCCTCAAACTACAAAAACAGAGTCGTTCATGTTTGCATCTTCTGCAGCAGACAGATCGTTTGTCTCTATTTGATCTCTCTGCTGAAAAGGTCAGCAAAGCCGCGCAGATATTACTGAAACATGTCATCTCTCTGACTGGAACACCGCTGAGCGGGTTTCGAGGAATATGAGTGGATTTCCATGGATGAGCCAATGAGCGTTTTGATCTCGCCCACTTTCACTGATTGACAGATAGACTCATTCTCCTGAAAAAGCTCTTCATGAAATAAATAAGCCATTGTGAAAAACAGCAACATGAAATAAAAACAAAGGTACTTTGGAAAATATTGATTTTGAAATACGAGCTTCTGAAAAAAGACAGAATTATAATAATATTCCACATGATTAAAAATGTAGGGAGCCGGTTTAGCTCGTGCTGGTTTGCGGCGCCTTCCGTCCGTGAAACCAGGGTTTGACTCCGGGCTGCTCCCTGTTCCCTTCTCTACTTCTGTGCCAGTACCAAGCCCGGTGGCTTTGAGAGGGTTGCGTCAGGAAGGGCATCCGGCATAAAACATTGCCAAGTTTACCATGCGACTCGTTCACTGTGGCAACCCCTGATGGGAAAAGCCAAAAGAGAAACAACAACCACATGATTAAAAATGAATATTTTAAAATGCTGTTTTAAAATAATGAAGAGGTTTTTAAATCAAAATGAAATATATTGAATAATATAATGGCTTATATAAAATCTGTGTGCAGGTTTTTCACAATTTCATGATCTTTTTATATATTTATGATAGATTTATTGGTTGATTGTGTATATGCATGAGGCCATATTTATTTATTTAATTAAATATTTATTTATTTAATTATGAACAGTATAGGACTCCATAGTTTTGTAGTCAAATCTGAACATTGATGAGACACAGTGTAATGACGTCACAGCAGCTCTCAAAAAGTTTCCTCGATACATTTTTTTCTATTTTTCTTTTCTTTTCTTTATTATCTCCTGAATCAAAACTATTTAAAAATATTTGAGGCTTTTTGGACCATATTGAGGTTCAGTTAAGCAGTTTATACGTTTCTTTTTAAAGGAAGCTCCTGCACGTGACCCGGAAGTAAACAGCACGAGGCGCTAGCAGCGTTAGCCTGTTAGCAGGCCATCGGCGTTAGCTTGTGTTGAGAGGACAGCGGTGTTTAGATGGGACGTTTGTGAGGTTTTTGGACAGAAAGGACGATACGTGGTTCGTGTGGAAACTCTCAGCATTTTCCAAAGTGTCGTAAATGAGTGAAGAAGTGTTGAACGGAAAGACAACGTGGATTGCTGTGATTGTGAGACTAGCAGATGATCGATCGGAACTGCAGTGAAGAGGACGGCGGTGTTTGTGGGAGTTGGAGCTGAAGATCGGAGCAGGAACCATGTCTTCCCTTCAGTCTCTGAGAGAGTTGATCAGCGAGCGACTAGCTGCTGCTGCTGAAGAAATCTGCAGACTCTGTGAAGGAACCATCGTCCAGTACGAGCAGGAGCTCTGTCGTCAGCGCAGACTGCTGGATGTCATCTGGAAACCACAGCTGCAGCTACACCACATAGGTATGTGACCTTCATCAGAAACAGAGAAGCCCTTTGAGCTTCATGCTTTTCTTTTTGGTGACCCGTCTGTCAGTCAGTGGTGGTTCTTCACCAGGGGTGTCAAACTCATTTTCACTGAGGGCCACATCAGCATAGTGTCTGTCCTCAAAAGGCCAGATATAACTTATACATCTAACTAAATGTAATGAATGAATGAATGAATGTTAAATAACTCATTATTTATGTATTATAACTTTTAAAGTAACAATTACATAGAAAACAAATGTTTGCTTGTTACTTAGCACATGGATCACTAACCTTTTTGAGACCGAGGGCTGTAAATAAAAAAAAAAACAGGAATATTGATCTGGAATAATAAATACATTCTGTGAAATTAAGCAAATATGCACAAACAAAGCCAGGGAATATTAATAATTAGAAATAATAAATCAAATTATTCCGTTTTATTTGCTCTTTTGTCCTTTTCTTAGAGCTGAACTCCTGACATCATTTTTAGCAATAAGTTCATTTCTGCTTGGTTTGTAAAGTTCTGTGTGTGTCTTTGGTCCTGTGTGTGTCTTTGTGAAACATATCAGAGGGATTTGATTATTTAAAAACCTGTTATTGTGAAAATCATGTTTAGGTCTCATAAAACATTAAAAACCTAATTACAGAACTCATCAGTGGGATTACTCCAAAATATTTGCCATTTTCCTAATTTTGTACAACACCAACATTAAAATCCTCCAAAATCCTCAATACTTTCATAAACAAATGATCTATTGTTTATTTATGGTCTGAAAAAGTGCAGCTGTTTTCCAGCCAGCATTACCTGCTGTCTTTATTTATACGTTACTATCACCAACTAAACAACCGTAAAAATAAATGGATATGGAAAATACAGACAAGTATTAAAAATGTCTGCAATAGTTGGTGAAGAATGACATTATTAGAATGAGCTGAGTAATTTAAGCCAGCCGCTGATCCAGGTGTTCCACAATGGTCTCCGTGTGCCGTTTCACCTCGCAACCTGCACCCACTACCCCTCCCCTTCTCCTCCTCACACACACACGCACCTCTTTCTCAAAGGCGGGAACACCGATTCACAAGTTTCAGGCCGTTCCATCCTCTGCCATATATTTCATGACAGCAGAACTGAAGTGCATTAATTACTAAATAGCAAGCACTGAATCACCACCCTTTACTATCCAGGTAAGTACCGTTGTGCCCAAGTCTAAATTAAATATCCTCTTACTTAGTAGCGGCTCCACTTGACATGTCCGAATCTGCTCCCCGTGCCCCATGCTAAGCACAACCCCAGTTTGTCGAAAACGACACTCACATATGTTGGCAGTCTGTTATGTCTGTTAATTTTGAACACGCCCACCAACATCCAAACAGCATTAAACTCACTTCTGCTCACAGCTCCCTCACTTCTGGTGAGCAATTGAACACACCCCAGATTCCCCACTTCCCATGAATCTTAAAAGCCGAAGGCGGGGCTAAACCCCAGATCGCCACAATATATTGATTTGCTATATGAGCAGTGCTATTTTTGGGGCACTCCCGTTAAATGATATTTACCCTTCCAATCATTTTTACATTCTCTCTTTAACTGGGATGGTGATCTTTTTGTCTTTTGTGGAAATTATGTAGAAACTGTGGAACATCTTTTATTGGAATGTTTTCATGTAAAAGAGTTTTGGTCTTCTTTTCATAATTGGCTCAAATACAAAAATATCATCATTAGCCCTTTAAATTGGAATACAATTAAAATTCGATAACAATTTATTCACAAAAATCTGGACTTTCTGATTAATGCACTGATTGTAATTTCAAAGCATTTTATTGGGTGAAATCTCACATTAATGGATTACTCAACCGTCTCAACCTATTCTCTAAATCTTTACATTACATGAATCATAAGAATGCCCAGACATTGTGTAATTTATTTGATCTATTTCAACTTTTGTAATGGACCCTTATTTTTATGGATTATTTTTTTAAGTTATATTTATTTTAAAAAAAATTTTGTCTACCTAATTGATAGTGATAGATAGCTGTGGAAAACATTGATGATGTCATGATTGTGAGTTTCCCACAGATTTCAAAAATGTCCCACAGCTGCTCACAACAGAGGACACACTTTGGACTTGGTTATTACCTACAGCAGGGGTGGGCAATTCCAGGCCTCGAGGGCCGGTGTGTCTGCACGATTTCCAGATAGTCTTGCCCTACTCATGGCTGATTACCTGGTTCAGGTGTGTCCAGCCAATAATCTTGCCCTAGTCATGGCTGATTACCTGGTTCAGGTGTGTCCAGCCAATTAGAACATGCCAGAGCAGGGTATGCTGGAAAACATGCAGGAATGCGGCCCTCAGTGCCCACCTCTGACCTACAGCCTGTCCACTGGAGGGTCCGGTCTGTCCAGTTGTGTATTTTTGTGTACATCTTTCCAAAACTGTCCAGAAGCCACTTGTGTACACATTCCAATGTACACATCTGGAGCAGCTGCTTGTGCTGGTGGAACCACACCCCGGTGTGTTCAAGTCGCGACTGTGCGCCATAAATGCAGATGCCAGTAACATGTGTCACACATGATCCATGAGTGTTCATTGATGTTTTTTTATCAGACACTACTGTGTGTTTGTTTCTGTCACCAGTGGAATCAGCACTTTCCTTCTCTAGAACCAGAAGAACAAACTGGAAGGCGGGAGTTCAACCATCACCCTGAAACAAAGTTTACCTTTAAACTGTGTCAATCTCAGATGGAGAAATAGAATAGAATGTAGAAGATTAGAAGAACTTAGAAATGGAACCTGTGTAAATCACTTAGCATTGAATTTTAATTAAATAATGACAATTTTGATTATTTTTTTCCAATTTTAAATTAATGACACGTTTGTTAAATAATATAATGGCATCTATATTTATTGCTTCCATTAGTCTCTTGTTGTCCTCCAGACTCCTCAGACATATTCATATTCCAATGATCACAGAGTTTATTGAAGCTTGACAAAACCCAAAAGTCCTAAAAACGTATAAAAGGCTCCTTGTTGTGTTTGTGTCCCTGCAGTCCTCCCCCAGCATTGGATGACTGAAGAGGCAGATCAATGCAACCAGCAGAGGAACTTTAGAGTGGAACAGGAGGAACCAGAACCTCCACAGATTCAAGAGGAACAGGAGGAACCAGAACCTCCACAGATTAAAGAGGAACAGGATGAACCAGAACCTCCACAGATTAAAGAGGAACAGGAGGAAACAGAACCTCCACAGATTCAAGAGGAACTGCAGAGCTTTAATGTAACTGATAGTCAGGATGAAGAAGAAAACCAAAATGAAGAATCAACATCAACTACAGATGAAGAGACAGACCCACAGAACAGAGATCAGAGGAAGAGGAGGGACAGAAGTCATGTCCAAAGTGTGGACAGCTCTCACATGTCAGCAGGTCAGTGTGACTCTGATCTTCATCTCCACACTATATGTATGTTCACTTCAACAACGGTTCTATCTTGAGCTTCAAGCTCTCCAAACATGCAGTCCATCAACAGCGTGTCCTGGAAGAGTCTCTTCTGTCCCTTCCAGTTGAAAAGACAGAAGACATTGTTGGTCAGTGCAGCCGACAAAATTATTCAAATCATATGATCTTAGTTAGTCCCTCCAGCTAACGACAAACAGGAAACCTTAACAGATCAAAGAGAAAATTGTTAACAGATAAAAAAGTACAATCTGTTTTGTCGTCTGTGGTTCTAAGTTTGTAGTTCAGTTCTTTTCAGCAGATTTCTCTGTCAAACCCAAAATCCCATCTAAACCTCTTTGATGTCTCCATGTCTCCAATTCCAGACATCCAGACAGATTCTATTTCCAAAACTACATTTCAAGCTAAAACCCAAAGACAGGGTCCTGCTCATGGATCTGCAGACAGAAAAGATTCAAACCTGAACACATCAGTGAAAAACTGCTTAGTGTCGGAATTGTTCTCCATTTTTTTCTGGACTGATTCTTCCTCCAGTGCAGCTTCATCTTCATCAAACTGCTCCTCATTGGTGGGTGGAAACACAACAGGGAGGTTTTTCTGTGTCCAGTTCAGCTCCATGAATGTTCAGGCTGTTTAATGTCAGTGATTTCAGTTTAGAAAAACTGCATCTCTGCTGAGATTTGCTTCACTTCCATTAGAACCTCAGCAGCATCAGGATCATTTTGTTGATGGTTTGTCTGTGGAATGACATTTCATACTCATAGCTTCAGTGGAAATCAAGAGTCTGGAACCTTTAACACTAAAAGAACCATTTGATCCAGTTTCTTCCAGACCAAAACCCAACAAGAGCCACAAAGTTCCACTTCACTGTTTAACAAAATACTTTTTATTTCTGTTTTTCTGACTGCTAAGAAAATCATTTATTAAATGTAGCTTTTAAAAATTTCCCAAAAATTAAATTATGACAGTGTTTTCAGAACTGTCATGAGATGAATTCTTTGTGTGATTAATCAATCACTAACTATTAGGTCATTTCATGAATCTATTTTTAATCTAACCTAATAATTGCTGTAAAAAGCCTGAAGTCTGAAAAGAGCTATTTATCTGAGGGCTACATGCTATGTATCCCATCATGTATCAGACTTGTCCCATAATGCAAGTCAGGTCCATAAATATTGGGACAGAGACTCATTGTCAGCATTTTTGAATTTGAATCGAAACGAACAAGATGTGTTCCTCCACGCCTAATGTTTTTAGCACGTATTAGCTTAATGCTAAACCTTCTTCCAGCCAAGAAAGAAGCACTGGCCGCACGGATTTAAAAATTATGAGCGAGCAGGCCCTTAATAATAATCAGAACAGTAATAAAAGCACATTTAGAAGATCTTCTCCTGCAACTTCACGCTGATTTTGCTGTTCCAGGACAGCTATAGCCCCATGAACAGCTCTATCAGATTTCACCATGCTAAACTTTTGCCGTTTGCTGGTTGGGCTAACACCCACTGACATCATCACCCCACATCCCTCCTGGAAATGCAAACTGGAATTGAGTTTTGAAACACTATTCGCAGAGTGGATGTGAAAACGAAAATCCCCTCTTTGCATTTGTTTTAATTATGACGCAGAATAAGCGGTTTTAATGTAGAAAAAGAAAACGTATTTTGAACGATTGATTTTTTTATTTTAATTTTGAGTCATTTGATTCAGTTACATTGTGAAAATGAAAAAGCATTTCTGTTACTGATTATAATTGGTAACGCTTTCTTTTAGAGTACTTACATGGTACTTAAGTGGTATTTACGTGGTAATTATTGTGTAACTACTGGGTACTTTTAGGGTACTTACATGGTTCTTTTTATGGAATTTACTGGGTACTTACATGGTACTTTTTATGGAATTTACTGGGTACTTACATGGTACTTTTTATGGAATTTACTGGGTACTTACATGGTACTTCAATAGGAAAATACTAAAATGAACTAACAAACTGACTAAGCTATACTGGCATCCCTGCCCTTAGACCCCCCTTCACGGTAAGGAAAAACTCCTAAAAAAACAGAGTCCGGAAAAAACGAAGAAACCTCAGGGGTGCCCATATGAAGGAGGGATTCTCCCCCAGGACAGACAGGCAATTTACCAGAACTCTTAGAGAAGAATGAAATTATCTAACACAACAACTACATATATAAAGTCCAGCAGACGAGCTTCATCCAGCCGTGTTTGGGGGGGACAGTCAAAGGCGCGAGTCGAGCCGGAGACAGGAACCACAGCGACAGTGGCTCAGGTGGTTGACCGGGTCGTCCAATGATTGAAGGGTTGGCGGTTCAATCCCTGCTCCCACCAGCCAAAATATTGTTGTGTCCTTGGGCAAGACACTTCACCCTCCTTGCCTCCAGTGTGGCTCCACCAGCGTGCGTGAATGATCCCCGTGATGGTCAGAGGGGCCGTAGGCGCGAACTGGCAGCCACGCCTCTGTCAGTCTGCCCCAGGGCAGCTGTGACTACAACCGTAGTTACCATCACCAAGTATGAATGAGGAGTGAATGAATAATGGACACATTGTAAGCGCTTTGAGTGTCTTGAAAAGCGCAGATAAATCCAATCCATTATTATTATTATTACAGCCAGGTCCAGGTGTAGGAGCAGGAGCAGAGACAAGGTACTCGGTCAGGTACAGAGCAGAGACGAGCCAGAGGTAAGCCAGTACTCGTCAGAGGCAGGATCCACAGCCAGGTGTAGGAGCGGGAGCAAAGGCGAGGTAGACGGTCAGGAACTGGAGCACGGATGAGCCAACTGGAGTCTGGAAGCACTCCCACTCCCCAGGAGGGGAGAGGAAAAGAGGGACAATACATGAATCGCACTGCACCAAACAGAGGCATGGAGAACTAAATGATAAATGATGATCAAAAATAGAGAAGAGAGGAAGGGTAGAAGTAGATGAGAAAAGAGGACAATTTAAGTCTGCACTCACGTTTCATGGTATTTACCATAAATTTACCACAGAAACTACCCCTTAAGTACACTGAAACTGGACTGTAAAAGAAAGTCAGCCCTATTTCCACTCAACTACATGGTAATTTTAGTACTAAATACTGGGTATGTTCACTTGAATATTACTTGGTATTTACCATTTAAGTACACTAAAACTGGACTGTAAAAGCAATGGCGTGCGGGCCGCTGGCTGGCCAGTAGACAGATACAGCCAGCTGATATTGTAGTTTGGGGTCGAATAGGAATAATAATATTCAGGGCTTGTCTTTTATTAACATACTCTTTACATGAACCCTCCAACTAGAAAAACAGAGTCGTCCATGTTTGCATCTTCTGCAGCAGACAGATTGTTTGTCTCTATGTGATCCTCTAATGTCAGCAATGCAGATATCGCTGAAATTGATGTGGTTCCGTGGGCTCACCTGCTGGCCTGTTCTCCTCCCCCTCCATTCATCCCCTCTGCCACATAATAAAACTTTAAGTTAAGAACTTAACCCCGGTTCTCTGAAACATGAGTGAGGTATCTCACTATGGGACACGCCCCCTGCGCTGTCCCCCAGAAGCTCTTTTTCATTACGCCAGTCTTGACTGGCAGACAGAAGGTGACGTCTGCTCTCAGGAGGCGGGACTTCCTCCTGCTATAAGAGCCGGACGCCATATACTCTCCTCAGTCTAAGTAAGCACACCTCTTCTCGCTCCAGGCAAGGAGGGTGATCTGGTGAGATACCTCACTCGTGTTTCAGAGAACCGGGGTTAAGTTCTCAACCTAAAGTTCTCTTTCAACATTCGTTTCTGTATCTCACTATGGGATGTAGAGACTCCCGTATTGCCAGATAAGCTTACTCCGAAGACCAACAGAGAACAACCAGGCTGATCATACAGATGTAGGTGTGGACCCCACTAGGGTTGGGCGATGTCCCTTAAATTGGCCGTTGACGATGTATGCAGTCAACCATCGGGATGGACGATGTCATCGTCGCGGGGGGGGGGGGGGGGGGGGTATTTTTACATTTTTCGTTGCTATTCGTTATTTTACTTTTTTTCATTTTATTTCCCAACTAATGGTTAATCCGCGATGATCCACTATAAACTGAGGGAAGTGACTTTAACAAAAAAAGTAACAAACAAAATAGAAAAGAAGTAGTCCGCTCCCGCACTTAACTAGTGAAGTGGACCGGCGGAGCGCGGACTTCCATCTTTGTGTTTGATGGGAAGGGGGGGGGTGCTTTGTTACATGAGCGGTATGTGTGGGAGATTTAAGACTGCGATCCGTCCCACAGCTCTAGGGGTACACAAGCAACCGAACTCAGAACCGGGTCTAAAGTGTGTGTCTGAGCACAGCTCGGATCGTCAGCACACACAGCGGTTTGAGCTTCAAAGCAGAAATGTGGCTCAGTCCTTAGAAAACATTCAAACAATCACGTGGATTTGTGTTTCCAGTCGTGTCCAGACTAAATAAAGGCTGATGTTATTACCACATGTTTACGTGCAGGGCCACTCAAAGCTAATGTTGTTAGCCCGTGTAAGCATACTGCTAATCCTGGCTTCGTTTAGAAAAAGCACTGACCACACGGATCAAATTTCAAATGATGAGCAAACAGGTGTTTCATAATAACCGTAACATTATTAAAAGGACGTTTAAAAGATCGTCTCGTATTTTACCGAGCTGACATGTCAAGGTATATAGCCGCTCGGCGCTGTTATCGTTTTGTATTGAATTGTTACATTCAATAAAGTTTGGAAAAAAAAGCCCCTCGGCGGAAGTTGTATCCACTTCTGGTTTTCAAACCCTACTGCGCATGTGCGAATGATTTATTCCGACCGAAATTGTGACCTTAGTGAACGTTTTTATATTCTGAAAACATTTTTCTGGGCCCATCTACACGCTTGGATTCTAATCCGACCATTGATCCCATCAAGATATTTTGTACATGTAACCGTGGCTTATGGAGTCGACTCGCAACGTGGCGGGGGCGTGGCATCACAATGGTGGTCTCTCCATCGGGATGTCAGTCACCCATCACGATGGACGATGATATCGTCCATCGGCACAACCCTAGACCCCACACCTAGCACTGCGTGAGGCAGCCCTGGTCTAGTGACATCCAGTCTATAAAATCTGATGAAAGTGTTAGGCGTTGCCCAACTGGCAGCCGTGCACACATCATCCAGAAAGATGCCCTGAAAAACTGCCCATGATGATGCCATGCCGCGAGTGGAATGAGCGCGCAGGCCCGCCGGGGGTGTTAACCCCTTGCTGTTATAAGCCATGGTTATAGCGCCCACAACCCAGTGTGACAGGCGTTGTTTGGTTATAGGCTTTCCTGTGTGAGGAGAAGCCCACGACACAAACAGCTGCTCAGATTTTCTGAAGCCAGCCGTCCTCTCCACATACATGCGCAGCGCCCGCACAGGGCGCAATGTGTGAAGCCTCTCTTGCTCCGTAGAGGAAAAAGGAGGCGGATTCAATTCCAAAAACTCAATGGGGTGGTAAGGTATGGTAGGGTTGAAAACCTTGGGCATAAATGCCGGATTCGGTCTCAACAAAACCTTAGAATCCCCTCTGGAGAACTGCAAACAGGACGGGTGAACTGACAACGCATGGATGTCGCTCACTCGTTTAGCAGAAGCTGTAATAAACAGAGCTGTTTTAAAAGAGAGCGCTTTGAGGCTGACTTGCCTCAGTGGCTCAAACGGTGCGCACGACAGTGCGTCCAGCACCACCGGTAAATCCCAAGGAGCAACAAGGCTTTTCGACACCGGTCGGAGCCGACGTGCGCCCCTCATAAACTGACAAATAAGCGGATGCTGGCCCACTGTTTTGTCATTAACACCTATGTGACAGGCGGATATGGCCGCCAGATACACTTTAATGGTGGAAAAGGACAAACCTTTTTCAATCAGTTCCTGAAGGAACGATAGAATGACTGGGACTGGGCTCTGGAAAGGCATTACGGCCATTTTTACGCACCAGTCCTCAAAAACGCGCCATTTGACGCCGTAGGCGGAGCGGGTGGACCGCGCTCTGGCACTCTGGATCGTGTCCATGACGTTGTGCGGGAGTCCCGCTGCCATGAGATTCAGCCTCTCACGAGCCAGGCCCACAGAGCCAGGCGTTCCGGATGAGGATGAAAAATTTCCCCGCGGGCCTGCGACAGGAGGTCCCTGCGTAAAGGCAGAGGCCACGGTTGGCTGTGCAGCATCTGAATGATGTCCGCTAGCCAGTGTTTCCCGGGCCACCGAGGGGCTACGAGGATGAGAGAGTGTTTCCCCATCCGAACCCTGGTGAGGGTAGGGGCAATCAACTCCAACGGTGGGAACGCATACAGAAGTCGGGACGGCCACTCGTGCGTCCACCCCCAGGGGGGCGCTCTGGTCCGTCAGAGAGTAGAACATTTGACACTGGGCGTTCTCCGCTGACGCAAAGAGATCGACCTCTGCTTGACCGTAAATGCTCCACATCTGGGCTACCACCTGGCTGTGGAGCTTCCATTCCCTGTAACGCGGGTTCCCTCTGGAGAGCAGGTCGGCTCCCCGGTTCATTATCCCCGGTACATGGATGGCCCACAGCGACAGAAGACGGGAGCTGCTCCACATAATCAGTCTGTGTGCTAGCGTGTGCAACTGAAGTGAGCGCAGCCCTCCTTGTCTGTTGATATACGTCACCACTGTGGTATTGTCGGTCCTGACTAAAACATGGCGCCCTTTCAGGAAGGGTAAGAAATGTTTCAGTGCAAGAGACACCGCCAGGAGTTCCAAGCAGTTTATGTGAACTGATCGCATGTGGGAGCCCCACAGACCGTTCACTGTCCTGCCCTCGTGAGTGGCTCCCCAGCCTGTCAGCGAGGCGTCTGTAGGTGATCACCTGTCTTGTTTGCACGGTTTCCATGACAACACCCGTGGTGAGGAAGGAGATATCCCTCCACTTGTGTAGGGCGAGAATGCACGTAACCGTAGCAAGCACTCACCGGTGACCATGGCGGGCGGGGCTTAGATTGAGCGACGCCACCCACCGCTGAAAAGGACGCATGTGTAAGCGGCCAAAAGGGATGACGGACAGCGCCGATGCCATCAGCCCGAGGAGTTTGAGGCACAGTCTGAATGTTATCCACGCCCTCCTGCGGAACTGTGACAGACACGCCCGGAAGGCTATCACTCTCTCCGCTGAGAGTCGCGCTCTGAACTCGACCGAGTTCAGGGATAAGCCGATGAAAGTGATCGTTTGAACTGGTGTCAATACGCACTTTCCCCAGTTTACTGTGAAGCCCAGTGCAGTTAGGTGCGATGTGAGCAACCCGGCCTGCCTCCTGAGTTCTTCGGGAGACTGCGCTGCGAGCAGCCAGTCGTCTATATACATGGCCAGCCGAACGCCCATCTGTCTCATGGGTGCGACGGCGGCCTCCGTGCATTTCACAAACACCCGCGGACTCAGTGAGAGGCCGAAGGGGAGCACTAGAAACTCGTAAACCTTCCCTCGAAAGGAAAATCTGAGATACTTTCTGTGAGGGGGGTATATTGGGACGGGAAAATATGCCTCTTTAGAATCTATGGGGACAAACCAGTCTCCTGGACGCACAAACCGTACCAGACCTGCGTGTGTTAGCATTCTGAATTTGTACTTCCTCAAGTATTTGTTCAGTGCTCGCAGGTCTAGAATCGGACGCAGGCCTCCGCCCCGTTTTGGGACCAGGAAGTATCTGGAGTAGAAACCGCTGTGAGCCTGCTCCGGTGGCACTAGCTGAATGGCTCTTTTGCCTTGCAGTGTTTTGATCTCTTCCTGCAAAAATTGGTGCATTTTGCCCCCTGGCCTGCGACTGCAGTATACCATTGAAAAGGGGAGGGGTGGATGCAAACTGGAGTCTGTAACCCTTGGTAACAATGCTTATAACCCAGTCTGGCGCCCCGCAGTGCCACCATTGCTGTGATTTGTCCGAGAGCGGGCCGAGCGGCTTCCGCGCTGAGACACTGGTGGGCGTGGCCAACACGAGTTGCGCTGGCGCAGGGCTCGTTGCTACCACGGTGCTGGGCTGCTGTGCCACTGGTGGAGCAACAGCTGCCTCCTGTGGCCTCATGTGCAGCTGCGCAGCTCCCACTCGGCTTCCCGTCATTTGTATGTGTTTTGTTTTTTGTTTTGTCTTTCTGTGTTGAGGCTGCGCCCTTGGCTCGGGGCCTGGTTGCGCGCCTCGGGGATTTTTTATTTGTGTTGGTTTTAAAAACCTTTTCAAACACTTTCTGGGACACAACTGTGGCTCCACTGAGCTCTCTGTGGGTCCCTCTTTTCTCCCTTTCAACTGGCTGTGAACTGTGAGGGCCACCTGTGCCTCTGCACGCCTCTTGGTCGGGCTGGAACATGCCCTGGAGAAAAACGACAGGAACGGAACGTGTTGTGGAAGGGGGGAAGCAGGCTTCTGGTTGTGCCCGCTCTCCATCCCTGTTGGTTGCGCCCTAGGTGGCACGCCTCTTTTTCTTTGCGCTCTGAGCGACAGGAGGCGCTGGCTGGGCTGCCGTTGTCACGTTGGGAGCAGACGGTTTCTAGGCCCAGGCCCCTCTGGCCTCAGCAGGCTTTCCGTGGCTCCGGTCACCTGGCTGAGGCTGGTTTTTCGGAGTGCGGTAAGCTGGTCTAGCTACCGCTTGAGCGAAGGAAAGACGCGGTGCAGCTGGGGTAGGAGGGGGTACCTTCCTGGGCAGACACAGCTGCAGCGCTTCACCTTCCCGTTTCTTCTCCTCACAGCGCCTTTGCATTGTGGCCATTGCTGGCCCAAATAGGCTCTTTGGGTCCACCGGCACATCGAGGAGTTGAGTCTTCTCCTTCTGAGAGAGACTGGACAAGTTCAGCCACGGGGCTCTTTCCTGGACAACCATGAGGGCCATGTCTCGCCCAGAGGTTTGGACTGTGGACCTGTAGAGACGCAGACAAAGGTCTGTGACTACGCATAGCTCGTTCCACAGGTCTGGGGTTGGTGTGCTTGACATCTGTTCCTGCAGCTCTGCCTGGTAGGCTAGGAGCAGAGAAGATGCATTCAGGGCTTTCACCGATGCGGCAACTGCCTTGTAGCCCTTTTCGGTGAGAGTTGACTGGAAGCAGTCAGCTTTCGAGGGCAGGGCGGGGCCCGCGGAAGTCATGGTGGACTTCTGTGTCGGGTGCAGGTGGGATGCCAGCAGCGGTTCGACTGGAGGGATCTGCGAGAATCCCTTCTCCTCCATGTTGGCCCTGTCGAATGCCGAGCCTCCCAGGACGGGGCTTTTGGCTGAAAAGGGGGTGCTCCAGGTCCTGGTCGCTTCCTCCAAGCACTCAGGGAACACTGGCAGCAGCTGTCTGCTGGAAGACTTGGCTTTAGGCAGTCTTTTTCCCTCATAGCGAGACGTGGTGGCCTCAGTGAGGGCTTCAGGCCACTTAATGCCCAGCTTTTCAGCTGCTCTTCTGCAGACATCATGCAGGTCCATCGCGGCGGTCGGGTTTGGGAAGCCGCCGCACGCGTCGCCCGCAGCCAAGGCTGATGGACTCGTCTCCGGAGTCGGGCACAGTGTCCTGAAACTCCGGGGGCGCGGCCTCCTGCTCCTCCATGCCCTCGAGTGGCGCGACCGTATCCAGTTGGTCGCCCCAGCTCATGCCTGCCACCTCTCCCTGCGTAGACTCCTCTGGTAGTGGGGGGCTGGTTACCCCCAAGACCGGGTCCGCCTTGGACAGACTAGCTTGGCGCGCTAGTCTGCGTCTCAGGGTCTTGAGGGAGAGGCGCGCACAATACTCGCAGCTAGCCGGAGATGCTAACGCCTCCTGGGCATGTTGCAGCCCCAGACATGCAGCACAGGCAGAATGGGTGTCTGCCCCGGCGATTTTGCTACCGCATGAGCAGGCTCTAGGCAGAGGTCTGAACGTTTCCATGGCGAGGAAAGGTTCAGGCTCCATGACGACTTCGTCGACTCCGGTTGAGTGCGAAGCGCGAAAATTACTACTATGGTGACTAGTTCTAACGGGTGCTGTTTGGAGACAGACCAACCGCGTGACCCAGACAAGCTATGTAACACCGACTAGCGTTCAGCGACCGAGTTGTTAGCTCGCTCTAGGAACAGTTAAGCTAGCTTCGGATACTACACCTGCCGTCTGAGGATGCTTCTGGGAGCGAGAAGAGGTGTTAGACTGAGGAGAGAAGATGGCGTCCGGCTCTTATAGCAGGACGAAGTCCCGCCTCCTGAGAGCAGACGTCACCTTCTGTCTGCCAGTCAAGACTGGCGTAGTGAAAAAGAGCTTCTGGGGGACAGCACAGGGGGCGTGTCCTATAGTGAGATACCGAAACGAATGTTGAAAGAGAACCTAGTTCGCCACTCCATTTTTGTGACTGCGCTTGGATTCTACAAAGCTCCTCCGGTTTCACAACAGAAATATGTCATCCCTCTGACTGGAACACCACAGAGCGGGTATCTAGGAAGACAAGTCGATTTCCAGGGATCAGCCAATGTTTAGATCCCACCCACTTTCACTGATTGACAGACAGACTCATTCTGCTGGAAAAACTCTTCATGAAGTAAATAAGTCATTCTGAAAAACAGCAACATAAAAAAAGCTACTTTGGAAAATATTGATTTAGAAATCAGTTTCTGAAAAAAAGAGATACAATTATAATAATATTCAACCTGATTAAAATTAACATTTAAAATTCTGTTTTAAAATAATGAACAGGTTTTCAAAGCAAAATGAAATATATTTAATAATAAAATGGCTAATTTAAATTGAGCCATTTTTGTCAAATTGTTTCTGTCCATTTTTGACACATTTTTATCGTCTGCGCTGCCAGCGCACCTCCAGGCTAACACGCACACATAAACACACCCACCAACACCACCACAGGCAAGTTTCTGACCCCGATTGATGGTGCCCCAGACCTTGGTCCTGCAGGTGATTTCTAAATAAAATGAATACAATAACAGACATGTGAATGTAACTTTATTAGCAGAATATTCCTAACATAACACAACTGGTGTGCTGAAAGAAGCCTCAGAGACTGTGTCAAACATTTACTATAGATACCTGCATGTTTACTGTCAATAATGACAAGAATCTAAAACATTCTATTTGTTTTCAAACTGTTTTCCTTTTTGTAATTTCATATCAAAATAATTGGAGACAGAATGAGGTTAAAAGTACATTTTCTGTTAATCCCTCCGTCCCCTTTCTAGTAAATGTGTCCTATTTATCTCAGCATGATTTAATTTGGGTATACAGTTATATAACATTAAAAACCTGTTTGTACCATTTATGAATTACTTATCTGCAATTTCATTTCCTTAAAAAAACCAAAGAAAAAATATATTCCATCTTTAACTGGTTCAGACTATTTATTGACTGAAACAGCTCTCCTCATAAGGGGGAGGTGTAGGGGGGGGGCTTTTTCAGCACAGTTTTATAATGTAGTGTTAAAGAAAACAAAATCCTTTTTTTTATTAAACATTTTTTAATGTGCATATACTGAATTAGGGTTGGGCGATGTCCCCTAATTTGGCCGTTGACGATGTTTGCTGTCAACCATCGGGATGGACGATGACATCGTACATTTTTTGTTCTTATATAACTGCTATTCGTTATTTTGCTTTTTTCATTTTATTTCCCAACTAATGGTTAATCCGCGATGATCCAATATAAACTGAGGGAAGTGACTTTAACAGAAAAAGTAACAAGCAAGATAGAAAAGAAGTAGTCCACTCCCGCACTTAGCGGAGTGGACCGGCGGAGTGCGGATTTACAGCTTTGTGTTTGATGGGAAGGGGGGGGGGGTACATGAGCGGTATGTGTGGGAGATTTAAAACTGCGATCCGTCCCGCAGCTCTAGGGTTACAAGCAACCGAACTCAGAACCGGGTCTAAACGTGTGTCTGAGCACAGCTCGGATCGTCAGCAGACACACAGAGGTTTGAGCATCAAAGCAGAAATGTCTCTCAGTCCTTAGAAAACATTCAAACAATCACGTGGATTTGTGTTTCCAGTCGTGTCCTGACTAAATAAAGGCTGATGTTATTCACATGTTGCAGCGCCACCCAAAGCTAATGTTGTTAGCCCGTGTTAGCATACTGCTAATCCTGGCTTCGTTCAGAAAAAGCACTGACCACACGGATTAAAATTCAAATGATGAGCGAACAGGTGTTTCATAATAACCGTAACATTATTAAAAGGACGTTTAGTAGATCATCTCGTATTTTACCGAGCTGACATGTCAATATATATAGCCGCTCGGCGCTGTTATCGTTTTGTATTGAATTGTTACATTCAATAAAGTTGGGAAAAAAAGCCGCTCGGCGGAAGTTGTATCCCTTTCCGGTTTTCAAACTGCGCATGTGCGAATACTGCGCATGTGCGAATGATATATTCCGACCGAAATTGTGACCTTAGTGAACGTTTTTATATTCTGAAAACATTTTTCTGGTCCCATCTACACGGTTGGATTCTAATCCGACCATTGATCCCATCAAGATATTTTGTACATGTAACCGCGGCTTATGGTGTCGACGCGCAACGTGGCGGGGGCGTGGCATCACGATGGTGGTCTCTCCATCGGGATGTCAGTCACCCATCACGATGGACGATGATATCGTCCATCGGCACAACCCTATACTGAATGATACTGCAATCATTTGTATTGATACTTAAGAATAAATAAAGTCACCATAGTAGATAAAAGGACCTGTTTTTGTGTCCCTGCAGTCCTCCCCCAGTGTTGGATGATTGAAGAGGAAGATCTCTGCATCCAGCAGAGGAACTTCAGAGTGGAACATGAAGAACTGGAACGTCTACATACTAAAGAGGAACCAGGGGAACTTTGCATCAGTCAGGATGAAGATCAGATTGATCTGAAGCAGGACACTGATACCTTGATGGAGATTCCTACTTATGAGGAAGATGAGAACAGTGAAGCAGATCTAAACAATCAGCAGAGCTTTAATGTAACTGATAGTCAGGATGAAGAAGGAAACCAACATGAAGAATCAACATCAACTACAGATGAAGAGACAGATCCACAGAACAGAGATCAGAGGAAGAGGAGGGACAGAAGTCATGTCCAAAGTGTGGACAGCTCTCACATGTCAGCAGGTCAGTGTGAGTCTGATGTTAGAAAAAATCCCAAGAAGACAAGTCTTGGTAAGAAATACAAACAATCTCAAAAAGAAGAAAGACTTTCCTCTATCAAGTCTGATAAAAACTCAAGAATAATTACTAACCCGTCTGACGACATGGAAACTGGGTCTGATGAAAGATGTTATATCTGTAAAGAATGTGGTAAAAGCTTTTGTAACATATCTCTGTTCAGAATTCATATAAGAATCCATGCAGAAGATAAGAGATTTTCTTGTAAAGAATGTGACAAAAGTTTTAATCAAATATCTACTCTCAAAACACACATGAGAACTCACACAGGAGAAAAGCCTTTTTCATGTGAAGAATGTAAAAAAAGTTTTAATCAAATACATCATCTCAAAACACACATGAGAACTCACACAGGAGAAAAGCCTTTTACTTGTATAGAATGTAAAAAAAGTTTTAATCAAATATCTACTCTCAAAACACACATGAGAACTCACACAGGAGAAAAGCCTTTTTCATGTAAAGAATGTAAAAAAAGCTTTTGTCATAGATTTAATCTCAAAACACACATGAGAACTCACACAGGAGAAAAGCCTTTTTCTTGTAAAGAATGTAAAAAAAGTTTTAATCAAATATCTGCTCTTAAAACACACATGAGAACTCACACAGGAGAAAAGCCTTTTTCATGTGAAGAATGTAAAAAAAGTTTTAATCAAATACATCATCTCAAAACACACATGAGAATTCACACAGGAGAAAAGCCTTTTACTTGTAAAAAATGTGATAAAAGTTTTCGTCAAGTATCTTGTGTCAACAAACACATGAGAACTTGTAAGACTTTTTCTTGACAATGTAAGGATTTAGTGTAAACTCTAAATTCTAAACTTTTCTGATAAAAGGTCGACCTCTCAACCTCTGTACCACAGCAGAAGACTTTATTTTACAGGGGAAAAGTTCTGTATCTCAGAAAAATTAAATATTTTAAAATAAGCTTTTAATGCTTAAAACTTCTGGGGTGAAACCCCAGTGTTCTAATGAAGCTTTTAGTTCATGTACACAGAGCCACAGGCTGATGGCCTCCATACCATGTTGAAGCAATAACTTCATTAGAGGGAGGCACAAGTGAATATTAAATGTGTAGAAATTAACTTTCCAAAAAAAAAAAAAAAAAAACCTTGGTTGTTTTGATATTTGATCCGCTACAGGAGGTTCTTTGTCCCAATGATTTGCTTCCCAGCAGCAGTTAGACTATAGAATGACACAGTTTAGGACTGTTGAAACTGCTGCTGGATTTGCTTATTCATTTATGACGTGTACTTTTACTTCCACTTTTTGTTATTATTTTAATTTTTACTTACTATTTGTTTTTTTAACTGCTATATTTCTTGTTTGGCTGCTGTAACAACTGAATTTCCCTCCAGGGATCAATAAAGTCTGGTCTTGTCTTATCCTGACAGCTTTTTAGGTTTTCATCTTCTCCAAGCCACTACTATCAAAAGCAAAAAAGGATCAATACATTTCAATCTAATGATACTAGACAATAAGTTTCACTGCTGACAAAATATGTAAAAAAAAATCACAAAATGAATTATTTTAGAATAGAAATTAGTTGTTTTGAATCATTAGAGTTAACATCTAGCAAAGTTAACATCTAGTAGAGATAGGTATCGTTAAGATTTGATCTATTAACTCCTTTTAATCTGCTGCTTTTCACTCTGGTACCTTATTAGTATTTTTATGGATATTTTCTGGTGTAAGTTTACACTAAAATAAAATGATCAATAAATACTGTTAAGATTTGTCTGTCCTGCCTTTTTGTCTTCTATTTTCTTTATTTTTGCTCCTGAACATTGATTTGGAGGATTGTTCCAGATAGGATCAACTCCATAGCTGAAGGGGGCAGTATAAGGAAAATGTGAATCCTAATCTACCAGGTAGGTAGATGGGAAGAGGTATTTAACTAGGTGACAGTGTGCAGGTGGGGGTTTTGTCTGGCAGTCTTGGTGAGCTGAACAACAAACATTTCTGATGTCTGTTTAATTATGTTCTGTTTTATTTCAAGGTTATCAAGCTCTCATCCATTCCATTTGTTGAAAATAAAAAGAAGTTAAAATGAGTGGAGTTGTCCAGCGTCCTCCGTTGTCTCCTGAGCCATTTGAGTTGGGCAGCATTGAAAATGAAGAGAAATAACTCGAAAAATACCAACATGTATTTTTAGGTAATAAGGATGGGTAACGAGCCCCGGGGCAACATTCTTCAAGACCCCAGTATTGTTAAGATCTGACCTCAACGGTTCTGCTTTCGATACTGGAGAAGTAGCTTTTATGTGTCCCACAAAATATGAACATTATCTGCCATATTTAAATCACCAACTCAGTAAATTTTTCGTTATTTAATGATTATATTAATTTCACTATTCTGACTGAAGAGGACAGGTCTCTCTGGCTATTTGTGTGCACGGGGGGCGGGGTGAAGAAGCTCACACAGGAACGCTACCAAAGATATACGATGGCAGAAAGAGCTAAACGGTCCAAAATGCTGCGGCTCTTTGTGTTTTTGTAAAATAACTATCATGTTCCCAGATTGTTGTGGTGCCTTTAACACCGTCAGAGCGGGCTGGAGGAAGAGAGCAGTGTGAGCGCACGTGGAGGGGGCGTGTCTGCAGCTGTGAACGCCAACCAGAGTCTGTTATAGGACGGAAAGTTTTCCTGGAAAGACAGTCAGTGGCGATCTCGTAGGGGACATGTGAGCGCCCAAAAAAAAAAAAAAAAAAACTTTCTATGCCCCTAGACCAGGGGTCGGAACCTGTGGCTCTTTTGATGGTCACATCTGGCTCACAGACAAATCTTTAATTATAACGTCTTTTTTTCATTAGACCAGTCCTTGTTTGCGATGCTATGCCAGAGGGGCGCGCAGTAGTAGCGGTGCTTGCAGAGAGAAGAATCAGCACCATTTTACTTACTTACTTAATTAACTATTATCTATTATTTCACAGAGTTTTAACAGCCAGAAACCTGTTAATTGCTGTTCCTGCAACTGCGCGCTCCCATATCTGAGAAAGAGCGTGCAGTTGCAGGATCGGGATGAGTGAGGAAGAAAGGGTGTAGGGGTAGTGGGCACATTGTCATAACTTAAAACACAGAACCCGTCACTCACTGCAGCGTCAGTGTGTGTTTGGCTCCAAATCTGCATATGAGCAGTCTTTCTCACATCTACAGAACATTCAGACCAACCTATGATCACGTTTAACGGATGGAAGACTCAACGCCTGCATGAAGCTGAAACTCGCCACGTATCAACCAGACTAGACCATCAGCAAAACCACCACGCAGCACCAGGAGTCACATTAATGCTGTAACCAACTTCTTGGATCTTTTATTTTGGGAGAGGTGTGCCCCTCCCGAGTTACCCTAGAGACCAGGGGGCGTGGCAAGTTCAGAGAGTATTGTGGATTTTGAGTTGAAGAAGAATAAAGGAGTGGTGAGCAGATTCACTAAATGGCAGACTGAGTGTCCCGAGTTGTTTTTGACTACAGAGTGGCTGATTATTGAACCTTCCCCATCGCTCGGTTACAATGCTAAGAAATGCTAAATCTCTGACTACACATGTGTGCAATATCTTGACTTCTGTGCAATAACACAATATCTACTATGCTGCGCTCACAGCAACTCAACTCATTCCATTCTATTTTGTCCATACATATTTAATATTTAACAGTTTCTGTACATATTGTTCATTTTTTGTTAGAGATGTAAATACAGTTATTCTATTTTATTTTATTTAACTTCATCACTTCAAGGCTGCTGCAATTTCATTGTATCACCATCTACAATGACAATAAAGACTCTGATTCTGATTTATTTCTGGAAGACGCCATTTTTGTCTCTAAATGTTGGATTCAGTCTGAATTCCAGTCCCACTCCCAGCATTCCTGCTCCTCTTTAGCTCCTCCTCTTCCTCCTGATCAAAGTTTGAAGCCCAGAGCCAAAAGTGCGTCTGCAGCTGCTTCTGCTCCAGCAGCCGCTCCCTCTGCTCCTCCTGCCTCTCCTCCTCTGGGAGCTCCTGCATCCTCCTGCGCTCCTCCCTGTCCTCCAGCATCATCAGGAAGCTTTCAAAAGGCTTTCTGGAATGTTCCAAAGCAGAAACCTTCATCATTTGAAGATGGAGGAAGACTCCAACACTGACAGACAGACAGACAGACAGGAAGTCTCCTGGTTTTTCTGCTTCAGAAGGTTTTTGGGAAACTGCAGAGTTTTCTTTGTGGAGCTAAAGAGCTGCTGTCAGTCTGCTTTGGTCCATCAGGAATGAAGGTCAGGACTGAGAGGAACCTGAAGAAAGTGACTCTTCATCATCTGCTGCTGAAGAAGACAGAGGAAGATCCACTGTGAGAGCAGCTGCAGAAAGCTTTCTGCTGTTTTTCTCCTCTGAGAGAGTTTGGAGTTCCCAGCAGTTTGAGTGGAGCTGAAGCAGCAGAGCTGAAACAGACGTTCTTCTGCTCCCATTCAGCATGAACGGACAGATCCACTGAAGGCCGGCCTGAAGCTCTGGCTTCCAACACGTCTGCATGGATCCAAGCGTGTGCAGTGTGTGCTGACATGCTGTTCTCTGAGGAACATGTTGGTGTCTGACTGGATCTGAGGACACAAACAGCTGCTGACATCTGAGAGGGTCAAGCTGCAGAGTGGCTCCTCAAAGCTCACGTCTCTGTGACAAACATGATGCTGCTTCTGTCTGTGCTCCACCACTAAAAGGACTGTCCAGAGTTGGTCCTGATCCGGTTCTGGTCTTTCTGGCTCCAACTTCTCTTTCCTGTCAGGAACCCTTCATGTTCTCTGCCTTCCTCACATTTCTGTCTTCTCTCTGGGCTTGAAGCCCAAAAGGAGCTGAAAGCTGCTGACTTCAGTCTGATCCCATGTTCTGGATCATCCGTGTTCCTGAAACACGCTGCTGGACCCGTGATCAGAGGAACCCAGGAACCGGAGAACTTCCCAGAACATGCAGACACATGTGGAACTGTTCTGATCATCTGTGTGTGTTTTGACAGTGAAGGAGAGCTTTGTCCTTCAAGAACTTCATCTTTGAAAAAACTTTATTGACTCTGACAGAGTTTCAGTTTGAATCCATGTGGTTTTCATTCTTCCATTGAAGTTGTCTCCAGAAACTAAAGATCTGCTGAATCAATGCTCCTCTGAGAACTTTGGAGCTTCTCTCTGCATCTGTTCCACACTTGAATGTGCAGAAGATCAAAGCGCCGGACGCTCTGAGCTTCAGCGTTCCAGTCAGCAGCTGCTGAACCAAAGCCAGCAGCAGGTGAGGATCTGGGCCTCAAAGCAAACGGACAGAAAGATGAATGGAAGAAGGGATGGAGTCCCAGTGTTGAAGACATCAGCTGGAGAAGCTCTGAGGCTCTTTCAGGTGGGCGTGGCAGCGCTGCTGCTTTCCAGCAAACCAAGCAAACTGCAGCATCTGTGATCTGAGAGGCTGTTGGTGAAGAAGAGCATCATCAGCATAGAACTGTGGGCCGTTTGGCTTCAGAAGAACAGCTTCATGATGTGGAAAGAATCTGTGTCCTTCAACAGGTCCAGAAGATCCCAAACATGGAAACTGGAAGCAGTTTGAAGAATATTGTGGACCTGAAGATGCTTTGATCTAAACGCTTTAGACTCGTAAGAGGATTGTCCCACTTGAGTGATGGTCGCCCACAAAAAGCAGTTTTTAATCTCATCTCAGACTTACTTTAATTTCAGGTTACTTTCCTGGAGAAAAAACACTTTTCTTCCTGGTTTCACTGACAGCAAATGTTCCTAAAGATCTGACCCCCTAAAAGCTCCAATAGCAGCTCAGCAGAAACTCTGATCTTTCTTGATGTGGAGGGGCGGAGCCTAAAGAGGAAGCATCTTTCTGCAGGTGGTGCTGCAGCTTTGGACATGTTTTCCAACTCTTTAGCTTCTGCTGTTCATGGAGTCGTGTCCTTCTGTTCTTGGAAAGGAGAAACATGCAGAGAACTTTTCCCATTTCCACTCCCTCCTTTCAGCTGCTGCCCACTGTTCCCCTCTGAATCAGGAGGGAGGAGCTCTCATCTGTTCTGCCCACCCCCATCTAGAAAGACATCAGCACCACCTGAACATTCCAAATCTCTTTTCCAACCCATTTCTACTGAGAAGGAACCAAACACATGAAGATTAGAACAGCTGGAACAGGATGAGGGGGAAGGCTAAAGATTCAAGTCTGTTTGTGAGTCAAAGATAGAATGAAGACAGAAATCAATAGAAAACACAGAGTTGATTCAAAAGAGCATTTATTAGATCCAAACAGGCTGCAGGAATTTTACAGACAGCTTTCAGTTTGAAGCCTTTTGACACTAAGATGCAGTTCTGCAAACAGCCAGCAGGTGTCTCTCTTCTCCCTCCTGCTTCAAAGCAGTTGTTGTTTTTGCAGCAGCTGCATCAAAGTGATTCTCTGCATCCAGAGGCTGTCATTCCTCACTAAGATCCACTCTGTTCATTCATGTCCTCTGGAGAAAACAGGCTTGATGCTCAGAAAGTTTCTACTAGTTTAGACATTCTAGAAAATGAGGAGATTCTACTGGATTTAGATGAAACTTCTTTAAAACTGTAGCTAAAAATGCTGTCAGCATGAAAAAGAACAGAGTTTTACCCACAAAACACCAAAGAAAAAGGAAGTTCATTCAGAAAACTGTGGAAAACATCAATCAAAGCAAAACTCTGAGTCTTTCAAACTGCATGAGTCAATATTTGATCATCAACAGAACAGAGATGATAGAAAAATGATTCAACTGAGAGACTTTTGTTCACTAACTGAGATCAGACGGGATTTCTGCTCCAAAAACTGACTTCTAAGGACTTGAATCCAGACCAGTGAGTCATGTGACCACAGCGTTTGTCCGTGTCTACACTATGAACATTCTGGTCACATGACCATGTTGGAGGTTTCTGAATGAAACTCTGTGTTTGTTTGTCAATGAGAGTTTCTGGAGAACAGAAATCAAGTGTGAAACATCTGGAACCAGAATCTTGTGATCCAGAGTCCTGGTTCTGTCCCTGTTCCAGAGACAGAACCAGGATCCAACGCCTGACTGTGTTTTCCCCTGACCCACACATAGATCTATGTCATCCAGAAATGTTCTGTCTGATCAATGATTCCCTCAATCCTTGATTGGTCCATCCCAAACTCACATCTGTCCATCAAATGTAGATCAAAGAAGAAAGTGATGATCTAGAAAATAATCTGTTTGTCTGCAGGTCTGTTTTGCTCCAGGTCCTGGAGCTGCTGAACATCTGAATCCAACCCATGTTTCAGATCAACACTCCAAGTTAATATGAGAAGAGGAAGTGTAGTTCTCCATCAGTCCACCGGGGGAGCTGCAGCAAAATAACTGTCCACTTGATGCTGAGAGAGACAGTGGAGCTGATCTCAGATCAGTTCCTGCTGCAGCTCTGACACTCATCTCCACTTCCTCTGATTCCTCCATCACTCTGCTCTCCGCCTCCCAGGAACACCGTCCAGTCACAACATCTCTGCAGACCAGCTGCTGCTGCTCCTCTCTGCTCCTCCAGGAGGAACATCAGACTCACCTTTACCTCCACCTGCAGAGAGAAAGTGTAGAGACAGAGATGAAGGAGTGTCTCCTGATCCTGGTCTGTCAGTCAGTGATGCAGCACAGCAGCAGAAAGAGCAGCAGGAGCTTCAGTCCTGTTCAGAGCAGCAGCTTCCTGTCATCTTCACCTGTTGGAGCTTCTGCTGCTCTGATTGGCTGACTGTTGTCCTGAAGCCTGTCATCATTCTCCTCAGAGATTCACTGAGAAGCTGCAGCTTCACAGGAAACTCTGCATCTTTGCTCTAAGACTAACTTTAGGACCAAACATCTGGAAGCAGCTGGACTGACTCCAACCCTCTACTGACCTCAGAGTCTGCAGTTTGGAGTTTGGACTCTTCACCAGATCCTGGAGCTGCTGAACATCTGAAGAATGAAGGTTGTTGTTTCTCAGGTCCAGTTCTGTCAGGTGGAACGGGTTGGACTTCAGAGCTGAGACCAGAGTAGCACAGCTGATCTCTGACAAACTGCAGTCCTCCAACCTGAATCCAGAACAAAGAGTTGAGTTTAAAGACAAAGTTCATGTTTTTCATCCTTCACTTCTTCTAAAGAGTTCAGAGCTGAAGAAGATCAGAAAGTTCGGAAAAAGTCCAAGCCTTGGGTCATAATGATTGTGATCCCGGAAACAAGCGGCTAAAATCTGCTTCCTCCACTGGGTGGCTGGGCACTCCTGTAGAGATAGGGGCGGAGCTTGGTCACACAGGGGAAGCTAAGAGTCAAAGGAAAGGAGACAACTGACATCTGATCTGGAAAGACCTCAGGATTCCCACAGAGGAGCTGGAGGAAACACCTGAGAAGTGGAAAGTCTGGGTAGCTCTCATCTGTTTGCCCAGCTGTTGGAAAAGACAAGTAAAAAAAAAAAAGAAAGTCTGGACATTTTTGGTTAGACTGCTGCCAGATGAGGTGATGAAGATGGATGAGTGGATTAATGGATGGCATTGTTGCTATTACACCCCTTCCTTCTGCTTAAGAGAGCTGGTGATGATCTCCTCTTTGCACACATCATGGTACAGCAGTGTGGGTGTGGCATATTTTCAGACTATTTAGCTTTTTTTCTGACCATTTCGTTTAAACAGTTAGATCAAAGCAGAAAGAGAATAAGTAGGTGATAAGGAAGTGCCTCTGATCTGCAGTTTAGTGTCAACACAACTTTGTCATCATATTGATCTGAACACAACTGAAACATGGAGTCTGACCTCAGAGTCTGCAGTCTGCAGTCTGGACTCTTCAGAAAGCCACACAGATGAAGAACTCCTGAATCCTGGAGCTTCTGGTTCCTGCTCAGGTCCAGTTCTGTCAGATTAGACGGGTTTTTCTTCAGAGCTGAGACGAGAGCTTTACAGGCGATCTCTGACAAACTGCAGTTTCTCAACCTGCAACCAGACAGAAAAGTGTGTTCAGCAGCAGTGATGCAGCTGGAGGTCCAGGAACTTGGTCCATTCAGTCAGGTGGGACCCGCCATGATGACAGGCGGATAACATTTTCAGCTGAATTTTGTGCTAACAAATAGGGATGACCTGTAAATGAAAATACAATATATCTTTTTTTTAATGGAAAAATTAAAACGAAGGTCACCCGTTTTTCTTTTTTTTTTTTTGTAATAAACTTCTACAGCAACACACTCATTACTTATTTAAACAGTTCTTTAATCAACTGGCTTTTGCAGCGTTCGGCACCTGTCGCTGTTTCTTCCCTTTAATGTGGCACACCAGCCCACACCTCTTATGCTGCTTATGTCGAATGACTTGGAGCAAAGTCTGCATTTTGCATTTTTCTAGTCTGGGTCTTTCTAGCCACAGTTCATACTCCCCCTTGAAAAGCCAACTTTTGTTAAAGTTACCTTTCCTTGCATTTCACAATCCATGTCCGATAGCAAGCTGAAAGCGCCATGCGCTGAACTGATGAAAACCTAATTAATAAAGTTAGTAGTGTCTGTGTTGTCGATTGATTACTCAAGTTCTTCTATATCAGACATGGTTGTGTTTTTTCACATACCTGACATGTTTCGACGGACGTCTTCCGTCAGAGTGGTCTCTAATATGAGAAAATGCTTTACAAGAACTTCAACTCCCATCATTCAAAGAGTGACTTTGAACTTCTGACACAATTTAAATTTCAAGTTAAACTATTTTATTTTTTTTATGTTATTTTATCCCAGAACTCCTTTAGGATATTTGGGTCAAACTCAAGGCTCGCGGGCCACATCCAGCCTGGTGTGTGATTATATCTGCCCCTACAAATAAATCAATTTCTATTTTACAGATGAATTTGAATTTATTGTTTTAGAAGATACTTTATCAGGAATTTCTGCATTTCATTTTCCTAGCTCTCTGATTTCTTTGGCTTCTTTTTAATCTAGTGTTTCTCTGTACAAGATGCTCTAGCTCACCAAACATGTGCTGCATTAATCTGCAAACATTTTTACTGCTTGTATTTGGTTGCTCTTTGTGTTAAACCCAATTTCCACAGGAGATTGTAGAAGCGACTTTCCTGTTGAAGCTACATGAGAAGTCGGTGGGTTCAGTTTAATGTCTAACTTTCTTTTGTGTTATAAATATGGAGCAGTCCATTCTGTTGTTTATTTTTATTGACAGAAATATATCAGACGGAGAAAGATGACTTTGTATGAATTCAGATCTATTATCCATGAGCAGAAAGGAGATCGCTAAATAAACCAGAGGTGTAAATAAAACAGTTAATAGTGGTCAACAGAAATAAACAGCCCAAATTCTTCTCTAATCCTCCTTTCAGAATGCAGGGGAGTGGGTGCTAATAAAACCTTTTCCCTGTAGCTAAATAACAAATTAAAAAAGGTGAAACATGAAATAAAGACATGTGGGAAGAATCTTCATGGAGTCTTATGCCAACTTAAAGAATGTGAAAATAAATATTTTACTGCAGGAGTTGTCTGACTGAAATGTTTAAATTAAAGTTTTTGTTGAACAAATTCTATTGTTTATAATTTTTATAAAAGAAAGTAAGAAGAGTTCGTCAAAGTGGTACCATCATGAAACAAACTCTTTGCATTAACAACTGATGGAGCAGCAGCTATGTGTGGTGAAAAAAATGGACTAGTGGGAATAATGTGATTAAAGATGCAGGAGGAGAACTGCACTGGTGAGTAAACAGCAGATCACTGCATCATCCACCAGGGAGCACTATGTGGCAAAATCCTGAAGACGGATAAAAGAATGAGCTCTGGAACACAAACTGTATACTTTAACGGGGCTAAAGGTTTGAATCCCCAGCAGTTTCAGTCCTTTATGCAGGAGACAGATTCAGAGTTCACTGACATTCCTGATTATACAGAGATGTGTTGTGGAGATGTGACGTACAGGAACAAATCAAACCTTTTGAACGCATCATAAACATAAACGGTGGAAATCCAGTGGCGATTGGCTAGGAACCATTTTTTGTTCTCTTTTTCACTCCCTCCCTAAGTTTCACACATTAACATAAACGCTCAAACAAGCTCCTCCTTCTCATTTCAGATCCAAATATCACATGAGCTGTACACACCTGACATATGTGAGTACCTTTGTGTAAAAAGAAAAAAAGGAGCCTCGGAGTCGTAGCAAGTGCAGTCAGCAGCAGCACATGGTAAGGTGGGGGGTCTCAGTCGTCGTTCTATAGTCATGTCATTAATCATTCATCTGCACTTATCATTTTGATCTGAACACAACTGAAACATGGAGTCTGACCTCAGAATCTGCAGTCTGCAGTCTGGACGCTCCAGAAAACCACACAAATGACGAACTCCTGAATCCTGCAGGTTGTTGTTGCTCAGGTCCAGTTTTGTCAGATTAGACGGGTTTTTCTTCAGAGCTGAGACCAGAACTTCACAGCTGATCTTTGACAAACTGCAGTCCTCCAACCTGCAATCAGACAGAAAAGTGTGTTCAGGAGCAGTGATGCAGCTGGAGGTCCAGGAACTTGGTCCATTCAGTCAGGTGGGACCCGCCCTGATGACAGACTGACTGATTATATTTTAAAATTATGAACAGCAAAATTGTGATGACCTGTTAATGAAAATGGGAGTGGGGTGGGGGCATGGGTTTGTTTATCAATTTAAAAAAACAAGTTTGAATCGAAGAATTTTTCAACATCAAAGCTAAGTTGGACAGAACCCTGTTAGGAAACTTTAGTATGGAAAATCCACATCTGTGTTAAAGAGAAATACACAGAGAAATTGGCCCTGAAGATTTATCAAAACAATTTTAATGTGAAAAATAAATTAAAAAACATCAAATGCCAACCTCACCCTCGTATAGGCCGGTTCTTGTAAATATTGTCTGACACATTTTTTCTACTCTTAATTATTACAATTATTAATAATAATTATTAATAATTATTATTTTCTTTTTGATTAAAATAATAATAATAATAATAATTATTATTATTATTAGTCATTTATTTATCTATTTTCGTTCTCCATTTATTTATCTACTTTTTAGGGGGGGGGGGGCGCCCTGGGGGGGGGGGGGGGGGTGCTAGTCCCTTGGGGAAGTCAGGGCATGAATGGTGGGGCTGGACCTCCTGCCCCTTTGGGTTGGCACCGGGCCCCTTCTTTGCTGACTGTCTCTCGGCGCTGGAATGGCTCTGGCCTCTATCTGCGGCTGCCTTGCTGCCTCCTGACTGCCTGGCCGCCCTGGGAGGGGTGGCGCCTAATGCGGTCGGCTGGGGGGCCGGTCGCTCGGGGGAGCCTTGTTCCCCCGGTTGTGCCCATCCGCCTGCTCATCCCTGCTTCCACCCAAACAAATGTTGCACACAGGCACATAGGGCTCCGGGAACTGCTGGCGAGGGCTCACTGGGGGTGTCTCTCTCTGGGGTCGTTACTCGCATATTAGACAACCTGATTCATCTAGGGCCTTGTGGGGATGGTCTGGTGGAGGGGGGTACGGTGAAACATCCATGCTCATCTTTCACTGGTCCGCCCCACAATTTTAACTTCCACTTTAGACACACACACTGCATGTTAGCACCACACACACAGCAAATAAACACCAATCACAGAGGGACCCTGGAGTGGGGGGGCTATACTGCTTGGCAGCGGTGGGGCCCGCCACACTGGAGACCTCCTATTTTACCCCTCATGAACACACGGTTCAATTTGGTGCATGCATGTATCTCAACCCCCACGTGCACACTGCTCCCTGTCTGCTTCATCCCCCTCCTAACATGGTCAGATGTTTTCCGCTCATCTTCCTGACTAATAAGATGGATGAACTGAGGCTGCAAAGGGGGATGAACAACTGCGCGAAGGATGTTTGTGTTCTGCTCCCGGGAGGCGAGCTGGCGGCCAGACAGACAGAGACCCGCTGTGGAAAGCGGAGCCAGCCTGCTCAGGCTTCCTTAACTTTATGATGTTTTTCTATTTTCATCAGTTCAATAATTATAAATCAGGTCCCCTGGTTTTATTTTTCCCTCTCGGGTTAACGCAGGAAAGTAAGCTTTCAAACTCGGTCAGAGAGAGATGGAAAAATCGCTGAAGTGGCCGTCATCAAGGGAGTTGAAGCAGAGACTCTCTCTGGGATGAGCTCATTAACTCAAACACAGAAACATGATCACCATGTAGACCTCTTCAAAATAAATAAACCTGATCTCTCCATGCATTGTAAATGACATTAGTGTTGCCAGATAGAGTCACAGTTTTCCAGCCCAAAAGTCATCTGAAAAGTGCCAGTCCCAGCAAAAAGCCGCCCAACTGGAGGACGGGGGACACGATCATGTTGCATGTAAACAGTACATTCCGATCATGTGTCACTATCGCTCTGGTTTTTGAACCGTATCTGTCAGCACAGCAGTCGGAGTGATAGCTGTGATTTTTGCGGATGGGGGGGGGGGGGGGGGGGGGGTGCTTTGGTATGTGTGCGTTCCGAGGGGGAAGGCTTCCGTCCCTCCGTCCTGCCGTTCTGGGTTTGCGAGCTGCCAGAACCATGCTTTTTTTTTTTTTTTTTTGGGGGGGGGGGGGGGGGGGGGGGTTGCTTTTTAAAGCAGAAATGCCGCTCAGTCCTTAGAAACCGTTCAAACAATCGCGTGGATTTGTGTTTCCACTCGTGTCACGACAAAATAAAGGCTGATGTCATATTTACGTGCAGCCAAAATGCAGATTGCAGCATTTACCGCATGGATTTTGTGTTTTTTGACCTTTGTGCTATCTTAGATTTGATTTTTTTTTATTTGAAATGGTTTATTTCAAGCAATCAAATAGAAGTTATACACAAAAGCAATATAAACATCAGTTATACATTCATACGGTAACTAATCAAACTTAGGATAATTAGACATAATTAATAAATATTGCTTGAAAGGGAGTGGAAGGAAGCGAACTTATATAATTCCACCCCGTTATACTATAACCATTTTATTACATGATTTATCAATATCCGGTTCCTAGATGACCCCACCCTTAGATTGACATGTTCTCCCTATCATGACAAAGGTGGATAAAGATGGAAAGATTTCATGTAATCCATGGACACCAGTGAAGATCACAAATCATTGAAGAAAAAAGGTTCAGAGCACTGTCTAGTGGGTCTAGATGACCCAACTCCCAATGTTAAAGTGCCTAGGATAGCACAAGGGTTACACAAGCCAATGTTGCTAGCGCGTGTTAGCACATTCCTAACCTTGGCCTCTACCAGCTCTGTTCCACCACAAAAAAGCTCTGACCACACGGATTACAAATAAAATAATGAGCGAACAGGTGCTTCATAATAACCATAAAAACAATAAAAGCACGTTTAGAAGATCATCTTGTATATCACCGGGCTGCCAGTTATCAACTGTGTGGCTATTTGTTTACACCGGGACTAATTTCCGCTTCCGGTATTTTCAACACTACTGGGCATGCCCAAATGATTTATTCTGACCGAAAGTGTGACCATGTGAACGTTTGTTCTAATCGGAAAAGGTTTTTCTGGGCCCATTGTAATGGAAGGCACCTAAGGGTGTTGCTATACCCATTGTACAGAGGGTATAAAAAGGAAGTTGATGTGTGGTTGCCATGGTGCTAGCTTCCTGTGAGAAAGCCGGTTAGCTCAGGGAGCAGCGTTAGTTGGCTCAAGGCGAGAGGATCACGGCAGAGGTAGATCCTGTTTTTTCAAGGGTTTAACAGACTGGGCGTGAGGTTTTGCTATGCATCACTGTTGGAATACTGTGCCCTGCTGTCCTGTTTTAGTTTTTTGGTTTTGTGTTTTGTTTGTCCGCTCCTCATGGGGCTCACTCGGCATGACTGACTAATCAAGTGCAGGAGCGGACTACTTCTTTTCTATTTTGTTTGTCATTTTTGCTAAAGTCACTTCCTCTCATTTATACTGGACATTATTTTAAAAGTGCCGTATCTGACCGAGTGTGCTGTGCATCACAGTTTTCTTGCATGTTTAAATTTTTTTATTTTTGGTTTTGCATCGATTGTGATTTTCTTTTTCGCACGTGTGCTGTGGTGTCATCTGTATAATGGTATTGTACTGCAAATAATGATCCTGTGTTAATAAAACTTTGACTCGTGTTACGACAGTTAACAGTTTTTACTCGGTGCAACACCATGTTCACGGTTGAATTTTAATCCGGCCATTGATCTGATCAATATATTTTGCCCATGTAACCGCTGCTAATAACTGTAGCTAGAAGACGATTGGAATGTTATCCTGGAGAATCTGCATGTTTTAAAGCTGCTAAAGACTCAGAAAAAATAACTTCCAGAGAGATTTGATGCAGACTTCTGAAAGATGAACATTTTTGCAATCACTTGATTTCTCTGCTGTTGTTTCTCTGCCTGAAGGAACATCTGTGTATGAAGGACCTTCATGACCAGGACTGCTGCTGAACTAGATCAGATAGTTCATTTGATGGGAGAGGTCATCCAGGTCAGCATGAAGTTTCTCTGCAGAAACTCAAAGATGTTCACCACATATAAGAATGAAGCAGCGCTAAACTTTCCTTTCTCTCTTCATCCTGACTGGAAAAAGCAGATTGAGTAGAAAAACAGCTCAAAAAGTATTTAGTTATCCTCTGAAATCATTTCCTGACATCTCTAAACTGTAGAGGAGCCTTGAAAAATATGAGGATCCACGGGCCCCAAATGTTTGAATGTGGCCCTGCAGAGGAACTGCTGATGGTTCAGCTGTTAGTCTAAGGGTTTCAGCTGGTTCGGCTGTTAGTCTAAGGGTTTTAGCTGGTTCTGTTCTGGAGCTTCTAAAGAAACTGTGTGTGTTTGCACATGTACAAGTCAGTTACAAGTTATTTCATTGTTGATCTGTTATTATGTAAATGAATATGCAGTGTGCTGAGCAATTGCAGAGAATAACATTTAGTGAGGTCCACAGAGTCTGTAGATCCCAAAGTCCCATTTCTGATCCCAGAAATATTTTACAATCTTTGTCAATATCTTAGTTAGCTGATCTAACTGTCTTCCCTTGACCAGGTAGCTCCGCCCCAGCCTTGAACATAAACTACATTATAGGATAGATTTAGTGTCTGTTTAAGCACCAGGACTGAGAACCAGAAACTAACCTAAAGACTATGTGAAATGAAAGACCTGGTTCTGATCCAAGCTTGGTTCTAAATAATCACTAGAACCGGGTTTGTGGGAAAGACCTGTCAGTCTGCTGCAGTTTGACCTCCTCATTTCTCTTCATAAGGAGCTGCTGCTCTGTGGGTCAGAAATCTGCTGCAACTGTTTGTCCATTGAAATCTGCAGTTCTGGGGTTGATTCATGTTTTCTTTCAAAGAACACAGAACATGAACTTCTCCCAGATATACACCTGGATGGACTTAGATTCTCCTTTTTAATTATGGTCCAAAAAGCATGCAAGAAAAAAAGATAATCAGATTAGAAATTACTTGGAATTTAACTGATGTTGTTATTCTTCTTTTGTGCAAAAGTCCTCTGCTATTTCCTCTTTAGTGACAACACTTTCTCCATACAAAATCTGATAAAATAGTAGAATGAAACCTGACCTGAGAGTCTCCAGTTTACAGTCTGGACTCTCCAGTCCAGCAGACAGCAGCTTCACTCCTGAATCCTGCAGGTTGTTGACACTCAGGTCCAGAACTCTGAGTCTGGAGGACTGAGAGCTGAGAACTGAGGACAGAGCTGCACAGCTTCCCTCTGACAGATTACACCATCTCAATCTGAAGAAAACAAAGACATACAGCAGTTATTGAATCTTTCATGTTTCCATCAGATTCATTTGTTCACTGAAGGTGATTTTCCTGAGAGTTCTTACAGAGCTTTGTTGGAGGCTTTGATCACTGGCAGCAGCCTCAGAAGAGCCTCCTCTGAAGCAGAGTATTTCTGCAGGTCAAACTCTTCCAGATCTTCATCTGATGACAGTAAGATGAAGGCCAGAGCAGACCACTGAGCAGGAGACAGTTTCTCTGTGGAGAGACGTCCTGACCTCAGGAACTGTTGGATCTCCTCCACTAGAGAACCATCATTCAGTTCATTCAGACAGTGGAACAGGTTGATGCTTTTCTCTGCAGACAGATCCTCACTGATCTTCTTCTTGATGAACTGGACTGTTTCCTGATTGGTCTGTGAGCTACTTCCTGTCTGAGTCAGCAGACCTCGTAGGAGACTCTGATTGGTCTGCAGTGAAAGACCCAGGAGGAAGCGGAGGAACAAGTCCAGGTGTCCATTTGAACCTCTTCCTGAAGTACTCCTCCTTCTGTGGATCATTGAACCCTCTGACCTCTGTCACCATGTCAACACACTCAGCAGGGATCTGATTGGCTGCTGCAGGTCGTGTGGTTATCCAGAGGCGAGCAGAGGGAAGCAGGTTCCCCCTGATGAGGTTTGTCAGCAGATCAGCCACTGAGGTGGACTTTCTAGGGTCCTTCAGGATCCGAGTCTTGTGGAAGTCCAGAGGAAGTCGACTCTCATCCAGACCATCAAAGATGAAGAGGACCTGGAAGTCTTCAAAGCTGCAGATTCCTGCTTGTTTGGTTTCAGGGAAGAAGTGATGAACAAGTTCCACCAAGCTGAACTTCTCCTCTTTCAGCACATTCAGCTCTCTGAAAGTGAATGGAAATGTGAAGTGGAGGTTCTGGTGGGCTTTGCCTTCAGCCCAGTCCAGAGTGAACTTCTGTGTTAAGACTGTTTTCCCGATGCCAGCCACTCCCTTAGTCATCACGGTTCTGATTGGTTCTGGTCTTCCAGCTGGGAGTTGGAAGAGCTCTTCTTGTCTGATGCTTGTTTCTGCTCCGTCTGCTTTCCTGGATGCTGCTTCAATCTGTCTGACCTCATGTTCTTCATTCAGCTCTCCTCTTCCTCCCTCTGTGATGAAGAGCTCTGTGTAGATCTCATTCAGAAGGGTTGGGTTTCCTGCTTTAGCCATCCCCTCAAACAAACACTGGAACTTCTTCTTCAGACCAGATTGGACTTTATGTTGACAAACTGCAGCAGATCCTGAATGAAGACAACAAACAGTAGATCAACTCTCTGCAGCCCTGAATGATGAGGGTTTGAATCCCTGTGGTTCCATGTGTTCAGACATCAGTAAATCTTCATTTCTCAGCAGCTGAAACCTTCATAGAAATCCTCTTACTGCTCTGCAGTCCATCAGCCAGCTCCTCCTGCTTCATTCTCCTCAGGAAGTTCACTGTGATCTTCATCAGTGACTCTCTGCTGCTCCTCTGCTCTTCATCTTCAGCCTCCAGCTCCTCCTCTTCCTCCCTGTGACTCAGAAGCTTCTGGATCTTCTTCAGCTCCTTCTTGACAAAAGTGACAATGTTGTCCTCCAGCAGCTGCAACAGAATTCCAGATGAATGAGCCAATCAGAGTGAAGTCATGGAGCCAAACATCAGCTCCATGTTGGACACACTGACAGTCCACTGGTGTCCAAAGTGCAGCATGGAGACGACTGTGGACAGAATGATGGGAAAGTAGTTGTTGTTCATGTACAGACCAGAAAGATGGAGTCCAGCTGTGTTTGATGCTGCTGGACAGACGGACCACTGGGAGTCTCTGAGCTCTGCTGGTCCAGTCTGTGGACAATCAGCAACAATCAGATCCTACTGGACCCACTGGTGTCCTGCAAACACTCAGTAGAATCTACTAGATCTATTCTGTGTTTATGGAGAAGCTCCAACACTCACTGCAGCACACATGAAGATAGAAATGTCTGTGAGAAAAAACATTTACAAACAGCTCACCTCTCTGCACCAGAATATGATTTAAAGTTGATGAGACCATCCTTTGACCGGTCACTCCTGAAGGAAACACAGCTGGGTTCAGATCCAGATCCAGTTCTGAGTCTCTGATGGATCCTGATAGAAAACACTTGTTTTATTAGAGCTGGGTTTCTTTCATGATGGTGTTTGATGAGTTCTTTTGGATTTGGATCATCTCAGACCATAAATGCATCATGAATGCTGTTGTTTTCAGAACAGCAATGATTCCAACATTCATTCTGACTCACAGATGAATCAGAGTTACAGAAAACTGGATCATTGATTCTCATTTACACCAGAAGAAAATGAAGAATTAAACGTTTGAGTTTGTTGATGAGACAAATAAAAACTTATATTTACCATTTGTATGGACACCAACCATTATGCATTAATATTTTGTAATTTCTGTGGTTAACGATAAGATTAACTTTATTCAAGACTTTCATTAAAATATTTGACTAAGCTGTTTCTTTTCTAATTCAAACATTTGTTCAAATCAGAACATATTAAAAGATTCATTTCTGTTAAAAGTTTCTCCACCATCTCTGCTCTTAGACTCACAGATCTTCTCTGATCTTCATCAGATTCAGATCAAAGCTCTGTCGGTCTGTTTGGGATTCTGAACTCTCAGTCTTTATTTTTCTTTACCAACTTTCTTTGAGGGTTCCTGAGCTGCAGAGGACACTTGGACTTGCTCTGATTTTATTCTTTGAAACCATTTTGGCGCAGAAGAACAGACATTTTTATTTTTTTAACTTGTCCTGTCCAACAGCTGGGCAAACAGATGAGAGCTGAGGGCCTCTTGTGTTGGACATATTTTACTTTAACACTTTCACATTTTTGAAATTCTTTTGTGTTGGACCAGACGGAAAAGGAAAGAAGGGAAGAAGAGAGAGGGACGTTAGAGAGAGAGGGGGGGGTAGGAGGGTGATTATAAGAGGGGGGAGATGTTAAAACCATGAAGCAGCATAAAGCAACAAGCTACTGATGTTTATCATTACGGCAAGGTTCAGATAGAATACAAATCTCAAAGGGGCGGGGCCTGTCCTCACACACACACTCAAATGTTATAAACACACCTGTTGATTGCAAAAATGAACACATGTCAACATGTACACAATACAGATAATGTTCACACATGCATACTTATAGCTTCAAGCCAACTAGTGTGAGATATTTCATTCAATCACGCAAACTATTAGTGCAACGGTGAGCTAACACCTGTGCTCAGGTGACTATTTATGTTCTTCTAAAATGAATGATGGAATGTAAAAAGGAGGGGGAGGCAGAAGAACAGACATGACACAATGTGGGAGGGGCCAATGGTTCAATCAGAAAAGCTTCAAACTCTTTGAATTTCTGCAGAGCAGTGAAAATTCCTCATTGACCTTCAGACTTTGAGCTTTGGTTGATGAGTGAACCTCAGATCTGGAATGATGTAGAAAATCCCAAAGAACCAGTTTCATTTGGAATTTGGAACTCAGTGACCTGAAGGACTTCCAACCATCAGAGAATGATGACATCATACCTGACATTTTCACACAGGTTGGTAAGGTGAGAGGCTACAATGCAGGAATCCAGGGTTCGATTCCCGGAGGGGGATAAACAATGGTACTGGGTCAATTACCATATCAATGGCGAGCAATGAACATCACCCAGTGAGGGTCCTTAGGCAAGGCCCTTAACGCTACTGCCTCCTGAGCGCAGTTAGGCTGCAGCTCACTGCTCCCCCAGGGGATGGGTCAAAATGCGGAGAAGAATGTCCCCATTGTGGGATCAATTAAGTATCAATTATTATTATTATTATTATTATATTATTATTTTATTATTTCATCATTTTCTGTCAGTCTAACTAGACTTTTTTCTAGAAAAGCTGATTCCAATTCTCCATGTAGAAATGTAGAAATTCTGATAGCAGAAAGTCAAACTAGAACAATGTGATGTTTGGAAAGCATGAAAATCTGAATCCTAGGAGTCTGCAGTGATTCTTCTCATTAGACTGGAGCTGCTGTCAGTCAGAGTCAGCAGTCAACATGTTTTCTTCTCCAACATCTCTGATGGCTCTCAGAGACTCTCAGAAGACTCAACTGAAAAGATCTCATCACACACATGATGCTCCAAGTGAGTCTGATCAGAGAGATCCAGAACTGAACCAGACCTCAAGTCTTTCATCTGAAAACTGTTGATCATCTGAACTAGAATCCTTTAACCCTTGTGCTATCTTTGATAACCCCACCCTTACATTGACGTGTTCTCCCTACCATGACAAAGGTGGATAAAGGTGGAAAGATTTCATGTAATCCATGGACACCAATGAAGATCACAAATCATTGAAGAAAAAAGGTTCAGTGCACTGTCCAGTGGGTCTAGATGACCCAACTCCCAATGTTAAAGTGCCTAGGATAGCACAAGGGTTACCTCTGACAGACACTCACTGTTCCACTGCTGAACGGACGTCCCTGAAGTCTGGATTAAAATCCTTTGAATAATCACTCTTTAAGGACCCCCAGCTGGATCTAGATCCAGATCCAGATCCAGGTTGGTTCCTGTGGAGAATGAAGGTTGCTGGTGTGAGTCCTGAGCTCTGACATGGAGAAGATCATGGACAGTTGGAGATGTTCATCTCACCTCTGAGCTTTGCTCTGGTTGTCATGGTTACCATCTCTGCTTCTAGAGGGAGGGGCTCCCTCCTGTGGCTCCTCCCATTGATCCATGCTGCTGGATTCACTGGATCCACATCAGCTCACACACACCTTCCTCCTTCACCTGCAGAGGAAACCCTCCTCATCATCATCATCTGCTAATCAGGATCAAGTTTCTGCTTTGGAGCTTCATTTTCAATCCTTCATCAAACCTTTGTTTGCTGAAGCAGACAAGTTTTTCTTCTTTCATTCAGATGATTATTCAAATGTTCTGAGAAGTTCTGTCTGCAGCAGCATCAGAACTCTGATCCCTGCAGGACTCTGTGGATCTGAACAAACTTCTCTTTCTGATGTTTTTCTGGACTAAAACTAAACATCTGGATGAGCTCAGTGTTCCCTCAATGACATTTGACCTTTGACCTGTTCTCCTTCATTTCCAGAATCCAGTAGAGCTGCTCTGAAGAAAATGCATGAAATGAGTTGAAATCCAAACGTATTAAAGCAGAATTGAAGCAACATCAGAGCAAAAGCAGCAGAAAATGATCAAAGCTGTTCAGATGTTCTTCCTCACATGAGAGCCTCTCATTTCATCTGATGAAGATAAAACATTTCCTCCATTCAGACATCAAGCTGCACTTCCTATTCTGCCCTGCAGAGGTCAGTGTTTGCAGATCCCAAAAGCCTCCGTCTGTTTGCAGATGATCTTGTGATCTTCACCTCCAGAGGTGAAGATCTTCACTTTGTTTCTTTGTTTGGTTAAAAGATGAAGAAAGAAGCAAAGACAGAAAAACCAACCAGATCCTATGGGATTGAAAAAGCTGAAGTTCAGACGATTGATCCTCCTTTCAACTCCTCCAAATCATTTCATCACTTCCTGATCAAGAACTCCAAACTAATGCTGGATCAATCTGATCTGATCTCAGCCAGGATCATTTAGATTCCAACAAAGAGGCTCCCAGCTGAGTCCTAACATTCAAGAACTTCTTCTGAAAGTCTTTGAAATGCAAACATCCACATTCTTTCCATCCCAGATGTTCGATCAACTCACCCCTCTGACACAAATGCAGCTGTTCTTTCTTTGACTTCTTCCTCTGGATTTTCTGAACAGCTTTGTGTCCCTGAAGTCCAACCGGCCCCAGTTTCAAACCGCTTCTGAATGCAGCCAGGAAGCAGATTCCTGTGGACTTTGGACATGAAGGAAACGGTCTGATCCTGAAGCAGATCATAAAGTTGATTCATCTGTTCTGCAGTCATCAGACGATTGGTTAATGTTTAATCATTGACTGGATTTATGATTTGATTGTTTTCTTCTGTAAAACATCAACAGATTTGGAGTTCTTTCTTTTTCTGCAAACATCACATGATGATGGAAGTCTGAGGAAACTGGATCAGAAAAAAAGACTTTTCAACTGTTTCCATTTCCCATCATTTCTATTTTCTTCTAATTTTCTTTTCTTTGACCCAAAACTCCTCCAACAGGATTCCTGAGGCGTCTATGAAAGTCAGATGTTTGAGAGTTTCTATCAGGGTTTGTGTTTGTGAAAAAGACCTTCAGGATTTAGAATCTGGTTCTGGACTCTACTGTCTGACGAAGGTCTGACAGACAAACCCTGCAGGAAGAAACCAGATGCTCCAAAGTCTGTTTCCATGGCAACAGCAGGTCATCAGTTGGTCGCGCCCACAGCAGACTGAAGAACAGTTTTATCTCCTTTGCACATGTATGTAATAGATTACACTGTAAATGCACTCATCCCTAAATGCAAATATATAGTATTCCTGTACATTTCTAATCAAACAACCTGGAAATCTGGACAGAACTGCTTATAGTAGAACTATCTTGGATATTGTTTTCATATCTAACTCATATTTATTTGCATCTTGAACTTCTATTCATGACATGTTTCTATCCTGCACTTTACTGCTTGTTGTACTTTGGTTAAACACAAACTGCATTTGGTTTCCTTGTATCTGTTTATGTGTAAGGACAATAAGATGAATCTAATCTAATCTCTGTTAGAGCAGAACAGAGTTGTTCAGAGGTCAAAGGTCAGCTGCTGCACCTTTCTGTGACTGCAGTCCTTCACCTGCTGACACGCTCACAGGACACCTGAGCATTAGATCCGCCCCCTAGCAGAGTCTGTGTGGGAGCTTCACTCTGCACAGGAGCAGAACCCTCAGCTGCTCCTCTTCCTCTCTGCTGCTCCTTCAGGGGCAGGAGGAGGCGTCACCTCCAGACAGCTGGGATCCTCTGAGGATTGGGTTCTGTTAGCAGGTTAGTAGCTGCACTGCGGTGCTGCGTGGTACCTGGACTACCGTGTCAACTTCACCTGGGGGGTATTCCAGAAAGCAGGTTATGCTAGCTCCCACGATAAGTTTGAGGCTAAGGAAGATGATAACCTCAGCTTTTGATTCCAGAAATGGAGGTATGTTTCAGGGTAGGTCAAGTTACCATGGCAACTCATGCTCTGAACATAACCTGGTCCGGAGCAGGTTTAGTTGAAGCTTAGTTTGTTTACAGAGAGGTGAAGCAGCATGGCGTGTCCATTGGAAGAGGATTTAGTGGATGAAGAAGCTCAGATAATACTTTTTCCAACATGAAAGGATGATAAGACTATGTATGGATGTTGGAAAAATAAACTTTTTTACTTTGATCTAACTTAATTATTTGCTTCAGTTAAGATCATTTTTTTGTTAGGTCACCTTAAAAATAACACGTAGTTTTCAGACAATTATTTTGCTTTCATTCAAATTAATTCAATTAAGTAGGTGTAACTTTGGTGCTGCAGTTAGATTGGCACCGCAAGGGATTCTGGGATATAATTCCCTTTGCCTGTCTGGACGGATTTGGGTTTAAGTGTGGGTTTTTTACAAAATGTGTTTAGTTGTATAGCTGTTTTACTGTGTTTTGCCATGTTTTGCCGAGTTATTTTGTCCTACCATAATTATGTCTCTGCACCATGAGTGAGAGTAAGGGAGAGGATGATGAGTTTATGTACCACCCCTACCACCTAAACTGTTATGACAGTGATGGAATATTCTGTGATGAATTTTTGCACTCCGTGCATTTTTTCCCGTCCGTTTTATTGTTATAAAAATGAGCATATCTGCCGGTTCAAACTTAGACATATGAAAGTTCAAGAAATATAAGTAATTAAGATGGAAAAAAGATTAATGGAGTAATGTGACATTTAGTTAGATTAATACGTAAATTTGAGTTGTATAAACAATTATTGAGTTTTATAGACGGTCGAATAAATAATAAATTTAACTAAATTATTTGTTACTAATAAAAGAAATTTATTTAAGTTAATATATATTTATATATATGCGTCACAAGGAAAATGGAAACAAGATCAGAAATTTTGTTATTTTTCTCGAAGCAGAAACTCTTTTTTTTTATGATGCAGCCGTATTACTTTTTTTATGGATTTATAATCTTTATCCGCCGTCTTTAAAATCTCAGACTCCGTCTCACTTCCGTCTCAAGTGTCCCGCTTTCTTTTTTTTTTTCCCCACGCGTTTCCATGGTGACTCGGGAATTCGGCGATCCATTGAGAATGTCTTTATGTACTTGCTGTGCACGAGCATTAACCCAGGGTTACCAAGTCGAGCGTAATTACGCCAACTCATATCCGGTCTCTTGGAACCGACATACCCCGAGTAAGTAAGTTCAGGCGGATTTCAGCCAGAGTTCAGGCTTAAAGTCAGGCTAGTTTAAACATGCTTCCTGGAATACCCCCCTGGATAAATTCCTCCAGAATCAAAGAAGTCACAGCAAACAATTCCTGTTTTTTCTGACTTCACTCTCAGTAAACACGCAGCTGGGATTAATGTGGATTAATTTAACACACCGTGACAAGAAAACAAAACAGGAAATAACACAAACTAATTTCAAAATAAAATACACAAAAGAAAAACAAATGCAAAATAAAACAGAAATTAAGATCACATTCCAAAGTGTCCTAAACCAAAATCACTGAGCACATCTCAATGTTCCACAAACAGTCATTTTCCACAGTGGACCGTCACCACACACTTTACAAGACAGTTTTTCACAACTTTTCTGACAACAAATCCTGAAATTGTTCCATTCAAGGAAACATTGACTAATATTTGTATTGATGCTGTTTCCAATCTGTGTTTTCAAACCTGCATCCAGAATTAGCTCATATTTATTGATTCACTTTCTTTGGAAGTTTGGCTTCTCTGATGAACCACCAGAGGGCGACAGAGAGCTGTTGATATTATTAACACAACAGTCAAATAAATCAACATTTAGCACAAAGTGAACAAACTTAGGTCACGTGCTAACGTTCTGATTCTGTTGGAAAAGCCTTTTGTTTTGATTTCTTCAGAATTTTGGCTCAAAAAGACCAATGACAAATGAAACTCCAATAAAGTTGCTTTATAATGAGGAAATGAAATGTTATTTTTATTGAATTATCAAATGGAGACTCAGCTTCAGGTGATAAAAAAGGTTGGTGCTATTTCCAGTTTTAGAAAGAACATGCCTTCTGCACAGTTTGCAGTGAACGTTACTCATTTATGTCAGTTTTTAATGAATGGAAATACCTCCACACAGGAGACAACAGTTAATATATGACAACATATTAACACTATTTTACTTTATGAACATTTCTTTGATTTATTTAAAGAAAATAGCCTCCAAGTAATTTCTTGGTGTGAACACGTCTTTCTTGTCGTCTAACTGTAAACTCCAATTCAAACATGCTGACAAAACAAGGACAGATTTCCTAGAGATTTCCTAATTCTGCTTCCATGTGATCACATGAAAACAGTCCAATGTTTTGGATTCTTCTTCTTCTATATCATTGACATTAAAGCTGCAGCTCTGTCACCAGGAAACAACATGTGACAGGTCCCAGTTTTTGGTGGAACACCGTCTCTGTGATGCTACAGACGCTGCTAAAACACAGTGGATTTCATTCTGTTCTATGTAGAAAAGACTGTTTGATTCATGTCTGATGAATTCATCTTGGAGTATTTATCCTCCACGTCTAGAAGTCCGCTCCGTGAAAATCCTGTCCGACTTTAAAGCGGTCCGTGTTTCCATGGTGACAGAGGGAACTGCTGGTTAGCATCTTTCTAACTTGACTGAACTGAGGGTTGGGGCTTCCAGCACAGAACCAACCTGAGAGCAAATGAACATTCAAATCCTCCACAAGCTAAACCCCATCAGCGTTGGATTGCTGCTGACAGACAGACTTCATTGATGGCATCTTCCGTTCTGGACCTGACGTTTAGCACACCATAGCTGGATTCCAGAGCGCTTTATCAAAGCGCCTTAAGCCCGTTTGGACTCTGGCGCTCCACGCGCTGATGAATAGTGGCGTTTGGAGGAAGTGCGGCTGCGCAGTCCGTCACTGAACACCGTCACTGCCTGGACCTCTTTCTGGGTCCTAGTGCCCTAAAGGTTACAGCTCCTGGTTCCACAAGAAAAAAGTCCATTCTAGAGGCCACTCTGACGTCATCATCATCATCAAAGACAGCGTTACCTAGCAACCATACCAAGACCATAGCAGCTATAGAGGGAAACACAACAAACCATCAACGGCGGTTAAAGCAGTCAGACGTTTGTTCTGCAGCTCAGCAAAAATCTCTGCTTTAGGTTTTGGGGAGAAAAACAAAGGAAAACACACGGAGAAGGATTCTGCAAAGGAAATCCCAAGTTCTATTGGTAAGTCAGCGTCCTGGAAACATGCTTTGTTGGTTCTGAAGTGGCATGAATGCAGACTTAGATTGGTTTGTTTCCGTGGATTCTTCAGATGGATTCAAGCTGTAAATGTTGTCAGCATAAAGCAAGTTTGGACTAAACTAAAGCAGAAAGTGGCTTTGAAGATGGTCAGGAGAAATGAGGGCTTTTTTCAGGAATTCTTGGAAGAGGAGGACTTCTCCAAACAACCACAACCTTAGAGGAAGTTTTCTGAGCATTCATAGAATGCTTTTCCAATGACTCATCATTTTCCACAAGAAGCTAATGAGTTTTTCCAAATGCATGCTGGATATTCTTAGTTCTAGCTTGGAAAGCACTTTGTGGGATTTCCCTGGAAAACCTGCTTTATCAAACATTTTTGTGTCCTTTTCTTCTTCTAAGTTCCAGCCTGGTAAGTGTGCAGGTCGCCATGGCAACCACTGTCCAGGGGCCTCATTTATAAAACTTTGCGTAGGATTTGCGTCAGAAGTGGCGTACGGATGAAACATAGGACGTGCGTACGCACAGAAATATTCGGAGTTATAAAACCGTGCGCACGCACATCCTACGCATCTTTCTCTTAATAAATCACAACCAATTCTAAATGCTGCGCAGCTTTTGCGGCCTCATGACACGCCCATATTTGCCCATAAATAGTCCGTGAAACGCCCACAAATGAATATTCATTGATTGCGAAACCATGGCACACACCGAGAGAAAATCAAAAAAACGTAACTTCACTCAATGTGAAGTAGAAGTTATCGTTGGCGAGGTGGAAAAGAGGAGAATAATGTTGTTTGGAGGGCACAGTGTGGGCATTACTAATGCAAAAAGGCACGTGAGTGGCAGACGGCGGCAGACGCTGTAAATGCTGTAGCCTCACAACCTCGGACCGTGGCCGAAATAAAAAAGAAAAGGTCGGACATCAAAGTCAAGGCAAAAAAACGTCTAGCGCTGACCCCCCCCCCACACACACACACCCGTGTCTGCCACGGGTGTGGGGGGGGGGGGGGGACACCGGAGCTGACCCCTCCTGATGAGAGACTGGCGGCAATAATTGGGGAATCCCTTTTAAGTGGAGTGGAGACTGAGGCGCAGGGGGACACCGACGCGCCAGATGCACCGGGTGACACCCCCCCAAAAGCCCGCAGAGGAAGTCGGAACCGGCTCATAAGCCACTCGTCCTCGTTTGCCAACAAGTCTTCTTGCTGTCTAAAGATGCGTTCACTCCGAATTCTTCCATTTGCCACATCTTCTAATAACGCAAGATCAGCCATTGTGCGTCATTACGCATTGTGATGGGGCATTTGATTTCCATCCATTTAATTACATCTGACAAGCTGCAGATGTCGGTAATAATCGACGTGGAAATGGGAAATTGATCAGCGCAAATGTAATTTCTTGTAACTTTCTGAATGGTCGAGACATACGCCATACATTGTTTCATTAAAAATAAAACAGACTAAAGGCATATGCATGAATACCATAATTCCATAGCTTATGAAGAAATGTTTTACTATGTAAACAACTTTCCCTAGTGGACAATTAATGCATCTCTCTCTATCTATCCATCTATCTGTCTGCACCTATATCTGCTCCACCAGACGGACACACTGACGAGAATATCAGTTTTGTACATTATTTCGTTCTGTTAACTATATTATTTATGGGGATGAATTGCACAACATGCCAATATTGCAGAACATATTTCACGTTTCTTTTTGCAAATAAGTGTTCATTTGAATTTCTGTTGTAATTTTCGTTTGATTTTTTTGTTTGTTTCACTGCTGATCGATCAAACGGGTGTTCGTGTGGGCTGTTAATTGTAAGACTTGCTTTGTGAAGTCTTCATGTTATTTCTGAGAGGCAGTATTGTCATTTTCACTTTCACGTGTTTCTTCCATCTGCCGACGGTGTCGCCGTTTCTCATTTCACCCGTTTTTGTGCGTACGCCTGGGTCAGAGCTTGCGTGGAGGACCGCACATTTTCCCGTCAAGTTTGCTTTTTATAAATCTCAACTATTGCGTAGAGAGTGGCGTACGCCTTCTTTTGTGCGTACGCAACGTTTATAAATGAGGCCCCAGGTCAAAGGGAGGACCACGGCCATCCAGTCTCCAGGCTTTTGGATTGATTTGGATTTGATAAACATTTGTTTCCCACATTTTAATAGTAGAATTCAACACGGGACATATAGTGGATTGTAAGAATAGGAACAAAAACAGCAACAACAAAATAATCCTCCTCCCCTTAAAACATGCATTTGACTCTGAACAAGTCTAAACCAAATCCAAGCAAAGACCAGCGCTGGGGCTCCTGCTAGTTTCTTTTAGAAGAACTGCCTCTTCAAAACATAGAATGTTCAACAACTAGAGCTAAAAATGTCTGTTGGTAGATTTCTGGATGTTGGCCGTATCCCAGCGAGCAAGGCCAAGTCAGCCCCATATGGTTTCAAAGTGGACAGAAAATGTTTTTAGGAGTTTCTAGAATGTTCAACAACTAGAGCTAAATGAAACTAGTGCATGAAATGACAAAGAACTTCCTGTTTGAAAGGAAGATCATGATGGCTTCCACCTGTCTCTTTGCTTTTCCTTTCTTTTTTGGGTTTCTCCTCTTTGGGAGGTTACACAAAACTGCACTTTAACCCAGAAGGAAACAACAACCGCTCCACAATCCCTGAATCCCCTACAGCCTTTATCCAAACATTTACATTGACCATTATCACACATTTGATGGCATTTTCTCAGAGAAACAAGCACAACTTCATTTTTGTTTGTGTGTGAAATGATTCCAAAAAGCCATGTGTCATCCTGGAGGGACTGGTTTCTCATCAATGCAGACCACCAAGTTTCTCTGGTTTCTGACTATTTGGTGGCTGGTAGGCCTTTTGGGATTTTTGTCAGGGAAAGAAGTGAACCTGGGCTCCAAATACTGGAAGACACTGATCTAAAAGTACTAGGACATCTGGAGAAAGCTCTAGTTCTGCTCCAACTCAGTCCAAAGCACTGAAGATAGATGGAGTTGGATTTGGGAGAGGACTGAGCTCATTCAGATGAAGAAAGAACAAGTCAACAGATGAAGAAGATTTCAGGAAGTTTCCCATTCAACAAGTTCAAGTTTCCAGAGAGCTAGTTTAGCATCCGTGTTCTGGACCAAACCACTGTCCCTCTGAAGGTCCAGACACAGAGAGGCCCAGAGTGACCCCCATTTCTCCTTTTTGCTCTCTCCAGTGGCTGACTCCGCCCCTTAGGACGTCCCCCTGTGTGGATCAGTGGTCAGTGGGTTGGAACCTGCTGCAAATGCAGGCTCTGGTTCTAACTGCTGGATCAGAAGTGGAATGTGAGCTGTAGTGGTGTGTCTGCAGCTGGATGTGGAACACATCAGGGAGGGGTCAAAGGTCAATCTTTCCTCCAAACAAATGTTGTCAGTCTATTCTCCAACAATGCTACAACATCTTCAAAGGTTTTTGGTCCCAAATCCAGAGTGGAGCTGGTAGGACGTGATCATTTCAGCCTCAGATTTGGGATCTGTCATCTCTCTGCCACCGTGACACCGAGTGATGAGTTCATGCTCCAAAGCGGCCCGATCGCTGGCTTTAGGGACTATTCCAAAAGCTTTCAATGATGGCGGGGAATGAACATTAGGAACAGATGACGGCTTGAAATGTCTGCTGTTGGTTTCTGATCCAGACAGAAATTCAATCAAATGTCTGTGAATCCATGATTTCCTTAGAATCTTTGACTCTAGATTCAGATCCATCTGGTTCAAAGGATGAAACTGCAGCTAAAAGTCTTTCAAAAGTCCAAATCCTCAAAGATGAAACAGAAAGTTCCTAGAAAGTCAAATGAAAAACAATCAGATTGTCTTAGATAAACCCGTTTGGAAGTTAAAGCATAGAAACAAAGAAAGTTCCAAAAGCTAAAAGCCTTAAATAAAGAAAAGTCCAAAGAAAAACAGAAATCCCACATTTGGATCAGTAAAGACATGAATTCTCCAGAAACTTCCAGAAACAGCTCTGAGCAGCAGCCATGAAGGGACTGAGAACAGACGGACTTCAAAGCAGAATCCAAGCAGCACCTTCATCCTGATGAAGCTCCGCCCTCTGACCTTCAGCAGTCATCTCCAGGCTCCGCCCCCAGTCTGTGACGGCTGGATGATGCTGTCCTCCACCTGCAGCTGGACCTGGATGTTCTCTCAGACCATGTGGCCTCATGGATCAGAAGGTTGAGGGTTCAAGTCCCTTCATGGTTGAAGTCAGACAGAAAGTGAAGAAGAGGGAACATTCAGAGCAGTTTCTGTGCTGTTTGCTTCCTCATGAGTCACGTCTAGATCAGGTCTGGATCCCAGTCAGAAAGTCATCAGGAAATCTGCAGATCAAACCTTCATTTACTGAAATGGAAAACATCAACTGACTTTCTACAGATTCTACTTCCATTCATCAAACTCCAACAGGAAGAAGATTTACAATCAATCAAATCTGTTGATTTCCTGACAAACGTTGTTTTCTCTTCCTGTTTGAATGTTTGATTGTTTTCAAACATGAAGAGAGTTTTTTTTTTCCTGTTTTTAGCTTGAAATTTCTGTTGAAATGTAAAGGTTCATTCAGAATTCCCCAGTGGCCTCATGTTGGAGGAGGGGCTTCATGAGATGCTGCTGGGGGCGGAGCTTGAACATACACCGCTTCCTGGAACCCAAACTCAGGCTAAGTGGAGGAAAAGTTGGGATTTCTGGTGTTTGTAAAGATCTGGAATGGTTTCCTCCCACAAAAAGGCCTTTTTCTAGTTTCCTGCAGATGAATTCTTTTCCTGCTGGGAGTTCTCATCTGGGTTTGCAGATTCTTAGTTGGAGGAAAACTTGGAGCAAATTCTTCCCAGAAAAAGGATTTTCTATGGAGTGAATTGACATGAACAGAGTGAGTTTGGACTGAAAGCAGCAACAGGGAGGAGATGTTAGAGCTTCATCAGAAAACAGCTTTCTGGAGGAGTTGGAAGACGTCAACAGTCACAGTGATGGTGAGGAGGAGGAGCTAAGACTTCCAAAGTCAGAGCTAAAGATGGAGGAGCAGCAGGAGGAGGTTCTTCACTGAAGGAGAGCACAAGTCCAGCTTGTCAGTGCTTTGCTGATTGGCTAGTTGGATGTGTTCTTTGATGAGCTTTTCAATCTGACGTCTGCTTGGAGGACTGTTTTCATCCTTTTGGATGATTCCACTATTTGAACCAGACCTGGAACTAGAAGAGACTCAATGAGAACAGAAAGACAAGAAAGGATCCAAACCAAACTCTTCTTCTGTCTGACTTCAACCATGAAGGGACTTGAACCCTCAACCTTCTGATCCATGAGGCCACATGGTCTGTGAGAACATCCAGGTCCAGCTGCAGGTGGAGGACAGCATCATCCAGCCGTCACAGACTGGGGGCGGAGCCTGGAGATGACTGCTGAAGGTCAGAGGGCGGAGCTTCATCAGGATGAAGGTGCTGCTTGGATTCTGGCTGGATGTCCGTCTGTTCTCAGTCCCTTCATGGCTGCTGCTTCTCTTCTGCTGATGTTTCTGCAGGATGAAGCTGCTGGAAAACGCTGAGTCTCTTCTTCCTGCAGCTTCTGACAGCAGAAACAGTCGTTTCAGTTTAAACATCAATGTTCCAGTCTCACTCCACACAGACTCCTGTCCTTCATCAGGCGTTGCCATGGAAACCACCTCCAGCAGCCTCAGTAGCTCCTATTTGACAGTAGTGGATAAAGCAGGAGAGAAGTTTTGGGGAAAAGCATTTCTTCTTCATCCCTGAATCCTGAAGAAGATGAGGAGTTCTGAGCGTCTTTTCTGAGCCTTTCATGAGGATCTGAGGACCTTTGGGTGTCAAAGTCAATGAGGGTGAGAGGCTCAGAATAGATCCACTGCTCCTCCACATCCAGAGGATCCAGCATCTGGTTCAGACGTCTCCTGGACACCTCAGTAGATTCCAGATTCAAAGGGTTTACGGTCATCTGCACAGGAAGAAACAGGTTTCCCTGCACAATGAAATGCTTACTTTGCTGTCTGCTTCGAATGCCAAAAAGTATGCAGGAACTGAAAAATCACACAGAACATCCACCCAAAAAGCACTAGATGTTGTGCAAATTCTAAATGTGCAAATGTGCAAAATTTGATAATAAACAGTAGTGAACAGGATGTGCAAGGTGCAGTTTGTTGTTACTCCTGTCACGGAGTCTGATGGCAGAGGGAAAGAAAGAGTTCCTGAGGGGAGGAGAGGGAACAGACCTGGTTGGGGGTGGGTGGGGTCCTTGATGGTGGAGGCAGCTCTACTGTGGATCCAGTGTTTGTAGATGCTCTGCAGCGAGGGAAGAGGAGTCCTGGGGATTTTGGACGCCGACTTCACCACTCTCTGCAGGCGTTTGCGGTCCATGGCGGTAGAGCTGCCGTACCACACTGTGATGCAGCTGCTTCAACAGGATCAGAATCAACAGGAATCCAGTTGAATCCAGATGTTGGAAACACAGACGTCCTACAGCAGGGCTGCTCCTTCCTGCTCCTGGAGATCTACCACCTGCCTGTTCTCCAGCTCTCCCTGCACTCCTTCCTGCTGATCACCTGGACCAGGTGTGTTCATCCAGTCACAATCTGGAGACATCTGATTGAGCCAATCAGCAGCTAGCAGGGCTTGGAGATCTGGAAAACTGGCAGGTTGGTAGATCTCTAGGACCAGGATTGAGCAGCCCTGTCTTCCAGCTTTCCTTCCCAGAATGCAACAGTTTGACTGAGAATGAATGTTCTCCTGCTGTTGCTGTGAGGATTCTGCAGGTCCGTTCTTCAGTGGTTCTGGTGGTGTTCTGTCTGTCAGTCCCTCCAGGTTCCTGTCAATCATCCACATGTCTTCATCTCTGTTGTCTTCAGTCAGTAGAAGTCTCTGTTTTCAGCTCTACATTGTCAGATCATCAGTTTTTGGTTTCTCCATGGATTTTCTCCTGTTTCTGTTTATTGATCAAATCTTGACGTTTCTGCCTCTGAGTCCAGTTTCTGCATTTTGGCTCCTCCCCTTCCTGACAGCTGGATCCAGTGTGACTCCGGTTCTATGGTACAGACACCATCTGAGGTCCTGCGGTGCCATTTGAGCGGTGGGCGGCGTGAAGGTCTGGCCGCAGCGTGACGGTTTGAGTGACAGCGGGTAGAAAACACATCAATCTAGTGAATGGATCCATGGTTCTCCTGAACTTCCATTCATTCTCTTCACCTGCTGGTTCCCTTTGGGGGCAGCGGGGTTTCAGGAAGCGTCCTGCCTGCTGTTGGCCAAAGGCGGCTTCACCCTTCAGTCTGCTGCAGGGCCCATGGAGCTGGAGCATTGATCTGGCTATGCGGCTCCAGGAGGAGAGCTGGCGGCCAGACAGAGAGCTGCTGCTGATGGAAAGACAGCCTGATCATCTCCTGAACTTTAGCTCTCTGGTTTCCATGGAGACCATCAGAAAAAGCTCCCTGATTTGATTCTGGTTTGTAGTTTTCTTCTGGGGTTAACATGGGACAGCAAGCCTTCAAAGTCGGTCAGAGAGACGGAAAGACGGCGGAAGCGTCCGTCTTTCAGACTCATCAGGAGAGAAGATCACTGAACGGAGAGAATCTGAAGGATCCAGACATGGAGACGTGATTCCCCATGATTCTGGAGAACTCTTCATTATCCTGTTTCAGAAAGGAGGTTCGACCAACTCTGAGGTTGAACTTGAACTCTGAGTTGGTCAATCGGGAGATTAACAACTCTGAGTTTTCTGTTTCAGAGAAGCTGATCGGAGTTAGGTCAATCAACTCTGAGTGGACTGATTCGGAGGTGAGCATGAGCACCGCGTCTATAAGAAGCCATTATCAATGGAGCGCAGATATCATGAGTCACCATGGCAACCGTGAAAAAAAGAGGTCTGCGTATTTTTCGCCAGCTGAACTTGACGTGCTGCTGCAGAGTTACAGTGAATATGAGCACATATTCCAGAAGAAAAGCAACACCGCTGCATCTGCAAAACAGAGACAGTTAGCGTGGGAAAACATAGCTGCTCAAGTTAATGTCTAAGTTTGCATTTAAATCATTGTTATAAAATATTGACTGTAATAATTTTTTAAATAGCGTACGGTGTGAAATAAAAAATGGGGATATTTAGGTGTACTTTTGAAGTGTTATTCCTGGTGTAAATGCATGAAATGCTGCATAGTGTACAGAACCAATCTGGGGGAAATGCCTTTAACGTCGGTAATGTTTAGAGGACTTTTTTGTTAACCTTCCCCTCTTGCAAACGTTGGTCAGTTTAATATTAATACATGCAATTGTGTTTTTCAAAGTGAACTTTTGTCTACTGTTGAACCTTTCGCTGCGCGAAGGCTTCTCCTTTCTTTTCTCTCTTCTTTCCGACAGTGGTCAGAAGCGCAGGGGAGATTTCCTTCAGGGCCGAAGGGAATTCTCTTTCGGGGTTCACTTCCCGTTAGAAACCCTCAACCTCCAGAGCGGATTAAGAATGACGCCAAAACAGTTATTCTGGGAATGACACCTTCTCTTTATTTAACTAAGTGCTCCGTCCTCCGAACACACAATATATACCACGCACACACCTCTGCTCCGTGCTCACCCCCCCCCCCCCATCTGCACCTGCAATCGCCCCTCCCCTTCTCTCTCGTGGCTCGCACCCCGCTCAGCACACACACGCTGCAACACTACCCTTATATTGATCAAGTGGTATAGGTTTATATGGGATTAAGAAAGTAAGCAGTGCTAGCAAATTGTGTTTCCAAAAAGTAATTTTTACATTAATCTAATTCAATGTCCCTGATTTCATTTTCATGTAGATGCAATCCTGCAGGAATTAAAAGAACATGGCAGCAGCTAAAAGTGAAAAAAAAAAATCGAGTCTTCTCAAAATCCTCGTAAATGTAATTCTCTATGAATTAATGCAGCCTCCTCGTTTATTGGGTCCTCCAAAATAGGACAAGCCATTCTTGTCACTTAGACCGTCTCTGTGTGACGGAAATGTGGGCAATGAAGGTTAAAGCGAAACATACCGCTTCGTCTTTAAAAAGGGGAGGGGACCGACATAAACTTTGAGTTTGGAGAATAAAACCTGCTCCCGACCAGGTTAGGTTCACAGCATAAGTAACCATGGACACTGACTCCGAGTATAAGTTACCTCTCTTTCAGAAACGGGTTTGACTTACTCTGCTTTCTCTGGTTTAACAAACCTCCCATTCTGAAACGGAAAACCCAGGGTTTCCCTGATTTCAGGGTTAATGCACTCAGAGTTTACACTTAACCTCCTTTCTGAAACAGGCCCCTGCAGGAAGTTCATGATGTTTACTTCTCTGCTGGATTTCCTTTTTCCAGTGTTTCCACAACTGATGATGTCATCGATCTGATCTTCAAAAACACTTTACTTCCTGGTTTCACTGACAGCAAATTTTCCTAAAGATCTGACCCCCTAAAAGCTCCAATAGCAGCTCAGCAGAAACTCTGATCTTTCTTGATGTGGAGGGGCGGAGCCTGAAGAGGAAGCATCTTTCTGCAGGTGCTGCTGCAGCTTTGGGCATGTTTTCCAACTCTTTAGCTTCTGCTGTTCATGGAGTTGTGTCCCTCTGTTTCAGCTGCTGCCCACTGGTCCCCTCTGAATCAGGAGGGAGGAGCTCTCATCTGTTCTGCCCACCCCCATCTAGAAAGACATCAGCACCACCTGAACATTCCAAAGCTCTTTTCCAACCCATTTCTACTGAGAAGGAACCAAACACATGAAGATTAGAACAGCTGGAACAGGATGAAGGGGAAGGCTAAAGATTCAAGTCTGTTTGTGAGTCAAAGATAGAATGAAGACAGAAATCAATAGAAAACACAGAGTTGATTCAAAAGAGCATTTATTAGATCCAAACAGGCAGCAGGAATTTTACAGACAGCTTTCAGTTTGAAGTCTTTTGACACTAAGATGCAGTTCTGCAAATAGCCAGCAGGTGTCTCCCTCCTGCTTCAATGCAGTTGGTGTTGTATGAGCCAAAGAAAACAACAAAAATAAGACATTCTTAGGAAATATATTATTTAAGAAGTAAACAGGTTGATAAAAATTGAATCTTAAAGTTGAGTTTCTAAAAAATTTCCACAGTAAAGTAATTCCTGGGATCCACATGTGGACGTCTCCGGTGTTTTTTCTGTTTTTTTCTTTTCTTTTCTCTGTTCTCTTCATTATTTTCCAAGAAAAGTCATCCATTAACTGTTTAGTGTAACAGAAAAGTTTTTTAAACTCGGCATTAGATGTTTCAATCGCCCCCTGCTGTTTCAATCCTCATTTCAAAAGTTATCAAAGTGGAAATGACATTTAAAATTGTGAGGATAAAGACTGAATCCTACATGAACTCTTTCAGAGGAAAAACATGTTCACACCAAACAAAAGAAGAATAATCAAAGTATTAGAACAAGCAGGAGAAAATGTCACAATAATGTACACAAACAGCTTCATGAACAGAGAAACACAGACGTCAGCTGACAGGAAGAATGACATCAGTTACTATGGCAACACAAAAGACAAGAAGATGAAGATTTCCCAACACTCCCAAGTTAGAATAAGAAGAGGAAGTGCAGTTCTCCATCAGTCCACCGGGGGAGCTGCAGCACAATAACTGTCCACTTGATGCTGAGAGAGACAGTGGAGCTGATCTCAGATCAGTTCCTGCTGCAGCTCTGACACTCATCTCCACTTCCTCTGATTCCTCCATCACTCTGCTCTCCACCTCCCAGGAACACCGTCCAGTCACAACATCTCTGCAGACCAGCTGCTGCTGCTCCTCTCTGCTCCTCCAGATGGAACATCAGACTATCCAGTCCTCCCACCTGCAGAGAGAAAGTGTAGAGACAGAGATGAAGGAATGTCTCCTGATCCTGGTCTGTCAGTCAGTGATGCAGCACAGCAGCAGAAAGAGCAGCAGGAGCTTCAGTCCTGTTCAGAGCAGCAGCTTCCTGTCATCTTCACCTGTTGGAGCTTCTGCTGCTCTGATTGGCTGACTGTTGTCCTGAAGCCTGACCTCATTCTCCTCAGAGCTTCACTGAGAAGCTGCAGCTTCACAGGAAACTCTGGATCTTTGCTCTCAGACTAACTTTAGGACCAAACATCTGGAAGCAGCTGGACTGACTCCAACCCTCTACTGACCTCAGAGTCTGCAGTTTGGAGTTTGGACTCTCCACCAGATCCTGGAGCTGCTGAACATCTGAATCATGAAAGTTGTTGCAGTTCAAGTCCAGTTCTGTCAGGTGGGACGGGTTGGACTTCAGAGCTGAGACCAGAGCTGCACAGCTGGTCTTTGTCAATCTGCAGCTGCTCAACCTGAATCAAAATCAAAGAGTTGAGTTTAAAGACAAAGTTCATGTTTTTCATCCTTCACTTCTTCTAAAGAGTTCAGAGCTGAGGAAGATCAGAAAGTTTAGAAAAAGTCCAAAGATGTGAAGCAACAGCAGCAGATCAGAAGAGTCCAGCAGAAGCAGAGAAGAAGAACATTCAGGAACATTCAGGACAACATGCAGCTGCTTCAGGAAAGAAGTCCAGATGTGTGAAAGTCAAACATCAGCCTGTGGCTGCATCCAAACCAACTGATGTTTCTGCAGCAACAGCAGAAAAAGTCCACTTCCTCTTTCTGCTCAGCTCTTCTCCAAACAGCACTGAATCATGGGAGAATTTCAGCAGATGATGCTGGAAAGTCTTCCTCCCAGTTTTCAGGAGATGATCTTCCAGTGCTTCTCTGCTGCAGCCCTTCAAGCAGAGACTTTCAGCTCCAACAGATCAAAGCAGAGAGAAGAAGGAAGTGATGAGGAAGAGTCAGCAGCAAATGTTGGACATTGATCCCTGATCCATGACTTCAGCTCTGAATGAAGAGTCAGAAGCTGCTGGGAGCTTTGATGGATGATGTGATGATGTTTGTGGATGAAAAGGTGAGGATGTTTGTGGAGGATGTGTCTGTCAGAGCAGCATCCAGCTGCAGCATGACTCTGTCACTGTCTGCTCACAAACATCAATAATAATAATAATAATAATAATAATTGGTACTTTATTCATCCCACAATGGGGAAACTCTTCTCGGCATTTGACCCATCCCCTGGGGGAGCGGTGAGCTGCAGCCTAAAGGCCTGTTCACACCGGGACGAATTTCGCCGGCGATTTTCGCCGACGTTTAACGCCTCGTGACTAAACAAAGGGCACCAATGTGAGTGTGCACACCGACGGGAAAAAACGCCACGCGTCAAAGCGTCACTTTTTAAAAAACGCCTCGGGTTCGTTTTTTTGGTTTGATGCGTCGCGTCGAAATCTATTCGACCAATGAGAACGCCGCTTTTGCACACGTGTCTGGAGCTTCTGAAGTTACAGTGAAACACAACTTGGGGGCGCTCAAACACAAAACTGCCTTGCTGAGCACACATACCAGCGAAGAAGAAATAAATAATAAAATATCTAAAATAACCCCGAACCAAGTACCAGTTGGAGCAACTGGTGCTTGAAATCTTCATGTTTTCTTTGTTTGATTCTGACAAGGACGTAAATACTTGCCCTCTTCTTCTGAGCGAAAAGCGACTTTAAGAAGCGTAAAGTTGCGCAGCGCCACCTTGTGTACAGGAGTATTTCTGTTTTACATTAAGCGCCATCTATGTCAGGGAATGAAATTGCATGTTCGCTCGGCTCATCGTCAGCGAAAATCGCCTGGGTGTGAACACAAAAGACGTGGCAAAAAATGCTGGCGAATAACGCCTGGCGAATATTCGTCCCGGTGTGTATGGGCCTTAACTGTGCCCGGGAGGCAGTAGCGCTAAGGACCCTCACTGGGTGTTGTTCATTGCTCAATTGATATGGTCAGTACCATTGTTTATTCCCCTCCGGGAATCGAACCCTGAATTCCTGCGTGGTAGCCGCTCACCTTACCAACCGAGCCACCCAGCTGCTGGACTCTCAGCTGCATCTGCTGAAACACAGCAGCAGGACTCAGAGTGCATGTGAGCGTGCACGGCTGCTTCTTCTGCACGCGCTTTAAAGGAGTCTGTTGGAGCAAAGACAGAAGAAGAGCTGATGGCTGCAAGCAGAACTTTGTGGAGCACAAATGTCAGCAGACAGCTTTGAAACAAGCAGCTGCAGGAAGAAAAGAAGAAGTTCTTCTGCAGATCTTTGAAGAGAACAAGCAGCTGCAGGAAGAAAAGAAGAAGTTCTTCTGCAGATCTTTGAAGAGAACAAGCAGCTGCAGGAAGATGCTCCTGCAGATCACAATCTGGACATTTCTGCTCACTGTGGGTCAACACAACTTTCTCATCATATTGATCTGAACACAACTGAAACATGGAGTCTGACCTCAGAGTCTGCAGTCTGCAGTCTGGACTCTCCAGAAAACCACACAGATGAAGAACTCCTGAATCCTGCAGGTTCTGGTTGTAGCTCAGGTCCAGTTCTGTCAGATTAGACGGGTTTTTCTTCAGAGCTGAGACCAGAACTTCACAGCTGATCTCTGACAATCTGCAGTCCCACAATCTGCAATCAGACAGAAAAGTGTGTTCAGGAGCAGTGATGCAGCTGGAGGTCCAGGAACGTGGTCCATTCAGTCAGGTGGGACCCGCCCTGATGACAGACTGACAGATGACATTTTCACTGTTTGCTCATATCTTTTGGATTTGGACCCAAAAACATGATCATGAACGAAAATGCAATAGTTTAGAAATGACTTGAAATGAAGTTAAAACAGACGAGGAATTGAAATGTCATTGATCATCGGGAATTATTCATAAATACATATTTACAAAAATGTCAGATTTCTAAAACTAAATAAAGAGACTCAGGCCATGTTCAAATCCCGCCCTACTGCCTAACTCCTTGTTAGGGAGGACTGTGAGGATGGAGGACTGTGAGGACAGAGGACTGTGAGGATGGAGGACTGTGAGGATGGAGGACTGTGAGGATGGAGGACTGTGAGGACGGAGGACAGTGAGGACAGATGACTGTGAAGACGGAGGACTGTGAGGACAGATGACTGTGAGGACGGAAGACTGTGAGGACAGATGACTGAGGACGGATGACTGTGAGGACGGAGGACTGAGGACGGATGACTGTGAGGACGGAGGACTGTGAAGACGGAGGACTGTGAAGACGGAGGACTGTGAGGACGGAGGACAGTGAGGACAGATGACTGTGAAGACGGAGGACTGTGAGGACAGATGACTGTGAGGACGGAAGACTGTGAGGACAGATGACTGAGGACGGATGACTGTGAGGACGGAGGACTGAGGACGGATGAATGTGAGGACGGAGGACTGTGAAGACGGAGGACTGTGAAGACGGAGGACTGTGAGGACGGAGGACAGTGAGGACAGATGACTGTGAAGACGGAGGACTGTGAGGACAGATGACTGTGAGGACGGAAGACTGTGAGGACAGATGACTGAGGACGGATGACTGTGAGGACGGAGGACTGAGGACGGATGACTGTGAGGATGGAGGACTGTGAGGATGGAGGACTGTGAGGACGGAGGACTGTGAGGACAGATGACTGTGAAGACGGAGGACAGTGAGGACAGATGACTGTGAGGACGGAAGACTGTGAGGACAGATGACTGAGGACGGATGACTGTGAGGACGGAGGACTGAGGACGGATGACTGTGAGGATGGAGGACTGTGAGGATGGAGGACTGTGAGGACGGAGGACTGTGAGGACAGATGACTGTGAAGACGGAGGACTGTGAGGACAGATGACTGTGAGGACGGAAGACTGTGAGGACAGATGACTGAGGACGGATGACTGTGAGGACGGAGGACTGTGAAGACGGAGGACTGTGAAGACGGAGGACTGTGAGGACGGAGGACTGTGAAAACGGAGGACTGTGAGGACGGAGGACTGTGAGGACAGATGACTGAGGACGGATGACTGTGAGGATGGATGACTGTGAGGACGGAGGACTGTGAGGACGGATGACTGTGAGGACGGAGGACTGTGAGGACGAATGACTGTGAGGAAGGAGGACTGTGAGGACGGAGGACTGTGGACAGATGACTGTGAGGACGGAGGATTGTGAAGACGGAGGACTGTGAGGACGGATGACTGTGAGGACGGAGGACTGTGAGGACAGATCACTGAGGACGGAGGACTGTGAGGATGGAGGACTGTGAGGACGGAGGACTGTGAGGACGGATGACTGTGAGGAAGGAGGACTGTGAGGACGGAGGACTGTGAGGACAGATGACTGTGAGGACGGAGGATTGTGAAGACGGAGGACTGTGAGGACGGATGACTGTGAGGACGGAGGACTGTGAGGACAGATCACTGAGGACGGAGGACTGTGAGGACGGAGGACTGTGAGGACGGAGGACTGTGAGGACGGAGGACTGTGAGGACGGATGACTGTGAGGATGGAGGACTGTGTCACTGATTCGGGGTAGGAGTTTAACAGGCAACAAGATGGGGGAGAGGGGTGGTCAGGACACAGGGAGGAGGAGAAAGAGATGTGACTCTACTTGGCAGATGTTCCACATTTATTCTGTTGCTGATTCATATTCCAAGTCAATCTGCAAACAACTAAAGATCCCTCTTATCACTACACAAATTGCACAAATTGACCTGCTGTCAATAAAATAAAGTCCATAAAACAAGGAAAACTGAGTTTGTCATTTTGAACATAAACTCCTTATAATATGCTATATGAAATTCAATCTGCTTTAGTGCAGTTCTTTCTGGGTTCCATCATCTGGGTCTGCCATGTCTACGACAACCCTGACAAACTATATTATTTATGAGGATGAATTGCACAACATGCCAATATTGCAGAACATATTTCACGTTTCTTTTTGCAAATATGTGTTCATTTGAATTTCTGTTATTTTCGTTTGATTTTTTTTGTTTCACTGCTGATCGATCAAATGGCTGTTCGTGTAGGCTGTTAATTGTAAGACTTGCTTTGTAAAGTCTTCATGTTATTTCTGAGAGGCAGTATTTTCACTTTCACGTGTTTCTTCCATCTGCCGACGGTGTCGCCATTTCTCATTTCACCCGTTTTTGTGCGTACGCCTGGGTCAGAGCTTGCGTGAAGGACCGCACATTTTCCCGTCAAGTTTGCTTTTTATAAATCTCAACTATTGCGTAGAGAGTGGCGTAAGCCTTCTTTTGTGCGTATGCAACGTTTATAAATGAGGCCCCTGGATTTAAGAAGTAATTCTAACACCAAGATCACTATATTCATTTAAACGGTGAATATAACGTCATTGATTTCACAAAGTAAAAATCTAATTGATATGAGCGTTTAGTGATGATCATTTATGAATCCACTGAGTTCAGAAGAGAAAAACATGGATGTTTATGTAAAAACAAACAAACATTTAAATACTTTTTTTGGAACAAAAATGTGAATAATTCCCCAACTAAAAATATAAAACCCTCCAATTAAGTGAAAATGTAAAAATTAAATGACAGAAATGATCCTAAATCATAAATTTCTCCTTTGAGTCTCTATCTAAACTAAAGAAAACACTGCTTTCCATCCAAATGATAAATATATGTCTCCATCAAAGTTTCCCACATATTAACACCTTTAGTTTCTAAGAAAGTAAAGCACAGAAGTCCAAACCGTAGAACATTGAACATTGAAACCGTTTCAGAGCTTTTCTCATGCACGCGCTCAAACACACAGTCCAGTTTAGTCCCGGTACCGGCACCTTAAAGCCAAGAAAAAGCGTTGCAGGCTTGTTGTTGCTTTTGGAAAACATGGAGTTTGTTGCAATAATCCAGTCAGATCCAGAGAGAACAGAAAGACGACGACTCCGCTTCCATGTGACCACGTGATGCACGTTAGCTCCACAGCCTCCACTCCGACTCCCGCTCCGTCTATTAATGCTATGCTAATGATGCCAATAATGCCACACTAATAATGCAATGCTAATAATGCCAAGGTAATGATGCAAATTATGCTAAGATACTGACGCTAAGAATGTTATTGTAACCCCTAGGTGGTGCTGCTGTGTCTGACAGCTCTAAATAACTTCAAATGGAGTTACTCTAGGTCTAGGTTCAATAAGGAGATTGTTTACTGTCATGTATTCCAGTATTTAGCTAGGAATATTTCACCCCAAAGAAGTGTATGATTTACAGTTGAACCAGAAAAACAATACTTTGGTTTAGGCAATAAAATAACACAAAATAACAGTCTGCAGAACTGAGTGAATTTCTTATATTTAACACTTCACAACAAAAACAAGTGGCCACTGACATGAAAAGGAGGTTCAAATAAAATGGAGATCTCAAAATGAAAACCTAAATCTGAGTCCAACTTTCTCTTTTATTTAGAATAAAATAAATAACCCTTTGAGTGCACTCAAAAAAATAATAATAAAGGTAACCCACTTAATGTCCAAACAGTAGATGAGATTAGATATAATGAACCAAGGATGTAAGATGACGGAATGATGATGGAGTAGATGAGTTGAATGAAGGAAGGTCGGCGATCCAGATGTAGTACACAAAGGAAAAAAAAAACAGTCTACACAAATGTGCAGAAAATCATTAAATATTGTCCATATATATTGTCCTTTTAACATTACTTCACAGTCATTTTCCTTTTTTTCAGAAATTTAACTCAATATACACACCAAAAGGATATAACTTAACATGTATGCAAAAAACAAGTCAAAACTAGCGTCAAAACTAGCTTAACTGTGCAGCTAGCCTGCAACACGTGGCCAACTGAGGAGACTCCGTGCATTAAACTTAACAGAACATTACAATACTGATCACATATTTTTTATAGTTACCTCAACTGGTTTTTTCTATAATATTTGGTTTGCAAATCACTGTTTTTTCTCTCTCAAATCAATCAATACACTTCACCAGTGAATATAGCAGGTCAATGCGACATCAAATGCGATATTACCACGAGGCAACGTATTTCTCCACAAAGTTATCAAAGTCCAACGTAGCTCTTTAACCAGATTTCTATTCCTGGGTACACTAACTGTTGGAAGTGAGTTTTTTCCAACTTAGAACAAATAAAGTTTTAACAACCACAATTAATTTCAATCTGTTTTTACGACGGAGTTTTAGGGCCACGGTGAGGAAAAAAAATTCTGGCCAACGTGGCGAGATTAAAGTCGTCATGTCGACTTTAATCTCGTCATGACGAGAAAAAACTCGACACAAAGTTTCGAGAAAAAACTCGTCTTGTCGAGATAAAAGTCGAAATAAAGTTTCGAGATTAAAGTTGCAATGTTGCGCGCGAGAGAAAAAAACTCGTAAATTTACGAGATTATTGTGGAAGTGAGAATGCAGAGCAGCAGGTGAACGCCGTGCAGCAGCAGATCAGACCGACTAAACGTAGTTGAACAGGTGAGCTGAATGTTTATTGATAACGTTCCAAATGTCTGGAAGCTCATTTGTTTGATTTACACGTTATTAAAGTTTTATTTATTGATGGTTGGTTTGCAGGATCTCTGCCTCCATACTCTGCAGCCCGATGATGAAGCCGGCATCGGGTGTCCCTGCAGCTGTTTGCTTGAATCCTTTCTTCCTCCACCAAAGACAAGATCTCTATGTTTGTGTGATGCTTCCGTCTGAGGAGGAGAAGCACTTTTTGCCTTTATCAACGTTGTAATGCTAATATAATAGACTATTTTCATTCATCTTTGTTTTTTTAATGATCAAACGGGTCGCTTCATCTTTTTGGTGGCCATAAAACTCTGTCGTAAACTCTTAAATACAAAGCCACTAGCTCACTAACAGCCATAACATTGAATACTCCTGAAAGACTCAGCTTCACTGCTCGCGCGCAACATTGCGACTTTAATCTCGAAACTTTATTTCGACTTTTATCTCGACACGACAAGTTTTTTCTCGAAACTTTGTGTCGAGTTTTTTCTCGTCATGACGAGATTAAAGTCGACATGACGACTTTAATCTCGTCATGTTGGCCAGAATTTTTTTTCCTCACCGTGGCCCTAAAACTCCGTCGTAGTTTTTGTTCCTTTTTACCTCGCTCAAGTCTTTTTTTCCTCTGACGCTTTGCTTTGAGAAAAGTTGAGAAGACGTCAAAGATAAAACAATGACAGGATGATCACTCCTGGCAAATCCAAAAAAAACAACATTTAAATTTTGACTGCCACCGGTGGTGAAACTGAAAATTACACTAAATAAAAAGAGAAAAAAATAACTAAGTAACTTAAGCAGGGTTACACTATGATAATAAGCTGTTCCGTGTGTTGTTGGTATGTGACCACAAACTGTTTTAATGTCAGACAATATTTTCATGGACAGACTTTAGGATAGACATGGATAGTTTTTTGGAAATCCTGATCGGAGGTATAGCAGCCCTGTGCAGACTTAGAAAGCGGCGGCAACGCGGTAAGTGGGCAGGCATGGTTGTCAAATGACACAATCCCTTCATTTCATGGGCTCGTAAGTAATTGGACAATTGACTTCCATGCTATTGAATGGGCAGGTGTGGGCAATTCCCTTACAATGTCATTATGAGTGAAGGAGATAAAAGGCCTGGAGTTGATAAGAAGACTCGTGCTTTCATTTTAAAGATTTTGCTGTGAACAGACAACATGCGGTCAAAGAAGCTCTCCATGCAGGTGAAAGGAGCCATCATTAAGCTGAGAAAAGAGAAAAAAACCATGCCAGAAATTGCTACAGTTTTAGGAGTGGCAAAATCAACAGTGTGGTACATCCTGAGAAAGAAAGAAAGCACTGGTGAACTCAGCAACGCAAAAAGACCTGGGGCCTCATTTATAAAACTTTGCGTAGGATTTGCGTCAGAAGTGGCGTACGGATGAAACATAGGATGTGCGTACGCACAGAAATATTCGGAGTTATAAAACCGTGCGCACGCACATCCTACGCATCTTTCTCTTAATAAATCACAACCAATTCTAAATGCTGCGCAGCTTTTGCGGCTGTATGACACGCCCATAGTTGCCCATAAATAGTCCGTGAAACGCCCACAAATGAATATTCATTGATTGCGAAACCATGCCAAACACGGAGAGAAAATCAAAAAAACGTAACTTCACTCAATGTGAAGTAGAAGTTATCGTTGGCGAGGTGGAAAAGAGGAGAATAATGTTGTTTGGAGGGCACAGTGTGGGCATTACTAATGCCAAAAAGGCACGTGAGTGGCAGACGGCGGCAGACGCTGTAAATGCTGTAGCCTCACAACCTCGGACCGTGGCCGAAATAAAAAAGAAAAGGTCGGACATCAAAGTCAAGGCAAAAAAACGTCTAGCGCTGAACCCCCCCCCCCCCCCCCCCCCGGAGCTGACCCCTCCTGATGAGAGACTGGCGGCAATAATTGGGGAATCCCTTTTAAGTGGAGTGGTGACTGAGGCGCAGGGGGACACACCCCTAAAAGCCCGCAGAGGAAGTCGGAACCGGCTCATAAGCCACTCGTCCTCGTTTGCCAACAAGTCTCCTTGCTGTCTAAAGATGCGTTCACTCCGAATTCTTCCATTTGCCACATCTTCTAAGAGCGCAAGATCAGCCATTGTGCGTCATTACGCATTGTGATGGGGCATTTTATTTCCCTCCATTTAATTACATCTGACAAGCTACAGATGTCGGTAATAATCGACGTGGAAATGGGAAATTGATCAGCGCAAATGTAATTTCTTGTTGCTTTCTGAATGGTTGAGACATACGCCATACATTGTTTCATCAAAAATATAACAAACTAAAGGCATATGCATGAATACCATAATTCCATTGCTTATGAAGAAATGTTTTACTATGAAAACAACTTTCCCTAGTGGACAATTAATGCATCTCTCTCTATCTATCCATCTGTCTGTCTGATTGCACCAGACGGACACATAGACGGGAATGTCAGTTTTGTACATTATTTCGTTCTGTTAAATATATTATTTATGAGGATGAATTGCACAACATGCCAATATTGCAGAAAATATTTCACTTTTCTTTTTGCAAATATGTGTTCATTTGAATTTATGTTGTAATTCTTGTTTGATCTGATTTGTTTGTTTCACTGCTGATCGATCAAACGGGTCTTTGTGTAGCTGTTAATTGTAAGTCTTGCTTTGTGAAGTCTTGCGTTCATTTCTGAGAGGCAGGATTGTCATTTCCACTGTCACGTGTTTCTTCCATCTGCCGACGGTGTCGCCGTTTCTCATTTCACCCGTTTTTGTGCGTACGCCTGGGTCAGAGCTTGCGTGGAGGACCGCACATTTTCCCGTCAAGTTTGCTTTTTATAAATCTCAACTATTGCGTAGAGAGTGGCGTACGCCTTCTTTTGTGCGTACGCAACGTTTATAAATGAGGCCCCTGGACGTCCACGGAAGACAACAGTGGTGGATGATCGCAGAATAATTTCCATGGTGAAGAGGAACCTGTTCACAACAACCAACCAAGTGAACAACACTCTCTACCATAAAAAGAAGATGCATGAAATTAGATATAGAGGGTACACTGCAGGATGCATGCCACTCATGAGCCTCAAGAATAGGAAGGCTAGATTGGACTTTGGTGAAAAGCATCTAAAAAAGGCCGCACAGTTCTGGAAAAACATTCTTTGGACAGATGAAACCAAAATCAACCTCTACCAGAATGATGGCAAGAGAAAAGTATGGACAAGGCGTGGAGAAGCTCATGATCCAAAGCACACTACATCATCAGTAAAACACGGTGGGGGCAGTGTGATGGTCTGGGCGTGCATGGCTGCTAGTGGCACTGGGATACTAGTGTTTAGTGATGACGTGACACAGGACAGAAGCAGCCCAATGAATTCTGAGGTGTTCAGAGACATACTGTCTGCGCAGATCCAGGTGAATGCTGCCAAACTGAATGAGCGGCGTTTCACAATACAGATGGAGGTGTCGACCCAAAACATACAGCCAAAGCAACTCAGGAGTTTATTAAAACAAAGAAGTGGAATACTCTTTTCTTGAATGGCAGAGTCAGTCACCTGATCTTAACCCAACTCAGCAGCATTTCACTTGTTGAAGACTAAACTTCAGACAGAAAAGCCCACAAATAGACAGCAACTGAAAGCCACTGCAGTAAAAGCCTGGCAGAGCATTCAGAAGGAGAAAACCCAGCATCTGGTGATGTCCATGAGTTCAAGACTTCAGGCTGTCACTGCCAACAAAGGCTTTTCAACCAAATAATAGTAATGACCATTTTGTTTTCAGTTAATTCATTTGGCCAACTACTTACGAGCCCATGAAATGAAGGGATTGTGTTTAAAAAATGCTTTACTTTTTCACATTTTTTTGCAATCTTTTTGTTCAACCCATGGATTGCCATGTATAGGCAAAAGCTGAAATCAGCGAAGCCCATAGTGAAGACCGTGAAGAGATGGACGAATGAGTCAAAGATGCAACTGCAAGCCTGCTTTGACTGCACTGATTGGAGCGTCTTCAAGGCTGCTGCTTCAGACCTGGATAAACTCAATGACACTGGAACATCCTAGATCAGCTTTTATGAGGACATGTGTGTGCAGACTAAAACCTCCTGCACATACAACAACAACAAACCATGGTTCACTGCTAAACTGAGGCAACTACGTCAGGACAAAGAAGAGGCCTACAGGAGTGGTGATTGGGAATGGTACCAGCAGGCCAGGAATAAGCTGACAAAGGAGATCAATGCTGCAAAGAGGTCCTACACTGCAAAGCTGATAGACCAGTTATTGGCCAACAACTCTGCTGCAGTTTGAAAAGGCCTGCAGACCATCACCAACTACTGGAGATCATCCCACTGCCCCTCAGACAGTTACCACCTGGCTGAGGAGCTTAAGGACATCTACTCAAGGTTTGAAAGAACTTCACCTTCCCCCTCAGCCACCATTTCCATCACACAGGATAGACCTGCAATCCCCCCCACACCTGCCCCCTCACCTACACTGACGATCTAAGAATGGGGTGTGCATCAACAGTTCCAGAAGCAGAAGATCAGGAAGGCTGTAGGACCTAATGGAGTCTCTCCCTCCTGCCTGAAAGTCTGTGTGCTAAGAAGCTAGCTCCCATCTTCACCAGGATCTTCAACAGCTCCCTGGAGATGTGTGTGGTACCTGCTTGTCTCAAACTCTCCAACATCATCCCAGTCAGTCGGGCCGTCCACCGGACCTGCCTCGCCGGACCGCTCGGCCTCCCGGCCGTCCTCCGGACGCTTCTCGGCCTTGCTGGCGTGCCAAGCCGGCCTCCTTGGACTCTTTTGCCCGTCGAAGTTTGTCCTCCGGGCATCCCCCCCTCAAGTGACTTTTGGAACCTCGGAGCGGTTCCTTGAGGGGGGGGGGGGGGGGGTACTGTCATGGTTTGAGTTTGTTTTGTCTTGGTTTTTGTTTTAGTTCTTGTTCTGTCTTGTTTGGTTCTGTTTCCTGTTTTATTTTGAAAGGGTTCCTGTCTTGTCATGTCTTGAGTCTTACTTCCTTTGGTCCCCATATGCCCTGATCGTGTTCACCTGTGTCTTGTCTGCCCTGCCTGTATATAAGTCTTGTCTTTGCCTTCCTCTTGTGCTGGTCCATTAGCTTCTGGTCATGGTGTTACGTCTTCTTGTCTTAGTGTCCTTGTTCCATGTTCTTCGCCACGCCACAGTGAGTTTTTGTTTTGTTTTTGTTATCCTGCTCTGCAGCGCCTTTTGTTTTGTTGATAAACCCACTAGTCTTGAACCCTTTGGCCTCCCGTCTCTGCGTCTGGGTCCTACCGGCTCACGAGCCCCCCTCACCGTGACAGAGGGACCATAGACGCGAACTAGCAGCCTACCATCACCAAATATACATGAGGAGTGAATGAATAATGGACACATTGTTAGTGCTCTGAGCATCTGGAAAAGCACAGACACATTTTATTATTATTTATGATGTCATAGAGTGCAGCTGTTTTCGTGCATTACCTGCTGTCTTCATGTCAAAAAACTGACACAAACTAAACGACAGGCAGACAAAGAAATGATTTATGGAAAATAAAGACACCTCATCAAAATGTCTTCAATACTTAATAAAGAATGACATTATTAGCATGATCTGAGTAATCTAAAGGCATTATGATGATCCTGGTGTTGGGCAACAGAGGCTGCTTGCGTGCACGTTCCACCTCGCAGCCTGAGCCCACTACCCATCCCCTTTCATTCTCACACATGCAGGATTCAAAGGTTTCAGGCTGTTATAAACTCTGATAGAACAGAGAATAGGAAACAAATAGTGGCGTAGATTTTTTTTCCCAAGCACTGAGCTGCTGTCAACCCCCCCGTTAAATTTGCGCCCTGGACAAATGCCCGTATTTCCTGTGCCTAAAACCCCCACTACTGCGTATGAGGTGCCGTATAGGACATTATTCAGAATTAGCATTCATAAATACATATGAAATCTCTCACACACCCTAGTGAAATGCCTGTATACATACAACTGAAAATATATTCATTCAGATACACATGTGAAATCTTGCACACTCGCAACTCAAAATCCTCTCACACTCACAACTCAAAATCCTCTCACACATACTACTGAAAATTTCGATAGAAACGGAAGACATTTCAGTAGAAAGTAAGTTTTTTTTAAACTTTATTGTTAGAAACGAAGTTGGTCAATGGAAGGCATTTCAGTAAAAACGGAAGTTGGTCGAGAGCGGGATTTTACTAGCAGTGGTTGGGTGCTACAGTATTTTTTCTCAGTTTCCCCAAAAACCTATGGCCGACAGCTTTACTGACTAATATCCTGTCTTCAACAGAGACTATTCGCACCCTGTTGAACTCCACAAGCGCAGCCCTGCAAGGGACCCCCATGTCCCTGAGTACGGAAACGGTGGATAATCGCCTAGTGTCACTTTTCCCGTCTCGGCACCGTGGTTGCGTCCCGTTACCACCAACAATAACCAGGAATTTGAGCGGACGCACCCCACGTTATCAAGTACAGCAGTCTTTTGCCCCGTGGAATATGGGCACAAAGAGGAAAAGGTAAATTAACGACCTAGGTTTCAACATTGTTGTATATGCATATCAGATAAAAATTTTAATATTGTTTCATAGTCAACCGCCATCTGGAGACGTGCGGTCACGCTAGCCATCATTGACATTTTACATGCACGTTTATACCATGGTTTACGGTACATGTGCTTAGCGAACTCAAATGACCGTATAAAGTGGTAATACTATAAATATGTCACAATTACCTAACGTTTTTGTGGTCAGGAATCTAATGAGAACTTTTGTAAGCTATATTTTGTCATGTTAAAAAAATGTAATTTCGATTGCATGTCCTTCCATTTTATAATAAGCAAAACTAATGGGAGATAAGGTCTTTTGTGTGAGATATAATAAACCAGACAGACTCAAAGTGATTGTTTTGTCTGTTGTTGAGCATCTCCTGGAATGCTATAAGAAAGAAATGAAGAAACTCCACCAGACGTGATCTGATATTGCTGTTTTCATTTTGTTTCAGAGCTCGGACATAGCAGTTTAACCATTTTAATAAAGATGTGATACTCCTTCCGAATCCATCTTGGGATGTGGTTAGTAAGCAAGGTCCAAAGTTGAAAATACATAGGCATGGACATATACCGTAATTTCCGGACTATAAGCCGCTACTTTTTTCCTGCGCTTACAGCCCTGCGGTTTATTCAGTGACGCGGCGGATTTGTGGATTTAATTGGCGGCCGCCATGAACGTACTTTCGGACTCAGTGTATGGTTTGAATTCTCTATCTAACACCAAACACAAGTCATTTGTTTTTCAACACACCTCTAAGCAGCCAAACAGCATGGACTTGACTTCAGGTCTTAGACAGTTCAGTCATGGTTCAACAAAACGAAAAACACGCATGCCCGGCCGCATCCCAGAATCCTTTAGTGCCATCAGACGCAACATGCACGTGATCGCCACTACAATATGATGAAGCTTTCAAGTTAAAAGCAATCGTTAAAAGCAGCGTAAAAAAATCCACCATCACCAACGGGTTTGGAAAAGCCGGTCAGCTGCGTGATGGAGAGAACAGCGCATGGAGTGAATTTACCTCTGAGTCATAGTGACTCGACTGGCTGCACGTAAATATGTGGGAATAACATCAGCCTTTATTTTGTCGGGACACGACTGGAAACACAAATTGACGTGGTCGTTTTAACGGTTTCTAAGGACTGAGCGGAGTTTTGCATTGAAACGCTCACAGCCTCCGTGTGAGCTGGAGACTGCGTGTGAGCTGCGGGGCCGATGGCAGTCTGAAGGCTCCCACACGTAACAACGCATCCGCCCCTCATACACAAAACGTACAGTATTAAGTCCGATTGCTCTGCACAGAAACGATTTGCTCCTTCCACCGGCGCAATGGGGACGAAGTGCTCCTCCTTGAAGCCGCCCTGGCCAGAGCTGTCGGAGTAGATAGGAAGGGGAGACAAGGAGTGCGCGGGAGCGCGGAGCGCAGAGGCGTCCGCGGAGCAACAGTGTTTGTTGTGGAAAGAAACATCTGACGCACGCGCCGCGCGGAGGCGCGCGTATCGCGCTGAGGCGTGCGTATCGCGCTGAGGCGTGCGCTTTTCAGTCGCCGCTACTTTATTTTGCTGATGTGTTTTTTTTAACCAGCCCTGTTACTCCCATAACGCTGCCGCAACACAAGTGGAAGGAGAGCTGTTCCCGTTCAACCCTCCATGCACTGCTGATACTTGCTCATTCTTAAACACATACAACAGTGTGGCGAGCTGGGCATTGGCCCCGCCTTTAGCCCCTAAGACTCATGGGAAATGGGGAATCACGGATGTAAATTTCCTCATCATAACTGAGGGATGTAATGTTGATTATATGGTTACTGTTTGTAATTTTATGTATGATACCTAGATTGTCAATAAGTAAAAAAAAATAAAATAAAAAAACCATAACTGAGGAACTTGTGAACAGAATAGAGCTCCATGCTGTTTGGCAGATGTAGATATGCTCAAATACATGAGCCTGAGGCAAAGTTGATGCCACCCACAGTGTGAATGAGTCACACTCACTATGGGAGTCAGGACGTGATTTGTCAGGATGACAATGTTGCCTAATACATGCGGCTTGTACTCCGACGCGGCTTGTGTATGTAGAAAAGTAGTTAAACACGTGAAAATGGGTGGGTGCGGCTTGCAATCGGGTGCTCTTTATAGTCCGGAATTTACAGTACTCAGTGCCTTTGAATTTCAGAAAGCTTGGGACTACCAAACAGTTGTGCAACCCATCAGGGAGGGCTTTGGCGAACACATTCCAGGGGATGTCAGGTAAAAGCAAGTTTTTAAAAATATCATTTAAGTGTCATCTGCACATCTATCTCAGAACATGGATGTGTTGGTGGAGCAGTCCGCTGGACCCACTCATGACGCGGAGTGGACACTGGAAGTCGAAAATAAAAATGTTTAAAAGAAAAAACAAAAATGTCACCCAGACCATGTTTTTCCTCAGGTGCAGGTGCAGGCTCTGCCTCAGCCAGTCTATTATAGTTTAAAGTTGTTACTTTGGTCCGAGTTGCCAATATACATCACCATAGCAATGCTTTTGACTGCCTTTAAATCTCGCGATAATCAATAAAACAAAAAAAAAAAAAAATCTTGCGATAATCAGCCAACTACCGTTTCTACTGAAACGCCTTTGTCAGGTGGGGAAGGCTGGTGAGCAGGAAGGACCCAGAATGCAGAGGCGGGAGGCAAACGGCTCCAGGGCAAAGGATTTATTAACTTAACAAAAAGCGCTGCTAAGCAGGGAAACAAAACAAAAACCAAAACTCACTGTGGGCATAGCATGGTGAACAGGGCAGAAGACTTACATGGAAGAGACATTTAAGACATTAATGACATTAAAGACGTTAAGACGCTAATGGACCAGCACAAGAGGAAGGGAGAGACGAGACTTAAATACAGGCAGGGCAGACAAGACACAGGTGAACATGATCAGGACAGATAGGGACCAGGAAGTAAAACTCAGGAACATGACCAAACAGAACACCTTTCAAAATAAAACAGGAAACAGAACCAAACATGACAGAACAAGACACAAAGCAAAAACCAAGACAAAAGAAACCCAAACCATGACAGCCTTCCGTTTCTATCGAAATTTTCAGTTGTTGAGTAGAGAGTGTGAGAGGATTTTCGGTAGCGAGTGTGACAGGATTTTCGGTACTGAGTGTGAGAGGGTTTTCGGTAGGGAGTGTGAGAGGATTTTCACATCTGTATCTGAGAGATTTCACATGTGTATGTGAATGAATATATTTTCAGTTGTATGTATACAAGCATTTCACTAGTGTGTGTGAGAGATTTCATACGTGTTTATGAATGCTAATTCTGAATAATCTCCTACACGGCACCTCGTAACTGAGCGCCCCCCCGGCATCGCGCCACACTATTTCAGAAGCACTGCCGTAGTGTCACGTTATCCTCAGTCGAAAGGACCCCGAACGGTTATTGGTTATTGGCAGAATAGTTTTGGTACCTACACCGGTGTTGAACTGAAAAAGCCCCCCCCCCTTGAGAGTGCTGCATCTTTACTGTCAATGACATCATGACAAGAATCCAAACCAAATGTAAGGGAAAAAATGTAAGAGGGAAAAAGGGAAAATCCTATTTCTGGACGTTCTCAGTGTGATGATGTCATCTGCATCTCTGTTTTACAATTAGCGCCTCTTTCTCTCTGACAGATCAAATGAACTGGAGAACATTTGACACAGTAATCCAACATGAACTCTTACCGCGTCGATCCAAACTAGCTGATGATGCTGCAAATTATTGTGAAGCTAGCCCTCACCATGCTGAAGACAACAGTGGATTCTGAACACATGCAGCTGGTTCCATCTGGAGGCCTGTATGGGGATGGGGATCTGATTTCTATCAATATAGAACTGTTTACATGTTTTTTCTACAAGGCAGAGCCCACAATCAGCTTGGAGGACTGGCCGCTTAAGTGATGGTCAAACATCAATGGGCCGCCTTGCACACAGGTACCTGGAGACAGCAGCACCATCAGTGCCTTGTGAGAGATGATTTTCCCTCTCTGGACATGTGGTTTAGAAAAATAGAGCTTCTCTCTCCTCTGAACAGATCAGGAGGCTTGTGTGTTTGAGGAACTGGCTCAGTGCAAAGAGCCAGAAAGCTGGGGGCAGCCACCCATTTGTTCCTGCAGTTCAGCAGAAAAGCAGAAAGCTAGTGCAGAACATGAAAGTCTTCTTTCACTTCCATTCTTGATGCTCTACCCACACAATTATTCTTTCATGTGGATTTGGACTTTATCTTTTTTTAAGTGACAATTATTCATTTGCAGTTGTAAATGAATCTGCAGTCATTTCTGGTTTTCAGTGACTGAATGATGCACTGACCAGAGAACACTTTATGTGTTTTTGTTGTACTAGTGACTTTCAAAGGAACTGTCTGTTGTAGATTCAATATTTAAAGATCTTTTCAAAGTAATTTCCTCAAACAAATTTGATGTAGAATCCTTTGAAGGGTTTACTGAAAATTGAAAGCTGAACACGAATTTAGACACTAACTTGAACTTTCTACAGGCCGATCTGTGAACATTTTTCTGACATGAAATGGATCGGTGTTCTAAAATAGGTTGGAGATACTGATTTACAAGATGCTGATTGAAACAGATCAGTTTCTATCAATCATCAGAACAATCAATTCAATTGATGAAGAAAATCTGAACCAATCACCAGATTGTTTCAAACACGGCTGTAGACAGAAAATCTTCCAGTAAAACATCAGAAAGTTCTTCACCTGATCCGTTTTTCTCATCCTTCAGGGAGTTCAGCTTCTTTACTGACCTCAGAGTCTGCAGTCTGCAGGCTGGACTCTCCAGAAAACCACACAGATGAAGAACTCCTGAATCCTGCAGGTTGTTCCAGCTCAGGTCCAGTTCTGTCAGATTAGACGGGTTTTTCTTCAAAGCTGAGAACAGAACTTCACAGCTGATCTTTGACATTCTGCAGCAGATCAACCTGCAATCAGACAGAAAAGTGTGTTCAGGAGCAGTGATGCAGCTGGAGGTCCAGGAACTTGGTCCATTCAGTCAGGTGGGACCCGCCCTGATGACAGACTGACAGATGACATTTTCACTGTTTGCTCATTTCTTTTGGATTTGGACCCAAAAACACGATCATGAATGAAAATGCAATAGATTAGAAATAACTTGAAATGAAATTAAAACAGATGAGGAATTGAAATATATATTAACAGGAAAAATATAATATATAAAAATATATAAAATAAAACATATACAAAATATATAATAAATATATAATTTTAAAAAAGTGCCACTCTCACCCTCCGTGGATGGTTTCTCCTCCAAGCTCGGGTACTCTACCAGAGGCTTGGGAGCTTGAGGGTCCTGCAGTATCTTAGCTGTTCCTAGCACTGTGCTTTTCTGGACTGAGGGGTTCAGCTTTACGATAACCCCTCCCACCCCCTGCACCAAACTGTAGAGGCGCTGACCAGCTCCTTCAGCACCAGACTGTTGCACCCATAGTGTAAGAAGGAGCGCTGCCGCAGGTCATTCCTCCCCACAGCCATCAGACAACACCGTGTCAAAGTGACAGAGTCCCAGGGGTGTTTTTCTTTCTTTTACTCATTGATTCATTTACTTTTTTTTGCAGTTTTTTCTGTTTTTACAACTGTACAATTTAAAAAAAAAAAAAAACAACATTTGACAACGGCGGGTTGCATAAGGAATCGAGCATTTGCAGTTGACCACATATTTTTTGTATATATTTTATTTATTTATTTATATTATTGTGATTATTATTATTATTATTATTATTATTATTATTATTAGTAGTAGTAGTAGTAGTAGCAGTAGTAGTAGTAGTAGTATTTAATATTTATTTATTTAATATGAATCTCATTTTCGATAATAATTTCAATAATAATTGTAATTATAATTTTTAAAAATTTAATATTCTCAATAATTAAATATGAATGTTATTTTTATGTCCTTTTTTGATGTTATATTATATAGATTATTTCTGAATGTCGTCTTTGCTGCCACAGATATATGAAATTTCCCAATTGTGGGATTAATAAAGTCATCATCTATCTATCTATCTATCTACAATCATGTGAATTTGTGTAACCAGTTGTGTTCAGAAAAAATTAAGACTGATTTTATTCCCACATATATAAGTGTAGCCAAAATGCAGATTAAAGCATTGACCACACGGATCTTATGTTCATCCCCGACTAGATGTTGTTGCTGGCACATATTAACCTAATCCTAACCTTTCTTCTGGGTCCCAGCTGCCTAGAATAAAGCACTGGCCGCACAGTTTTGGAAATGTATGAGCAAAAATGCACTTAATAATAATCATATCAACAATAAATGCACGTTTAGAAGATCATCTCACTCTATGCTGCAGCTGTCTTCGTTTACAACAGAACTCAATATTTCTTCTATAGTAGTTTCCAGTATTTTAGATCGTTCTATGCATGTCAATGTGATTTATTGCAGCAGAAATTGAACCGGATGTAAACGTTTGTTCTAACTGGATAAAGTTTCTCTGGTTCCATGTACACAGTTCAATTCTAATCTGATCTTTGATCCGGTCAAAGACATTCTGCAAAAGTAACTACAGCTAATGTTTAGATGTCAATAGTTCAACTGTGTATGTCAGAATATGTACAGTAATTTTGTTTTGTGCTCTCCACATAGCATTTCATGATTGCACAAAACAAGTGCAAGGAACTAGGTGGCTGGCGGCCAGTGATACTTGATGAGGACGGCTGTGATCTACAGACATTTATACATCGTCCAGTCAGAGCTGCTTGGCCGGCAATCCAACTCTGTTTGTAATGGTGTCTTCCCCGCCTGACAGACTGAAGCCGGACTGCCCAACTATTCCTGGCTGCAGTGTGCAGACAGAGGCGTGGCTTTATGTGGGCGGGGTTAACGCGTTGCGCTTCGCCCACTGAAAATACAATTTGCTTTTTTTCTCCTCTGTATTTCCTGCTTCTGCTCGGTGGACGAACACATCACCCTCTTCTTCCTCAGCGCGTTCACAGCTGCTGCAAGTCAATGATCAGGATGTGTCATGGTTTGGGTTTCATTGTATTGGTCCTGTCTGTATTTAAGTCTCGCCTTTGCCTTCCTCTTGTGCTGGTCTTTTAACGTCTCTTTCCTGACTGTCTTCTGCCATGTTTCCATGCTTAGGCCACAGTTAGTTTTGGTTTTGTTACCCTGCTCTGCATTGCCTTTGGTTAAGAATAAACCCCTTGCCCTGGAACTGTGTGCCTTCCGTCTCTGCATTGTGGGTCCTTCACGCTCACCAGCCCTCCCCACCTGACAGAATGGACCAGCCATACTTTTTCCTGGACCCAGCAAAGCAGGACATGCGATTACTGAAGGCACACTGTCTGGAAGCAGAGAGGACTAGGTCATACTGGGATTTTGACATGCTCCATTTCTCCGTTCCTACTAACAAGGGGAGCCGTCTTCCTGTTCCAGTGGTGGTCTCGGATGCACCCCGACCTGTCTCTGCTCCCAGGAGGGTGCCGAACGCACCCCATCCCAACCCTGAATTTAAGATGACAATCCTGGACTCCATGTCTGACCCGCCTGCCCTACATGGCCCAATCGGCCATGTACTCAACTGCATTACATTGCATTATATAGTGCATTTTATTTATAATGCACTTTTCATTAAATAAAACCTCAAAGTGCTCCAAGATATCAATAAAACTCAATTAAAAAGAAAGAATGTGCACATTTTAATACAAAACTATGTTAAAACTATAAAAGTAGAACTTAACGAGCAAAAAATAAAACTATCAGCAGTCATCGGCTTTTTTAAGTAAAAATGTCTTTAAGAGGGCTTTAAAAGAGTCCAGGGTCTGTCATGTTCTGAGATTGATAGGAAAGGAGTTCCAAAGCCTCGGTGCAGCAGAACAGAATGTCTCCCATCGTGCGGAGCCTGGTGGGGTGGACCTGAAGAAGGAGGCTGCCTGATGAACGGAGGGTACGGGTATGTTTCTGGGGAATGAGGAGTTCCTGGAGGTATGGTGGTACCTGACCGGACATGCATTTGTAGGTGATGATTAGAAGTTTATATTCAATCCGAGATGAAACAGGAAGCCAGTGCAGCGATTTCAGGATGGGGGTGATGTGCTCATATTTCCTGACTCCTTTCAGGATTCTGGCTGCACTGTTTTGGATGTACTGAAGTTTTTTTTTTTTTAACTTGTCCTGTCCAACAGCTAGGCAAACAGATGAGAGCTGAGGGCCTCTTGTGTTGGACATATTTTATTTTAACAAGAGGGGTTATTCATCTTAACCAATAAACCCCTTTTGTAATTGAGGCCAAACTTTATTAATTTCAATCATGTTTGAAAATCTTTGGTGTTGGACCGGACGGAAAAGGAAAGAGGGGAAGAAGAGAGAGGGACGTTAGAGAGAGGGGGGGTAGGAGGGTGATAATAGGAGGGGAAGGGGGGTAAGACCATGAAGCAGCATAGAGCAGACAGGTTTACTGGTTGTTTATCGTTACGGTACGGTTCAAATGTAGTACAAAAAGGGCGGGGCCTGTTCACACACACTCAAATATTATCAACACACCTGCTAGCCGCAAAAATGTCCACATGTCAACATGTACACAAAACAGTGTTCACGAACGCATACCTATGCCTTTAAACCAACTAGTGTGAAATCTTTCATTCATTCAATCATGCAAACTATTAGTGCAAAGGTGAGCTAACACCTGTGCTCAAGTGAGTGTTTATGTTCTTCTAAAATGGATGGTGGAATGTGAAAAGAAGGAGGAGGAGCGCCCAGCCACCCCCACACCCAGACCCCCGCCGCAGCAGCAGCGGCAGCCGGAATTCCCCCAACGCCACACGGGAACAGGCAGGGAACAACCGCCCCCCGGGCGACCAAGACCGCCACCCAGGCCAGGGCCAGCAGGACCGCCGCGAGGCCCCCAGAGCCAGAGAGCAGGGAGGCGCAGAGGGAAAGAGAGCACCGCCCCAGCCCAGTCAGGAAAGCAGCCCCCCGCCGCGCCGGAAGAGCCCAACGCAGGGCCCCACCGGAGAGGGACGCCCACAGCCCCAGACGAGCACCCCACCACCACCCAGGTGTTCCGGGCATCCCCCCGCCCCGACCCCAGGTACGAGCCAGGACCCCCCAAGGGAGACCCGCTCCGCACTCCAGGCAGCCACCCACCCGGCCCACGGTTGGTCCAGGTAGGAGCAAGGCAGGGGCCCGCCGCCCCCGCCCAGGAGGGGGGAACCCCGGGGAAAAAAGGGCGGCCCACAAGGGGTGTTATAAATATGGCCCGACCAGGCTCGGCCATGTTGGAAGTTTGGCGGGGCCCAGCGCCCAGGGGCAAGGACCAGGACCCACCCCCCAGGGACACGAACACCCTCGGCTCAGGTGTAATATGAACCCCCCCACCGCGCGGAGAGAGCCCCGCCGGGCCCAGGGAGCCGGCACCCAAGGGACACGGCCGCCATCGCCAAGGGGCCCGCACCCCCCACCAGGGAAGGGGTAGGGGACAGATGGACCCAGGTCCCACCTTCCTTGTAAAATGTGTGTGCGTGTATGGGTGTTTGAGAGGGTGTTTGTGTGCATGTGTGTGTGTTTATGTTTGAATGTATATATTGAAGGGGGAGGGGTGTGTGTACTAAGGGGGGGTGCAGTTAAAATTGGCGAGTAGGGCACTAAGGGGACATCTCCTGATTACTCACAGTGATGTCCCCTCACCCTCCACACCAAGGGGCCCTAAATGTCTAAGGTGCGGTTAAAATTGGCGGGTAGGGTGCCAGGAGGACATCTGCTGCTTGCTTGCAGTGATGTCCAAGCACCCCCCCTACCAAGGACCCTACATGTCTAAGGTGCAAATAAAACCGAAAGAGGGGGGGCCCACTCCATAGGAGGGGGGCCACTCCCAAGTAGCCCCCCCCCAAGGCGCATCGCAGGCTAGACCCCCCACCCCCTCCCCCTAATATGAGGTTATATAAGGAAGGGGGTAAGTTGGGGACAGCTGGTAGACTGTCCCCCGGTGGTCAAACAGCCGTCCCCCAGTACTCCCGTACTGAAGTTTTTTTATATTTTTGTTGGGAATGCCAGAAAAAAGGGAGTTGCAGTAGTCTAGCCTTGAGGAGATAAAGGCATGGAGAGGTGTTTCTGCGTCGGGAAGTGATAGAAGGGGCCGGAGTTTGGAGATGTCTTAGATTTTAGATTTCCGGTTCCGGGTTACAGCGCGGACGCTCGGGGCTCACGGCAGCTATACACCTATCTTCAAATGATTTAAAAACTAGATTTTCTCCAAAAAAGAGAGCTGACCATGGCCCCCAAGAAAGACCAGGAATACGAAGACCTTCAAACGATTCTTGAAGCTACGCTGTATCCTAAGCTAAGCTAGCTCCACTGATTGAACTCATGGAAGAGTTCCAAAGATTTCGGGCTCAAAATGAGCAATGAGAAAACCGGGTCGACATTCTGGAGAAAAGACTGGACGATGTGGAACAACAAGTAAGGATGAATAATGTAATTCTCACTGGAGTACCGATCAAACCTCGGGCAAAGCTAAATGCAGCTGGAGCTAGCACTGCTAATGCTAATAGCGCTAGCATCGCTACTAGTTCTGAAACGGAGAGCGGTGGAAAGACTCTGGATCACCAAGTGAAATAATTTCTCACGTCTAAAGGGATTTCCCTGGATCTCAACACCATCAAGACCTGCCACCCGCTCCCTAGGAGAAAGGAGACGGATAAACCAGCGATCCTCATCAAGTTTGTGAATCAAAAACACAAGCTGGCTCTGATGAATCAAGGTAAAAATCTGAAAGGATCTGCTGTTTATCTGAACGACCATCTGACCAGAAGGAATGCTGAAATCTCAAAACATGCCAGGCTTCTCAGGAAGCGTAAGCAGATTGAGAACACTTGGGTTATCGGCTGCAGGATCGGACCGGTCCAAGGTTCGCGTTATTAACCCCATGAAAGACGTTGAGAAGTGTTTGATCACGGTCGTCTGAACCAACATGAAGGAATAAATCAAAGAGTAAATAGTAAGTCCAGATTTTCTAAAATTGCCTTCCAGAGCACGACCAGCTGTTTTCATCTGGCGTAGTGCTGGTGTGTACAAAGGAGCAGAGCATTCAAAACTGACTTCACGTGTTCTGATAGGGGCATGAAGGTTGAAAAAACTGCTCAGGGATGCATTGTAATGTTCCACCAGTTCATCAGCAGTTTTGAGGTCAGGGCAGATAATCTGCTGGAGATCTGTAGCCATAGAAGTTGGATCAATTTGTTTCCAGTTTCGGAAGGACATTTGGCGCTTAGGTCTAATTTTTGGTAGTGGAAACACAAAGTCCATGGAGACCAGCTTGTGGTCAGACACTCCCAGATCATAGACCTGCAGGTTGTTTATAGGGCTGAATCAGTTATGACTAGATCTAGAGTGTGACCCCTGGTGTGTGTGGGTGTCTCCACATGCTGCTGGAGACCAAGACAGTCTAGCATGCTCAGAAATTCTGTTGCATAACGACTAGAGGGGTTATCAACATGAATATTTACATCACCAAAAATAACAATGTTGGTTGATATGGAGCAGAGTGATGTAGCTCGACAACTGGCCCGACCCACCATGCCGGACCTGCCTCGCCGGACAGCGCGGTCTCCCGGCTGTCCTCCGGACCCGCCTCGCTGGAAAGCGCAGCCTCCTGGCCTCCTCCGGACCTGCCTCGCCGGACAGAGCAGACTCCTGTCCGTCCTGCGGATTCACCTTCTCGGCGTCGCTGGTGTGCCCAGCCCAGCCTCCTTGGACTGTGTTGGCCGTCAACGTTTGTCCTCCAGGCCCCCTCCTCCTTGGTTGACTTTTGGAATCTCGGTGCGGTTCCTTGAGGGGGGAGTACTGTCATGGTTTGGGGTTCCTTGTATTGGTTTTTGCTTTCCATTATATCTGTCATGATTTGAGTTCTGTTTCCTGTTTTATTTTGAAAGGTTTACTGTTATGTCATGGTTTTGAGTTTTAATTCACTGGTTCCAATCTCACCTAATCATTGTCACCTGTGTTTTGTCAGTCCTGTCTGTATTTAAGTCTCGCCTCTGCCTTCCTCTTGTGCTGGTCTTTTAACGTCTCTTTCCTGACTGTCTTCTAACATGTTTCCATGCTTAGGCCACAGTTAGTTTTGGTTTTGTTAAGCCTTAAGAATTAAGGTTAAGAATAAACCCCTTGTCCTGGAACCGTGTGCCTTCCGTCTCTGCATTTTGGGTCCTTCATGCTCACCAGCCCCTCACTACCTGACAGGATGTGGTTCACGTTATCAATAAACCCTGGAGAAGATCACAGTCGCAGGCAAATCCAAGCAAGTATGAACTAAACGCGCCATTGTGGAAACGACTAGTGACAGAATGGCTTTAAAAGAGAACGACAAGAACCAACTCCTTCCTGGAAACCATTTTTAACTGTCCTTCACTCTTTCTTTGTTCTTTTAGTCTTCAAGCGGCTCATAATTGGTGATAATTATGCTGAGCGGGGGGCTGAGAGGGGCAATGAAAGCTGAATGGAATAGAATGGAATGGAATGGAATAGAGCGCCATGTGCAACAAAAGACAAGATGAGACAACATTAACACAAGCACCTACAGGAATGAGAGACACTGGAAAAAGAAGCTAAATCCATAACCACTTCACTTTAACTGATGATGTGAAAAGAGAATTTAGAGTCTGCAAGAAAACAATTCCATCTAGAACCGGATCAGAACCAACCTGGACCTGAAAACTGAGAGAATCTTCTCCTGAACAGAGCAGATCATTACTGACTGAAGAAACCAGCTCAGCTTCTCAAAGATGAGACACTTGGTGTTTCTGAATGTAAACCTTTACTGTGGGCGGGACTCAACGCGTTTAACTCCGCCCACGTAGAGGCACGCCTCGGTCTGCAGACTGCAGCCAGGAGCTTCTGGGACTGCCGCTGTCTACATTCATGACGATTTTGAGAAACTCAGGCTGCAGCATCTAATCTAGAAGATTCTGCTGGTGCCTTCCCATCATGTGGTGGCAGTTTTCTCTGTGACCGTAGCTCGAATGTTTCTTGACAGTCCCTCAGAAGGAGTCTAGATAAGCATTGGAGAGAACAGAAGATTGACAGATTCTGACACTCTGGACCACTAATCTCTGAGAGAGTGTTGCTGTGGTGCAGCGTGCTGATGCTAAAGTCATTCTCTTTATATTCTGCATTTAATCCTTTATCAAATATTGTTAATCTTATAACTTGAACCTGGTAGACTCTGGTCCTTGAAAATATTGTCTGACATTAAACTGATATGCAGCTACAGATCTACCTCTGCAGGTTTACTCAATTCTTTCATTTCTGCACCAAAACTCTCCTTTCTCTGATTTTCCTCCGTAGTGTCTGACTCAGACTTGTTTGTGCACGTGCAGGCTCACATGCTCTGCTGTTTCTGATTTGAACTTTGACGTCGGTCAGCTTTCAGGCAGGTTTGATCAGTAGTCAGTCAATAGTTTGAGTTCTTGTTTGTTTTCTGACTCTTTAAACTCATAAATCTGTCAAATGTTTCAACAGCTGAACCTTCTGTTGCCATGGAAACATCTTTGTTCTAAAGAAAATCTAAGCAGCTGTTTTATTCCACTGCAGACTCTTCAAAGAATCAAAGATGTTCAATTTCTGGAAAATCCAGAAAATCTTTGAATCCAAATCTTTCAGCTTCAGTGTAGAACTACAAATGTAGAAATGAACCAACCAGCAGCTTCAATGTTCTGACCTCAGAGTCTGCAGTCTGCAGTTTGGGCTCTCCAGTCCAGAACACAGAACCTCCATGGATGAATCCTCCAGGATGTTATTGGTCAGGTACAGTTCTGTCAGGTGGGACGGGTTGGACTTCAGAGCTGAGGCCACAATTTCCCAATGAGTCTCTGAGAGTTCACATCGTTCTGGAAGTCTTTGAAGAGAAAGAAAGACAGAAACAGGTGATCTATGATGAATTCAGGCTGTGATGAAGTTCCAGTTGGACATCTCTCTCTTCATCAGAGCTTCATCATGTACCAGTCCTCCTCATCAGTCTCTCTCAGACCTTCATCTTTCTTCCATCTGCAGCTGGAGGAGAGAAGGTGGAGCTCCATGGAGCTTCATGCTGCCCTCAGTCCGTCAGTGATCTGAGGTCTGAACTCCAAAGTTCACAGTAGAACAAAAGGATCACAGAGACTGACAGCTGTCACTCTGACCATAAGGATGAGGATGATGATGGTTGAATGTTGACAGTTTTTAAATGTTGGTTATGATCCAATTTTCAGAGAGTTTTCTGTTTTCATTTCCAAAATGATATTTTCATGTTTTCAGCTCTGAAGTTGTAAACAACAACAGTTCATCTTCCTGATCTGTTGCAGAACTTTGAATCCAGTTTCCTCCTCAGGTCCACGTCTGTCATGAACAGAACCACAGCAGCACCAACCTTCAGGCAGAACTTTCCAGAAGGTCTTCTTGGTAGAAAGGGGCTAAAGTGACTGTTTCTATGGAGGATCCAGAACCTGTGTAGGTTTACAAGTTACCTGTGATGGTAAGCTTCATTGTTCAGAGTCAGAGTCCTCCTCGACTATGACGAAGATGTCAGGTACCGTATTTTCATGACTATAAGGCACACTTCAAAGTCTTACATTTTCTCCAAACTGTAGGGGGTGCCCTATGAGGCGGTGCGCCTAATGTGTAGTTGGGGGACTTCAGCAGAGGAGTAGAAGAAGATGGCATGAGAACCAACTCAGTTTTTCTCCCACTGCTTTTTTCCACAATGAGTGTGTATGTGTGTGTGCTGAAATGTGTGTGTGCTGAAATGTGTGTGTACTGAGTGCTGCGCTTGTAACCATTTTCTAGTCTCTGCTCTGCGTTGTGTGATTTTGTGCACCCGCAGGAAGCCACGAGACACCGGAGAAACTTTCTTGGAGCGGTTTTCTTTATTTTCTGGTTGTGACAAAATATGGCATCAACACGTGCTGCACTCCGATAATGCCCCAAAACTAAAAATATAAACTTCAAATGAGCACCAACATTGCATACAGAGAACTAGATTGTCATCATGCTCACCTCTTCCAGATTGGACACAGCAAAAAGGGAAGAGAGGGGGGGGAGCATGAATTTATACCCAAGTCTGAAGGACCCTGATGGCATGCTAATCAATTGCCAGATATAAAATAAATTAAATAAAAAAATACAATTTTGTGTAATTATATAACACTTCTGTAAACCGGTTACACGCTCCCCTGTTTGCAAAAGGAAGGGCCAGACACTCAGCCAAGTGAGAGTGTGAGCCCACATTCAGTTTGTGTTACTCAGTTAGGGAGAACAGTAATTAAAGAAAAAGGTTTCCTCTAAAAAAAAACTGAGACTGGTTCTATTTTTAACCCGCTCTGGAGGCTCTGAGAGTCCATACAGGGTAGTGAACCCTGAAGGAAGATCTGCTGTCAGGCTGAATGGGATCTCCCCCGCGGTTAGAAACATCACAGCAGGAAGGGTTCAACGCTAGCATGCATGTTTTACCAGTATGTTGTGTTATTGTGCCTTAACACCCAGTGCGCCTTTTTTGTGTGTCATATACAAAAAAATTACCCATAACTGAGACCGCGCCCTATAACCCCGTGCGCCCTATGGTCGTGAAAATACGCTGAGTGAACAATTTCACAACTGTGTCTGATATAGAAGAACCTAAGAAATCAAATTTTTACTTCAGTTTCTTCTTTTAGTCGTCAAACTGTTTCATTCACGGATCAATAATCTATCTAGAAAGAAGATGATGAACAGAAGAAAGAACATTTTAGAAATGTGCTTCTAGAATGGCTGACATTGTGGAAATGAAAACATCCTTTAATTCTGGACCGTCTGCTTTGGGTTCAAACCTTTCAGAAGGTTCTGGATTGGATTTCATTTGGACAAATATGATCCTTCTTTGCTCTTTAGCTGAAAGATCACATGATCAAACTGATTTTCTTCTTTGATGTTTTTATTTCTAATCATTTTCAAACCTTTCATTCTTTGTAAATCAAACTGAACACTAATCTGATTTATCATCACAATCACTTCTGGACTCACCTGAACTTTCTGCAATTCCTCACAGCTGGGATCAGTCTCCGTTTACCCTCATTTGATGTCTTGTACTGGTTCACGTCCAGCTCATCCAGAACCTCCTCTGACATCTGCAGAGTGTAGGCCAGAGCTGAACAGTGGATCTCTGAGAGTTTCTTCTCTGATTTGTTCTCTGACTTCAGGAACTCTTGGATCTCCTGATGAACTGAGAGGTCCTTCATCTCCATCAGACAGTGATAGATGTTGATGCTTCTGTCTGGAGAGACTCCTTCACTGTTGATCTTCTTCAGGTTGTTGATGGCTCTCTGGATGGTTTCTAGATTCTTCTCTGTCTGACCCAGCAGGCCTCCTAAGAGTCTCTGGTTGGACTCCACAGAGAGACCATGAAGGAAGCGAACCAGCAGGTCCAGGTGTCCAGTTTGACTCTCCAGGGATTTCTCCATGACACTATTCAGAAACTCATCCAGGGATGGGTTCTTCATGTTGTTCTTCAGGAAGTCCTTAATGACCTCTACCTTCCTGTTGGAGTAACAGTGGAACATGTAGACTGCAGCCAGAAACTCCTGAACACTCAGATGAACAAAGCTGTAGACCGGTTTCTGGAAGATCCCACACTCTCTTCTGAAGATCTCAGTACAAACTCCAGAGTACACTGAGGCCTCTGTGACATCCAGACCACACTGCTGCAGGTCTTCTTGGTAGAACATGATGTTTCCTTTCTCCAGATGTTCAAATGCCAGCCTCCCCAGCTTCAGAAGAACTTCCCTGTCAGTCTCTGTCAGCTCTGGTGGACTTGTCTGATGTTCCTGCTGGTACTTGTTCTTCTTCCTCTTTGTCTGGACCATCAGGAAGTGGGAGTACATGTCAGTCAGGGTGGTGGGCAGCTCTCCTCTTTGCTCTGTGGTCAGCAGGTTCTCCAGAACCACAGCAGTGATCCAGCAGAAGACTGGAACTTCACACATGATGTAGAGGGACATGGAGCCCTTGATGTGGGAGATGATTCTGCTGGACAGCTCTTCATCTGGGAACCTCCTCCTGAAGTACTCCTCCTTCTGAGCATCATTGAAGCCTCGGACTTCTGTCAGTCTGTCCACACATGAAGGAGGGATCTGATTGGCTGCTGCAGGTCTGGAAGTGATCCAGACCAGAACGGAGGGCAGCAGACGTCCCTGGATGAGGTTAGTGAGCAGCACGTTGACTGAGGACTTGTGTGTGACATCAGACACCAGCGGACTGTTGTTGAAGTCCAGAGAAAGTCTGCTTTCATCCAGACCATCAAAGATGAACAGAAGTTTGCAGACAGACAGCTGTTCTGCTGGGATCTTCTGGAGTGTTGGATGGAACAGCTGGATCAGAGTGAGAAGACTGTGCTGCTCATCTCTGATCAAGTTCATCTCCCTGAAGGACAGAGGAACCACAGCACTGATGTCTTGGTTCTCCAAGCCCTCGGCCCAGTCCAGAGTGAACTTCTGCACTGAGAAGCTTTTTCCAGCTCCAGCAACTCCGCTGGTCAGAACCACTCTGATGGATCTGTGTTGGTCAGGGAAGACTTTAAAGATGTCTGGGTTCTTGATTGCAGTGTCATGGAGCTGGTTGGTCTTGGTGGTGGTCTCCAGCTGCATCACCTCATGTTGGGTGTGAGCCTCTGGTCTCAGTCCCTCTGTGATGTAGAGCTCAGTGTAGACCCTGTTGAGGAGCGTTTCTCTTCCTGCTCCTTCAGTTCCTTCAGCCACATGTTGACTTCTGCTCCTCAGACTGATCTGATGTTCTCCAAACATCTCCTGCAGACCAACATCTGCTGAAAGAGCAGAGAAAAAAGCTCCTTCATGAGTGTTCCACATGTTTCCAGAAGAATCCATCAGCAGATGATCAGGCTCTGACTCACCAGCTCTGGCTCTTTCTGCAGACTGGGGTCCGCTCCTCTTCTTCTCTCTGTGGACACCAAGGAGAAACGTTAGAGAACAACAATCAAAGCAGTCAGTGGGAAGTTCCAGACTAACTCTGATCATGGAGCAGATCCTCTCTGATCTTCAGACTCAGATATTGTGATCCAGAATGTGCTGAATGTGAGCAAATGTGTTTCCAGGTTAAACCAGAGCAGAGGGGAACTCTGCCTTCTGTCAATCTCTAAGTGACACCACTGTGGGAAAATCTAGTTTCAACTGTGCCTGAAAGAAAAACAAAATCATGACATTTCAGCACAATATCATTTTTGTTCCCTCTGCTACCTTCTATAGCGAGAACATTTATTTTTTGACTTATCCTTGATAAGTGTTTGGACCCTGCATCAGAAATGACTAATTAATAACAAGAGGAGAGATGTCTCCTACAAACTTCTACATAGAATCTATCCAACAAATCCGTACATGTTAAGATATGAGAAAAAAATTGACCCTAACTGTTCTCTATGTAAACACCCAGAACCAATCGGCCACCTATTTTGAAATGAAAATAAAAATGTTGGAAAGAATGTACACATTTTCATAATATTTGGTCATTTTTCATTTTCACAAATCAATTCATTTTCTTTATCACCACTGAAATAATTAAACAATTAGAATCATTACATCGATTAAAATCTTATCTACATACCATTTCTAATAGCTATAACAAAATGGCCATACATATTTATGAAAACTGTCTGTCTTTACAACATTTTTCTCCAACATTTTTGATGTTTAGCAATCTGTGCTGTAATATTTCTTTTGTAAAACATGCACCATCCCCTGGCATTCTCATTGTTATGACTATTGCTCCTGTCATGCACAAAGTTAATAAAAAATAAAGTTAATTAAAAAAAAATGTTGCCTTCAGTGTAAGTAGCTGAGAGCGTAGGCCTAGGGCGGCCTATGAGGGGCCGTATAAGACATTATTTATTCTGAACCATTCACATTCATACATTCTTGCTCTCACAGTCATATATACTCTCTTTCGCATACATATATTCTCTTACGCATCCATATATTCTCTCTCTCACATTCATACATTCTTGCTCTCACAGTCATATATACTCTCTTTCGCATACATATATTCTCTTACGCATCCATATATTCTCTCTCTCACATTCATACATTCTTGCTCTCACAGTCATATATACTCTCTTTCGCATGCATATATTCTCACTTGCACATCCATATATTCTCTCTCTCGCATGCATATATATTACTTTACACATACATACATTCTCACTCTCATTGTCACTCTTAAAAAAGAATGTATGTATGTGAAAGACAAGTATATATGAACGTGTGAGGAAGAGTTTATATGTGTGTGTGAGAGAGGAGTATGCATGAAACGGAAGTGAGTTTGCATGAAAAGGAAGGCACTTTGAATGAAAAGGAAGGCACTTTGAATGAAACGGAAGGCAGATGATTTCTCGTGCTCTGATTGGACGAGAGGCCGCCACCTCCCATTTTGAACAGACGCTAACACGAACCAATAAGAAGGCCATCGAAACCTTAAGAAATATTTTATCTTCACCTCAAGTGGTCAAAAATCTGTCTGCATCTCTAGAGACACAAAGGAATGTCTCAAATACCAATAATGGTAATAGAAGTGCCACCGAAACAGAAAATCCGTATCCACCTTATTCCTAGCCCCCATGAGCCTTTGCGTGAATTATGGGCGACACTTCCTGTAGACGCTGGAACACGCATTTACATTAAAACAAATTCCTCTTGTTTTTTTGATCCATAACTACATATAAATGTGGGAAAACCAGCTGTCATTTCTTAAAAAGGCAACGGTGAGGTGGAGATGAAATATTTGTTAAGGTTCCGATGGCTGCAGGACCCCCGTGGCTACTTCTTGCCGGTTCGTTTTTTTTAAAAAATAAACTTTATTAACAATATCTTGCACATACAAAATACCAAACACAAAACTCCACTGTGTGCAAAATACAATCTTCACGTTCGCCATGAGAATGAACAAAAAAACATAATTATAACCATGTAAAACAGGTTATGCAAAAAGAAAACAAAAATAATAAGGCAAAGGAATCTGTTAAAGTTTCAGGAGAGACCATGTTTCAACTGTTCTGACAGCTTTTTTGTTAGTGGAAGATTTAATACTGTTCACATACAAAACCATTTCTTTCTGAAAAACATAAAACACGTTTTTTTTGTTGGCATATTTACACTTGTGTATAAAGTATTTAGCCATAATTATAAGTAAATTAACTACATATATTTTTTCTGCATTAAGTCTTTCTTGTGTAAAATATCCAAAAATAATAGATTATAGATAAAATAATCTATAATCTTCACATAGATGAGTTCTTATAAAATGTATCACATCTTTCCAAAATAGTTGAGTGAAAGAGCAAAACCAAAAAAGATGAGGCACAGTTTCTGGTGAGGAATGACAGAATGAACAGTTTATGTCCAGATCTTTTTTAAACTTAGTAAAGAAATGTTTCACTGGATAAAATTTGTGAAGAATTTTGAAAGAAATTTCTCTGATTTTATTGGTGATGAAATACTTTTGTGGCAGGGTCCAAACCTTTTCCCACTGAATTCTACATCCAAAGCTGTTCCAGTATGAGATAACATACGGTTTTGTGGCAATCTCATTTTGAAACAGAGAACAGATACTTTGATTATTCCTGCTAGCTGAAAAACATACCTTTCCACACCACAAGTCTGTTAATTTGGGATTTCTTGCTGGTTCATGTTAGCGTCTGCACTGTAATCCCTAGCGAGTTGACTGAACTTAAAAATTATTGTGTAACAGATTACGCAACAGTTAAGTTATATTATTAAAACTTTTAAGTTAACATTTATTAAAATTCATATTGTCAGTTGGCTTACATTTGTATTATTTCATATAAAAAATATTAAGATTCCTCAACTTATAAAAGAGAGATTATTTACTTAAAGTTTTTAATATTTTCCAACTAAAAAACGCTTTAACTAACTATATTTTTATATTACTCAACTCATAAAATATGTAAAATTCACTCAAATGCTTTATAAATTCTTTAACTCATTAAATGTGTAGCATTGAAAATATTTAAAATTCTTCAGCTTAAAATGTATTCTAAACAGAGATATTGATACTGCCCCACTACATTTTAAAGGCTAACATTGATAAAAACCAACAAAAGTGAAGGCCACACAATAGTGATTGCTTAATACACTTTTTTTAATTGCTCTTTAAAAAAAAAAGCACAAATATCAAGAGGATGAAGAAACAATAAGTGCAATAAAACTGCATTATAAGAGTGCCACACAACATATTGACAAAAAGAGTTGGTTTTGTATTTTACGGCAGAAAAAGCAAATGATCACAACAAAACACATTAGTTACATAACACTTAAACCAACAAATAGTCCATTCTGGAAGACTCACTCAACGAAACATTCTTCAGCGTCAATAAATGTCCTTTCAGTGGTTTGCTGTCCTCAAGGCTCAAGACAGCATTCTGAATAAATATGAAGGCAAGTTCAAGTTTTTTGGGGTGCTGTAGGTCCAGAGCATAGATATCCCCGAAGAGTTAGAAGAGATTAGTCAGCCAGATGTGTGGGACCACTGACGGCAGCATCAGGAGCATCACCACGACAACTGAGAAGATACCCACAGCAGTGTCTGTGAGGTCTGGTATTCTGGAAAATACAAAACAAAAAACACAGATGAGTTCGGACCCTCAAAGATATTCATCACACTAATGTCCAAAACTGACATTCCTGCCACCTGTCAATAGGAATCTTTTCATGCTAACATTCTGTTAGCTTTTAATCAACTGGCTATGATGTTTTAAGGACCAACTCCAATTAAAATTGTGTTTTTAAAAAGTTCTTTAGCATTTTTCTGAAGGAGGACATTTATAAAATAATTTAAGACTAAAGCTTCATTTTTCTTTATTCAAATAATGATGGATCAGGAGCAGAAAAAGGTAAACGAAACTCCACTCCTTCCAATCAGGAGTCCCTGATGTTCGCCTTTCATCTTCCGTCTCATTTTTAAAACCATTTAAAAATATCACTCAGTTTACAAACTACAAACAATTGCCCTATTTATTATGTCACTCAATAAAATCTCAATCAATATTAAAGGATTAGAGAAAACCATTGACAGGGAGTCGTGTGCACTTACTGTACAGGTCTTGAAGAAGTTGGAGGCATCTTCATGCAGATAAACAGGAAGTGCAAGGAGGACAAGTGCCCGTCTCATGTTCACGTCACGCTGGTCCTAAAAGAATAAAAAGAAATATCCATTACCTTTGAAGCAAATGCAGAGCAAACACTTCCAATATTTATTTAAGGAACTTTAAGAAATAATAAAATGATACCTTTTCTAGATGTCTATTTCTAGTAAGAGGACAATACAGTGTTTATGTCATGATCCACTTCAGGTCAAAGACCCAAAGTCATTTTTAAGGCAAGTTACACCTTGGCTTCTTACAGCTGTTTACAAATGATTTGTTATCCGTTTTTGAATTAGAAATACATTAGAAATTCACCTGAAGGTCATAAATCCTAACCAAGCTGGCCAGTTCCTGTCTGTTTTGGTGGACTTAGTCTCAGAAAAAGGCAGCTTTAAGTTACACAAACATGTAAAAACTGCACAATTTCCTCTGACTGCATCTACTCTACATAAATCCATTTCAGATCTTGACAGATGAGTTTTCATGGTTTCAAATGATGGAATGGTGCTAATGCAACATCATTTTATTATTGTAATATACTGTCATAAAGACATGACAATATTCCAAAGTGTCTCCACATACATGGCAGTGGAAACACTTTGGAATATTGGCTATGTAGTACTGCAGTATTATATGTAGTACTGCATAGTGCCAAAGTAACAGAACACAACTTGCACCTCCATTCCATTGTGCCACCTTCAGCCTGCAATCTAAATATGTTTAGTTAAATTGTAAATAATTTCAGCTCTATTTAGACCTTTGGCTAGTTAAAATGTGCATAAATGTTTCCATGCTGCCGTATAAATCTAATAATGGTAATAGTTCAGGATGAATGTATTAAATAAGTATAAAACTCACCTACTGACACCTCTTTTCTGGTGAAATGGTGACTTTCTGGTGAACTTTCTGAAGTTCAGTATCTGAAAAAGTCCAAAAGAGATTTTTCAATGTTAAAAAATGTTTCAATTATATTCTGATCAAAAAACATTTATTGCACTACACAACCTATTGCATTTTTTGTTTTTTTAAAATAGCTCTAGACAAATAACTGATCAGGAGACAAGTTACCTGGCTGGCCTTGGCGTCTACCTGGAGGTGAAACACTGAACACTCTGTAGTTCGGTACCTGAACACAACACGAGCACGTTGATTAATTTATTTTTACAAAAACCTTTTTTATAACGGAGATCAGTGATTTATAAAAGCTTAAAGCTGCATTCAAAACCCAATGCTTCCATGTAGCAACCAGGCTTAAAACTTTTGGCGGTAGCTCCTCCCACACAACCGTTAGAGGCTTTGAGTGACATTTTTGGACAAATGTCCAGCAGCAAACTTTAGCCACAGACAGAGGCCTCCAACGCGAATTTCACACGCGGATCATGTTTAGTGTGATTGCAGCATAACAGCTCATTTCTACCTCTGAAAAAAAAAAACCTCATCACTGTCGTAACTTACGGGCAGAAATGCATTTTGGGTTTGGCTCGCCATACGTCTGCTATGACAAACTAATCATGTATACATTTCCACATTAATCTCTAAAACAATCATAACACACATATGTTTAAACAACAGTAAACCACATTTACGGTAGTATAAGAGCATTTTTAAAGCATTCATTCAAAATAAACCATGAACGATACTTACCAAATTAAATCAGGGCTGAAGACAAGACGGCACCATCAGCGATGAGGCGGATGAAAAAAAAACCCGAGGTTGGGGCGTCTTGAAGCGGGACGAAATCGCAACGCTTTGCAGAAAAATAAAATGCTCGACTTTCAATTTCAAACGTCGCATACTCGCATTCGGCAAATCCAACATGGCCACCTGAGCTAACGTAGAGAAAACGAAAGACCCTCCCACCAGTACGTGATGACGTCATGACGCTACTTCAGGGATCTTAAAATTTTTGAGTGCTAGATACAAATAAGCTTTAAAATATTTAGCACTGTTAAGTTAAATTTGAAAAAATCTTGATAGAGCTTAATACTTTATAGTTGAATCAACTACAAAATGACATTTAAGTTGTGTAACCTTAATAGTTATGAGTCAGTACAAGTGATAGGGTTTAGAGTGTGTTCAAAATGGGAGGTGGCGGCCTCTCGTCCAATCAGAGCACGAGAAATCATCTGCCTTCCGTTTCATTCAAAATGCCTTCCTTTTCATTCAAAGTGCCTTCCTTTTCATGCAAACTCACTTCCGTTTCATGCATACTCCTCTCTCACTCACACATATAAACTCTTCCTCACACGTTCATATATACTTGTCTTTCACATACATACATTCTTTTTTAAGAGTGACAATGAGAGTGAGAATGTATGTATGTGTAAAGTAATATATATGCATGCGAGAGAGAGAATATATGGATGTGCAAGTGAGAATATATGCATGCGAAAGAGAGTATATATGACTGTGAGAGCAAGAATGTATGAATGTGAGAGAGAGAATATATGGATGCGTAAGAGAATATATGTATGCGAAAGAGAGTATATATGACTGTGAGAGCAAGAATGTATGAATGTGAGAGAGAGAATATATGGATGCGTAAGAGAATATATGTATGCGAAAGAGAGTATATATGACTGTGAGAGCAAGAATGTATGAATGTGAGAGAGAGAATATATGGATGCGTAAGAGAATATATGTATGCGAAAGAGAGTATATATGACTGTGAGAGCAAGAATGTATGAATGTGAATGGTTCAGAATAAATAATGTCTTATACGGCCCCTCATAGCGGCCCTGTTGCTTCTGGTACGGCAGGTGCCTCTGCTTACAGGTCCTGGTGCTTGTGATTAGGGAATCACCTGACCATTAACGTGAGACACCGACTCCGGGGACAAAGTCTTGCTGGGAGGAGACGTCGCTCTGTTCCGGATCTGTGACCTCCCCCAATAAAGCTTCATTTTACCCCGTTTTAAACTTTCCTGGGATTTTTAGAACTGTTCCCATATGTTTTTAGTATTTAAACTTCACCTCAGTGAATATTCATGTTTTATAGTAAATAATTTGTTGTTGTGGTAAAGCACAGGTCCTCTTTGGTGTCATGTGTGCTCTCACTTCATCCTTCTAGCCCTGGAATATTCTAATCTTTTTTTTTCCCCCCTCATTCTACATTCAAACCTCCTACAGTTCTTACAAATAGACCACAATGCATCTGAACATTTTTTGCAAAGAAAATGTTTTTAAATGTATTTTGATCAAATATAAATGTTTTCGTCTTAAGAACAGTGCAATCATAAATAGTCATCACAAAACGATCCTATAATGTTTTCAATTCTTGAAATCGGTGATATTCACCATTTAAAATAAAAAAGTATTTAGTATTCAATATTTTTAGTAGTTAGAGATTAGGGCTGGAATTTGGACACATTTTTTTTACCCAGCTACACTGACTGAACTATCACTGCCACCAAGTGGTGGGAGGCTGCATTCAGGTCCCGCAGATTCAGACCAGTTTTTTTTTTTTTTGCAGCCCAATAGTTGGCGCTCTAAGACAAAGGTTTGGTTAAGAATCATTATTTGTTAGCTGTGTTTGGAGCTCATGTCTGGACTGAGCTCAGAGAAAAGTTCAACTGTTTGCTTCATCCTCACAGACTGAGCTTTGTGTCCTCCAGAGTTGTCCAACTCTTTTCTTTCCTCTCAGACCTAAAGCGCTCACAGCAGATGGTTGACCTTCCTGGATGGATCAGCTGATGTTCTTTATGAGAACATTGTTGTTCCTGCTGAGAGCTGAACTCTGCTTTGTTCACTAGAAACTGCTTCTTACTGTGAGTCTGAAGGTCCTGGTTCAGTTCTGAAGGTTGGAGGATGACGTTTGGACCGGTCACTCTTCATGGATCCACAGCTGGAGGCTGCAGACTGGACTCTCTGCGTGACCTGTTGACCTCTGCAAACACCAAACCATCAGAGTGTTGGAGGATCTGCTTCTTCATGAACAGCTGATGGACTTTGACATGAACACAGACTGAGCTGTTTAGTCTGGAATAACATGACATGTTTGGATCAACAGTTTCCAGCTTTCAGCATTTTCTGTCAGTCAATCCAGACTTTTTTCTAGAAAAGCTGTTTCCAATTCTCCATGTAGAAATGTAGAAATTCTGAGAGCAGAAAGTCAAACTAGAACAATGTGATGTTTGGAAAGCATGAAAATCTGAATCCTAGGAGTCTGCAGTGATTCTTCTCATTAGACTGGAGCTGCTGTCAGTCAGAGTCAGCAGTCAACATGTTTTCTTCTCCAACATCTCTGATGTCTCTCAGAGACTCTCAGAAGACTCAACTGAAAAGATCTCATCACACACATGATGCTCCAAGTGAGTCTGATCAGAGAGATCCAGAACTGAACCAGACCTCAAGTCCTTCATCTGAAAACTGTTGATCATCTGAACTAGAATCCAGCCTCCAAAAACTCTGACAAACACTCACTGTTCCACTTCTGAAGGGATGACTTTGAAGTCAGGAGGTGAAACCATTGACTTGCGCCTCTTGTTGGACCCACGGCTGGATTCAGATCCAGATTCAGGTTCAGGTTCAAGTCCAGGTCCAGGTCCAGGTTGGTTCCTGTGGAGAATGAAGGTTGCTGGTGTGAGTCCTGAGCTCTGACATGGAGAAGATCATGGACAGTTGGAGATGTTCATCTCACCTCTGAGCTTTGCTCTGGTTGTCATGGTTACCATCTCTGCTTTTAGAGGGAGGGGCTCCCTCCTGTGGTTCCTCCCACTGATCCATGCTGCTGGATTCACTGGATCCACATCAGCTCACACACACCTTCCACCTTCACCTGCAGAGGAAACCCTCCTCATCATCAGCTCTGATCCTCCTTCACCAACAGATCAGCTGCTCCTCCACTGATTGGCTCTTCTCTTGTGTTTCCTCTCAGGTTCAGGTGAATGCAGTCAGACAGCAGTGGGAGGCAGAGGAAGCTGCCATCAGCTGCTGCACTTCCGCTCTCCCTCCACCAGGTGGAGACATGGAGCTGCAGCAGCAACATTTCCATTCAGTCACTTTGACAAAGAAACAACAAACTTCCTGTTTCTACACTTCAGGAAACATCAAGAAAAAAAAAGACGAATCAGAGAATGAGGAGAAAAAAAAAGAAAGACATGAATTCTTCCTCTCAAAGCTCCAACAGAGACTTTCTCATGAACTTTGACCTCCACACAGGTTTGGATGGAGGAGAACAGGAAGGTTTGGAGTCAGAAATAAAAAAAAAAAACCAACAAGCATCAGCCTATTGTTGTTGACTTGATGAAAAAGAGTCCTCCATGTTGTTGATCCAACAATGATGAAGCTTTGGAAACAGCAGAGTGATGAGAGTTTGCAGAGAAAGAAGAAGATCTTCTCCAAACATTCAGAAACAAACAGTCAAGTTAGTGAAGACAAAGTTCCAGAAAGAAACTCACTTCAGTTTCTGCAAAGAGATGAAGAGGAAGAAGAGTCTCCCTCACCGTGTCAACGCAGCTGCAGCACAGATCACTGACTCACAACCAGGAAGAGTCCACCTGGATGGAGGCGGGGCATCACAGATGGGCGGGGCAGCAGGTGGAGCAGCTGAAGTGGAATTTAGTGGAATTCAGATTCAGACTGTGAGCCTTCCTGGAATCAAACCCTCAACCTGCCTGTTGTCTACGTAGTGAACAGCCACTGCTCCACAGTCAGAGGATCAGGATCTGATCAGGTTTTGTCCTGACATGAAAAAGGGGGCGGGGCTTCTAGTTGGAGGTGGAATGACTGTCAGGAGCTGCAGGATGTTTGTTTCCTGAACTAAAGACAGAGAACAGGTTCAAGAAGAAACCTGACACCACCTGACAGCAGCTGAGAGGAGGGGCGGAGCTTCAAGCTGATTGACAGATTGTTGATCTCAGTGACTGAGAAAGGTGAGGTCATGTGACCTTCTGCTTCCAGACGTGCATGAACTCCCTTCATCTGTCATCTACTGACACTGAAGCAGAAACTCTGATGGAGCTGAAGGGAGGGGCCTGACTATTTCCTGGAAACAGCTCAGACTCTGAGGAACAGAGGCTGTGTCCGAATTACCGCCCTAACCCCTAACTACTAAAACCCTATATAGTGCGGCACTATATAGTTCTCTATATAGTTCTCTGAATTTTCAAAGCAATTCGGACACCCGTGCTCACTAGTTTTCTCTTTCGGGTGTTTTCAAATGGCGCTCCGCACGAAAACAAAGTGGCGCATTACCGCCACCACCTGGTCTGGAGGGGAACTACTTCTATTTAACGCCGAGAATGCCACCCATTTGTCAAAGTAAAAATATAATAAATATAAACATTTTATGATGACTATTTATGAATCTGCCGTGTTCTGATCATGGAAAACGTGGCTGATTTATAAATAATAAAATTACAAACACATTGGTGTAGCTTTTATGTATTAGTTGATAAATAAACCCTCAAGTCATTAGTCCATGGCAATATTTATTTTTGTGCCGCTGAACGATTTACGGGCTCTTGCGAGGAAGCATTTTTTTTCTGTAGTTTTATCTTCTACCTTACTGAAAATAGCTTTATATATGAATCTGTCCATGTTCCTGGCAATGATTCAACCGTTTTTCGTGAGATCAAACCAGAAACGAGCAGATATGCAGCATCACAGGACAGCAAGGAGAAGCAGACATCTCAGAAGATTTCCTCTGGATGCCCCTGACCAGACATGAACAACTTGTGAGTTAAACTTAAAGTTTTTTTATTAGTTCAATTTAAGCATTTGTTTCTAAATTTGCTCAAGGTTACACAGTCTGCTGGGTAAGAGTTTAACATTATTTTTCAACACTGGATTATGAACTGTATAGTCTAACTACATGAAACACTTGTGAGATCAAAGTTTAGTATTTTTTATTCAGAGTCAATCCATATCACTTGTTTAAAACAAAAATACTTTAATTTTTAAATATTTATATAAAAATCCAAAAACCCAGCCAAAAAAAAAACCACGAGATTTTCCAGCATTTATAAATACGTCATAAACTAAAATGTAAGACATCAGAATAAAATGAAACATTCAAAAAAATCAGATTTAATTTTCTCAATGAAATAATTATTTTTCTATTTTACAGGGTCTTCCATGTCTCTACTGCTTTGCCAACATAAAGGTGTCTGTCGTGGCCCTTCACGCTGACGGTCAGTCCCACGCAAGACCAGACCGGCAGAACCGCAGATCGGTTGACCCGCAGGACCATTGAGCATCTGGTAGAGCAGTTTCGGGTTCCTCACACTCTGGGGGGGGTGTACAGGAGACTGAGGTCCTGGTGTTCCTTTTCTGGCTGGCGTGTGGCGCATCTTACGGTGTGGTAACCTGGCCTTTGACATGCCACGGTCCACTGTGAGCGACGTTGTCCACAGGACGGCAGACCGCATCCTCCAGCTGATGAGCAGGGTCACCCAGCATCCAGTGGGAATGAACTGCCATTAGTCAACTCTGGTTTTTTAGCAGCTCGCTGAGTCTTCCACCTTCCAAAAGGTCGTAGGGAGCATTGATGGCTGCCACATAAGAATAAAGGCCCTAAAAGAAAATGCAGCTTGTTATTTTAACAGGAAGCTTTTTTATTCCATTCAACTGCAGGCTGTATGTGACTAATGCCAAATTTAGAGATATTTTTGTTGGGAATCAAGGATCAGTCCACAGTTCACATGTTCTACGTAAAAGCCCAATTTATGTAAATAAAACATTACCCACCTGAAGGATCCTTTTGGGTGATTGTGGGTATCCCTGCATTCTTCATCCCATCACGCTGCTGACACCCTACAGGGAACCCGTGAGGAATGCGGTTCAGGCCCGTTACAACCAGCACCACGCCAAGACACACTCTGTGGTGGAGAGAGGATTTGGCATGATGAAGATGAGGAGGAGAGAAATATTTCTGGGGGCACTGGAAGTAAAACCAACCTTTGCAATGAAAATCATTGCCTGCAGTTCAGTTCTGCACAATCTGTGCATCAGGGAAGGGGACTGCTTGGAGCCACAGATGTTGAGCCACAGCAGGAACCAGTAGGATGGGTAAAGTGGCGTCCGTCTGCGAGGACAAATCTCTGCTTTCCTTTCAGCTCCAACTGTGACACACATGACTCTAGAAGACCAGGATTATTGTTAAGATGTATAAAAATAAATGTTAACATAAAACGAAAATGTAAATATGTACATTTGATATTTATATGAAAATTCTTTTGAGATTGTTAAAAATGGCTCAGATTTAAATAATGCATGTAAATAATTCATTTTTGTTACTGCATTTATTAAACAAATTGCAAAAACAATGACGACGTTACATTTTGTGAACAATATTTTAAACTCAGGTAAGCTTAACAGACTCTCCTGTCACTCTTTGTCCCTTCTTGCTCTCTCCTCCTCTCCCCTTTCAACAACCTTTACCCCAACATGACAACGATTACAGTTTAATGATAAATAAATACAAATCAAGTGTCTCTCACTCCCATCCGGCACGAGCTTGCCTGATAACAAACAGGCTATCTTTCTCCATCCACAGATGGATCAGATTTTCTTTATCCTCGTCAGTCCCTACATATATAAACACATTTAAAAAATGTTTTAATAACTTATTACTACGGTTAGAACTCACTCGTTTTTTTATGTAATATCAACAGCGTTTGTTTTTAGCATTCGGCGCTAATTCGCGCTAGCGTTAGCTTTAGCATTACCGAAATTGATGAGCTTCCAAAAAATGTAGGTTGTCGATTGAGGAATATAACACATTAAACACATCATCTTACGTATTTACAAATATATTTTACAACAGATACTTGATACTTTTAAATATACTTACATTTTTAAGTCCTCTTTCTCGCGCAACCGTCCGCCATCTTCGAATAATTCAAGCGCAGTGTATTGTGGGTCACACACAATGCATTCTGGGCAATATTCGCCGATCGAGTGAGCATCGATCCACACTGGTTTTTCGTAGAGAATTCTGGGAAATTTCTAGTGCACATGATTTTTGAACTGTAGATTCGGACAGCACTACAAAATGGCGACCGCACTATATAGTGCACTATATAGTGGTTAGGGCGGTAATTCGGACACAGCCAGAGAGTTTGTTCACATGCAGCTCAGGAAAATGGCTGACAGTGAAGCTGAGAAGCTTTTCTTTCCATGTCTGTTAGAATCACAACGATTCAAATCCACAAGATCCTGAAACTGAAGCAGAAGCTGAGAAAGGAGCAGATTGAAGTCAGAGTGGGAACAAGTCAGAACAGCAGTTGGAGGAAGATTTGATGCCAAACCTGATGGGAAACTGAAAGAATGTGGATCTTCCAGATGATCTGTGGGACTTTTTCTCTGCTTCAGTCTGGAAGAATGTTCTGCAGCAGAACCACATTCCTGAAGGACGTCTGTGTTCCTCAGTAACAGGGCGTGTCTGAACGGCTGCAGATTCTGCAGAACATCAAGGTTTCCTGCAGTTGGATGGAAGGAGTGCTGCCCCCTGGTGGACAGGAACTCAGCAGTGCAGCTTCAGGATGGAGTGGCTTCCAACAGATCAGATCAACGTTCTGCTCTCTGCTAAAGAGGCAGAACGTCTCCTTCTAAGAAGAATCCAGAGTTCCTGATCACAAACATCAACTGAAGCCCAAATCAGAGCTGATCAGACTGCATGGAGCCCAAGCTCCAGAAAAGAGGAGAAAAGAAGAAGTCGTCCACATGAAGCCAAACAGATAGATGGATATGAAGGGAAATATGTTCCAAAAAGAATGCACCTGTATATTTGATGTGAGAACTTGTGACAGAATGGGAGAACTTGTGACATAAAATGTGAGAACTTGCACACCAAAAATCTGCATCTGTGTGTAAAAATCTTCAGCTGTGAACTGACAGATTCCCATTAGCATGTGTTCATTTAGAGCTACAACCTCCAATCTGTGATTCCAGCTGCTCACATGTGCTTCTGCGTGTCTCCAGTCTGCTGGTGAAAATTACAAGTGTGCTAGCTTCACAGATTCAGACTTCCTGCTTCAATAACTCTGATAAACGTAAAATGTGACAGAGTCTCTCAGTCATTTTGTATGAACACAGAGAGTGAACTACAACTGCATTTCTAAAGAAAAAAGATGTTTTTTTCCTGCATTTGAATGAGAAATAATGTCTTTCAGCTGTAAATGCTGACATCCCGTCTCGGGACTTGATTGGTAACTAAGATGGCGGCAGAGGAGTAAGTCACGTCAAACTGTCTTCCCCTGAAGTCTACTTTGAACAGATACCCACTCTCTAACTGTGTTACAGAACTAAAGGTTAAAACTAAAGGGTAAAAAATAAAGGAGTCGCTGAAATGCCAAAACCAGTAAAACAATCATGAGCTGACCGTGAAGATGGCACAGCTTTAACAGCATCTAGCAAGTCCTATGAAACAACAAGTGCTAATGCTAGCGCTTCGACAAAACTCGACTCCCCTGCAACTTATTCGGAGTTTTCACCGGAGGCTCTGTTAAAAATGATCTCCACAGCTGTTGCAGAGGAAGGACACCGCACTCTAATGTCCGTCAAAGAGTCATTCGAAAAGTTCGAATCCATTCTGGATGCCAAGCTGGACAACATAATTAAACGCCTTGATGATGTGGTGGCTACAACTGACTCGCTCAAGGATCGCCAGACCGAGTCAGAGACACGGGTCTCTGGGCTGTAGGACGACATCGCTCCGATAAAGAGGAAGCTGGATGAACTTGAAAAAACAAACGAGGAGATTACCAGCAAAGTCATGGACCTAGAAGGCCGGTCAAGACGTGACAACATCAGATTGTTAAACCTCAAAAAATCCACTGAAGGAAGTGACCCGACTGTGTTCTTTGAAGAGTTCATCCCTAAACTCCTGAAATTGCCGATAAACTATGTTGCTACCGACCGCGCCCATCGGGGCTTTGGAACGCCTGCAGATGGACGCCTGCACCCGGTGTTCATCAAACTTCAGCAAAAGAGAGATGTGAGGATGATTCTGACAGAGGCAAAACGACGGGGGAAAATAGCGCATGAGGATTCATACCTTCAGATTGTTCCCGACATTCCACAAAGCGTTCATATCGCCAGAAGAGCGTTCAACTCTGTGTGCACGCACCTCATTGAGAGGAATATACGCTTCCAGATGGCTTATCCTGCAAACCCTGTCCTTCACAATCAACAGAAATAAAATGACTTTCAGAGACTCGAAAGAGGCTGATCTATTTCTAAAAAGTGCCCAAAAATGAGGTACTGTACTCATTTTCTAACCTCGAGAATGATCTGGTGAGTAAACATCGCAGTCATCAATGAATAATGTTCGTTATGGGTATTGAACGAATTGCACTCTTTGGGAGACAGAAATTTGACTTGAGTTTACTTAAATGACTATGGTAATGTTTTTCCTTCTTACATTTCTACTTGTTTTTTGTTTATTATGTTTCGTTTGATGTGGGAATCTGGGAAAGTGTCTCCACAGAGTCTTCTACCTGCATTTTGGCCATCATGTATCTCACAAACTGTATGGGATTGATAGAAGTAAATTGTAGTCTTGAAGAAGACCATTTTGAACAGCACTATCTGGGTGCAAAACTGAGAAATTTAAACTGTGAATATTATAATCCAGAGGATTTAATTAAAATCAACAGCAGCTTTACCTTCTCCTCCTTGCATCTAAATATACGTAGCATTACAAAAAAATCATGATGACCTAGTTTCACTGCTGGTATCAATAGGTCACAACTTTAACATAATTGGCTGCAGTGAAACCTGGATTAATGAAGATGCATATTTAGATCTCTACAACTTAGATGGATATACACTGTTCTGCAAAAATAGACCTGGAAAACCTGGTGTTGGAGTTTGTCTATATGTGAGATCCTCATATTCAGTAAGGGAACGAACAGACATTATACTTGATGATGGTTTTTCTGACTCAATCTTTCTAGAACTAAAACATAACAATGCAAAAAGTATTGTTATTGGAGTAATATATCGCCTACCAGACTCTGATTATGATACATTTAGAGACAAACTTGTAAACATTCTTCTTCCCAAAAATTAACAAGTATACCAGGGTTACGGATAAAAGCAAATCCATTTTGGACAACATGATAACTAATACAGTAAATACGTAATATAAATCAGGGGTTGTATACTAAGACATCACGGACCATTATCCCATTGCATGCTATATGGATTTAAATAAAAAAATGTCAATCTCACGTACAAGGAGAAAAGTGAAAATGGTAAACACTCAAACTTTAGCAAACCTAATCCGTCACCTTCAAACCAAAAGGTGGGACGCAGTATTTAAAACCACAGATCCCGGATGTGCATACAATTCATGAATTGAAGAATTAAGTGACTCAATTAACATAACTATCCCAGAAAAAACAATTAGACAAAAATACATAAAAGCAAAACCTTGGATAACCAAGGGAATACTAAATTCAATCAAACAAAAGAACAAATTGTACAAAAAGTATATAAAAAAACCAAATGAACAAAATTAATTAACTCACATAAAATATAAAAACAATCTAACAAAACTATTAAGGATAAGCAAACAAAATCATTTTACTACACAACTGAAGGTGGCATCTGGAGATCAAAAAAAGTCTTGGAGGGTGTTGAATGACATTCTCAGCCGCAAAACAAAAACTACAGTCATCCCCGATGCCTTTGAACAATGTCAATCAAACAATCTCAGTTTACCTGATATTTTTAACAATTATTTCTGTTCAGTTGGGAAAAGTCTTTCTCAAAACATTTGTCCACCAGGTGGTGCCAATTACAATGCTTATCTTCAGGGAAATTACCCAAATTCAGTCTTTCTAAAACCCACCTGTAAAACAGAAGTGGTGAATATTATAAACAAGCGGAGATCATCCTACACAGTTGGTGCTGATAACATAAGTAGTAATATCATCAAAGCCATAGTAAATGAAATTGCAGAACCTCTCGCCTACACCATTAATCTTTCATTAACACATGGAAAAGTTCCAAAAATGACTAAAATAGCTCAAATAATACCCATATATAAGTCTGGGGACAAAATGATATTAAAAATTACAGACCCATATCAATACTGCCAATTCTTTCCAAAGTATTTGACCGAGTTGTGTACTCCAGATCATAAGACTATTTTGTAAAACACAATATACTAGTGCCACAACAATACGGCTTTAGGAAAAACAGCACCATGGGTATGGCTATCTTAGATCTAGTAGAAAAAAATCAACGACGCCTTTGAAAGAGGTGAATATGTTATTGGGGTTTTCTGGATCTTTCTAAGGCATTTGACACTATAGATCATGAAATATTACTCAGCAAATTAAGGCATTACGGGGTCAGGGGATTAGTGCTCCAATGGTTCAGGAGTTATATCTGTGGAAGAGAGCAATATGTAAAAGTTGATGAACTAAAATCACATAAACTCAACATTCAAACGGGTGTGCCACAAGGATCCATAATGGGACCACTTCTCTTCATAATTTATATAAATGATTTTGTCTACTGTTCCGGCGCCATCCACAAAATACTTTTTGCAGACGATACTACTTTATTTCTGGCACATAGAAATATAGACCTATTAGAAAAACTCTGAAAATGAACAACTAGTAAAAGTAGATACTTGGTTCAAATGCAATAAATTGTCATTAAACACGAGCAAAACTTTTTTTTATCATATTCCACACATCCAGACACAAATCCACCTACAGGAAATTGAACATAAATATAGATGGGCGATCTCTACAACAGGTGGACTCAATCAATTTTCTTGGAATCCATATAGATCAATTTATAAATTTTAAAAAACACATAGATGAACTTGTTAAAAAATTATCCAAATTTGTTGGTTTATTCTATAAGATTCGACACATGCTCCCATCAGATGCATCGCTAACATTGTACAGATCCCTGTTTGAGCCTCACCTGAATTACTGCAACATCATATGGAATAACACATATACTACCTACACGGCAAAACTCCAGATTACACAAAAAAAAGCAATAAGAGCAATAACTTGGTCCATGCCAAATTCTCCAACAGATCCACTCTTTCACAGATACAGCCTCCTTAAGTTACCGGAACTCAACACGTATCATAACGCATGCACAATGTACAGTGTTGTTCATAAACTAAACAGTCGTTTGTGTGACCTCATACCACTTTCCTCGCCCTCTTATCACCATTACACCAGGGGAAAGCATATGCTAAAAGGCAAAAACAGAAAGTTACAATGTACAAGCTTCTCTGTCTGTACTAGAGGTCCACAAATTTGGAATGTATTAGACAATGACATTAAACAGTCTGCTACAATACACATGTTTAAAAGGAAACTGAAATTGCTATTATTGTCATCATACTGTACAAATGCTGCTCCGACCGAAACCACCTATTAATGTTTCGTGATTTCTCTCTGTTTGTTGACACTTATATGGCCACACGCCAGAGTTTATGTTGTTCAAATTCATTGTCCCTATTGTCCAACACTTTCCACTATATTACCATCATTTTCTCATATTATTATTGTATTTTATTTTTGTAATTATTTTCTTTTTTCTTTTCTTTTTTTTCTTCCGCCACTCATCGTCTGTACTTTTATGCTGGTTTAAATGCTGGACCCCTAATAATAAGCAACTGCCTCGGGATGTCCATTTTTTCCACATTCTGTATTATGAGGGGATTTGTTGCTTTTGACACATTGTGGAAAAATAAACTAAACTAAACTAAACAGTTACAGTACGAAGAGCCGAGCTCCGCCCCCGCCCTGTGGGCTCCTCGCCTCTCCTTTCCAGGCCACGCCCCCTCCGTGGCTCACATCCACCTTCCACTTCAGATCAGACGAGACAGAAAGTTGATCTAATCTAATCTATTTTTTCAAATGTGAACACATGTGATTTATAATAAAGCGGCTCAGTAGCTCTGAGGACAGTGATGCTGTTGTCACCAAATGTTCTGTACAACTCATCATGTCAACATGTACACAAAACAGATAGTGTTCACACGCATACTTATGCCTTTAAACCAACTAGTGTGAAATATTTCAGTCATTCAATCATGCAAACTATTATTGCAAAGGTGAGCTAACACCTGTACTCAGGTGAGTGTTTATGTTCTTCTAAAATGGATGGAGGGAGAGTGCCCAGCCACCCCCACACCCAGACACCCGCCGCAGCAGCACCGGCAGCCAGAACCCCCAAAACGCCACACGGGAGCAGGCAGGGAACAACCGGCCCCCTGGCGACCATATCCGCCACCCAGGCCAGGGCCAGCAGGACCACCGCGAGGCCCCCAGAGCCAGAGAGCAAGGAGGCACGGGGGGAAAGAGAGCGCCGCCCCAGCCCAACCAGGAGAGCAGCCCCCCCCCCGCCGCACCGGGAGAGCCCAACGCAGGGCCCCACCCGAGAAGAGTGAGTACAGGGATTTAACTTGTTAGAATCTGGACCAATCAGCAGCTGTCTGATGGCAGCTTTGCAGCTTTTCACAACCTTCTTCAGCAGAGATCAAAGCACTGAGGATCTTCCACAGCCTCTCTGGAACACATCACTGGAATGTCAGAATGTGAGCTGAGAGGAAGGCTGGAGCAGAGTCACCAACTGTTTGGAAGAACAAGGATCCAGCAGAACTCAGAGTTTGTCCTTCAGGGCAGATCTGACAGATGCATTGTGGTCTCTTTGTGTGTTTGTGTTGTTTCTGTCAGAAAGGTGACCTGCAGTGACCTTTAGCTGCTGCTTTTTGGAAGAACAGAAGAACAAGTTCAAGACAAACTTCAGTCTGAGCTCTTCCTCTGCTGCTCCTCTTCCTCACAGAGGAGAACACACAGACACGTCGCGGCCTTCATCATGAGTGGAGAAGACAACAGAAACACAAAGACTCACCGTGAAGAAGAAGAAAGTCCTGCTCTGTCTGCTCTGACACGGAGGAAAACTCTCAACTTCCTCATTTCCTGATTCAGGAACACCTGAGCAGAGCTCCGCCCCCTTAAGTGTGTGTTTGTGTTAGGCTCCTCCCAGAAACCTAAGAGAGTCTCTGCTTGGCTTAACAGGAAATCAAATGACTTGTGTGGTGTGTGTGTGTGCGTGTGTTCATAGGCATGGGTGTGACTCTCCTACCTGCAGTTACAAGAAATCACGTGACTTCAGCTGCAGCAGTCAAGACGCTGTTGGGTCCTAAAGAGTAAGAGGTTCAGCTCTAAGGGTCTGAAACCAATGAGTTATATCACTAGAGTATTTAATTATGAACAGTATAGGACTCCATAATGAACTTGCTGCTCCACGCGAGTCTTGTAGCTTCTGTTTGCAGGCGGGGGTGAGGGGGGGTTACAGTGTGAGCTACAGAGGAAACTTTGGACCAAAATCCTGCTGCTCTGCATGATCGATCAGCAATACGATCAGCATTATTAACTGACTCAGAAAAACACATTAATTAAGATGATTGTATCGGTAAGAACTACATGTGATAGATTGGTGGAAAATCCACTTTTTTTTTCAAATTGACAGTTTTTCTGTTGATTTTTATCTCCATAGCAACCATTTTATGTTTTATTGCCTGGGGATAACGAACAGATGGACATCAGTTTCAGACCAATCAGAAAAAGATAAACTTTCTTAAATTCCCTTTCCTTTTTGATGCTATTTTCTCCTTATATTTCAACACTTATTGATGAAAATCAAAAAAATCAAATATTAGTTCAGATACAAATCTTAATTGTTGTATTGTTCAAATAAACAGTCTTTTAGTTCAGTTTTATCCTGCTTTATACCACGGTCTGGGTGAATGCTCGATTCTGATTGGCTGCTATCCGGTCAGCTATCTTAAATGTTTTGTATCACTGCACCGCTTCTTTAAAACAACCTTTAGCTTCATCATTTGGACAAGAACAAGCGGTAAGAGGAGAACTTTCTCTCTGCACTGATGCTTTATTCAACCCATTGAAAAATCAGCATATATAAGTCGCCGAATCTTGAGTGCAGCTGAGGTGCGGGGCGACGTTGACTGCTTGTTTCGTGGTGCGGCACCACATAACAAATGGTCCACTTTTTGTGAGAAAAGTGATCCAAATCGGGGAAAAAACAAGGATTAAGGACTAAAAACTGGTTAATATTAGCTTTTGTAAGTGACCATGATATAAGCGAATAAATGGCATCAAAGTGTGCTTCACGTCGGACGGTTCAGGCTTCCACGGCGTGCGTTTAGAAGTAATAATGCACACTTAGTCGACCATCAACCTTTACATATTTGACACACATCTAATTTAATCTTCCAGCAAGCTCATCTCCTGTTCTTCTCTCTCTCTGTCTGTCTGTCTCTCATTCTCTGTGTTTGTCTGGGTGATAATTCAGGAATTGACTGAATTTCACCAAAAAGTCATTTTTCAACTCCAGAGACTAACACAGTGGGACACCAGCTGGCTGTTCTTTGTAACTGCATCTGCAGCTTCTAGAAACGTCTTTGTTTATGTTTTCATCTTTTCAAACAGTTTGTTTTCTTCACATGAAGCCTACTTTGACTTCTTTTCAACTTTAGATCCATCATTTAGAATCAAGGATGTATAGATATATATGATCTAGAACTTCTTTCTAGGATTCTGATGGACTTCATAAAGATGACTCCTCCCACTTTGTTTTGTGTCAAATGTAGAAAAACTCAAAGAACCAAAATCAATCCAGTTTGGATCAATTCTGCCTTTCAGATCTTTGGAAAAACTGAAGGAATCTCTGCATCCCAGATTTCTTCTTGGGTTTTGGTTTCTGCAGGTTTTCAATCTCCTCTTTGATCTGATTGAATGTGTCCATCAAGGTCTTTGAAAGCATCATTTTCTCCTCCTCCTCCTTCTTGAGGGTCTCTCTGAGTGAGGAGATCTCCCCCAAAAGGGAGGACTGTTCTTGCTGCCGTTCTCTGCTGCCGTTCTCCTTCCAGGTTCTTTTGGTTCTCCATCAGAGCTGGTCTCCATGGGACTGTTGCCTCCCTCTGTGGTGTCAGTCAGTCAGGAGGTGGGAGGGAGGGAGGGAGGGAGGAGTCTTTGTCCTTCTGGACATGTTCCTCCTGCTCCTTCTTTCCCAGAGTTCCTGCAACCAGACAGAGTCTTTGTGCTTTGGAGCTGCTTCTCTTGGATGAAGCGCTTGGTTAGCTCACTTTGATCTCTTTCATGTGGGACTTTGTCTTGAACTGGATCAAACTGAAGGTGGGACTCCCAAAGCAAACGTTCTGGGATGTTTGCTTCAGCTCTGTGCTTCTGTTCTCTGGTTGCTTCTTTGCTTTGGTTGCAGAGACTTGGAGCTCTCTCTCTCTCCATGCAGATCAGCAGCTTCTTTGGAGGCAGAGGCAGCTGTGTGGGAAGTCTCTGCAGGTCCAGAATCTTCTGCTGGATCAGCAGCTGCTGCAGGTTCCTCTGGGTGGAAACACATTTCTGCCAAACAGAACATCTGTTTGTCTTTGTTTGGATTGAAAACGGAGGAAAAAAACTTCTTTGGAGAGAAATCTGCTTTGTTTCTTGTTGCTATGAGGTTGTTGAACAAATGTGGTCACTTTCACAGCTTCACTTCAAATGACTTCCAATAGACAGAAATTATACATTTTAATTTATTAAAATAAGTTCGTGAAATATTTTTGATGTTTTTTCTGTAATTCTAGGTCTGATGTCTTCATACATGATGGCTAAAAGAACAAAAACCAAACCAAATCAGTCAGGTCTGTAGTTTGAACTTGTATTAGAAATGAGAAGGGCGACACCTTCTGGCTGTATCCAGAACTGCATCTTCTGGTCAGAAAAGTGTTGAAAAACCTCAATTGTGTTTGTAAAATGTCTGCAGCTTTTTTGTCTGAAGACATGAATAAAGTCTGGATTTGATCCTTAATGAATGCCATGTTCCAAAGCAGAAACCTTCATCATTTGAAGATGGAGGAAGACTCCAACACTGACAGACAGACAGACAGACAGGAAGTCTCCTGGTTTTTCTGCTTCAGAAGGTTTTTGGGAAACTGCAGAGTTTTCTTTGTGGAGCTAAAGAGCTGCTGTCAGTCTGCTTTGGTCCATCAGGAATGAAGGTCAGGACTGAGAGGAACCTGAAGAAAGTGACTCTTCATCATCTGCTGCTGAAGAAGACAGAGGAAGATCCACTGTGAGAGCAGCTGCAGAAAGCTTTCTGCTGTTTTTCTCCTCTGAGAGAGTTTGGAGTTCCCAGCAGTTTGAGTGGAGCTGAAGCAGCAGAGCTGAAACAGACGTTCTTCTGCTCCCATTCAGCATGAACGGACAGATCCACTGAAGGCCGGCCTGAAGCTCTGGCTTCCAACACGTCTGCATGGATCCAAGCGTGTGCAGTGTGTGCTGACATGCTGTTCTCTGAGGAACATGTTGGTGTCTGACTGGATCTGAGGACACAAACAGCTGCTGACATCTGAGAGGGTCAAGCTGCAGAGTGGCTCCTCAAAGCTCACGTCTCTGTGACAAACATGATGCTGCTTCTGTCTGTGCTCCACCACTAAAAGGACTGTCCAGAGTCGGTCCTGATCCGGTTCTAGTCTTTCTGGCTCCAACTTCTCTTTCCTGTCAGGAACCCTTCATGTTCTCTGCCTTCCTCACATTTCTGTCTTCTCTCTGGGCTTGAAGCCCAAAAGGAGCTGAAAGCTGCTGACTTCAGTCTGATCCCATGTTCTGGATCATCCGTGTTCCTGAAACACGCTGCTGGACCCGTGATCAGAGGAACCCAGGAACCGGAGAACTTCCCAGAACATGCAGACACATGTGGAACTGTTCTGATCATCTGTGTGTGTTGACAGTGAAGGAGAGCTTTGTCCTTCAAGAACTTCATCTTTGAAAAAACTTTATTGACTCTGACAGAGTTTCAGTTTGAATCCATGTGGTTTTCATTCTTCCATTGAAGTCGTCTCCAGAAACTAAAGATCTGCTGAATCAATGCTCCTCTGAGAACTTTGGAGCTTTTCTCTGCATCTGTTCCACACTTGAATGTGCAGAAGATCAAAGCGCCGGACGCTCTGAGCTTCAGCGTTCCAGTCAGCAGCTGCTGAACCAAAGCCAGCAGCAGGTGAGGATCTGGGCCTCAAAGCAAACGGACAGAAAGATGAATGGAAGAAGGGATGGAGTCCCAGTGTTGAAGACATCAGCTGGAGAAGCTCTGAGGCTCTTTCAGGTGGGCGTGGCAGCGCTGCTGCTTTCCAGCAAACCAAGCAAACTGCAGCATCTGTGATCTGAGAGGCTGTTGGTGAAGAAGAGCATCATCAGCATAGAACTGTGGGCCGTTTGGGTTCAGAAGAACAGCTTCATGATATGGAAAGAATCTGTGTCCTTCAACAGGTCCAGAAGATCCCAAACATGGAAACTGGAAGCAGTTTGGATTCCGGTTTCTTCCTGAACTTTGAGGATCCAAATGCTGAAAATGGAAGCTGACAGATAATGCAGCAGACTTTACCAATGTGCTCAGAACACTAGAACATCAACAGAGGAAGAAAACACTGTTCTAGTGGAACATCTACAACTTCTGTCCATGATTCAGAGGAACTGCAGAAAGATGACTCCTCCCACTTTGGGTTTGGTCAAATGTAGAAAAGAGAAAACAAGCAAATCAAAACAATTTGGATCAATTCTGGCAGAAAATGTTCAAACTTTTCAAATTTCAAGAAAAAAGCTTCAAAGAAATAAATCTATTTTAGAATCTATGGAGAACACTGACTGGAAAACAGCGCCAGGCGAGAACGCTGCTTTTTGGACCGCCCCTCTGGTAATGGGACCTTCCAGCCGTTGTCTCTGTGTCATAGTGGGCTGGCTGTCTTCAGACGGCGTGGTGAGGAACACAGAACTTCACTCTTTGTCACTGCTTGATGGTCAGATTCTCATTTCACTTTGTTGTCACAGACCAGATGGTGGAAGAATCATCATTATCATGATCATCATCTTCATCACTGACGCTCATTCATTTCCACACCAGAAAGCAGCACAGAGTCTTTGAGGGAGGGATGTGGAAGAAGAATGAAAGAAGATTTGAAACTGAAGGGATATTCTGCTCAGATGAAGCTCTTTGTGTCTGCAGAGATGATCTGTGGCTAGAATGTCAGACAAAAATGTTTTGTATTTCTAGAAGAAACTGGGGTTTAGAATCAGAGCAGAGGATTGGTGGTTTCATGGCCACCAACCAGATCCTCTCCAGAGAAATGCTCCTTCCTTTCTTTAGAAGAGCTGCTGTGTTTCCAGAAGCTGTTCTGGATCCAAAATGAGGAAGAGGCTGGACTCTGCTTCATCATCAGCTTTGAACACAGATGCTGTCATGCTCCTCTCTCATCTTCTGACTCTGAGCTACTCCGTTTCCTGTTGAAGTGAGTGACGTTGGAGTTTCCAGATCCTGATGCTGCAGAGGAACAAAGTGGATGAATGGGTCTCACCAACAGTGGTCCTTTGAGCAGAACTATCCAGGTCTGTGTGGAACTTGAACCTCTTTCTCTGAGTTGATGTTTGTGGAGGTCAAAGGTCAGACAGAGCAGCTTTCAACTCTAGAAACTAGGAAGAGGAAGGTTTCAATGCTGAAGAAGTCAATCAAACAGCAGCAGGAACTGCTGCAGACTGACAGCTGATGGAACTGAAGCACTTTCTACATTCTAGTTCCAAATGTTCTACAGAATCCATCAGAGGTTGAAAGTCTTCCTCAGTACTCGAGTACTTTAGTTCAGCAGCTCCTCTTTTCCTCTAAGGTGAAGCTTCATGTGGACGACTTCTTCTTCTCTCCTCTTTTCTGTAGCTTGGGCTCCATGCAGTCTGATCAGCTCTGATTTGGGCTTCAGTTGATGTTTGTGATCAGGAACTCTGGATTCTTCTTAGAAGGAGACGTTCTGCCTCTTTAGCAGAGAGCAGAACGTTGATCTGATCTGTTGGAAGCCACTCCATCCTGAAGCTGCACTGCTGAGTTCCTGTCCACCAGGGGGCAGCACTCCTTCCATCCAACTGCAGGAAACCTTGATGTTCTGCAGAATCTGCAGCCGTTCAGACACGCCCTGTTACTGAGGAAAACAGACGTCCTTCAGGAATGTGGTTCTGCTGCAGAACATTCTTCCAGACTAAAGCAGAGAAAAAGTCCCACAGATCATCTGGAAGATCCACATTGTTTCAGTCAGAGCTGCTCTCAGGCTCAGCTTTGGTTCTGACTCTGTTAAAGGAGATGGAAGCCTGTGAGGCCAAAATGCTGCAGTGAGTGGAGGGCTTTAGTCTGTGGGGGTGGGACCATGGTGTTAATCAAAGTGTCAGACTAAAGTGTTTTTCTGCTCCTTTTTCTTACATCTTTCTCTCTGTTGGAATCTGTCAGAGTTTTTCCTGGAAGCTCTGACAGATCTGGAAGATCCACATTCTTTCAGTTTCCCATCAGCTTTGGGATCAAATCTTCCTCCAACTGCTGTTCTGACTTGTTCACTCTGACTTCAATCTGCTTCTTTCTCAGTTTCTGCTTCACTTTTAGGATCTTGTGGATTTGAAACATTGTGATTCTAACAGACATGGAGAAAAAAGCTTCTCAGCTTCACTGTCAGCCATTTTCCTGAGCTACAGGTGAACAAACTCTCTGTTCCTCTGAGTCTGACTGATGATCAGAAGGAGCTGTTTCCAGGAAATAGTCAGGCCCCTCCCTTCAGCTCCATCAGAGTTTCTGCTTCAGTGTCAACCGGCAAGTTGAGGATTTGATTCCGGAAAGGCGCACAGTCTGAATCTGACATTAAAATTCCAATTCAGCTACTCTACCTGCTGCCCTGCCCACCTGTGCGGCCCCGCCTCCATCCAGGTGGACTCCTTCTGGTTGTGAATCAGTGATCTGTGCTGCAGCTGCGTTGACACGGTGAGTGGAGACTCTTCTTCCTCTTCATTTCTGAAGAAACTAAACTGAGTTTGTTTCTGGAACTTTGGCCGCATTTACACTGCAGGTCTTGATGCTCATATCCAATTTTCTGACCATATCCAATTTTTTTTACGACCCGCTTACATCACCTTTTAAAAGTGACCCGTATCCGATTTTTGCATTTACACTATACAATGCTGAAACTATCAAACGTAGACGTTCTGAGGACTACGTAGCAGCATTTCCGCCTTCCGCGGACCTCCTTCAGACTTTTGTGATTGTGGTTTTAATGGAGGCAAGGCGGGGACGGAAGGAGGCGTTGCCTTGGGCGCTCCTGGATGGGGCAGGAGAGGAAAAAGGGAGGCTGCTCGGCCGGCTGATGTGCTCTCGCTGAGTTTTAAATGAGGAAGTGTTTGCAGATGTTGTGCTAACAGTTTGATCCAAGTGTTGAACCTTTCCTGCGCGATGACTTCTCTCTTTCTGACCGTGGTCAGAAACGCATGGGAGATTTTCTCCAGTGCAGAAGGCGGATTCTACTTCGGGGTTCACTTTGCCGTTCTGAACCCTCAGCCTCCAGTGTGGGTTAAGAAAGCCTCCAAAACCTTCTTTTCATTACGGTTCTCCGACACTCTCCCGCTCCGCTCTCACACCCCCTCATCTCTCCTTACACACACACACACACGCACACACACACACATACACACACACACACACACACACACACACACACACACACTCACACTCTCATACACACACACACAGCATGCGAGGTCCCCGTCATACACGCCCCCACAATTGCTTTATTTCTTCAAGCAAAGAAATAAAGGGCTTCTAGCCTGCTCCATTGTAACAGTGTCCAGCTTGATTAGTTACCGTTTGCGTCCGGACCGGGAATAACAGCAAGTTTCTGACTACGGTCTGAAGCCTGAGGCTGAAAGGTAACACGCTGACAGTAAAATCAGCACAAAAAGCACCTTAATAAGTCGTGTGATCTCAGTTGGTGGTGTCCTGAGTTGATGTCACTGAGTTACGACTCGCATTTACTGGGGAATATCCAATATGTCTGCTTACATGGCACACGCAAATGCACGTATCCGATTTGTATCCGATATATGAATGAGGCCTGTATCCGATCTGAGAAAATTAGAATCCATGCTCTTTTGTCCTGCTTACACGTTCACTGGTCATATCCGATCTGTGACACATGAGAGGAAAAAATCGGAATTGGGTCACTGGAACCATGCAGTGTAAATGCGGCCTTAGTCTTCTCTAACTTGACTGTTTGTTTCTGAATGTTTGGAGAAGATCTTCTTCTTTCTCTGCAAACTCTCATCACTCTGCTGTTTCCAAAGCTTCATCATTGTTTTGTACTGATCATCAACATCATTTCTGACTCCAAACCTTCCTGTTCTCCTCCATCCAAGTCTGTGTGGGGAATTCATTACTAAAGTAATAGATTACGGTTCCAGGTAACTGTGTGCTGGAACTCAGTAGAGTCATATTTCCTCTTTCCATGTTCAGGAACTCTTAGATTCCATCAGAAAAACGACCTAGAATAGAAATGTTTGTAGCAGAGAGACCATGAGGCGTTAGTGCATGAAAACAAAGAGTTTTCTGCTTTTCGTCACCAACTATAAATTCTATTTTTCATCTCATCTTAAATGCTTGTGTTCAATCTGCTGTTAGTCTTTGTTGACCTTAAACTTTAGTTGTTGTGATCCTCATGGGTGTGTTTAATCTGTTTTTAGCACACAGCTGTCTGTCTAGTTTTTCTAGTTCTGTCATTTGAACTTTATGAGAAAGTAATGGAGCCGCCATCAAAATAAAAAAAAAATTAAATACATTTACCGGAATAAAGTAGTGCAATTATGTGAAAAAATGTAATTTTATGAGAATAAACTCATAGGTTTGTGGGTAAAATAGTCGGTATTATACGATAATAAAGTATGGTGAGAGACGTAGAGAACATTGTTTTTCATTCAGAATTGGTTTAACTAATAAGGAAATACTTCATCGTTTAGTGAGTCGGCATAGTTTATTATAAGTTAAAGGAAATTCAAAAGACTTTCAGGACACTGGAAGTCTTCAGAAGAAGATTCTTGACCCACAGGAAGTGGATTTCTGGCAGCAGCGTTTACGCCGTCGGCAGTGTACTGCAGAGGTCCAAAGGCATTATGCTAGGCTTACACAATCGACTTTTTCGAAAAGCTTGTCTGTGTCCTAGTAAATTATGACTTTTTCTTATAAATGTATACCTTTATTCTCCTAAATCTATTGTTTTATTTTTAAGGAGGTCCTAGTTGTCCGTGGTAGAACCTGCTTTAATTAAATAGCTTAAACAGGCCTGTAGTTCTGTTTGCCCTTTTCTAAGGGTGCATTCAGTCTGGAAAAGTCTGTTGAGAGACGTACAGCGGGGAAAATAAGTATTGAACACGTCAACATTTCTCTCAAAAAACATATTTCTAATCGAGCTATTGACACGAAATTTTCACCAGATGTCGGCATCAACCCAAGTAATGCACACATAGAAAGAAATCCAAACATTTATGTCCATAAATGAAGTTGTGTGTAATAAAGTGAAATGGCACAGGGAATAAGTATTGAACACGCTTACTGAAATTTATTTAATACTTAGTGCAAAAACCTTTGTTGGTGATTACAGCCTCAAGACGCCTCCTGTATGGAGAAACCAGTCGAATACATTGCTCAGGTGTGATTTTGGCCCATTCATCCACACAAACTGCCTTCAAATCTTTAAGGTTCCGGGGGTCTCTTCTGTGAATCCGGATCTTCAGTTCTTTCCAAAGATTTTCAATTGGATTCAAGTCTGGTGATTGACTGGGCCATTCTAGCAGCTTTATTTTCTTTTTCTTCAACCAGTTGAGTGTTACCTTGGCTGTGTGCTTGGGATCAATCAATCAATCAATCAAATCTTTATTTGTATAGCACTTTCACATCTTCCAGACATCCAAAGTGCTGCACACGTTTAACTACACTAAAACCATAGGTAAAATTCAAAGAAACACAGTAAAATGATAATAAAATCATCAATAAAAGAAAACACACAAAAAAAACAAAAAAAAACTGTCTAATTATCGTGGTCTTACTGAAAGATCCACCCTCTTTTCATCTTCAGCAGCCTGGCAGATGACAGCAGATTCTGATCAAGAATGTTTCCATACTTTTCTCCAGTCATTATTCCTTCAATGATATGAAGTCTACCAGTACCGCATGCTGAAAAACAGCCCCACGCCATCATGCTCCCACCTCCAAACTTGACTGTTGGTATTGTTTTGGGGGTGATGCGCGGTGCCATTTTTCTTCCAAACATGTTGTGTCTTATGACATTCGAAGAGTTCAATTTTGGTCTCATCTGACCAGAGTATCTTCTCCCAGAATGTCATGGGTTTATCCAAATGTTGTGTGGCAAACTCCAAAGGAGCTTCAACATGCTTCTTCTTCAAAAATGGAGTCTTGCGTGGTGTGCGTGCATGGAGGCCATGGCGGTTGAGTGCATTACTTATTGTTTTCTTTGAAACAACGGTACCTGCTGATTCCAGGTCTTTCTGAAGCTCTCCACGAGTGGTCCTGGGCTGTTGGAGAACCCTTCTGATGATTGTTCTGACTCCTCTGTCTGAAATCTTGCGAGGAGCACCTGGCCGTGGCAGGTTTATGGTAATGCCGTGTTCTTTCCACTTCCGGATGATGGCCCCAATGGTACTCACTGGAACTTTCAGAAGTTTAGACATTTTGGCTTGCCAGACCTTTTTACCCCTCCTTTTCTTCATGTGTTCAATACTTATTCCCTGTGCCATTTCACTTTATTACACATAACTTCATTTATGGACATAAATGTTTGGATTTCTTTCTATGGGTGCATTACTTGGGTTGATACCGACATCTGGTGAAAATTTAATGTCAATAGCTCGATTAGAAATATGTCTTTTGAGAGAAATGTTGATGTTTTCAATACTTATTTTCCCCGCTTTATATATGTCAGTGTAGTTTAAATGCCTTCTACCTGATGAAAGGCTTCCTGGTACAGTCGATCATCCTCTCTGTCATAATAGAGTATGCAGTTCAGGTCATCAGAGGGGGAAAAATGTGGCTTCAAGGACAGGATTCATGGCTTCCATACCTGAAATTCATGGAACACACCTGGCTTGTCAGGGGCCTCTGGATCCAGCAGATGTCTGCAGTGGGGGTTGGCTTTTGTGTGTGGCATGGCATTGAGAGAATGCTAGCTCCTGTTTTGACAAGAATGTCCCATCCCAAAAGATTCACAGGCGTGTGTGGTGAATGCACAAATGAATGTTCCACCATCTGGTCAAAAGTCAGTCGGATGATCTTTTGCAGATTTTGAGGAGTCATATGTTCATTCGTCAGAGCAGATGGAGGTAACTGGCAGTTTTTAGAGGAACATGTTGCACCAGTGTCCATTCATGGAGTTACTTCTGGGCTTGAAAGGGATCATGGCTCTTGCATCACCAAGTGATATTGTTCGACTTGCCACCCCTGTGGTCCTCGCCGCGGTGAAGGGAGGGCCTGGAGTGGTCGTGTGTACTGTTCATTTCCGCCACGCCCTCTGCCCCCGGTCTGTGCATTCTGCTGTTGGGTACCTCGTTGTGGGCACTCACATGCCCAAGGGTTCGGAGTGCCACAGATGCCATTTCCAACTGCTGCTGGGGGGTCTCCTGGGTGGATCACGTCTCCCAGGATTTCCACCACTTTTCCTGCCCCGGCCTCCGAAAGCCTGAACTTGTCACATCATTGCTGCAGGTCCTGAGGGTATTTAAACTCATCATGTTATTTGCTTTTTTCAAACACCTTTATTATCTCAAGTGGAATTTTCCTGGAGTAAATGATTGTTTTGTCAGTTGTTCAACTTCTCCCTTTGCCCTGTCCTTTGTCTGCAAATGTGCTCTGCAGTGATGAATCAGATGTAGTTTAAATCGACTCTTATCACCTGCCAGACGCTCCAATGCATTCTTCATGCGTTCAGTCATGCCTTCAATTGATTAGAGGAGCTGACCTGAGGGTCAGTCACTCCTGACTCGGCCCCCGCCTCGGCTTCTGCGACTTTTGTCACTCACCCACGAATTAGAGGCGTTTTTTTCTGCGTAAAGATTTATGAGGTCTCGGTAGGGGTCTGCTCTTCGCCTTGCCTGCAACATTAAAGCTATGTGCTGCTTGAAAAAAGATTTAGTAAATGTATTAGTGACAAAGACTAATTGTTTTGACTGACCATTAAGGACTTGCTGTCATACAAAAAGAATTTGTAATCTAAAAGAAACAAAATCCCACAATCTAGGCTTCTCCTTATTTAACCAAAAACACAATTCACACTCTAAACCATAACAGGTTTGTTAAAACACAGACAATCAATACGCAGACAATAACTTTTTCTTAAAACCACACCAAAAGACATAACACAAAAAATTAGGTACCTTACACATAAACAAAATAAACCATTTCACTGAAATTAATCTTTTATAACTAGTATTAACATTCCTGTTCCCCCTTCTTCTTTTCTACCAGAACCAGCACCTCCTGTTACCTTATCATACCTTTCCGTGTCCACAGATCCTCTATATCACTTCCCATGCATTTCATTTCTCCTTTTCTTCACTGCTTTGTCCTTTTCCCATTCACAGTTATTTCTGATAACAATTTTCAAATACTCTTGATCATGAATCAAACAAACAGAACCACCAGTCATTCGCTTCTCATACACACATTCACAGCGGTGCACATCACAACAATCCTATGTAATATCAAAACAAACATACAAACCAAATCAAACATCGTAGAGATTCTTGTTAAGGGAGTCCGGATCTAAACCACCAAAAACTTATAATTAATGTCAATTATACTTCTTTGAACAAAGCTGAACTAAATCACGGTAGTTATGAAATACAAACAAATTAGAGAATTTTATTAAAATAAGAAAACCGAAATAATTTCAAAATTATTTTACACAAAATGTATTGGACCGACACCACCTTAAAAATCTTCTTTGTCGAACCAAGACCACTTAAATTCGTTTTTTATCGTCTACTTACAACTGAGGTCGTAACCACGCTCAATAATGACAATCCCCACCATGATTTTACCACAAATTACATCCCAAACTCTTCAAATTTGTTTGTAAAAGTTTAGCGTGTTCCGCCATTTTGATCTCTAGGGACGCCATTTCGCCGACCAAATAGTACGAACAAAGCCAATCATAGCCGTCGACGCCATTTTGGTTGCTAGGACTCCGTCACGCTGACCACGTGGTACAACAAAAAAACAATCAGAGCCGTCGACACATTCGAAAACAACTAAAATGTCCCGTCATTGGTCCATTCAACGTAAATAAGATGTCCACGTCCATATAGAAAACAATACACGGGGAAATGCGGAAATAAAGTTAAAATTCACCGATTTCAAACATTTTTTCATCCCATTCTTTCCAAAATCTCACACATTTCATTCCATTCATCCTCATTAAAGTCATTTTCACCTCTGTTGTCAAGTCAAGTTGTCTGTCGTCATCGTCAAGTCTGTCATCAAAACAAAATGCACCGGTTTCCTCATATTTTATGTCCAATTCACCTTTAATGTTTATTTTGAATCCTTCTGTGGTTTCTCTCCGTATAAAAAAATAATTTATAGTCGTGTTTCCGAATTGTACTAACCCACAAAATTGGTTCCTATAGTAACACTGTTTTTTGTACGTACCTGCCGTACAGGCTCCAACAGACGCAAACCTACCGAATTTAACTATCCCGAGACCCGGGCGCAGAGCAGCAGTGTAAAACGCTCCTCTGAGCCTCCCTTAGGGTTAGTGCCGGTGCAAAACCCATGCAGGGAAAGTCAAGCAGGTCCTAGCTTTAGCTTATGTGCTGAAAGACAAATGAAAGGAGCGCGTCATAGAAACCTTAAAGTGACAGACAGTAGTTCTCACAAGCAGAATTATGATGTCATTAAATGCGGTTTATTAAACATTCGATCCATTTCCTCCAAGTCCCTCTTAGTCAATGAGTTAATTACTGATAACAATCTTAGTCTTTTAGCCTTAACAGAAACTTGGCTCCATCAGGATGACTATGTTAGATTGAATGAAGCAACCCCCCCCACTTATGCTAACTATCAGAAATCCAGGATTTCCGGGAAAGGAGGTGGTTTGGCAGTAATATCACAGTCTAGCTTACTTCTCAGCCCTAAAGTTAAAAATGCTTATAATTCATTTGAAAACATCATATTGTCTTTAAGTCACCCTAACAGGAAAACTCGAAAACCTGTTTTACTCATAATTATTTATCGCCCCCCCGGCCCATATTCAGAATTTTTAACTGAGTTTTCCGACTTCCTATCGACTATTGTCTTAGATTCTGATCAAATTATAATATTAGGGGATTTTAATATTCATGTTGATGACCCCAGTGACTGTCTAGGAACGGCTTTTGCAGCTTTATTAGATGATGTTGGTTTCACCCAAAGTGTGAATGAACCCACTCACTGTCATAAGCACACCCTGGACCTTGTTCTAACCCATGGTATAGAGATCAGCCAGCTGAGTGTCCTTCCTCTTAACCCCATCATTTCTGATCACTTTATGATTACCTTCCAGCTTACACTGGAACATCCTTCTGCCCCAGTGAATAAGAAACAGCTTAGAAGAACCTTAACTGACCGTTCTGTGTCTGAGTTTAAACACACAGTTCAGCCAGTACTTAGTGATATTCTGAGAAAATACTCTGAGTCTAGCTCCCATAGCATCAGTCCTAGTATAAATGACCACTTTGTTAATGATGCCTTACAAGCCCTCAGGAGTACACTCGATGTTGTTGCCCCCTTGAAACCTAAGTTCGTCAGACAAAACCGAGTAGCACCGTGGTTTAACGCTGAAACTCGTTCTCTTAAACAAGAAACCCGTAAGTTGGAAAGAGAATGGCGCCGCTCCGGTTCAGAGCAGTCTCTGGATATCTGGAAACATAGCCTATTAAATTATAAAAAAGCTCTGCGTAGAGCTAGAAGCCAGTACTATTCAACCTTAATATCAGAGAATGGAAACAATCCAAGATTTCTTTTTAGCACTATTGCTAAATTAACTCGCAGTCAGAGCTCAGTAGAACCACATGTTCCTGTTTCTCTCAGCTCTGATTTTCTTACATTTTTCGACAGTAAAATCTCAAATATTAGACATAAGTTAAATCAAGTTATTCCTACTATCAGCCCAGAACAGGCTGAAGTGGTAGAAATGGAGGCATCCATAGAAACCTCTGTAACATTAGACTGCTTCACTGCTGTGGATCAAGCGGAAATAACATCAATTATTACGTCCTCCAAATCCTCAACGTGTCTGTTAGACCCAATTCCCACTAGACTTTTTAAAGAAACTTTTCCCCTAATTAATGATCCCATATTAACAATGATAAATGCCTCTCTGGAAACGGGTTACGTGCCACAGTCTTTTAAATATGCAGTTGTTAAACCTCTTCTGAAAAAGCCCAGTTTGGATCCTAGCATCTTGGCCAACTATAGACCGATATCAAACCTGCCCTTTATTTCTAAAATCCTAGAAAGAGTTGTAGTTAAGCAGCTTTACTGCCACCTACAGGACAACAGCCACTTTGAAGACTTTCAGTCGGGGTTTAGACCTCACCACAGTACGGAAACTGCACTAGTTAGAGTCTCTAATGACCTGCTATTGGCCTCAGAAAAGGGACTACTTTCTATTCTGGTCCTGTTGGACCTCAGTGCTGCCTTTGACACTATCGACCACGGTATTTTACTCCATAGATTAGAGCAGGACATAGGGATCAGAGGATCTGCTCTCCAGTGGTTTAAATCCTATCTGTCTGATAGGTATCAGTTCGTTAATGTAAATGGCCATTCCTCTCAGTGCACTCGAGTCAACTATGGAGTCCCACAGGGCTCAGTCTTGGGACCGATCCTGTTTACGCTTTATATGCTACCCCTAGGAAACATAATCAGGAAACACAGCATTAATTTTCATTGTTATGCCGACGATACGCAGTTGTATTTATCCATGAAGCCTGACCAGAATGACCAGATAGAGAAACTGAACGCCTGCATCAGTGACATCAAGACCTGGATGACAATTAATTACCTCCTCTTGAACCCAGAAAAAACTGAGGTCATTATACTTGGTCCTAAAAACCTCAGAGATGCTCTGTCTGCTCAGATAGTCTCCCTGGATGGCATAAGTATAGCCCCCAATTCCACAGTTAGAAACCTTGGGGTTTTACTTGACCAGGATTTATCATTTAAGGCTCACATATCTCAGGCGTGTAGAACTGCCTTTTTTCACCTGCGGAATATTGCTAAGATCAGAAATATACTTTCTAAGAGTGATGCTGAAAAACTCATCCATGCATTTGTTACGTCGAGGCTGGATTACTGTAACTCCTTGTTAGCAGCGTGTCCTAAGAGTTCCTTAAGAAGTCTCCAGCTTGTTCAGAACGCAGATGCTAGATTGTTAGCTGGAACCAGCAGAAGAGATCACATCACTCCTGTGTTAGTTTCGCTCCATTGGCTCCCAGTTGATTCTAGAATCAAGTTCAAGATCCTCCTCTTAACCTATAAGGCCTTACATGGAATGGCCCCGTCCTATATTAAGGACCTCATAGTCCCTTACCAACCAATCAGAACACTTCGCTCGCAAAATGCAGGACTGCTTGTGGTTCCTAGAATTAGTAAAAGTACGGTTGGAGGTAGAGCGTTTAGCCACCAAGCCCCTGTCTTATGGAATAAACTCCCAGCTCATGTAAGAGAGGCCGACTCAGTTTCTACATTCAAAGCTAGACTGAAAACATTCCTCTTTGGACAGGCTTATTGTCAGACTAGTTAGTATTCAGAGATTATTTAACTTAATGTTAGTTTGTTTAAATTAAACTTAATAATAACTATTTCTTTTAAAAGGCTGCTAGAAGTTGAAGCTGGGGTAACTATGGTGCACTGGGGTTCTGTCCTCTTTCCTTTTTTACTTCTACCCTTCCTCTCCTCTATTCTTGATCATAATTTATCATTTAGTTCTCCATGCCTCTGTTTGGTGCAGTGCGATTCATGTATTGTCCCTCTTTTCCTCTCCCCTCCTGGGGAGTGGGAGTGCTTCCAGACTCCAGTTGGATCATCCGTGCTCCAGTTCCTGACCGTTTACCTCGCCTTTGCTCCTGCTCCTACACCTGGCTGTGGATCCTACCTCTGGCTCATCTCTGGCTCGTCTCTGCTCTGTACCTGACCGAGTACCTCGTCTCTGCTCCTGCTCCTACACCTGGCTGTGGTTCCTGTCTCCGGCTCGACTCGCGCCTTTGACTGTCCACACAACCACAGCTGGATGAAGCTCATCTGCTGGACTTTTATATATGTAGTTGTAGATTTAGATAAGTTAATTCTTCTCTAAGAGTTCTGGTAAATCGCCTGTCCGTCCTGGGGGAGGATCCCTCCTTCATGTGGGCACCCCTGAGGTTTCTTCGTTTTTTCCGGAATCCGTTTTTTTTGGGAGTTTTTCCTTACCGCGAAGGGGGGTCTAAGGGCAGGGATGCCAGTATAGCTTAGTCAGTTTGTTAGTTCATTTTAGTATTTTTCTATTGAACTCTTTGTATTCGTGATCCTTTTGAGTTCATGTTTTACTTTGAAGCCCATCGAGACGACTGTTGTTGTGATTTTGGGCTATACAAATAAAATTGAATTGAATTGAATTGAATCCTAACACTGTTTTTTGTACGTTTTCCTGACGTACAGGCTCCAACAGACGCAAACCTACCGAATTATGAACGCTTCGTTTAGGAGACGGTGAACCTACTCTTTATTTCTTCTGTTTACTCACATCCTGTGTCGCAGGCTAACAGTTAACCATTCCTTTAAGGTTCGGGTAAACCATATGGGGTACACTCCGCCACCTACGCAATCAACGTCTCCTCTAATTTGAGTTATTCGACTATTGAATAACTTAATCAATATGCAGACTTTACAAAAGGCTCTGCTCACCTTTCTTTTACGAGGCCTCTGAAGGAGTCGACCGCATGGAAGGAAGCATCCCCTGACTTTACGCCGAAAGTCTCAGAAATCTCGTAATAAACCACTATAATCCGGATCCGCGTTCCTTCCCGACTTTCACGTTCAGGGGTCACCAAAAATGTAGAAAAAAAATCTATCCGCTTTTCAGCTTATTTTCAGATTCTTTCCTTGCGTGTTCAAAAAAGTCGAGAAGAAGAAAACCACTGGATTCGTTCGGATTAAGATTTAACAAAATTTATTTCCCTGCTGTCTGACTGGATTCACCTGAACCTGAGAGGAAACACAAGAGAAGAGCCAATCAGTGGAGGAGCAGCTGATCTGTTGGTGAAGGAGGATCAGAGCTGATGATGAGGATTTCATCTGCAGGTGAAGGAGGAAGGTGTGTGTGAGCTGATGTGGATCCAGTGAATCCAGCAGCATGGATCAGTGGGAGGAACCACAGGAGGGAGCCCCTCCCTCTAAAAGCAGAGATGGTAACCATGACAACCAGAGCAAATCTCAGAGGTGAGATGAACATCTCCAACTGTCCATGATCTTCTCCAGATCAGATCTCAGGACTCACAACAGCAACCTTCATTCTTCACAGGAACCAACTTGGATCTGGATCTGGATCTGGACCTGGATCAAGACCTGGAGCTGGACCTGGATCCAGCTGGGGGTCCTTCAGGAGTGACATATCAAAGGATTTACCTGTAAACTTCAAAGCCATCCATTCAGGAGTGGAACAGTGAGTGTTTGTCAGAGTTTTTGGAGGCTGGATTCTAGTTCAGATGATCAACAGTTTTCAGATGAAGGACTTGAGGTCTGGTTCAGTTCTGGATCTCTCTGATCAGACTCACTTGGAGCATCATGTGTGTGATGAGATCTTTTCAGTTGAGTCTTTTGAGAGTCTCTGAGAGACATCAGAGATGTTGGAGAAGAAAACATGTTGACTGCTGACTCTGACTGACAGCAGCTCCAGTCTAATGAGAAGAATCACTGCAGACTCCTAGGATTCAGATTTTCATGCTTTCCAAACATCACATTGTTCTAGTTGGACTTTCTGCTCTCGGAATTTCTACATTTCTACATGGAGAATTGGAATCAGCTTTTCTAGAAAAAAGTCTGGATTGACTGACAGAAAATGCTGAAACCTGGAAACTGTTGATCCAAACATGTCATGTTATTCCAGACTGTGTTCATGTCAAAGTCCATCAGCTGTTCATGAAGAAGCAGATCCTCCAACACTCTGATGGTTTTGTGTTTGCAGAGGTCAACAGGTCACACAGAGAGTCCAGTCTGCAGCCTCCAGCTGTGGATCCATGAAGAGTGACCGGTCCAAAGATGATCCTCCAGACTTCAGAACTGAACCAGGACCTTCAGACTCACAGTAAGAAGCAGTTTCTAGTGAACAAAGCAGAGTTCAGCTCTCAGCTGGAACAACAATGTTCTCATCAAGAACATCAGCTGATCCATCCAGGAAGGTCAACCATCTGCTGTGAGCGCTTTAGGTCTGAGAGGAAAGAAAAGAGTTGGACAACTCTGGAGGACACAAAGCTCAGTCTGTGAGGATGAAGCAAACAGCTGAACTTTTCTCTGAGCTCAGTCCAGACATGAGCTCCAAACACAGCTAACGCATCATTTAGACCTTCAGATTGACTAGATCTGCTCTGGTTTAACCTAGAAACACATTTGCTCACATTCAACACAGTCTGGATCACACAATATCTAAGTCTGAAGATCAGAGTTAGTCTGGAACTTCCCACTGACTGCTTTGATTGCTGTTCACTAACGTTTCTCCTTCGTGTCCACAGAGAGAAGAAGAGGAGCGGACCCCAGTCTGCAGAAAGACCCAGAGCTGGTGAGTCAGAGCCTGATCATCTGCTGATGGATTCTTCTGGAAACATGTGGAACACTCATGAAGGAGCTTTCTTCTCTGTTCTGTCAGCAGATGTTGGTCTGCAGGAGATGTTTGGAGAACATCAGATCAGTCTGATTAGCGGAAGTGAACATGTGGCTGAAGGAACTGAAGAAGCAGGAAGAGAAACGCTCCTCAACAGGGTCTACACTGAGCTCTACATCACAGAGGGACTGAGACCAGAGGCTCACACCCAACATGAGGTGATGCAGCTGGAGACCACCACCAAGACCAACCAGCTCCATGACACTGCAATCAAGAACCCAGACATCTTCAAAGTCCTCCCTGACCAACACAGATCCATCAGAGTGGTTCTGACCAGCGGAGTTGCTGGAGCTGGAAAAAGCTTCTCAGTGCAGAAGTTCACTCTGGACTGGGCCGAGGGCTTGGAGAACCAAGACATCAGTGCTGTGGTTCCTCTGTCCTTCAGGGAGATGAACTTGATCAGAGATGAGCAGCACAGTCTTCTCACTCTGATCCAGCTGTTCCATCCAACACTCCAGAAGATCCCAGCAGAACAGCTGTATGTCTGCAAACTTCTGTTCATCTTTGATGGTCTGGATGAAAGCAGACTTTCTCTGGACTTCAACAACAGTCCGCTGGTGTCTGATGTCACACACAAGTCCTCAGTCAACGTGCTGCTCACTAACCTCATCCAGGGACGTCTGCTGCCCTCAGCTCTGGTCTGGATCATTCCCAGACCTGCAGCAGCCAATCAGATCCCTCCTTCATGTGTGGACAGACTGACAGAAGTCCGAGGCTTCAATGATGCTCAGAAGGAGGAGTACTTCAGGAGGAGGTTCCCAGATGGAGAGCTGTCCAGCAGAATCATCTCCCACATCAAGGGCTCCATGTCCCTCTACATCATGTGTGAAGTTCCAGTCTTCTGCTGGATCACTGCTGTGGTTCTGGAGAACCTGCTGACCACAGAGCAGAGAGGAGAGCTGCCCACCACCCTGACTGACATGTACTCCCACTTCCTGATGGTCCAGACAAAGAGGAAGAAGAACAAGTACCTGCAGGAACATCAGACAAGTCCACAAGAGCTGACAGAGACTGACAGGGAAGTTCTTCTGAAGCTGGAGAGGCTGGCATTTGAACATCTGGAGAAAGGAAACATCATGTTCTACCAAGAAGACCTGCAGCAGTGTGGTCTGGATGTCACAGAGGCCTCAGTGTACTCTGGAGTTTGTACTGAGATCTTCAGAAGAGAGTGTGAGATCTTCCAGAAACCGGTCTACAGCTTTGTTCATCTGAGCGTTCAGGAGTTTCTGGCTGCAGTCTACATGTTCCACTGTTACTCCAACAGGAAGGTAAAGGTCATTGAGGAATTCCTGAAGAACAACATGGAGAACCCATCCCTGGATGAGTTTCTGAGCAAAGTCATGGAGAAATCCTTGCAGAGTCAAACTGGACACCTGGACCTGCTGGTTCGCTTCCTTCATGGTCTCTCTGTGGAGTCCAACCAGAGACTCTTAGGAGGCCTGCTGGGACAGACAGAGAAAAATCCAGAAACCATCCAGAAAGCCATCAACAACCTGAAGAAGATCAACAATAAAGGAGTTTCTCCTGACAGAAGCATCAACATCTATCACTGTCTGATGGAGATGAAGGACCTCTCAGTTCATCAGGAGATCCAAGAGTTCCTGAAGTCAGAGAACAAATCAGAGATCCACTGCTCAGCTCTGGCCTACACTCTGCAGATGTCAGAGGAGATTCTGGATGAACTGGACCTGGACCAGTTTAAGACATCACCTGAGGGTAAACGGAGACTGATCCCAGCTGTGAGGAACTGCAGAAATTTCAGGTGAGTCCAGAAATGATTGTGATGATAAATCAGATCAGTGTTCAGATTGATTTACAAAGAATGAGAGGTTTGAAAATGATTCGAAATAAAAACATGACAGAAGAATATCAGTTTTTCTAACACTCATATGATCTTTTAGCTAAAGAGCAAAAAAGGATCATATTTGTTCTAATGAAATCCAATCCAGAAACTTCTAAAAGGTTTGAACCCAAAGCAGACGGTCCAGAATGAAAGGATGTCTTCATTTCCACAATGTCAGTCATTCTAGAAGTACATTTCTAAAACGCTTTTTCTTCCATTCATCATCTTCTTTCTAGATAAATCATTGATCTGTAAATAAAACCGTTTGATGACTAATAGAAGAAACTGAAGCAGAAACTTGATTTCTTAGCTTCTTCTAGATCAGACATGGTTGTGTTTTTTCACTTACCATATTTTTACCACGATAGGGCGCACTGGGTTATAGGGCGCAGTCTCAGTTATGGGAGAATTTTCTGTATTAGACACAATCAAAATGCACACCAGGTGTTGAGGCGCGGGCTCGTTAGCACAACATACCGGTAAAACATGCATACTAGTGTTGAACCTTTCCTGCAGTGACGTTTCTGAACGCGGGGGAGATCCTCTCCAGGGCCGACGTTGGATCTTCCTTCAGGGTTCACTTCACCGTTTGGACCCTCAGAGGCTCCAGAGCGGGTTAATAATAGAACCAGTCTCTGTTTTATTGGAGGAGAACTTTTTTTTTATTACTGTTCTCCCTAACTGAGTAACACAAATTGAATTTGCGCTCACACACTCACTTGGCTGAGTGTCTGCCCCCTCCTTTTGCAAATAGGGGAGAGCAGCATGCGGGAACTCAGCACACACACACATTTCAGCACACACAAATAACAGCACACACACATATTTCAGCACACACATTTCAGCACACTCAAATTTCAACACACATTTCAGCACGCACACATTTCAGCACACACACATTTCAGCACACACATTTCATCACACACACACATTTCATCACACACACATTTCAGCACACACACATACACACTCATTGTAGAAAAAAAGCAGTGGGAGAAAAACTGAGTTGGTTCTCATGCTGTCTTCATCTACTCCTCTGCCAAAGTCCCACAACTACACATAAGGCGCACCCCCTCATATGACGCCCCCTACAGTTTGAAGAAAAGGCAAGACTTTTAAGTGCGCCTTATAGTCGTGAAAATACGGTACCTGACATGTTTTGACAGACGTCTTCTGTCTTTGTCACAGTCGAGGAGGACTCTGACTCTGAACAATGAAGCTTAGCATCACAGCTAACTTGTAAACCTACACAGGTTCTGGTTCCTCCATAGAAACAGTCACTTTAGCCTCTTTCTACCAAGAAGACCTTCTGGAAAGTTCTGCCTGAAGGTTGGTGCTGCTGTGGTTCTGTTAATGACGGGAGACGTGAACCTGAGGAGGAAACTGAATCCAAAGTTCTGCAACAGAACAGGAAGATGAACTGTTGTTGTTTACAGCTTCAGAGCTGAAAACATGAAAATATAATTTTGGAAATGAAAACAGAAAACTCTCAGAAAACTGGATCAGAACTAACATTTAAAAACATTCAACCCTCATCATCATCATCATGGTCAGAGTGACAGCTGTCAGTCTCTGGGATCCAGATGTTCTACTGTGAACTTTGGGGTTCAGACCTGAGATCACTGACTGACTGAGGGCAGCATGAAGCTCCATGGAGCTCCACCTTCTCTCCTCCAGCTGCAGATGAAAGAAAGATGAAGGTCTGAGAGAGACTAATGAGGAAGACTGTTTCATGATGAAGATGAAGCTCTAAAGAAGAGAGAAATGTCCAACTGGAACTTCATCACAGCCTGAATTCATCATAGATCACCTGTTTCTGTCTTTCTTTCTCTTCTCAGACTTCCATATAAATGTGGACTCTCAGAGACTCACTGTGAAATTGTGGCCTCAGCTCTGAAGTCCAACCCGTCCCACCTGACAGAAATGAACCTGAGCTACAACAGCCTGAAGGATTCATCCGTGAAGGTTCTGTGTTCTGGACTGGAGAGTCCAAACTGCAGACTGCAGACTCTGAGGTCAGAACATTGAAGCTGCTGGTTGGTTCATTTCTACATTTGTAGTTCTACACTGAAGCTGAAAGGTTTGGATTCAAAGATTTTCTGGATTTTCCACAATTTGAACATCTTTGATTCTTTGAAGAGTCTGCAGTGCAAGAAAACAGCTGCTTAGATTTTCTTTAGAACAAAGATGTTTCCATGGCAACAAAAGGTTCAGCTGTTGAAACTTTTGACAGATTTCTGAGTTTAAAGAGTCAGAAAACAAATAAGAACTCAAACTAATGACAGACTAGTTATCCTGACCAAACCTGCCTGAAAGCTGACCAAGAGACACATTCTTTCATTTTTATTTAGTTTCTGTACATAACCACAGTGAACTTTAAGTAAAACAACTCAGATGCCATTGAAGTGCAGACTTTCAGCTTTTATTCCATGGGTTGAACAAAAAGATTGCATAAAAATGTGAAAACTGAAGCATTTTTCTAAACACAATCCCTTTAATTTATGGGCTCACACAGTCCTCCATCCTCACAGTCCTCCATCTTCACAGTCATCCGTCCTCACAGTCCTCCATCTTCACAGTCCTCCGTCCTCACAGTCCTCCATCTTCACAGTCATCCGTCCTCACAGTCCTCCATCTTCACAGTCCTCCGTCCTCACAGTCCTCCATCTTCACAGTCCTCCGTCCTCACAGTCCTCCGTCCTCACAGCCCACCGTCCTCACAGTCATCCGTCCTCACAGTCCTCCATCTTTACAGTCCTCCGTCCTCACAGTCCTCCATCTTCACAGTCATCCGTCCTCACAGTCCTCCATCTTCACAGTCCTCCATCTTCACAGTCCTCCGTCCTCACAGTCCTCCGTCCTCACAGTCCTCCATCTTCACAGTCATCCGTCCTCACAGTCCTCCATCTTCACAGTCCTCCGTCCTCACAGTCCTCCATCTTCACAGTCCTCCGTCCTCACAGTCCTCCATCCTCACAGTCCTCCATCTTCACAGTCATCCGTCCTCACAGTCCTCCATCTTCACGGTCCTCCGTCCTCACAGTCCTCCATCTTCACAGTCATCCGTCCTCACAGTCCTCCATCTTCACAGTCCTCCGTCCTCACAGTCCTCCATCTTCACAGTCCTCCGTCCTCACAGTCCTCCGTCCTCACAGCCCACCGTCCTCACAGTCATCCGTCCTCACAGTCCTCCATCTTTACAGTCCTCCGTCCTCACAGTCCTCCATCTTCACAGTCATCCGTCCTCACAGTCCTCCATCTTCACAGTCCTCCATCTTCACAGTCCTCCGTCCTCACAGTCCTCCGTCCTCACAGTCCACCGTCCTCACAGTCCTCCATCTTTACAGTCCACCGTCCTCACAGTCCTCCATCTTCACAGTCATCCGTCCTCACAGTCCTCCATCTTCACAGTCCTCCGTCCTCACAGTCCTCCATCTTCACAGTCCTCCGTCCTCACAGTCCTCCATCTTCACAGTCCTCCATCTTCACAGTCCTCCGTCCTCACAGTCATCCGTCCTCACAGTCCACCGTCCTCACAGTCATCCGTCCTCACAGTCCTCCATCTTTACAGTCCTCCATCTTTACAGTCATCCGTCCTCACAGTCCACCGTCCTCACAGTCCTCCATCTTCACAGTCCTCCGTCCTCACAGTCCTCCATCTTCACAGTCCTCCGTCGTCACAGTCCTCCGTCCTCACAGCCCACCGTCCTCACAGTCATCCGACCTCACAGTCCTCCATCTTTACAGTCCTCCGTCCTCACAGTCCTCCATCTTCACAGTCATCCGTCCTCACAGTCCTCCATCTTCACAGTCCTCCATCTTCACAGTCCTCCGTCCTCACAGTCCTCCGTCCTCACAGCCCACCGTCCTCACAGTCATCCGTCCTCACAGTCCTCCATCTTTACAGTCCACCGTCCTCACAGTCCTCCATCTTCACAGTCATCCGTCCTCACAGTCCTCCATCTTCACAGTCCTCCGTCCTCACAGTCCTCCATCTTCACAGTCCTCCGTCCTCACAGTCCTCCATCTTCACAGTCCTCCATTTTCACAGTCCTCCGTCCTCACAGTCATCCGTCCTCACAGTCCACCGTCCTCACAGTCATCCGTCCTCACAGTCCTCCATCTTTACAGTCCTCCATCTTTACAGTCATCCGTCCTCACAGTCCACCGTCCTCACAGTCCTCCATCCTCACAGTGCTCCGTCCTCACATTCATCCGTCCTCACAGTGCTCCGTCCTCACATTCATCCGTCCTCACAGTGCTCCGTCCTCACAGTCATCCGTCCTCACAGTCCTCCATCTTCACAGTCCTCCCTAACAAGGAATTAGCGAGTAGGGCGGGAATTTGGACACAGCCTGTGTCTCTTTATTTATTTTTTAAAATCTGAAATTTTGGAATTTGGAAGCTTTAAATCTATTGGATTGTAAATATTTAGTCCTGAATAATTCCTGATGATCAATGACATTTCAATTCCTCGTCTGGTTTAACTTCATTTCAAGTCATTTCTAATATATTGCATTTTCATTCATGATAATGTTTTTGGGTCCAAATCCAAAAGAAATGAGCAAACAGTGAAAATGTCATCTGTCAGTCTGTCATCAGGGTGGGTCCCACCTGACTGAATGGACCAAGTTCCTGGACCTCCAGCTGCATCACTGCCCCTGAACACACTTTTCTGTCTGCTTTCAGGTTGAAGGACTGCAGTTTGTCAGAGATCAGCTGTGAAGTTCTGGTCTCAGCTCTGAAGAAAAACCCGTACAATCTGACAGAACTGGACCTGAGCTGGAACCAGAACCTGCAGGATTCAGGAGTTCTTCATCTGTGTGGTTTTCTGGAGAATCCAGACTGCAGACTGCAGACTCTGAGGTTAGACTCCATGTTTCAGTTGTGTTCAGATCAACATGATGACAAAGTTGTGTTGACCCACAGAGAGCAGAAATGTCCAGATTCTGATCTGCAGCAGCATCTTCCTGCAGCAGCCTTTTCTCCTCAAAGATCTGCAGAAGAACTTCTTCTTTTCTTCCTGCAGCTGCTTGTTCTCTTCAAAGATCTGCAGAAGAACTTCTTCTTTTCTTCCTGCAGCTGCTTGTTCTCTTCAAAGACCTGCAGAAGAACTTCTTCTTTTCTTCCTGCAGCTGCTTGTTCCAAAGCTGTCTGCTGTCATTTGTTCTCCACAAAGTCCTGCTTGCAGCCATCAGCTCTTCTTTGTGTCTTTGCTCCAACAGACTCCTTTAAAGCGCGTGCAGAAGAAGCAGCCGTGCACGCTCACATGCACTCTGAGTCCTGCTGCTGTGTTTCAGCAGATGCAGCTGAGAGTCCAGCGGCTGATGTTTGTGAGCAGACAGTGACAGAGTCATGCTGCAGCTGGATGCTGCTCTGACAGACACATCCTCCACAAACATCCTCACCTTTTCATCCACAAACATCATCACATCATCCATCAAAGCTCCCAGCAGCTGCTGACTCTTCATTCAGAGCTGAAGTCATGGATCAGGGATCAATGTCCAACATTTGCTGCAGACTTTTCCTCATCACTTCCTTCTTCTCTCTGCTTTGATCTGTTGGAGCTGAAAGTCTCTGCTTGAAGGGCTGCAGCAGAGAAGGACTGGAAGATCATCTCCTGAAAACTGGGATGAAGACTTTCCAGCATCCTGCTGCTGAAATTCTCCCATGATTCAGTGCTGTTTGGAGAAGAGCTGAGCAGAAAGAGGAAGTGGACTTTTTCTACTGTTGCTGCAGAAACATCAGTTGGTTTGGATGCAGCCACAGGCTGATGTTTGACTTTCACACATCTGGACTTCTTTCCTGAAGCAGCTGCATGTTGTCCTGAATGTTCCTGAATCTTCTTCTTCTCTGCTTCTGCTGGACTCTTCTGATCTGCTGCTGTTGCTTCACATCTTTGGACTTTTTCTAAACTTTCTGATCTTCTTCAGCTCTGAACTCTTTAGAAGAAGTGAAGGATGAAAAACATGAACTTTGTCTTTAAACTCAAATCTTTGTTCTGGATTCAGGTTGTTCAATTGTAAATTGTCAAAGTCCAGCTGTGCTGCTCTGGTCTCAGCTCTGAAGTCCAACCCGTCCCACCTGACAGAACTGGACCTGAGGAACAACAAGCTTCAGTTTTCAGATGTTCAGCAGCTCCAGGATCTGGTGGAGAGTCCAAACTCCAAACTGCAGACTCTGAGGTCAGTAGAGGGTTGGAGTCAGTCCAGCTGCTTCCAGATGTTTGGTCCTAAAGTTAGTCTGAGAGCAAAGATGCAGAGTTTCCTGTGAAGCTGCAGCTTCTCAGTGAAGCTCTGAGGAGAATGATGACAGGCTTCAGGACAACAGTCAGCCAATCAGAGCAGCAGAAGCTCCAACAGGTGAAGATGACAGGAAGTTGCTGCTCTGAACAGGACTGAAGCTCCTGCTGCTCTTTCTGCTGCTGTGCTGCATCACTGACTGACAGACCAGGATCAGGAGACACTCCTTCATCTCTGTCTCTACACTTTCTCTCTGCAGGCTATGGGACTGATGTTCCTCCTGGAGGAGCAGAGAGGAGCAGCAGCAGCAGCTGGTCTGCAGAGATTTTGTGACTGGACGGTGTTCCTGGGAGGTGGAGAGCAGAGTGATGGAGGAATCAGAGGAAGTGGAGATGAGTGTCAGAGCTGCAGCATGAACTGATCTGAGATCAGCTCCACTGTCTTTCTCAGCATCAAGTGGACAGTTATTGTGCTGCAGCTCCCCTGGTGGACTGATGGGGAACTGCACTTCCTCTTCTCATTCTAACTTGGAACATTGTGACAGCAATTTTAGCTGCAGTTTTAAAGAAGTTTCATCTAAATCCAGTAGAATCTCCTCATTTTCTAGAATGTCTAAACTAGTTGAAACTTTCTGAGCATAAAGCCTGTTTTCTCCAGAGGACATGAATGAACAGAGTGGATCTTAGTGAGGAATGACAGCCTCTGGATGCAGAGAATCACTTTGATGCAGCTGCTGCAACAACACCAACTGCATTGAAGCAGGAGGGAGAAGGGAGACACCTGCTGGCTGTTTGCAGAACTGCATCTTGGTGACAAAAGGCTTCAAACTGAAAGCTGTCTGTAAAATTCCTGCAGCCTGTTTGGATCTAATAAATGCTCTTTTGAATCAACTCTGTGTTTTCTATTGATTTCTGTCTTCATTCTATCTTTGACTCAAACAGACTTGAATCTTTAGCCTTCCCCCTCATCCTGTTCCAGCTGTTCTAATCTTCATGTGTTTGGTTCCTTCTCAGTAGAAATGGGTTGGAAAAGAGCTTTGGAATGTTCAGGTGGTGCTGATGTCTTTCTAGATGGGGGTGGGCAGAACACATGAGAGCTCCTCCCTCCTGATTCAGAGGGGAACAGTGGGCAGCAGCTGAAAGGAGGGAGTGGAAATGGGAAAAGTTCTCTACAGGTTTCTCCTTTCCAAGACAGAGGGACACGACTCCATGAACAGCAGAAGCTAAAGAGTTGGAAAACATGCCCAAAGCTGCAGCACCACCTGCAGAAAGATGCTTCCTCTTCAGGCTCCGCCCCTCCACATCAAGAAAGATCAGAGTTTCTGCTGAGCTGCTATTGGAGCTTTGAGGGGGTCAGATCTTTAGGAACATTTGCTGTCAATGAAACCAGGAAGAAAAGTGTTTTTTCTCCAGGAAAGTCACCTAAAATTAAAGTAAGTCTGAGATGAGATGGAGAACTGCTTTTTGTGGGCGACCGTCAATCAAGTGGGACAATCCTCTTACGAGTCTAAAGCGTTTAGATCAAAGCATCTTCAGGTCCACAATATTCTTCCTGGACTTTCCATCCTAGAATGAAAGAAAAGAGATTTCCTTTTAAAGTTTATCATTGTCTTTTTTTCAGATTGAGGATTGCTGGAGAAACTAGACCAGCTTGTTGCTCAAAGATGAGTTCTCCCCAACTCCATGCATGAATGGAGCTCCAGATCCCTGAGCTGTGCTGAATACTTTTTTTCTACATTTGACCAAAACCCAAAGTGGGAGGAGTCATCTTTCTGCAGTTCCTCTGAATCATGGACAGAAGTTGTAGATGTTCCACTAGAACAGTGTTTTCTTCTTCTGTGGATGTTCTAGTGTTCTGAGCACATTGGTAAAGTCTGCTGCATTATCTGTCAGCTTCCATTTTCAGCATTTGGATCCTCAAAGTTCAGGAAGAAACCGGAATCCAAACTGCTTCCAGTTTCCATGTTTGGGATCTTCTGGAGCTGTTGAAGGACACAGATTCTTTCCACATCATGAAGCTGTTCTTCTGAACCCAAACGGCCCACAGTTCTATGCTGATGATGCTCTTCTTCACCAACAGCCTCTCAGATCACAGATGCTGCAGTTTGCTTGGTTTGCTGGAAAGCAGCAGCGCTGCCACGCCCACCTGAAAGAGCCTCAGGGCTTCTCCAGCTGATGTCTTCAACACTGGGACTCCATCCCTTCTTCCATTCATCTTTCTGTCCGTTTGCTTTGAGGCCCAGATCCTCACCTGCTGCTGGCTTTGGTTCAGCAGCTGCTGACTGGAACGCTGAAGCTCAGAGCGTCCGGCGCTTTGATCTTCTGCACATTCAAGTGTGGAACAGATGCAGAGAAAAGCTCCAAAGTTCTCAGAGGAGCATTGATTCAGCAGATCTTTAGTTTCTGGAGACAACTTCAATGGAAGAATGAAAACCACATGGATTCAAACTGAAACTCTGTCAGAGTCAATAAAGTTTTTTCAAAGATGAAGTTCTTGAAGGACAAAGCTCTCCTTCACTGTCAACACACACAGATGATCAGAACAGTTCCACATGTGTCTGCATGTTCTGGGAAGTTCTCCGGTTCCTCGGTTCCTCTGATCACGGGTCCAGCAGCGTGTTTCAGGAACACGGATGATCCAGAACATGGGATCAGACTGAAGTCAGCAGCTTTCAGCTCCTTTTGGGCTTCAAGCCCAGAGAGAAGACAGAAATGTGAGGAAGGCAGAGAACATGAAGGGTTCCTGACAGGAAAGAGAAGTTGGAGCCAGAAAGACTAGAACCGGATCAGGACCGACTCTGGACAGTCCTTTTAGTGGTGGAGCACAGACAGAAGCAGCATCATGTTTGTCACAGAGACGTGAGCTTTGAGGAGCCACTCTGCAGCTTGACCCTCTCAGATGTCAGCAGCTGTTTGTGTCCTCAGATCCAGTCAGACACCAACATGTTCCTCAGAGAACAGCATGTCAGCACACACTGCACACGCTTGGATCCATGCAGACGTGTTGGAAGCCAGAGCTTCAGGCCGGCCTTCAGTGGATCTGTCCGTTCATGCTGAATGGGAGCAGAAGAACGTCTGTTTCAGCTCTGCTGCTTCAGCTCCACTCAAACTGCTGGGAACTCCAAACTCTCTCAGAGGAGAAAAACAGCAGAAAGCTTTCTGCAGCTGCTCTCACAGTGGATCTTCCTCTGTCTTCTTCAGCAGCAGATGATGAAGAGTCACTTTCTTCAGGTTCCTCTCAGTCCTGACCTTCATTCCTGATGGACCAAAGCAGACTGACAGCAGCTCTTTAGCTCCACAAAGAAAACTCTGCAGTTTCCCAAAAACCTTCTGTCAGATAAATGCATCTAGACCAGCGTTTTTCAACCTTTTCTGAGCCACGGCACACTTTAACCTTAAAAAAATTCCCGCGGCACACCAGCATCCAAAAATTAAAAAAAAAAAGGAGTAACTCATAGTCTGTATTGATCTACAGCCCCTCCCTCCACAATCTCACATGCATTTTTGAGATAATTGTCACAGAAAAACCTGGAAACTGCAGCTGTTTTTTTCTAAAAGATGCATAAAAGTTAAGTTAGAAGATTTAAGAAACAGTTTGATGTGTGTTCGTTGGTTTCAAGACGTTTAACAACAGATCTCCTTATGCGCTGTCACTCTCACTACCCAATGCATCATGGGAGATGTAGTGCATAAAATGGCCGAAAATCGCTTTTCGGAGCTTCATTGTTTTGTTCACTTGTTCCACGGTCTGATACCGGATTCTGTGGAAAGCTACACCGCTAAAGACGAGCTTTAGCTGGTATTTTTGTTAGAACTGAGCGACTTTACGAGCTAAATCGGGACAAGGAAGTGAAGACTTTAAGCACTTCTGATTGGTCAGACCGATGACATGTGATTAAGCCCCTCAAGAATGATTGGTCGAGACAGTCAAAGGGACGGGACTTTTCCCAAATACAGCCGAAGGTGCAGCTGAATCGCGTCATTCTTATTAAAATGTCTTTATTAAAATAAAATAAACGCAAAGAAAAAGTATTTTAGGATCTTTTATGTTCCTAACTCCTCAGTGTTTTATCAGGGCCTGTTTGGATGAACAAAGAGCTGAAATCCTGGAGATGGTAATTGCTTTTAGATCAGTTAATGAGGGCAATTTCTCACGGCACACTTGACCATCTCCCACGGCGCACTAGTGTGCCGCGGCACACTGGTTGAAAAACACTGATCTAGACATTAAAGAAAAACACAATTATAAACAACAAACCACAACAAGAATCAAGTTTCTCATGCACGAGGGAGAGGAGCAAGAGTGACAGAATAGTCTACCACGCTTCTCTTCTCTAAGGTCTGCCTCTCCCCGTGCTGCTTTTATTAAGAACACAAGAAGGAGGTAACATTTTCAAGACAAAGAGAAAATGTTCATTAGGGGGTGTCGTCAAATGACCCATTTGGTTGGATTCTAACTTCAAACAGTATCCCTTATCAGCTCAGGACAGTGTGTCGTAAACCCCTCATCCTGGGTGGGAGATGAGAAGCAGATGAACAAACACACAACTGTTTTCAGAAGAGGTAAAAAGGTCAATCTGAGTTAACATACATTGAACCAAATACATTTAGGCAATGATAATAATAAAACAAATTCCTTCACATAGTCCCTCCTTTTTATCATTGATAAATGTTAAAATCTCACATCCAATATCACATCTCTTTTCAGTTTTCTGTGACATCTTCATTTTCATAACACTTTCAATTTACACTCAGATGAGAAGTTCTTTTTTTTTTTCCAAGTCATTTCAATTTCAAAATCATTACAGTCGTCTTGTTCTCCCTGTAATAACAAGTTGTATTCTTGACTCATAAGAACACTTTGTACTCCACCATTCACTGCTCTGGAAATCATAGATTGAATACAAGGAAAAATGCACATAGTGAACACACAACATGTGATCAGTACCATAAGAATAGGTGTCACTATTTTTAACAAAAGTTGCGACCAGGAACCAAAAGCAAGCCAGGAGAAGAAATCCCAAGACTGGGGTTTCCTGTCATCCTGTATTGCCTGTTGAACCTTTTCAAGTTGATGTAATGCTTCAGTGATGCTGTGACCTTTATCGGTGTTGTCAGGAATAAATGTAAAATAGGTTTCATTTAACATTTTACAAACACCTCCCTCCTGAGCAACCAATAAGTCCAAAACCAATCTGTTCTGTAGAACCATAAGTCTCATGCTTGCAATTTCTTCGTTATAGCCTTTAAATGCTTTAATTGTAGCGTTCAAAAATAAACCTAATTAATAATCAATGGTCTCAATTCTGAGAGCGTTTTAGCATTTCCCACCCAGGGAAACAATGCCATAGTTACCTTTTCCCCAGTATTCCAGTGTTTATGGTCTTCAGGTACATCTGATCCCCAAATGGAATCATGTGGCTTGACATCAATAAGGTTACGTCTGTGACGCAGGTGAGGCTCATGGACTGCAGAAACTACGAAAGTGTGACCTGTGACCTTTACAGAAACACAAATCCCACTCCAGTCTCTAGGCAGACTGAGGTAGAGGGCCTGCCCACATAACCAAAACATTTGATCAACCACACAAGTACCATTGTTACCTGGCATTAAATCTGGATTAGATCGAATACGACGTCCTCTGGGGCAGGGAACAGCATAACCATGGGAAACTCTGTCATTGATTATCTGGACTGTGAAGGGAACAAGAAGTTCATGACACATCTTTGTCGGCAACGTTCCTAAAAACACTGTTACATTGTTAGTTACGCAATGTGGAAACACAGTTCCTGGTTCCACACTAGCATGAGCTAATGATTTTGTTAGTTTCAGTTTTTTAAACTGATACAAACTCTTGCAACTCGGTCTTACAAGAGTACCATTTGAAGTGGTGACGGCTCCAGTACTAATATACCCTCTGGTACTATATTCAATAACACAGTCACTTTTCCACTCAGAAAACTGCTTTGCCTGTAAATTAGGATGTAGGGATGAAGTTGGAATTACAGAACAACATAGCAATCAGATCTATGCATTTCCTTAGCCAGTAACATAACATACCTATACCAAGAATTTGTCATATACAGGTGAGTTATGTTCATTTTTGGACTAGTTAAAACATCATGTTCATCAATACTCAGCCATCGTCGAGAAATGTTTATTTCCTCGTTGGTGGTTCTTCTTGCAGGTGAATAATGATTCCAAAAGAACCAAATCCTTGTGGTTGCTCCTGTCAGGAATAGCAGGAACAGTAAACAAAATAAACTGTCTCTTAGCCCAGTTGGACACGCCATGGTGGATATGTGCCTATCTTCGGGAGGGAGAGGTTACTAGCACATCACCTCCTCAAGTCCTCTAACAGTGTAGGATCTGTGTAGTGCAAAAGAGTTCTGGTGTGCTTTCTTCCCTAAGACTAGGTGGATTCCCCTGCTTCGCTGACGTTGAGACAAGCAGCTTCTATACAGCTGCCTCCCTTTGTAGTCAGACTTCCCCACCTAGCAGTTGGAATTAGCCTCACCCAGATGCTTTTTCTTGCAGTGTGACAGCTGTTTCAGCTGTTTCAGCAATCCTGACAGCTGTTGGTGTAGTCAGCAGGACTTGGAATGGCCCTTCCCCCCGTGGGCTGGACCAACACTTCCTTTTTATGGCCTTCACAAACACCCAGTCACCAACCTGCACTGGTGAAGTGTCCTGTGGAGATAAGAAGGAATCTGGCACTTGATTTGTCCTTTGCACATCTTTAGTGGTAAACATTTTTCTCAAGTAATCCACTAAATTTGCATCATCATCTGGAGAATGTTGCTGTGTAGGATCAAGGTCTGGTAACCTATAAGAACGTCCATACAACATTTCAAAAGGCGTTAAAGGTTGACCTGCTGTGCGTGTGATACGCATGCTTAGTTGAACTAAGTCTATGCAGTCAGGCTACTGTCTGTTTGTCTCTTCCATGCATTTCTTTAACTTTGATTTGATAGTGCCATTAGTTCTCTTAACTAATCCTGCACTCTGTGGGTGATAACTACAATGTCTCTTTAGATCAATACAAAGATGTTGAGCCATTTTGTCTATCACTTGATTTACAAAATGTGTACCATTATCACTTCTTATCACTTGTGGTATGCCAAAAGTTGGGATTATTCTTTTACTAATAGCTTTAGCTACTGTAATAGCATCTTGTGTTGCACATGAAAAAATTTCAACCCATTTGGAAAATGCATCAATAATCACTAAACAATATTTCAATCCTTTACTTTTATTCAATTCAATAAAATCCATATGGATTGTATGGAAAGGAAAAGTTGGTTCAGGAAATTTTCCTCTCTTAGGTCTAACATTGCCTTGGGGATTATGACGCATACATGTAACACATTGTTTACAAAAAAATGTTGTAATAGAGAATAAATCCATAAGTTGTTTAATATGTCTCTAATAAATTCATCCTCCCCCCTGTTGAATCATGGCAAAGCCCATGACTCAAAATTGCTGCCCATTTGTACATGGATTTTGGTAAAATAGGTTTTCCTTCTGTGCTGACATAAAGACCTTGTTCCAACTTTTGCTCCCTTTTTCAAACATAAATCTTTTTTTTTGGTTGTGGTGCACTGGGTGGCATTTCTTTAAAAAAATCAGCGGTTACATCTGCAGTCACATCCTCATTTGTGCATATTTCTACATCTTTTGTTGCAGCTTGCTTTTCTGTTGCATCTGCAAAGGCATTTCCTTTAGAAATATGATCTGTTCTTCGTGTGTGTCCCTCACATTTACATATTGCTACTTTAGATGGTAACATTACAGCAGTCAATAATTCTTTCAGTAAGTCTACATGCGTTACTGGTTTTCCTGTTGATGTTTTAAACCCTCTGTTCTTCCACTGTTGACAAAATAAATGCACAGTAGCAAACACATATTGGCTATCAGTGTAGATTGTAACTGGCTTATCTTTAAACAGTTTGCATGCTTCAGTTAAAGCTGTCAACTCTGCTGATTGTGCTGAGTAATTTCCACACAGGGGTCCTGCCTTCAGAACCTTATCTTGAGTTACAACGGCAAAACTCACTTTGTTTCTGCCTGTCTCATCTTTCTTTGCTGACCCATCAACAAAAACTATTTCTCTTTCAGTGAGATCTAAAAATTCATCACTAATTGGTTGAATTTCTAGTTCAGATTTATCTTTTAACTTGTCAAGTTTCCTACTATCTAGACAATCTGATTTCCTCCTATCAGGATAATATCTCTCTCAATGATCTCTCTGTCCACAAATCCAACATCCATCATCAACCTGCTCTGACCCTCTCTTGCTACTTCCTCTAAACCTTCCTCTAAAACTTCCTTTTCCACGACCACGATTTCTTCCTCTGTTCATATTCCTTCCAAAAAACACATCACTACTTTCCTCCTGCCAAAATGTAACTACACCTTGATTCCTAAATTTCTTCTTATTCACCATCACTTTTTTCTGCATGAACAGTAAAATTCACAAACTGTTGTAGTGCTCCTGTAGGCAGATCTATGTAAAGTGTCCTTATTTAGTCTGCAATCTCTGGTCTCATAGCTTGCAGTAAAGCTTTTTTCAGCTGCTGTCTATAGGCACCATCATCATTATCATTATCTCTGAGTCCACAATTAGCTTTAAAACTTCTTCAAATCTGACTCTAAAATCAGACACTAACTCTCCATCTTTTTGCTTAGTTTGACCAATCTTTCCATAATCAGGTCTCTTTGGAAAGGCTTCTCTAATTCTTTGTCCTAAAAGTGTAAGACTTTGAATTAACTCTTAGACTGTTATGCGGAAAAGGTCTGGGTGGATCGTTATCATTCATAGGATTCCTTTTTCCCTTTACTTTTGCCCAGTCTACTTTCATAGCATTCATACATGGTTTCTGACATTTAATGCCATTCAGATGATAAGCTCTCTGAACTTCCATCATTTTCCCTGTGAGAGATAACTCCCCTCACTGCCTTCCTAACATCCTCTAATGTCCAGGTCCTAAACACAAGAAGTGTAGGCCTCTGGCCATCTTCTCCAGCTCTGGGATTGGACACTTCAATGATTGGAAATGTCTCTGCAACTTTAGATGACTCTCCAGCTTCTTCCAAACCAACCCCCATAGTTTTACTTCAAACAAGTTTTTTCCCTTTTCCTCTTAAAATCATTTTGCCTTTTTCTAGTTTATTTAAATCAGTCACCGGTGGGTAAAAACCCGTCAACAGAGGAGCATTTGTCCCCTGGTAGGGAGGAGGTGAGAAATCAGCTGGTTTCTGCTCTCCCCCCCCTTTCATCCTGCTCCTGCTCAGTCTGCAGCCTGCTGCAGCCTGCTGTTGCAGGGGTCTGAGTCTCACAACTGATTTATCCTCCTTTTTTTTAGCAATCAGACATGCTTCTCTAGTTTTACTTTTCTGAATGCCATTCTTTATTTTTCGTTGCTTCATTTAAGCACAGTTTTGCACAAATTAATTCTTCACTATTTTTTTGTTTCTTTTTTAGTTTTATTCTAGTTTTTAATTGGTAACCGTTGAACTAATTCAGTACATTCCTGTACTCCAAGATTCCCCTTAAAATTGTAATTTCTATCCCATTTTCTCAAAAATGTAGTTGAATCTGGATGAACTCTTCACACATATTTTTAATCTCATTTTAATTCAACCTTTCCATTTGAATTCCCCCATTTTTTTTTCTTTTTTCTTTTATTTACGTTAGTCACAGAGTGTGATCAGAACCAACAGAGAATTTCTCTCAGGACCGAATTTCACTCCCCGTGCAACAAGCTTCTAGGTCAGACCTATTGTCTGATCCGGTCACACGTTTAGGGTCCTCCCAGGAGCAAAACCCGTTTTAGACTCTGGGTTCTTTTCACCTAAAGCCTAATGAGATGAAATCTTGTTCTACTCCAACAAGCAGCCTTGTGTTAACACCGCAAGGTTTCCAGCTGTTCACTGCTTCGAACAAGTTCACTCCTTTCACACATGCATACACATTCACACCAAAAAAAAACTTTATTTTTTAATTTTTATAGGCCTTTTAGGGACTTGAACCCTCTTACGCGTTTTAGGCTGCAGGACTTGAACCTACACCTTTATACAGAATTCTGGACTTTTCCGGGACTCCAAACCCACACGTGTTTTAGGCAACAGGACTTGAACCTGTCCCTCAGAATTCTGGGCCACTTCGGGGACTCGAACCCCTGAAAAAGCGCTGTACTTGCCTTGTCGTTGTGGTCTGACTGGTTAACGAATAACGTCAATCCGGACCCAGGGATCAGACCAGTCGATTGGCCGGCGTAGAATTCACTACGACGGACTTTCCTCCGGAGACCTAGTCTCACGGGCTGTGCACAGACTTCAATCGGCATGGTCCTCCCCCAAGGACGCAGATATGTTGTCATCCGGCTCGAATGGACCAAAGAATGTCAGATAAATGCATCTAGACATTAAAGAAAAACACAATTATAAACAACAAACCACAACAAGAATCAAGTTTCTCATGCACGAGGGAGAGGAGCAAGAGTGACAGAAAACGTCTGCCACGTTTCTCTTCTCAAAGGTCTGCCTCTCCCTGTGCTGCTTTTATTAAGAACACAAGTGGGAGGTAACAATTCAAGACAAAGAGGAAAAGTTCATTAGGGGGTGTCGTCAAATGACCCTTTTGGTTGGATTCTAACTTCAAACAGTATCCCTTATCAGCTCAGGACAGTGTGTCGTAAACCCCTCATCCTTGGTGGGGGATGAGAAGCAGATGAACAAACACACAACTGTTTTCAGAAGAGGTAAAAAGGTCAATCTGAGTTAACATTTAAACACACATTTAAACAAATACATTTACAAAATTATAATACTAAAACAATTTCCTTCACAATCCCATAGTTAAGAGAAGAACATGGGGAGTTATCGACTGGTACAAGACCTAAAAATGTATCATGAGCGTTTAGAATGTCCGTCTTTATGTTGCGACAGTGGCTCAGGTGGTTGAGCAGGTCGTCCAATGTTTGAAGGGTTGGCGGTTCGATTCCCCGCTCCCACCAGCCAAAATGTTGTTGTGTCCTTGGGCAAGACACTTCACCCTCCTTGCCTTCAGTGTGGCTCCACTGGTGTGTAAATGTGCATGAATGATCCCAGTGATGGTCAGAGGGGCCGTAGGTGCAAAATGGCAGCCTGTCAGTCTGCCCCAGGACAGCTGTGTCTACAACCATAGCTTACCATCACCAAGTATGACTGAGGAGTGAATGAATAATGGACACAATGTAAGCGCTTTGAGCGTCTGGAAAAGTGCAGATAAATCTAATCCATTATTATTTCATTGCGGCGGTGTAGACGCTACTTGGCGTTTATCTTCTTCGCTGGTATGTGTGCTCAGAAAGGCAGTTTTGTGTTTGAGCGCCCCCAAGTTGTGTTTTACACGTGTGCAAAAGCACCGTTCTCATTGGTCGTATCGTTTTTGAAGCGGAGCGTCAAACCAAAAAAACGAACCTGGGGGGAAAATTGATACCTAGATATTTGATATTTCCTGATTTGACTGGTATTGTGAGTCTTTGTTCCGCATTCCTATTGAGTGGTAATAAAACAGACTTATTCAAATTAATGGAATACTCTGATATAGAGGAGAATTCATTCATGATTGTTGCTGTTTCATTTACAGAATGTAAATTACTTAAAAACAGTAATATGTCATCTGCATAAAGACTAATTTTATGATGGCTGTGTTTGGTTTTTATTCCTATAATGCTCTCATTCTGTCTTATTGCTGCAGCTAGAGGCTCAATAAATATAGCAAAAAGAGAAGGAGAAAGTGGGCAACCCTGTCTGGTTCCTCTTCCAAGAAAGAACCTGTTGGAAGTCTGTTTATTAGTTCTAACTGATGCATTGGGGTTGTGATATAATATTTTGATCCATTTGATGAATGAGGGGGAATTCTGAGGAATTCTGGCCTGAAGGAGCATTGAAGGTTGGAGTTCCAATGTGAAAAAGTCTGGAAGAAGAAAAGGAATTTGCTGATGTTTCCTCACAAACCATCAAAGGTCAAAAGAACAGACAAAGAACATGTTACAGAAAGATCTCAGAGCTCTGAGATCACTGATGACTTGACGTAATCAGCAGCTCTGAACATGGAGCCTTTTGGCCCGTACCATGATGACACCTCCAAACCCTCAGGAGGCTGTAGGTGTAAAGTCTGCAGGTCACCATGACGACCCTTTCTTTCAGGTTGAATATCTGTGTTCAAGCTCTGCCCCAAGCAGCATCGCATGAAGAAGAAAAAGAGACCAAAATGATTGATAAAGCAGGTTTTCCAGGGAAATCCCACAAAGTGCTTTCCAAGCTAGAACTAAGAATATCCAGCATGCATTTGGAAAAACTCATTAGCTTCTTGTGGAAAATGATGAGTCATTGTAAAAGCATTCTCTGAATGCTCAGAAAACTTCCTCTAAGGTTGTGGTTGTTTGGAGAAGTCCTCCTCTTCAAAGAAGTTCTCCTGACCATCTTCAAAGCCACTTTCTGCTTTTTCAAACGCTACTGTTCAACAAAAACTTGGTTTCTGCCACAAAACCAACCTTAGACACTGAAACAGAATGAATCCAATGCAGAAATGTGTTGACACCTTTAATTCAAAGCTTCAATCAGTTTGAATCTCATGAAGAACATTTCAAAAATCCACATTTGGATCAGGCGTCTTCATCAGAGCACAACTCATGTTTCCAGGACTGTGACTCACCAATAGATCCTCATTTCCTTTACACAATCTGTTTCCATCATTTGGATTTTTCATAAAAACTTGAGTCAGAAAAGAATTGTTGCCCCAAAATGTCCAGTTTGAATAGTCTACAGTTTGTTGTGTTTGGTTGCTAGGTAACAGGGTCTTTAATGTCTATGATGTCATGGTGGCTTTCAGAGTTGAACTCCTGAATATGACGGTAAACATTTGGATTGAACAAAAATGGGATTGAAGCTCATGCTAAATCCTGATCTCAATGCTGAAAAAACCTCCTCCTAGATTCTGGTTGTTTGGAGAAGTCCTCCTCTTCCAAGAATTCCTGAAAAAAGCCCTCATTTCTCCTGACCATCTTCAAAGCCACTTTCTGCTTTAGTTTAGTCCAAACTTGCTTTATGCCGACAACATTTACAGCTTGAATCCATCTGAAGAATCCAAGGAAACAAACCAATCTAAGTCTGCATTCATGCCACTTCAGAACCAACAAAGCATGTTTCCAGGACGCTGACTTACCAATAGAACTTGGGATTTCCTTTGCAGAATCCTTCTCCGTGTGTTTTCCTTTGTTTTTCTCCCCAAAACCTAAAGCAAAGATTTTTGCTGAGCTGCAGAACAAACGTCTGACTGCTTTAACCGCCGTTGATGGTTTGTTGTGTTTCCCTCTATAGCTGCTATGGTCTTGGTATGGTTGCTAGGTAACGCTGTCTTTGATGATGATGATGACTTTTTTCTTGTGTAACCAGGAGCAGTAACCTTTAGGGCACTAGGACCCAGAAAGAGGTCCAGGCAGTGACGGTGTTCAGTGACGGACTGCGCAGCCGCACTTCCTCCAAACGCCACTATTCATCCAGAGTCCAAACGGGCTTAAGGCGCTTTGATAAAGCGCTCTGGAATCCAGCTATGGTGTGCTAAACGTCAGGTCCAGAACGGAAGATGCCATCAATGAAGTCTGTCTGTCAGCAACAATCCAACGCTGATGGGGTTTAGCTTGTGGAGGATTTGAATGTTCATTTGCTCTCAGGTTGGTTCTGTGCTGGAAGCCCCAACCTTTAGTTCAGTCAAGTTAGAAAGATGCTAACCAGCTGTTCCCTCTGTCACCATGGAAACACGGGCCGCTTTAAAGTCGGACAGGATTTTCACGGAGCGGACTTCTAGACGTGGAGGATAAATACTCCAAGATAAATTCATCAGACATGAATCAAACAGACTGTTTGTGGAACATTGAGATGTGCTCAGTGATTTTGGTTTAGGACACTTTGGTTTCATTTCAAATGTTGGTTTCTCCTCAATCTACACACTCTCTCCACAAACTGTTTCCTAACTGGTGCAGCGGTAGGGCGGTCGACCCATGATCGTAAGATTGCAGGTTCGATTCCCGCCTTGCACACCCATGTGTCGAAGTGTCCCTGCGCAAGACATTGAACCCCACCTTTCCTCTGGCGGGAGGTTGGCACCAGTGTTCGGCAGCGGAGCCACCATCAGTGTGTGAATTTGTGTGTTCATGGGTGAATGGGACTGTGACTGTAAAGGGGCATTCAAATGAAGGTAGAAAGTGCTTCATAAGTATACGCCATTTACCATTTACCATAACTCTCAGGGATTCCTGCTGCTGGCAAAACTCACGGCTCAAGGAACCACTTCATGAATCAGTCACGGTTTGGAATGAACTTTATTGAACAACATGTCATGGTCTGGAAGAAGCCCCAGTTCCAGCTGACAGAAGTCTGGTTCCGATCCATTGTAGGTGGTTCTTTCAGAGGTGCTGATGTTGGATGGAGGAACAAGTCTCTCAGGTGATGGAAGCAGCAGATATTGGAGGAGAAGATTTCATCTGAGAATGCAGACAACTTCCAGACCAAAGCTGTTCCTGTCTCCAACAGTCTAGAACAGTTTGTCCTGCAGGAAGTTCCTGATGTCTACTTCTCTGCTGGATTTTCATTTTCCAGTGTTTCCACAACTGATGATGTCATCAATCTGATCTTTACTTCCTGGTTTTATTGACAGCAAATGTCCCTAAAGATCTGACCCCCTAAAAGCTCCAATAGCAGCTCAGCAGAAACTCTGATCTTTCTTGATGTGGAGGGGCGGAGCCTGAAGAGGAAGCATCTTTCTGCAGGTGGTGCTGCAGCTTTGGGCATGTTTTCCACCTCTTTAGCTTCTGCTGTTCATGGAGTCGTGTCCCTCTGTTCTTGGAAAGGAGAAACGTGCAGAGAACTTTTCCCATTTCCACTCCCTCCTTTCAGCTGCTGCCCACTGTTCCCCTCTGAATCAGGAGGGAGGAGCTCTCATCTGTTCTGCCCACCCCCATGTAGAAAGACATCAGCAGCACCTGAACATTCCAAAGCTCTTTTCCAACCCATTTCTACTGAGAAGGAACCAAACACATGAAGATTAGAACAGCTGGAACAGGCTGAGGGGGAAGGCTGAAGATTCAAGTCTGTTTGTGAGTCAAAGATAGAATGAAGACAGAAATCAATATAAAATACAGAGTTGATTCAAAAGAGCATTTATTAGATCCAAACAGGCTGCAGGAATTTTACAGCTTTCAGTTTGAAGCCTTTAGACACTAAGATGCAGTTCTGCAAACAGCCAGCAGGTGCTCCCTTCTCCCTCCTGCTTCAACGCAGTTGGTGTTGTTGCAGCAGCTGCATCAAAGTGATTCTCTGCATCCAGAGGCTGTCATTCCTCACTAAGATCCACTCTGTTCATTCATGTCCTCTGGAGAAAACAGGCTTTATGCACAGAAAGTTTCTACTAGATTCAGACATTCTAGAAAATGAGGAGATTCTACTGGATTTAGATGAAACTTCTTTAAAACTTCAGCTAAAAATGCTGTCAGCATGAAAAAGAACAGAGTTTTACCCACAAAACACCAAAGAAAAAAGAAGTTCAGTCAGAAAACTGTGGAAAACATCAATCAAACCAAAACTCTAAGTCTTTTAAACTACATGAGTCAATATTTGATCATCAACAGAACAGAGATGATAGAAAAATGATTCAACTGAGAGACTTTTGTTTACTAACTGAGATCAGACGGGATTTCTGCTCCAAAAACTGACTTCAAAGGACTTGAATCCAGACCAGTGAGTCATGTGACCACAGCGTTTGTCCGTGTCTCCACTATGAACATTCTGGTCACATGACCATGTTGGAGGTTTCTGAATGAAACTCTGTGTTTGTTTGTCAATGAGAGTTTCTGGAGAACAGAAATCAAGTGTGAAACATCTGGAACCAGAATCTTGTGATCCAGAGTTCTGGATCCAAGAACCAGGATCCAACGCCTGACCCACACATAGATCTATGTCATCCAGAAATGTTCTGTCTGATCAATGATTCCCTCAATCCTTGATTGGTCCATCCCAAACACACATCTGTCCATCAAATGTAGATCAAAGAAGAAAGTGATGATCTAGAAAATAATCTGTTTGTCTGCAGGTCTGTTTTTCTCCAGATCCTGGAGCTGCTGAAAATCTGAATCCAACCCATGTTTCAGATCAACACTCCTAGAATGAGAAAAGCAATATAGAAATATTTGAAAGAAAATGGCAGCTCTCCCCTACAACAAAGATGACAGTTTCACTCTTAAAAGTAAGTACATGAGTCAAGCCTGGTGTTACCACTGTTAGACTGCCAACTGGGGCTGCTATGCTGCTTAAGCTCCTCTTTTATCTGTTCTCCTCTCATCAATACAACCACTGGCACCCGGTTAGGGGCGTATCCAACCTGAGAGGTTACAATCCATGACAATCCCCTTCACATTTTAGCAGCGTTTTCAACTACAGCTAGCGCGTACATCCACATCAGTTTAGATAAACCAGTTCGGGGGGATATTCCAGGAAGCATGTTTAAACCAGCCTGACTTTAAGCCTGAACTCTGGCTGAAATCCGTCTGAACTTGCTTACTCTGGGTATGTCGGTACCAAAAGACCGGAAATGAGTTGGCGTAATTACGCTCAACTTGGTAACCCTGGGTTAATGCACGTGCAAAGCAGGTACATAAAGACATTCTCAATAGATCGCCGATTTCTGGAGTCACCATGGGAACGCGTGGTGAAAAAAAGAAAGCGCTATACTTCAGTGAGACGGAGTCTGAGATTAATGACGGAGTATGAAGATTATACGTCCATCAAAAAAGTAACACGGCTGCATCAGCAAAAAGAGTTTCTGCGTGTAGAAAAAGAACAGACAAAGTAAACGCACGAGTTTCTGATCTTATTTCCATTTTCCATTTCCATTTTCCTTATATATATACATATATAAATTTTGCCAACTTAAATGAATTACTTCAATTGGTAACAAGTAATTGAGTTAAATTTATTTAACCTAATTTCTTACGTCTGTAAAACTCAATAATTGTTTATACAACTCATATTTACATATTTATCTAACTACATGTCATATTACTCCAAGTCAATTAATATTTTTTCCATCTTAATTAATTAAAATTCTTGAACTCTCCTATGTCTAAGTTTGAACTGGCAGATATACAAATTTGTACAACAATAAAAAGACCGAAAATATATGTAGAGAGTACAGAAATTCTTGGGAATTTTCCAACATTGTCATTATAGTTAATGTCACTAGGGGTGCTATATAAACTTATCATCCTCTCCATCCCTCTCACTCATGGTGCAAAGGCTTAAGCATAGTAGGACAAAATAACTCGGCAAAACACAGTAAAACAGCTAAACAACTAAACACATTTGGCCAGAAACCCACATTTAAACCCAAATCCGTCCAGACAGGCAAAGGGAATGGTATCCCACAATTCCTTGTGATGCCGATCTAACAGCAGCACCAAAGTTACACCTACTTAATTTAATTAATCTGAATGAAAGTAAAATAACTGTTTGAAAGGTACGTGTTATTTTTAAGCTGACTTAACTAAAAAAAATGATTTATCTTAACTGAAGCAAATAATGAAATTAGATCAAAGTATAAAGTTTATTTTTCCAACATCCATATGTGGTCTTATCACCCTCTCATGGTGGAAAAAGTATTATCTGAGCTTCTTCATCCCCTAAATCATCTTCAAATGGACACGCCATGCTGCTTCACCTCTCTGAAAACAAACTAAGCTTCAACTAAACCTGCTCCAGACCAGGTTATGTTCAGAGCATGAGTTGCTATGGCAACTTGACCTACCCTGAAACATACCTACATTTCTGGAACCGAAAGCTGAGGTTATCAACTTCCTTAGCCTCACACTTACCGTAGGAGCTAGCATAACCTGCTTTCTGGAATACCCCCCAGGTTTACTTTGAATCGAGAGGAAACATTTTTAGTAATGTAGTGGGTCAGGGGCCTGTTTCAGAAAGGAGGTTCAACCAACTCTGAGGTTGAACTTGAACTCTGAGTTGGTCAATCGGGAGATTAAAAACTCTGAGTTTTCTGTTTCAGAGAAGCTGATCGGAGTTAGGTCAATCAACTCTGAGTGGACTGATTCGGAGTTAAGCGTGCGCACCGCGACTATAAGAAGCCATTATCAATGGAGCGCAGATATCACGAGTCACCATGGCAACTGTGGAAAAAAAGAGGTCTGCACATTTTTCACCAGCTGAACTTGACGTGCTGCTGCAGAGTTACAGTGAATATGAGCACATATTCCAGAAGAAAAGCAACACCGCTGCATCTGCAAAACAGAGACAGTTAGCGTGGGAAAACATAGCTGCTCAAGTTAATGCCTAAGTTTGCATTTAAATCATTGTTATAAAATATTGGCTGTAATAACTTTTTAAACAGCGTAAGGTGTGAAATAAAAATGGCGATATTAAGGTTTACTTTTGAAGTGTTATTCCTGGTGTAATTGCATGAAATGCTGCATAGTGTACAGAACCAATCTGGGGGAAAATGCATTTAACGTCGGTAATGTTTAGAGGACTTTTTTGTTAACCTTCCCCTCTTGCAAACGTTGGTCAGTTTAATATTAATACATGCAATTGTGTTTTTAAAAGTGAACTTTTGTCTACTGTTGTACCTTTCGCTGCGCGAAGACTTCTCCTTTCTTTTCTGTCGTCTTTCCGACCGTGGTCAGAAGCGCAGGGGAGATTTCCTTCAGGGCCGAAGGGAATTCTCCTTCGGGGTTCACTTCCTGTTCGAAAACCCTCAACCTCCAGAGCGGATGAAGAATGACTCCAAAACAGTTATTCTGGGAATGACACCTTCTCTTTATTTAACTAAGTGCTCCGTCCTCCGAACACACAATATATTCCACGCACACACCTCTGCTCCGTGCTCACCCCTCCCCCCATCTGCACCTGCACTCACCCCTCCCCTTATCTCTCGTGGCTCGCACCCCGCTCAGCACACACACGCTGCAACACTACCCTTGTATTGATCAAGTGATATAGATTTTAATGGGATTAAGAAAGTAAGCAGTACTAGCAAATTGTGTTTCCAAAAAGTAATTGTTACATTAATCTAATTCAATGTCCCTGATTTCATTTTCATGTAGATGCAATCCTGCAGGAATTAAAAGAACATGGCAGCAGCTAAAAATGAAGTATAAATTCAATCAGGTCAAATTTGAGCATGTCATGGATGGAGGCTTTGTTGACAATATTTGACATATGAAACATCTGCATAGCAATACATATCTAATGTTGTTTTCATTGTATATATGTAATTGACTGACGGTAAAGCTCAAACAAAAACGTATGGGGAAATGACAAAAAATCGAGTCTTCTCAAAATCCTCGTACGAGGTAAATATAATTCTCTATGAATTAATGCAGCCTCCTCGTCTATTGGGTCCTCCAAAAAAGGACAAGCCTTTCTTGTCACTTAGACCGTCTCTGTGTGACGGAAATGTGGGCAATGAAGGTTAAAGCGAAAAATACCGCTTCGTCTTTAAAAAGGGGAGGGGACCGGCAGAAACTTTGAGTTTGGAGAATAAAACCTGCTCCCGACCAGGTTAGGTTCACAGCGTAAGTAACCATGGACACTGACTCCGAGTATAAGTAACCTCTCTTTCAGAAACGGGTTTGATTTACTCTGCTTTCTCTGGTTTAACAAACCTCCCATTCTAAAACGGAAAACCCAGGGTTTCCCTGATTTCAGGGTTAACGCACTCAGAGTTTACACTTAACCTCCTTTCTGAAACAGGCCCCAGGAGAAAAAAGACACCATTATTTTATTTTGTCATAGTCTATATGTTGATCTATATATTTTCTTAACCCTGATCATTTTCGTTTCAGTACTGATTTCAGTACAAGCTCAGCTACCATTGTGCTATTTCACAGCCGGCCGCTAGAGGGCGATCATCACGCTGGTATAGATTAGTTGGGGATGCAGGAAGAAGAATAAACCTTCCTGTAATGAAGCTAACGCTCAACGTGTATGTCTCTTCTATTCTTACCACAGGTCAGTAAAAAGAGCATCTAGATAAATGCAGGAGATGTAGGAGATATAGCGAATAATTGGATTTATGGATGTACAAGTAATGCAAGTTTAACTGATGGAATACTTACTTTGTTTTTAGTTTTGATTATCCTGTAAATCTGATTATATGTTACAAAAAACTATTTTAGTTATAGAGGGATTACAGAGTTTTCATAAATGTTCAAAGGTGAAGTTAAAGGGAGATAAGAATATTGTATTTTCCTTTAGAATGTGACATTTAAGTAACTCATGAAAGTGTACAAGACCGATAATATGTGTGCAGAAAATATGTTGTAACTTGACTTATGTTGAAGGTTATTGCAAGGAATAAACCTTCTTGAAATAAAGCTAACGGTAGCTCAACGTGTATGTCTCTTCTATTCTTACCACAAACATGTTGAGGGAAATAAACACCAGTTGCCCCTGTAACTGCTAAGTTGGAGAGGCAACAGTAACACATTTAAAATGTAAACTAAGTGGATCCCGGTTAGTTTACCAGTTATTTACTAGTTGGCTTGTTAAAAATTCAACATCTGAATCCAACCCATGTTTCAGATCAACACTCCAAGTTAGAATGAGAAGAGGAAGTGCAGTTCTCCATCAGTCCACCTGGGGAGCTGCAGCACAATAACTGTCCACTTGATGCTGAGAGAGACAATGGAGCTGATCTCAGATCAGTTCCTGCTGCAGCTCTGACACTCATCTCCACTTCCTCTGATTCCTCCATCACTCTGCTCTCCACCTCCCAGGAACACCGTCCAGTCACAACATCTCTGCAGACCAGCTGCTGCTGCTCCTCTCTGCTCCTCCAGGAGGAACATCAGACTCAGAACCTGCAGAGAGAAAGTGTAGAGACAGAGATGATGGAGTGTCTCGTAATCCTGGTCTGTCAGTCAGTGATGCAGCACAGCAGCAGAAAGAGCAGCAGGAGCTTCAGTCCTGTTCAGAGCAGCAGCTTCCTGTCATCTTCACCTGTTGGAGCTTCTGCTGCTCTGATTGGCTGACTGTTGTCCTGAAGCCTGTCATCAGTCTCCTCAGAGCTTCACTGAGAAGCTGCAGCTTCACAGGAAACTTTGCATCTTTGCTCTCAGACTAACTTTAGGGCAACATCTGGAAGCAGCTGGACTGACTCCAACCCTCTACTGACCTCAGAGTCTGCAGTTTGGAGTTTGGACTCTCCACCAGATCCTGGAGCTGCTGAACATCTGAAAACTGAAGGTTGTTGTTCTTCAGGTCCAGTTTTGTCAGGTGGGACGGGTTTTTCTCCAGAGCTGAGACCAGAGCAGCACAGCTGGTCTTTGACAAACTGCACTTAATTAACCTGAATCCAGAACAAAGAGTTGAGTTTAAAGACAAAGTTCATGTTTTTCATCCTTCACTTCTTCTAAAGAGTTCAGAGCTGAAAAAAAATCAGAAAGTTTAGAAAAAGTCCAAAGATGTGAAGCAACAGCAGCAGATCAGAAGAGTCCAGCAGAAGCAGAGAAGAAGAACATTCAGGAACATTCAGGACAACATGCAGCTGCTTCAGGAAAGAAGTCCAGATGTGTGAAAGTCAAACATCAGCCTGTGGCTGCATCCAAACCAACTGATGTTTCTGCAGCAACAGCAGAAAAAGTCCACTTCCTCTTTCTGCTCAGCTCTTCTCCAAACAGCACTGAATCATGGGAGAATTTCAGCAGCATGATGCTGGAAAGTCTTCATCCCAGTTTTCAGGAGATGATCTTCCAGTCCTTCTCTGCTGCAGCCCTTCAAGCAGAGACTTTCAGCTCCAACAGATCAAAGCAGAGAGAAGAAGGAAGTGGTGAGGAAGAGTCAGCAGCAAATGTTGGACATTGATCCCTGATCCATGACTTCAGCTCTGAATGAAGAGTCAGAAGCTGCTGGGAGCTTTGATGGATGATGTGATGATGTTTGTGGATGAAAAGGTGAGGATGTTTGTGGAGGATGTGTCTGTCAGAGCAGCATCCAGCTGCAGCATGACTCTGTCACTGTCTGCTCACAAACATCAGCCGCTGGACTCTCAGCTGTATCTGCTGAAACACAGCAGGACTCAGAGTGCATGTGAGCGTGCACGGCTGCTTCTTATGCACGCGCTTTAAAGGAGTCTGTTGGAGCAAAGACACAAAGAAGAGCTGATGGCTGCAAGCGGAACTTTGTGGAGCACATATGTCAGCAGACAGCTTTGGAACAAGCAGCTGCAAGAAGAAAATAAGAAGTTCTTCTGCAGATCTTTGAAGAGAACAAGCAGCTGCAGGAAGATGCTGCTGCAGATCAGAATCTGGACATTTCTGCTCACTGTGGGTCAACACAACTTTGTCATCATATTGATCTGAACACAACTGAAACATGGAGTCTGACCTCAGAGTCTGCAGTCTGCAGTCTGGACTCTCCAGAAAACCACACAGATGAAGAATTCCTGAATCCTGCAGGTTCTTGTTCCTGCTCAGGTCCAGTTCTGTCAGATTAGACGGGTTTTTCTTCAGAGCTGAGACCAGAACTTTACAGCTGCTCTTCGACAAACTGCAGTCCTCCAACCTGCAATCAGACAGAAAAGTGTGTTCAGGAGCAGTAATGCAGCTGGAGGTCCACGAACTTGGTCCATTCTGTCAGGTGGGACCCGCCCTGATGACAGACTGACAGATGACATTTTCACTGTTTGCTCATTTCTTTTGGATTTGAACCCAAAAACATGATCATGAATGAAAATGCAATAGATTAGAAATGACTTGAAATGAAGTTAAAACAGATGAGGAATTGAAATGTAATTGATCATCAGGAATTATTCATGACTAAATATTTACAATCCAATAGATGTTTCTTTGATTTAAAGCTTTGATTAAAAAATGTCAGATTAAATTGTATTTTTTCATCTTGAATCTTACATTGTAAAATACATTTTCAAATGATCACATTGCAGAAAAACAGCTCAAAAAGTCTTTAGTTCTCCTCTGAAAGCATTTCTTGACATCTCTAAACTGTAAATGGCCTTGAAAAACATGAGGATCCACGGGGCCAAAAATGTCTGAATGTGGCCCTGAAGAGGAGCTGCTGATGGTTCTGCTGGTAGTCAAAGGGCTTCAGCTGGTTGTGCTGTTAGTTTAAGGGTTTAAGATTGTTCAGCTCTGGAGCTTTTAAGAAACCTGTTTGAGTTTGAACATATACAATTCTGTTACTATTCATTTTATTGTTGATGTGCTGTAACATAAATGAATATGAAGTGTCCCGGCCGATACCATAGGATCAAATTAAGCGAGGTCCACTGTCTCTGCTGCTCCCAAAGTCCATTTCTAATCACAGAAACCTTGAAGGATCTTCTTCAGTTTCTGGGTTTGCTTATGGCACCATCTTCCTTTTGCCAGGTAGCTCTGCCCCAAGCCTTGAACATAAACTACATCCAGAGGTTCTTCACTCTAATCACAAATAGATTTAGTATCTGTTTAAGCACCAGGACTGAGAACCTAGAGACTATGTGAAATGAAAGACCTGGTTCTGATCCAAGCTCGGTTCTGAATAATCACCAAACCAGGTCTGTGGGAAACGCCTGTCAATCTGCTGGAGTTTGACCTCCTCATATCTCTTCATAAGGAGCTGCTGCTCTGTGGGTCAGAAATCTCTGTAACTGTCCATTGAAATCTGCAGTTCTTGAATTGATTCATGTTTTCTTTGAAAGAACACAGAACATGAACTTCTCCCAGATCTCAACACCTGGGTGGATGTAGGTTCTCCTGTTTAGTCTGGTGCAAAAAAATAAAATAATACAGGATAACATTTGTAACCATCAGATAAGGAGATTTCAGGATTTTTAACTCAAGCAGAATGTTCTTTTCTTTTTACTTCTATGCAACAGTCCTCTGCTGTTTTATCTGCACTGACGTCTATTAACACTTTCTCCTGAAACAGAGAAAAACTGATAACACTTGTTGCAGAAAATCAAAAATTGAATGAAACCTGACCTGAGAGTCTCCAGTTTACAGTCTGGACTCTCCAGTCCAGCAGACAGTAGCTTCACTCCTGAATCCTGCAGGTTGTTGTTACTCAGGTCCAGAACTCTGAGTCTGCAGGACTGAGAGCTAAGAATTGGGGACAAAGCTGCACAGCTTTTCTCTGATAGATTACAGTTATACAACCTGAAGAAAACAAAGACCGACAGCAGTTACTGAAACCTTCATGTTTCCACTCAGATTCATTTGTTCACTGAAGGTAATTTTCCTGAGAGTTCTTACAGAGCTTTGTTGGAAGCTTCAATCACAGGCAGCATCCTCAGAAGAGCCTCCTCTGAAGCAGAGTATTTCTTCAGGTTAAACTCTTCCAGATCTTCTTCTGATGACAGTAAGATGAAGACCAGAGCAGACCACTGAGCAGGAGACAGTTTCTCTGTGGAGAGACGTCCTGACCGCAGGGACTGTTGGATCTCCTCCACTAGAGAACCATCATTCAGCTCATTCAGACAGTGGAACAGGTTGATGCTTTTCTCTGCAGACAGATTCTCACTTATCTTCTTCTTGATGAACTGGACTGTTTCCTGATTGGTCTGTGAGATACTTCCTGTCTGAGTCAGCAGACCTCGTAAAAGATTCTGATTGGTCTGCACTGCATGACCCAGGAGGAAGCGGAGGAACAAGTCCAGGTGTCCGTTTGGACTCTGTAAGGCCTTCTTCACAGCACTCTGGTAGAACTGGACTGGACTGCTTTGTGTCTGTTTGAGAATCTTTAAGGATTTTGTTTTCCGTTTTTCTTCCATGAGGTTTAGTCCAGAGGTGATGAAGGTCAGGTGGACATGAAGAGCAGCCAGAAACTCCTGAACACTCAGATGGATGAAGCAGAAGACCTTGTCCTGGTACAGGCCTCTCTCCTCTCTAAAGACCTGTGTGAACACTCCTGAGTACTCTGAGGCGGCTCTGATATCGATGCCACACTCTGTCAGGTCGGATTCATAGAAGATCAGGTTTCCTTTCTGCAGCTGCTCAAAAGCCAGTTTTCCCAGAGACTCCATCATCTTCCTGCTCTCTGGACTCCAGTGAGGATCCGTCTCAGCTCCTCCATCATACTTGACCTTCTTGACTTTGGCCTGAACCACCAGGAAATGGATGTACATCTCAGTCAGGCTCTTGGGCAGCTCTCGTCCATTTCTGCTCTTCAGCAGATCCTCCAGAACTGTAGCAGTGATCCAGCAGAAGACTGGGATGTGGCACATGATGTGGAGGCTTCGGGATCTCTTGATGTGGGAGATGATCCTTCTGGCCTGGTCCCCATCTCTGAATCTTTTCCTGAAATACTCCTCCTTCTGGGGATCATTGAACCCTCTGACCTCCGTCACCATGTCAACACACTCAGCAGGGATCTGATTGGCTGCTGCAGGTCGTGTGGTTATCCAGAGGCGAGCAGAGGGAAGCAGGTTCCCCCTGATGAGGTTTGTCAGCAGATCAGCCACTGAGGTGGACTTTCTAGGGTCCTTCAGGATCCGAGTCTTGTGGAAGTCCAGAGGAAGTCGACACTCATCCAGACCATCGAAGATGAAGAGGAGCTGGAAGTCTTCAAAGCTGCAGATTCCTGCTTGTTTGGTTTCAGGGAAGAAGTGATGAACAAGTTCCGCCAAGCTGAACTTCTCCTCTTTCAGCACATTCAGCTGTCTGAAAGTGAATGGAAATGTGAAGTGGAGGTTCTGGTGGGCTTTGCCTTCAGCCCAGTCCAGAGTGAACTTCTGTGTTAAGACTGTTTTCCCGATGCCAGCCACTCCCTTAGTCATCACGGTTCTGATTGGTTCTGGTCTTCCAGCTGGGAGTTGGAAGAGCTCTTCTTGTCTGATGCTTGTTTCTGCTCTGTCTGCTTTCCTGGATGCTGCTTCAATCTGTCTGACCTCATGTTCTTCATTCAGCTCTCCTCTTCCTCCCTCTGTGATGAAGAGCTCTGTGTAGATCTCATTCAGAAGGGTTGGGCTTCCTGCTTTAGCCATCCCCTCAAACACACACTGGAACTTCTTCTTCAGACCAGATTGGACTTTATGTCGACAAACTGCAGCAGCAGATCCTGAATGAAGACAACAAACAGTAAATCAACTCTCTGCAGCCCTGAATGACGAGGGTTTGAATCCCTGTGGTTCCATGTGTTCAAACATCAGTAAATCGTCATTTCTCAGCAGCTGAAACCTTCAGAGAAATCCTCTTACTGCTCTGCAGTCCATCAGCCAGCTCCTCCTGCTTCATTCTCCTCAGGAAGTTCACTGTGATCTTCATCAGTGACTCTCTGCTGCTCCTCTGCTCTTCATCCTCATCCTCCAGCTCCTCCTCATCCTCCCTGTGACTCAGAAGCTTCTGGATCTTCTTCAGCTCCTTTTTGACAAAAGTGACAATGTTGTCCTCCAGCAGCTGCAACAGAATTCCAGATGAATGAGCCAATCAGAGTGAAGTCATGGACCAAACATCAGCTCCATGTTGGACACACTGACAGTCCACTGGTGTCCAAAGTGCAGCATGGAGACGACTGTGGACAGAATGATGGGAAAGTAGTTGTTGTTCATGTACAGACCAGAAAGATGGAGTCCAGCTGTGTTTGATGCTGCTGGACAGACGGACCACTGGGAGTCTCTGAGCTCTGCTGGTCCAGTCTGTGGACAACCAGCAACAATCAGATCCTACTGGACCCACTGGTGTCCTGCAAAGACTCAGAAGCATCTACAAGATCTATTCTGTGTTTGTGGAAAAGATCCAACACTCACTGCTGCACACATGGAGATAGAAATGTCTGTGAGGAAGAACGTTTACATGCAGCTCACCTCTCTGAACCAGAAGATGATTTAAAGTCGATGAGACCATGCTTTGACCGGTCACTCCTGAAGGAAACACAGCTGGGTTCAGATCCAGATCCAGTTCTGAGTCTCTGATGGATCCTGATAGAAAAACACTTGTTTAGTTAGATGTGAGTTTCTTTCATGATGGTGTTTGATGAGTTCTTTTGGATTTGGATCATCTCAGATCACAAATGCATCATGAATGCTGTTGTTTTCAGAACAGCACTGATTCTAACATTCATTCTGACTCACAGAGAATCAGAGTTACAGAAAACTGGATTATTGATTCTCATGTAGACCAGAAGAAAATGAAGAATTTAATGTTTGGGTTTGCTGATGAGATACAGAGAAAAACTTGAATTAAAATTGTCATAGCAGCAGTTTCCCCCGCTGCTGCTAATTGTCTGATTTCCTTCACCTGTGCCTACTCCTATAAATCTCTGCCTTTGCCTTCACCTTTCTGATCATTGCACTGCAAGTATTTAGGCAGCTTACCTGCTCTGTTGTCTCTGCCAGCTTGTCTACCTGTTTGCTCACTAGGGATGTAAATAGAAGCCCCATGAAGCTTCCCTTGGGGTTCATGTAATTGTGCCGGAAAAACGAACCACCCATTCAGGGCTTTGAAACTACACAGAACAGCGGCATCTGGTGGCGGACTGGACGTATATCAAATGCCTAAACTAAGCTCCTTGTAACACTTCAATGTGGAAATGATGATGAAAAAACGTAAAACAAAACAATGTTGTTAATGATTTAAAAAAAAAAAGAACGACATGTGAAGTTTTCTGTGAGAAGTGCTTGAGACAGCAAAATACACATTACATGAAGAAAAAAAATGCAAAGCAAAAAGAAAAAAGGTAAAATGCTGGCCTTAAACCCAGGACCTCTGATTGCAAATCCCATAGACTGTATTACTGAGCTACTTCTGCTCACATCATATTAACTTGCCGTTATAGATTTATTGAAATATTTCTTTTTTATCCGCAATGTTCATAGTGTATTGTTTTATTAGGAGAAATTGAGTTGAAATGATCCTGAACCACAGTACTTTTTTTTACCAGGAGCCATGGTAAAGTGCAATGAACTGACGCTGATTCCAATACAGGGGAAACGATAGAACTGGTCGGGATTAATTTCGTATTTTCTAGAGAATAGCGCATCCAACTGTTCGAACAAAAGTGACATCTGAACCATGGTTTGACCAAACAATGCATTTGGCGCTTCATAGCTCATCAACCACGTGATCTGCGCATGTTGACACCCGCCCCGAAACATTGTGTTGAACCACTCTGCTTCATGAAGGTGAAACACTCGCCGAAGCGCTGTGTCAAACAGGCCATCCCTTCTGCTCACCATTCAGCCTGGCTTCCAGCTAACCTGCTCAGCCATCTCTGTTCTCAGTAGTGATGGGTAGGTGAGGCCTTGTGAAGCGTTTCGGCACATTGCTAAAACAGAATTGATACTGTGTCGATACTGTGTCACTTAGTACTGACTCCTGCTGGACCAAAAACATCATTGCAGGCAACCCACGTAAACTCTGCTGATGGACTTAATGCAATTAATCTAAACACAATATTTGTCATTGTAGTTCATCTTTTCCATGTCTGGCTCTATAATTCCCCAGCATTAAGGAGCTGCTTTTAAGTTTGACAGTTCTGCTGAACAAATGCCACATTTAACCTCCAAAACATAAAAGGTGTCATGGTGCCTCTGTCAGACTCCTCCCCCTCCATCCACTAATGGATGTGCGACGTGATTGGAGCGCAGCAGCCTACTATGTTCATTCATCAATGGTTTAGTTTGGCGTTCATTCATAAAATCGTTGAACCTGAGGTATGGAAGCACACACAGCAGATGCATGTGCCTGAAGACGGACAGTAATGACAGCTCATCTTCAAATGTGTACACTGTGTTTCACAAAAACATTTCAGAAATTCACAATAAATGTATTAGAAATGCACAATAGGTGCTTCACAAACATGATTTTTAGGTACACATGTGATGTGAACTCACAGATCATACGAATTGCAGAATGTCATTCAAAAACCCGCTCTCATTTGTGAATCTGCCCATATTTGTGAGAGATTTTTTTCCGGTGAATATTGAGACTCATCTGACGGAGCAGGTCAACTAATGTCACCATTGGCTAGTGAATCTGTCAATCACACTCATCAGCAAAGTAGGCGGGTTCGCTTTTAGCCAATCAAATGGCCCCTTACGCTTTCTCTACGCTTTCGTGCAGGTGGCAAAAGCCCCGCCCATATTTGATTCTATACCGGTCGGTCGTTAGCGTGTTAGATTTAGCATGGCTTGTCGGTTTATTGCCTTCGGTCGTCAAAAATAAGTGGCTTGCGCAACTTTTCAGTGGACTTGAAAGCAAGGCAACAGTGGTTGAATGCAGTTGGCATTGAATCCAGAGAAATGTGTCCTGGTTATGAGATTTACAATGAATGTTTCACTCGGTATTGTTTGCTGTAATACGTTATCCTTCTTAGCTTTGATGCTAGCGTCATTTTAACACTCAGACACGGTTCCCTTCGGTCTTTATCATATGAAGGTGGAGAAGAAAAATCTTCAGGTTCCACAGAAGGTTCTTTGGAGAAACTGGCATCTCTTTGCTCAGTACCACATAGTGGGACTACATTACCTCAAGCTCATCTCACTGTCAATCACAGATACTCAATATGCCTCCCCTGCTCAGCCCGAAGTCACTTTGCTGGACCTTAATTTTAATTTTGTAATAACTCTAAAGTCATTGATTTTTTTTTATTGTAACCATATTTCTGCTGCTAACCTCTTGGCCAGGTCACCCTTGCAAAAAAGATCCTCATCTCTCTGGGTTTTATAACTGGTTAAATACTACAAAACAAAATATGGTCATAGAACAACAAAGTGCAAACATTCACCCTTTATTGCAGAGTAAAATTCAGTGAAAACATGGACAGATTAAAAAATCAAAATTTAAGCAGATGTGGGATCTCTACGGATTTGAATTTAATTTAAACTGGAACTAATTTTCTTAACATCCTTACATACAATGAAGTCCCTTGAACAATATAGCAGTATTTATTTGAACTTTGTCTTCCTCCCCTCAGTCTCTCTCCTTCTGTATGTAATTATGTCGCCTAAATTAAGTTATAAACATACTGGACAGTAAAGATATAGGTCCACTCCAAAACGCTCTGAATTCCACAATGGATTGATGTCGTCTTGCAGTTCCAACATTTGTGGACCCAAAAGGGGACTGTCCCATACCGGAACATTGATCCCAGGATGAGGTTCAGTCATGGATCCACTCTCCTCCCATTCAATCTCTGGAACCAGCATACCCTGACAAAAAAAAAGATACTGTTTATGAACAGTGCTGTTTTTTTAATGATTTAGATTATGTAGGCACACTGACCGACCAATAATTACTTATATTGTTGCTGGCAGGCAGACCTCATATCTCAATAACTGTTTTTAATTTGTAAATAAGTGACTCTTAACTAAGTAGTGAGATTAGTACAGCTGATGGCTCATAATGCCATGCATTGTGATGCATTTTGAACTTGCAGATGTGCTATTCTTCCTACTTGATTTAAAAGACCAACCAATTTAGGGAAATAGTTTGCACCACACAACAATAATACTTTTCATTCATTTTTGATGAAAATTCCTTGTAGTCATGATGTGATTTCATGATACTGTTTTTGATACTTTACACTTTAGTCGAACTGCACACAAATCAGTTGTCCAGTACAGTGAGATTAAATAAAGCATTTACCCGGGGATCAGAAACAGGGTTCTGGGTCAAGCCCAACTGCCACAGCTGATTTGGTGTCATGCTTTGGTCCGTCCTGATTGGATGGCTGTGCCACGCGTCACTAAAGACATCCAAACTGGCTTGGATGCGTGGTACGAAAATATAGTGGCAGCAGAATACCTGATGTTACTGATATTGAGCAAGTCTTGGTCCTCAGGAGAGTGCAGGATGTTGTAATATAAACCAGTAACACTCGTGAAGACATCACACCAGAGGGGGCTCAATCCTGTATTTGGAAAAGAGCAAAAGTAAATATTATATTGTCAGATTTCGTTTTAATACATCATTTACTTTTATGTATATATTAAAGCTTCTAAAACTAGGTTCAACTCATCATTGATTGTGTACACTTTTCCCGCAATGAAGCTGTTTGTGTCAGTTCCATCTACATGCATTAACTCGGCTATGCCCACATTTTCTCCTCCATGATCTCCTCTCACCCTGACAATAACATGAACATAATTTCTCAAACACATAATTACAAATGCATCGCCAAAACGGTACACATCAATTTAACATTTTTTATGTTAATTTTCCTATGTACGTTGCCAATAAGTAGAATTTCTAGGTTAAAAAATTACAGGAGTGGGTTACATGTATCTGGAGAAAACAATTGAGGCAACAGCTGATTTCTTACATCGATCCATTCTTCCTGTGACTACTTATCGACTACAAAACAGCCTAAAAACATTATAATGTTTGGGATTCTTGTCATTACGTCTTTGGAAGTAAAGGGATTTTAGTGGCTGTCTGACACAATCTCACAGGGCTTCTCAGCACAACTCGGGCTCTAACGTTAGTTCTATGACATTTCATTCATTCACGTCTGTAGGGCTGCAGCTATCGATTCTTTTTGTAATTGATTAATCTTTCAATGAATTAATCGAGTAATCGGATAAAACGATTTGTGTGTGTTTTTGAACAACCAAAACAAATAATGCATAACAAAAATGATGTGGCTGTAAAATGAACAAGCATTTGGCTTTTATTTCTCAACAGAGGTATTTATTTCCAAGTCCAAAAAGTTGGCTCCAAAAGTTAAGTGCCAAGTTGGCATTGCCAACAATTATAGAACAATGTACAGTTAAGTGAACTTACTGTAACATGTATAACATGTATTGTAAAACTAATATGAATATATAAATTCGTTTTTTGTCTTCTTAATACAAAACATTACAAAAAAAGGATTGCACCTTCTGCAAATTTAGTTTAGTTAACCAGAGAACAAAAAATGAATATGAAATATCAAGCCAAACAGGTACACAATGTATAAAATGTTTAAAAAAATATGTAAATAAAACAATTATTAACAATTATAAATAATAAGCTGTAATCTCAAAACAAACATCAAAATGTACGTGTTTGTGTGTGTGCGTGTGTTTGTGTGTGTGTGAAGGGGTTCTTTTTTTAGGCTATACTCTCTTGGAATTGAACGTAATAGTTACGTTTACTACTTTAAAACGTCAAAGTTAAACATCATAACTAGTCAAACCGCATCACGACATCGCTACAAATGCAGTATGGGATTAAAATCAGCGAACATCAATAGGTTTAGACTACGTTAATTTACCTTGTTTCAGCGATGCTTGGTGAAAAAGCATAGAGTGGATGTCTTCTTTTCAGATGCTGAATCATGGAAGATGTGCTGTTGTGGTATGCCAGCTCTATTTTGCCTTGACATCTCACGTTTTCTGCCGTTAATTTAAAGATCTATTCTCCACCATCGTGCCAACTAAATTCAAAATGTTCATGTGAATAAACGGTCTGTGTGACACAATCAAACCCCTGCGCCGCGCGTATAGTGCGCGTCATAGGATTTTAACGAGGCTTCGAGGCAGAGTTTTTGCCTCGTGGAATTATTGTAATCGAGTAACTCGAGGAATCGTTTCAGCCCTACACGTCTTTTTTCATATTTAGAAAAATGCCGTTTTCCTGAATGTCATATGAATTATTTTGTTGCACATATCCACCCCGTCTTAAAGTCTGGGTTGAGAAAATACTGTGTCTAACTTTAACCCGGATCGTGTTTACATAAAGGCAGCACATGGAACAGCTAACTAGCTAGTAAGCATAGCATAGCATCAGTGTGCAACAACACTGCCGTCTCCAAATCAATACTTTTTATTAAACTTTCTTTGCTGCTGTAAATGTTTTTTCCCCTTACTTCCGGGAATCATGTTAAGAACTCAACATGGTACAGATTGCCGGTCCCACCAGCTTCACAGCAGACACAACTTGAGTCAAAAGCCGGCTGGTTTCGAGGCCCCTGGTTAGTTGTAGTTACTCGTGTTGTGTGAAGAGCTGGTATGCCAAGTATAAAACTTGACAAAACCATCATAAGTCCTCCCCCGCTTTAAAACCATTTTAAAAAATATGACCACACAGGCTTAGCTAAGCTAAGCTAATTTGCGGTGGGTGTACTCTGCAAACGACTCAACTGAAGTGTTCATTCACCCATGTCACTTGGATAAGCAGAACGCTTATCCAAGTTATTATTCAATAACATTACAAGATGTACAACGAGGGAATGATCAAATAAATGCATTACTTACGGGCTGAGACTGATCCCGTTCGGTGGACCTCTTCGCCATGTTTGCTGCCCGCGTACTTTCAACTGCTGTGCTGAACAGCTCCCTCCCTCGTCAGTTTGAAAGTCAGGAGAAAGTGTAAGGGGCCATTCGATTGGCTAAAAGCGAACCCGCCTGCTTTGCTGATGAGTGTGATTGACAGATTCACTAGCCAATTGTGAGATTAGTTGACCTGCTCTGTCAAAGGAGTCTCAATATTCACGGTAGAAAAATCTCTCACATATGTGGGGAGATTCACAAATGAGAGCGGGTTTTTGAATGACATTCTGCAATTCGTATGATCTGTGAGTTCACATCACATGTGTACCTAAAAATCATGTTTGTGAAGCACCTACTGTGCATTTCTGATACATTTATTGTGAATTTCTGAAATGTTTTTGTGAAACACAGTGTGCACATTTGTGAGAAAAAATTATTGTGCATTTGTAAAACATTCAGTGTGCATGTGTGAAACACAATGTCTGTGTTTGTGAAACACAGGGTGTGCATTTGTGAAACACGTGTGCATTTCCAAATTTATTTTTTCATGTTTGCATAAAATGACATTTGTGAATCAGAGCGTGTGTATTTGTAAAACAGGTTGTGTGCATTTCTGATTATTGAGACTGAATTAACTCCATAGATTCTGTACTAGTTGGTCGGTAGCATGTTAGCTTTAGCATGGCTCCTGTAGGTTTATTGCCTACGGTCTTCAAAAATTACGGGCCTGTGCAACTTTTCAGTGGACTGGTTGAATACAGTTGGCATTGAATCCAGAGAACTGTCTCCTGGTGATGGGACTTGCAATGAATGTTTCACTCAGGATAGTTTGCTAATACTTTATCCTTATTAGCTATGATGCTAGAGTCATCCATCACCAGTCCCAATGTTTTTTTATTTTTATTTTTTTTATTTGTCTGAACTAAATTATTATATTTCTTTTACAGAAAGAGTTTTGTTTGTTTAGTCTGTTTTAATGTTATAAAGTTGTTTTTACAATCGTTATGCTTTGTGGTTGTTTGTGGTAAAGCCGTCCTCAGTTTAGTTGAGGTGCTGCAAAACAATTATTAAACTGTCAACAAAGTTGGTTAATACATTTGTTAAGCTTATAAGCAGTTTAGTAATATGGATTTTGAAGACAATGGTCTGACTTTAGATGTTAATAAATCTTATTAACACTTTCAGGTATTTGCAAGAAATCTTTAATGTTAATAAACATCTTACTAGCATCTTAGACATTAATAAAGCCTATTAATTTGTTAAATTAGTTAATAAAACTTATTAAGCTCATGAACACTTAGGCTTGGGTGAGACATCTATAATGCTAATAAATATATTACTAGAACCCCAAACAATAATAATACTTCTTAATTTGTTAGCAAAGGTTGTTAATAAATGTTATTAAGCTTATTAACATTGACACATTTGTTAGGCATCTATAATTCCAATAAATGTATCATTAGCATCTTGAAAACATCCTAATAATAATGCTTATATAATTAATAATAATAAAAATGCAACTAAGTAATTTAGTAAACCTTAATAGACTTATTGTACTAATAATGTCTTACTAACACCCATAAATTCATTTATAATGCTTGTTAATGTGTTAACAAAGCTTGTTAAGGAATCCTAATATAAAGTGTTACCAGATCCGGATTTCAGTCAAATAAAATGTAAAACACAGGTGAGCAGGGAAAATGGGGGCGCCCGGGTGCGAATATTTCTCAAGCTGGAAGCTGGGCGAGCATCAGAGGTATCAAAAATTGTTTTACCCCCTTACTCTGTCAGGCCTCTGTCCGCCTGTCCCCTGGAAATGCTGACTGGTATTGAATTTTGCCACAGTCTTTGCTTTGTGAATGTGCAAACAAAATGCATTCCCCTGTTTGCATTTTTGCTTAAATTATGTCACATAATAAGCAATGGTATCCCTTGTGCTATCCTAGGAACTTTAACATTGGTAGTTGGATCATCTAGACCCACTAAAGACAGTGCGCTGGACCTTTTTCTTTAATGATTTGTGATCTTCACTGGTGTCCATGAATTGCATGAAATCCTATTCACCTTTATCCACCTTTGTCATGGTAAGGAGAGCACATCACTGGTCACCTTGACCCCATAGGATAGCACAATTAAAGAAGAAAATGAAAAAACATTTTGGTGGATTGCTTTTTCTTTTTAATTTTGAGTAAGAAAATGCAGCTTCACCTTTAAAATGAAAAAGCATTTCTGGGTTTGACTTTTCTTTTTAATTTTGTTACAGAAAAACTTCCAAATGCGCACGTCAATGTTTAAACTAAGTCCCGCAGTCAGACATGAGGCGAAGCGCTCAAGAGCCTCACCCGGAGGTTCTGCTCTGTATATGATCGTGCAAATATGGCGATTTCTTTAATTATTTATTTTTAAACGTCAAACTGTGGGAAATGTGTAAAGTCAACGAAAATGAATCTTTAACACAAATCAGGGGAAAATATTTACTTAATTCACATTTTTCAATTTGATCACAATGTGAGGCTGAGCCTCACTTACCTCGTCTGCCCACACATTACTGGTCTGCTCCTGTTTCCCTGCCACACCATTTTGCCCCAAGCCTCCTAAGTCCCCGCACCTCTGCAATTTTTGCAGTTTATTATTTGGATTGCAAAATCAAGGTTGCTAGTGACTGAACCCTAATTTCTTTAGTTCTCCCACGCTGAAAATAGCATCTCTCTCTTTTCTGACTTCTGTGTTTGGAGCCACACCTCCATCCATTTGCAGTACCAAGGACTTAACACCGCCCCTCTCTTCTACCTGCAGATCACACTCCTCATCCCATATCTGTGCATTTGCTGTATTTCTCCAGGCCCTGTGCTCCTTTACGTAAAAGAATAAAATAAATCTGGTTTCTTGCATTCCTAAGTTTGTCCTATTTGGGTGTCTGAAGCAATTTGTAATAAATCTTAATGGAGTCCAACCATTATGCATCATTATATTTTATTTAATCTGTGGTTTATTATAAAACTATCTTTATGAAAAACTTTAATAAAATATTTGCCTAAACTGTGTCTTTCCTGATCCAAACATTTGTTCAAATCAGAAAATATGAAAATATTCATTCTGTTGAAAGTTTCTCCAACATCTCTGCTCTCATGGACTCAGATCTTCTTCAGATTCAGATCAAAGCTCTGCTGTCTGTTTGGGATTCTGAACTCTCAGTCGTTGCTTCTCTTCCCCAACTTTCTCTGAGGGTTCCTGAGCTCCAGAGGACACTTGGACTTGCTCTGATCTTTGAAACCATTATAAAGCAGAAGAACAGAAAGTGGGAGGAGCCAACAGTTTAGTCAGAAACGCTTGAAACTCTTTCCAGTTTCTCTGAAAATTCCTCATTGACCTTCAGACTTTGAGCTTTGGTTGATAAGAGACAAAAAGCTCTGGAATGATGTAGAAAATCCCAGAGAACCAGTTTCATTTGGAGTGAATTCTGTTCATGATACGTTTACTCCCTGCTGCTCAGCTGTACTCCCTCTGGAGGTCGCCCTTCCTTCTCTGTCCGCTTTTCCCACCACAGCTGTTTCGTATTATACTTTGATTTGGTTCCTTTTTAAGGTTTCTGTTCCTGTCTGTGTTTGTGACAGCGTCATTTTTGGATGTTCACTGTTTGTCTTAGCACTTTGGCATTAAATAGCCTTCATAGATCCTTCAGCCTCCTTGTCCTTCCTGCATCTGGGTTAACCCCCTTGGTTTCCCGTAACATTACGCTGCGACCATGTCCAACCCAGCAGGAGATTCGTCTCGACTAGACTTACCTGGATCCTCCGCCGTTGGTGGTTCCGTCACCGGTACGGCTCAGGAGATGCGAGGATTCATGTCGGGTATGCAGCAGCTGCACGAACGCCTCTCCCACCTGGAACGTGCGCCCTCGCCTTCTCCTCGGCAGACCAGACTGGGTCACCCTGAACCGTTTGATGGGACTGCTGCAGACTGCCGGGCGTTTCTCACTTCCTGCCGGCTGCAGTTTGACTTTAATCCTGATTATTTCCCCTCTGAGCAGAGCAAGGTGGCGTTTGCTCTGAGCTACCTAACAGGAAGAGCCGACGATGGGGACTGGCGGAGTGGGAGCGCGGATCGGAGCTGTGCCGCTCCTTTCGAGTCTTCTCCGCCCGGCTTCTCACGGTATTCGATCCCACCACGCCTCATCGTGCTGCTGCGTCTGAGCTCCTTCGCCTTCAGCAGGGATCCTGCTGTGTCTCGGACTACGCGGTGGAGTTCTGGACCTTGGCTGCTGGCACCCGCTGGCCAGATGAAGCACTGCTCGACGTCTTCCTGCGGGGTCTGTCCGACGCTCTCAAAGACGAGCTGGCGGCGAGGGAACTTTCGGACGACCTCGAGGAGCTTATCGACCTGGCGGTTCGTATCAACCAGAGAATGAGGGAACGGGGTAACGAGCAACGCAGCCTTCCAGGTTACCGCCCACCGCGCCCCGTGGAGGTTTCTCCGCCTCTTCCCAACTCCTCCCCGGAGCACATGCAGCTAGGAGCTGGCTGTCTCTCTCTGGCTGAACGGCAGCGCCGCATGCGGGAGGGACTTTTCCTTTACTGTGGACGATCGGGACACGTTGTGCGCAACTGTCCGGGAAACGCCAGGGCTCCCCAGCAGTGAGGAAGCTTGTGAGCCGCAACTCTTCTTTTTCCTCTCCTTCCCATCCTTCTACCAAGGTCTTGGCGGCATATGCTGGAGCCCAGGTGGAATTTGACACTCTTATTGACTCGGGGTCTGATGGGGATCTGATCTCCCAGGAGGTAGTGGACAGACTGCAAATCCCCACCGAACCTCTGTCTCCAGCATTTGACATTCATGCCATTAATGGGTCCCTCATACAAAAGGTTTCTGTTCGTACTGTTAATATTTCTGTGTCTATCTCTGGAAACCACTCTGAGAACATGTTGTTTTATGTTGTTGAGTCCCTTAAACCTCCTGTTATTTTAGGGTTTCCCGGGTTGAGCAGACACAAACCTCACATCGACTGGGCTTCGGGGCGGTTTCTGTCGTGGAGTCCCTTTTGTTGCTGAATTGCCTTTCCTCTGCCTCAGTTCGTAAAGCTGTTGAGGTCCAACAGTCTCCAGAAAACTCCAGATCTCTGTAAGGTTCTGTCTGCTTATCATGATTTGGGCTTTGTGTTCTGTAACGTACGTGCTAGATCTCTTCCTCCCCATCGCCCTTATGACTGTGCCATCGACCTTCTGTCGGGGACTCAACCACTGAAGGGTCACATTTACCCCCTGTCGCCACCTGAACGAGAGGCTATGGACTCGTACCTCCAGGAGAGCTTACAGGCGGGGCTCATTCGTCCGTCCTCCTCTCCAGCTGGAGCAGGTTTCTTTTTTGTGGGAAAAAAAGATGGGGGCCTGCGTCCTTGCATTGATTACAGGGGTTTAAACTCTATTACTATCCGTAATACTTACCCCTTGCCACTGCTGCACTCCGCTTTTGACCTGTTAAGCGGGGCCCGTATCTTTACAAAGTTGGACCTCAGGAATGCTTATCACCTGGTTCGAGTGAGAGAGGGTGATGAGTGGAAGACTGCATTTGACCGTTTCTCCAAATTAGCCCATGCTATTCCCCTGCAGAAACTCCCTTCGGCCAAGGAACTAGCAGCATTGGTCTTGCAGCATCTGTTTCGCCTTCATGGACTCCCTCTCAATATCGTCTCGGATCGGGGCCCTGAATTCATTGCGGCTTTCTGGAAGGAGGTCTGCAACCTCATCGGGATCAAGGTCAGTCTGAGTTCTGGATTCCATCCTCAGACTAATGGCCAGGTAGAGAGGTACAATCAGGATCTGGAGACGTCCCTGCGGGCTATGTGCAGCAAGAATCCTAAGACCTGGGGCCTCATTTATAAAACTTTGCGTAGGATTTGCGTCAGAAGTGGCGTACGGATGAAACATAGGACGTGCGTACGCACAGAAATATTCGGATTCATAAAACCGTGCGCACGCACATCCTACGCATCTTTCCTTTTATAAATCACAACCAATTCTAAATGCAGCGCAGCTTTAGCGGCTTCATGACACGCCCATAGTTGCCCATAAATAGTCCGTGAAACGCCCACAAATTAATATTCATTGGTTGCTAAACCATGGCAAACACCGAGAGGAAATCAAAAAGACGTAACTTCACTCAACGTGAAGTAGAAGTTATAGTTGACGAGGTGGAAAAGAGGAGAAAAGTGTTGTTTGGAGGATACAGTGTGGGCATTACTAATGCCAAAAAGGCACGTGAAAATGCTGTAGCCTAACAACCTCAGACCGTGGCCGAAGTAAAAAAGAAATGGTCGGACATCAAAGTCGCGGCAAAAAAGCGTCTGGCGCTGCATCGCCAGAGTGTGTCTGCCACGGGGGGGGGGGGACACACCGGAGCTGACCCCTCTTGAGAGACTGGCGGCAATAATTGGGGAATCCCTTTTAAGGGGAGTGGTGACTGAGGCGGAGGGAGACACCGACGCGCCAGATGCACCGGGTGACACCCCCCAAAAGCCCGCAGAGGTCCAAAGGGATGGCTCGAAGAAGTCGGAACCGGCTCATAAGACACTCGTCCTCGTTTGCCAGCAAGTCTTCTTGCTGTCTAAAGATTAAGATGCGTTCACTCCGAATTCTTTCATTTGCCACATCTTTCTAAGAGCACAACATCAGCCATTGCGCGTCATTACGCATTGTGATGGGGCATTTTATTTCCCTCCATTTAATTACATCTGACAAGCTACAGATGTCGGTAATAATCGACGTGGAAATGGGAAATTGTTCAGCGCAAATGTAATTTCTTGTTGCTTTCTGAATGGTTGATACATACGCCATACATTGTTTTATCAAAAATAAAACAAACTAAAGGCATATGCATGAATACCATAATTCCATAGCTTAAGAAGAAATGTTTTAATGTGAAAACAACTTTCCCCAGTGGACAATTAATACGTCCGTCCGTCCGTCTGTCTGATTCGCACGCATCTGGCGGTGCGTGCACACGCAGCGGCTCCTCTCTCCCCTACCTTCAGTGTTTTTTGGCTTTTTTTTTGGCTTTATCTTTTTGTGTTTCAAGGATTTATTGTTTTTAAAAGAATGTATTTTAAGTCGTAAGTCGTTTATTTATTATTTTATATGCTGCTTGCACTGTGGGGTGAGAGGAAAGCAAATTCATCTGTGCTGTATGTCTTATGGATGCAGCATATTTGACAATAAAGCTGACTTTGACTATATCTGCTCCACCAGACGGACACATTGACGAGAATATCAGTTTTGTACATTATTTCGTTCTGTTAACTATATTATTTATGAGGATGAATTGCACAACATGCCAATATTGTAGAACATATTTCACTTTTCCTTTTGCAAATATGTGTTCATTTAAGTTTCTGTTGTAATTTTCGTTTGATTTATTTTGTTTGTTTCACTGCTGATCGATCAAACGGGTGTTCGTGTAGGCTGTTAATTGTAAGACTTACTTTGTGAAGTCTTCATGTTCTTTATGAGAGGCAGTATTGTCATTTTCACTTTCACGTGTTTCTTCCATCTGCCGACGGTGTCGCCGTTTCTCATTTCACCCGTTTTTGTGCGTACGCCTGGGTCAGAGCTTGCGTGAAGGACCGCACATTTTCCCGTCAAGTTTGCTTTTTATAAATCTCAACTATTGCGTAGAGAGTGGCGTACGCCTTCTTTTGTGCGTACGCAACGTTTATAAATGAGGCCCCTGGTCTTCACAACTTCCTTGGGTAGAGTACTCCCACAACTCCCTGGTTAACTCCACAGGATACTCACCCTTCCAGGCCGCGTACGGATTCCAGCCTCCCTTGTTTCCGCACCAAGAACACTTGGCCTCCTCTTCAGGCCTGGCGGCTTTCGTGTGGAGGTGTCGTCGTACCTGGAGCAGGTTTCGACAAGAACTCCTGCGGAACCAGGAACGGCTCTCTGTGGTGGCTAACCGTCGGAGGACCCCTGCCCCGGAGTACAAGGTGGGAGACAGGGTGTGGTTGTCTTCTACCGACGTTCCCTTGAAGGGTGGTTCCAGGAAGCTGCAGCCCCAGTACATCGGCCCGTTCTCCATCACCCGAATCATCAACCCTGTGGCTGTGAGACTGGAGCTGCCTCCCTGTCTGAAGATCCATCCGGTGTTCCACGTGAGCAAGTTGAAGCCTGCTAAGGTCTCTCCTCTACAGCCTGCTCCAGCTCCTCCTCCTGCTCCTCGGATGGTGGACGGAGGACCTATTTACACCATTCGGGAGCTTCTCACCTCTAGGAGAGTGGGACGGGGCGTCCAATACTTGGTGGACTGGGAGGGTTACGGCCCTGCGGATCGGCAGTGGGTCCCAGAACGCCACATCTACGACCCCGGGCTGATAGCCCGTTTCCATCGCCGCCACCCGGATCAACCCCGTCGGGGTCCGTCTGGTAGCCAGACTTCGGGGAGGGGGTTATGATACATTTACTCCCTGCTGCTCAGCTGTACTCCGTCTGGAGGTTGCCCTTCCTTCTCTGTCCGCTTTTTCCCCCACAGCTGTTTCGTATTATACTTTGATTTGGTTCCTTTTTAAGGTTTCTGTTCCTGTCTGTGTTTGTCGCAGAGTCATTTTTGGATGTTCACTGTTTGTCTTAGCACTTTGGCATTGAATAGCCTTCAAAGATCCTTCAGCCTCCTTGTCCTTCCTGCATCTGGGTTAACCCCCTTGGTTTCCCGTAACAGTTCACTCACCTGAAGGACTTCAACCCATCAGAGAATGATGACATCATACCTGACATTTTTAAAAACTGTTTGGGATTTGGAGCTAAAGTTACTGTTTGGGTTTCTCTCCAACAATCTAATCCCATTTTAACTGTGAAAAAAGATTCACCAACAGATCTATGTTCACAAGGAACTGCTTCTTACTGTGAGTCTGAAGATCCTGGTTCAGTTCTGAAGACTGGAGGAAGACCTTTGGACCGGTCACTCTTCATGGATCCACAGCTGGAGGCTGCAGACTGGACTCTCTGTGTGACCTGTTGACCTCTGCAAACACCAAACCATCAGAGTGTTGGAGGATCTGCTTCTTCATGAACAGCTGATGGACTTTGACATGAACACAGACTGAGCTGTTTGGTCTGGAATAACATGACATGTTTGGATCAACAGTTTACAGCGACCTAAGTCAGTGTTTTTTCAACCTTTTTGAGCCACGGCACACTTTATCCTTGACAGAAATCCTGCGGCACACCAGCATCCAAAAATTAATAAAAGGAGAAACTCATGGTCTGAATTGATGTAAAGTTCCTTCGAACTCTCACATGCATTTTTGTGATAATTGGGGCAGAAAAAGCTGGACGTTGCTGCTGTTTTTTTCTAAAAGATTGTAATAAAAGTTAAGCTAGTTTTCAGTAATAAATTTCAACTAAAGTATCTGAAAGCTGCGTCTAAGTCGTGATACCGCCAATCTTATCAAAGTGTCTTTAATAGAATCAAATAAACACAAAGACAAAAGTTGTTTTATGATCTTTCATATTCCTAACTACTCAGTGTTTTATCAGGGCCTGTTTGGATGAACAAAGAGCTGATATCCTGGAGATGGGAAAGGGCACACTAGTGTGCCACGGCACACTGGTTGAAAAACACTGACCTAAAGAACTTCAACCCATCAGAGAATGATGACATCATACCTGACATTTTTAAAAACTGTTTGGGATTTGGAGCTAAAGTTACTGTTTGGGTTTCTCTCCAACAATCTAATCCCATCTTAACTGTGAAAAAAGATTCACCAACAGATCTATGTTCACAAGGAACTGCTTCTTACTGTGAGTCTGAAGGTCCTGGTTCAGTTCTGAACTCAGGAGGATCATCTTTGGACCGGTCACTCTTCATGGATCCACAGCTGGAGGCTGCAGACTGGACTCTCTGTGTGACCTGTTGACCTCTGCAAACACCAAACCATCAGAGTGTTGGAGGATCTGCTTCTTCGTGAACAGCTGATGGACTTTGACATGAACACAGACTGAGCTGTTTGGTCTGGAATAACATGACATGTTTGGATCAACAGTTTACAGCGACCTAAGTCAGTGTTTTTTCAAGCTTTTTGAGCCACGGCACACTTCATCCTTGACAGAAATCCTGCGGCACACCAGTGTGGGAGCCATAATGAAGGTGGCACAGGTGAAGTGCTGCATCATCAGGTTGTGGGTGTGTGTGGCACGAAGTTTGAAAGGTGCTCACTAACTTGCTGGCGACGCATGTGAATGGATGAGGAAGTGGGGTGAGCCGCGGTGATCACATAATTTGTTGATCGCGTCACTTGAGTGGTTTGGAAGTCTTTCACTGCTGGAATTTATATTTAATTTATCAATTGTTTTGACTGTATGGATTGGAAACCTGCAGAAGGAGAAAATAAATACTTTGCAGCCAGGCAGACGTTTGGACTTTCTATTGAAACGCACCTCGGACAAAGAAGCCGCAGCTTAGCCCACGGCGGCCCTCAACGCTTTTTAGCAGAAACATTAAAGTCATCAAATTGTGACTCTCAGAGACATTGATCGGTAGAATTATTATCCTGGAGTGTTTGGAGATCATTCGATCGCTTTTGGAATTGGAAACTAATGGATGTGCGACGTGATTGGAGCGCAGCAGCCTACTACGTTCATTCATCAATGGTTTAGTTCGGCGTTCATTCATAAAATCGTTGGACCTGAGGTATGGAAGCACACACAGCAGATGCATGTGCCTGAAGACGGACAGTAATGACAGCTCATCTTCAAATGTGTACACTGTGTTTCACAAAAACATTTCAGAAATTCACAATAAATGTATTAGAAATGCACAATAGGTGCTTCACAAACATGATTTTTAGGTACACATGTGATGTGAACTCACAGATCATACGAATTGCAGAATGTCATTCAAAAACCCGCTCTCATTTGTGAATCTGCCCATATTTGTGAGAGATTTTTTTCCGGTGAATATTGAGACTCATCTGACGGAGCAGGTCAACTAATGTCACCATTGGCTAGTGAATCTGTCAATCACACTCATCAGCAAAGTAGGCGGGTTCGCTTTTAGCCAATCAAATGGCCCCTTACGCTTTCTCTACGCTTTCGTGCAGGTGGCAAAAGCCCCGCCCATATTTGATTCTATACCGGTCGGTCGTTAGCGTGTTAGATTTAGCATGGCTTGTCGGTTTATTGCCTTCGGTCGTCAAAAATAAGTGGCTTGCGCAACTTTTCAGTGGACTTGAAAGCAAGGCAACAGTGGTTGAATGCAGTTGGCATTGAATCCAGAGAAATGTGTCCTGGTTATGAGATTTACAATGAATGTTTCACTCGGTATTGTTTGCTGTAATACGTTATCCTTCTTAGCTTTGATGCTAGCGTCATTTTAACACTCAGACACGGTTCCCTTCGGTCTTTATCATATGAAGGTGGAGAAGAAAAATCTTCAGGTTCCACAGAAGGTTCTGGATGAACAAAGAGCTGATATCCTGGAGATGGGAAAGGGCACACTAGTGTGCCACGGCACACTGGTTGAAAAACACTGACCTAAAGAACTTCAACCCATCAGAGAATGATGACATCATACCTGACATTTTTAAAAACTGTTTGGGATTTGGAGCTAAAGTTACTGTTTGGGTTTCTCTCCAACAATCTAATCCCATCTTAACTGTGAAAAAAGATTCACCAACAGATCTATGTTCACAAGGAACTGCTTCTTACTGTGAGTCTGAAGGTCCTGGTTCAGTTCTGAACTCAGGAGGATCATCTTTGGACCGGTCACTCTTCATGGATCCACAGCTGGAGGCTGCAGACTGGACTCTCTGTGTGACCTGTTGACCTCTGCAAACACCAAACCATCAGAGTGTTGGAGGATCTGCTTCTTCGTGAACAGCTGATGGACTTTGACATGAACACAGACTGAGCTGTTTGGTCTGGAATAACATGACATGTTTGGATCAACAGTTTACAGCGACCTAAGTCAGTGTTTTTTCAAGCTTTTTGAGCCACGGCACACTTCATCCTTGACAGAAATCCTGCGGCACACCAGTGTGGGAGCCATAATGAAGGTGGCACAGGTGAAGTGCTGCATCATCAGGTTGTGGGTGTGTGTGGCACGAAGTTTGAAAGGTGCTCACTAACTTGCTGGCGACGCATGTGAATGGATGAGGAAGTGGGGTGAGCCGCGGTGATCACATAATTTGTTGATCGCGTCACTTGAGTGGTTTGGAAGTCTTTCACTGCTGGAATTTATATTTAATTTATCAATTGTTTTGACTGTATGGATTGGAAACCTGCAGAAGGAGAAAATAAATACTTTGCAGCCAGGCAGACGTTTGGACTTTCTATTGAAACGCACCTCGGACAAAGAAGCCGCAGCTTAGCCCACGGCGGCCCTCAACGCTTTTTAGCAGAAACATTAAAGTCATCAAATTGTGACTCTCAGAGACATTGATCGGTAGAATTATTATCCTGGAGTGTTTGGAGATCATTCGATCGCTTTTGGAATTGGAAACTAATGGATGTGCGACGTGATTGGAGCGCAGCAGCCTACTACGTTCATTCATCAATGGTTTAGTTCGGCGTTCATTCATAAAATCGTTGGACCTGAGGTATGGAAGCACACACAGCAGATGCATGTGCCTGAAGACGGACAGTAATGACAGCTCATCTTCAAATGTGTACACTGTGTTTCACAAAAACATTTCAGAAATTCACAATAAATGTATTAGAAATGCACAATAGGTGCTTCACAAACATGATTTTTAGGTACACATGTGATGTGAACTCACAGATCATACGAATTGCAGAATGTCATTCAAAAACCCGCTCTCATTTGTGAATCTGCCCATATTTGTGAGAGATTTTTTTCCGGTGAATATTGAGACTCATCTGACGGAGCAGGTCAACTAATGTCACCTTTGGCTAGTGAATCTGTCAATCACACTCATCAGCAAAGTAGGCGGGTTCGCTTTTAGCCAATCAAATGGCCCCTTACGCTTTCTCTACGCTTTCGTGCAGGTGGCAAAAGCCCCGCCCATATTTGATTCTATACCGGTCGGTCGTTAGCGTGTTAGATTTAGCATGGCTTGTCGGTTTATTGCCTTCGGTCGTCAAAAATAAGTGGCTTGCGCAACTTTTCAGTGGACTTGAAAGCAAGGCAACAGTGGTTGAATGCAGTTGGCATTGAATCCAGAGAAATGTGTCCTGGTTATGAGATTTACAATGAATGTTTCACTCGGTATTGTTTGCTGTAATACGTTATCCTTCTTAGCTTTGATGCTAGCGTCATTTTAACACTAAGACACGGTTCCCTTCGGTCTTTATCATATGAAGGTGGAGAAGAAAAATCTTCAGGTTCCACAGAAGGTTCTGGATGAACAAAGAGCTGATATCCTGGAGATGGGAAAGGGCACACTAGTGTGCCACGGCACACTGGTTGAAAAACACTGACCTAAAGAACTTCAACCCATCAGAGAATGATGACATCATACCTGACATTTTTAAAAACTGTTTGGGATTTGGAGCTAAAGTTACTGTTTGGGTTTCTCTCCAACAATCTAATCCCATCTTAACTGTGAAAAAAGATTCACCAACAGATCTATGTTCACAAGGAACTGCTTCTTACTGTGAGTCTGAAGATCCTGGTTCAGTTCTGAAGTCTGGAGGAAGACTTTTGGACCGGTCACTCTTCAAGGATCCACAGCTGGAGGCTGCAGACTGGACTCTCTGTGTGACCTGTTGACCTCTGCAAACACCAAACCATCAGAGTGTTGGAGGATCTGCTTCTTCGTGAACAGCTGATGGACTTTGACATGAACACAGACTGAGCTGTTTAGTCTGGAATAACATGACATGTTTGGATCAACAGTTTACAGCGACCTAAGTCAGTGTTTTTTCAACCTTTTTGAGCCACGGCACACTTTATCCTTGACAGAAATCCTGCGGCACACCAGCATCCAAAAATTAATAAAAGGAGAAACTCATGGTCTGAATTGATGTAAAGTCCCTTCGAACTCTCACATGCATTTTTGTGATAATTGGGGCAGAAAAAGCTGGAAGTTGCTGCTGTTTTTTTCTAAAAGATGTAATAAAAGTTAAGCTAGTTTTCAGTAATAAATTTCAACTAAAGTATCTGAAAGCTGCGTCTAAGTCGTGGTACCGCCATTCTTATCAAAGTGTCTTTAATAGAATCAAATAAACACAAAGACAAAAGTTGTTTTATGATCTTTCATATTACTAACTACTCAGTGTTTTATCAGGGCCTGTTTGGATGAACAAAGAGCTGATATCCTGGAGATGGAAAAGGGCACACTAGTGTGCCACGGCACACTGGTTGAAAAACACTGACCTAAAGAACTTCAACCCATCAGAGAATGATGACATCATACCTGACATTTTTAAAAACTGTTTGGGATTTGGAGCTAAAGTTACTGTTTGGGTTTCTCTCCAACAATCTAATCCCATCTTAACTGTGAAAAAAGATTCACCAACAGATCTATGTTCACAAGGAACTGCTTCTTACTGTAAGTCTGAAGGTCCTGGTTCAGTTCTGAAATCAGGAGGAAGACTTTTGGACCGGTCACTCTTCATGGATCCACAGCTGGAGGCTGCAGACTGGACTCTCTGTGTGACCTGTTGACCTCTGCAAACACCAAACCATCAGAGTGTTGGAGGATCTGCTTCTTCGTGAACAGCTGATGGACTTTGACATGAACACAGACTGAGCTGTTTGGTCTGGAATAACATGACATGTTTGGATCAACAGTTTACAGCGACCTAAGTCAGTGTTTTTTCAAGCTTTTTGAGCCACGGCACACTTCATCCTTGACAGAAATCCTGCGGCACACCAGTGTGGGAGCCATAATGAAGGTGGCACAGGTGAAGTGCTGCATCATCAGGTTGTGGGTGTGTGTGGCACGAAGTTTGAAAGGTGCTCACTAACTTGCTGGCGACGCATGTGAATGGATGAGGAAGTGGGGTGAGCCGCGGTGATCACATAATTTGTTGATCGCGTCACTTGAGTGGTTTGGAAGTCTTTCACTGCTGGAATTTATATTTAATTTATCAATTGTTTTGACTGTATGGATTGGAAACCTGCAGAAGGAGAAAATAAATACTTTGCAGCCAGGCAGACGTTTGGACTTTCTATTGAAACGCACCTCGGACAAAGAAGCCGCAGCTTAGCCCACGGCGGCCCTCAACGCTTTTTAGCAGAAACATTAAAGTCATCAAATTGTGACTCTCAGAGACATTGATCGGTAGAATTATTATCCTGGAGTGTTTGGAGATCATTCGATCGCTTTTGGAATTGGAAACTAATGGATGTGCGACGTGATTGGAGCGCAGCAGCCTACTACGTTCATTCATCAATGGTTTAGTTCGGCGTTCATTCATAAAATCGTTGGACCTGAGGTATGGAAGCACACACAGCAGATGCATGTGCCTGAAGACGGACAGTAATGACAGCTCATCTTCAAATGTGTACACTGTGTTTCACAAAAACATTTCAGAAATTCACAATAAATGTATTAGAAATGCACAATAGGTGCTTCACAAACATGATTTTTAGGTACACATGTGATGTGAACTCACAGATCATACGAATTGCAGAATGTCATTCAAAAACCCGCTCTCATTTGTGAATCTGCCCATATTTGTGAGAGATTTTTTTCCGGTGAATATTGAGACTCATCTGACGGAGCAGGTCAACTAATGTCACCATTGGCTAGTGAATCTGTCAATCACACTCATCAGCAAAGTAGGCGGGTTCGCTTTTAGCCAATCAAATGGCCCCTTACGCTTTCTCTACGCTTTCGTGCAGGTGGCAAAAGCCCCGCCCATATTTGATTCTATACCGGTCGGTCGTTAGCGTGTTAGATTTAGCATGGCTTGTCGGTTTATTGCCTTCGGTCGTCAAAAATAAGTGGCTTGCGCAACTTTTCAGTGGACTTGAAAGCAAGGCAACAGTGGTTGAATGCAGTTGGCATTGAATCCAGAGAAATGTGTCCTGGTTATGAGATTTACAATGAATGTTTCACTCGGTATTGTTTGCTGTAATACGTTATCCTTCTTAGCTTTGATGCTAGCGTCATTTTAACACTCAGACACGGTTCCCTTCGGTCTTTATCATATGAAGGTGGAGAAGAAAAATCTTCAGGTTCCACAGAAGGTTCTGGATGAACAAAGAGCTGATATCCTGGAGATGGGAAAGGGCACACTAGTGTGCCACGGCACACTGGTTGAAAAACACTGACCTAAAGAACTTCAACCCATCAGAGAATGATGACATCATACCTGACATTTTTAAAAACTGTTTGGGATTTGGAGCTAAAGTTACTGTTTGGGTTTCTCTCCAACAATCTAATCCCATCTTAACTGTGAAAAAAGATTCACCAACAGATCTATGTTCACAAGGAACTGCTTCTTACTGTGAGTCTGAAGATCCTGGTTCAGTTCTGAAGTCTGGAGGATAACCTTTGGACCGGTCACTCTTCATGGATCCACAGCTGGAGGCTGCAGACTGGACTCTCTGTGTGACCTGTTGACCTCTGCAAACACCAAACCATCAGAGTGTTGGAGGATCTGCTTCTTCGTGAACAGCTGATGGACTTTGACATGAACACAGACTGAGCTGTTTAGTCTGGAATAACATGACATGTTTGGATCAACAGTTTACAGCGACCTAAGTCAGTGTTTTTTCAAGCTTTTTGAGCCACGGCACACTTCATCCTTGACAGAAATCCTGCGGCACACCAGTGTGGGAGCCATAATGAAGGTGGCACAGGTGAAGTGCTGCATCATCAGGTTGTGGGTGTGTGTGGCACGAAGTTTGAAAGGTGCTCACTAACTTGCTGGCGACGCATGTGAATGGATGAGGAAGTGGGGTGAGCCGCGGTGATCACATAATTTGTTGATCGCGTCACTTGAGTGGTTTGGAAGTCTTTCACTGCTGGAATTTATATTTAATTTATCAATTGTTTTGACTGTATGGATTGGAAACCTGCAGAAGGAGAAAATAAATACTTTGCAGCCAGGCAGACGTTTGGACTTTCTATTGAAACGCACCTCGGACAAAGAAGCCGCAGCTTAGCCCACGGCGGCCCTCAACGCTTTTTAGCAGAAACATTAAAGTCATCAAATTGTGACTCTCAGAGACATTGATCGGTAGAATTATTATCCTGGAGTGTTTGGAGATCATTCGATCGCTTTTGGAATTGGAAACTAATGGATGTGCGACGTGATTGGAGCGCAGCAGCCTACTACGTTCATTCATCAATGGTTTAATTCGGCGTTCATTCATAAAATCGTTGGACCTGAGGTATGGAAGCACACACAGCAGATGCATGTGCCTGAAGACGGACAGTAATGACAGCTCATCTTCAAATGTGTACACTGTGTTTTTCCTGCTCTCCTCATATGTTTCTAATATGATTTAGCAGTAAGCCTAACTCTTGCTGAAAGACGTCGAGTCAGGGAGTAGCTTCCAAGCTCCGTTTATTTTCGGCATTCAACAAAGAGTAAAACTGCAAACATATAAGAATATAATTGTCAAATAAAATGTCTAAACATTACTCAGCAATATTGTTTTTAGAGTTCAACTCCAGCATGACAACACAGCTGCTAATCTAACATTCAAACTTGAAGAAAAGAGACAAATAAGACTATATTGTGAATTATATTAATTAACCTAAACCAAACTTACAGACAATGAGGTCTCTGGCACAAACAGAAGCAGGATGGCGACAGATGACAAGACTGCATGGCAAAGACTGAATTAACATGGCTGACATTGACTTCCTCTCATGAACTCAAAAATGGCCTTCAAAATAAAAGCATGAACAAAACATGACTTCAGAATAAAGAGAAATCTAATTAAATAAAGGCAAACAAACCGGGGGCAGAACACTCCCCGCCTGGCATCTGTAATGATGTCATATATTAACTATCATGCCAACAATCCATTGAAGTTATTTCTTGACGAGCAAAACAACCTCAGTAATGGGTCTAAAAAACTTTCGAGCAGAACCATCCTGTACAGTTTTGAGTTCAATCTTGCGGACACGTCCATCGCGTCCAGGAAAGGTTCTCGTCACAAGAGCCATAGACCAGTCGTTTCGGCACGTTCCAGCATCCTTCATCAAAACAACATCTCCTTCTTCAACATTTGGACATGCGTTTTGCCATTTGTGTCGAACTTGGAGGGTCTGCAAGTATTCGCGTCGCCATCGGCTCCAAAACTGGTCTGCCAAACATTGAACTTGACGCCATTGTCGCTTGTACAAATCCTTCTCTGGAAAGTTTCCTGGAGGAGGTGGTACACTTTGTTTCTGAGTGAGAAGCATTGCTGGTGTAAGCAACTCTGGAGCGTCCGGATCTGAAGAAACTGGAACAAGGGGACGAGAGTTGATGATGGCCGTCACTTCTGCCAGCAACGTACAGAGAACTTCATGAGACAAGCTGGAAGAGTGGGTATGCATCAGCATTGCATCCAATATTCTCCTCGCGACGCCTATCATGCGTTCCCATGCACCACCCATGTGTGATGAGTGAGGGGGATTAAAGTACCACGTACAACCTTGGCTGTTTGAATACAGCTGGACCTTTGACTCCTCCAACACCTTGCGGAATTCCAGCTCTTTAGAAGCACCAATGAAATTAGTTCCACAATCAGAATGCAGTTGTTTGGAAGGGCCACGAATGGCAAAGAACCTTCTCAGAGAGTTGATGAAAGAGGAAGTGTCCATGGATTCAATCGCTTCAATATGGACAGCACGTGTACTCAAGCATGTGAAAAGGACTGCCCAACGCTTAGAGTTGGCCAGGCCTCCTCTGGTTCGCCTGGCTGTAACAAGCCAGGGACCAAAAACGTCCAATCCAGTGTATGTAAATGGCGGTGATACACTTAGTCGTTCCGGTGGCAAATTGGACATCTTCTGAGTTTCAGTTTTTCTTCGGAGCTTCCTGCATGTAACGCATCCATGCAGAATGCTGCTGATACACCTCTTTCCACCAATCAGCCATATGCCTGCAGCTCGGATAGCCCCTTCAGTGAAGCTTCTGCCTTGATGCTGCACTTGTTCATGATAATGCCTTATCAGCAAGGAAGAAACATGGTGTTTCCCTGGTAGAATGACTGGATGTTTCTCACTGTCACTTAGATTCGCTGAGTCCAACCTGCCTCCAATCCTCATCAAGCCATCCGGACCTTTGACAGGGTTCAGCTTAACAAGCTGACTTCTTTTATTTATCACCTCTCCCTTGGCAAGAACTTCCCATTCAGATGGAAAGGAAGTCATTTGAACTGAAAGAAGAACCACTGTAGATGCTGCGGACAACTCACTGACAGTGCGAGGCTTCGAACACCAATGCCAGCCACGACAAACCTTATTCTTCACTTTGAAAGAATGCACAATGTGGATAAGGGAAGCAACTGACCTTTGTAGGGATTTCCAGGATGAAAATCTTGTAAACTTGTCAGGATTGAGAGTCTTCTTCTCAACAAGATTAGTCACAGAACTTGTAACTTGAGGTCGAATTTCGACATCCAAGTCTGGGTTAACAAGCACAAAGGTCTCTTGAAGCTCATTGGTTAACTGGACCTTGTGAAGAAAGGGTGGACCTGTAAACCAGTTGGTTTCAACAAGCTGTGAGGCTTGGACTGACCTGGAAGCATGATCTGCAGGGTTATGTTCAGTAGGCACATATTTCCACTGTTTTGGCTCAGTGGACTGTCGAATTCTTTGGACCCTGTTGTGCACATACACATAGAAACGTTTGGACTGGTTGTGTATGTATCCCAGCACAACCTTGCTGTCACAATAGAAGGTCACTGCACTAAGGTAGATGTCGATTTCTTCTGTGATGTATTCAGCCATTTCTACAGCTAGTACAGCAGCACACAACTCCAAACGAGGAATAGTGGGTTCGGATACAGGTGTTAACTTGGCTTTTCCAGCAATAAATCCCACATGAATTTCACCATTTTCTTGGGTTGTTTTGAGATATGCTACCACCCCAATGGCTTTGGTTGAGGCATCTGAGAAGATACATATCTCATTTTTCTTGGCGTTGCAAGGAGATGCCTTTGTGTAGGCTCGAGGGACATCAAGGTTTTTGAGCTCTTGAAGTGAATCTCTCCATATTTTCCACGTATTCCACTTGTCTTGTGGGAGAGGATCGTCCCAATCACTTCCTTCCTTTGTCAGTTCTCTTAGGAGGAATTTTCCCTGAATTGTGACTGGAGCAACGAGACCGAGGGGGTCGAACAGACTGTTCACAGTAGAGAGAATTCCACGACGAGTGAATGGTTTGTCCTCAATGGATACCTGGAAGGTGAAGGTGTCTTTCTTGACCTCCCAGCTCAAGCCAAGACTTCGTTGTGTTGGAACGACTTCCTCATCCAGAAAAAGGTCTTTGATGTTCTTTGCATGATCCTCTTCTGGGAAGGCTTTCAACACCTCTTTGCTGTTGGAAGTGATCTTATGGAGTCTTAAGTTGGACTTTGATAGAGAGGTTTGAGTTCTCTTCAGCAATGAAAGGACCTCTTCTTCAGTAGGTCTTGAAATTAGCCCATCATCCACATAGAACTCTCTTTCCACAAAGTTCTTGGTGTCTGATCCATACAGTTGCTCTCCTTTCATTGCAGCTCTTCTGAGACAATAAATCGCAACTGCCGGTGAAGGGCTATTGCCAAATACATGAACTCGCATTCTGTACTCAACAATGTCTTTGGTCGGATCATTGTTGCGATACCACAAAAAGCGCAGGAAATCTCTGTGATCCTCTCTAACAACAAAACAATGGAACATCTGCTCTATGTCTGCCATAACAGCTACCTTTTCTCTTCTAAAACGTAAGAGAACTCCTAACAGATTGTTATTCAGGTTGGGTCCGGTGAGGAGGACATTGTTTAGCGAAATACCTTTGAATTGTGCACTAGAGTCGAACACGACTCTGATTTGTTCAGGTTTTCGAGGGTGGTAAACTCCAAACATTGGTAGGTACCAACACTCCTTTCCTTTAGGCAGTGGAGGGGCCATTTCTGCGTGGTTTTGGTCAAACATCTTCTGCATGAAAGCAATAAACTGATTCTTCATCTTCGGCTTACGTTCTAGTGTGCGTTGCAAAGAAGAAAGTCGGTTCTTGGCTTGTTCATGGTTGTTTGGCAAAGGTGGTCTTTGTGATTTGAATGGAAGTGGGGCCACCCAAGATTGTGTCTCGTCTTGAAAAACTTCTCTGTCCATTATTTTTAGAAATCTTTCATCCTCTACTGAGAGGGATAGTTTGTCATCATCTACAGTTCTTTTGAAAACTGTCAGACCAAATGAGTCATTGGCTGCGTCTGTGTGGCAGTGACTGAGGGAAAAGCTGTGGTTTAAGATGGGGCTAATTGATTGGGTAATGTTGACGTGTGTTGTGCAAGGTCTGAAAAATGAAGGTCTACCATTTTCTAAAATGTTAGTTTTGTAGCTGTGGATGATTGGTTTATGGACTTTACCTAAACACACATCACCAACCAACACCCATCCTAGGTCAAGTCTCTGTGCAAAGGGTGAGTTTCCTGGACCATTTTTCCACTCTCTCACTTTGTGGACTTGAAGAATGTCTCTGCCAAGCAGAAGAAGAATCTTGGCATTCTTATCCAACCGAGGAATTTCGTTGGCAATAGACTTGAGATGTTGATGGTGTAAGGCAGCCTCTGGTGTTGGTATTTCTTCCCGATTGTCTGGTATGTCATCACATTCGATGAGTGTGGGAAGAGGAATGCTGACTCCATTATTCACCCCTTTGATTTGAAAGCCAAATCCTCTTCTGCCTGATTTTTCAACCAAGCCAGCACAAGTCTTTAATGTGTAAAGATATGGGTTGCTCTGAATGTTGAATATGTCAAAAAACTCTGATCTAGCTAGAGATGTGTTACTCTGGTCGTCAAGCACAGCATACATCTTGATAGCTTTGTCTGGGGTTTCTTTTGGGTGAACTTCAACAAGGCAAATCTTTGAACACGATTTAGACTTTAAACAATCTCCACAAACTTCAGTGCAAAGGGGACTCACCACGGATGTTGCTGTGGCGTCCTGGTACTCTCGCTCCCCGCCATTGTCTTTTGGGGTTCCTGAGCCCTTGTACGCCCATGGTGGTGAACCAGGATGAAGAGCTGTCACGTGGTTCTCACTGTTGCACTCATCACACTTTAATGTTGCTTTGCAGTCACGAGCCAAGTGAGAAGAGGAGGAACAGCATTTGAAGCAGATGTTTTGATCTTTTAAATAAGCCTTTCTTTGTTCAAGAGTTTTTAGTCTGAATCCGCGACAGCTTCTCAAGGAGTGGGGCTTCTTGTGAATGGGACAATGTTTTGTTAGGTCATCCATAGCTGCATTATTCTGTGTTGCATCAACAATCACTTTGGTCTTGTGCACTGAGATTGAGTTTTTGAGGTTGCTTTGTTTTACAAGTTGTCTGTCTGTGAACCCGCTGCCACCAGAATGTGTAAAGCTGGGATCATTCCTAGTCTTAGCCTGGTAGCAAACAAACGAAGTAAAAAAGGAGAAAGGGGGGTATGCAACCCTCCACTCTTCTTTATACTTGAATCCCTCAGAAACCCATCTTTCCTGCAGGTTGTATGGCAACTTCTCCACGATCGGTTTGATGCCACGGGCAGTGTCCAAATATGCAAGGCCAGGTAAATAACCATCCTGCTTGGCTGAAAGTAGCTCCATCAAAAGATCACCTAGCTCTCGTAGCTTGTGGTTGTCTCTGTTTGATATTTTTGGGAAATTGTCCAACCTCTTAAAGAGAGCACTTTCGATAACTTCAGGTGCACCGTAGCATTCATCCAGTCTTTCCCAAGTCATTTGAAGTGCTGCTTTTGGGTTGCCTGTACACACTGCTCTCAAACGTTTGACATAACCAGCTGATTCCCTTCCAAGCCACTTTGAAAGTAAATCCAACTGCTCGCTGGCTGTCAAATCTAAATCTTTGATAGTGTTGTAGAAAGAGGACCTCCATGCTCTATAGGATTCTGGACAGTCGTCAAAGTGAGACAGGCCTGTGCTCACGAGTTCTTTCCGTGCCAAATACTTTGCCATGTCCATCATGGCTGAAGGCTCTGGACGGCTTGTGTGAGCATCTTGAAGGTTTTGTGGAACATTTGAACTTGGTGGTTTTTTATCCATGTTGTTTCTGTCAGAATTTTCCAATGTCCTTTCACCTTTAAGTTGAGGTTGATTGGTGCCATGAAGCTGCATGGTTGAGCTCATAAGATGTTCTTTCTGCCGAGTCCGGGTTGCTTCTGACCTTGGCCGACGGGGTGGGGGCCAGACGTCTGTCACAATGTATTCATCTTCTTTAAACTGGACATGATCTGAAGGTTGAAGAGCAACTTGAATCGAAGTGTTAGTTTGTTGTAGTAAATCAGTGAATTTGGACTCCTGGTTTAGGTGAGCAGCCTGGTCTTTTACATAGTCACTGACACGCTCATGTGTACTTTGCATCGAAACCGAGGGGCTCATCTTGCTATGCAGTTCACCAGACTCCAATTCAACTGCTGCTTCCAAAACCTCCGCTTGAGCGACAGCAGCAGCAGCTTCTCTTTCAAGATTCAGAGCTTCCAAGTTCGCTTCTAATCTTGCTTTGTCGACTTTAATGTCTATCTCTCTTTGTGCAAACATAGCACGTGTGCGGGCAGCTTCTGCCTTGGCTCTAGCTCGAGCTGCAGCAGCACTTACTGAGGATCGGCTTGAAGATACTGAGCTCTCTCTAGAACTTCTTGAACTGTGAACGGATGCTTCATAATCCACAGGCTTTCTTTCTTTAGGCTTTGCACCTTTCATTTTTGCATCATCCATACTTGTTGTTTTAGCTTGCTGCCGTATTCTTGTTTGACCAGCTGCGTATTGTCTTTTTACTTTCCTGCTCTCCTCATATGTTTCTAATATGATTTAGCAGTAAGCCTAACTCTTGCTGAAAGACGTCGAGTCAGGGAGTAGCTTCCAAGCTCCGTTTATTTTCGGCATTCAACAAAGAGTAAAACTGCAAACATATAAGAATATAATTGTCAAATAAAATGTCTAAACATTACTCAGCAATATTGTTTTTAGAGTTCAACTCCAGCATGACAACACAGCTGCTAATCTAACATTCAAACTTGAAGAAAAGAGACAAATAAGACTATATTGTGAATTATATTAATTAACCTAAACCAAACTTACAGACAATGAGGTCTCTGGCACAAACAGAAGCAGGATGGCGACAGATGACAAGACTGCATGGCAAAGACTGAATTAACATGGCTGACATTGACTTCCTCTCATGAACTCAAAAATGGCCTTCAAAATAAAAGCATGAACAAAACATGACTTCAGAATAAAGAGAAATCTAATTAAATAAAGGCAAACAAACCGGGGGCAGAACAGTGTTTCACAAAAACATTTCAGAAATTCACAATAAATGTATTAGAAATGCACAATAGGTGCTTCACAAACATGATTTTTAGGTACACATGTGATGTGAACTCACAGATCATACGAATTGCAGAATGTCATTCAAAAACCCGCTCTCATTTGTGAATCTGCCCATATTTGTGAGAGATTTTTTTCCGGTGAATATTGAGACTCATCTGACGGAGCAGGTCAACTAATGTCACCATTGGCTAGTGAATCTGTCAATCACACTCATCAGCAAAGTAGGCGGGTTCGCTTTTAGCCAATCAAATGGCCCCTTACGCTTTCTCTACGCTTTCGTGCAGGTGGCAAAAGCCCCGCCCATATTTGATTCTATACCGGTCGGTCGTTAGCGTGTTAGATTTAGCATGGCTTGTCGGTTTATTGCCTTCGGTCGTCAAAAATAAGTGGCTTGCGCAACTTTTCAGTGGACTTGAAAGCAAGGCAACAGTGGTTGAATGCAGTTGGCATTGAATCCAGAGAAATGTGTCCTGGTTATGAGATTTACAATGAATGTTTCACTCGGTATTGTTTGCTGTAATACGTTATCCTTCTTAGCTTTGATGCTAGCGTCATTTTAACACTCAGACACGGTTCCCTTCGGTCTTTATCATATGAAGGTGGAGAAGAAAAATCTTCAGGTTCCACAGAAGGTTCTGGATGAACAAAGAGCTGATATCCTGGAGATGGGAAAGGGCACACTAGTGTGCCACGGCACACTGGTTGAAAAACACTGACCTAAAGAACTTCAACCCATCAGAGAATGATGACATCATACCTGACATTTTTAAAAACTGTTTGGGATTTGGAGCTAAAGTTACGGTTTGGGTTTCTCTCCAACAATCTAATCCCATCTTAACTGTGAAAAAAGATTCACCAACAGATCTATGTTCACAAGGAACTGCTTCTTACTGTGAGTCTGAAGATCCTGGTTCAGTTCTGAAGTCTGGAGGATAACCTTTGGACCGGTCACTCTTCAAGGATCCACAGCTGGAGGCTGCAGACTGGACTCTCTGTGTGACCTGTTGACCTCTGCAAACACCAAACCATCAGAGTGTTGGAGGATCTGCTTCTTCGTGAACAGCTGATGGACTTTGACATGAACACAGACTGAGCTGTTTGGTCTGGAATAACATGACATGTTTGGATCAACAGTTTACAGCGACCTAAGTCAGTGTTTTTTCAACCTTTTTGAGCCACGGCACACTTTATCCTTGACAGAAATCCTGCGGCACACCAGCATCCAAAAATTAATAAAAGGAGAAACTCATGGTCTGAATTGATGTAAAGTCCCTTCGAACTCTCACATGCATTTTTGTGATAATTGGGGCAGAAAAAGCTGGAAGTTGCTGCTGTTTTTTTCTAAAAGCTGTAATAAAAGTTAAGCTAGTTTTCAGTAATAAATTTCAACTAAAGTATCTGAAAGCTGCGTCTAAGTCGTGGTACCGCCATTCTTATCAAAGTGTCTTTAATAGAATCAAATAAACACAAAGACAAAAGTTGTTTTATGATCTTTCATATTCCTAACTACTCAGTGTTTTATCAGGGCCTGTTTGGATGAACAAAGAGCTGATATCCTGGAGATGGGAAAGGGCACACTAGTTGAAAAACACTGACCTAAAGAACTTCAACCCATCAGAGAATGATGACATCATACCTGACATTTTTAAAAACTGTTTGGGATTTGGAGCTAAAGTTACTGTTTGGGTTTCTCTCCAACAATCTAATCCCATCTTAACTGTGAAAAAAGATTCACCAACAGATCTATGTTCACAAGGAACTGCTTCTTACTGTAAGTCTGAAGATCCTGGTTCAGTTCTGAAATCAGGAGGAAGACTTTTGGACCGGTCACTCTTCATGGATCCACAGCTGGAGGCTGCAGACTGGACTCTCTGTGTGACCTGTTGACCTCTGCAAACACCAAACCATCAGAGTGTTGGAGGATCTGCTTCTTCATGAACAGCTGATGGACTTTGACATGAACACAGACTGAGCTGTTTGGTCTGGAATAACATGACATGTTTGGATCAACAGTTTACAGCGACCTAAGTCAGTGTTTTTTCAAGCTTTTTGAGCCACGGCACACTTCATCCTTGACAGAAATCCTGCGGCACACCAGTGTGGGAGCCATAATGAAGGTGGCACAGGTGAAGTGCTGCATCATCAGGTTGTGGGTGTGTGTGGCACGAAGTTTGAAAGGTGCTCACTAACTTGCTGGCGACGCATGTGAATGGATGAGGAAGTGGGGTGAGCCGCGGTGATCACATAATTTGTTGATCGCGTCACTTGAGTGGTTTGGAAGTCTTTCACTGCTGGAATTTATATTTAATTTATCAATTGTTTTGACTGTATGGATTGGAAACCTGCAGAAGGAGAAAATAAATACTTTGCAGCCAGGCAGACGTTTGGACTTTCTATTGAAACGCACCTCGGACAAAGAAGCCGCAGCTTAGCCCACGGCGGCCCTCAACGCTTTTTAGCAGAAACATTAAAGTCATCAAATTGTGACTCTCAGAGACATTGATCGGTAGAATTATTATCCTGGAGTGTTTGGAGATCATTCGATCGCTTTTGGAATTGGAAACTAATGGATGTGCGACGTGATTGGAGCGCAGCAGCCTACTACGTTCATTCATCAATGGTTTAGTTCGGCGTTCATTCATAAAATCGTTGGACCTGAGGTATGGAAGCACACACAGCAGATGCATGTGCCTGAAGACGGACAGTAATGACAGCTCATCTTCAAATGTGTACACTGTGTTTCACAAAAACATTTCAGAAATTCACAATAAATGTATTAGAAATGCACAATAGGTGCTTCACAAACATGATTTTTAGGTACACATGTGATGTGAACTCACAGATCATACGAATTGCAGAATGTCATTCAAAAACCCGCTCTCATTTGTGAATCTGCCCATATTTGTGAGAGATTTTTTTCCGGTGAATATTGAGACTCATCTGACGGAGCAGGTCAACTAATGTCACCTTTGGCTAGTGAATCTGTCAATCACACTCATCAGCAAAGTAGGCGGGTTCGCTTTTAGCCAATCAAATGGCCCCTTACGCTTTCTCTACGCTTTCGTGCAGGTGGCAAAAGCCCCGCCCATATTTGATTCTATACCGGTCGGTCGTTAGCGTGTTAGATTTAGCATGGCTTGTCGGTTTATTGCCTTCGGTCGTCAAAAATAAGTGGCTTGCGCAACTTTTCAGTGGACTTGAAAGCAAGGCAACAGTGGTTGAATGCAGTTGGCATTGAATCCAGAGAAATGTGTCCTGGTTATGAGATTTACAATGAATGTTTCACTCGGTATTGTTTGCTGTAATACGTTATCCTTCTTAGCTTTGATGCTAGCGTCATTTTAACACTCAGACACGGTTCCCTTCGGTCTTTATCATATGAAGGTGGAGAAGAAAAATCTTCAGGTTCCACAGAAGGTTCTGGATGAACAAAGAGCTGATATCCTGGAGATGGGAAAGGGCACACTAGTGTGCCACGGCACACTGGTTGAAAAACACTGACCTAAAGAACTTCAACCCATCAGAGAATGATGACATCATACCTGACATTTTTAAAAACTGTTTGGGATTTGGAGCTAAAGTTACTGTTTGGGTTTCTCTCCAACAATCTAATCCCATCTTAACTGTGAAAAAAGATTCACCAACAGATCTATGTTCACAAGGAACTGCTTCTTACTGTGAGTCTGAAGATCCTGGTTCAGTTCTGAAGTCTGGAGGAAGACTTTTGGACCGGTCACTCTTCATGGATCCACAGCTGGAGGCTGCAGACTGGACTCTCTGTGTGACCTGTTGACCTCTGCAAACACCAAACCATCAGAGTGTTGGAGGATCTGCTTCTTCGTGAACAGCTGATGGACTTTGACATGAACACAGACTGAGCTGTTTGGTCTGGAATAACATGACATGTTTGGATCAACAGTTTACAGCGACCTAAGTCAGTGTTTTTTCAAGCTTTTTGAGCCACGGCACACTTCATCCTTGACAGAAATCCTGCGGCACACCAGCATCCAAAAATTAATAAAAGGAGAAACTCATGGTCTGAATTGATGTAAAGTCCCTTCGAACTCTCACATGCATTTTTGTTATAATTGGGGCAGAAAAAGCTGGAAGTTGCTGCTGTTTTTTTCTAAAAGCTGTAATAAAAGTTAAGCTAGTTTTCAGTAATAAATTTCAACTAAAGTATCTGAAAGCTGCGTCTAAGTCGTGGTACCGCCATTCTTATCAAAGTGTCTTTAATAGAATCAAATAAACACAAAGACAAAAGTTGTTTTATGATCTTTCATATTCCTAACTACTCAGTGTTTTATCAGGGCCTGTTTGGATGAACAAAGAGCTGATATCCTGGAGATGGGAAAGGGCACACTAGTGTGCCACGGCACACTGGTTGAAAAACACTGACCTAAAGAACTTCAACACATCAGAGAATGATGACATCATACCTGACATTTTTAAAAACTGTTTGGGATTTGGAGCTAAAGTTACTGTTTGGGTTTCTCTCCAACAATCTAATCCCATCTTAACTGTGAAAAAAGATTCACCAACAGATCTATGTTCACAAGGAACTGCTTCTTACTGTGAGTCTGAAGATCCTGGTTCAGTTCTGAACTCAGGAGGATCATCTTTGGACAAGTCACTCTTCATGGAGCCACAGCTGGATCCAGATTCAGGTCCAGGTTGGTTCCTGTGTAGAATGAAGGTTGCTGGTGTGAGTCCTGAGCTCTGACATGGAGAAGATCATGGACAGTTGGAGATGTTCATCTCACCTCTGAGCTTTGCTCTGGTTGTCATGGTAACTGTCTCTGCTTTTAGAGGGAGGGGCTCCCTCCTGTGGCTCCTCCCACTGATCCATGCTGCTGGATTCACTGGATCCACATCAGCTCACACACACCTTCACCTGCAGAGGAAACCCTCATCATCATCATCATCATCATTATCAGCATCAGCAGCAGCACATCAGGATCAAGTTTCTGCTTTGGAACTTCATTTTCAATCCTCAACAGCTTCATCAAATCTTTGTGTTGCAGCAGAAAAGTCTTTCTTCTTTCATTCAGATGATGATTCAAATGTTCTGATCACTTCTGTCTGCAGCAGGATCAGGACTCTGATCCTGCTGCAGGACTCTGTGGATCTGAACCAACTTCTCTTTCAGATGGTTTTCTGGACTAAAACTAAACATCTGGATGAACTCAGAGTTCCCTCAATGACATTTGACCTTTGACCTGTTCATGTCCAGAGTCCAGTGCTGCTCTGAAGAAAATCCATGAAGTGAGTTGAAATCCAAACGAATTGAAGCAGAATTGAAGCAACATCAGAGCAAAAGCAGCAGAAAAGGATCAAAGCTGTTCAGATGTTCTTCCTCACATGAGAGCCTCTCAGTTCATCTGATGAAGATCAAACATTTCCTCCATTCAGACATCAAGCTACACTTCCTATTCCACCCTGCAGAGGTCAGTGTTTGCAGATCCCAAAAGCCTCGGTCTGTTTGCAGAGGAGCTCATAATCTGCACCTCCAGAGGTGAAGATCTTTACTTCGTTTCTTTGTTTGGTTGAAGGATGAAGAAAGAACCAAAGAAAGAAAAATCACAACCAGATCAAATGGGATTGAAAAAGCTGAAGCTCAGATGATTGATCCTCCTTTCAAATCCTCCAAATCATTTCACTATTTCATGATCCAGAACTCTAAACTAATGTTGGATCAATCTGATCTGATCTCAGCCAGGATCCTTTAGGATTATAACAAAGAGGCTCCCAGCTGAGTCCTAACATTCAAGAAGTTCTTCTGAAAGTCTTTGAAATGCAAACATTCACATTCTTTCCATCCCAGCTGTTCCATCAACTCACCCCTCTGACACAAATGCATCTGTTCTTTTTTTGACTTCTTCCTCTGGACTTTTGGAACCGCTTGGAGTCCCTGAAGTCTTACCGGCTCCAGTTACAAACCGGTTCTGAATGCAGCCAGGAAGCAGATTCCTGTGGATTTTGGACGTGAAGGATGAAAACTATATAAAATATAAAACTGGTTCAGAATAATTTTCAGCAGATTATACATTTGAGAGACCCCCACTGCAGTTTAGAGGAGCAGACACATGCTTGTTGTGGAGGTGGGTGCCAGTCGCTCATGGTGTGGGGGGAAGGCTCTTTGTAGGTTGTGTTCTGGATTCTCTCTGTGCAGATGGTTAAGTGACAGCTAACATTCCTGGGGAGACCACTGACCAGCAGATTCTTCCCCCTCCTCTGCATTTACATATTCATTAACACATTGTGTAAATTCCCGGGCAGGGAAATTGATTGAGCCGGATATCTGTATTAGAAATATTGTTAGGGTAATAAATCTTTGGCTTGAATTGAAAACCCCTGTCTGTGTGCTTTCATTCCAACAGAATCTCCACGCTTCAAGGACATGGTCTGATCCTGAAGTAGATTTTAAATTTGGTCCATCGGTTCTGCAGTGAACTGGTGATTGGTTGATGTGTTATCATTGACTGGATTTAGGATTTGATTGTTTTCTACTATAAAACATCAACAGATTTGGAGTTTTTTCTCGTCCTGTTTCTCCAAACATCACATCATGATGGAAGTCTGACGGAACTGGATCAGAAAAAAAAAACTTTTTAACTCTGTTTCCATTTCCCATCATTTCTCTTTTCTTCTCATTTTCTTTTGCTTTAACTCCTCAAACGGGATTCCTGAAGCGTCTCTGAAAGTCAGATGTTTGAGAGTTTCTATCAGGGATTGTGTTTGTGAAAAAGACCTTCAGGATCTCAAATCTGGTTCTGGACTCTTCTGCCTGATGAAGGTCTGACAGACAAACCCTGCAGGAAGAAACCAGCTGCATGTGCAGCTTCTTTACTCCAAAGTCTGTTTCCATGGTAACAGCAGGACGTCAGCTGCTCCCGCTCACAGCAGTTGGAGCAGAGGTCAGCTGCTGCACCTTTCTGTGACTGCTGTCCTTCACCTGCTGACACGCCCACAGGACACCTGAGCAGCAGCTCCGCCCCCAGGCAGAGTCTGTGTGGGAGCTTCACTCTGCACACGCTCACATGAGCAGAACCCTCAGCTGCTCCTCTTCCTCTCTGCTGCTCCTTCAGGGGGCAGGAGGAGGCATCACCTCCAGACAGCTGGGATCGTCAGAGGATTGGGCTCTTTAGTTTGGTTTCATGATGATGATAGAAAGAAAGAAAGAGGTGCTGACGCATGCTTTTATTTTTAGTATTTTGGTTTATTGTAATGCCCTGCTCTCTGGTTTACCAAAAAAGTCAATCTCAATCCCACAACTATTGCAGAACTCTTGAGTTCTGACGTGGACCAGAGGGCGGGAACACATTACACCGGTTTTAAAATGGCTGCATGGCTCTGTGTGCGTTTCAGGGTTGAATTTAATAATCTTTTAATGGTTTATAAATGTTTTAATGGTCTTGGGCCTCCTTATTTAAATAATGTTATTTTAAAATATGAGCCCTCACGGACCCTGAGGTCCTCTGGCACTGGCCTCTTAGTTGTCCCTGAGAGGCCTTGATCCACCATTGCAGTCCTCGCCTGTGGAGCAGCCTGCCAGAGAACTATGGAGTCCTATACTGTTCATAATTAAATAAATAAATATTTAATTAAATAAATAAATATGGCCTCATGCAAATACACAATCAACCAATAAATCTCTCATAAATATATAAAAAGATCATGAAATTGTGAAAAACCTGCATACTGATTTTATATAAGCCATTATATTATTCAATATATTTCATTTTGCTTTAAAAACCTGTTCATTATTTTAAAACAGCATTTTAAAATATTCATTTTAATCATGTGGAATATTATTATAATTCTGTCTTTTTTCAGAAGCTCGTATTTCAAAATCAGTATTTTCCAAATTATCTTTGTTTTTATTTCATGTTGCTGTTTTTCACAATGGCGTATTTATTTCATGAAGAGCTTTTTCAGGAGAATGAGTCTATCTGTCAATCAGTGAAAGTGGGCGGGGTCTAAACGTTCATTGGCTCATCCATGGAAATCTACTCATATTCCTCGATACCCGCTCAGCGGTGTTCCAGTCAGAGAGGTGACATATTTCAGCAATATCTGCACGGCTTTGCTGACATTAGAGATCAAATAGAGACAAACAATCTGTCTGCTGCAGAAGATGCATACATGGACGACTCTGTTTTTGTAGTTTGAGGGTTTGTGTGGACCAAAGCAAAGAGAGGAGCTCCGGTCGTCCACGTCTATAAGTCCCCCGTTGAAACATTCCTCATTCTTACGCCATTCACTCAGAGCTCACATCGTGCCTTATGTCGGAGCTGCGCAAAGCGGAACAAGCCTGCTCAGGCCTCCTGAACCTTATATTTTTCTATTTTCAATGAGACAATGATTATAATCAGGTCCTCTGATTTTATTTTTCCCTCCCTTCAAAATATTGAACCTTTCCTGCGATGACGTTTCTGACCGTGGTCGGAAAACGCAGCGGAGATCCGGGATTGATTGAGCAATTCTGCAGCCAGGGTTTACTCCAAATTTCAGGCTCTGCACTTTGGAGGAAATCTTTTTTTATTATTACTTTTCCGGGGAACTTGTGCTCACAAATACACTCTCGCGCTGCCTGGGCGCTTTGATTTACACATAATTTAAGACGTTTGACTGCAGGAGCTGAAGCAGACTCTCTCTGGGATGATGTCATAAACTCAAACATGGAAACATTGTTATCATGTGAAACTATTCAAAATAAATAAACCTGATCTTTTAACACTCCATGTACATCCATGCATTTTTACTGAGATAAGCACAAGCAACCGCTCCATGTGGCTATCAGGCAGAAAACATTAGGTGGTAGCCCATCCCACACGCGGCATGTTGCGTTCATGGAACTCCAGTTCATAGACGTTTTGTGGAACTCCAACAACCACCCAGCCTAACTTAGGCCACAACTAGATATAAATGAGAAGATGAAAATTGCCGAACCGACCACAAAACCACCTGAATTATGCACACTCACCCAAAGCCACTTTTATGCGCAAATTTAGAACAAAAACTGCCCGATTTCTGGTAACACTGTGGATGTGTTGAGGTGCATACTCCCCCTAGTGTTGAGGAGTGTGCATTGCGCCGTCACGTTTGTTGAAGCATCTTCGATCGATGTAGTCAGGGTGCTGCTGCTCATGTCTGAGTAAAGGATTAGCCAATCACAAAAGTGTCTCCGCCTTGTCTAGTTTGATTGACAGATAGACTCATTCTCCTGAAAAAGCTCTTCATGAAATAAATACGCCATTGCTAAAAACAGCAACATGAAATAAAAACAAGGCTACTTTGGAAAATATTGACTTTGAAATCCGAGGTTCTGAAAAAAGAAGCAGAATTCTAATAATATTCCACATGAATAAAATGAATATTTTAAAATGCTGTTTTAAAATAATGAACAGGTTTTTAAAGCAAAATGAAATATATTGAATAATATAATGGCTAATTTAAAATCAGTGTGCAGGTTTTTCACCATTTCATGATCTTTTTATATATTTATAAGAGATTTATTGGTTGATTGTGTATTTGCATGAGTTCATATTTATTTATTTAATTAAATATTTATTTATTTAATTATGAACAGTATAGGACTCCATAGAGAACCTCAGGGCTGCAGAGTGTGTACAAGAGATTTAGTACAAGAGTAAGAAGAGGCTCAAGACCCACCATTTTAGTCCGGCTTTTATTATTTATCTATTTATTAATTTATCTTTTTTTCTTCTTTAAGGACTATCATTATTATCTTTATGTTATTAAGATGCTATTCTTTCTATTGTTATATTACCTATGATATTTATGATATGTTTTAATCCTTTTAGGTATTTTATATTTTAATTACTGATATTGTTATATCTTATTTTATTTTTGTTATTTTATGATAATTTTTATTCTGATGTTTTTTACTCCAGTTTTTCATATTGGGGATCTTTTGTCTGGGGCACTACCGGCTTCACCTGTAGGTGGCGCTTTTGCCAAAGTGCCTGTCTTCATTGGGCTGGCTGGGGTCCTGCTCTGTGGTCCAATAGCTATGGAATGGGCCTTCGGCTGCTCTGTGCTGGGCGGGCCGTGGGCTGGGCCTTGGAATGAATGGATCCCCATGATATCATTTCCTCACAGCAGAACTGAGTCCGACTTTCTTTATGCTGCAGTTCTTTGTGAGTTCAGGGTTCTACTGTGGGAATTGGGTGGGTGGAGGGAGGAATCTGGTGAGGGAGGGGTCCCATCTGTGTGTTATTGTCCTGTGTTTTCTGTTTTTAATCATTTTCATTTTTATGATTATTTTATCTGCTTTTATGTTAAGAGCTTTGTGTTTTTAACTGAAATGAAAGGCGCGGTATAAATAAACAAAGTTTGAAGTTTGAGAGACAATCAGCTGATGATGACGAGGGAGAAGAACAGAGGAGGGGGCTGGGGCAAGGCATTACTCAGAAGATCCTTCTGGCTTTCACCTGACAGATTTGGGGAATCGTTGAGGCAATAATAGTTGAAAACGGCACAAAAAATGTTCTGCTGGGTCAAATCCATAATCAGATAAGAAGTAATGAGATACATACATTTAAACAATAAAAGTGTTGCGGGGGTGTTTAGATGACTTTAGGAGGGGTGGATGGGACGTTTTATTATGTGCATTTATGTCTGTGTATTTGTGTGTGTGTGTGGGTGTGTGTGTGTGTGTGTGTGTGTGTGTGTGAGAGTAGTAGGTAGTTGCGCCCCTGCTCACACGATTAACATTAGTTCCACCTTGCTGCATAGTTAATACATTTGGGGGACCAAAAAAAACAGCGAACACTAAAATGGTTCAAGAGTGAACCAAACTGAAAAAGCTGTACTGAAACAGTTCAGTACAGCTACGTCTACCGTTACTTTCCTAAGAATTTCTTTATTTTTTTAAAAGGTAAAATTTGCGTTTCCTTGTATATATTATGCTGTTTGAACATGTAGCTTTATGTGCAATGAACTCGTGTTACAGGGGGTCAAACTCAGTCGCACAGGGAGTCTGAATCCCAAACACACTTTAGTTTCTGCCGAACAAGATAAACATTTACTGAACACACTAAAGCTAAACTTTTTGAACACAAATATAAAAAGACAGGAATATAAATCCAGAAAAAAACAAGTTAAACCTTAAATAGCATATAACAATTTGCTCTAGTAAAAATATATTCTGTGAGAAATATACAAATATGAAAATGCTGCAGAACAAAAGAAAACAAAGCCTGGAAATATTAATAATTAGAAATATAAAATTATTCTGTTTTTTTTGCTCTTTTATCAATTTTTTGGAGCTGAACTCCTGACATCATTTTTAGCAATAAGTTCATTTCTTTGTCTGTGTCTTTGTGAAACAGATCAGAGGGTTTGGATTATTTTAAAAACCTGTTGTTCAACAGGTTAAAACCAGAGTCACCATGTTTCCAGGAATCTCTGTTGTGTTGGTCTGCTGCTCTTTTCCTCACAGATCAAACCCAACAGCTTCATGATGAGAGCAGAAAACCACTTTTTCACAAAAACTCACCGAAGAAGAAGAAGAAACCGGAGGAGACTCCAACGTCTGTGTCTGCTGGACAAACTCTGCTGGCTGACTTTGAGAGCAGAACTCCTCCCTCTTTGTTCGTGTGTGTGTGTGTGGGTGGTGAAGAATATACACTGGTGGACAAAATTGTTGGTACGCGTCAGTAAGAAAGTCCACAATGCTCACTGAAATGACTTGAAACGTTCAAAAGTAACAATAAATTAAAATTTCTGGAAAATTAGAGAATCTTTAACTGAGGGGTACCAACAATTTTGTCCACCACTGTATAACACATAGAACTTGAACAATATAAAACCCATAGAAACGGTTTCAGACTCATTTTCAGCAGATCATGCATACATGTGAGTGGCCCCTGCAGTTTTAGAGGAGCAGACACATGGGAGGTCAGGTTGTGGAGGTGGGTCCCAGGCACTCATGGTGTGGGGGGGAAGACTTTGTGGGTTGTGTTCTGGGTTCTCTCTGTGCAGATGCTTACGGGACAGTTAACATTCCTGGGGAGACCACAAATCCCCAGGGAGGGACAGCGCTCTCTCTTGTGGTCCTGCTGTGAGCCCTGTTTTAATAAAAGGCATTCTGGGAAACTGATTGAGCCCGGATATCTGTATTAGTGATATTGTTAGGGTAATAAATCTTTGGCTTGAATTAGAAACTCCCATCTGTGCGCTTTCATTCCAAAAGAATATCAACACTTCACTGGGTGTGTGTGTGTGTGCGTGTGTGTGTGTGTGTGTGTGTGTGTGTGTGAACTTGTTGGCTTCTCCAGAGTATAACTTTTAGAAAAATGACCAGAAGACAATATTTGGATGGACTTTGTGCTGATGCAGAGTTATTCAGCTCAGTGGGAGGAGTAAAAGGGCAAGAAAGAGGCCATTTCTGATTGCTGTCTGTCTGTGTGTGTGTGCGTGCGTGCGTGTGTATATGCATGGATGTGACTCTCCACTCTGCAGTTACAAGAAATCACGTGTCTGCAGCTGCAGCAGTCAATATGCTTCTGGGTCCTAAAGAGTAAGAGATTCGGCTCTGAGGGGCTGAAATATATTAGGCTCCCCGGGTGCCAGTGGTAAAAAATGTTTTTGATAAACCATGCGCACGGACTGATCCGTGCCCATGGATTCATCAATTGTGTTCGTATTGATGCTCGATCGTGCAGGTGCACTAACCCCACTTGGACAAACTATGTAGTGTGGAGATATGCTGGGGCTCTACATGTTTTCATTTCACGTTTCTTTTTGTAACCCAAAGTTCTTTTCCCTCATAAGTTGTTTCTGACATTATTCTTTGTAGTGTTTATAGAGAGATTTTGCCACAATCCACTTTGTAAAAAGATCTGTGGCTGTTAGAATGAACCTGCTGCTCCACCCTAGTGAAGCATGTTTCTGAGCAGAACAGAGTAGGGACCAAGTAGGGGCCGCAAGCTACAAATTTCTAAGGTCCAGAGATAAATGTAGGTGATCACAAATGATAGAGCTTCCAATTCAGAAATGGTTTTAATATTTTTTAGAAAATTGTTCATTTAATGTTATAACCTGTTTCACGTCCTCTGGCTGCAGTTTATTATGCCGTATTAAGGGATTGAACCCGTGCCCCCCCCCCCCCCCCCCCCCCTGGAAGAATGGATGAGCTTGAATCTGACACAAGAAGATGGAATCTGGAGCTTGTGGGAGTTCCTAAGACAGAGATTGAAAACACACACCTCGTTGTGATAAAAATCAGTCAGATGGTCCCCCCTTCTATGAAGGAAAAGCTGGTGAATGTTATAGACGCTGTGCATTATTGGCAATCAGAGGCAGCCTTCAAGTAACACACGACCCAGAGTTCTGATTCTACAGTTCATCTCTTGGCTGGACAGGCATGCAGTCTGGAAGGTGGCGAAGGATTCACCTTACATCACATGTGTCAAACTCAAGGCCCGGGGGCCAAATGTGGCCCACCATGTCGCTTTATGTGGCCCGCAAGAGCATAAAAGTTTAGAATGTCTTAAAATCATTTTTTTTAGTTGATTACATATTATTTATGTGTAGCTGCAGTTGTAATTATTTAATGTTTGCAGGTCTTATGTGTGTAAGCAGACAAATTGTTGTCATCAAACCATTAGTTGGATCCAAGGCTGTGTGTAGCCTTTTTTTGGAAAATGTTACACGTCTCATACATGTTCTCTTGAGCTCAGTTTTATGTTGTTTTTCCTTATTGTCTTGGACAGTTTGATCCTTCATTAATGGACGTGGGTTTTAATAAGTGGACAAAATGTAAATGGATTTATGCTAAAGTAACTAGCAAACATGTTTTCTATGCAACTGGAATTGTCTCCTTAAAAAGTTATAATAAATAAATAATGAGTTATTTAACATTAAGGAATAGTTACATTTATTTACACACACACACACACACACAGGTAGACCCCGCCCCCTCCCACCAGTCACCAGCCCACCATTAATTGACACACACTGTGGTCCAGCAACTGGCAGAAAGAGGGGGGCGCAGGCCACCCGCAGCTACGCGCACGTGTCGTGAATGTAATCTTCCCTCCATAAGTCTGCATCTATTTTGTTTAGATATCCCCGATATGGAGTAGCAAGAAGTCAAGGATAAACTTCAGACAGGGGAACTGAAAAGGCAAACACGCACCGGCTGCAGTATTTCCCGCGTAATGAAGCGAGTGCGCATCAAGATCTCTTTTTCTATTGTCTGGCCTCTTTTTCTGTGTTCCAGCGTTATTTCGTTGTGCAAATGCATTTATCATGTAGGGAGGAACCTATGCGCAGCGCTTCCAGCGGAACTAAATTCCACAACAGCGAGCTTATACGCGCGCGGCTGCAGCGACCACTCTCTGTTCGAAAGAAAATAACTTTCATGATCATAAAAATATGTAGATTATTTTACCTTCAAGAAATCTGGCGGGGTTTTTTTCTGTCAAAAATACTATGGGCTAAAATGAAATTTCGGGTTTGCTTCGGGCTTGGGGCTGCAAATCAAGTTAATTGGTCGGGTTTGGCTTTAATGCCCGCGGGCCTGTGTCGGGTCGGGCTGTATTTTTTAGGCCCGATCTTACCTCTAGCTGATGTGGCCCTCGATGAAAATGAGCTTGACACCCCTGCCTTACATGAAGGATCATGGTTTGCAGTTCAAGGAGGATTTTTCCAAAGGCGACAGAGAGAGGAGGCTGCGGCTGTGGCCAGAGATTCAGAAGGCTGGAGCTGCTGGAAAAGTTGCCTACTACACTGGTGCCAGGGCGTTCATCCAAGGAGAAGGGAAATCATCATTGGTGATCAATAACGTAACTCCATTTTAAAAAGGAGGAGAATAAGAGGAGAGAAAAAGAAAAAAAAAGGTGTTGGATTATTGCAGCACCACTGCGTTGAACTCGAAGGGAAGAAGTTTACGGAGGCACTTCAACATTTCACTTGTGCTTTTATTTTAAACTGCTCACAGGAATTGTATATCCCTACAACAACAAGTTGTCTCATCTCCTCTCAAAAAAAAAAAAACTCAACAAAACAAAAACGTGCGCCTCCTAGCGGCGGGGATGAAATACTGCTCCATAAAGGTACAAAAATAAATTCACAACTTGAGTACATAAATAAAAGATCTCTCAACAAAAGTTTGAAGGTTTAACACAGTGGACATATGAATGTCACTTTTCTTGACATTATTATATCCAAAGAGGATGTTGAGTTAATGCTGAAATGTTCTCAGTGTTAGTGTTATTTATTTTTTCACACTAGTTTGATTTAAGAACGTGCGACTGCGTTTGCTGTAAACCTATATTTTTTTTTGACTAAAGATTTTTTACAAGTTAAAAAGGTTCTATTTTTCTACCTATTTTTCTACTTTTTTATGTCGTTATCTGTTTTCTCGTTAAATGCCAGAGGGCTAAGGAATAATGTAAAGCGTAAGGCCTTATTTTTGTTTGCTAATCAGCAAAAAACTGACTGTTTTTTTTTCAGGAGTCTCATTCTCTTGCTAAGGATGCAAATTTTTGGAAAGCTCAGTGGGGGGATGACTTTTGGTTTTCACATGGCACAGAATTCTCTGCAGGAGTATGTTGCGTGAGGAATAATTTTAAGGGGGAGGTTTTGCACACTGATTCTGATGCAAATGGTCATTTTATATGTCTAATTGTAAAGATGAGCAATATTCGTTGCATGATAATCGACATTTATGGATACAATTCCAGCTCTGATAACAATCGGCTTCTGGAAACTCTAGAAGCTAAAATAATGTTCTGGTTAGCCAAATTTCCAAGCGCATATGTGCTAATTGGAGGTGACTTTAATCTGGTAATGGACCAAATCGCTGACAGATGGCCTCCAGGTCAGACTCTAAAATCTACATCAAAGCTGAAGCTGTTGGTAGAAAAGTTGGATTTATGTGACATATGGAGGGCCAAATTTCCTGATAAAATAATATTTATATTGAATAATATAAATACAATCAGTGAAGAGGATAAATTGGCATGTGATTCTGTCATTTCTTTACAGGAAGTGTCAGATGCTATTAACAATCTAAAAAACAACAAGTCCCCTGGGAACGACGGAATAACAGCAGAATTTTATAATTTTTTTCAGAACTCTTAACCCCATTTTTACTGAATGTTTATACAGAAAGTATTACAAACATGACTCTTCCAACCAGCATGACTCAGGGTGTTATTTCCCTGATCCCCAAACCCAACAAAGATACTTTGCTGATAGATAACTGGAGACCTATTAGTCTACTTAATGATTATAAAATATTTGCCACAATATTAGCCATGAGAATGAAAAGTGTTCTTGATACAGTAATAGATGAGAATCAGTCAAGTTTCATGAAAGACAGATGCATCTCAAACAATCTACGACTAGTTTTAGATCTTATAGATTATTCAGACCTCATTGCTGATGATGATAGCTTCATTCTGTTCCTTGTGTCATGTGCGGGAGGCTCGAGAGCAGGTAAGGACCCAAAAGCAGAGGCGGAGGCACACGGTTCAAGGGCAAGGGGTTTTAATGCAAAACAAAAGGCGCTGCAGGATAACAAAAAACAAAACTAGACTTACTGTGACAAAGCATGAAACAAGGCATGAAGGGAGTCAGGGACAAAGAGACCATAAAGACGTTAGTGACGTTAATGGACCAGCACAAGAGGAAGGGAGAGACGAGACTTAAATACAGGCAGGGCAGACAAGACACAGGTGAACATGATCAGGACAGATAGGGACCAGGAAGTAAAACTCAGGAACATTACAACACAGAACACCTTTCAAAATGAAACAGGAAACAGAACCAAACAAGACAGAACAAGAAAATAAATCAAAAACAAAGACAAAACAAACTCAAACCATGACACCTTGATTTTTATAAGGCATTTGATACTGTTGAGCATCCTTTTCTATTCTATGCAACACTCTATGCAAACGGAAATAGTTCTGTTAAGTTAAGTGCTGGCACCACTCGCAGATTCTGTCTCCAGAGAGGAATAAGACAGGGGTGTCCTGCCTCTGTGTAGCTGTTTCTTCTGGTTGCACAAGTTTTCTGCAGATATATTAAATCAAGTAATATTGATGGTATTTCCATTGCTGGTAAAAACATTCTTATAAGTCAACTGGCAGATGACACCACGTTATTCTTAAAAAACTCCTCACAGGTTCCCAGGGTTCTTCAAGTTATAGAGATATTTTCAAAAGTATCTGGACTTTATCTAAACCTAAAGAAATGTGAGTTATTTCCTCTGAAACAATGTGCTCTAACATCCATAAATAGTATAGTAGTCAAAGAAAATGTCACATATTTGGGATTGTAGATGACTAAAGATCAAGAACAAAGAGAACTGATGAACTATAATCCTATGATTGCAAAAGCACAGAATAAATTGAATCGCTGGGCACAAAGAGATCTTTCACTAAAAGGCCGTGCCCTCTTAGCTAAAGCAGAAGGAATTTCCAGACTAGTCTACATTTCTTCCTCGCTATCTCTGGACTGTAAAACTGCAAAAAGGATTGATCAGATACTTTTTAATTTTCCTTTGGAGAAACAGAATCCACTATGTAAAAAAATCAGTAGTAATTAATTCATCTAAAAATGGAGGACTTGACTTTCTTGATTTCTCCACTCTAAACAATGTCCTCAAAACTAAATGGTTAAAAAACTTCTTAAAAAGTGAATCCTCATTTTGGAATTTCATACCAAAATATATCTTTAATAAGCTTGGTGGTCTGCCATTTCTTTTATTATGTAATTTCAAAATAGAGAAAATTCCTTTAAAACTGTCTAATTTTCATAAGCAGGTTTTATTAACATGGACTTTGATCTACAAACAACATTTTTCTCCTCATTGCTACTATATTTGGAATAATGCAGATATTCTATACAAAAACAAGAGTATTTTTCTTGAAAATTGGTTGGAAAAGAACATTTCTCTTGTAACGCAGCTGATTAATCCACAAGGTAACCTGATGTCATACGTTGAATTTCTGTCCACCTATAGTCTGCATGCATGGCCGGCCCTCCCTATACGCGAATTACGCAGCCGCGTAGGGCCCCCGTCATCACCAGGGCCCCGAAGTGGTGAAAAAAAATGAAATAAAGAAATACCCAAATCTGGCAACCCATTTGATAGAATTTCCGTACCAACGTGGTCTCCGAGTGTTGTGCAAAAGAAACTTGCTTGCACTTTTGTGATCCCCCCCTTCAACACACCTGAAACAATCTGGCAACCCAAATAAACGGCGTCACGCCCCTCTTAGCAACGATTGGTCATCATCATTCCATCTGAGCCATACACAGTGTGCATTTACGAGCGCATTTTGTTTCAATAAAGTTGGGAAAAAGAAAAAAACTAGCACATTTTATCACACTGATCAGAGCGACAACAAGAGAACTTCATGCCAAAGAGACTTTATCCATCATTAGGAGCTGAAAAAAGATGAAGAACTTTAACATCAATCACAAGGTAAGTTTGGAGGATGTTGGATTGGAGCCGTATTCATACATTATCCTGCCTTTCGGTGCTGCTGAGCAATTTACGTTAAATACTAATCGATCCGAGGTGAAGATTGCACATAAACAATCCCGTCATTTCCAATGGAAAACTCGAAAATAATTCTGATATCCAAGTTTCCAAGATCATGAGGACATGACCTTCCAAAACGGCTAATAGCAGAGAAAAGTAAATAATGATGATGGTATGGTGGCTGAAAAATGTTTAAACTCATGTTATAATCGTATTGTTTCGTTGTTTTGCTGACACATTTAGTGCGTTCTGCATTTTCCGGTTTATGTCATTAAAAAAACTGCTGTTTATTATAGCAGGTCAGGTATTCCGACTTTTTCAACATTGAATGCGTCTTAAAATCTTGCATTGGCATGAAATATGGAGAATCAAAACTGCCAAATACAAATAGGAAATAAATGTTCTCATTTATAAATGATAAACAAAATAAATGTACTAATTTTAAAATCATGAACGTAAAATAATAGATAAAGACGTGTATAAAAACTTATATTTTCATTTATGCTCAAATTAGTGTTCACATTTATTATTTATAAATGGGTAAATTTTTTTCTTATTTGTATTTTGCAGTTTTGATTCTACATAATGATGATGTTTTGCACAGTTCCGTCTCAGCCGACAGTTTCTTCTGCTCTCAAAACGTATTGGAGGTGGTGCAGCATCCACATCCCAAGATGTTCCTGACTTCACTGAAGATGTCATCTCAGGTAACTTTAATAGCATGTAAAGTAATAAAAAAACAGTGTCTGCATAACCCCTTGTATTTATAAACAGCAGCTGAAGAGAATGGAGTCCCAAGTTCTTCATAATTAAATTAATAAATATCACCTCATGCAAATAATCAAACAATAAATCTCTCATAAATGTATAAAAAGATCATGAAATTGGGAAAAACTGGCTTTTTATTGGCTTTATCAGTGATTATTCTATAATAATATTTCTTGTTTTTTAGCTGCAGAAGAAACTCCTGTCCCCACTTCTACTGTTGAAAGGCAAACATTTGACTGTTTGACTTTTCACTGTTTGCTTTTATTGAAGTTCTGTATCTCATGTTCCAGGGGCTCCAAGAGAGGCGTGTATGGAAGAGGAGCCGACTGGATCCAAAATTCCACCTTCCTCCAATCCAATTGGTCCAGCTGAATGATCAACCACACTCTCTGATCCAGTAAGAATGGATTTGGTGCAGAGAGGTCGTTTTCAGACTGATAAAGACTCTGACTTTCCAAAATCGCCCTCATTGAGCTGTTGTGTTCTTTATGTTGGATTGTTTTATTGTTATTTGATTTTCTATTAAGTTGCTGTTTTAAATAAGTTGGAGTTTTGTGAATGTCATTTGTTGAGTGCCTAATGTTACATTAAAAAATATATTTCTATATGCATTTGTCATTCATATTTATTTCTTTGCATTTAAAATTTGTTGTGCACCACTAAATGTATATCCAACATGCAGGCAACATACTGTATTCAATTCTTCGGCAGCAACAATAATTCACAAATGTATTAATAGAGAGATCTCATTTATATTACAACAACAGTTGTGTTTTTTTGGTGCTGCTGATCAGTTAGAGGGCCCACAAATAAAATTTCGCTTAGGGCCCCCAGAAGACCAGGGCCGGCCCTGTCTGCATGTCTCACCTGCAGAGTTTGCATTGGTTACTGGAGCCATCCCAGATGTTGTTAGATTTCTGTGTAGCAGTTCTCCTTCAAATACTCCATGTTTTCCTCCCAAATTAACAGACTTGTGGTGTGGAAAGATTTGTTTTTCAACTAGCAGGAATAATCAAAGTATCCGTTCTCTGTTTCAAAATGAGATTGCCACAAAACCGTATGTTATCTCATACTGGAACAGCTTTGGATGTAGAATTCAGTGGGAAAAGGTTTGGTCCCTGCCCCAAAAGTATTTCATCACCAATAAAATCAGAGAAATTTCTTTCAAAATTCTTCATAAATTTTATCCAGTGAAACATTTCTTTACTAAGTTTAAAAAAGATCTGGACATAAACTGTTCATTCTGTCATTCCTCACCAGAAACTGTGCCTCATCTTTTTTGGTATTGCTCTTTCATTCAACTATTTTGGAAAGATGTGATACATTTTATAAGAACTCATCTATGTGAAGATTATAGATTATTTTACGAGCATATTATTTTTGGATATTTTACACAAGAAAAAATTAATGTAGGTACAATATATGTAGTTAATTTACTTATAATTATGGCTAAATAATTTATTCACAAGTGTAAATATGCTGACAAAAAACAAGTGTTTTATGTTTTTCAGAAAGAAATGGTGTTGTCTGGGAACAGTATTAAATCTTCCACTGACAAAAAAGCTGTCAGAACAGTTGAAACATGGTCTCTCCTGAAACTTTAACAGATTCCTTTGCCTTTATTATTTTTGCATAACCTGTTTTACCTGGTTTTCATTTCATTTATTTATTTGTTCCTTTCATGAAAATTGATGTTCAAATGTTTACATGTTTGTCTTACATATTGAACATTTTCATGATTGGAAGGGAGCAGAATTGAAGAATACAATTCTTATAATTATCTGCTCCCTTTAAACATTACATTTACATTTCTCACACCATCACCTGTGCTCAGATTTAACAATGTATAGTTCCACTACACAGTAAATACATTCCAGTCATTTAATACATACATTCCAAACATTCTATTCAACAGTAAAGTTTGTACAAACTAATTTGTTTAGCTTTATACATCCGTTTAAATTGAATATTATTTTGACAACTTTTTAACTGATAATTCCACATTTGTATCCCTGCTATAGACAAACACTTTTGCTTTAATGTTGTTCGAACAATCTGTTGTTTGAAATCAAATTTTCTCCTATGATTTTCATCTCCTGTGGTAAAAATAAAAAGCTTTTGTAGGTCTTCAGGCAAATCTCTGTTTCTGGCTTTAAACATAACTAATAAGGTCTGCAATTCAATTACATTTTTAAGTTTTAATAAGCCTGACTTAATAAAAAGTTCATTTGTGTGATCTCTAAAATTAGCTTTGTGAATAATTGGAATAGCTCTCTTCTGTAATAGAATTAAGGGCATTATATCTGTTTCATATGTATTTGTATTTATTATTGTGGTTTTTCTGTTCATTCTCCTGGCGAACGTGAATGTGGTCCCGAGGGACACTATTTCTTGCAATGGAGGCGCACAAAGCAAGACACGGAGGAATCAAGGTTAAGATATAAATTATTTGCAAAATCCTAAAACCATTTAAAATGAAGAAGTTAAAAAGACGGGCACCACAGACACCCGGTCACTGGGCTGAGGACTTTTTTCACTAGGCGAGGTGGAGGCTCCCAAATAAAATGTCAACTATGAGATAAAAATTACCCCACTCAAATGATAAAAACACTCACACGGTGAACCCTTCACCTGAAGACACGCCACTGCAAACCGGACCGCGGTCAAGTGAGCCGACATCTGCGGAAGTGCGGTCACGCCAGCCGTCACTGACTTTTAGCATGCGCGTTTACATCATAGTTTACGGTACACACCCCCAGCGAGCTGGAAAGACGGCATAAAGCGCGGACATCACCGATGTCACTGTTACCCATTATAGAAATGACATGTACTGTACTCTGAAATAAATGAGTTATTGCATGCCCTGTATCGTTATTTGATGTACAAATGTATTCATTTGGATTGCATGTCTGTTCATTCAATAATAAACTACCAGAAATAACGTGTTTTGTCTGAAATATAATAATCAGACAGATTCTAAAAGTGAGATTCAACACTGACAAGAGTGTTTTGTGGGTTGTTGAGCATGACATGGAATGGAATCAAGCAGAAATGAAGAAACTCCAAGTAAAATCACATCTGGTCCTGTCAACTCTTTCTAAAGTTGCTTCATTTAAGGTGACACAAAACTTTCACTGGATTATTGTTGGTAATGATGTTCACTAATATCACAGCAAGTTTGAAGAAAAATGACTGCAGAATATTAGAGATATTAAACTTATAGAACAATTTGGGTCTCCTCATTTAGAGACACTGTAATATGTAAACCTTACAAAATGCTACTTCTTTCAAAGGTGAAGCAAAACTTTCACTGGATTATAGTTGGGAATAATGTTCACTAACATCACAGTAAATTTGAAGAAATTTGACTGGAAAAAATAAGAGATTTTATACATTATAGTACACCTAAGCATCCTGCTTGTATAGTTAAAATAAAACTTGTGAACCCTTCAAAAGGGCACTTTATCAAAAGGTGACTGTTACGCCCCCTTGTGTGTCTAGGGGTGCTAGGGGGGCATAACATAAAAAAAGTAAAGGTTTGGCTACCAAGTTGACTGCAACACAAAACACCAAACGAATGTCTCCATAAAAATATGTCAAATTTATTTACAAATAAACAAACAATCCAACAATAACTAAAAGTGAAACTAAAAGGCTTCAGGGTGAACCCAGGCCAAAACAACAAACAAAACCCCAACTAACTGCAACATGTAATCTTACCTGCAAAGAAAGAAAAGGGAAATCAAAGACAGAACGCTAACCTCCCTAACCTAACAAAACCAGGAGAAAACATGTACTAAACAAAATGGCGGTTCACCCCTACAGCTTCACTTAAACAAAATCATAAACCAAAGGACTAAACAGAGTGGGCACAGACAAAACTACAAACTACAAAGAACTACAAAGTGCAACACAAACTAAAACAAGTGGAGAAGACATAAACAAAATGGAGAACAAAACAAAATGGAGAACAAAACAAAATGGAGAAGAGGGCCAAGCTGCAGTGGAGGCTTTTGCTGCAAGGCACCCTTCTCACCGACTGGATGTCCAAATGGTGGCTTTAAAGGCTGCCTCCACCAGCTGGTCCAATGGGAGGCCACACCCTTTCCACCACACCTGAAAATAATCAGACAAAAACAGACAAAGATCCACAAAAAACACAAGTCCCACTCTGATACAGAAATAATACACAAAACACAGAACAAACAAACAAAACAAAACCAAATACGGCCACAGCCGTAACAGTGACGCAAAACTTTGACTGGATTATGGTTGGTAATAATGTTCACTAACATCACAGCAAGTTTGAAGAAAAATGACTGCAGAATATTAGAGATATTAAAGTTATAAAACATTTTGGGTCTCCTCATTCTCAGGCAATCAGTATTATGTAAACCTTACAAAATGCTACTTCTGTTAAAGGTGACGCAAAAGCAGTCATTCTTCTTCAAACTTGCTATGATATTAGTGAACATCATTACCAACAATAATCCAGTGAAAGTTTTGTGTCACCTTAAATGAAGCAACTTTAGAAAGAGTTGACAGGACCAGATGTGAATTTACTTGGAGTTTCTTCATTTCTGCTTGATTCCATTCCATGTCATGCTCAACAACCCACAAAACACTCTTGTCAGTGTTAAATCTCACTTTTAGAATCTGTCTGATTGATTATATTTCAGACAAAACACGTTATTTCTGGTAGTTTATTATGGAATGAACAGACATGCAATCCAAATGAATACATTTGTACATCAAATAACGATACAGGGCATGCAATAACTCTCATTTAAAAAAATGAAAATTAGCCATTATATTATTCAATATATTTCATTTTGCTTTAAAAACATGTTCATTATTTTAAAACAGCATTTTAAAATATTCATTTTAATCATGTTGAATTTTAATATAATTCTGTCTTTTTTCAGAAGCTCGTATTTCAAAATCAATATTTTCCAAAGTAGCTTTGTTTTATTTCATGTTGCTGTTTTTCACAATGGCTTATTTATTTCATGAAGAGCTTTTTCAGGAGAATGGGTCTATCTGTCAATCAGTGAAAGTGGGCGGGATCTAAAAGCTCATTGGCTCATCCATGGAAATCTACTCATATTCCTCGATACCCACTCAGCGGTGTTCCAGTCAGAGAGATTACATGTTTCAGCGATATCTGCGAGGCTTTGCTGACATTAGAGATCAAATAGAGACAAACAATCTGTCTGCTGAAGAAGATGCAAACATCTACGACTCTGTTTTTGTAGTTTGAGGGTTTGTGTGAACCAAACCACAAAGGAGCTCCGATCGTCAACATCTTTCACAGTCCTCATTACGCCATTCACTCACAGCTCACATCGTGACATATGTCGGTTCGCAGGAGGATCGACAGAGTGAGACCAGGCAGCTGCGCAAAGCGGGACAAGCCTGCTCGTGCCTCCTGAACCTTATGATATTTTTCTATTTTCAATGATTATAATCAGGTCCTCTGGTTTTATTTTTCCCTCTCAAGAAAAATGTTGAACCTTTCCTGCGATGACGATTCTGACATCTTAACACTCTCCATGTATATTGTGCATCCATGCATTGTTACTGAGATAAGCACAAGCAACCGCTCCATGTGGCAGTCCGATATTCACGAGATGACAGAGGAAGCTGTTGAAGTCACTACAGGGGATGGAGAAAGGTCCAAAGAAAAGTTAGTGAACCTTGCACACACTCCAGTCAAAGCACCTCATCCTAAAAAACAAAAGAAAGGGAGCGGGCAGAACGTGTACGATGAAAGTATGTTTGAAAGAATAATGGAAGCCGTGGCCGCCCTGACGGAGAAGGTCGACATGCAAACGACCAAAATGGATGAGCAGACAGCCCTACTGAAAAAGTTTGACGAAAGAATTGATGCCAACTCAGAAGCTATAAAAAGGAATAAGGGAGTTCTAGAACACCTGGAGAAAAGAGTGGCTGAACTTCAAGGAGACAACAAGCGGCTAAAGGAAGCGGTGGCTGAGCATGCTCGATACAAACGGAGGTGGAATCTGCGGCTGAATGGTTTGGCTGAGAAGGATGGAGAAGACATCAGAGAAACCGTCATCGGCATCTTGACCAGGGTGGTTCCCATCGGCGCGGACCACCTGCGAGAGACAGTTGACACGGTCCATCGGTCGGGAAGAAAGGGGAGCGCGGCGACTTCCAACAATACGCCGCGGTCGATAATCCTGCAGTTTGTGTCCAGAGTGGTCCGGGATGACTTGTGGAAACGGTCAAGAGATGCAAGAGTCTGCAAGGAATTGCACATCCACCTCAAAGAAGATTTCTCCAAGGAGGACAGGGAGGCGAGAGCCAAGCTGTGGCCGCTGGTCCAAGAGGCGAGGAAGAGGGGTCAGAGAGCGTTCCTGAAGGAGGGGTACGCACTGATCGACAATCGAAGAGTGGACCCTCAATAGGTTCCAGTCAGTGAGAGTTAGTGTTCTGTCAGTTCATGTTCTTGGTGAAGAATGCTCATTGAATTGTCTGGTAAGGACAATATTGTTCATTCCTGCACATCTTCTGCGGTTGCTGTTCTATTGGTAATTCTTAAATGTTTTCTTTCATTTCTTTAAACACTAGGGGGCTTAAAAACAATGTTAAGCGAAAAGCTATTTTTTTATTTTGCAAGGAGCAGAAAGCTAAATGTGTTTTTTTGCAGGAAACCCATTCAGTTGAAGAAGATGTAAACTTCTGGAAATTACAGTGGGGTGATTCTATTTATGTCAGTCATGGGACCTCTCATTCAGCTGGTGTCATGATACTTTTAAACAAATTCCCGGGAAAAGTTATTAGCCATTTTGGGGATACTTATGGCCATTGGTTGATATTAATATTTGAGTTTAACGGTGAAATGTTTATTTTGGTTTGTGCATATGGTTATAATGAAAGAGCTAAAAACAAAACACTCCTCTCAGACTTATGTAAACAAATTCTAGACCTTAAACACGCTCATTTAACTGATAATGTCATAGTTGGAGGTGACTTTAACTTGGTACCAGACCTTTGGTTAGACAGACATCCACCTAGAGCACAATGTCACAAGTTTGATGATCTGGTGGTTGAATTTATGAATGTTGTCAATTTAGTTGATTATTGGAGAATTCAGAACCCAGTGACCAGGCAATATACATGGTTTAATGCTGCAGGAAATGGACAATCTTCAAGGTTAGATTATTGGTTAATATCTTCATCATTAGTAAAATATATTGATAAATGTTCCATTTCTGCTTCGCCCTTAACAGACCACTGTGCTGTTTCCTTATCCCTTCAATGTAATAGGTCAGTAACTGATTTAATTCAAATTTGGAAATTCAACAATATGCTTTTGGAAGATTCCTTATTTTGCAACAAGGTTAGAGAATTAATAACAGAAGTTGAGGCTTTGGACATGTCACCTGTGAGTAAATGGGAATGGTTTAAGTTTAAAATTAGAAGTCTTGCAATTGATTTTAGTAAAAGTGCCTTTAGATTGAAACGTCTTAAACAACAAAATATTTTAAGAAATATTAATGACCTATGTACAAAGATGGATTTGTCGACTGAGGAATTATTAGAATTAAGTAAATTACAAAGCGAGTTAGACATTTTGTATATTGAAAAAGCTAAAGGTGCATTTGTAAGATCCCGAGCTCGCTGGATTGAAGAGGGAGAAAAAAATACCACATATTTTTTTAATCTTGAAAAGCAAAGGCAATTAAGAAAGCAAATTAACAAATTATCAGTAAATAATTTTGTTTATGAAGACCAAAGGGAAATTAACAAAGAAATACACACATTTTACTCCAATTTATATAAGTCCTATCATTCCGAAGCTGACTGTGAAATTTTATTCGAAAGCATTGAAGGATTGAACCAAAACATTGATTTAGAATTTAAGCTTTTTATGGAAAACGATTTACAAATTGAGGAAATGGATGCTGCTGTACTAAAGATGTCCTCTGGGAAATCTCCTGGCTTGGATGGTTTAACAGCAGAATTTTTTAAATTCTTTTGGTCAGATATAAGACGTTTGTTACATGAAGCTTTTCTGGAATGTATCTCAGCAGGTAGCCTTTCTAACACAATGAGACAGGGGTTAATCACTTTAATCCCCAAACCTAACAAAAACACTTTATATTTGGATAATTGAAGACCAATTACTTTGTTATGCAATGACTATAAAATATTAGCTCATGTTTTTGCAGAGCGTCTAAACAGAGGACTGAAGGATTTAGTGGATGAGTGTCAGTCAGCATTTATTAAAGGAAGAAATATTCATAATCACACCAGGTTGGTGGTAGATTTGTTGGATTATTGTGACTTTGTTGACCCCGATAGTTTGATATTATTTCTAGATTTTTATAAAGCATTTGACACATTGGAGCATTCCTTTTTAATTAAAGCCCTGACATTTTTAGGATTTGGTGATAAATTTTGTAATATTATTAAAATGTTTTATAATGATATTTATAGTTCAGTTTCCTTAAATCCAGGAATTACTCCCCGATTTGTAATTAAAAGGGGTATCCGACAAGGTTGCCCCATCTCACCCAAACTGTTTATGTTAGCTACTCAGTTATTAACCGTTCTCATAAAACATAGTCATGATATTCAAGGTATTTCTATTTTTGATAAGCAATACAAAATTAGTCAGTTTGCAGACGATACTGCTTTACTTCTAAAAAACGTTGCAGAGGTTGTTAAAGCTCTAAATAGGATTCAGTTATTTTCCAAAGCATCAGGATTGAAGTTAAATATTTCCAAATGTGAAATTCTCCCCGTTCACTCATGTCAGCACCAAACTATTGAAGCCATTAGGGTTGTTCATGAAGTGAAATATCTGGGTGTATTATTGTCTAAAAACACAATAAGGAGGGAAGAAGTCAACATTACAAACCGATTGTTTGACATAAAGAAAAGTTTGAGTCGTTGGTTGACAAGAGATTTAACTATCTTTGGGAGAAATCTGTTAACCAAAGCAGAAGGCGTCTCTAAGATTATTTATCCCTGCTATTCTTTATACATATCCCCTCCAAACATCAAGAAGGTTAACTCTATTATTTTTCAATTCATATGGAAAAACAAAACACATTATATCAAACGTTCCCAACTGGTCAAAAGTTATGATAATGGTGGCATCAATGCTCTAGATTTTGAAGCTATGGTCGGTACTTTCAGGATTAATTTTTTAAAAGCTCTTCTGGTTGATAGTAACTCCATGTGGTTTCATATTCCAAGATCCATCTTTAAACATTTAGGAGGCATAGACTTCCTTTTGAAATGTGATTTTGAAGTAAATAAGATTCCATTCATTTTGTCCAACTTCCATAAACAGGTTCTTCAGTTTTGGAAAATGATATTTAATCACAATTTTACCCCCCATGGATCAACATTATGGAATAACAGAACAGTATTAGTTGGTAGGAAATCTATATTCAAACAGGATTGGTTTGACAGGAACATGCTTTTTGTTACAGATTTAACTGACAGTGACGGTAATTTATTGACTTTTTCTTCGTTTATAGATAAATACAGTCTCACCTGCAGTCTTAAAGAATTTAAAAAGTTTGTCGAGCTATTCCTGCTGCTTTGATTCATTTAATAAAGAACACTGTTTTTACTCCTCTTAGAACAATTATCTCATTACCAAAATTACAGATAAATGGATGTAATTTCTTAGATTTTAAACTAAATAACAATCTTTTGAACAACTGTTTAAAAGATATAATTTATCATGTCCATAATTGAGCCTCTTTTAGATCATTCTCTTATTCCAACAGCCAATCTCTGTTAGTTAAAGCACACTCAAAGTCCATTAAATGGCCTGTTCTGCCAAAAATAAAAGAAACTCATTTCCAAAATAATAAATAAATATTATCCTGTCTCCAATTTTCTTCAAAGCAGATTTAAATTTGACGTGGAATCTTGCATTTTTTGTAACTCCAATGAGGAAACGCTGGAACATTTGTTTTTTTCATGCGATTACTCTGAGTTCTGGACTCAAATAAGGAATTGGATTAATTTAAAACTGAACATTCCCCCTTTTGGTATTTCTGATGTCTTGCTGTTTATGGAAAATATTGATGATTCTTTCTCAAATATCATTAATATCATCTTACTTTTAGGAAAATACCATATCCACTGTTGCAAGTGGAGAGGTTCCAAGCCCTCCTTCCCAGGTTTTATTAACGATTTTAAATTATATTATTCCTCACTGAAAAGATTACAATCCTCAGTAGGTGTTAAAAAAATATCTAAACAAATTTCCTTGTGGCTTTTATTCTAGTTTCCGTCCTATGTTATCATTTGGCTCCTGTTATTTATTATTTTATTTTTTGTAAGTGTTTTTAACACTATATGTTTATGACTGAGAGTATTTTTTACCCCCTTAGTGTTTTTTGTATTTTGTGGTGTGTTCATCCTCTGCGGGAGTTTGTATTTTTGTCTTTGAAAAGTTCAATAAAAAAATAAAAATAAAAAAAAGATGACTGAGGGCGTACCAGATCACCATGAATGAACGTGAATACGATGGATGCCTTTGTGCTTTTTGAAATAAATAAATCTGTTCTCTAAAAAAAAAAAAAAAAAAAAAAAAAAAAAAAAAATCATCCAGAGAATGCCAAAAGTGTGCAAAGCAGTAATCAAAGCAAAAGGTGGCTACTAGGAAGAACCTACAATATGACATATTCTCAGTTGTTAATGTTTATTTATAGTCGTATTTATTCTCTTTAGAAACAGATTTTTAGGATGTTTTTGCTTGAAATTTCCTTTTTTGTTTCTTTGTTTACTTAAGAAATGTCTTTATTCATTACTGTATTTTAGAAATACAATAAATGAATGTGATCAGGTTTAGTTAGTCTCTGATGCCTTTTGTAGTCAAATCTGAAGATTGGAATGAGACACAGTGTGATGACGTCACAACAGCTCTCAAAAAGTTTCCTCGATACATTTTTTTTCTATTTTGATTTTCTTTACTTTATTATATCCAGAATTAAAACTGTTTTAAAGATCTGTACGTGACCCGGAAGTAAACAGCACGAGGCGCTAGCAGCGTTAGCTTGTTAGCAGGCTAGCAGCGTTGGCTTGTGTTGAGAGGTCGGTGGTGTTTAGTTGGGACGTTTGTGAGGTTTTTGGACAGAAAGGACGATACGTGGTTCGTGTGGGAACTCTCAGCATTTTCCAAAGTGTCGTAAATGAGTGAAGAAGTGTTGAACGGAAAGACAACGTGGATTGCTGTGATTGTGAGACTAGCAGATGATCGATCGGAGCTGCAGTGAAGAGGACGGCGGTGTTTGTGGGAGTTGGAGCTGAAGATCGGAGCAGGAACCATGTCTTCAGAACCTCAGGAAGGTTCTGTCAGAGAACAACTTTCTGCTGCTGAAGGAACCATCGTCCAGAACGAGGAGGAGCTCTGTCGTCAGCGCAGACTGCTGGATAGCAGCTGGAACCCGCAGCTGCAGCTCAACATAGTTGGTATGTGACCAAAAATTCAACATTGGATTGATGTCACTGCAACGGGCTTAAATAAAAATTTCCCAATGGTATAAAGACATTTCAAAGAAAGTGATTTTATTTTACTTGATTTCTTATTTTATATCCCTGAAAAGCAAAGCAATAAATGTAACCAGAATTAGAGCTGTGACGGTGTCGGATTTTTGATCACCGCGGTGATGAACCACCAGGGGGCGCGGTGTCGCGGTTAACCGCAGCCCCCCTCCCACACACACACAAAAAAAAAAAAAAACATGAAATCCCCCGGCGGCTGAATCAGACATAAATGCAATTACAACGTAGTATTCCTTATTAACAAATAACAGTAACAACTAACTACTACCTATCTAACTAATGAACTAACCATATAGGTGTTGTAGATTGACTGTGTGTGTGAGCGCGGAGCTTCTTGTGTAGGACTAGGAGAAAGAAGCGCGCATACGTGTGTTGGGGGTGCGTGTTGATTCTTCTGCTCTCTAGCTGCATGTGAGTCTTCACCTGTGCTCTCTGGTACAGACATCTTCTCATAATATTATATCTTGCCCAGTAATAAACGAGACTGCAGACACGCCTTTGTTTATACAGACACGTAACGTTGCGCCAACAACCTATAAATCTTTTAATTTTAAGCTAAATTTCTTGTAGATGCATTTTAATGTGAAAAAATATTTTTTCCGAAACTAGAAGCTAGAAATGATCAGACCGGTCCAAAAGACATGTAAAGAAGTGTTTCTCTTTCGGCTTTTCCCATCAGGGGTTGCCACAGCGAACGAGTCGCATGGTAAACTTGGCAATGTTTTACGCCGGATGCCCTTCCTGACGCAACCCTCTCAAAGCCACCGGGCTTGGTACCGGCACAGAGGTAGAGAAGGGAACAGGGAGCAGCCTGGAGTCGAACCCTGGTTTCACGGGCGGAAGGCGCCGCAAACCAGCACGAGCTAAACCGGCTCCCCTAAAAGCCATTTAAAGAAGTAATCGGAATAAACGCCTGATCAGAAGAAAAATGTGTGATGTAAACGTACTGTTCGTAATACTTTACACCGATCAGACTCGTTTAGATCAAAATATCATTCCGATCAAGATAGGCGGGTTATGCCTATTGTTGATCCGATAGTGATGCATATAAACAGTTCATTCTAATCGTGGGTCTCATGGTGTTACGTCATGCACAGATGGTGTTTCTCTCCAGAGGAGGCTTTGGAGGCAAACTTAACAGTGCCTGTGGCAGTAACACGGCAGCAAAATGGTAGTAACAGGGCTGTTTAGGAAAAACATACCGGTAGGCCTGGGTGAAAAATCGATTGAATTAATGAATTCAAATTTTTTGTTACGGGCGATTTCAAAAATTACTAAATCGAGTTTTTGTGTAATTGCGCATTTTTGGCTCCCCAGAGCTTCCGTAGCGTTAGTTTCTCACGGCAGTATGGCAAGTGACAAACAACAACATCATAACACACACGAAACAGCAAGCAACAGCATGGCTACCGGTGAGAGTGGGAAGTTTGTTCCCAAGAAAGGAATTAAATTATCAGTTGTCTGGAACTGGTATGAGTTTACTGCCACAGACGTGGAGGTTGACACACATACACGTACTCATTCTACAAAACTTATATAATTAGTTCATTAGTTAGATGGTTAGTAGCTAGTTTTTAATGTCATTTGTTTATAAAGAGTACTGCGTTCAATTCAATTCAATTTTATTTGTATAGCCCAAAATCACAACAACAGTCGTCTCGATGGGCTTCGAAGTAAAACATGAAATCAAAAGGATCACGAATACAAAGAGTTCAATAGAAAAATACTAAAATGAACTAACAAACTGACTAAGCTATAATTGTAGCGTTGTAATTATTGACGTGGCCGCCGGGGGATTTTGTGATTTTTGTGCTGCTTCATCAGCGCTGATGAAGAATTAGAATTAGATTGGTAATGAATTCATCTTCAGCGCTGATCAAAAATCCCACATCGTCGCAGCTCTAGTTTTTATCTTGTGGGACACCAAAAAATGTGACTCCTCCAGTGGAGGTCAGATCTTACAGATACTGCGATCTTTCAGAATGTTGCCCTGGGACTCGTTCAATACCGGGGCTCAGTACCCATCCCTAGGAAATGGGCACGGTGGAGAACAATTGCAGAAGCGGTCACTTTGCATATAACCAAATACATGGTACCCATTTATACCATGAAGAAGAAGGGGTTTATTAATTATTGTTAATCCTTTAGAAAATGGTGCGACTTTCAAGGATAATGTTTGTGTCCTTTTAGTTTAGACACAGTGTGACTCAAAACACAGCTGGGACTTTGATTTCAAGAGTGTGTTCATTTATTTATTAATAATCGCAGAAATGGGGGTTACATTTGTCTTGCGTTTGATTTAATAAAAGCAAAATTTGCTTTAAGTTGTCTGCCATTTGTAATTATTGCTTTTCTTAAGTAAGTGGAGTCAGGAAAAATTCGGAAATGGAATAAAAAAAAAATTTGGAGATTTTATTTTTAGGCCATATCCCCCAGCCCTACAGAACGGTAAAAATCACTGAGAACATGAGGCGCATGCCACGCAGCGCGTGCGCCAGAAATTTTCTTCCACAACAATGAAACAAGGTAACACAGCACTCTTACTTTTACCTTACAGATGGACACTATTTTTGACTCTGAGCTAACTTTTATCCCACACATTAAAAATGTCGTTAAGACAGGATTTCATCATCTTAAAAACGTTGCCAGAGTCCGCCCGTTCCTCTCTCTCGCCAGCATAGAAGTGCTGATGCATGCTTTTATTTTTAGTCTTTCAGATCATTGCAATGCCCTGCTCTCTGGTTTACCCAAAAAGTCTATTTCAAACTTACAACTTTTGCTGAACTCTGGACTACAAGGACCACAGGCGGTAACACATTACACTGGTTTTAAAATTGTTGCATTGACTCCCTGTGCATTTCAGGATTGATTTTAAGATCCTTTTAATGCTTCTTATTTAAATGATATTATTTAAAATATGAGCCCTCGCGGACCCTGAGGTCCTTCGGTGCTGGCCTTTTAGTTGTTCCTAAGGTTAGGACCAAAACTTATCGTTCCACCATTATGTTCCTCGCCTGTGGAACAGCCTGCCGGAGACCCTCAGGGCCGCAGAGACTGTAGAGGTTTTTAAGAAGAGGCTCAAGACCCACCTTTTTAGTTTCGCTTTTAGTTTATTTTAACTGCTAATTTATTCTATTACAGTATTTTCACGACAATAGGGCGCACCGGATGTTAGGGCGCGGTCTCAGTCACGGGGGATTTTTCCGTCTTTGACACATACAAAAGGAGCACCGGGTGTTAAGGCGCGGGCACGTTAATGCCCTGTTCAGACCCTCAGAGCTTCTAGAGTGGGTTAATAGAACATCCAGTCTCTGATTTTTTTAGAGAAAACATTTTTATCTTGTTACTGTTCTCCCTAACTGATCACAAACTGAATGGTCGCTCACTTGCAGCGCTCTTGTCTCCCTTCCTCCTAACAAGCGCTAAACACACGGCACACACACAGACGCTGGGTGTGCCGTCTCCTTTTTTTCCTTTCTATGCACTAGAAAACGGAGCTGCTTTCAGCACACACACATACACAGAGACACACAGACAGACTTGCGGGTTTCCTTTCTTCATAGCGCTGACGAAAACCTGCTCCTTTCAGTACACACAGACACACACACAGAACTGCGCCAGTCTGTGTCTGCATTTCTCCTCCTATGCCTAGCGAAAGCAGCAGCTTAAAGCAGTGGGCCAGCTGCTTTTCTGCTTACTCCTCCTGTACTGAAATGTTTGATGGTTATGAGGTAGAAGGAGCATAGAAGGCTTTAAAATGTAGATAGTTGCACTGCTGTTAGGTTCCACTTGGCCTTTGCGTCTCTCTCCCTCCCTCACTCCATCTTCTTCTACGACCCACAACTACACAATAGGCGCACCGGCTCATAGGGCGCCCCCTGCTGGCGGAAGAAAATTTATGACTTAAGTGCGCCTTATAGTCGTGAAAATACGGTAGTTTTAGTACAGGCTATTTTATGTATTTAGTTTCATTTTATGCATCTTATTCCAGGGCTCCAGACTGCGACCATTTGGTCGCATTTTGTGACCAAAATTTGAGAGTGTGCGACTGAATTTTACATCCAGTCGCACATGTGCGACCAGTAAATTTGCCTCCCCCACCCTCTGTATTTTTTAAACATTAAACGTGGAAGGGGCACGTCAATGATCAATGAAATAATCAATGAGACGCGAGCGCACATGCACGCAAACAAACACACAAACTCACACACATACTCATGAGACGAGGGCACACACTCACGTAAGTGGCTAAAATGCGTGTAGGGGGAGGGGCCTAGAGATAATAGAGCGCGCGTAAACATCTGTGGGAAGGAAACGGAGACAAATATCATCACAACCTGTGCGTGCAACTGAGCTATGAGCAAGCAAACTATTGATTCATTCTTCCGACCTGCGGCTGGTGTACCAGTGCCAGAGTGTACAGCAGGGGTCTCAAACTCTCGGCCCGCGGACTATTTGTGGCCCCCACCTTGAAATGAAAGTTTAATTTTAATGCGTCCTGCCAGTTTGTATGAATAACACCTTTTCATTGTCGTGTGCGGAGCTGAGAAACCAACCAATCACAGTGGAGTAAATGACTGGGCTTGAAAGCAGGAAACCTGACCGCCCCCTCCCCAGACCACATGAAGGAGTTCCTTACTTTCCTTTCTAGAACGTATCTATTCGCTCGTAATTTTCTAAATGCATGCAGTCTGTGCTGCAGTCTGTCTGGGCCTCACAGACCCGGAGGTTATGGGGGTTACGGTTCGCATCCCCCCAACCAAACGGTTTATGCATGGCTGTTACGGCAGCACACCGCTCCCGCGGGCGATGGTCAGCTGAGGAGAATAAATGTCCCACACCTACATGCGTGACAGCTAACGGGGCTTGAACTTTAAACACGTGCCAGCAACAACACGGTTTAGTCCGAGACGCACTTAAAACACGTGGTGAAAATGCAAGGATAGAAGATGAACCAGCGGCTCGCCTGGATCATTGGGGAGACCAGGCCGGGGGGGGGGGATGGCGAATCTGCAGCGAGACTGAAGGAGAACAGGAAGTTGGAGTTCAACTCAGTTCAATTTAGTTTTATATTTCCTCTCCCCCTTAGTATGATCTGTGTTAACATATTTTATATTTATTTGAATGTTTTGTAATGGATGTAGCCTATTTTTAAACAATTGGTATTTTAAATTATTTCAATTTCTCACTTAACTACAAAAACCATCAGGACACATGTCCCATAATGCATTGTTTTGTAGTCATAGGGCAGCTTTCAGTCAGTTCAGTACTAAATTTCCAGCTGCGTTCGGTAGGTTGGGGCCTTGCTGCTCCCGCCCCTTTCTCCTGATATTTTTGTGATGATTGACAGGTGATGTTGGAGCAAAAACAAAAATATATGTCACACACCAGGTGATCTGAACAGCGTTGCGTCCACCTGGGTGATCTCAAACACGCTTATTGTGCGTCTTGGCTGCACTTATTTGGTGTCACCATAAATTTCAGTTTTTAAGCCTCTCTCTGGTATCTGTATCGATTGTTCTGATATCCAGTGAACATCGCCCGTTCTTTTACAGTTTACCTTCTTCTGTCAGTTTACCTTGTTGCATCTTCAAAAGTGCAGATTAAAATGTGACACTGAATTTGAAACAGCGCATTGTAATTTCTGCATCTATCATTAAAGTATTTATTATTAATACAGAAGAAATTAGTAGATTTGGTTAGAATGTTGATTTACGGTATGCGCCCCTAAATTTTCTGGTTGTGCCCCTAAAATTTTCAGTTGGGGGCCACTGTGCTCCTAGTGAAAAAAGTTAGTCTGGAGCCCTGTATTCTCAATTTTAAGTTTTAATATTCATCTTATATCTTTAATTTTAGTATCTTATCCCCAGTGTTTCCTTTGGGGATCTTTTCTTCCAGGGCTTGCCGGCTTGGTCGGTGGTTGTTGCCGCAGTTGTTGCCCTTGCTGGGGTGGCTAAAGTCTACCTTAGCAGCTTCATAGCTGTAAAGTGGACCCAGTTGCTGTTCCAGTCTGGGTGGGCACTATGGCGATGCTCCCCTGACCAGTCTGGCTTCTGGTATGAAGAGATTCCCATATACAGTAAACCCCTTGTTTTTCGCGGGGATTACGTTCCAAAAAGAACCCGTGATAGGCAGAGTAGAAACCTTTATTTTTTTTAACTATTATTATACAGTTAAATACTCTATTATACATTGAAAAGAAAGAACAAAAAATTTTACAGGCTCTATATTTGTTTCATAAATAAAAGTACTTTGGAAATGTTTTTTTTCAACAAATAACTTCTGTACTGTCCTCTCAAATAATAATTTGAATCATCAATGTGAACAGAAGTCTTCAAATCGCAGAGATTAGCCCCGCCCACCGCAACCCGAGTAATTGGATTAACGGGAGAAAATTTTAAATGATTATGAAAAAAATACAAAGTACAGTGGGACAAATAGTGACTCAGGTGTATTTCCCTGCTATTCAGACTGAAACACTGCATCCTGACTCCGCTCTGCAGTGTTTTCTTCTTTTGAAGCCCGCGGTGCAGGTGTGTTTGTTCAGGAGAAGAACATATTGATTGGCAGTTGTTGTCGCTCTTTTTTCTATGGGTTTTAGAGAAACTCGAAATTGCAAGATGATTTGCATGTATGTAATGTAAATTTGGCAAGCTGTTTTACGTAAGTGTACATATTAAACTGCAACGTTTTTGACGCACAGGTCGAGAAGAAGCAGAGTGACTTTTTAGCCAATCAGAATGCAGAACACAATGCACGATGCAAATCCGTGAAGTAGCGAAACCGTGAAAAGTAAACCGCGTTATAGCTAGGGATCACTCTACCTTATTACGGTCTCAAAGTGCTTTCTTGATAAAATAAAATTTGATTTTAGCCAACTGCCTTAACTGAAAGAAGCTGGATTTCACCAGTGAACTGATCTGCTCATTGAAATTAAAACCAAAATGTCGCAAACCTGCGCTTGAAACATGACCAAGTAATACCTTGTAACTGTAATGACCTGACAGTTGTAATACAGCTGCTCATGTAATTCACCAGGAAAAGCCAACATTATTTTATTATCTCTGTAATGACTAATAATTAGATTGGTAATGAATTCATCTTCAAAACAGTGGCATCTACAAGTTACAAACGTGAATTGAGTAGAAGTCCCACACACATCAAGCCACATTGGTACTTACTTTTAATATTTGATGGCCTTTGAATAGTACACTTTCTGCTAGTAGGATTTTTTAACTGAGGCTGGGAAAATTCGATGTAGAAGTCATCCATGTTTCTCACGAAGAACCTTTTTAGCCCTCACAAAGAACTGTATTAGCGTGTAAACAAGTTTCTAATGAAGAACTGTATTGGCATGTAAACAAATTTATTACGAACAACTTTATTAGCTCCCACGGGGAGTTTCTCACGAGGAACTGTATTGTTGTGTAAAAAATTGTACCGTAATTTGTCCAGACCAATCACTATCTTACATGTCATCAGTCCAGACCAATCACTATCTTACATGTCATCAGACCAACGTAAAGCCTATGAAATTGAGTGACATCATCATTAGTCGCAGGCCCCTGAGCATTTGTAGGCACCTTCACCGGTACTGAAACAAGTTACATCAACATAAATCAACATAAATGGATTTGGTTTTTAAATTGAGGAATTACATTCTTTAAATTAGAGTTTTAAATTATGCATAGTCTGACTGAGACTATTCAAATTTTTATTGGTGCTTACCAATATACAAAGTCCTCAAAACAAATAAAAGGGCTTCTTCTTTTGTTTCTACAGTCCTCCCACAGCATTGGATGAATGAAGAGAAGGATCTCTGCAACCACCAAAGGAACTTCAGAGTGGAATGGGAGGAACCAGAACTTCCACAAATTGAACAGGGGCTACAAGAGCCATCACCGATTAAAGAGGAGCCAGATGAGCTCTTCATCAGTCAGGATGAAAAGCAGCTTGATCTGAAGCAAGAGACTGATAGGTTGATGGAGATTCCTACTTATGAAGAAAATGAAAAAAGTGAAGCAGATCCAAACAACCAGCAGAGCTTTAATGTAACTGATAGTCGGGATAAAGAAGGAAACCAACATGAAGAATCAATATCAACTACAGATGGAGAGACCGACCCACAGAACAGAGATCAGAGGAAGAGAAGAGGCAGAGGGCATGTCCAAAATGTGGACATTTCTTACATGTCGGAGGGTCAGTGTGACTCTGATGTTAGAAAAAGTCTCAAGAAGGCAACTTTGGTTAAGATACAGAAACAATCTCCAAAAGACAAGAAACTTCCCTTTTTTAAGTCTGGTGAAAGCTCAAAAATAATTGGTAAGCTCTCTGACGTGGGAACTAGTCCTGATGAAATATTTTATATCTGTAAAGAATGTGGTAAAAGCTTTTGTAACATATCTCTGTTCAGAATTCACATCCGAATCCATGTAGAAGATAAGCAATTTTCTTGTAAAGAATGTGATAAAAGTTTTAGTCGTATGTATAATTTTCAAAGACACATGAGAACTCACACAGGAGAGAAGCCCTTTTCTTGTAAAGAATGTGATAAATGTCTTACTGACGCATCTAGCCTCAAAACGCACATGAGAATTCATACAGGAGAGAAGCCTTTTACTTGTACAGAATGTGATAAAAGTTTTTGTCATGTATCTAGCCTCCAAGCACACATAAGAACTCATACAGGAGAGAGGTTATTTGCTTGTAAAGAATGTGATAAAAGTTTTCGTCATTTATCTAATCTCAAGCGACACATGAGAATTCATACAGGGGAGAATCCTTTTGCTTGTAAAGAATGTGGTACACGTTTTAGTGATGTGTCTAATTTTAAAACACACATGAGAATTCACACAGGAGAAAAGCCTTTTTCTTGTAAAGAGTGTGATACAAGTTTTAATCAAATATCTCATCTCAAAACACACATGAGAACTCACACAGGAGAAAAGCCTTTTTCTTGTAAAGAATGTGATGCAAGTTTTAGTCGTATATGTAATTTTCAAAGACACATGAGAATTCATACAGGAGAAAAGCCCTTTTCTTGTAAAGAATGTGATAAATGTTTTAGTGATTTATCTACTCTCAAAACCCACATGAGAACTCATACAGGAGAGAAGCCATTTCCTTGTATAGATTGTGATAAAAGTTTTCGTCATGAATCTAGCCTCCAAGCACACATGAGAACTCATACAGGAGATAAGCCTTTTGCCTGTAAAGAATGTAAAAAAACAAAGACAAACACTGACATCCCTGGACTATCATAAACAGGAGAAAAGGAGTACCAAGAGTAGTAGGAAAATGGCAGTTCACCCCTACAGCTTAACTTAAAATACAACTACAAACCAAAAGACTAAACAGAGTGGACCTGAACACAAAACTAACAAGTACGACTAAGTGCAGCTCCACAAAACAAGTGGAGAAGAGCGCCAAGCTGCAGTGGAGACATGTTGCAGCCAAGCTCCCTTCTCATAGGCCAAAGTCCAAATGGTGGATTCAAAGGCTGTCTCCACCAGCTTGGTTCCAAATGGTAGCCACACCTTCATACACCAAACCTGAAAATAATCAGACAGTCACACAAAGATCCAAAAGCATAACAAATTCCCACTCTGATACTGAAACAAGATACACACAACAAAACAATGAACTCCCACTTTGATAGAAAATAATACACAATACTCAGAACAAACAAAACCAGATACGGCCACGGCCATAACATCTGAGGCCGACCTCTTTGCACCACAGCTGAAGATTTCATTACGGGGAGAAAGTTCTATGTCTCAGTTAATTTGAATATTTTAAAATACATTTTTAATGTTTAAAACTCTTGAGGTCAAACCCCAATGTTCTAATGAACTCCACAGCTATCTACGCTTTCATTACAAGTACACAGATCCACAGGGAGGCACAAGTGAGTGTAGAATGTGTAGAAATTAAGTTTTCTAAAGACTTTGATTGTTGAAGCATGATATTCTAACTTTCTAGGACCGTTTTTTTTTAGGTTTTCTACTCCTCAAAGCGGCAATTATCAAAAGGTAAAAAGCTAAAGGATCAATACATTTCAAACTATGTGTAAAGATAAGTCAATGAATTTTACTGTTGACAAAATATGTAAACTTTTTTCACAAAATGAATTATTTTAGATGTACCTGCAAATAGAAACAAGTTGTTTTGATATATTAGTGCTACATCTTGAATGGATTCACTGTGGTTGTAGCTTTTGCTAAGACAATGTACATTATGTGTGTGTTACCATGTGTTGGAATAATTGTACATAAATTATCTCATAGCCCTCATTTTCCTCCTGGTAGCTGATAGCTGTAGTTTAAACTGTGCATCAGCCATGTTGTAAACAAGTATGATGACCTGGGGGTCACTAAGACTCATGAAACTTGTGTTTGTGGAATCCCTCACCATAAGTGAGAGAGCTATAAAGAGAGGTGAGGTTCATGTTGTTACGCTGTTTGAGTGTGTTGAAAATAAATAGGCTTTGATGTCGGAAAGGACATTGACCAATCTTAATGCAGTGCGGTGTGGTTGTTACACAGTGCTGTTCAAGCTCACACTTACTTTCCCCGTTCTCACGCTGTCCTCCTCTACGCCCCACAACTACACATTAGGCGCACCACCTCATTGGGAAACCCCAAAAGTTTGGAGAAAATGTAAGACATTTAAGTGCACCTTATGGTTGTGAAAATACAGTGCTCTGAACCTTTGAACGTGTGATCATATATGGCAAAGTGTGAGTGTGTATATTGCTTTTCTGCAAAACTGGTTCTCAGGAAAACAGGGGATGACCCAGCACAGCTGTCTCGCCTTGACCGGGTGACAGCTGTTCACCTTTCATCTGTAGGAGATGTGCGCTAAGAGGTCAACAAGGTGATATCCCATAGGAGCAGTTGTGTTTTAAAGATGGTGTTTAGATTAGCTTCTTGACCTGTGTGGGCTGCATTGCATTGTTTTTACTTCCCCCACCCCTTAGAAGTAGACCTAAGACATTTGGATTTAGTGCAGGGGTCTGCAACCCATGGCTCCGGAGCCACATGTGGCTCTTTCATCCATCTGTTGTGGCTCCCTGTGACTTTGGAAATATAATGAGTATTTTTATTAAATTTTATTTTAGTTTGTTCATTTTTCATGGCATTTCAAAGGCGCTGATGGCTCCGCACGAAGCGCGAGCCACGTAAAAAACAGCTTCGTAATGAGCTCGTATTTATCTGGCGAGACCTGCAGAGCTGATAGCAGGGAGAGGCACGCGGGGCGGCTTCAATAAACACTCTGATCTTCTGCCGGGAACTTGACGTGCCGCGGGGCAGAGACTGATGACAGACTGAGAGTTCGCGCCAGCGTTGTCAGATGGAGTCACAGGTTTCCAGCCAAAAAGTCATTTGAAAACTGCCAGACCCAGCCAAAAACCGCCCAACACAGCTTTTGTTGATCTTTTTTTTCCATACTGGACTGATAAAATAAAAGATTTTTCTAAATAAAAGATAGTTCAGACTAATAATAAAATGTGTACAATATTGAATATTTCTTCAGCGGGCCGCCTTCTTCCATTCATTTGCTTAACCTGCTCTATCCCCGCTAAAACCTGCGTCCGGCTCTTTCATCCTTGTGCGGCGCTGGAGCGCCCCGACTATCGTATTTTGCGCTCTCTGTGTAGGAGAGCGCATAATGAACATAATGTGCATTTGCAGTGATGTATGCTTCAGACGATGTCCGATTGGCCAATCTACATGTCAATCAAGTCCCGTACTTCTCAGTGAGGATTTTGATTGGCTGGTGGATTTTAAAGAAGTACTTTTTTTTTAATCTTTTCTGGCCCGCGATCTACACTCATGTCATTGAAGATCGACCGGTCGATCGCGATCGACGTGATGAGCACCCTTGATATAATATATACATGCATAATATACATAATGATATTTATAATGTTATATAATAGATTAAACAAGTAAAATGCTAAAATTATGTAATAAAACATAAAAAGAATGAAGAATAAATATATATGTAATAAAATATAAGAGTTAAAAAATAGATTAAAAAAGTAAAATGCTAAAATGATGTAATAAAACATAAAAAGACATAAAATCTAATTAAAAGCTAATTTAAAATGGTGTGTCTGCACTCCTGTCCAGGCTCTCTGGCAGCAGGTATGTGCCGATTTATCAGTCTGGCTTAAGGTTTCAATCACTGCCTCACCGTCACTTTGTGTGCTTGGTGACATGAGTGCCATCGATATAGAAGAAGGATTAGCATCTATCATTTTCATAACTCTTTGTATTGCCAAAAAAACTATTTTAATAAATTGGAAAAACAAGAAAAATATAAACATAAGTCAACACAGAAATCTGCTGTTTGATCATATCAGCTTGGAAAAAATGTCAGCCCAAAGCTCAAGTAACTTTGAAAGAATTCAGTCTCTCTGGTCTCCTGTGGTTGACTCCATGACTTAGGGGGTGGGGGGCTTGGTCGTCGCTGCTCCTTGCCCTTCTGCCGTGGTTTGGGGTGGGGGTCGGTGCTTCCGGTGCCTGGCGGGGGCGGTGGGGGTCTCCGTTGGTCGGGGGGTCGGGTCCGGTACGGGTCGGGGGGGCTAACGGGTCGGGGTCTCCGCTGAGGCAATCAGTGGTTGCCTCGGCCGGTTGGCCTCCTCGATCCCGTCGAGGCCTGACCAGAGCTCTTCTAGGGCCGGCGTCTGGGGGTGGGGGCCTGGGCTTGCTCCGGGGGGGGGGCGACGCTTTCTGGCTCCTCTCTCTCTGTGTGGGGCGGGTGGTGCCGGGCCTGGGGTGTCGGCGCCTCCGGGGGTGGGCCCCTGGGCTGGGTGGCCCTGGCCCCTTTGCTGGGGGTGGGCTGGGGGACGGCTGTTTGACCACCGGGGGACAGTTTACCAGCTGTCCCCAACTTACCCCCTTCCTTATATAACCTCATATTAGGGTGAGGGGGTGGGGGGTCTAGCCTGCGATGCGCCTTGGGGGGGGGGCTACTTGGGAGTGGCCCCCCTCCTATGGTTGCCGTATGGAGTGGGCCCCCCCTCTCTCGGTTTTATTTGCACCTTAGACATGTAGGGTCCTTGGTAGGGGGGGTGCTTGGACATCACTGCAAGCAAGCAGCAGATGTCCTCCTGGCACCCTACCCGCCAATTTTAACCGCACCTTAGACATTTAGGGCCCCTTGGTGTGGAGGGTGAGGGGACATCACTGTGAGTAATCAGGAGATGTCCCCTTAGTGCCCTACTCGCCAATTTTAACTGCACCCCCCTTAGTACACACACCCCTCCCCCTTCAATATATACATTCAAACATAAACACACACACATGCACACAAACACCCTCTCAAACACCCATACACGCACACACATTTTACAAGGAAGGTGGGACCTGGGTCCATCTGTCCCCTACCCCTTCCCTGGTGGGGGGTGTGGGCCTCTTGGCGATGGCGGCCGTGTCCCTTGGGTGCCGGCTCCCTGGGCCCGGCGGTGCTCTCTCCGCGCGGTGGGGGGGTTCATATTACACCAGAGCCGGGGGTGTTTGTGTCCCTGGGGGGTGGGTCCTGGTCCTTGCCCCTGGGCGCTGGGCCCCGCCAAACTTCCAACATGGCCGAGCCTGGTCGGGCCATATTCATAACACCCCTTGTGGGCCGCCCTTTTTTCCCCGGGGTTCCCCCCTCCTGGGCGGGGGCGGCGGGCCCCTGCCTTGCTTCTGCCTGGACCAACCGTGGGCCGGGTGGGTGGCTGCCTGGAGTGCGGAGCGGGTCTCCCTTGGGGGGTCCTGGCTCGTACCTGGGGTCGGGGCGGGGGGATGCCCGGAACTCCTGGGTGGTGGTGGGGTGCTCGTCTGGGGCTGTGGGCGTCCCTCTCCGGTGGGGCCCTGCGTTGGGCTCTTCCGGCGCGGCGGGGGGCTGCTTTCCTGGCTGGGCTGGGGCGGCGCTCTCTTTCCCTCTGCGCCTCCCTGCTCTCTGGCTCTGGGGGCCTCGCGGCGGTCCTGCTGGCCCTGGCCTGGGTGGCGGTCTTGGTCGCCCGGGGGGCGGTTGTTCCCTGCCTGTTCCTGTGTGGCGTTGGGGGAATTCCGGCTGCCGCTGCTGCTGAGGCGGGGGTGTGGGTGTGGGTGTGGGGGTGGCTGGGCGCTCCTCCTCCTTCTTTTCACATTCCACCATCCATTTTAGAAGAACATAAACACTCACCTGAGCACAGGTGTTGGCTCACCTTTGCACTAATAGTTTGCGTGATTGAATGAATGAAAGATTTCACACTAGTTGGTTTAAAGGCATAGGTATGCGTTCGTGAACACTATCTGTTTTGTGTGCATGTTGACATGTGGACATTTTTGCGGCTAGCAGGTGTGTTGATAATATTTGAGTGTGTGTGAACAGGCCCCGCCCTTTTTGTACTACATTTGAACCGTACCGTAACGATAAACAACCAGTAAGTCTGTCTGCTCTATGCTGCTTCATGGTCTTACCCCCTTTCCCCTCCGATTATCACCCTCCTACCCCCCCCCCTCTCTAACGTCCCTCTCTCTTCTTCCCCTCTTTCCTTTTCCGTCCGGTCCAACACCAAAGATTTTCAAACATGATTGAAATTAATAAAGTTTGGCCTCAATTACAAAAGGGGTTTATTCAGACATACCTTTGGTTTGTCTGAAGATGAATAACCCCTCTTGTTAAAATAAAATATGTCCAACACAAGAGGCCCTCAGCTCTCATCTGTTTGCCTAGCTGTTGGACAGGACAAGTTAAAAAAAAAAAAAAAAAAAAAAAATGGTGTGTCTGTAGTTTCTTTTTAAAAACCTCCACAGTAGATGAGGCCCTCACATCCTCAGGCAGACTATTCCACAGACAAGGCCCATAGTATCTAAATGAGGCCTCGCCGTGGATTTTTGTCCTGACCCTTTGGACCATCAGCAGGCCTGCACCTTATGACCGAAAGGCTCTAGGAGGTTCATACGTTAAAAGCAAGTCTGATATAAAAGAAGGACTAAGACCATGGACACTCTTAAAAACTGTTAAAAGAATTTTAAAATCAACCCTGAAGCTGACGGGGAGCCAGTGCAGAGATTTTAAGATTGGTGTAATGTGCTCCCTCTTTCTGGTTCTTGTTAAAAGGCGTGCAGCAGAGTTCTGGACTAGCTGCACACAATTGAGAGTGGTTTTCTTTACCCCAGAAAAGAGGGCATTACAGTAATCTATTCTTGATGGATTAAGATTTCAGCACTGCCTCTAGAGAGCAAGGGTCTCACTCGGGCAATATTCCTTAGATGGTAAAATGCAGATTTAGTTAGTTGATTCAAAGCTAAGTCAGAGTCTTAGTCAAAGCTAAGATCTGCATCTAGAAATCATACCGAGGTTCCTTACTGTGTCACATGTAGTCATAGAGTGGGTTGACAGATAACAACAGTCCAGTTTCATCAGGAGACACAGCAACACACAGTTGAGTGTCATCAGCATAGCTATGAAAGTTAATGCCTGATGACATCACCAAGCGGAAGGATGTAAAGATTGAAGTGTGGGACCCAGGATGGAGCCTTGGGGCACCCCTCAAGTCAGTTTATACCTTTCAGATGAAAAATCATTTAGATTAACAATAAAATCTCTGTTTGTGAGGAAAGGTTTAAACCAACTAAGAGCTGTCCCAGTAATTTCAACCATGTCATGAAGTCTTTTTAAAAGGATTGAGTGGTCAACTGTTTCTCTCTGTTGGAATCTGTCAGTGTTTTTCCTGGAAGCTCTGACAGATCTGGAAGATCCACATTCTTTAAGTTTACACTCAGTTTGTGATCAATCTATCAATCACAAATGCTCTTAAACACACGTCAAATGCGTGGTGTGTACATAGCATAAGTCTCACAGTTTGGCTGCAGCTTTCCTCCAGGAGAAAGAACATTCAGATCTTCTGAACTTTCCTCTTCTGCTCCACTTCTCCGCCACAGCTTCGGCTAGTGTCAAGTCTTTGTGTGAAAATAGAGCGTTGCAGTGACTCCATCTTCCTGCAGCCATCAATTTGGGATTCAGGAATGTTTTCCTTTAACCGTTTGGACTAAAACTGCAAAATGCTTAAACGCTTCAACTACTTGTAGTGAAATATCTAACAGACAAAATAGAAAAAAAGGAAGTCTCAGAGACAAAAATAAACTCACACACTTGAAGTTGATCTTTATTCAGTATGAAAAGAAGATAGACTCTTATATTAACAAAGTCATGAGTTTCAAAAAAGTATCAATGTGAAGCAGACATGCAAAGAAAATAATTCCACACACACTATATTTCTTGACAGGACAAGAAAAAGAAGAATTGCTCATTTTTTATTGCGTTGGAGCAAATGATCACAAATACACAAGTAAGAGCCACAACCTTTAGGGCAAACATTGAAAATGTCCTAAATTAGAGAAAAAATACCAAAGTCAAAGTTTTGTTTGCAAATGTTCTTGGATTACATTTAGTTTACATGTTTTTGGTTCTGAAAAGCAGATGTCCAAGACAGAGGTCCAATTCAGCTATTGTAAACACATTCACATGGAGTTCCTTCCAAAGAGCCAAGGCCTGAAGTACAGGTAAGTTTAAGGCTTCAAGCTGAATCTGTTTGTTTCTGTCCCTCGATACTCTGCTAGCCACTTCAGACTAAAGGATGAGGTCACTAAACCTCTTTAACCTCAACCTTAACTTCACTCACACAGGCACCTCTGTAGGTACCACTGATGTTTGTTGACCTGACCGTTCCATTATTGTAAGTGCGAGTGAGGCGTGCAGTGAAGGGAATGTCGAGCTTGCACTTACGGACCACCATCATGATATGTAATTTCTGTTTTGATAAGACTTTGACAGTGACCTCCTCAGACAATTGTTTCTCCTCTTTCCTGGAGCCTCCTTTCGAAGTTGTGAATGTCTCCTCAGCACCAAATGTGACGCTCATGTCACAAATAGATGGGATTTTACTAGAAACGGTCATTTCAGCATGTGAAGTATTAGAAATAGTGAAATCCCATTTTGACTCATTTACAACTGTCCCCACAATGGTACGCTTTACTGTCATTTCAGTGCTATTGTCGTTGACACATTCCAATTTTGTAATTGTTTCTGGAAAGAGGTGTTCAGTTTCAGCTTTATCTATTTGGTACTCAACACAAGAGAGAGCATCACTTTTCACATCAGTGTTGTAGGTCAGGACCTCGTAGTCGTGGTACCAATATTCACGACCGTTGCAGGGTATAAAAAGGCTATGGTGTACTGGGTGCACCTTCCCTAGGCCATACTTGTTCTTTCCTACGTATAATCCATTATCAGACTCCACAGCATTTTTAGGTACCTGACCATTTGAGTCTTTTTTCCAAACAAGATCTTCAAAATCATCTTCATTCACAAGGATGAGAAATGAGGAAGATGTCAGCTCACGGTCACCCAATGCATAGTAGCAGTACTGACCCTTACTTTCTGTGTAGAAACCACAATCACCTCGACCTGAGGGCTTGCTCACATAGTCGATGCGATTGTAGTAGTCGTTCTTGATATGAACAGCTCCACTCGGAAGAGATCCCTCCCAAGTCTTCCAGTAAAATTTGTCAGTAATTTTCCACATGGTGGACAAAGACTTGATCAGTTGACTGTGGACTGACAGTAAAATGCAGTGTGGGCTCTTCTCTGGTCAAGTTGGAGACTACAAGGGAAAATGAAAAAGCTGTGTTAACTCCATTGTAATTCTACATACTCACAGAAGCTGATGCTTCCGATGCTTCGCTCAGGTTTACTGGGATATTCTGCAGACAGTTGGGCTCACCTCTACTCAGGGTTTGGGCTCCAACACTCAGTAGTGACCTGAGAAGACTTGGAACCTCAGGAGTGGGACGCGGATCACTACCACCACTGCCAACCTGTCAGCTCTGTGCTAGATTTGTGCTGTTTGAGTCTTGCAAGTCCTCACCGGTGGAAGAGATGTGACGTAGTAAGAATTTCCCCTGGAAAGTTAGTGAGATGAGTCAGTAGGGCTGGGCAATTTAGAATTTCTTCACATCAGGTGACAACAACATATATCACATTTTAAACCAAATAATTGTATTTTTCAAATTTGAACACTCTGTTGCTCATAAGAGAAATATGTAATCATCAGCAGGTTGTTTAGATTTAAATATTTATTTCCTATTAAACTTTTAACATAAAAGATGCAGTGAAGGACCCTGATGAAACAGTTTTTTCAGATAATTAAAAAATGCATTTACATTAAAAGGTAAACTGAAAAATAAAAAGCAAAATCTTTCAAGTTTCAAAAGAGAACATAAAACAGAGCACTAAACTGTTTGATTAGTTCTATTTGAAAACAAAAGGATGATTTTACAAATAAATTCTGATGTTTTCAAGTTTTACAGAACAAACATAAAATTGAAAAACATTTTTGTCATCATCCTGTATATAAACAAGGAACTAAAAGCAAATTCTGAGTTTCTTCTGCTTAGGCAACAAGACACAGGTGGAAACACTCAGGACTGATGGGGAAAGGCAACACTCGAAACAACAACAAAACAGGAAATACTACAAAATAAAACCGGAAGTAATTCAAACATATACAGAAAGACAAGGAACCAAACACAAAGACAAAAAAAAAAAAAACGGAAAACCGTTACAGAAGCAACCATAGTGCTTAACATAAAATCACATTAAATCAGAGACAATATGATACAATAAAGAAACAATAAAAGCAATAAAACAACAAAAGGAAAAAATTAACAAGCTGACCCACCAAATCCACTTATTGGAATTAAAAGCCTGGCTAAAAAGATGAGCTTTTAAAAGTGACTTTAAATCACTGTCGGTTCTGGCAGACCTCACATGCATAGGTGCTGCCAGTCCACAGCAGAAATTTTCACTGCTGGGATTAAGTTAAGAAGTTCAACCTTCTGCTCAGATAGGTAAAAGACGTTTCACTCACCAGTACAGAGGAGTCAGAGTGCTGACCGTTGCTTCGTCAAGCGGGTCGGCAAACAAGTCTAAGCGCTGTGCCTGTCACTCATAAATAGCAAATTCTGTCTTCACTGGGCGGAGTTTGGACTGGTTGAATGAGGTTAAAAAGGGGTGTTGCTGGTTTTCCCTGAGAGGTTTTATTTACCCCTTCAGATCAATAAGATAATCTGGGAATAACAATCACCGGGACAGTTGAGAGGATTTCTGCAGGTGACCATACATACTACATACTTTTACCCTCTCTTCACTGGCTGCCTGTGTCTTTTAGGATCACTTTTAAGATTTTACTTTTGGTTTTTAAATGTGTGAATGGTCTGGCACTGCTGTATCTATCTGAGCTGTTCCATGTATATCGTCCACGTCGAGTCCTAAGATCTGAAGATCAAACGCTTTTAATGGTTCCCAGGACTTGGCTTGTGACTTGGGGAGACAGGGCCTTTTCAGTTGCAAGTCCTAAACTCTGGAATGTTCTCCCCTTCTCTGTGAGGTCAGCCAGAACTGTCAGTGATTTGAAGTCACTTTTAAAAGCTCATCTTTTTAGCCAGGCTTTTAATTCCAATAAGTGGATTTGGTGGGTCAGCTTGTTAATTTTTTCCTTTTGTTGTTTTATTGCTTTTATTGTTTCTTTATTGTATCATATTGTCTCTGATTTAATGTGATTTTATGTTAAGCACTATGGTTGCTTCTGTAACGGTTTTCCGTTTTTTTTTTTGTCTTTGTGTTTGGTTCCTTGTTTTTCTGTATATGTTTGAATTACTTCCTGTTTTATTTTGTAGTATTTCCTGTTTTGTTGTTGTTTCGAGTGTTGCCTTTCCCCATCAGTCCTGAGTGTTTCCACCTGTGTCTTGTTGCCTTGTATGTATTTAAGTCCTGTCTTTCCCTTCCTCCTGTGCTGGTCCAAAGCTTATTCTGCTCTTCCCCGCTTTTTGAGTGTAATGAGTGTTTCGCGTTTTGGTTTGCCTGCTTTAGCAGTAGTTTTGGCTTCTAGTTTTTGTCATTAAAATCCTTGTCCACCTTGAGCAACTGTCTCCTCCTCTCCGACCTGGGTGCTTCCTTCATCCCCCCCGCCGTGACAGCTCCTGCTTAAATAAGTGCTATTCAAATAAAAAATTGATTTAATTGATTATTTATTTAAAATACAACAAAAAACAGAGTAACGTTCACTGCAAACTGTGCAGAAGACATGTTCTTTCTAAAACTGGAAATAGCACCAAACTTTTTTATCACCTGAAGCTGAGTCACCAAGCATGTTCAGTCTCAGACTGAAATAAACGATGATTCTCCAGGAAAAAAATTTAAGGTCAGACCTGCACAGCAACAACAGTCTTATCTAGCAGAGGAAACTCAGAATTTGCTTTTAGTTCCTAGTTGCTTTTAGTTCCTTGTTTTTATACAGGATGATGACAATAATGCTTTTCAATTTTATGTCAGTTCTGTAAAACTTGAAATCATCAGAATTTATTTGTAAAATCATCCTTTTGTTTTCAAATAGAACTAATCAAACAGTTTAGTGTTCTGTTTTATTTATGTTCTCTTTTGAAACTTGAAAGATTTTGCTTTTTATTTTTCAGTTTACCTTTTAATGTAAATGCATTTTTTAATTATCTGAAAAAACTGTTTCATCAGGGTCCTTCACTGCATCTTTTATGTTAAAAGTTTAATAGGAAGTAAATATTTAAATCTAAACAACCTGCTGATGATTACATATTTCTCTTATGAGCAACAGAGTGTTCAAATTTGAAAAATACAATTATTTGGTTTAAAATGTGATATATGTTGTTGTCACCTGATGCCAAAAAATTCTAAATTGCCCAGCCCTACTGACTCATCTCACTAACTTTCCAGGGGAAATTCTTACTACGTCACATCTCTTCCGTTGGTGAGGACTTGCAAGACTCAAACAGCACAAATCTAGCACAGAGCTGACAGGTTGGCAGTGGTGGTAGTGATCCGCGTCCCACTCCTGAGGTTCCAAGTCTTCTCAGGTCACTACTGAGTGTTGGAGCCCAAACCCTGAGTAGAGGTGAGCCCAACTGTCTGCAGAATATCCCAGTCAACCTGAGCGAAGCATCAGCTTCTGTGAGTATGAAGAATTACAATGGAGTTAACACAGCTTTTTCATTTTCCCTTGTAGTCTCCAACTTGACCAGAGAAGAGCCCACACTGCATTTTACTGTCAGTCCACAGTCAACCGATCAAGTGTTTGTCCACCATGTGGAAAATTACTGACAAACTTTACTGGAAGACCTGGGAGGGATCTCTTCCGAGTGGAGCTGTTCATATCAAGAACGACTACTGCAATCGCATCGACTATGTGAGCAAGCCCTCAGGTCGAGGCGATTGTGGTTTCTACACAGAAAGTAAGGGTCAGTACTGCTACTATGCATTGGGTGACCGTGAGCTGACATCTTCTTAAATGACCGTTTCTAGTAAAACCCCATCTATTTTCTATCTACTGTTGTGTTAATAATATCAACAGTTCTCTGTCGCCCTCTGGTGGTACATCAGAGAAGCCAAATTTCAAGAGAAAGTGAATCAATAAACATGAGCTAATTATTGATGCAGGTTTGAAAACACAGATGGAAAACAGCATCAATACAAATATTAGTCGATGTTTCCTTGAATGGAACAATTTCAGGATTTGTTGTCAGTAAACTTCTGAGAAACTTGTTAAGTGTGCCGGATCTCTGTTAAAATCCTACAAAAAGAAATGATTTTTTCTTTTAAATACAGATTTGTTTGTCTCAAAGTGAAGTAGGTTTGTTTATCTGAGAAAGGGTTTTCAACATGCTGTTCATAAGAAAACATGATTTTCATCTGTTTTTGAAGTGCTCCGTGCATACTGCAGGTGTCCTGGTTTGTCCCCGTCCCTCTGTCTCCCTAGAAGATTTCCTGTCAGACATCAGACGTCTAGCAGCTGCTCTGCTCTCTCTGATCACTCTGTCAGGAATGGTGTCTGGTCCAGCAGACCTCTGGGCGTTAACTCTTCATGGAGTCTTCCTCATGGCAGCCATTGTGAGACAGAGCAGCTGGTGGTCAGGAGGAGGGATGGTCTTCCTGGCTGTCATGTTGTTCTGAGCCTCAAACAGCCTAGAGGTCATTGGCTGCATCTAGAATGGAGGTGTGACTGTCACAGGCAGGTGATGATGTCCTGTAGTTGGAGATCACCTGGATGCTCTGTCACATGTGGCGGGAATCTCTGCTGTTCTGGAAGTGGATTCTCTGAGCATGTGGCACAAAGGTGGAAGTTTCTTCTTCTTCTGATGATTCAAACCTGGAAAAGAGTTTAGTTTGTCTGATCAGGAAACTGAAAATGAGGACGTCAGCGGAGCAGAAAGAGGAGGAACACCGTCAACAATCATGTTGGAGCTCCAACAGGCATTTTCCTGACTCAGCAAAAACATCTGTTTGTTTTTCTTTGTTCTGTCCAGCAGCTGAACAAATGGAAGAAGGTTGGAGGTTCATTGGACCAAGAGCTGGATCATCTAAAGGAAAACGGGCTCCACACACAACATCTATGTGAGGATTATTCTGGAATTACTGGCTCCATTTGTCTGAATTATGGCTTACAGCTGATAAATTCACATGAATAATGAGGTCATGAGAGAAAATCTCTATTTTCTTGCTGGTTTCTATTGAATAGAGTGATTCCAATCAGACTAGTGAAATATTCTGAATGTTTCTGAATCTCCATTGATTCATGACTTCTGATCAGTTCTTATTTCTGTAACTATGATCTAAATGGACTTTAATGAAAGACCATGTGATGTTTCCATTGAAGCTAAAGCTGACCAATCATGTTATTGATTACAACACGAGCGCTTTCTGTGTCTAAAATAAGTCCCAGAAGAGTTCAACCATGACTTCAATGCCTGAGCTAAGCTCCTCCCCCTTTGTGTGTCTTTGTGTGTGTGTGTGTTTCTTGTGTGTTCCCCTGACTGCAGCAGTGTGTCGTCAACAAGAAGCTGATTCCTAGAGAAAAGTGAGAGTTTCAGCTCTAAGGGGTCTGAAGTCCATCTGAGAAGATCACTAACTCATCAGTCCTGCTGTCCCTGAAGACCGGCTTCATGTTCAGAACCAGCTTCAGGTTCTGGGCTGGGATTGGATGTGTTGTGGTGGCAGTAAAGCAGGTTCAAACCCGGATCAAAGCAGAATGTAGAAAGTGTCAAAGTGTCAGTCAGACTCCCAGACAGAATGTTCCAGATCAGCATTTATTGGTTATTTCTTGATGTTCTTCGTCTTTGGAGAAAAGCAGAGCTAGAAAATCAAACAAAGTTCCATCTATCTGGTAAAAACTTGGATTCATTCAGTCTTTCCCGTCTGGACAGATTTCTTTGACGTCTTTTCTTTTCCTTTAAATTCAGTCAAACATGTTGATCCTTCATGATGTGGATGAGTTGATATGAAACAGTGTTTTCTGCAGCAGGAACATGTGAGAGGAAACCTGCTGTTCCTCAGCTGAGCTTCATCATTCCATCTCAGCAGCAGATGAGGAGGATGTGCTGCTGGAAAATCTGCCTCACAGACTCAGTTTGCAGCTTCTGCTTTCAGGTTTGACTTCTAGTTTCTGGAGAAACAGGAAAAAGAAACAGGAAATCTCCACACCACTCTAGAACCATCTAGAACACTATTATGGGATGTTTTTCAGCTGAATCACTGGGATCCATCTTCATGTTAACATCAAAGTGATCGTGTCAAATGAAATCTTTCCTGTTTGAAGGAGTTTCCTTCATGTCACAATAGGATCACAGATCTCCCATCAGGCCTTGCAGCTCCTGACTTTGTGATGAGTTCCTGCAGAAACTCTTGGAAATCTCATGTTGATTCTCTCCCAGTTGACATCCATGGAGATTTTCACTGCTGTTGTTCAACTGTAGAGTTTGTCACAGACGCTCAAACTCATGAAGAGTTCAGCTGGAAGTTGAGAACGAGGCTTTGAAACCAGCAGCAGTTTGAGTCCATTCTGATGTTCCATTCAGGTTTCTGCTACAATAAGCCTTTATTTTGAAAGAGCCAGTGGGGCAGAAACAATAGAAGGAGGAGATTACCAACCCCCCCTGGAATGTTGCCCCCTGTGCAGTAGACTAGTGGGGGCAGGGACGGCTGAACCAATCACAGAAGACTGTTGCAGCTTTCCCTCCAAAAGTCAACCAATCAGATGTTGTTGTTTGGATTCTTTGTCTTGAAGTTTCACATGTGGAAGCTTCCAGAGTCTTTTCTGTTTGGTCTGCAGGCTGAGCAGAACTGACTCCTGCAGGATCACAGGAACTTTCAGGAAAATCTCCAACCAGGAGAAAAGTTTCTGTTTGGACCTTTTTTCTGGGATTGTGAGACTAGCAGATGATCGATCGGAGCTGCAGTGAAGAGGACGGCGGTGTTTGTGGGAGTTGGAGCTGAAGATCGGAGCAGGAACCATGTCTTCCCTTCAGTCTCTGAGAGAGTTGATCAGCGAGCGACTAGCTGCTGCTGCTGAAGAAATCTGCAGACTCTGTGAAGGAACCATCGTCCAGTACGAGCAGGAGCTCTGTCGTCAGCGCAGACTGCTGGATGTCATCTGGAAACCACAGCTGCAGCTCCACCACATAGGTATGTGACCTTCTACAAACCAGTGAAGCTCTCTGAAGCTGCTTGGGTCGGGCGCCGGGGCTGGCCTGGAGTGACGAGCCCCCGGCTGGTTGGTGGGCGGCTCCTGGGTCCTGGCTCCGTCATGGCCCGGGTCTTGGTGCCCGGTGGCCCCAAGGGCTACCCCCCAGTACAGCGCAGTGCCTGTCCTGTGGCTCGGGGCCCTAATGGCGGGGTTCCCCCTTGCTCCCGGATGCCGGAAGGGGGGCCCCCTCACCTGGCTGGTTGGTTCCCCTGCTCGAGCCAATACAGGTCCACTTGAGTTGGTTCTGTCATGTTGGTAAAGCCGCTTGTGCAGAGGTTGCTTCCCTAGCTGCATTACCAACATCACAGAACCAACTCAAGTGGACCAGAGTCTGCGGTACACCTCCACCTGAGGGCCACAAACTACTCCTTCCAGGATAGCAAGGTTTGAGTTTTAGCCAGAGAGAAAGCATGGTTTGAGCGAGGCGTGAAAGATGCGATCTTCTTCAAGAAAGATAAACATTATCTTAATAAGAATGGTGGTCTCAGGTTTAAATCAGTCCCAGACAAACAAACCAGTTCCACTCATTAACAGCTGAAAGAGATGACCAGGTTAGGGAGGGCAGCCACTGATTCCTCCTCCAGGAGCACATATAAACTAGCTCTTTCACCAGGTATTTCAGAATTGACAATTTGGATAAGAGGTGAAATGTTTTCAATTTCGAAAATGATAATGTACAGATGGCATTTTTAATCCTACTTCTGTGATGGAAACAAACTGGATGAATTAGAGTCTTCACAGACAATTGGTGTTTTAAGATAATCAGTTAATAGTGTTTATTAACAACACACAAAGACCTAAAACAAAAAAATGTGTCTTTTTGTGTTTCTGCAGTCCTCCCCCAGCATTGGGTGACTGAAGATGAAGATCTCTGCAACCAGCAAAGGAACTTCAGAGTTGAACTGGAGAAACCAGACCCTCCGCTTTATAAAAAGGAACCGGAGGAACCACAACCATCAACGATTAACGAGGAGATTGATACCTTGATGGAGATACCTACTTATGAGGAAGATGAGAACAGTGAAGCAGATCTAAACAACCAACAGTGGAACTTCAGAGTGGAACAGGAAGAACCAGAACCACCACAGATTAAAGAGGAGCCAGAGGAACTCTGCATCAATCAGGATGAAGAGCAGCTTGATCTGAAGCAGGAGACTGATACCTTGATGGAGATTACTACTTATGAGGAAGATGAGAAAAGTAAAGCAGATCTAAACAACCAACAGTGGAACTTCAAAGTGGAACAGGAAGAACCAGAACCACCGCAGATTAAAGAGGAGCCAGAGGACCTCTGCATCAGTCAGGATGAAGAGCAGCTTGATCTGAAGCAGGAGACTGATACCTTGATGGAGATTCCTACTAATGAGGATGATGAGAACAGTGAAGCAGATCTAAACACTCAGCAGAGCTTTAATGTAACTGATAGTCAGGATGAAGAAGAAAACCAACATGAAGAATCAACATCAACTACAGATGAAGAGACAGACCCACAGAACAGAGATGAGAGGAAGAGAAGAGACAGGAGTCATGTCCAAAGTGTGGACAGCTCTCAGATGCCAAAAAGTCAGTGTGACTCTGATGGTAGTAAAAAATTAAAGAAGGATGATTTGGTTAAGAAACACAAAGAATCTCCAGTGCAGAAAAATGTTTCTTTTTTCAAGTCTGGTGAAAGCTCAAGAATCACTAACAAACCTTTTCACATAGGATTTCATACAGGAGAGAAACAATTTTCATGTAAAGAATGCGGTGGAAGTTTTAGTCAAATATCCAGTCTCAAAATACACATGAGAATTCACACAGGAGAAAAGCCTTTTTCTTGTAAAGAATGTGACAAAAGTTTCAGTCAAATATCTCATCTCAAGTCACACATGAGAACTCACACAGGAGAAAGGCCCTTTTCTTGTATAGAATGTGATAAAGGTTTTAGTGATTTGTCTAGTCTAAAAAAACACACAAGAACTCATACAGGAGAAAAGCCTTTCTCATGTAAAGAATGTGACAAAAGTTTCAGTCAAATATCTCATCTTAAAACACACATGAGAACTCACACAGGAGAGAAGCCTTTTTCTTGTAAAGAATGTGACAAAAGTTTTAAACTTATATCTAATCTCAAAACACATATGATAACTCACAAGAGAAAAACATTTTAAAACAGTTTAATACAGGATTCATTAAAAACTTTAAGCGCAAGAAAACTTGGAGCAGAGAACTTGTGCAGTAAAAACATTGGGTTTTCATGAGCAGAGGAAGAGATTTGGAAAAAGTACAAATTTTCTTCCATAAAGACAGAAACTAGTATTTTATTTGAAATTATGATTTTTTAGAATGAAATATTTCAAGCCTTGTTTTTATGTTGCCATATACGTATGGAATATACCGCTAATGTACCTTCTTTGAAAGCCCAAACTACTAAACATTCAGTCCCATTCACCCCCACACACACCCATTCACACACTGATGGCAGCTGTGCTGTCTCACACTGGCACTAACCTATAACCCCCAGGATCAATGTGGGGTTAAGTTTTATTCAATGACACTTTGACACATGGATGGGCAAAGTGGTAGTTGAACCTGTGATATTCTGATCAGAGGTCAACCACTCTACCTCTGCAGCACATCCAATCACTTTGGTTTTCGTATTTCAGATAATTTAAATATTTTAATTTTTAAAAATATTTTAATTAATTTTTAGTTTGTTCATGTGTGTGTTACCATGACAACACAAGAAAGATTTTGTAAACGTCTTTAATTCTGACACTTTTTATGTAGTCAGTGAACATTTGATTATTAATTTAAACAAAAAGTAGTCACTGAGTTTATATTTTTTTTTAGACCAAGTTTAGTGAGGAAAAGATTTTCCTAAAAATGTATGAAGGAAGAGGCTGATAAAGAACCAGACTGGGGTTTATGTCTGGTGTTCTTGTTATTCATGTTTTCTAGTAGACATTAGAACTGTTCCTCTGTTTTTTATTTTGGTTCTCATTGTTCTGTTCCAATCTTTACTGTGAAGACTAAAGTGGACGTGAACATCAGTCAGAAGTGTAGAGTCTTTCTCACAGTGTGGGTTTCTGCTGTTTGTTGATTAGTTGATGTTATTCATTTTTAGAGCCACATCTGCCACTTTAAATACGAAGGACTGCGTTCACTATAAAACACATTTTTTCAATAATCCATCCATCCATCTCCCTCCGCTTATCCGGGACCGGGTTGCGGGGGCAGCAGTCTAAGTAGAGATTCCCAGACTTCCCTAACCCTGACCACTTTCTCCAGCTCCTGGTTTTGTTTGCACTTGTTTTTGAGTTTCAGGTACAAAAGAATTTTTTGTAAGTGTTGCACATGGAACAATGGCTCAGAAATCCCTTCATAGTAGGTTGGTAATGTGATCAGCAAAAGTATTTTCCCATGTTATATACTTTATCTGCACAAATAAGTAGTAAAAAATGTGTTCAAAATTCTTAATGACTGATGAAAATACTGTAGAAGTGATTTAATTTATGGAAATAAAGAGTGGCGTTTAGATAAATGCATGTTTTCTACCACGTTAAATCATTGTTATAGATTATTGTAACCTTCGCACAGCAGAACGTCATTAGTTATCAATATGTTAGTTACAAACAAAGCCTGTTTGAAAAAACAGACTCCTCCTTTAATGTCTGTTCCAGCTGCTGGAAAGAACCAAAGATCTTTTTAAAAAGGGAAGAAAAGTCTGCAGAGTGATGACATCATTAGACATCAGCGGTACTTGTATCCCCCACTTTTTCACCTTTCTTCCTTTTACTCTCTTCCACCCCCCACACATTCTTTCCCTCCCCCTCCCCACACACACTAAATGTAACAAATAAATAAAAAAAACAATACAACAAAAAGGGGTTTTATACAAATCTCCACTCTGGCTTCTAAAGTTCTATAACCTCTTGTTGTGATAGTAAAACCTGTCCAACACAAAAGGCCTTCAGCTCTAATCTGTTTGCTCAGTTGTTGGACAGAAAAAGTGAGAGAGAAAAAAAATTGTGAATTGAAGAAACAAAAACATTGTTGCAATTCTCTCTTCTAGTTGTACAAAAATAACAAAGGCAATAAAAAAATGTGAACTGATTTATTAATTCTTTAAAATCTGGCCAAACAGAAAAAAAGGGCAACACACCATTTAGTGTTTGTGTGGGTTTTCTCTGAGGACTTCAGTTCCCCCCACCCAACCAAAAAAAGGTTCCTGTAAAAAAAATGGATAAGTTGATCATTTATTTTTAATTAAATTCATTTTATTCAGAAAAAAATGAAGTGACATTAAAAAGTAGAAACAGAAAGAATTGCAACACACTAAATGGATCCCCTCCGTGAACCGCCACCTTAACATGGTGGGGGGGTTTGAGCACTCGAGTGATCCTAGAAGCTGATCTGTCCGGGGCTAAAGCCGATGGCAAGGTGTCCCACGCAGACCGGCTCTAGGTGACGAGTCAGACTAAGAGCGGTTCAGAATCCCTAAAGTGAGTCAGAAAGAACAAGGTCCAGTTACAACACAAAGCTTGCAGTCGGGTCACCTCTCTGAGAGGGAAGGAGCCTGAGCTTGTGTGAGATGTTAGAAGGTACCAGCTAGATATATTTGGGCTCACTTCCACACAGATCCGGCCCTGAAATTCACTGTACATAGAGGACTGTGACCTCACCCAGAGAAAGGGCCTTACCCCTGGCTACAGGGAAATGAAGCCAATTCCGTTGCCATTTTTCCACAAAACGGGTCCCCGTTGGAGCCAGACAACCGGGATTGGTCGAGTTGGTCTGAGTGACGTTTCTAGGGCAACTACTGTGGCCAATCAGAAGTAAGCTTGCTGGAAATCGAAATGAAGACATGCTGCTGACTCTAAACAAAAATAATAACAAAAAAGCAAAACAAATTAAAATAATTAATTAAATAAATAAAGGTTTTTGGCAAAAATTGTTATGACGGAATGCATTGTGGTCTATATTCGCCGATCAAGTGAACATCGATGCACACTGGTTCTTTGCAGAGTCTTCTGGGAAGTTTCTAGGGCACTGGATTTTGGAATGCACTACAAAATGGTGAACGCACTATATAGTGAGCAGGGAAGGAATTCAGACACAACCTACAGTTCCAAAATTAAGTACCATAGAAATTTCCCAGAAGTCTCTGCGAAACAGAAGTGTGCATCGCTGCTCAGTAAATCAGTGAAAAACTCATTTAACTTTGTGAAATCGATGGCGTCGTATCCACCATAAAAATAATGTAGTGAGCATAGTGTCCGAATTGCTTTTCAATTCACAGCTATAGTGCCCTAAGAGAAAGGCTGAATATTTAGTGCCGCACTATCTAGTTTGTCAGTATTTAGGGGTTCGGGGGGGAATTCGGACACAGCCCCACTTTCTCTGTGGAGTTAGCATTGATTGGCTAAATGCTTTCCTTTCATATGCTCAACATGCACATCCATCTTTGCAAGAGTTTGGATGTTGTTTTTTAAGATGAAGATGAACTTTATTAATCCCTGTAGGGAAATTAAGTTGTAGTAGCAGAAAAGAATGAAAAAGAAGAAAAAAGGTTATCCTTCACCAGCAGTTATTGAGAACTCAGCATGACTCAAACATAAACATTTCTCTTAAATCATAAATGTTCATTTCTTCTTTAAAAATCTACACAATACAACATTTCCAACATTCTTGCATGCACACTGTCCACAAATGTTTATGTGATGTTTTTTTCATGAATGCATTAGTAGATTTCCAAATCCCACTTTGTATTTGTATTAATCTTTTTGTGGAGTTTAATCCAAATAATTGTTTTGTATAAATCCCCCAAAATGTCACAAATGCATTTGAAGTATGGTAGAACTGATGTTGAATAAAGAATGTCCATGCATATAGAACTCTCTTTTTCTGTAGTTGTCTAGATTACACATATAGCCTCACATATCTTAAATATATTCAATATGTGAGTGCGTAAAGGGATGTAAGTGAACCCAGACATGGAGACGTGATTATCTATGCTTCTGTTCAGCTTTTTCAAATAAATCAATCTGATGGCTAAACATCATCCGTGTCTTCCATGCATTGTAATGAGACAAACAGACAGAAATGTGAAGGTATCTGCTGTAAATCCAAGTATTGCTCACATCTGTGTTTATGAATGTCTTCTCATGTAAATTGTTTAGTGGAAACACTTTCTTCCAAAAGCCAAGGGAGCTTTTGTGAGATCTCCATCAAGGTGGCTTGAAAACGGTGAACAAAATTCACATTACTTCTTTAATCTGGAGAGACCCCATTCTAAAGGCCCGTACACACCGGGACGAATATTCGCCAGGCGTTATTCGCCAGCGTTTTTCACCACGTTTTTGTGTCCACACCCAGGCGATTTTCGCTGACGATGAGCCGAGCGAACATGCAATTTCCTTCCCTGACATTAGATGGCGCTTAATGTAAACAGAAATACTCCTGTACACAAGGTGGCGCTGCGCAACTTTACGATTCTTAAAGTCGCTTTTCACTCAGAAGAAGAGAGCAAGTATTTACGAGCTTGTCAGAATCCTACAAAGAAAACATGAATATTTCAAGCATCAGTAGCTCCAACTGGTACTTGGTAAGGGGATATTTTAGAATGTCCGTAATTATTTCTTTGCGGCAGTGTAGACGCTACTTGGCGTCTATCTTCTTCGCTGGTATGTGTGCTCAGCAAGGTAGTTTTGTGTTTGAGCGCCCCCAAGTTGTGTTTTACTGTAACTTCAGAAGCTCCAGACACGTGTGCAAAAGCGCCATTCTCATTGGTCGAATAGATTTCGACGCGACGCGTGGAAAAAAAAAAACGAACCCGAGGCGTTTTTTTTTTTTTGACGCTTTGGCGCTTGCCGTTTTTTCGCCTCGGTGTGCACACTCTCATTGGTGCCCTTTGTTTAGTCACGAGGCGTTAAACGTCGGCGAAAATCGCCGGCGAAATTCGTCCCGGTGTGAACAGGCCTTTCAGTCAGACAACTCTTGCAGAAGAATATTTATTTCACAACATCTTTAGGTTGACATTCACAATTTGATTCACAACTTCGTTTTGGCATAAGGCTCCGTTCAATTCCTTGAGACACTTATTATTATTTTTTCCATACACTTTCGGGTAACAATCCCCGTAACGGAGCCCACACGTGGAAGCCGGGGAGGAGGGAGGGGCAAAGAATGAGCGCTGGAGGTAAGAGAGAATGAACAATTGTACACCTGACTTAAATAGGACGCTAAGCAGGTGGGTTAATTAACTGACCCGCCCTAGGGGAGTAACCTGCAATTCTGCAGAGTGTCTGCCCGAAATGCGACGAGTCGCTATTAAAGGTAGTAGCATTCAGAGAATTAATATAGATGGAACTATTTCAGAAGACCATGAAGTCATTTCTAAATTCTAAATTTAGTCAAGTACAGCAGCTCTTCCAGCTCTCTCTCTCTCTCTCTCTCTCTCTCTTTCTCTATCTCTCTCTCTCTCTCCACGTTTGCTTCCAGCTCTCTCTCTCTGTCTCTCTTTCTCTATCTCTCTCTCTCTCTCCACGTTTGCTTCCAGCTCTCTCTCTCTCTCTGTCTCTCTTTCTCTATCTCTCTCTCTCTCTCCACGTTTGCTGGGTGTCTTTTTGCTGCAGCTGAGCGCTGCAGTAGTGTTGACTTGGTCTCAGCCACAGACTGCTGACATGTTAGCTGATGTTTCAGCTGAGTCAGCTCTTCTTTCCAAGCTGATGTTTCCTGCAGAGATTCCTGCAGGAGTTCCTCCTGCTCCTTCTTTCCCAGAGTTCCTGCAACCAGACGGAGTCTTTGTGCTTTGGAGCTGCTTCTCTTGGATGAAGCGCTTGGTTAGCTCACTTTGATCTCTTTCATGTGGGACTTTGTCTTGAAGCGGATCAAACTGAAGGTGGGACTCCCAAAGCAAACGTTCTGGGATGTTTGCTTCAGCTCTGTGCTTCTGTTCTCTGGTTGCTTCTTTGCTTTGGTTGCAGAGACTTGGAGCTCTCTCTCCATGCAGATCAGCAGCTTCTTTGGAGGCAGAGGCAGCTGTGTGGGAAGTCTCTGCAGGTCCAGAATCTTCTGATGGATCAGCAGCTGCTGCAGGTTCCTCTGGGTGGAAACACATTTCTGCCAAACAGAACACCTGTTTGTCTTTGTTTGGATGGAAAACGGAGGAAAAAAACTTCTTTGGAGAGAAATCTGCTTTGTTTCTTGTTGCTATGAGGTTGTTGAACAAATGTGGTCACTTTCACAGCTTCACTTCAAATGACTTCCAACAGACAGAAATTATACATTTTCAGTTTATTAAAACAAGTTTGTGAAACATTTTTGATGTTTTTTCTGTAATTCTAGGTCTGATTTCTTCATACATGATGACTAAAAGAAGAAAAACCAAACCAAATCAGTCAGGTCTGTAGTTTGAACTTGTATTAGAAATGAAAAGGGCGACCCCTTCTGGCTGTATCCAGAACTGCATCTTCTGATCAGAAAAGTGTTGAAAAACCTCAATTGTGTCTGTAAAATGTCTGCAGCTTTTTTGTCTGAAGACATGAATAAAGTCTGGATTTGATCCTTAATGAATCTTCATATTTCTTTGTCCTTCAGTCTTTCTTTCAGTCTCAAACACACTGGTTCATTTGATCCTAATGAGAACATGTGTGAGGCTCCAACATGGCTGCCTTCACTGCAGGTTCCTCTTCACAGCATGTGTTTGTGGATCAACACACAAACAACAACAGGTGCAGGTGAGGAAGTGTTGCTGTTGTTGCCTTTGCCTGCTTCCAGCCTACAGGCACAGTTTTCTGCTCCCTCAACCTTCTGATCCATGAGGCCACATGGTCTGAGAGAACATCCAGGTCCAGCTGCAGGTGGAGGACAGCATCATCCAGCCGTCACAGACTGGGGGCGGAGCCTGGAGATGACTGCTGAAGGTCAGAGGGCGGAGCTTCATCAGGATGAAGGTGCTGCTTGGATTCTGCTTTGATGTCCGTCTGTTCTCAGTCCCTTCATGGCTGCTGCTCAGAGCTGTTTCTGGATGTTTCTGGAGAATTCATGTCTTTACTGATCCAAATGTGGGATTTCTGTTTTTCTTTGGACTTTTCTTTATTTAAGGCTTTTAACTTTTGGAACTTTCTTTGTTTCTATGCTTTAACTTCCAAACGGGTTTATCTAAGACAATCTGATTGTTTTTCATTTGACTTTCTAGGAACTTTCTGTTTCATCTTTGAGGATTTGGACTTTTGAAAGACTTTTAGCTGCAGTTTCATCCTTTGAACCAGATGGATCTGAATCTAGAGTCAAAGATTCTAAGGAAATCATGGATTCACAGACATTTGATTGAATTTCTGTCTGGATCAGAAACCAACAGCAGACATTTCAAGCCGTCATCTGTTCCTAATGTTCATTCCCCGCCATCATTGAAAGCTTTTGGAATAGTCCCTAAAGCCAGCGATCGGGCCGCTTTGGAGCATGAACTCATCACTCGGTGTCACGGTGGCAGAGAGATGACAGATCCCAAATCTGAGGCTGAAATGATCACGTCCTACCAGCTACACTCTGGATTTGGGACCAAAAACCTTTGAAGATGTTGGAGCATTGTTGGAGAATAGACTGACAACATTTGTTTGGAAGAAAGATTGACCTTTGACCCCTCCCTCATGTGTTCCACATCCAGCTGCAGACACACCACTACAGCTCACATTCCACTTCTGATCCAGCAGTTAGAACCAGAGCCTGCATTTGCAGCAGGTTCCAACCCACTGACCACTGATCCACACAGGGGGACGTCCTAAGGGGCGGAGTCAGCCACTGGAGAGAGCAAACAGGAGAAATGGGGGTCACTCTGGGCCTCTCTGTGTCTGGACCTTCAGAGGGACAGTGGTTTGGTCCAGAACACGGATGCTAAACTAGCTCTCTGGAAACTTGAACTTGTTGAATGGGAAACTTCCTGAAATCTTCTTCATCTGTTGACTTGTTCTTTCTTCATCTGAATGAGCTCAGTCCTCTCCCAAATCCAACTCCATCTATCTTCAGTGCTTTGGACTGAGTTGGAGCAGAACTAGAGCTTTCTCCAGATGTCCTAGTACTTTTAGATCAGTGTCTTCCAATATTTGGAGCCCAGGTTCACTTCTTTCCCTGACAAAAATCCCAAAAGGCCTACCAGCCACCAAATAGTCAGAAAGCAGAGAAACTTGGTGGTCTGCATTGATGAGAAACCAGTCCCTCCAGGATGACACATGGCTTTTTGGAATCATTTCACACACAAACAAACGGGAAGTTGTGCTTGTTTTTCTGAGAAAATGCAATCAAATGTGTGATAATGGTCAATGTAAATGTTTAGATAAAGGCTGTAGGGGATTCAGGGATTGTGGAGCGGTTGTTGTTTCCTTCTGGGTTAAAGTGCAGTTTTGTGTAACCTCCCAAAGAGGAGAAACCCAAAACAGAAAGGAAAAGCAAAGAGACAGGTGGAAGCCATCATGAGATTCCTTTCAAACAGGAAGTTCTTTGTCATTTCATGCACTAGTTTCATTTAGCTCTAGTTGTTGAACATTCTAGAAACTCCTAAAAACATTTTCTGTCCACTTTGAAACCATATGGGGCTGACTTGGCCTTGCTCGCTGGGATACGGCCAACATCCAGAAATCTGGATGTTGGCTGGTCAAATCCAAATCAATCCAAAAGCCTGGAGACTGGATGGCCGTGGTCCTCCCTTTGACTTGGACAGTGGTTGCCATGGTGACCTGCACACTCACCAAGCTGGAACTTAGAAGGAGAAAAAGAGACCAAAATGATTGATAAAGCAGGTTTTCCAGGGAAATCCCACAAAGTGTTTTCCAAGCTAGAACTAAGAATATCCAGCATGCATTTGGAAAAACACATTAGCTTCTAGTGGAAAATGATGAGTCATTGTAAAAGCATTCTATGAATGCTCAGAAAACTTCCTCTAAGGTTGTGGTTGTTTGGAGAAGTCCTCCTCTTCAAAGAAGTTCTCCTGACCATCTTCAAAGCCACTTTCTGCTTTTTCAAACGCTACTGTTCAACAAAAACTTGGTTTCTGCCACAAAACCAACCTTAGACACTGAAACAGAATGAATCCAATGCAGAAATGTGTTGACACCTTTAATTCAAAGCTTCAATCAGTTTGAATCTCATGAAGAAGATTTCAAAAATCCACATTTGGATCAGGCGTCTTCATCAGAGCACAACTCATGTTTCCAGGACTGTGACTCACCAATAGATCCTCATTTCCTTTACACAATCTGTTTCCATCATTTGGATTTTTTATAAAAACTTGAGCTAGAAAAGAATTGTTGCCCCAAAATGTCCAGTTTGAATAGTCTACAGTTTGTTGTGTTTGGTTGCTAGGTAACAGGGTCTTTAATGTCTATGATGTCATGGTGGCTTTCAGAGTTGAACTCCTGAATATGACGGTAAACATTTGGATTGAACAAAAATGGGATTGAAGCTCATGCTAAATCCTGATCTCAATGCTGAAAAAACCTCCTCCTAGATTCTGGTTGTTTGGAGAAGTCCTCCTCTTCCAAGAATTCCTGAAAAAAGCCCTCATTTCTCCTGACCATCTTCAAAGCCACTTTCTGCTTTAGTTTAGTCCAAACTTGCTTTATGCTGACAACATTTACAGCTTGAATCCATCTGAAGAATCCAAGGAAACAAACCAATCTAAGTCTGCATTCATGCCACTTCAGAACCAACAAAGCATGTTTCCAGGACGCTGACTTACCAATAGAACTTGGGATTTCCTTTGCAGAATCCTTCTCCGTGTGTTTTCCTTTGTTTTTCTCCCCAAAACCTAAAGCAGAGATTTTTGCTGAGCTGCAGAACAAACGTCTGACTGCTTTAACCGCCGTTGATGGTTTGTTGTGTTTCCCTCTATAGCTGCTATGGTCTTGGTATGGTTGCTAGGTAACGCTGTCTTTGATGATGATGATGTCAGAGTGGCCTCTAGAATGGACTTTTTTCTTGTGTAACCAGGAGCTGTAACATTTAGGGCACTAGGACCCAGAAAGAGGTCCAGGCAGTGACGGTGATGTGATGCTATTTTCATTAAACAAATCACAGAAAAGTTCAAAAAGTAAATCATCTAAAGTATTTCTGTGTAAAATAGTGTTAATGTGTTGTCAAAAATTAAATGTTGTCTCCTGTGTGGAGGTATTTCAGTTCATTAAAAACTGACATAAATGAGTAACGTTCACTGCAAACTGTGCCGAAGGCATGTTCTTTCTAAAACTGGAAATAGCACCAACCTTTTTTATCACCTGAAGCTGAGTCTGCATTTGATAATTCAATAAAAATAACATTTCATTTCCTCGTTATAAAGCAACTTTATTTTAGTTTCATTTGTCATTGGTCTTTTTGAGCCAAAATCCTGAAGAAATCCAAACAAAAGGCTTTTCCAACAGAATCAGAACGTTAGCACGTGACCTAAGTTTGTTCACTTTGTGCTAAATGTTGATTTCTTTGACTGTTGTGTTAATAATATCAACAGTTCTCTGTCGCCCTCTGGTGGTTCATCAGAGAAGCCAAACTTCCAAAGAAAGTGAATCAATAAACATGAGCTAATTCTTGATGCAGGTTTGAAAACACAGATGGAAAACAGCATCAATACAAATATTAGTCAATGTTTCCTTGAATGGAACAATTTCAGGATTTGTTGTCATAAAGTTGTGAAAAACTGTCTTGTAAAGTGTGTGGTGACGGTCCACTGTGGAAAATGACTGTTTGTGGAACATTGAGATGTGCTCAGTGATTTTGGTTTAGGACACTTTGGTTTCATTTCAAACGTTGGTTTCTCCTAAATCTACAAACTCTCTCCACAAACTGTCTCCTAACTCTCAGGGATTCCTGCTGCTGGCAAAACTCACGGCTCAAGGAACCACTTCATGAATCAGTCACGCTTTGGAATGAACTTTATTGAACAACATGTCATGGTCTGGAAGAAGCCCCAGTTCCAGCTGACAGAAGTCTGGTTCTGATCCATCAGATCTCACTAGCAACAGAACCAAACCTTCACGTGTTGCAGCAACAGTTTCCATGTTTGGGAGGATCTTCTGAAGAACAGCTCAGTTCCAGATCACATCATGATGTTTGATGTTTTCTTCATTCCAGGAAATCATCTGTGTCTCCTTTGATCTGTGCTGAGTCAGCACTTTGACTTCTTTTCAACTTTAGATCCATCATTTACAATCAAGGATTTATTGATAAATATGATTTATTTACAGAAAATAAAGAGTAAATGTATTTATCATCCAGCAGTGATTGTGGTGTTTGTAAGTCTTTTATTTTGAAATTCCTCAAGGATGATCATCATGGTGGGATTTCTAGATCTGCATGAACTCATCCTGAATCCAAAAGACACTGGAGCATCAAAGAATCCAACCCATCTCTGCCAACATGGGGCTCTTACTTTGAAAGTCTCAGACTTCCTGCAGGGAAACAGGCTTTCTGCTGCTGCACTGACAGATGTGCACGAGCTTGAAAGAGCTTCCTGACTGCGGAGCTGCAGACTTTCTCCTGCAGAGCAGCAGCTGACTTCAGCGTCGTCATGGGAACACAGTCTGCTGCTGCTTCTGGAAACGTCTTCAAGGCTGTGGTGGGACTTGTTGGTCTGGAGGACAGATTCTCTGAGCAAATGCTGCTTCAGCTTCAAGCTTCAGCTCTTTTCTTCTGGCAGAGCTTAGAAGAAATGGAAACCTCCTTTGTTCTGACTGTTTGCTCCAAATCCCAGATTCAGGAATTCCTCCAAGAAGTTCAGCTCAGAGATCATCAGCAGAGAAAAGCCTGAAGTTCTGATGGAAAATGACAACAGAACATGATCAATATTATTGATCCACATGGAATCCAGAAGAAACTCTGAGGTGAAGACATGAAGACACAAGCTTCAGAGACATGAGGAGAAGTCAGAGTGGATTCATTCTGGACTTTCTTCTCACATCTTCTCTTCAGAACATCTTTGTCTTTGATCCTTCAAATCTTCTGAAATCTGATCATCCATGGATTGTTTTTGTGGGATCAGATCCAGAGTTGCTGAAAGTTCTGCTGCCCTCTGCTGGTCAAAGTGTCCAAACAGCAGAGAGGAGATTCTCTGGGATTCATTGGAGTCCAGATTCTCCTGGATGTGAACAGTCTCTGCTTCTGGAACAGAAGAGTCCTTCTCAGAGCAGCATTGAGGATCTGTTCTGTCCGGCTGAGAGCGCTCCCTGCTGGTAGGAGACAGAACCACATCAGCTGCTTTTCTTTGGCCGTTCAGAAACAGTCTGGAGACTCTAAAAAACCTCCACTTCCTGAAGCAAACGGATGCAGAGCATCATGTTTGATCCTCTTCCTTCAGAAACGGCTCCATTGTTCCATCGCTCAGCAGTTTGACTAAAGCAGCTGAGAGTCTTGATGCAAACAGACCTCAGCAGCTCATCCAGAACGCCATGACAGAAGCACATGCAGCAGCACGTGCACGCTCCCAGAGAACAGCAGCTGATCCAAGTCCTGACTTTGAGGTGAGACCTTTCTGTTCTGCTTGGACCACACGTCAACATGAACTTCATTTCCCATCATTCCATCTGTCAGGAGAGAACAGCTGCAATCAGCTTCCTTCAGGAATGACTGCAGGTAGAAGGATCTTTCATTCTTCAGCACCATCAGGACCCACATCCAGCCCATCAACAGCCAGAACATCAGTGACATCAGCGTCTGATCTTCATCACATCATCATCATCAAAGGACCACCTCTACGTTTTTACAATCTGATGGATTTCAGTCTTTCTGCAGCTTCTCATCAACTGGATTGTCAAATATTTTTATTTCCGTTAACACTCTCAGACCTGGAAAAAGCGGAAAGGGTTCAAATAAAACCAGCAAGAATTAATATTTTATAGAAACTACATGTGATATTAACTAGTTTTAGGAAGGGAAAAAAATCCTTAAGTGTTTTTTTATGTTTCAACCTGAAATAATCTGTGATTTAAAAAAAACTCCAGTTTTTTTTTTATTAAACAAGTCTTTGAAGACGACACAGAAACAAGAAACAGCGTTACAATCTTTGCAGGATGTCTGTGAAAAATGTTTTATTCTAAAAATATTTCATTGTTTCATTGTTCATTTATTTTTTCACTTTTCTTTCATTTTGTTATATCGCCGTTATATACCTCATAAATGTGTTAATCTTATTTAAATGAAATCTAGGAAACCTCTGTATTTTTTTTTTCACCGAAAGCATTTCTAAAATATTATTTGTCTTTGTTTTTGACTGCAGTTTAATGTGTATTTATACTCGTAATTATTCTCTTTAAAAACAGTTATTTACGTTTTATTGCTGTTAAATTTCTTTTTCAATACTTTTTCTTTGTTCACTGAAGACATTTCTTTACCATTTACTCTACTTCAGGAATACAATAAACAAATGTGATTAAGGTTAATTCAGGCTGTGTCCGAATTACCGCCCTAACCCCTATATAGTGCACTATATAGTGCGGTCGCCATTTTGTAGTGCTGTCCGAATCTACAGTTCAAAAATCATGTGCACTAGAAATTTCCCAGAATTCTCTACGAAAAACCAGTGTGGATCGATGCTCACTCGATCGGCGAATATTGCCCAGAATGCACTGCGTTCATACCAGAATGCATTGCGTGTGACCCACAATACACTGCGCTTGAATTATTCGAAGATGGCGGACGGTTGCGCTAGAAAGAGGACTTAAAAATGTAAGTATATTTAAAAGTATCAAGTATCTGTTGTAAAATATATTTGTAAATACGTAAGATGATGTGTTTAATGTGTTATATTCCTCAATCGACTATCTACATTGTTTGGAAGCTCATCAATTTCGGTAATGCTAAAGCTAACGCTAGCGCAAATTAGCGCCGAATGCTAAAAACAAACGCTGTTGATATTACATCAAAAAAAGGAGTGAGTTGTAACCGTAGTAATAAGTTATTAACACATTTTTTAAATGTGTTTATATATGTAGGGACAGACGAGGATAAGGAAAATCTGATCCATCTGTGGATGGAGAAAGATAGCCTGTTTGTTATCAGGCAAGCTCGTGCCGGATGGGAGTGAGAGACACTTGATCAGATTTGTATTTATTTATCATTAAACTGTAATCGTTGTCATGTTGGGGTAAAGGTTGTTGTTGAAAGACGAGAGGAGGAGAGAGCAAGAAGGGACAAAGAGTGACAGGAGAGTCTGTTAAGCTTACCTGAGTTTAAAATATTGTTCACAAAATGTAACATCGTCATTGTTTTTGCAATTTGTTTAATAAATGCAGGAACAAAAATGAATTATTTACATGTATTATTTAAATCTGAGCCATTTTTAACAATCTCAAAATAATTTTCATATAAATATCAAATGTTCATATTTACAATTTCGTTTTATATGTTAATATTTATTTTTATACATGTTAACAATAATCCTGGTCTTCTAGAGTCATGTGTGTCACAGTTGGAGCTGAAAGGAATGCAGAGATCTGTCCTCGCAGACGGACGCCACTTTACCCGTCCTACTGGTTCCTGGTGTGGCTCAACATCTGTGGCTCCAAGCAGTCGCCTTTGCTGATGCACAGATTGTGCAGAACTGAACTGCAGGCAATGATTTTCATTGCAAAGGTTGGTTTTACTTCCAGTGCTGCCAGAAATATTGCTCTCCTCCTCATCTTCATAATGCCAAATCCTCTCTCCACCACAGAGCGTGCCTTGGCGTGGTGCTGGTTGTAACGGGCCTGAACCGCATTCCTCATGGGTTCCCTGTAGGGTGTCAGCAGCGTGATGGGATGAGCAATGCAGGGATACCCACCATCACCCAAAAGGATCCTTCAGGTGGGTATGTTTTATTTACATAAATTGGGCTTTTACGTAGAACATGTGAACTGTGGACTGATCCTTGATTCCCAACAAAAATATCTCTAAATTTGGCATTAGTCACGTACAGCCTGCAGTTGAATGGAATAAAAAAGCTTCCTGTTAAAATAACAAGCTGCATTTTCTTTTAGGGCCTTTATTCTTATGTGGCAGCCATTAATGCTCCCCACGACCTTTTGGAAGGTGGAAGACTCAGCAAGCTGCTAAAAAACCAGAGTTGACTAATGGCAGTTCATTCCCACTGGGTGGGATGACCCTGCTCATCAGCTGGAGGATCCGGTCTGCCGTCCTGTGGACAACGTCCCTCACAGTGGACCGTGTCATGTCAAAGGCCCTGGCTACCACACTGTATGATGTGCCACATGCCAGCCAGAAAAGAAACACCAGGACCTCAGTCTCCTGTACACCCCCCCAGAGTGTGAGGAACCCGAAGCTGCTCCACCAGATGCTCAATGGTCCTGCGGGTCAACCGATCTGCGGGTCTGCCGGTCTGGTCTTGTGTCGGACTGAGCGTCAGCGTGAAGGGCCACGACAGACACCTTTATGTTGGCAAAGCAGTAGAGACGTGGAAGACCCTGTAAAATAGAAAAATAATTATTTCATTGAGAAAATTAAATCTGATTTTTTTGAATGTTTCATTTTATTCTGATATCTTAAATTTTAGTTTATGACGTATTTATAAATGCTGGAAAATCTTGTGGGTTTTTTTTGGCTGGGTTTTTGGATTTTTATATAAATATTTAAAAATGAAAGTATTTTTGTTTAAGACAAGTGATATGGTTTGACTCTGAATAAAAAATACTAAACTTTGATCTCACAAGTGTTTCATGTAGTTAGACTATACAGTTCATAGTCCAGTGTTGAAAAATAATGTTAAAAAGTCTTACCCAGCAGACTGTGTAACCTTGAGCACAATTAGTAACAAATGCTTAAATTGAACTAATAAAAAAACTTTAACTCACAGGTTGTTCATGTCTGGTCAGGGGCATCAAGAGGAAATCTTCTGAGACGTCTGTTCCTCCTCCTTGCTGTCCTGTGATTTTGCATATCTGCTCGTTTTTGGTTTGATCTCACGAAAAACGGTTGAATTATTGCCAGGAAAAAGGACAGATTCATATATAAAGCTATTTTCAGTAAGGTAGAAGATAAAACTGCAGAAAAAAAATGCTTCTTCGCAAGAGCCCGTAAATCGTTCAGCGGCACAAAAATAAATATTGCCATGGAGTAATAACATGGGGGTTTATTTATCAACAAATACATAAAATCTACACCAATGTGTTTGTAATCTTATTTATAAATCAGCCACGTTTTCCATGATCAGAACACAGCAGATTCATAAATAGTCTTCATAAAATGTTCATATTTATTATATTTTTACTTTGACAAATGGGTGTCATTCTCGGCGTTAAATAGAAGTAGTTCCCCTCCAGACCAGGTGGTGGCGGTAATGCGCCACTTTGTTTTCGTGCCAAGCGCCATTTGAAAACACCCGAAAGAGAAAACTAGTGAGCATGGGTGTCCGAATTGCTTTGAAAATTCAGAGAACTATATAGAGAACTATATAGTGCCGCACTATATAGGGTTTTAGTAGTTAGGGGTTAGGGCGGTAATTCGGACACAGCCCCTGTCTGCTGCAGGACCTGTGCAGGTGCATTGTGGGTAATAATGTTCTGTTTGGGATATTTGCTGGATTCTGGATGTTGACAGTTGTGTTGGTCTTGATTGTTTACCGTTGTGGTTTGGATGTTTGTTGTTATTTGTAGCACAGCTGAATAGGTTCTTCATAGACAACATGTTGCTCTGCCACTGTGCCTTTGGGCCAACTTGATTGGGCTGTTTGGAGGAATAATGAGGATAAATGAGAGCCTCCATCAGATCATGTTTCTGCTGTTTTTCAGAACTGCATCTGAACCTGAAAGCTGTCTGTCATATTTATGCAGCCTTTTTCAATAGAAACTGATCCAAACTGCAGATTCTATTGATTTCTCCATCAGATTTATGTCTAGGGGTGTAACGATACGCTAAAATCTCAATTCGGTTCCATTCAGAGTCTCATAGGGCTCAGTTCCATACGTTTTGGTTCGGTACGGCTGTTTAACAAATCTGTCTGATATGAACTTCTATTTTATGAACTATTACTTTATTGTTATTTATGGTGTGTGTTTGTGTGACTTTTATCTTCCACTATGAAGCTGTCTAACCTGATCATGGTTGGTGATTTTGACATACACATTAATGATGACTCTGACCTCTTTGCCAGAGGTTTCAGAGTCTCATGGACTCTTTTAATTCTATTCAGCATGTGTCTGGGTCCACACTTGTTAAAGGTGGAACACTAGACCTTGTTTTTACATTAGGTGTGCATTCTGACTATTTTTTTCTGAGGACATTTTTATTTCTGACAATCATTGTTTTTTTTTTCTTTCTTTTCTTTCTCTGTGTCACTCTTGCCTGCACATAGAGAAGTTAGCTCTCACATGTTTAACTCTTGAGACCTTTTCTAACACTTTTAATCTGGTTCTCTTTCCGTGCACAGATGTTAATTCGTTATTATGCACTTTTAATAGTTACTGTCTTTCTATTTTAGATGGAGTCTGTCCCATTAAAACTAGACTGGACCCGGTCACTAAGGTTTCCCCTTGGATAAATGACAGCATTCAGCGTCTAAAACGATCTTGAAGAAAATCAAACGGTTTTGGAAAAAAACTCATTTACTTGTTCATCTACTTCATCTGAAGGATCTTTTAGTTTCTTTTAACAACGCTGTTAGAGGTGCGAGGGCTGCTTACTTCACTAATCTCATTTCTAAAAGCAGAGGTTATCCTAAAGTGTTTCTATTCAACACCATTAGTGATGCTGTGATGCCCAGTCCACCTGCCGTCCCCATCCATTCAAATGACAATTGTGATAGGTTTTTTTTATTATTTTTAATTAACAAAGTCAGATCTGTGAGAAGCTCTCTGTGTCACACAGCTGGTCTTGGTTCAGTTCCTAGTCCACCTCGGCCTGTAATTTTAGGCTGCATTTACACTGCATGGTTCAAGTGACCCAATTCCGATAGTATCCTCTCATGTGGCACAGATCGGATATGACATGTGACCATGTAAGCAGGACAAAAGCGGATTGATTCCTATTTTCTCTGTGATGGTGTGGCACCGTCAGATGGCGAGGTGTCAAAGTTCTTGAATAAAGAAAGAACTTCCTCACCTTGGCTCCTCTGCATCCTTTTCCGACGGGACTCCGTCACATTATGGTGTCAGAAGTGGGATCGCAGAGGAGACCACAAAAAGGTGAGGATGCAGAGGTGGGGAGGAAGATCTGCAGGCACAGCTCCGTTCCAGGAAGTCAATCCTCAAAGGAAGAGGGGGTGGATCCGGGTGGCCTCGGCGGTGCATCAGGCCTGGCCAGGGGCCCTGAAAGACCTACGGCGTCCAACTCAGCGCCCATGACGAGCGGCGGACCTTGCGGACAGCAAGGGCAGACCGCCGGAGCACGGAGATGGCCGGAGGCGGGATGGGCACACTGCCTGGTTCCACTGCCGCCTACGCAGGCGTTGAAGGCCTGCGCGGAGATGGACAGGGGGCGGACCCACGTCTACCGGGTTGTCCACGGGGTGCTCCGGGAGAGGCGTAACATCTCGGCAGGAACTTGCTGTCGGTGGCTCCGATCGGCTAAGGTGCCATCCTTAGAGACACGCGGGGGCGTGTGGCCAATGGAAGGGCCTTTGCTGGGGCTGGGACCGACCAGAGCGGCGCACCAAGGAGCAGATCGGAGGGGTCGCCGTCATGGAGCAGCTGCAGCCCGTGCATCCATCCGGCGTCGGGACGTGGGTGGAGGAGGGTTTAACTATTTCGCTTGTTGAATAATGTTCCCACAAATATCAGAATATAAATGAAATTGAAATAAACATACACCGTACCAATGGCATCAACAAAGTCATCCAAGCATTGAAATGTTTGTTGTTCAGCTCACTATGACTACCAGACAAAACCCCCACCTGCACACTGTCACCTATTTAAATACCTCTTCCCATCTACCTCTTCTTCTTCTCTTTCTCTTTCGGCTTTTCCCATCAGGGGTCGCCACAGCGAATCATCCTTTTCCACCTCACTCTATCATGGACATCTTCTACCCTAACATTAGCCAACTTCGTGTCCTCTGTTAAGACATCCATGTATCTCCTCTTTGGCCGTCCTCTTGCCCTCCTGCCAGGCAGCTCCATCTCCAACATCCTTCTACCAATATATCCACTATCCCTCCTCTGAACATGTCCAAACCATCTCAGTCTGGCTTCTCTGACTTTGTCGCTAACACAGGCAACATGAGCCGTCCCTCTGATGTACTCGTTCCTTATCCTGTCTAACCTGGTCACTCCTAAGGAGAACCTCAACATCTTCATCTCCGCTACCTCCATCTCAGCCTCTTGTCTCTGTCTCACTGCTACCGTCTCTAACCCATAGAGCAGAGCTGGTCTCACCACTGTCTTGTACACCTTTCCTTTGAGTCTTGCTGGCACTCTTGTGTCACACAACACTCCTGACACTTTCCTCCAACCGCTCCAACCTGCCTGCACTCGCCTCTTCACCTCTTTTCCACACTCCCCATCACACTGAACTGTTGACCCCAAGTACTTAAACTCCTGCACCTTCTTCACCTCAGCCCCCTGTAACCTAACGCTTCTACCTTGATCCCTCTCGTTCAGACACATGTATTCTGTCTTACTACGACTGACCTTCATGCCTCTTCTTTCCAGAGCAAACCTCCACCTCTCTAGCTGTTCCTCCACCTGCTCTCTACTCTCACTGCAAATTACAATGTCATCCGCAAACATCATTGTCCAGGGAGATTCCTGTCTTACCTCATCTGTCAGCCTGTCCATCAGCATAGCAAACAAAAAAGGACTCAAAGCTGATCCTTGGTGTAGTCCCACCTCCACCTTGAACTCCTCTGTCTGACCTACAGCACATCTCACCACCGTCATACTTCTCTCATACATGTCCTGAACTACTCTGACATACTTCTCTGCCACTCCAGACGACCTCATACAGTACCACAGCTCCTCCCTCGGCACCCTGTCATACGCCTTCTCTAAATCTACGAACACACAATGCAGCTCCTTCTGACCTTCTCTGTACTTTTCCATCAACATTCTCAAAGCAAAAATGGCATCAGTGGTGCTCTTACGGGGCATGAAACCATACTGCTGCTCACAGATCTCCACCTTCTTCCTAAGCCTGGCTTCCACTACTCTTTCCCACAGCTTCATTGTGTGGCTCATCAACTTTATTCCTCTATAGTTGCTGCAGTTCTGCGTGTCACCCTTGTTCTTAAAGATCGGAACCAGAACGCTTCTCCTCCATTCCTCAGGCATCTTCTCACTCTCTAAAATCCTATTGAACAACCTTGTTAGAAATTCCACTGCTGCCTCTCCTAAGCACTTCCATACCTCCACAGGAACGTCATCAGGACCAACGGCCTTTCCGCTCTTCATCCTTTTCAGAGCCTTCCTAACCTCATCCTTTCCAATCTCTGCTACTTCCTGCTCCACAACAACCACATCTTCCTGCCTTCTTTCCCTGTCATTTTCCACGTTCATCAGCTCCTCAAAATACTCCTTCCATCTTTTCTGTACACTCTCCTGGGTTGTTAGCACCTTTCCATCTCTGTCCTTAATCACCCTTATCTGTTGCACGTCCTTCCCATCTCTGTCTCTCTGTCTGGCTAGCCTGTACAAGTCCTTCTCTCCTTCCTTTGTGTCTAACCTGTCATATAGCTCATCGTAAGCCTTCTGTTTGGCCTTTGCCACCTCTCTCTTCACTCTACGCTGCGCTTCCTTGTACTCCTGTCTACCTTCCTCAGTCCTTTCTACATCCCACTTCTTTTTAGCCAACCTCTTCCTCTGGACGCATTCCTGTACTTCCTCATTCCACCACCAAGTCTCTTTACCGTCTTTCCTCTTTCCAGATGACACACCTAGCACCTTCCTACCTGTTTCCCTGATAATTTCTGCTGTAGTTTCCCAGTCATCTGGAAGCTCATCCTGACCACCCAGACCCTGTCTCAACTTCTGCCTAAATTCCTCACAAGTTTCTTCATTCTGTAGCTTCCACCACTTGGTCTTCTTTTCTGTTTTCCCTCTCTTCTTCTTCCTGACCTCCAGAGTCATCTTACACACCACCATGCGGTGCTGTCTGGCTACACTCTCTCCTACCACCACTTTGCAGTCAATAACCTCTCTCAAATGGCCTCGTCTACATAGGATGTAGTCCACCTGGGTACTCCTACCTCCACTTCTGTATGTCACTCTATGTTCCTCTCTCTTCTGGAAGTAAGTGTTGACTACAGCCATTTCCATCCTCTTCGCAAAGTCCACCACCATCTGTCCCTCCAGATTCCTTTCCTTCACACCAAACCTGCCCATCACCTCCTCATCACCTCTATTGCCCTCACCAACATGCCCATTAAAGTCTGCTCCAATAACAACTCTCTCTCCTCTGGGGAAACTCTGTATGACCTCATCCAACTCACTCCAGAATCTCTCCTTCACTTCTAACTCGCAGCCAACCTGTGGCGCATACCCACTGACTACATTCACCATCACCCCTTCGATTTCTAACTTTAAGCTCATCATCCTGTCTGAGACTCTTTTCACCTCTAGAACACTGTTTACAAACTCCCCCTTCAGAATCACTCCTACCCCGTTTCTCTTCCTATCAACACCATGATAGAACAGTTTGTATCCTCCTCCAATACTACGTGCCTTGCTGCCCTTCCACCTTGTCTCCTGCACACACAGTACATCTACCTTCCTTCTCTCCATCATGTCTGCCAGCTCTCTGCCTTTCCCTGTCATTGTGCCAACGTTAAGAGTCCCTATTCTCAAACCTATGTTCCTGCCTTTTCCCTTCTCTCTCTGGCCACGGGCCCTTCTGCCTCCCCTCCTTCTTCGACCAACAGTAGTCAAATTTCCACCGACACCCTGTAGGTTAACAGCATCGGTGGCGGTCGTTGTTAACCCGGGCCTCGACCGATCCGGTATGTCTAAAGTGTTGTGGATGATTCGCATGGTTATTTTGGCAATTTTTACGCCGGATGCCCTTCCTGACGCAACCCTCTCTATTTATCCGGGCTTGGGACCGGCACAGAGGCAACTGGCTTGCAACCCCTGTGGCAAGCCAGTCTTCCCATCTACCTACCTGGTAGATTAAGATTTACATTTTCCTTATACTGCCCCCTGCAGCTATGGAGTTGATCCTACCTGGAAGAATCCTCAAAATCAATGTTCAGGAGCAAAGATAAAGAAAATAGAAGACAAAAAGGCAGGATAGACAAATCTTGACAGTATTTATTGATCATTTTATTTTATTGTAAACTTACACCAGAAAATATTCATAAGAATACTAATAAGGTACCAGAGTGAAAAGCAGCAGATTAAAAGGACTTAATAGATCAAATCTTAACGATACCTATCTCTATTAGATGTTTACTCTACTAGATGTTAGCCCTAATAATTCAAAACAACTCATTTCTATTAACAGGTACATCTAAAATAATTCATTTTGTGAACAAGGTTTTACATATTTTGTCAGCAGTAAAACTCATTATCTAGTATCATTACACACAGATTGAAATGTATTGATACTTTACTTTGTTCACTGCAAATTTTGTCAATCTACCTAATATTATTAATCTTAAAACTAGCTGTAAAATCTTATTGATCTTAATTTTAGATAAAAACAGCAGCATGTGTAAGATTATTAAACTTGTTTTAAGAAAAATATGCATTACCTGTCTTGATCAGTTTGTAAATCTAGAAAGTAGTCATTTTACATGCAAAACAAGAAAAAAACACTGCAAGCCTGATTTAAGGACAGGAAAACGTCCTAATTGAAGTTTATTAAACTTGTTTTAAGACAAAAATATGCATTATGTCATGATCAGATCAAGGTGGACCCAGATGCTGCAACCCGGAAGGAAGAGGCAGGTATGTGAAAAGGTAAGTAACTGGTTTTATTTTGAAGGGGCTAGCGGATCCAGTAGGGGAGAGCGGCGCGCAGCTTGACAGCGGCTCGTAGACCAAGGTGAGCACGGAGATCTTACAGCGGCGTGACCGGAGCTCACAGCAGTGGCGTGAATGGAGTCTTTTGACTGCAACGTGGCTGGAGTTCTTGGCGGAGGCGTGGCTGGAGTTCTTGACGGTGGCGTGGCAGGAGTTCTTGAGGAGCGTGACGGATTCAGCTTCTGCTCGCGTCGGCTGAGGACTCGGGAGACTCTCGTGGGAAAGGCAGACCTGAAGCACAGCAACAGAAGGTAAGCGAGGCAACATGACACAGAGGGCCAGACAAGGCATGAGGTGAGTTTAGCACCATCAGGTTTAACGATCTGGCGAAGAATGCTTGAGGTGAGTCTCCTTAAGTAGCAGGTGCGTGGATGAGGTGATGAGTCACAGCTGAGAGTCTGGAGCAGAGCTGGGAGGGGGAGGAGTCTGACAGGCCACCATGACAGTACCCCCCCCTCAACGACCACCTCCAGGTGGTCCAGGACGCCGATCCGGGTGTGCACGGTAAAAATCGGCGATGAGGGAAGGGTCGAGGATGAGGGAACGGGAGACCCACGAGCGTTCCTCAGGTCCGTACCCTTCCCAATCCACCAAGTACTGAAAACCCCGGCCACGGCGGCGAAAGTCCAAAATCCTGGAGACCGTGAATGCCGGAGCGCCGTCGATGATCCGGGCGGGCGGTGGGGAGACGGAAGGCGGGCACAAAGGGCTGTCCTGGAAGGGCTTAATTTGAGAAACGTGGAACGAAGGATGTACCTTAAGGGCTGCAGGCAGACGGAGGCGAACGCAGGTGGGATTGATTATTTTCTCGATGACGTAGGGCCCGATGTACCGGGGCGACAGTTTGCGGGACGAGGATTGAATGGGGATGTTCTTGGATGATAGCCACACCTTCTGCCCAACCTGGTACACGGGACCCTCCACCCTGTGCCTGTTGGCTATGCGACAATTGGCATCCTTGGTACGTAGGAGCGCCTCTCGGGTTTGGGTCCAAATGCGCTGGCAGCGCTGAAGGTGCTCCTGGACGGAGGGAACGGCAAGGTCGAGCTCCTGTGAGGGAAACAGAGGGGGAGAGTAGCCCAGCGAGGCTTCAAAGGGGGAAATGCCCGTGGCCGTGGAGGGGTGAGTGTTGTGGGCATACTCGATCCAGACTAAGAACTCGGACCAGTCAGATTTGTTCTTGGCAGCGAGACAACGGAGGCCGGCTTCGAGTTCTTGATTGGCACGTTCAGCCTGTCCATTAGACTGCGGGTGGTAACCTGAGGACAGGCTGACGGAAGCACCAAGCGCAGTACAGAAGGCCCTCCATACCTGTGAGATGAATTGTGGTCCTCTGTCGGACACAATGTCGACAGGGATGCCATGATGGCGGAATACATGGTTGACAAGTATCTTGGCAGTCTCAGTGGCCGAGGGAAGCTGTGGAAGGGGGATGAAGTGTACTGCTTTGGAAAATCTGTCGACAACGGTGAGGATAACCGTATTACCCTGAGAAGAGGGTAACCCCGTGACGAAGTCTACAGCAAGGTGGGACCAAGGACGGTGAGGAGTGGGCAAGGGATGGAGGAACCCAGCAGGTGGAGAGTTGCCGGACTTCGACCGAGCGCAGATGGTGCAGGCTCCAATAAACTCCCGAACAACTTTTTCCATTTTAGGCCAAAAGAATCTCCTGCGGAGAAGAGAGAGAGTCCTATGCACTCCCCCGTGGCAGGCGATACGGGAACTGTGCCCCCAGGCAATGACGTCAGACCTGAGGGACGTGGGAACAAAAAGAGTGCCGTCAGGACAGGGGGTGTCACAGGTCTCCTCACCTTGGGCATTTTTGACGCGGGTTTCAATGTCCCAGGTTAGATTGCCAACGATGCAGGTAGCAGGTATGATGGTAACAGGAGGCAAAGCATCATCAGGGCTGAACTTTCTGGAGAGAGCATCGGGCTTGGTATTGCGGCTTCCGGGTCTGTAAGTTATCGTAAAGTTAAAGCGATCAAAAAAGAGACACCACCGGGCTTGACGGGCGTTTAGTCTTTTGGCTGTGCGTAAATAAGCTAAATTCTTATGGTCCGTCCAGACAATGAATGGGTGAGTTGCTCCCTCCAGCCAGTGACGCCACTCCTCCAGTGCCAATTTAATGGCTAGCAGTTCCCGATTTCCCACGTCGTAGTTACGTTCAGCCGGGGATAATTTGCGGGAGAAGTAGGCGCATGGTTTTATTTTGCTGGAGGCTTCCTCACGTTGGGAGAGGACAGCTCCTACCCCAGTGTCTGAGGCATCGACTTCAACGATGAATTGCTTGGTAGCGTCAGGTTGAATGAGAATGGGTGCAGAGATGAACCGAGATTTTAATTGGTCAAAGGCTTCTTGGGCTTGAGAGTTCCAGGTGAAGGGCTTGGAGACGGAGGTGAGCTGAGTGAGGGGAGCGTCTATGGTACTGTAGTTACGGATAAAACGGCGGTAGAAATTAGCGAAACCCAGGAATTGTTGAAGTTTCTTTCGGGTGGTAGGGGGTTCCCACTGGGAAACTGCTTCGAGCTTGGCCGGGTCGGGGCGAATCTGACCGGCTTCGAAAATGTACCCCAAAAACTGAATCGAAGTAGCGTGGAATTGGCATTTCTCTGCCTTAACGTAAAGTTGATTCTCGAGAAGCCTGGATAAGACGAGACGGACGTGATTTTCGTGTTGAATAGGATCGCGGGAGAAAATGAGCATGTCGTCGAGATAGACGAACACGAACCGGTTAAGGAAATCGCGGAGGACATCATTGGCAAGTCTCTGAAAAATGGCGGGGGCGTTAGTAAGGCCGAAGGGCATCACTAGGTATTCGTAGTGGCCAATGGGTGTGTTAAAAGCCATCTTCCACTCATCGCCCTCCTTGATGCGTACGAGGTGATAGGCGTTTCGAAGGTCTAATTTTGAGAAGACCTGGGCCCCCTGGACCGAGTCAAAAACCGAACTGATGAGGGGAAGAGCGTACTTGTCTTTGATAGTTATCTGGTTGAGTTCACGATAATCAATGCAAGGGCGGAGGGTTTTATCCTTCTTTTCTACAAAGAAGAAACCAGCGCCTACTGGAGACGAAGAGGGGCGAATCTGGCCGGAGGAAAGGGCTTCATGAATATAGGTTTCCATGGCGGTTTTCTCAGGGCCGGAGAGATTGTATAAGTGGCCCTTGGGGAGCTTAGCGCCAGGAAGTAGTTCTATGGCGCAATCATAGGGACGATGTGGTGGTAACGAACCCGCCTTACTTTTACTGAAAACTGCTTTGTATTCGTGGTAACAAGAGGGAACGGATGATAAATCGATGTCCTCGAGCTGAGGAATAATAGCAGGAGGAACGGGTGGAATAGCTGATTGAAGGCAGTTAGCCAGACAAAACCCACTCCAATTGGAAACGCGTTGCTTGGCCCAGTCAAACTGAGGGTTGTGGACCTTAAGCCACGAATAACCCAGAACAACAGGACTGTGTGGGGATGTGGTGACGAAAAACCGAATATACTCGTGATGGTTACCAGAAGTGATGAGTAACACGGGTCTCGTGCGGTGGGTGATGCATGAGAGATGTTGACCCCCCAAACCGGCAGCGTTGAGGGGATTGTCGAGGGGCTCTAAAGGGAGAGAGAGACGGGAAACCAAAGAATGATCAATAAGGCTTTGCTCAGCGCCAGAGTCTATGAGGGCATGAGAATCAGAACACTTAGACTGGAAACATAGCTTGACAGGAACATAACAAAAATTATTTCGGGTAGAAACAACTGACTTATCCTCCCGTGGCCTGGCTTTTACCGGGGGGGTACGGGGTTTTAAACGAAGAGGACACTGAGAGACTTGGTGACCATGACCCCCACAGTAGAAACATAGCCCTTCTACACGACGTTTGCTACGTTCTTCAGCTGAGAGGCAAGAGAGACCAATCTGCATTGGTTTATCAGGGTTTTTACGTAGAAAACTCGGTGGTGGAGGTTCTAGGGTGGGCGGCGCTGTAGAACTGACCATGGTGGTCTTACGTACAGGATGCGGGCGTTAATGTTGGCGTTCTTTAAGTCTGATGTCAGAGCGCAGGGAGGCGGCCACAAGTTCCTCAAAAGAGGTGGCTTCTGGCTGGGTACATAAATGATCTTTTATGGTTTCATTTAGTGATTGGTAAAAAACACCCCGCAAGGCGGGATCTGTCCAGCCTGCCTCCACCGCCAGAATGCGAAAATCTACAACATGGTCGCTGACTGACCGGTTGCTTTGTTGGAGATTGAGGAGTCGCCTGGTGGCTTCTTCTTGCTTGCGAGGTTGGTCGAACACGAGTCTGAACTCGGAGATGAAGCGTTCGAACGGCAACTGAGCGATGGGGTTGGCGGCGAGGAAGGCTTGAGCCCACTGGAGCGCCTTACCCCTCAGGGAATTAACAATCATCGTAATCTTGCTGTGGTCTGTGAGATAATATCTGGGAGCCTGCTGAAATAATAGTTGACATTGGAGTAAAAAAACCCCAAAATTCTCTACATTACTAAAAAATGGCTCTGGCTGGAGACGGTAGTTTTCTGGGTTGGCGGTGGAAGTGGAAGGTTCCAGGTTGACTGAAGGTGGAGCAGGGGCTGGTGCTGCGGAACCAGAAAATTGTCCAGTTAATTCCAATAAAGTTCGTGACAAACCATCGAGGCGGTGAAAAAGTTCTTGTTGAGCTGAAGCCATTTTGGAAAGGGCGTCGGCTTGGTGTCCCAGCATAATGCCTTGATGATTTACGGCCAAACAGAGTCTTTCCGGGTCAGCTGGGTCGGGGTAATGGCCAGATCGTTCTGTCATGATCAGATCAAGGTGGACCCAGATGCTGCAACCCGGAAGGAAGAGGCAGGTATGTGAAAAGGTAAGTAACTGGTTTTATTTTGAAGGGGCTAGCGGATCCAGTAGGGGAGAGCGGCGCGCAGCTTGACAGCGGCTCGTAGACCAAGGTGAGCACGGAGATCTTACAGCGGCGTGACCGGAGCTCACAGCAGTGGCGTGAATGGAGTCTTTTGACTGCAACGTGGCTGGAGTTCTTGGCGGAGGCGTGGCTGGAGTTCTTGACGGTGGCGTGGCAGGAGTTCTTGAGGAGCGTGACGGATTCAGCTTCTGCTCGCGTCGGCTGAGGACTCGGGAGACTCTCGTGGGAAAGGCAGACCTGAAGCACAGCAACAGAAGGTAAGCGAGGCAACATGACACAGAGGGCCAGACAAGGCATGAGGTGAGTTTAGCACCATCAGGTTTAACGATCTGGCAAAGAATGCTTGAGGTGAGTCTCCTTAAGTAGCAGGTGCGTGGATGAGGTGATGAGTCACAGCTGAGAGTCTGGAGCAGAGCTGGGAGGGGGAGGAGTCTGACAGGCCACCATGACACATTACCTTTCTTGATCAGTTTGTAAATTTAGAAATTAATCATTTTCCATGCAAAACAAGAAAAATACTGCAGGCCTGATTTAAGCACAGGTTAAGGTCTTAAGTTTATTTTAGATGTAACCATATTATCTGATATCCAAAAATGTACTTGAATACTGATGTTCAATAGCTCATCCAATATTTATAGGATAAACAATAGATAAGTATTTTTGTTTTTTACTGCAATATCGTCATCAACATTATATTTGTTGACACTGATTTTGAAATGATATGATAACCAAGCTTGTTTTCAGCATTTATAAACGTAAGCAAGATTAGGTATAGCTAGTTCATAAGCAAGAAGGTCACTGTTAAAACAGTGTTTCATAAACCTGGCTTCAATACAATGTTGTCTGTCTTGTCAACAATCCATTGTTACCACAAAATCTTTTGTGTAGGTCCAAAAGTAAGTATTGTTTTATTTGCAGAAATGATAATTAGTGACCTTTCACATACATATTTGTTAATATTGAGAACAAGCCACTTCACTCTAACAGCATGGTTATCTGATTTAAATTTAAATTATAAACAGTACTTTGCAATCCACAGATGATGCAATCATAATTCTACCGCGCTTGGTTTGGGCAATACCAACTCAATATTTTGTGCAAAGATCTATTTTGAATCGAAAGATTGTACAAATCAGACAATGATTATCTTCCTTAATCAAATAAGTTATTTGTTATATCAACCAAGGTTTACGTAGAATAGTTGATCTTTTAAAATATGTATTTTTCATGTTTTGTCGTAATTTTTCAATGGAACATTCCGGCGGGCACAAGCAAAAATGGAAAAGTCCATTGTGACCAAATGAAGGGGGATTAATATGTTCAGAAGACTTGCTTAAGATAAACTAGTAGAGCCAACACGTTATGTGCTGTTTTATAACTTATTTATTTTAATAATGATGGCATAAGGAAGTGTAACACAAAAAAATTAATTCTATTTATTTTATTTTTGGGATACCCTTTGAGTATTTTTTATATTGTGACCGACCCAGCGCCATCTTGTCACATTTGCGACGTACATCTGATGATCCAGAACATGACGAGGACGAACAGGAAAAACAATTAGGAATATAATATTCGGCGGACAAGATAAAAGGAGGTAAGCTATATTAAATTATATGACATAGAATAAATCACCATTACGCTCCACGCAGCTGGTAAAGATTATAAAGTGGGTTTAAACATCTTGAGAAGCAGGCTAACGGAGCAACTAGCTAGCTTGCGCTAGCACTATTTTAGCTACTCCGTCACTTTTTTGTAAGTATCCTGTATACATCATAAATACACTTTAAAATACAATTAATGAGATTTTGGTTCTGTTTAAATATGTTAAATTAATTTTTTGTTTAGTAAAAATGTATTTCAGTGTTAAGAAGTATGCTATGTAGTAAGCTAACTTGAGTTATTGCTAGCCCAATACTGCTCAACTGTAACTCAGTTTTATGCTAGGGTTGCTAGATTGGGCAGTTTCCCACCCAAATCGGCCAGTTTGAAAGACTGTTTGTCATGTATGCTTGATGATCTTAAAGTTAGAATGAAAACTTGCTGTTATTAAAATTGTGACTTTAACATTTTTAAGTTTAAGAGTTACTATTGTTGGCAGAAATTAAAACACAATTTTTGATCACTTCAAGTGAATAAGGGTAGTATGCAAGTACAAGCTAGGCATTATAAAACTCTGCAGGAAATGTACAAAAAGTAGAAGCCCAAGCTGATCTTAACAGTTTTTTGATCTGGAGTTTCAGGCCAAACGAGCTAACATTGATTGTGGAGCCATAAGAGGAGATACCAGAGCTTCATCCATCGTGGATGTTTATCCAGAGAACTGCATCATGTAAGTATTATGTAAAAAGTATAAAGTAAAATTTTAAATGTATACATATTTTTCATCACTTGGTTTGTCATTGCAGGTGCCTAGAGAAATGCATAGAGTCCTTGCTCCCCACTATGATGAATTAATTGAGGAAGTCAGAATGTGATGGGAGGATTGCTGCGCCAGCGTCATTTTACAGAGTACGAAAGAAAGCAATAAAGCCACCAATCAACAGGGATAAAAGTAAGTTTATGCCTTTTTGATACATGTAGTTAGATGCGTGAATGCTTCTCAGAAAACACTAGGTTCTATGTGTTTCTTCTTCAAGAAGTAAAATTCAATTTATTGTGTTTCAGTGGAAGCCAACTTTGCTCTGGTGAAGGCCCTTCCCATTCTCTGTCACGGTTCCTCCGGCTGCTACCCCTCCCCTCCCTGCTCCTTCATTGGAACCAGCTGACCTGCATCATCTCATCACCTGGCAGACCTTCTTAAGGAGATCCATCCCAGCATACTACGCCAGTCCGTTATACTCACTCCGGTGATCACGCCTGGCCTCAAGTTAAGTTACTCTCGCTTTAGTAATCCTAGCTTGTACTTACCGTCTGTCTCACGTCTTCAGGTCTTCACTCCATTGGTCACGCTGGTTCCTCGCTCCACGCTGGTTACACCATCCTCGACGTCCACGCCTTGCCTCAAGCTGGTTACGCTGTCCTCAGCGTTCACGCCTCGCCTCAAGCTGATTACGCTGTCCTCAGCGTCCACGTCTCGCCTCAAGCCGGTCACGCCGCCCTCGGCGCTCCACCACGTCACGGACTGTGAACGCCGTCCTCGGCGCTCCACCTCGCCACAGCAGTTTCCTGCATCCACGACGTCCCCTGACTTCTATAATTAAAACATCCTGTTAAATACAACGCCTTCCTGAGTTTCTTCCGGGTTCCAGCATCTGGGTCTCCCTAGTAGTCCGATCATGACAGAACGGACTGGCCATTACCCAGACCCAGCTGACCCGGAGGGACTCCGCTTGGCCGTCACTCACCAAGGCATCGCTCTGGGACGGCAAGCTGAATCCCTCAACCAGATGGCCGCCGCCCAGCAGGACCTTTTCCGTCGCTTGGACGGTATTTCTCTGGCTCTGACGGATTTAACCTCCCGAGGACCTACTAACGCCTCAGCCAGCAACACGGGTTCCGCCACCGGAAGCCCGGGCCCCGCTGCAGACAAAGCAGCTCACGAAAACATCCGGCTCCTTCCTGAGCCTTTCCTGGGTGACGTAGGAGCCTGCGGGGGATTCCTCCTGCAATGTCGTTTGATCTTCCAGCAGGCACCTCGGCACTATCATGCAGACCACAGCAAAATCACCCTTATAGTGAACTCTCTCCGGGGTAAAGCGCTTCAATGGGCTCAGGCTTACCTGACCGCTAATCCCATCTCTCAAATTCCTTTCGAACGCTTTTTAGGCGAGTTCCGGCTGGTTTTCGACCAACCCCGCAAGGAGGAGGAGGCCACCCGCCGACTGCTAGCCCTCAAACAACGCCACAGATCCGTGAGTGACCATCTAATAGACTTTCGGATTCTAGCTGTGGAGGCGGGTTGGCCGGATATAGCCCTTAAAGGGGTGTTCTACCAATCCCTTAATGACTCGATTAAAGATCATTTATGTTCGCAACCCGAGGCTAGCTCTTTTGAAGAGCTCGTCACCGCGGCCTTGCGGTCCGACGTGCGTCTCCGTGAACGTCATGCTGAGCGCCCCCGTCAAGACAAGAGACTCCTTACCAGTGCTTCTCCTCCATTCCCTGCTGCTAACTATGTTCATGTTATGTCTCACGATTCTGTCGGACTCTCCACAGAGTAACCGATGCAGATTGGACATTCTAAGCTCACCCCTGAGGAGCGGCAGAGACGAAGAGATGAGGGGGCGTGTTTCTATTGCGGCCAAACCGGTCACCTCGTTCATCAATGTAAGCTTCGTTTAAACTCCCGAACCCCCCGTTAGAAGGCAGGCCACGGGCGGGTCAATCTTCTCTCTCTACCGAGAGACCTTTTCTTTATTTACCTGTCAAGTTAAGTTTTTCTTCTAGTGTTTTTGAAGGTAAAGCCCTTATCGACTCTGGAGCTGAGCAGAGTTTCATTGATGACTGTCTTGTTTCTGAGCTTAACATTCCCACAGAACCTTTGGATATCCCTGTCAGGGCGGCCGGATTGGGTGGTCAGGTCCTCACTCACATAACCCACCGTACTAAGGCCGTTCGTCTCATCACGTCTGGTAATCATCACGAACTCATTCAGTTTTACATTACCAAGACCCCCCAGTCTCCCATCATTCTAGGGTTCCCCTGGCTTCGCGCTCACAACCCCCAGTTCGATTGGGTTAATCTCCACGTTACCAACTGGAGCACTACCTGCATGGCTAATTGTCTTCGTTCCGCCATACCCTCGGTTTCTCCTCGTTGTGATCCAGATCCTGAGGAGATCGATCTTTCTAAGGTTCCTCCGTGCTACCACGATCTTGGGACTGTTTTCAGTAAGACCAGGGCTGGTTCCCTTCCTCCCCACAGGCCGTACGACTGTTCCATCGAACTAGTTAAAGGCGCTACGCTGCCTAAGAGGAGGCTATTTAATTTATCAGGCCCTGAGAAACTGTCAATGGAAAAATATATCCAGGAAGCCCTCTCGGCTGGTCATATTCGCCCCTCATCTTCTCCGGTCGGTGCGGGGTTCTTCTTCGTCCAGAAGAAGGACAAAACTTTGCGCCCATGCATTGATTACCGCGACCTCAATCAAATTACTGTTAAAAATAAATATTCCCTTCCGCTTATTGACTCTGCTCTACATTCTGTTCAGGAAGCTCGAGTCTTTTCCAAGTTAGACCTCCGTAACGCTTATTATTTGGTTCGCATGAGGGAGGGGGACGAGTGGAAGACCGCCTTTAACACCCCACTCGGTCATTTCGAGTATTTGGTGATGCCTTTTGGGCTCACCAACGCTCCTGCTACCTTCCAGAATCTCGTTAACGATGTTCTTCGTGATTTTTTGAACCGCTTCGTCTTTGTATACCTTGACGACATCCTTATTTATTCACGCGATCTGGATGAACACACCCACCATGTCCGCCAGGTTCTCTCACGGCTTTTAGAGAACCGACTATATGTTAAAGCCGAAAAGTGCGAGTTTCATGTACCCACCATTTCATTTCTAGGTTTCATCATTGACTCTGGTAACATTCGCCCCGATCCGGCCAAGATCGCGGCCGTCACCAGCTGGGAACCTCCCACTTCCCGTAAACAACTTCAGAGGTTCCTCGGCTTCGCAAATTTCTACCGTCGCTTCATAAGGAACTATAGCAGCATTGCCGCTCCGTTGACTCAACTCACCTCCGTTACTAAACCGTTTCTCTGGACCCCCGAAGCTCAATCCGCATTCACTAGACTTAAGCACCTCTTTACTTCCGCTCCCATTCTGTCACAGCCTGATCCTCTCCGACAGTTCGTTGTCGAGGTCGACGCTTCCGATTCTGGTGTGGGAGCGATTCTTTCCCAACGGGAGGTTGGCTCGGGGAAACTGAAACCATGTGCGTTCTTCTCTAGGAAGCTTTCTACGGCGGAGAGAAATTATGACGTCGGTAACCGCGAACTCCTCGCCATTAAACTCGCTCTGGAGGAGTGGCGTCACTGGCTCGAGGGGGCTGAACATCCGTTCATCGTTTGGACGGATCATAAAAATCTCGCCTACCTACGTACAGCTAAACGCCTTAATTCACGTCAGGCCCGTTGGTGCCTTTTTTTTGACAGGTTTGATTTTACTATCACCTACCGGCCGGGTAGCAGGAACATTAAACCAGACGCCCTCTCACGTTTATTTTGTTCAGGGGATGACCAGGACAGCTCTCCCATTATTCCCCCCACGTGTATTGTGGGTAATTTGACATGGGACATTGAGAGCAGGGTCATCCAAGCTCAGGGAGAGGAACCTGACCATCCTCCGGCCCCCCCTGGAACTCTTTACGTCCCCTCCTCCCTCCGCTCGGATGTCCTGGTTTGGGGGCACACGTCACGTATTGCTTGCCATGGCGGCATTCATAGAACCCTGAGGCTCGTGCAACGTAGATTTTTCTGGCCTTCCATGGCTCGGGACGTGAGGGAATTTGTTGCGGCTTGCGACGTCTGCGCCCGCTCTAAGTCTTCCAACTCGCCGCCTGCTGGTCTCCTCCATCCGTTACCCGTTCCGCAGCGGCCCTGGTCCCATCTCGCCATGGACTTCATCACTGGGTTGCCGGCCTCTCAGGATAACACCGTCATTCTTACAGTTGTCGACCGTTTTTCCAAGGCTGCCCATTTCATTCCCCTTCCCAAGCTGCCCACGGCCACCGAGATGGCTGACGTCTTGGTTCGAGAGGTATTCAGGCATCACGGCATCCCCAGTGATATTGTCTCCGACCGCGGGCCCCAGTTCATATCCCAGGTCTGGCGGGCTTTCTGTTCTGCTCTGGGTGCCACGGTTAGCCTCACATCCGGTCATCATCCCCAGTCAAATGGGCAAGCGGAGCGTGCAAACCAGGAGCTCGAGGCCGCCCTCCGTTGTGTGGCCGCCCAAAACCCCTCCAACTGGTCTTCATTCCTGGCATGGATCGAGTACGCCCACAACAGCCATCCGTCTTCTGCTACCGGTATGTCCCCGTTTGAAGCGTCCCTCGGATACTCTCCACCCTTGTTCCCCTCCCAGGAGCTGGACTTGGCGGTCCCGTCGGTTCAGCATCACCTGCGACGCGCCCAGCGTATATGGACTCAGGCCAGGGCCGCTCTCCTGCGCACTAGAGAGAGGAACTGCAGGATCGCTAATCGCCACAGGGTGGAGAGTCCCGCCTACCAACCGGGACAGAGGGTTTGGCTGTCTTCACGGGACATACCGCTCCAGGCCACCTCCCGTAAACTGGCTCCACGCTACATAAGACCTTACCCCGTCGAGAGGGTCATAAACCCCTCCTGTGTGCGGCTGCGGCTCCCGGCGGCGCTTAAGGTGCACCCCACGTTTCATGTCTCGCAGCTTAAGCCTGTCCAGGAGAGTCCTTTGTGCCCGCCGTCCGCTTCCCCACCGCCCGCCCGGGTCATCGACGGCGCTCCTGCCTACACCGCCAGCAAGGTGTTGGACGTCCGCCGTCGGGGGCGCGGTTTCCAGTTTCTGGTGGACTGGGAGGGTTACGGTCCGGAGGAGCGCTCATGGATCTCCCGCTCCCTCATTCTGGACCGTACCCTCATTGACGATTTCTTTCGGGACCACCCTGATCGTCGTCCGGGACCGCCTGGGGGCGGTCGTTGAGGGGGGGGTACTGTCACGGTTCCTCCGGCTGCTACCCCTCCCCTCCCTGCTCCTTCATTGGAACCAGCTGACCTGCATCATCTCATCACCTGGCAGACCTTCTTAAGGAGATCCATCCCAGCATACTACGCCAGTCCGTTATACTCACTCCGGTGATCACGCCTGGCCTCAAGTTAAGTTACTCTCGCTTTAGTAATCCTAGCTTGTACTTACCGTCTGTCTCACGTCTTCAGGTCTTCACTCCATTGGTCACGCTGGTTCCTCGCTCCACGCTGGTTACACCATCCTCGACGTCCACGCCTTGCCTCAAGCTGGTTACGCTGTCCTCAGCGTTCACGCCTCGCCTCAAGCTGATTACGCTGTCCTCAGCGTCCACGTCTCGCCTCAAGCCGGTCACGCCGCCCTCGGCGCTCCACCACGTCACGGACTGAGAACGCCGTCCTCGGCGCTCCACCTCGCCACAGCAGTTTCCTGCATCCACGACGTCCCCTGACTTCTATAATTAAAACATCCTGTTAAATACAACGCCTTCCTGAGTTTCTTCCGGGTTCCAGCATCTGGGTCTCCCTAGTAGTCCGATCATGACATTCTCTTTCCCCCAGTGGCACCTCCATCAAAGAAACTGGGGTGTGCTAGTGAAGGTTTACTGCATGTTCAGGAGGTAAATTTTTATTTTTGCCCTAAGCAGATACATAAAGAAATTACTACATTGAAGATACTAAAGTAAAGTAAAAACGGTTTTTGTCTGCTTTATAGTCAACAGAAAATCCTTCACCCAGAAGAGAGAGGCCTGTCAAGTCCAGTCTTGGTGTTCGATGACAGCAGATGAATCGTTGCTATTGGTTTGATGCCAGTGACGTTTGAAAAAGAAAAGCTTCACGGGGGTCTGATTTTCTAAATGGCATATTATTACACACTACATCTGACCTACACAAATTGCGTGGCCACCCTTCTGTCATTCAGACAGAGATCCTTCAGGATACAATTCACAAGTGGGACATCACCACCACATGAAAGAGCATTAAAGTAAAGGATTTGTTGGAAGATAAACTGCTTTTGCAGTTCAATGTTTATGTCTGTTCTTTAGATGAGTATTCTAATTGTGTTGTTAAAGAAATAGTTGTATTCCTAGTGCCTTTGGGTAAATTTGTATCACAAATCTCAGTTTGTAAGTTGAATAAAAGAATCGAAAAGTGAATTTGTTTTCATTCTTTTTAGTATTGAAACAAGAAAAAATATCTTTTGAAACAGATTGTTTCAAGATGTATTTTCTGAATTTTAGTAGGCAATAAATTTTAATCAAGCTCCTATATCCTAGTTTCTAGTTTTTTTGTCTTAAATTACTGCTTAAAATAAGTGTTTTTGCCTAATATCAAGATTTAACCGATTTACTATGGCTTAGATATTTTTACTTAAATCAAGACATTTTGTTAAGTAAAATTTACTAGCTGCATGGACAGATAATTTGACTTATTTCTAGTCAATTTCTACTAAAAACAAGTACTTTTTTCTTGAATTAAGATGGTGGTTTTTTGCAGTGTTGCTTTTGATAATTGTGGCTTAGAGAAGATGAAAAGCTAAAAAAGCTGTCCAAGAAAGTCAGGATAAGACAAGACAAGACTTTATTGATCCCCAGAGGGAAATTCAGTTATTACAGCAGCAAAACAAGAAATATGGCAGTTAGAAAGACAAATAGACAGTAAAAAATAAAATTGTAATAAAAGTGGAAGTAAAAGTACACGTCATAACTAAAGCAAACACCGCAGCAGTTTCAGCAGTCCTAACTGTGTCATTCTATAGTCTAACAGCTGTTGGGATAAAGGACCTCCTGTAGCAAATCATACATTAAAACAACCAAAGTTTTTTTTTCTTTTTAGAAAAATTCCTTTGTACACATTCAATACTCACTTTTGCCTTCCTCTGATGAAATTACTTCATCAATATGGTATGGAGGCCATCAGCCTGTGGCTCTATGTACATGAAATGAAAGCTCAGGTTGCTATGGAGATCATTAGAACATTGGGGTTTTACCCCAGGAGTTTTAAGCATTAAAAACTCACTTTAAAATATTTAATTTTCTAAGATACAGAACTTTTTCTAAAGTCTTCTGCTGTGGTACAGAGGTTGACCTCTTATCAGAAAATTTTTGAATTTAGAGTTTACACTAAATCCTTACATATATTCATTCATTTTTTCCCTTTCGGGGTCACAGGGCTGCCGGAGCATATCCCGGACGTAGGCAGGGGACAACCTGGACAGGTCACCAGTCTGTTGCAGGGTAGAACATCCACAGTCACACACCCATTCACTCTCCCACTCACACCTATGGACAATTTAAAATTGCCAAATAACCTATGAAGCATGTTTTTGGATGGTGGGACGAAGCCTGAGATCCCGGAGAGAACCCACGCATGCACGGGGAGAACATGCAAACTCCACACAGAAAGGTGTGTTTGATGTTGTGTTTTTCATGTCCCCCCAGCCGGGACTTGAACCGGGGGCCTTCTTGCTGTGAGGCAAGAGTGCTAACCACTGCGCCACCATGCAGCCCTAAATCCTTACAATGTCAAAAAGTCTTACAAGTTCTAATGTGTCGTTTGAGATGAGATACATCACAAAAACTTTTTTTACATTCTTTACAAGAAAGAAAGCCCTAGTGGTCAAGGCAGAAGAGCACTATTTACTGGCGTACAGAAGAGAATCGCCATCTTTTGAATTTATCCGGACATCCCCTTACACTCACAATCAGCAGAGAAGCAGTTGCCAGAGGTGTGAAGCTGTAAGGATTCACTGTGTGTTTCCCCTTCTCTTTGTGTGCATTCTTGAGGAAATGTAAGTCGTTCCTCTTCTCATTTATCAATAATTTTGTGATTTATTTTATATTATAAGATATTTATTTCATATTATAACATGTTGTGGAAGTTTGAGTTATTTGAATATCTGTCTTTAGTTCTACTTCTACATCATCCTACACACATGGATGAAGGCAACAGCTGCTGTAGTTCATCATCTTCCAACGTTGTTCAATAAAAGAAGAAACTTCAGTCTCTTCTCCAAGTGCCATGATTCTCTGACCGGAATCTTGTTCCATGATCTGCCTCCTCAACCACAAATCTTTAAGCGAGGCTCGACCCCCCTCGCACATCCTGTATGAGTTCTCATGTGTTTTTTGAGATGAGATATTTGACTAAAACTTTTATCACATTCTTGACAAGAAAAAGGCTTTTCTCCTGTGTGAATTCTCATGTGTGTTTTGAGATGAGATATTTGACTAAAACTTTTATCACATTCTTTACAAGGAAAAGGCTTTTCTCCTGTGTGAGTTCTCATGTGTGTTTTGAGACTAGATATTCTACTAAAACCTTTATCACATTCTTTACAAGAAAAAGGCTTTTCTCCTGTGTGAGTTTTCATGTGTGTTTTGAGACTAGATATTTGACTAAAACTTTTATCACATTCTTGACAAGAAAAAGGCTTTTCTCCTGTGTGAATTCTCATGTGTGTTTTGAGATGAGATATTTGACTAAAACTTTTATCACATTCTTTACAAGAAAAACGCTTTTCTCCTGTGTGAGTTCTCATGTGTGTTTTGAGATTAGATGTTTGACTAAAACTTGTATCACATTCTTTACAAGAAAAAGGCTTTTCTCCTGTGTGAGTTCTCATGTGTTTTTTGAGATGAGATCCATCACTAAAACTTCTATCACATTCTTGACAAGAAAAAGGCTTTTCTCCTGTGTGAGTTCTCATGTGTATTTTGAGACTAGATGTATGACTAAAACTTTTATCACATTCTTTACAAGGAAAAGGCTTTTCTCCTGTGTGAGTTCTCATGTGTATATTGAGATGAGATCTGTCACTAAATCTTTTATTACAGTCTTTACACGGAAAAGGCTTTTCTCCTGTGTGAGTTGTCATGTGTCCTTTGAGACTAAATCCGTTACTAAACCTTTTCTCACATTCTTTATAAGAAAATCTTTTATCTTTTGCATGGATTCTTGTGTGAATTCTGAACTGAGCTTTGTTGCAAAAGCTTTCACCACATTCTCTACAGATATAACATCTTTCATCAGACCCAGTTTCCATGTAGTTAGTAATTATTCTTGAGTTTTTACCAGACGTGATAGAGAAAAGTCTCTCTTCTTTTGGAGATTGTTTGTATTTCTTACCCAGATTTGTTTTCTTTGGATTTTTTCTTACATCAGTGTTGCACAGACTTTCTGACATGTGAGAGCTGTCCACACTTTGGACATGACTTCTGTCTCTTTTCTTCCTCTGATCTCTGTTCTGTTGGTCTGTCTCTTCATCTGTAGTTGATGTTGATGCTGTCTCTTCATCTGTAGTTGATGTTGATTCTTCATGTTGGTTTCCTTCTTCATCCTGACTATCAGTTACATTAAAGCTCTGCTGATTATTTGGATCTGCTTCACTGTTCTCATCTACTTCATAAGTAGGAATCTCCATCAAAGCATCAGTCTCCTGCACAAGCTCAAGATGCTTTTCATCCTGATTGATGCAGAGTTCCCTTGGTTCCTCTTTAATCTGTGGTGGTTCTGGTTCCTCCTGTTCCTCTTTAATCTGTGGAGGTTCTGGTTCCTCATGTTCTTCTTTAATCTGTGGAGGTTCTGTTTCCTTCTGCTCTTCTTTAATCTGTGGAGGTTCTGGTTTGTCCTGATTTTCTTTAATCTGTGGATGTTCTAGTTCCTGCAGTTCCTCTTTCATCTGTGGTGGTTCTGGTTCCTGCTGTTCCTCTTTAATCTGTGGTGGTTCTGGTTTCTCCTGTTGCACTCTGACATTTCTCTGCCGGTTGCAGAAATCTTCTTCAGTATCATAGTGCTGGGGGAAAACTTCAGGGACACAAACACAGAAGGAGCCTTATTCTTTAAAAGGACTTTACATCTTGTCAAAAAGCAATAAATATCAAAAACCTCGCAGTAAAAAAAATGCATGAAAAGGTTTTGTTTTTAAATCTATCTACTCAGATGTCATTCAAAGTTAAGAAATTAAGAAGTGATTTTGGTCTTGAATTTATTTATTTAAAACACTCATGTTTTTGCAAAGAAGAAGAAACTAAATTAGATTGAGATCCGTAATTTGACTATAGCATATAAACAGACATGTATTTAAGTTTTAATAAATTATTACATTTGCTACAGGGATCTATGGGGGAAAAATCCTGTTAACAATACCAGTATGAACTAAAACCAAAACTTTATCGATTTGTATAACATCTTTCATTCCCGTTACGCACACAAATTGCTTATCATAAAATAAAATAGCAATAAAAAAATAATTAAAGAAGAAAACACAGGATAATAGTAATTATGTCAAGTCTTAACATTGTTACCTGGAATGTGCGTGGACTTGGCTTTGGGTCAAAGCGACTGAAAGTGTTAAACAACCTGACTGATCTTAAAGCAAATCTAGCTTTACTGCAGGAGAACCACTTATCTAAATCAGCTGATCATCTCTTGTGCTTCTAACAATTTCCATTCATGTATTCTGCTGGTTACAACTCCAAACAAAGATGAGTTTCTATTTTTAATTAATAAAAACATTTATTTTACTCATAAAGATACAGTTACTGACCAAAACATTTTGGTACGGCAATTTCGGTTCGGTTCACTCTTGTACTGTTTCGGTAGCCCCCCCCAATGTGTTAACTGTGCAGAGGAGGTGGAACTAATGTTACTCGCGGTATTCCGTTGAGACTCTCAATGGTTTCTGCTCTCGCATGCCTATAGAAGGGGTCAGAGCATGGCCACGCACATCAAGCAAGCAGCAACAAGAGTGTTCTGTTTATGTAGCTCAGTTATGGAGGGTCTGAATGGTGCAATGAACCCCGAAGGAAGATCCGTCTTCCACGGTCAGAAATGTCATTGCAGTTCAGGTTCAACAGCCACAGTGTTGGACAAAATTGTTGGTACCCATCAGTTAAATAATAAATTCCACAATGCTTACTTGAAAGGTTCAAAAGTAACAATAAATTACAATGTATTGAAAATTAAATAATCAAAATCAGCCATTACGTTTGAGTTGTTGATTAACAGAATTATAAAAAATGTAAAAAACTAATGAAATGGGCTGGACAAAAATAATGGTACCTCTATAAAAGACTGAGAACTAATTGCCCAGGGGGTTCATGATAAACTTAGGTATGTCCTTTAATTGACAACACAGCTGTTTTCAAACCCATAATCAGTCAGTCTGCCTATTTAAAGAGAGACAAATAGTCAAGTTGCTGTTTGGTGAAAAGGTATGAACCAAACTGAACATGGACAACAGAAAGCCAAGGAGAGAATTGTCCCAGGACATTAGAAACAAAATTATAGACAAACTATAGCCGCGTTTGCATGGGCAAAAGTAATCGGAAAGAACGCCTGATCGGAAGAAAAATGTTTTGTTGTTTTGCTATGTGTGAGAATTTCGGACTGTGAGCCGACCCGCCGCTCTGCGTTAGCGACTGCCGGACTGACGAGAACCAAGCAGAGCTCGAGCCACCAGCTCACACAGCGGCTTTATGGCGGTGTGTGAGCTTTTCAAAGCATAAATGCCTCTCAGTCCTTAGAAATTGTTCAAACAATCACATGGATTTGTGTTTCCAGTCTCGTCCCGACAAAATAAAGGCTGATGTTATTCCCACACATTTACGTGCAGCCAAGATGCAGATTGCAGCATTTTTGTCCATCAAAAGGCTAAATGTTGTGAGGTCTTGTTAGCCTCTCCTAACAGTGGCTTCTTCCAGTTCCGTTCTTCGGTAACGTTTTATAATTAGAGTCCTTAATAGACTATTTATAGGACATTACCAAGTCCTTAATAAACTATTTACAAAACATTAACAAGCACTAGAAATATCTTAGTGAGCTTCTTATAAGTACATTTATTAGCATGAATAAGTCCTTAATAAACTATTTATAAGACATTAACAAACACTAGTAAGGTTTTAGTAAGTTGCTTATAAGTACATTAATTAGCATTTGTTAATGTGTTACAACTGACTTACAAGTTGAATTAATCTGCTTATAAATATATTGACATGTCCCTTAGTAAACAACTTATAAGACATTAACAAGGATGAGTAATGTTGTATTAAGATGCTTATAAAGACATTTATTAGTATTTGTTAATCCTGTTCACAAGTTATTTACAAATTGCTTGTGTGTGATTAATAAACATATTAACAGTGTTCTTATTAACAGTTTATTGAGTGTTTTGCAGCCCCCCAATCTAAAGCGTGACAAACCATTTATAAATTGCTTGTATGTGATTAATAAACATATTAACAATTCCCATGTCAAGCTGGACTCAAATTTTTTTAAGTCTGGCTGATGTGACTCAACCTCAATACTACACCACCTGGATGAACGAGAACCTTCATTGACAGTTTGAGTTTTTTGCTGCCTCCTAAGTGTGGGCTATGTTCTGCCACAAAGAACCACAAAGTACAGAATATGGAGAGGGTGGAGAGGGTGAGCAGCTTCAAGTGCCTTGGTGTAAACATCTCGGAGGACCTGACTTGGACTACTCACATTCAAACACAGGTTAATAAAGCAAGGCAAAGACTGTACCATCTGTGACAGCTGAGGAATTTCAGGGTCTCACCAGCAATCCTGAAAACCTTCTATTCCGGTGCCATAGAAAGTGTATTGACTCAGTGTATCTCAGTGTGGTATGGGAACAGCTTTAGTCAAGACTGCAAAGCCCTGCAGAGAGTTGTGCGCTTAGCTTAGCGCATTTCAGGGTCTACTCTCCCCTCCCTGCAGGACACCTACCTCAAACGCTACAGAAGTAGAGCTGCAAAGATCATCAAAGACTCCACCCTCCCCAGTAATCATATTTTCACTCTGCTGCCATCTGGTAAGCGCTACCGTTGCCGATGGCAAAGACAGAGAGACTCAGGAGGAGTTTCTACCCCCAGGCCATCAGGCTCTTAAACTCCAAACGGGTATCTTAATTATCTAAGTCTACAGTTTACATTCATGCACATTATTTTTGCGTTCTATATTCAATTCTACAATACACATTTTTTCTTATTTCATCTTCCGGTTCCGGGGTTAAGGCAGGACGCGTGGTCGCGGCTCTCTGCGGATACTATCTTCAAATTACTTAAGAAGTTGATTTTCTCCAAAAAGAGAGCTGACCATGCCCCCGAAGAAACCCCAGGAATATGAAGAGCTCAAAAAATCTCTTGACATTATTCAAGAAACGCTGAAAAGTTTTATGGATCAAGTGTCGGCTAAACTAACGCCACTCTGGGAGATGATGGAAGAGTTCCGAAGATTTCGGGCTCAAAACGAGCAGGGAGAAAACCGGGTCGAGATTCTGGAGAAAAGACTGGACGATGTGGAACAGCAAGTAAGGATGAATAATGTCATTCTCACTGGAGTACCAATCAAGCCTCGAGCGAAGCTGAATTCAGCTGGAGCTAGCGCTGCTAATGCTAGCGCTAGCGTAGCTAGCAGTGCTAATACGGAGATCGACGCGTCGCTGGAGCAGCAAATACATTCATTTCTCACATCTAAAGGGATTTCCCTGGATCTCAATACCATCGAGACCTGCCACCTGCTCCCCAGGAGAAAGGAGACGGATAAACCAGCGATCCTCATCAGGTTTGTGAATCACAAACACAAGCTAGCTCTGATGAATCAACGCAAAAACCTGAAAGGTTCGGCTGCTTATCTGAACGACCATCTGACCAGGAGGAATGCTGAAATCTCAAAACATGCACGGCTTCTCAGGAAGCGTAAGCAGATTGAGAACACTTGGGTTAAAGGCTGCAGGATTTATGTCAAACCGCTCGGTCCAGAGGACCGCACCAAGGTTATGGTTGTGAACACCATGAAGGACTTTGAGAAGTGTTTGATCACGGTCGTCTGAATCAACGTGGAGTAATAAATCAAAGAGCCAAATAATTTCAAGAAATATGACACCTGGAATCTTCACTTTCTCCATAAGTCTGACGTCACCCGAATAACAGCAGAGAGTTCTGACCTGCAGACAATTTGACCTCAACTTTCACCGCAGCTGATATCAGCTGAAGAAGGATATGGACCTGAATCTAATGTCTGCAGACATAATATCGAAGAGAACTATTAACTGTTTTGAACCCAGAAGATCAGCTGTTATCAGTAAAAGAAGAAATACCAACCTTGGACAATCGACAGATTGTGGACCCTTTTTATTTTTTTCCTTACAGCATTACCTTATTATTAAAAAAAAAAAAAAAAAAAAAAAAAAAAAAATTAAAAAAGTAAAACAAATGATTAATCACTTATTGAAAATTGTTAAATTGATTGACTTTTGATGATATTACTTCACTAGCTCCTAAAATTGATAAAATGATTCAAAAATCTTTCCTAATGTAGCATAATTTTGCACATGTTTTTAACTTTTGATACTTGATGAAATTTTGCTATGATAACTCCTGAAACAGTGTTGTGTCTATTTTACTGGTATAGTATTATGTTTTAAAGCATATGAATGACTTTTAAAAGTAACATAATTTGCATATATTTCAAATGCTGCATTTGCCATGTTGATTTCTAAAGTTATTTTTGACGTAGTACTTAAGTAATTTCATCTTTGGCACGTGCTTTATTGATACCTTATGATTCTTAATTCTGTCTGATAAAACCTAGGAACCGGATATTGATAAATCATGTAATAAAATGGTTATAGTATAACGGGGTGGGATTATATAAGTTCGCTTCCTTCCACTCCCTTTCAAGCAATATTTATTAATATGTCTAATTATCCTAAGTTTGATTAGTTACTGTATGAATGTATAACTGATGATTATATTGCTTTTGTGTGTATTACTCCTATTTGATTGCTTGAAATAAACCATTTCAAATCAAATCAAAATCTTTACATAGCTTTACTTTACTTATATATATATTATGTATATTTTACAGAAATATATTTTGTACATTTCCTGTGCTGCTTTACTTAATTATTGCACTGTCCACAGAGCTGACCTGGCTTACATTTCACTACGGGTTGTATTGCTAAATATAACTTTGTATGTGACAAATAAAGAATCTTGAATCTTGGAATGGAATGGAAACAAGTTTATTTCGAATATATGTTAAAAAAACAAAACAAAACAAAAAGAAAGAACAGACATAAATAAAAAAAGAGAATATAAAGAAAACGTTCACGCTCAAGAACCGTTATAAACACAAACAGAATTTTTTTCTTTTCTTTTTTCTTCCATATATGAAAACAAATACTACAAACAATTAAACAATTATACATATTCGAAAAGGAGTGAGAAGAAGTATTAACTTATATAAACTCACCCCCTATTCCTCATCAATATTAATTACATTAGTAAGCAGCTTATTCATTTATACACAATGTTTCATAAGGTATAATAATTTTCACAGAGTACTGTCCTAAATACTTAGCATGAATTATTATTGAAGAATACTATGCGCATATTAAGATAAGAATAATATACACATACATATTTTTACATATGTATACTTACATACATATATACATCTAATATCCATGCGATATATTTGAATATCGTTTTAAAATCATCTTTTTATATCTTATTTTAAAGAGTTTTATGTTGGGACATTGCTTTATTTCATCTTCTATACTGTTCCACAGTTGTGCTCCACAAATAGAAACACTGAAACATCTTCTATTTGTGCGTGCTTTGTGTATGTAAAAATTTTGTTTTCTTCTCAAACTGTACTCTCCCTCTCTTTTCATGAATAATTTTTGTATATTTGCTGGTAGCATGCTATATGTGGCTTTGAACATGATTAATGCTGTGCGCAGCTCCACCAGATCTGTAAGTTTCAATGATTTTGATTGTAAGAATAATGCATGTGTATGATCCAGATAACCCACGTTATGTATGATTCGTATCGCCCTCTTTTGAAGAATTAACAGTGAATGTAATGTTTTATAATTGTTTCCCCATACCTCCACACAGTAGTTTAGATACGGTAGCACCAGGGAACAGTATAGAATATAAAGTGATTTATAATTTAGGACAAATTTTACTTTATTTAGCACTGATATGCTTTTAGACAATTTTGATTGTATGTATTTGATATGTGGCTTCCAACTTAATTTATCATCAATTACAACACCAAGGAATTTACATTCATATATTCTTTCAAGTTGTACCCCATCAATCGTTACATTAATGTGCATGCATTTTTACAGTTACCAAACAACATAATTTTTGTTTTGCTCAAATTCAATGATAACTTATTAATATTAAACCATATTTTCAACTTTTTCATCTCTTTAGTTACATCTTCCAACAGTTTGTTTAAGTCATCACCATCACAGAAAATATTTGTATCGTCTGCAAATAGAACTAATTATAAAATATTTCAGATACTTTGCATATATCATTAATATACAGAATGAATAACTTGGGGCCCAACACTGACCCCTGTGGGACACCACAAGCAATGTCCAAACATGCTGAACAAACATCTCCCAGCTTCACAAACTGCTTTCTCATACTCAAGTAGCTTCTGATCCAATCCAACACTATCCATCTAATACCATATCGTTCTAATTTATTCAGTAATATATCATGATTAATAGTATCAAAAGCCTTCTTTAGGTCAATAAATTCCAGAAACACATTTTTTCTGATCAATTGCATTTGTGATTTGCTCTATAAAGTCTATGATTGCCAATGACGTTGATCTGTTTGCTCTGAATCCGTATTGACTGTCACTAAGAAGTTTGTGCTTTTCCATAAATGCATCCAATCTACATTCAAAAAGTTTTTCCAATATTTTGGATAACTGTGGTAATAGGGATATGGGTCTGTAGTTTGTGAAGTGGTGCTTGTTCCCAGTTTTATACAGTGGTATGACTTTGGCTATTTTCATGCTGTTTGGAAAGGAACCTGATTGAAAAGATAAATTACAGATGAACACGAGTGGTTTCAAAATACCCTCAATCACTTTTTTCAATAAAGCCATGTCAATGTCATTGACATCAGTTGAATGTTTGTTACTCATATTTTTTACTAAATCTAATATTTCCTTTTCTGTGACACAACTGAGAAACATTGAACTGGGATTCCGACTGATTAGTTCATGGTACTGGTTTCCCGATGGTCCTGAATCAGAGAGTGTTTTGCTAGTTCTGGTCCAACATTTACAAAATACTGGTTAAAGCTTTCAGCCACATCCTCCATCTTGTAATTTTCCCTTTCATCATAAATGAAATATTTAGGATAACCATTTTCTTTGGCACCCTTTCTATTAACTGCGTTAAGAATGCTCCAGATGTTTTTGATGTTACTTTTGTTTTTGTCAAGTAACTTATCATAATATTCTTTTTTGCATCTTCTTATAATATTGGTTAGTTTATTTCTGTATTTTTTATATCTGTTTTCTGCCTCTTTAGTTCTTTGTTTTAAAAACTCTTTGTAGAGACAGTTTTTCTTTTTACAGGCATTCTGTAGCCCCTTTGTAACCCATGGGCATTGGCTATAATTTGTTTTTCTTTTAAATGCTTTGATAGGACAATTTTTATCAAATAATGATTCAAATTTTTTTAAGAAGGATTCATAGGCCTCATTAACGCATTGTTTTTTGTAAATTTCCTCCCAACTTTGGGTTAACAGATCGTTTTTGAATGCATGTATGGATTCTTCATTTTTAACCCTTCTGTACTGTGTTGACTTGTTAAACTCATAATTTCTTTAATTATCATCATATACTGTAAACACTGGAAGATGGTCACTTATGTCATTAATTAATAATCCGTTAACTGTTTTATTATCAATATCATTAGTGAATATATTGTCAATTAAAGTTCTGCATTGGTTTGTAATTCTGCTGGGTCTAGTGATTTATGGAAATAAACTGATACTGTACATGGTATTTATGAATTCATCTATTGATTTGAGTTTTTTAGGATTTAACAAGTCAATATTGAAATCCCCACATATGAAATTTACTTTGTTATTTTTTTTTATAAACATTTTTTCAATCCAAGATGAAAATATTTCAATGTTTGAGCCTGGTGTTCTGTCTATACAACTGATTATGATGTTTCTTTTGTTTTCTTTACAGATTTCAATAGTTATACTTTCAAGTACATTGTCAATCACAGTTGTCAAAATTTCCAACACCTGGAATTTCAGGGTATTATGAACATACAATGCCACTCCTCCTCCACCCTTATTAAGTCTATTATTGTATCTTAGTTCATAGCCATCTAAATTAAAGTCCATGACTCCCTTTTCTGTGTTAAACCAGGTTTCTGATATTGCAATTACACTAAATGGATGTAAAAATGTTTATAATTTTTCCTTGATATTGTTAAAGTTTCTATACATGCTCCTGCTATTAATGTGGATAATTGACAATTTATTTTTAGTCTCAACGTTCTGGTTGTAGTGATCCTCAGTATAGTAGCAGCAGTTATCCTTGATGGTGGAGAAAAAGTTGTTGATTGGATCAATGTCATGTTCTATGTCCTGTATATTGTGAGCAGTGTACTCAAATGTCCTTAGCATCAGTTGATCCAGATCCGTTAACTTCTGTGATGTTTGGCTGACTTCCAAGCAATTAAGTTATTGTTCTTCATGATTGTGTCTGAGAGTTTGTTACCTTGATATCCCAGAAGCGGCGATTACTGATATCTGTCCAGTTCCGTGATGTTCCTGATCAATAGAACTTTTGCTTCCTCTGGACTCCCATTCAGCCTGATGAAAACTTTACAATTGGTTGTCCAAGTGTTCTGAATTTTCCCCTGCTTCCTTAGATGACGTGCTTTCTTGGCAATATCCGCGTTGTTTTTTGTTAAGTGCTCGTTAATGAAAACGTTTGATCCTTTCAACTTCCTTGCTTGCCTCAGCAAAGCAGTCTTGTGTTTTCGATTAACGAACCTCATGATGATCCCTGGTTTGTCACCGGCGTTTCTCCTGGGCAGTGGATGACAGGCCTCGATGTTGTCACCGTCCACCTGCAACCCCTTCTACTGCAGAAAGCCAACCACCTGCCGCTCCACGGAGCTGCCGTCCTGCTCCCCCGGTTCTCCACCGTCGTCACCAGCCACGGCCCGAGGATATGACCGAGGCTTGATGTTTATTCCGGTAACAATTACGTCATTCATGCGCGTATATTGCTCCAGGTCCGACACTCTGTTCTCCAGAAAGGCAATCCTCCGGTCCTTTTCGTGGTTCTGGACCCGCATGGCTTTTACCTCCCCGACCAGGTCCCGGATCCCCTTCTGGATTTCCTTCTGTTCTTGGCGAACAGCTTTTACTTCCTCAGCTAGAAACTCCAGCGACCTCTTTATGTCGTCGACTTCGTCGGCTGTTTGGTACTTCTTGGGAGGCATTGTGAGTACTCCAATTAAGGTGACCTCCTCAGAAAAGTTGTCGATGTTCTCGTGGAGATAATGTAAAAGTCAAAAGAGACGCTCAACATTTCAACTTACCTCATCTGACAGGTTTGCGGGCTTTGTTTTGTCTCTTCTTTCCACTCTTGCCTCTTTTTTTCTTCTTTTTTGGTGTTCTTTTCTTCTTTTTTCCCTTCTTTTTCTTCTTCTTGTGGGAGGAGGGTGATTGAAGGAGCTGAGGAGTGATTGATTTATTTGCCTTTTCTGTTCTTTTTTCTTTACTTTTTCACTTTGGTGTTAGTTGTTGATGGTTTAGGTGTTTTTTTAGTTCACTTACTTTGTTTTTTTTGGTGTTTTGTGGGTTTTATCCGGTGGTGGATGTGGAGCTGGTGGCGTTCTCCTGGACGCCATGGCCCTCACTTCACTTACCAGGAAACACGGCGTTAAAACAGGTGCCGGCAGTAAACCTGTCTGCTCTATGCTGCTTCGTGGTCATACCCCCCTCTCACTATCACCCCCCCCCCCCCCCCCCCCCCGACATCCCTCCCTCTTCTTCCCTTCTTTCCTTTTCTGTCCGGTCCAACACCAAAGATTTTCAGGCATGGTTGAAATGAATAAAGTTTGGCCTCAATTACAAAAGGGGTTTATTCAGTCATACCTTTGGTTTGTCTGAAGATTAATAACCCCTCTTGTTAAAGTAAAATATGTCCAACACAAGAGGCCCTCAGCTCTCATCTGCCTGCCTAGCTGTTGGACAGGACAAGTAAAAAAATAAATTTTTTTTTTTTTTTAAAAACAGGTGCCGGCTCCCTGCACAGCGTGGAGGATGTGGTTCTGGCCGTGGGGGAAGTTATCGGGCATGCTTCAATTAAATCTGCTGCTCGCATGAATGGAGCCATTGTTTTGTTTGTGGAGAGGGTGGAGCAGGTGAACACGCTGGTTGAGAAGGGCATCTCCATCAATGGCGTGTTTGAAACCGTCACGCCACTCTCTCAGCCGTCACACCGCTCTCTCCAATAGGCTGAGGGATGCTATGGAGCAGATCATCCACCGGGACCAGACCTACTGTGTCCAAGGTTGACTCATGGTCGATAATGTCTTTTTAATTCGGGATGTTTTGGAGGTCTCTGAGCTTTTGGGCATACGAACAGGTCTGATTTCTCTTGACCAGGAAAAGGCTTTTGACCGCGTTGAACACAGCTTCCTTTGGAAAGTTATGGAGAAGTTTGGGTTCTGCGCTGGTTTCATTGCTAAAATCAGAGTATTTTACGCCGAGGCTGAGAGTGTTCTGAAGGTGAACGGCAGTCTTTGTGCTACTTTTAGAGTGGGTCTGGGCATACGGCAGGGCTGTGCTCTGTCTGGCATGCTCTACACTCTCTCCCTGGAGCCCCTCCTCCATAAGATCTGTGCAAGTATTGAGGGTTTGTGTTTGCCTGGTTTCCAGAGGAACATTGTTTTATCAGCTTATGCTGATGATGTGATTGTTTTTGTTCAAAATCAGGCAGACGTGAATGTGTTGGTAGATGCAATACATGCTTTTTCTAAATTGTCATCTGCTAGGGTTAACTGGCACAAGACTGCGGCCCTTGCTGTGGGAAAGTGGCTGGACGCTCTCCCAACTCTCCCATCCAATGTGACATGGAAGAAGGATGGTTTGAAGTACCTGGGAGTTTTTCTTGGTGGTCCTGTCACTCTAAAAAAGAACTGGGAAGATGTTGTCCATAAACTGGAGGGGAAGATGAACAAATGGCGATGGCTGCTCCCCCAGATGTCTTTTAGGGGGAGAGTATTGGTTATCAATAACCTTGTTGCTTCCCTGCTTTGGCACAGGCTGATGTGTTTGGAACCCCCTTCCGGGTTACTGTCTCAGATTCAGTCCAAACTGGTTAATTTCTTCTGGGACAGTCTAAACTGGGTGCCAAAGGGAGTGTTATTTCTTCCCAGGGAGGGGGGACAGGGCCTAGTACACCTGGCCGGCAGAACAGCCACCTTCAGGATACAGTTCCTACAAAGGTTTTTGACTGGGCCGAGAGATTTAATGTGAAAAGAGCTGGCTAGCTGCATCTTGAGGCGTATGAATGGTTTGGGGATGGATGATGCTCTGTTTTTAATGGACACCAAATTTTTAGATGTACGTGGGTTGCCTCCTTTTTATCAGGGTGTTTTTTAAGTCTTGGCACCTTTTTATGTTGTCAAACGAAAAGACTCTCACTTTCTTTTTTGGCTCTTAAAAGAGCCCTTGATCTTTGGGGCTTGGTTGGACATATGCGATGACACCACCCCTGGACTTCAGTTCAAAATCCAGCCTTGCATGCACTTAAAATAAATGTGGGCATGCAGCAATGTGCATCTTGGTTGCACAGATTACGTGTGGCCAATCTGAATTTCCATCAGTTTTTGTGCTTGACCTCAGATAAATACGTGTGAATAACATCAGCCTTTTGAAAACGCCCCAAAGACATTTAATAACTTCTTTACTGGAACAAGCAAAGGCATTTGTTTTTGGAAATAACTTTCATACAAACAGTATTCTTGATCAAGTAGGTGTGCATATAATGAAAATCTTAATGCTTGCACAATTAGTCATTTTATTTTATTTACATAAAAACAATTTCATAAGCCTATAATTTTTGTACAATTTTTGTGTTAATCCTTTTTCTTTAATTTTTTTAAACAGTATGGGAAAGGAAGAATGGCAGGAGCATGGAAGAGGAAGATGTGGGTTTTTGGCATGCTAGGAGTCCAGGGGCAGACGAGTGGAAAGCCAGTTTTACGACTTGTGACGAAACGTACTCGAAGGGAACTTGTACCACTGATTGGCCATCATGTGAAACCCGGGTCCACTGTTATTAGTGACGAGTGGGTAGCATATCGCATCCTTCCTGCCCTTGGGTACAAACACCTAACAGTTAATCACAGTCAGTTTTTTGTAAATCCTTAGAACGGTGCTCACACACAACATATAGAAAGGGCATGGCGGACCACTAAAGAGCAAGTATGGAGGCTTAGGGGGAATCAAACTGAAGACATGCTACGTGAGCACCTCTGTTTGATTGAATGGAATAAATGGCTTGCTAAGAAACATCACAGTGGTCCGCTAGGACGGTTACTACATGATATAAAGAAAAAGTACAATTGATGCACTTATTTTTTTTAATGTACACAAAATGTTCAGCACGAGTGGACAGCTACTGCCCCTTGGAAAGGGCTAATTCTGAGTTTAAACATATTGAAGTGTATTGTAAGTTGTTAAGTTCTAAGTGTTATATAAGGTACAATCTGTAATGTGGCTGTGATGTGTTGAAGCGTTGTTATATGTTTGTGGCTGTGGCTCATGTTATAAAGTTCATTTTTCATATTCTGTACTTTGTGGTTCTTTATGGCAGAACATAGCCCACACTTAGGAGGCAGCAAAACACTCAAACTGTCAATGAAGGTTCTCGTTCATCCAGGTGGTGTAGTATTGAGGTTGAGTCACATCAGCGGACTTAAAAAAATGTAAATCCAGCTTGACATGGGAACTGTTAATATATTTATTAATCACATACAAGCAATTTATAAATGGTTTGTAAAGATCAACCGCTATTTGGTCACCCTTTAGATTGGGGGGCTGCAAAACACTCAATAAACTGTTAATAAGAACACTGTTAATATGTTTATTAATCACATACAAGCAATTTGTAAATAGTTTGTGAACAGGATTAACAAATGCTAATAAATATCTTTATAAGCATCTTAATACAACATTACTTATGCTTGTTAATGTCTTATAAGTAGTTTATTAAGGGACATGTAAATATATTTATAAGCAGATTAATTCAACTTGTAAATCAGTTGTAACACATTAACAAATGCTAATTAATGTACTTATAAGCAACTTACCAAAACCTTACTAGTGCTTGTTAATGTCTTATAAATAGTTTATTAAGGACTTATTCATGCTAATAAATGTACTTATAACAAGCTTACTAAGACATTTCTAGTGCTTGTTAATCTTTTGTAAATAGTTTATTAAGGACTTGGTTATGTCTTATAAATAGTCTATTAAGGACTCTTATTATAAAGCGTTACCCGTTCTTCCACAAAAAAAGCACTGTCCACACGGATTAAATATGAAACGATGAGCGAACAGGCGCTTCATAATAGTCATAACACTAATAAAAAGCACATTTGGGAGATCGCCTCATATATTACCGAGCTGCTGCATAAATGTATGTGGCAGCAAAGGTTTGTTTACAACGGGACCCATTTCCCTTCGTATTTTATCCGTATTTTTAACACTACTGCACATGCCCAAATGATTTATCCCGACCGAAAGTGTGACCCATGTGAAGGTTTGTTCTAATCAGAAAAAGGTTTTCTGTGCCCATGTGCACGGTTGAATTTTAACCCGACCATTGATCAGATCAAGATATTTTGCCCATGTAACCGTGGCTATTGTAAAGGTAAAGGCTTTAAAACCATCTCTAAGCAGTATGAAGTTCCTGTGACGACAGTGGCACATATTTTCAGAAGTTTAAGACCCAGGGACAGTAGCCAACCTCCCTGGACGTGGCCGGAAGAGGAACCTTGATGACAAATTGAGGAGACGGATACTTGGAACTGGATCCAAAGAGCCCAGAACAACCTCCAAAGACATTAAAGGTGAACTGCTAGATCAAGGTACATCAGTGTCAGATTGCACCATTCATCATTGTTTGAGCCAGAGTGGACTTCATGGGAGACGACCAAGGAGGACACCACTGTTGAAAGGAAATCATAAAAAAGCCAGACTGGAATTTGCAAAAATGCATGTTGACAAGCCACAAAGCCTCTGGGAAAATGTCCTTTGGACAGATGAGACCAAACTGGAGCTTTTTGGTAAGGCACATCAGCTCTATGTTGGTAGACTCAAAAATGAAGCATCCAACCAAAAGAACACTGTCCTTACTGTGAAACATGGAGGAGGCTCAGTTATGCTTTGGGGCTGCTTTGCGGCATCTGGCACAAGGTGTCTTGAAGTTGTGCAAGCTCAAATGAAATCTCCAGATCATCAAGGCATTCTGGATAGAAATTTGCTGCCTGATGTCAGAAAGCTTGGTCTCAGTCGCAGGTCATGGGTCTTCCAACACGACAACCATCCAAAAAAAACAGCCAAAAGAACCCCAAGAATGGCTAAGAGAAAAGCGTTGGACTATTCTGAAGTGGCCTTCTATGAGCCCAGATCTGAATCCCATTGAACATCTGTGGAAGGAGCTGAAACATGCCATTTGGAGAAGACACCCGCCAAACCTGAGACAACTGGGGGGTATTCCAGAAAGCATGTTTAAACTACCCTGACTTTAATCCTGAACTCTGGCTGAAATCCGCCTGAACTTGCTTACTCTGGGTGTGTCGTTTCCAAAAGACCGGATATGAGTTAGCGTAATTACGATCGACTTGGTAACCCTGGGTAAATGCACGTGCACAGCAAGTACATAAAGACATTCTCAATGGATCGCCAATTTCCGGATTCACCATGAAAACGCATGGTGTAAAAAAGAGAGTGCTATACTTCAGTAAGATGGAGTCGGAGATTTTAATGACAGCGTACAAAGATTATACACCCATCAAAAAAGTAATACTGCCGTATCATCAGCAAAAGAAGGAGTTTCCGCTTGGAGAAAAAGAACGGACAAAGTAAACGCACGAGTTTCGATAGACCAGACAGGGAATGTCACTCACGACTCGTTCAAAATTAATATCGTATTTAAAGACTTTTATAAAAACTTATACATATCACAGATCAATCCATCAGAGTCTCAATAATCTAAACCTACCTAGGTTAAACGAGGACCAAATCACAAATTTAGAGTCCCCGCTCTCGTTGTCTGAACTTCATGAAGCTCTGTCACTTATGTCTAATGGTAAAGCCCCAGGGCCTCACGGCTTTCCCACTGAGTTTTACAAAGAATTCTGGTAACAACTGGCACCAACGTTTTATAAAACGGTCACATTTATCAAGGAAAGCCAGTCACTACAGCCTAATATCCCCAGCCCCATTTCTTTAATCAATGCAGATGTAAAAATTATTTGCAAAGCAGTAGCACAGAGAATAGGAAAAAATCACTCCTCACATAATCTAACCCGATCAATCTGGATTCATCGAAGGCAGTCAATCGGATGACAATGTTCGCAGACTCGTTAATATAATTGACTTTGCTACCATTAAAAACCAGGAAATGAAAATAGTATCACTGGATCCTGAAAAAGCTTTTGACAGAGTAATTTGGAAGTTCATTATTGCTGCTCTCCATAAATTTGGATTTGGAGAATCATTCATCAATTGGATTAAAATATTATATCACAACCCCAATGCATCAGTCAGAACTAATAGACAGACAGACCAGAACTCTCCAAGGGGCGGCGCCTGGGGGGCTGGGGCCTGGGCTTGCTCCGGGTGGGGGGATTTCTGGCTTCTCTCCCTCTGTGTGGGGCGGTGTGAGGCCTTGGGGATTGGTGCTTCGGGGGATGGGACCCCTGGACTGAGGGGACCTGGGGCCTATGCTGGGGGACGGCTGTTTGACCACCCAGAGACAGCCTACCAGCTGTCCCCGACTTATCCTCTTCCTCATGTAATCTCTTATTAATGTAATGGGGCAGGGGGGTTCAGCCTGCGATGCACTTTGGAGGGAGGAGTTACTTGGCAGTGGTCCCCCTCCCTTGGTTGCCGTATGGAATACCCCCCCTCTCGGTTTTATTTGCACTTTAAACATGCAGGGTTGCCCACTCCTTCCCTCTCTTTTTAGTATATTTATTGAGCCCCTAGCTGGGCAGTGGCCAGATCTAGCTTGTAGCTGTACTAGAATGGAGTACTAAGGCGTCTCCTTCCCTCCACTAGCCTGGGTGTGCACCTCGGGCAAGTGCTAGTACACCCTTAGCCTCCGTAATCAGGGTAACGATAAATCTTTCAAACCCGTAAATGTCCGCATGGGTTCCATCGATTTCTGGTCAGCATCATGTTTCGGTGACATGTGCCACTGGGCGTATGAACCTCATCCTGAGGTCACCGGCCAACATATTTCTCGTGCCTCCGAGGAAGGTTTTTGAGCCAGAGGCTAGGACAAGGACAGTCTGATATAAAACTTACGACCCGTGGACCTCGCTGTCACCATCCCAGCTTGCTAGGCCATGACAGATGAACCACGGGTGTAAAGGGTGGGGCCAGGACTGCGCACACTGCACTTAACCTTAAAATCCCACTGCGCAGGCTCGAAGGACAAGTCCACGTCCATTTGCCACTTACTCCTCAAGTCCTGTAGCGATGGGAAATTGGCAAAAACGGCAGGTGGAAAATGCCACTGGCAGCCGCAGCTCCAATCCTGCATGCAGAGGGTTCAGGATATTGGTCGCCTGTTGCTGAAGCAAGGAGATGACAGCAACACCCTGAACAACCAAGCAGTCTTTTTTAGGGACGCACTGCTTGCTCCATATGGAGAGGGGCCTAGAAAAGGTGGCCTAAACAATGCTCATCTCCTCCCATACCCTGTTGGCTGGCCACGGTCAACGGGCCTCTTTGACGCAGTCAAACATCAATGAAAAAAAGGTTCCCACCTACCTCAAAATGTGTAAAAGGATTAAAAGTAGCATGTTGAAACGTCAGAACCATGCTGGATGCAGGCAGTCGTCCTGAACGTCATTCTGCTCTCATTGCGCATGAGCTATCAAGACTCTCCATTGATGTTGAAGCCCTTAATGAAGTCTGATTCCCAGGGGAAGGCAGTCTTAGAGAGAATAGCGCAGGTTACACCCTCTTTTGGTCTGGCAAACCGGTAACAGAGAGACGCCTTTCTTGAGTAGGTTTGTTTGTTAGAAACTCCATTGCCTCAAAACTGTAAAACCTTCCAACTGGCCACTCTGACCGCATCATCTCCATGCGCCTACCACTAAGAAACAAATATCATGCAGTTGCCAAGTATCATGTTGGCAACTGCAACAACAACGGGCGCCTGCTGCTGGAGCTTTGCACCGAGCACCAACTTACCATCTCAAACACCTTGTTTCAGCAAAAGGCCAGTCTGAAAACTACCTGGATGCATCCTCGGTCAAAACATTGGCACCTCATTGATTACATCATAGTGCGTCAGCGAGATACTAAAGATGTCTTGCACACCAGAGTGATGCCCAGCGCAGAGTGCCACACAGACCACTGCTCAGTGCGCTGCAAACTCAAACTCCACTTCAAGCCGAAACCCAAGTAAGGTTCCGGTTTCGGGTTACGGCAGGACGCGTGCGTGTCTCTCTGCGGATACAACTATCTTCAAATGACTTAAAAGTTGATTTTCTCCAAAAAAGAGAGCTGACCATGGCCCCCAAGAAAAGCCAGGAATACGAAGACCTTAAAAAGTGTATTGATGATCTCCAAGCTGCGTTGTATCCATTTATGGAACAAGTGACCGCTAAGCTAACTCCACTGATTGAGCTGATTGAACAGTCCGAAGATGTCGGGCTCAAAACGAGAAACGAGAAAACCGAGTCAACACTCAACAGAAAAGACTGGACCATATAGAACAGCAAGTAAGGATGAATAATGTCATTCTCACTGGAGTACTAATCAAACCTCAAGCAAAACTGAATGCAGTTGGAGCTAGCACTGCTAATGCTAATAGCGCTAGCGTAGCTCGCAGTGCTGAAACTGAGAGCGATGGAGAGTCTCTGATACACCAAATGGAGTAATTTCTCACGTCCAAACGGATTTCCCTGGATTTCAACACCATCGAGACCTACCACCCGCTCCCCAGGAGAAAGGAGACGGATAAACCAGCGATCCTCATCAGGTTTGTGTATCAAAAACACAAGCTAGCTCTGATGAATCAACGTAAAAATCTCAGAGGTTCCGCTGCTTATCTGAACGACCATCTGACCAGAAGGAATGCTGAAATCGCCAAACATGCCAGGCTACTCAGAAAGCAGAAGCAGATTGAAAACACTTGGGTTAAAGGCTGCAGGATTTACGTCAAACCACTCAGTCCACCAGACCGAGTCCAAGGTTCTGGTTGTGAACACCATGAAGGACTTTGAGGAGTGTCTGATCACGGTCGTCTGAAACAACATGGAGTAATAAATCAAAGAGCCAAATCATTTCAAGAAATATGACACCTGGATTCCTCACTTTCTCCATAAGTCTGATGTAACCTGATTAACAGCAGAGTTCTGACCTGCAGACAACTTGACCTCAACTTTCACCTTCGCTGATATCAGCTGAAGAAGGATATGGACCTGAATCTAATGTCTGCAGACATAACATCGAAGAGAACTAAAAACTGTTGAACCCAGAAGAACGGCTGCTAATCAGCAGAAGAAGAAATGCCAACCTTGGACAATCGACAGACTATGGACCCTTTTTATTTTTCCCTTACAGCATTACTTTATAATAAAAAATAAATCAAAAAATCAAAAAATATAAATAAAACAAATGATTAATCAATTATTGAAAATGGTTAAATTGATCGACGTTTAATGATATTACTTCACTTGCTCCAAAAAATGATAAATTGATTCAAAAATCTTTCCTAATGTAGCATAATTTTGCACATGTTTTTAACTTTTGATACTTGATGAAATTTTGCAATGAAAATTCCTGAAACAGTGTTGTGTATTTTACTGATATAGTATTATGTTTTAAGCATATGAATGACTTTTATAAGTAACATAATCTGCATATATTTTAGATAACTGATCTGCATTTGCCATGTTGATTTCTAAAATAGTTCTTTTTTTACATAATAATTAAGTAATTCATCTTTGTCATGTGTTTTATTGATACTTTATGATTCTAAATTCTTTCTGATAAAAGCTAGGAACCGTATATTGGTAAATCATGTGATAAAATGGTTATAGTATAATGGGGTGGGATTATATAAATTGGCTTCCTTCCACTCCATTTCAAGTAATATTAATTAATATGTCTAACTATCCAAAGTTTGATTAGTTACTGTATGAATGTATAACTGATGTTTTTATTGCTTTTGTGTATTATTTCTAGTTAATTGCTTGAAATAAACCATTTCAAATCAAAAATCAAAAATCAAGGTGGAGCGCCAAAGAAGAAATTGAACATCAGCGGCTTACAGTCAGCTGAAACCAAGGCAAAATTCCAAGCAAGTCTACAGTCTAGGCTTGAAGACACCAGCCGCCCAAGTGATCCCTACCGTGAACCACTCTGGGAGCAACTCAAACTTGTTATTCTGCAATCCTCTGATAAAGTACTTGGATTCTCCAGAATAAAGAACAAAGACTGGTTTGATGAAAATGATCCGGTAATCCAGGAATTGCTTGCAAACAAGAGCGCAGCTCATCGGGCTCATCTAGCCCAGCCGTCTTGTACTGTGAAGAAGGCTGCCTTTCGTCATGCGTGCAGCAACACCCAACGCAAACTCAGAGAAATCAAGAACGAGTGGTGGACCATCCTTGCAGACAGAACTCAGCACTGTGCAGACACTGGTGACTTCAAAAGCCCTTAAGGCAGTGTACGGGCCCATGCACCAAATCCTGAGTCCCTTGCGCAGCCCAGACGAACGGAAGCTTCTAGCAGACAAGACTTCCATCTTGAAACGCTGGACTGAACACTTTTGAGCTCTCTACGGCGCTGATCGCGTGGTCGGCGTGTCAGCAATTCTCCGTATTCCCCAGTAGCCATTTAAGGAGGAACTGGATGAGGCGCCTTCTATGGAAGAGACCTTAAAAGCTATTAAGCAACTGAAAAATGGCAAGGCAGCAGGAGTTGACGGCATCCCACCAGAGTTATGGAAGTAGGGTGGCCCAGCGCTACACTCCAAACTCCATGAACTGTTTATCTGCTGTTGGGAGCAGGGAAAATTACCGCAAGATCTCTGTGATGCAATCATCATCACCCTCTACAATAACAAGGGAGTAAAGTCTGATTGCTCAAACTACAGAGGGATTACCCTACTCTCCATCGCAGGAAAAAATCCTTCCAAGAATCCTGCTCAACAGACTTGTGCCCACTATCGCCAAAGATCATTTTCCAGAATCCCAATGTGGCTGCAGAGGCAACAGGAGCACAACTGACATGGTGTTTCTCCTCTGACAGCTTCAAGAAAAGTGCCGTGAGCAGAACAAGGCAGTCTATGTAACCTTTGTTGACCTGTCCAAGGCGTTTGACACTGTGAGCCGAAAGGGCCTGTGGCAGATCATGAACGATCAGATCAGGCTCAAAAGCGACCTTTCAGTTACTTTCCCCATCATCAAGGGCATAAAACAGGGCTGTGTCTTGGCACCCACTCTTTTCACGATCTTCTTCAGCACGATGCTGAAGAAAGCCACTGATGGCCCTGATGACGAGGATGCCGTGTACAATCGCTACCGCCTCGATGGCAGCTTGTTCAACCTGAGACGACTGAAGGCTCACACCAAGACCTGTGAGCAGATGATCAGTGACCTCCTCTTTGCAGATGACGCAGCACTCCTAGCTCACTCTCAGAGGGGACTTCAGCGATTAACTTCCTGCTTTGCAGGGGTGCACAATTACCTCAGATGCCAGGATCGACAAAGAGTTAGACAACAGGCTCGCCAAGGCGAATAGTGCCTTTGGCAGACTCCACAGTCGGGTGTGGAACAACAATTACCTAAAGAGACCCACCAAGATCAGTGGCCTGTTTCTGTATAGAGGTGTGCCGTGGAGCAGCGTGGTAGAGATACACAGAACGGGGCAGGAAAAGTTGGCTTTTATTGTTGTGCGAGTTACGCCACTGTTTGTGAATGGGCTGTTGAAGCTTGGGCTCACGTGTCTGCTTGGAGCAGCACAGCAACTAGACAGACTATGACAATGACAAAAGGGAACCTGACGTGTTAAAAATTGAGTGCAATGGTTTTTTCCAGATACAGAAGAAGAGGACTTTGATGGATTTTTGGGTGCTGTTTCATAACTGAAAAATGAAAAAATAAATCACAACCAACTTAGATTTGCTCCAAAAGCCTTTGTAAACACACAGTGTGTGTTTGCTCAAGCCGGTGTGTGCATCTGCAGGAAGGAGGGAGGGAGACACTTAGCGCAAGTGAGTTTGTGAGCATTCAGTTTGTGTTACTCAATTATGGAGAACAGTATTAATAAGGGTTTCCTCTAAAAGATCAGAGTGTGGTTCTTTTATTAACCAACTCTGGCGGCTCTGAGGGTCAGAAAAGGGCGTTAACGTACCCGCGCCTTAACACTCTGTGCGCCTTTTGCATGTATCAAAGACTGAAAAATCCCCCATAACTGAGACCGTGTTCTATAACCCAGTGTGTCCTGTGGTCAAGAAAATACGGTACTCAGGTTGAAACCTAAACCTTTTTTGATAAGCACAGAGATGATTATGCTGATGACGTTTTTTTTCCTGCTGCACACCTAACCATCTCTCACACTCTCATAGTGTGCCGAGGAACACTGGTTGACAGTAGTGGTTTCATTTTTGGAGTAATCCCAGTGATGACCAATATATAGTTTTAAATGTTTTATAAGACATAAACATGATATTCACAAGAACAGGTTTTTTTTTAATCTAATTCCTCTAATGATCCGTTTCACAAAGACACACAGAGGACATCACACAGCAAGCAGAAATAAACGTATTGTTAAAAATGATGTCAGGAGTCCAGCTTTTTTAAAAATGACAAAAGAGCAGAGAAAACAGAAAGATTGATTTGTTATTTCTAACTACAGTATTAATATGTCCAGGCTTTGTCTGTTTCATTCTACAGCATGTTCATATTTGTTTAATTTTGACATAATTTATTTATTAGAGAGCAAAATGTTATACATTATTTAAGGTTTAAAATGATTTATTCAGGATTAATATCTCTGTTTATTTTTATTCATTATAATATCGAAAATACAAGTTAAATGTGTAAAAGTTTAGCTTTAGTGTGTTCAGTAAATGTTTATCTTGTTGTTCGGCCCGAAACCTAAAGAGTGTTTTTTTTTAGGCCACTTGATGTGCGACTGAGTTCAGATAACAATCCAGATAGCAGCTCAGACGACAAAAAAAAGACGTTCATGGATCTATGTGTCTGCAGGTGATGGATGCTGCAGTGAACGTACCAACTATGTGTAGCTGAAGCTGCGGGTTCCAGCTGCTATCCAGCAGTCTGCGCTGACGACAGAGCTCCTCCTCGTTCTGGACGATGGTTCCTTCAGCAGCAGAAAGTTGTTCTCTGACAGAACCTTCCTGAGGTTCTGAAGACATGGTTCCTGCTCCGATCTTCAGCTCCAACTCCCACAAACACCGCCGTCCTCTTCACTGCAGCTCCGATCGATCATCTGCTAGTCTCACAATCATAGAAAAAAGGCCCAATCAGAAACTTTTCTCCTGGTTGGAGATTTTCCTGAAAGTTCCTGTGATCCTGCAGGAGTCAGTTCTGCTCAGCCTGCAGAGCAAACAGAAAAGACTCTGGAAGCTTCCACATGTGAAACTTCAAGACAAAGAATCCAAACAACAACATCTGATTGGTTGACTTTTGGAGGGAAAGCTGCAACAGTCTTCTGTGATTGGTTCAGCCGTCCCTGCCCCCACTAGTCCACTGCACAGGGGGCAACATTCCAGGGGGGGTTGGTAATCTCCTCCTTCTATTGTTTCTGCCCCACTGGCTCTTTCAAAATAAAGGCTTGTTGTAGCAGAAACCTGAATGGAACATCAGAATGGACTCAAACTGCTGCTGGTTTCAAAGCCTCGTTCTCAACTTCCAGCTGAACTCTTCATGAGTTTGAGCGTCTGTGACAAACTCTACAGTTGAACAACAGCAGTGAAAATCTCCATGGATGTCAACTGGGAGAGAATCAACATGAGATTTCCAAGAGTTTCTGCAGGAACTCATCACAAAGTCAGGAGCTGCAAGGCCTGATGGGAGATCTGGGATCCTTTTGTGACATGAAGGAAACTCCTTCAAACAGGAAAGATTTCATCTGACACGATCACTTTGATGTTAACATGAAGATGGATCCCAGGGATTCAGCTGAAAAACATCCCATAATACTGTTCTAGATGGTTCTAGAGTGGTGTGGAGATTTCCTGTTTCTCCAGAAACTAGAAGTCAAACCTGAAAGCAGAAGCTGCAAACTGAGTCTGTGAGGCAGATTTTCCAGCAGCACATCCTCCTCATCTGCTGCTGAGATGGAATGATGAAGATCAGCTGAGGAACAGCAGGTTTCCTCTCACATGTTCCTGCTGCAGAAAACACTGTTTCATATCAACTCATCCACATCCTGAAGGATCAACATGTTTGACTGAATTTACATGAAAAGAAAAGACGTCAAAGAAATCTGTCCATACGGGAAAGACTGAATGAATCCAAGTTTTTAGCAGATAGATGGAACTTTGTTTGATTTTCTAGCTCTGCTTTTCTCCAAAGATGAAGAACATCAAGAAATAACCAATAAATGCTGATCTGGAACATTCTGTCTGGGAGTCTGACTGACACTTTGACACTTTCTCCATTCTGCTTTGATCCGGGTTTGAACCTGCTTTACTGCCACCACAACACATCCAATCCCAGCCCAGAACCTGAAGCTGGTTCTGAACATGAAGCCGGTCTTCAGGGACAGCAGGACTGATGAGTTAGTGATCTTCTCAGATGGACTTCAGACCCCTTAGAGCTGAAACTCTCACTTTTCTCTAGGAATCAGCTTCTTGTTGACGACACACTGCTGCAGTCAGGGGAACACACAAGAAACACACACACACAAAGACACACAAAGGGGGAGGAGCTTAGCTCAGGCATTGAAGTCATGGTTGAACTCTTCTGGGACTGATTTTAGACACAGAAAGCGCTCGTGTTGTAATCAATAACATGATTGGTCAGCTTTAGCATCAATGGAAACATCACATGGTCTTTCATTAAAGTCCATTTAGATCATAGTTACAGAAAGAAGAACTGATCAGAAGTCATGAATCAATGGATATTCAGAAACATTCAGAATATTTCACTAGTCTGATTGGAATCACTCTATTCAATAGAAACCAGCAAGAAAATGTAGATTTTCTCTCATGACCTCATTATTCATGTGAATTTATCAGCTGTAAGCCATAATCCAGACAAATGGAGCCAGTAATTCCAGAATAATCCTCACATAGATGTTGTGTGTGGAGCCCGTTTTCCTTTAGATGATCCAGCTCTTGGTCCACTGAACCTCCAACCTTCTTCCATTTGTTCAGCTGCTGGACAGAACAAAGAAAAACAAACAGATGTTTTTGCTGAGTCAGGAAAATGCCTGTTGGAGCTCCAACATGATTGTTGACGGTGTTCCTCCTCTTTCTGCTCCGCTGACGTCCTCATTTTCAGTTTCCTGATCAGACAAACTAAACTCTTTTCCAGGTTTGAATCATCAGAAGAAGAAGAAACTTCCACCTTTGAGCCACATGCTCAGAGAATCCACTTCCAGAACAGCAGAGATTCCCGCCACATGTGACAGAGCATCCAGGTGATCTCCAACTACAGGACATCATCACCTGCCTGTGACAGTCACACCTCCATTCTAGATGCAGCCAATGACCTCTAGGCTGTTTGAGGCTCAGAACAACATGACAGCCAGGAAGACCATCCCTCCTCCTGACCACCAGCTGCTCTGTCTCACAATGGCTGCCATGAGGAAGACTCCATGAAGAGTTAACGCCCAGAGGTCTGCTGGACCAGACACCATTCCTGACAGAGTGATCAGAGAGTGCAGAGCAGCTGCTAGACGTCTGATGTCTGACAGGAAATCTTCTAGCAGATGTCAGCTCCATCCCATCAGACGTTAGCTGACAGACTGGCGGCTAGAGCTGGAACAGCAGTCAGAAACACAGTCAGAGGGTGGAGATGGGCTGCAGGTGAAGCAGGAGTCCCCGCCAGAAAAGACGCTCAGAACTCCTCCTCTTCTTCAGCTTTCTCAGGGATGAAGCAGAAAATGCTTTTTCCAGAAACATCCCTCCTGCCTCAACCCACTTGTGTCAAGTAGGAACTTCTGGAGCTGCTGACGTCAGCTGGTTTCCATGGCAACGGCTGATGAAGGACAGCAGTTTATGTAAAGTGAGACTGGAACATTGATGTAACTGAAATGACAGAAAGAAGAGACTCAGCGTTTTCCAGCAGCTTCAACAGTTTGTCAGAGCTTCATCCTGCAGAAACATCAGCAGAAGAGAAGCAGCAGCCATGAAGGGACTGAGGACAGACGGACATCCAGCCAGAATCCAAGCAGCACCTTCATCCTGATGAAGCGCCGCCCTCTGACCTTCTGCAGTCATCTCCAGACTCCGCCCCCAGTCTGCAGCAGCTTCATCTGCTGCCTCCATCCTCTCTCTGTGAGTCTCTGCAGAGTTTTTCTGCAGCTGCTGGTTTTTCTGCAGCAGCAGCATCATCAGAGCCAGAGAGCCAAAGAAAGTGGAAAGTCTGAGAAGGAAGCAGCTCTGAAGCTCTGCAGCTGACGGTGCAGCTTCAGGACTCATGAGGAGGACCACACTGCAGCACCTCCTCCTCCTCCTCCACCTTCCTCTTCTGAATGTCCTCCTCTTCTTCAGCAATTACAGCTGCAATTACAGCTGGACCTGGCTGTTCTCACAGACCATGTGGCCTAATGGACAAGGCGTCTGACTTCGAATCAGAAGACTGAGGGTTCAAATCCCTTCATGGTTGGAGGCAGATCTTCCAGAGACTCCCACAGTGAGACACCTGCTGGCTGTTCTTTGTAACTGCACCTGCAGCTTCTAGAAACGTCTTTGTTTCTGTTTTCATCTTTTCAAACAGTTTCTTTTCTTCACATGAAGCCTAAAGAAATGTCCTCAGAATGATGGAAATAGTTTTCTGCAGCTTGAAGCTGTTCTGGAAGATTTTCTTCTTTAGTGCAGAGAAATCTCTCATTTGATGAGACGGAGGAACTGCAGCAACGTTTCCTGGAAAACCTCCACATTTCATTGAAACCATGTTGGAACTTTGTCCATGAGGTCACATGGTCTGGAAGAAGCCCCAGTTCCAGCTGACAGAAGTCTGGTTCTGATCCATCAGATCTCACTAGCAACAGAACCAAACCTTCACGTGTTGCAGCAACAGTTTCCATGTTTGGGAGGATCTTCTGAAGAACAGCTCAGTTCCAGATCACATCATGATGTTTGATGTTTTCTTCATTCCAGGAAATCATCTGTGTCTCCTTTGATCTGTGCTGAGTCAGCACTTTGACTTCTTTTCAACTTTAGATCCATCATTTACAATCAAGGATTTATTGATAAATATGATTTATTGACAGAAAATAAAGAGTAAATGTATTTATCATCCAGCAGTGATTGTAAGTCTTTTATTTTGAAATTCCTCAAGGATGATCATCATGGTGGGATTTCTAGATCTGCATGAACTCATCCTGAATCCAAAAGACACTGGAGCATCAAAGAATCCAACCCATCTCTGCCAACATGAGGCTCTTACTTTGAAAAGTCTCAGACTTCCTGCAGGGAAACAGGCTTTCTGCTGCTGCACTGACAGATGTGCACGAGCTTGAAAGAGCTTCCTGACTGAGGAGCTGCAGACTTTCTCCTGCAGAGCAGCAGCTGACTTCAGCGTCGTCATGGGAACACAGTCTGCTGCTGCTTCTGGAAACGTCTTCAAGGCTGTGGTGGGACTTGTTGGTCTGGAGGACAGATTCTCTGAGCAAATGCTGCTTCAGCTTCAAGCTTCAGCTCTTTTCTTCTGGCAGAGCTTAGAAGAAATGGAAACCTCCTTTGTTCTGACTGTTTGCTCCAAATCCCAGATTCAGGAATTCCTCCAAGAAGTTCAGCTCAGAGATCATCAGCAGAGAAAAGCCTGAAGTTCTGATGGAAAATGACAACAGAACATGATCAATATTATTGATCCACATGGAATCCAGAAGAAACTCTGAGGCGAAGACATGAAGACACAAGCTTCAGAGACATGAGGAGAAGTCAGAGTGAATTCATTCTGGACTTTCTTCTCACATCTTCTCTTCAGAACATCTTTGTCTTTGATCCTTCAAATCTTCTGAAATCTGATCATCCATGGATTGTTTTTGTGGGATCAGATCCAGAGTTGCTGAAAGTTCTGCTGCCCTCTGCTGGTCAAAGTGTCCAAACAGCAGAGGTGTTTCTCTCATCATTCTATCTTTCAGTCACAAACACACTGGTTATATTTTATACTATTAAACCTGTTATAAGATATATAAGGCTTTATAACGGCTGTCTTTACTGCACACAAATTGTGTTTTATGAAAAACTCGTGAAAGAAAGTAAACAGTTCACTTCAACATTAGATATTTCTGCTCAGCAGATGGTGAACATTAGTCCAATAAAAAACAGGAAAAACAGTTGTTCTGGAGTAGGGTTTTGCTGATGGACGATATTATCGTCCATTGTGATGGGTGACTGATATCCCGATGGAGAGACACCATTGTGACGCCACGTTGCGAGTCGACACCATAAGCCGCGGTTACATGTACAAAATATCTTGATGGGATCAATGGTCGGATTATAATCCAACCGTGTACATGGGCCCAGAAAAATGTTTTCAGAATATAAAAACGTTCACTAAGGTCACACTTTCGGTCGGAATAAATCATTCGCACATGCGCCGTAGGGTTTGAAAACCGGAAGGGGATACAACTTCCGCCGAGCGGCTTTTTTCCCCAAACTTTATTGAATGTAACAATTCAATACAAAACGATAACAGCGCCGAGCGGTTATATACATTGACATGTCAGCTCGGTAAAATACGAGATGATCTTCTAAACGTGCTTTTAATGATGTTACAGTTATTATGTGGCGCTGCATCATGGCTAGACGTAAACATGTGGGAATAACATCAGCCTTTATTTAGTCGGGACACGACTGGAAACACAAATCCACGTGATTGTTTGAATGTTTTCTAAGGACTGAGCGACATTACTGCTTTGATGCTCAAACCGCTGTGTGTGCTGACGATCAGAGCTGGGCTCAGACACGCACTTTTAGACCCGGTTCTGAGTTCGGTTGCTTGTACCCCTAGAGCTGCGGGACAGATCGCAGTCTTAAATCTCCCACACATACCGCTCATGTACCCCCCCCCCTTCCCATCCAACACAAAGCTGGAAGTCAGCGCTCCGCCGGTCCACTTCACTAGTTAAGTGCGGAGCGGACTACTTCTTTTCTATTTTGTTTGTTACTTTTTTTGTTAAAGTCACTTCCCTCAGTATCACTTCCTGATACTGGATCATCGCGGATTAGTCATTAGTTGGGAAATAAAATAAAAAAAATGTAAAAATAGCCCCCCCCCCCCCCCCGAGAACCAAAAAGAACAGAGGAACAGGTTTAATCTCTACTAGAAAACATGAATCACAAGAACACCAGACACAAACACCAGTCTGGTTCTTTATCCGAATCTTCCTTCATGTGTTTTAAAACCTTTTCCTCTCTAAATGGTAGAGATGCGGTTCTACTGTGGTTAGACTGTGGATCGTTCCTTAGGTGGTGATCAGATTCAATTCATGAATCAAGCTCAACGGCTCACAGATCGAACCACGATTCTTGCTTTTTAACAGAATATGTTTGTACAGTTACAATAGGTATGTATTTTTACTGGATGTATAAAAAAGTTTAAATTATATGAAATAAATCAGCATCATTTAGAACCGAAGATCAAAATCAACAAAAGTGCTACAAACACAAAGATTTATATAGAAAGAAAGAAATGGGGTTTGTAACTTTAATCAAGTTTCCATCAACATTCTGGTTACGTTCAGCAGTAACATAAACAACAAAAACATAAACATAATTGTTGTCACGTTGCACAGTGGTGCAGTGGTTAGCGCTCTTGTCTCAAAGCAAGAAGTCCCTCGGTTCAAGTCCTGGTTGGAGGATCTGAAAACAGTAGAGTTTGCATGTTTGCCCCTGTGCATGTGTGAGTTTCCTCTGGGGACTCCAGCTTCCATCCCAAACATGCTTCATAGATCGATTGGTTGGTCTAAATTGTCCCTAGATGTGAATGTGAGAGTGCATGGGCCCTGTGACAGACTGGATGCAGGATGTCCCCTGCCTTCATGACCCCAAAAGGGAACAAACAGCTTAGAAGATGATTCATATGAAAATATTCTCCACAGTTTTTCCATCCTCAAAGTTCTGCAATACTTTATGTTTTAAAACATTGCATATTGAAGCCGCTTTTCTGAGCTGCAGAATTTGCTGATTCATGGTGATTCTATTAGTTAGTGGATTTAAAAGAAAATCTGTTTTCACTCAATGGTTACTAGCTCACATGATTTGACAAATTAAAAACTGCAGTCCCTTCTTTTAGCCTAAAACAACAATGAAAATATGACAAAAAATCAAATATGTTTACAAAACATTTTTCATAATAATGTACACACTTTGACAACATAAACATTGTCTTATCAGAAAATACAACAATGGTCAACTAAATAAGTTTTGTCTAAAATAATAAAAAACAATGGCAGGACAAAATGTAGTTAATGCCTCCTTTGAACTGAATTACTACATCAATGCTCTGTGTCATTGAGGCCACCAGATTGGGGGGGGTGCACATGTCATGAAAGCTCAGGGAGATTTAACAGCAGACTTCAAGTCATCTTTATCATTAGACCGGGTGTTTCATCTTCCTCTTCTTAACAGATCATAGATTTTATTCATTGGATTCAGCTCAGGGAACTTTACTGGTTGATCAAACAGTAACATCATAGTCACTGAAAAAGACTTAGGCAATTTTGGCAATGTGTGATGGTGCCGAATACAACCAGTCCACCAGTCTGACTGAGATAATTTACCCCTCCAATACCAAAGCAGTCGCTGGCAGGAAGGACACAATACACTTTGTAACCCTTGTGCTATCCTAGATGACCCCACCCTTCCATTGACGTGTTCTCCCTACCATGACAAAGGTGGATAAAGGTGGAATGTAATCGACTGAACCAGTGAAGATCACAAATCATTGAAAAAAATAAGTTTCAGCGCACTGTCTAGTGGGTCTAGATGACCCAACTCCCAACAGTAACGTGCCTAGGATAGCACAAGGGTTAAACATGATCACTAAATGTTTTTGACATAAACATTTGTTATGTTTTTTTTTCTGGACAAAGAACATTGTTTTATTTAAATTTATACAATAAATTCACTAAATTAAACTAAGGCTTGAAATATTCCAACAGTTTTCGTTTTTAGTATAAAAAAAATAAAGTTCTTTCTTTTAAAAACGAAAAAAAAAAAAAAACGACCAAATGGCATTTACACAATATTTTCCCATATACTGTACAAGTTTTCTGCTCTAAGTTTTTCTGTTTTTGAAGTTGAGATTTTTCTCTAAATCCTTTATATTTTTTTTTCGTTACAAAAGAAAAGCTTCTCACCTGTGTGTTTTCTAATGTAATTTACTATATGTTAGGAATGATTAGAAACAGAATAGTTAGACACTCCCTTTTGCATTTTATTAAACTAACTTTTACCTTTTATTACATTAATGGCTTAACCTCGATTTACTATGTATTATCATCTCAAAATTATATTACACTCCAGACAGAGCACAACCAAGACTATTGTCTCGCAACATTCCTTTAACATCCTCCCTTTTTCATCTTTGTGTGTCTCTGGTGTATGCGTTCTGGCAAATGTCTGCAAGAGATCTGACACTTTAGGTGCTCTGACCTTCGAGCATCTAGCCTGCAACAGTCTGTGGGTGTGTTTTTCACACCATGATCCATCGAATGAGGTTCTGAATATGCAAATGCAAGGTATGTATGACAGGCATTTTGCTGAACCCCTTTGTTCATACTTTGAATGCACTTTGTTCATCTGTCTGTAACCCTGCGTACAAATCTGTGGTCTTTGTGCGGAGTAAATCTACAAAAGATAAGTAACTGTCTCTGAGTCGTTATTCATTATTTCTGTGTGTAAGAAACTGACGGGGTTACGAACTAATACAAATACAGTCCTTTCTAGAAAATCCAGTTTCTTCACACTAAATTACATTTATGACTGAGCCATTTATCAGTCATAAAAACTATCTCTCACCTGTATGAGTTTTCATGTGTGTTTTTAGAAGAGGTATTCGACTAAAACTGGCATCACATTTATTGCAAGGCAAAGGCTTTTCTCCTGTGTGAATTCTCATGTGTGATTTGAGATTAGATATTTGACTAAAACTTTTATCACATTCTTTACAAGTAAAAGGCTTTTCTCCTGTGTGAGTTCTCATGTGTTTTTTGAGTTTTGATTTTTCACTAAAACTTTTATCACATTCTTTACAAGTAAAAGGCTTTTCTCCTGTGTGAGTTCTCATGTGTTTTTTGAGTTTTGATTTTTCACTAAAACTTTTATCACATTCTTTACAAGTAAAAGGTTTTTCTCCTGTGTGAGTTCTCATGTGTGTTTTGAGATCATATATTTGACTAAAACTTTTTTTACATTCTTTACAAGTGAAAGGTTTTTCTCCTGTGTGAGTTCTCATGTGTACTTTGAGATGAGATGTATTACCAAAATATTTTTTACATTCTTGACAAGAAAAAGGCTTTTCTCCTGTGTGAATTCTCATGTGTGCTTTAAGATTAGATATTTGACTAAAACTTCTTTTACATTCTTTACAAGTAAAAGGTTTTTCTCCTGTGTGAGTTCTCATGTGTGTTTTGAGATTAGATGAATCACTAAAACTTGTATCACATTCTTCACAATAAAAAGGCTTTTCTCCTGTATGAGTTCTCATGTGTGAGTTGAGACTAGATATTTGACTAAAACTTCTTTTACATTCTTTACAAGAAAAAGGCTTTTCTCCTGTGTGAGTTCTCATGTGTATTTTGAGATGAGATATACGACTAAAACTTGTATCACATTCTGTACAAGTAAAAGGCTTTTCTCCTGTGTGAGTTCTCATGTGTGTTTTGAGATCACATATTTGACTAAAACTTTTTTTACATTCTTTACACGTAAAGGGCTTTTTGCCTGTATGAGTTGTCCTGTGTTTTTTGAGATTAGATTTATAACTAAAACTTTTTTCACAGTTTTTACAAGAAAATGTTTTCTTTCCTGTATGAGTTTCCATGTGAAGTTTCAATTGAGGCCGCCCACTAAACATTTTACCACATTTTTTAGATGCACAATATCTTTCATCAGACCCATTTTGGACATAACTTCTGTCTCTTCTCTTCCCCTGGTCTCTGTTCTGGGGGTCTGTCTCTTCATCTGTAGTTGATGTTGATTCTGTCTCTTCATCAGTAGTTGATGTTGATTCTTCATGTCGGTTTCCTTCTTCATCCTGACTATCAGTTACATTAAAGCTCTGCGGATTGTTTAGATCTGCTTCACTGTTCTCATCTTCCTCATAAGTAGGAATCTCCATCAAGGTATCAGTCTCCTGCTTCAGATCAAGCTGATCTTCATCCTGACTGATACAGAGTTCCCCTGGTTCCTCTTTAATTTGTGGTGGTTCTGGTTCCTCATGATCCATTCTGAAGTTCTTCTGCTGATTTTTTAGATCTGCTTCAACGTTCTCATTTTCCTCAAAAGTAGGAATCTCCATCAAGGTATCAGTCTCCTGCTTCAGATAAATCTGATCTTCATCCTGACTGATGCACAGTTCCCCTGGTTCCGCTTTAATCTGCGGTGGTTCTGGTTCCTGTTTAATCTGTTGAAGTTGTTTCTCTCCTTGTTCCTCTTCAGTTTGTGGAGGATCTGGTTCCTCATGATCCACTCGGAAGTTCTTCTGCTGATTTTTTATATCTGCTTCACTGTTCTCATCTTCCTCATAAGTAGGAAACTCCATCAAGGTATCAGTCTCCTGCTTCAGATCAAGCTGATCTTCATCCTGACTGATGAAGACGTTCCCTGGTTCCTCTTTAATCTGTGGAGGTTCTTGTTCCTCCTGTACCTCTTTAATCAGTGAAGGATCTGGTTCCTTCTGTTGCTCTTCACTTTGAGCAGGTTCTGGTACCTTCTGTTGTATTCTTAAGTTTCTCTGCTGGTGGCAGAGATCTTCCTCTTCAGTCATCCAATGATGGGGGAGAACTGTAGGAATACAAACACAAGAAAAGGCCCTTTTATACTTTTAAACGAGTTTGTGTATTGACTAACACCAATAAAAGTCGAAATCTGCTCAGTCAGGAACCTTAGAGTTTAAATCTTTAAATATAAAATATGAAAAACTGTTCTTTCCAGGGGCGCTGGATGGGCTGCCCATCTGCACCTGGGGCTGGGATCACTCCTTCCCTGGCTCTGGGACGGGCGGGGCAACCCTCTTGGGGCCCGCGGTTGCTCTGGGTAACATCCACCAGGTCTGCGGGGTCTGGGCGGGGGCTTTGTTGGACCTGTCCTGTGGGGGGGGCTGTCTGGAGGAGGGGGGGGGGGGTCTACCAGCTGTCCCAAACTTAAACTCATCTTCATATAATCCCTTATTAGGGTGATGGGGGGGGGGGGGTGTTCAGCCTGCATTGCACCTTGGGGGGAGGATCTACTTGGCAGTGGTCCCCCTCCCGTGGTTGCCGTATGGAATTGCCCCCCCCCTCTCTGTTTTATTTGCACCGTAGACATGTAGGGCCCTTAGTAAGGGGGGGGGGGGGTGCTTGGACATCACTGCCAGCAAGTAGTAGATGTCCTTTAGGTCCTACCTGCCAATTTTAACTGCACTGTAGACATTTAGGGCCCTTGGTGGGGAGGGTGATGGGACATCACTGTGAGTAAATGTGGACGAGCTTGGTCGGGCCATGTTTACAACACCCCTCGTGTGGACCCCCTCTACTCCTGGATGTCTTCCTCCTGGGCGGGGGCAGCTGACCCCTCGCCTTGCTCCTTCATGGACCAACCGTGGGCCAGGTGGGGGCTGCATGGAGCACGGGGCGGGTCTCCCTTGGGGGGCCCTGGCTCGTACCTGGGGTTCGGGCGGGAGGATGATCAGAACTCTTGGGGTGATGATGACGTGCTCGTCTGGGGCTGTGGGCACTCTTCTGGGGCTGTGCCCTGCATTGGGCCCTCGCTGCGTGGCGGGGGGCTGCTCTCCTGGTTGAACTGGAGCAGCACTCTCTGCCCCCCCCTCCCCATGCCTCCCTGCTCTCTGGCTTTGGGGGCCCCGTGGGCTATGGTGTCAAATTAGCGCCTAAAGTATTGCGCATCAAAACAGTAAAACCGCGCATCAAAACCCCAAATCTGCTAATCAAAGTGCATAAATTGAGAACCAAAACCCACAATTTGCAACCAAAAGCCATTCCCCAAAGCACAATCCTATTTCTCAGCTGCCGATTTGTTTTCTCGTCATTCTGAAATCCTGTTTTTGAGTTGCAGTTTTATTTTGAAATTATCTTTTTGAGTTGCGCTTTTATTTTTTGAGTTGCGCTTTTATTTTTTGCGGTTTTGATTCTAAAACCTGTTGACACGTAAAAACAGCGACATGTCAGTCAAGGGGAGGGGAGGTGGGACATCCCTGATATCCAGAAGCTCATTGGCTGCCGAATAACACCGAGTCTTACGTCAACAGACCAGTTTAGAATGTGCCGGTAAGTTTTTCATGTTTTTCATATCTTTTACAATATTAAACGATCAAACTTGTACTTTATTGAACCAGAGGACGCCAGCACAGCCAGATGAGGAGCTCCAACAGTAGCTGCTAGTGAAAAAAGATGTTAGAAAGTTAGATGTTGCATGACAAACTATCACCATTGTTCTCCTGTGTTAGCATGCTAGCTAGCTCAATGCTAGCGGGGTTTCCAGCTCTTTCCATGACTTTTATGGATTAAACAAAGTCGAGTTTTTACCACAGTGTCAGTATCAGTCATGTAAACCTGGGAATAATTGCCCGTGAATTGTCACTAGGGTTAATCAAATATGTTACAACCTATAAGGTTTCTCAATATTTTTCAGGGTTTGCAGACAGAGGGAATTATTGAACAGAGCAACAATATTGCTGTGCCATATTTCCAAAATGTATGCGTCTGCACTATGCAGACTGGCAGAATTCTGGTATGAGTAAATTGTAGCAGACCAGCAAAAACGTGCTTTATTCCCCTTAAAATTATTCCAGTATTAGACATCAATAGAATTATTAGTTTCTTTTTAATTAGGATGGGATTTTAAAATGGACTATTCCTGTATGTCTGTTGTTTTCTATAAGGACCGTTGTTATGCATGCTATAACAAAAAAGGCAGGAATTCTGAGGCAGCTACAACGTGGATGTCTACAACTTCTTGAAGGTAAAGAAAACAATTTTAATCTTAATTTTTCTCTTCTTTTTTGGGTTAATTAACTTTGGTGTCTTTGTTTCTTTCCAGATGCAGGCCCCAAAGACATCCCTGGTCTGATGCAAAGGCTGTCCAGCAGGATCACAGACATCTCCTGTTAACTGAAAGAGATGCATTTAAAATAGTTGTCCATTTTGACCATGATTGCATTGACAACATGCCCAGGCACACCGTCTGCTTCCCATTTCTCAGTGCCTGTACGAAAACAGTGACTTTTCCACCTCAAGTCTTTTGAGGAGTTTTAAAAATAGTTATTTTAATTTCTCTGAATTGTGGTTCAGAATTTCACAGAATCTAATACACTTTACTCTGTGTTTCAAAGATATTTGCAAAACAATCTATCAGTCTTCTGTACAAAACACATTTAATGGTCAAACATTAAAAAGTGAAGCACTACAAAATACCAGTGGTGATTATTAGCCATTTATTTTCTTAAGGGGGGCAGTATTTTGTAAGGCAGATGAGATCTGTTCACATTGTTAGTTTTTGTTACATCCTGCTGAGATGACATGCATAGATCAGTGCATAAATGTTAATGTCTTGGCCATGGTTTTCCCATGTCCCACAGGGGTTGAACAGGTCTGAGAGGAGAGAGGACAAGCCACAGAGGGAACAACTCCAACAGTTTCCTGCTCTGCCTGGTTTAAGTTAGACTGTCGTCCAATATCCACAGCATCCTGCACACAAAGAAAAAATGTATTTAAGAAAGTTAAAATGAGAATACAGTATATACATATATATATACCTTAAATGATACTCAGTAGCTGCATATTGTCAGAGTTAACTTCCTGTGTGAACCTGCAATCTTTAAGGTTGAGAATAAAACGGTTTGGGAATACAGTTCAGAATCAGAAAAACTTTATTGATCCCACAAGTGGGAAATTTGTTCTGGTACCTCAAATAAATAATGTGTTTCTGAATCATAATTTTACTTTTATTATTTTAAATAGGGATGAACTTGATCCCAAACTAGGAAAGGTGTCACTTTCTTACAGCAATCTGTTGCTTTGTTCAATCAATCTGTAATCCCTAAAGATATATTGAGAAACCTTCTAAATTATACATGAATGTGCTTCTTGAAAATTTTTTTTGATTAATCCCAATTACAATTCACAGGCAATTATTCCCAGGTTTACATGACCGATCCTGACACTGTGGTAAAAAAAAAAATCGACTTTGTTTAATCCATAAAAGTCATGAAAAGAGCTGGAAACCCCGCTAGCATTGAGCTAGCTAGCATGCTAACACGGGAGAACAATGGTGAAAGTTTGTCATGCAACGTCTAACTTTTTAATATCTTTTTTCACTAGCAGCTACTGGTGGAGCTCCTCATCTGACTGTGCTGGCGTCCTCTGGTTAAATAAAGTACAAGTTTGATCATTTAATATAGTAAAAGATTTGAAAAACATGAAAAACTTACCGGCACATTCTAAACCTGAAACCCTCTAAAATCTGTCAAACACAACAGAAGACAGTCTTCTCTTTCTACATCGCAGTTCATCTTTACCGGTTTAGCTCATTCTTTTAGAGCGATTATGCTGCGTTTTTAAACAGCACCCTGTTTTGTGTCCTGATTGGCTGGAGACCCTGTCACTCAATCTCCTCAGTCCGTGCCGTGTCTCCTGTACAGAAACGCAGAGCTCTTCAGATTTACAGAAATCTTTGATCCATCAGATCTTTTTTTTCATTCCAAGATCCTGGACTTGATTTCCATGAAAGTTTGAGATTTCAAACAAGAGACAAGGATGAAAATGTTCATGTCTGTCTGAGAAAAGTGTATGTAGGCAGTGAGGAGTTTTACTGCCATAAACTTCTGTAATCAGACTCCTTGGATTTTAGCGATCATGGTTATTTTTAGGACAAAACTCTTGCAATAAACGAGCAAACTCTGTACTGGTGAAAAGGTAACGCAGATATATGCGTAGCTGCAGCAGAACATGTAGAAATTTTCTTTTTCATAATTACTGGATGAGAAACAGACGCACAGGACACAGCGGAGCTGCGCAAATCGTGAGAAGTGACGCAGCCCTGAAAGTCTCAGCGGAATTATGACGTGAGAGGATTGACTATCAGAAAACAAGTGAAGGGAAACCGAAGATCCAAACAGTCATGCTGCTGATGCCCAAAATGGATGAACCGCGAGGCGCCAACAGTTCTCACATACAGTCACCTTGACGGCAGTGATGCCAAGCTGCTGTTGGAAGAGTTTCATCAACCGGGAGGTGAAGTTGGTTCGCTGGTCTGTCAGAATTTCATCAGGTATTCCTACCCTGGAGAAAAACTGAATCAACGCTCTCATGACTGCAGGAGCTGTAATGGTGTGCCAGGGAAAAGCTTCTAGGAACCGTGTAGCAGATTCACAAACCACCAGGATGTACTCGTGACTAGAGATGGGTATCCTTAAGGTTTTAACGGTACTACTACTCTTATTGATACTGCTTATCGATCCGGCATTTTAACGGTACTCTTATCGATACTTTGTGAGGATGAAAAATAAACAAATAAATAACAAATTAAGAGCATAAACGGTTTTATTTCCTCATTATGCAACAGCATTGTTTTTTCACAAAACATTTTACTTTATGCATGACAGTGTTCCAATAAAAACATGGAATGCACGTTGATGTGCTAGACCAGAGTCCTGAACCTCTCCAAGAGCCATTTGAATCAGTTTCCCACTGAGATGAAAGCACAGGGAGCCGCTACACTAGGGGTGTTAGAAAGTTAGAAAAAGGTTTTTGCCGATATATAGTGATAGTTAATTTGGCAATACTTGTATTGATTAAAAATGCTGTCATGATATTTATTTAATTATCCGTATTCTTTATGAGAGTGATGTTTCCTTTGATCTTTTGTCCATTTTCCACAACATTGAATAGACTTTTCTGTCTGTCAAACACAGAGTTAAGATGAGTGAGATGATGGAAACAAATTCACTTTCATGCAGACTCCTTTGTATTTATTGTCTTTAAATCCAGTAAACCCAATACATTATATTAATTTTATGGATGACAACTATGTTTTAATAGGAAGCAGCTGTTAGTTTGTTGCGGGTCTGGAATCATAAGCGGATGGGTCTAAGCCCCGCTTCTCTCCCGCATCGTATGGTCATTGTAGCAGCAAGGTGACAGGATAGTGGGGGCGCCCTGATGCAAATTTAATACATTTTATGCGGAAATGGGTGGCGTTCACAGATGCAGACACGCCCCCTCCGTGTGCTTATGCTGCTTTCTTCCTTCTACCTGTGCCTTTAACACCTGATGGTGTTAAAGGCACCACGACACTCTGAGTACCTGGTAGTTATTTTACAAAAACGCAGAGAGACGCCGCATTTTGGACCGTTAGCTCTTTCTGCCATCCTAAAACTTTGGTAGCGTTCTTGTGTGTTGACTGACTTGGCGAGTTAAATATGGCAGATAAGGTTTATATCTTGTGGGACACAAAAAAGCGACTTCTCCTGTACCGATAGCAGAACCGTCGAGGTCAGATCTTAACGATACTGCAGTCTTGAAGAATGTTGCCCCAGGGCTCCCTCAATACTGGGGCATGGTACCCACCCCTACTCGTGACCACGTTCTCCTGAACGGTGTGGAAATGATGATCAGTAATGCTCTGTCTGACTTATGTGTGATGGCACGTTTCTGGCAAGTAAGACATGTTGCACAGTACGTCTGAAAATCAGTGTACAAAGAAAAAAATGTGAACTAACACGAAGATATGTTTTGTGATGACCCAGGTGACCCGCCCATGTGAGTGTGTGCTAAGTGCATGATGAGTGGCCTGCAGGTGGTTGGAACAACTCACCGTAGGTGTTCACCTTTAGCTGCACACAGAACATCATCAACAACAATAAACTGCACATTTCCCAAACATTTGTTACTTTCCATCGTCACTTTGGCGAACAAAGGTTTTAAAGTTTGGTCTTCATTTTGTAAAGCTAAAATGTCAGCTGGTATTTCAAATGTTTCTGCTGTGGTTGGGATCTCAGGATCCGGCAACTTAATTTTTTTTTTCAAACCGTCTCTGGACTTTTTTTTTGGCATTTCTTTGCTCCCATCAAAGAAACTGTCATCCATGTGTGGAAGACTTTGCTTCCCAGCTTTAGCCTGAGCCTTAGTAAACACACTAACAGCTAGCTCAGCTTAGCTTTAGCTGTTTCAATAGCCTCATTTAATCAGTCCCTCAACATCAGTAAATCACACCCCAAAATCAAATCAACAAGGCAGGTTGTCTACCACCCCAGCAGTCAAAAGGCATGATTGTTCATCTATGGTCACAGTTACATCCGCTTTTGTGTAAAAATGTTTGTCACCATGTACACACAAAACATTTGTTTGCCTGCCATAATCAAGTCCACCAAAAGGGATTAAACTCTGTTTGACCAAAGAAACAAAACTACCAGTGTCCAGCATAACAGTAACCTGCTGTCCATTCACAGTCACAGATTTGTCTTTGTCCGTGTGAACAGGCCCTGATCCTGCGACAATCTGGGTGCATAGCAAGCACCTGTGAATTTAGTCTTGCGAATTGGGCATACAGAGGCTTTGTGACCAATCTGCTGGCAATAGTAACACACAAGGTCCTTACCAACTGCTCCCTGGTCAGGTGTTGGGTTGGTACCTTGTAGGGTTGGGCGATGTCCCCTAAATTGGCAGTTGACAATGTTTGCAGTCAACCATCGGGATGGACGATGATATCGTCGGGGGAGGGGGGTTTGTCATTATATAAATATTATTCATTATTTTACTTTATTTATTTTATTTCCCAAATAATGACTCATCCGCGATGATCCAGTCTAAACTGAGTGAAGTGACTTAAAAAAAATAGAAAAGAAGTGGTCCGGTCCTGCGTTTGATTAGACCGGTGGAGCGAGCAACGGTGTCTCTAGCAGAGCAGACGGACTTACAGTTTTGTGTTTTAGGGGAAGTACGGATGCTTTGTTACGTGTGGGAGACATAGGACTGTGATCCGTCCCGCAGCTCTACCTGAACGAGCTACCGGAATTTATGAGAAGCGGGTCTCCCGGTAAAAGTGTGTGTCGGGGCAGAGCTCGAAGCGCTAGCTAACGCAGTGCGTAAGCTTCGAAGCAGAAAGGCCACTCAGTCCTTAGGAACCGTTCAAACAATAGTGGATTTGTGTTTCCAGTCGTGTCCCAATAATCCTTATCAAGCGTCATATGGTGTCGACTCGCAGCGTGGCGGGGCGTGGCATCACGATGGGGAGACACCATCAGTCACCCATCACGATGGACGATGGTATCATCCCTAGTACCTTGCGTTGGCTGATTGAAGTCTCTCCTTGCAGGTCTCGATGGAGCAGTTTGAATGGGATGACGCTGATCCCCACCCGACAGCCTTGTAGATGCCCCTCGTCGAGCATTAACGTACTGCAGCGCAAGCCGGGCAGCAGTGAGCCCATCCTCTGGTTCGTGCTCCTTTACCCACGTCCTGATGTCAGCTGGAAGCACACGCAGCAGCTGCCCCCGGATGACAATCACCCCGATCTGGTCCTTCGTGTGTTTCTTTGGGCGGATCCAGCGACGGTAGAGGCCCTTCAGTCGGTGGTACGTCTGAGTTGGATTCTCCCCGTATGGCACCACAACGGACCAGAACTGCTGGCGATAAGTGTCTGGCGAGATGTCAAATTTCACCAGGAGTGCGTGTTTCAGGTCTTTGTAGATGTGGGCTTGCTGCTCGTCAATTGCCATGTAGGCCACCAACACCTTTCCGGACAGTAGTGGCACCAGGCGACACAAAATCAACACAAAATCCTCCGGCGTCCGTGTCGCGCACTCAAGAACACATGCAGCTTGTATGTCATGTATGTACTTTCGGGCTCTGTGAATGGATTGAATTCTCCATCTAACACCAAACACAAGTCATTTGTTTTTTAACACACCTCTAAACAGCCAAACAGCATGAACGTCACTTCAGGTCTTAGACACTTCAGTCATGGTTCAACAAAAAGAAACACGCATGCCCGGCCGCATCCCAGAATCCTTTGGGGCCATTAGACCCAACGTGCACGTGATCGCCACTACAATATGATGAAGCTTTCAAGTTAAAAGCAATCGTTAAAAGCAGCGTGAAAAAATCCCCCATCAGTAAATGGAAATGCCGGTCAGCTGCGTGACGGAGAGAACAGCGCATGCTCAGAAGTGTATTTACCTCTGAGTCATAGTGACTCGGCTGGCTGCACGTAAATATGCGTGAATAACATCAGCCTTTATTTTGTCGGGACACGACTGGAAACACAAATCCATGTGGTTGTTTTTACGGTTTCTAAGGACTGAGCGGAATTTTGCATTGAAAAGCTCACAGCCGCCGTGTGAGCTTTTCGGATAGGAAGGGGAGACAAGGAGCCCGCTTGGCGAGCGCGGAGCGCAGAGGCGTCCGCGGAGCAACAAGTGTTTGTTGTGAAAGGAAACTTCTGACGAACGCGCCGTGCTGAGGCGCGCGCTTTTCAGTCGCCGCAGCTTTATTTTACTGGTGTTTTTTTAACCAGCCCCGTTAGTACCATAATGCTGCCGCGACACAAGCGGAAGGAGAGCTGTTCCTTTTCACCCCTCCATGCACTGATGCTCCTTGCTCATTCTTAAACACGTACAACAGTGTGGCGAGCCGGGCGTTGGCCCCGCTTTTAGCCCCTAAGACTCATGGGAAATGGGGGATCGCGGATGTAAATTTCCTCATCATAACTGAGGGATGTAATGTTGATTATATGGTTACTGTTTGTAATTTTATGTATGATACCTAGATTGTCAATAAGTAAAAAAAAATAAAATAAAAAACCCCATAACTGAGGAACTTGTGAACAGAATAGAGGTCCATGCCGTTTCAGTTGTGGGTGTACTTGGATACATGAGCTTGAGTCAAGGCAGTACCCGCCCACAGTGTGGTAATGAGCCACGCTCACCCTGGGAGTCAGGACGTGCTTTGTCGAAGCAGCGGCTTGTATTATGATGCGGCTTGTGTATGTACAAAAATAATTAAGCACGTGAAAATAGGTGGGTGCGGCTTGTAATCGGGTGCGCTTTATAACCCGGAATTTACGGTACCTATCTAACTAATGAACTAACTATATAGCCTATATAGGTGTTGTGGATTGACTGTGACTGTCTGGGTCAGCGCTGTGTGTAGGAGGATGCGCGTGTTGATTCCTCTGCAGCGGACCGCTCTCTAGCTGCACGTGAGCCTTCACCTGTGCTCTCTGGTACAGACATCTTTTCAGAATATTATATATTGCCCAGTAATAAACAGACTGCAGACACTTTGTCACCTTTCCGCTGGCCATGAAGCCTGACACCCATGAAGAACGCGGGGCAGGAGGCCTTTATTCATGGAAATCTAACAGCGCGCGTTCATGTTTGGTGTTACAGAGAGTGAAGGAGAACAGTAATAACCCGCCCCTAACACAAAATCCTACGGTGGGCGGCCGTGTCACGCACTTAAGAACGCACGCAGCTTATTACGGAAATGAATACAATGGAAATTAATAATTAGAACGCATTAAATTTGTCGTATTCCCTCACAAGGCAGAAACTTCGGTTTTAGAATGAGGATGTGTGCTTCTGAAAGCGCGCGCCTGTGTGTCTGTAAAGGGAGCCGCGTCTCACGTGCAGCGCAGAGCGCACGCCAACAACAGACAGTGACAGACAGTGAAATGTCAAATTTCACTAAGAGTGCGTGTTTCAGGTCTTTGTAGATGTGGGCTTGCTGCTTGTCAATTGCCATGTAGGCCACCAACACCTTTCCGGACAGCAGTGGCACCAGGCGACACAAAATCAACACAAAATCCTCCGGCGTCCGTGTCGCGCACTCAAGAACACATGCAGCTTGGAATGGAAATGAATACAATGGAAATGAATAATTAGAACGTAGTAAAGTTGTCGTATTTCCTCGCGAGACGGAAACTTCTGTTTTAGAATGAGGATGTGTGTTTCTGAAAGCGTGCGCCTGTGTGTGGGTGGGTGTGTGTGTGAGTAAAGGGGGTCATGTGCAACAGAGGCAGTGAGAGCGCGTGCCGACGAGAGACAGTGACAGGCGTGGTGGGAGAGAGGAGAGAACAGTCTGAAAGAAAGAAGGAAAGTCTGAACACAGGACTAGCAGAAAAAGGAAATTATCAGCAAAGATGAATGTGTTTAATGTGTTAATTATAGTTCCAATCACGCACCATGTGCTGAACTTTAAAAAAAAAAACGAAAGAAAAAAGTGCGGTGATGCGGTCATCACCGCGGTGATAAGGTCATGATGAGGTTATCGTCACAGCCCTCCTTGCTGCGTCCGCCACTTAGATACCAGTTAAAGTCATTGTTTGATCGCTACATGGAGTGGTGTCAGTGAATATCTCACATACAGTGCATGGAATACACAGAGAATGTTGAGAGATCAGGTTTATTATTTAGAAGAGTTCTGCATGGTAATCATGTTCAGAAAAGAAAACACAGGGAGCCGCATCACCCTCTGCAATCATAAGGGGTAGGGGTGAGTTAAAGCCCCTCCCCCACCTCTACCTGTTCACGTCCTGCAGCTGAGAGTTGTTTTCCCCCGCGCTCCTTCAGTGTATTCTACACAGAGAGCGCAAAACACGGTCAGCATAGCAGCAGGTTGACACCACAGTCGGAGCGCCACCGCAGATTTCATCAGTTTGATGTGGAAATCCAGAAACCATAAAAAGGATAAAGCGGGTTAAGAAAACGAATGGAAGGCTGGTCGGAAATATTTATACTTTACTCATTTTATTATTAGTGTCTTTTGAAAGAGAGAGAGAGAGAGAGAGAGAGAGAGAGAGAGAGAGAGAGAGAGAGAGAGAGAGAGAGAGAGAGAGAGAGAGATAGAGAGAGAGAGAGAGAGAGAGAGAGATAGAGAGATAGATAAGAAACAGCAGTTTCAGTAAACACACCGAGCTAGCACTGGTTTTCAGCACCCACATATAGTATATACACCCGCCCGGACAGTATGTTAGTGTAGAACCGCCACTAAGTGACAGACGGGTCACCAAACAGAAGGAAGGAAGCTCAAAGGGCTTCTCTGTTTGTTTGATGAAGGTAAACATACCTATGCGGTGGAGTTTAAGCTGCGGGTTCCACTTCCAGCTGATATCCAGCAGTCTGCGCTGAAGACAGAGCTCCTCCTCGTTCTGGACGATGGTTCCTTCAGCAGCAGAAAGTTGTTCTCTGACAGAACCTTCCTGAGGTTCTGAAGACATGGTTCCTGCTCCGATCTTCAGCTCCAACTCCCACAAACACCGCCGTCCTCTTCACTGCAGCTCCGATCGATCATCTGCTAGTCTCACAATCACAGCAATCCACGTTGTCTTTCCGTTCAACACTTCTTCACTCATTTACGACACTTTGGAAAATGCTGAGAGTTCCACACGAACCACGTATCGTCCTTTCTGTCCAAAAACCTCACAAACGTCCCAACAAAACACCACCGACCTCTCAACACAAGCTAACGCTGCTAGCCTGCTAACAAGCTAACGCTGATAGCGCCTCGTGCTGTTTACTTCCGGGTCACGTGCAGAAACTGTATTTAAAAAGAAACGTATAAACTGCTTAACTGAACCTCAACATAGTTAAAAAAAAACTTCAAATAGTTAGAAAAAAAATCAGGAGATAGCAAAAAAAGAAAATCAAAATAGAAAAAATGTATCGAACATACTTTTTGAGAGCTGTTGTGACGTCATCACAATGGGTCGTTCTCAATTCTTTTTTTTTTTTTTTTTTTTAAATCAACTTTATTGCACATTATGTCATTTTACAAAGATGTACTTTTAGGTATGCAATAAAAACACAACTGCAAATATCAAATACACAACTGTAACAAACAGAAGAACAAGAATAGAGAGAAATAAGCCAGGGGGTTAAACTCTACGAGAAAATACTGAAACTATCACATACAGATAATGTTCTGATTGCTTTTTGCTTCTCTGAATTTCGAATACTGTTGATATACTGATTTAATTCAGAAAGGAATACAGTGAAACAAGGTTTTCTACCAGAAAATTTACATTTATGAACATGGAATTTAGCCAAAATTAGTAAAAGATTTAAAAGAAAAGCAGAGTCCTTTTGCATATTGTTTGATATTAGACCCAACAAAACATCTTTCCAAGATAAGACAAAACAAGAATGAATTTTATCATTAATAAAATCACATATCTTCTGCCAAAATACCTTCACTTTGGGACAATGCCAAAAAAGATGGATAACTGTTTCAGGGGAATTACAACCAAAACTACAGAGTGTGTCAATGTTTAATTTAAATCTGTTCTGAATAAACATTTTAGCTGGATAAATTCTATGGATAATCTTAAAAGAAACTTCTTTAACCTTATTAGTGATTCAAAATTTATTGGGTGTTTGCCAAACCTCCTTCCATGCAATGTCTTCAACAAACATGTTCCAATAAGACATGCTACGAGGTAGTGAAACAATGTTCATTTGAAATAATGTTCGTATTGCTTTGTTGTTTTTCCTAGGATAACCGGTCAGACATATTTTCCCCACAGGAGTATTTATGGGAGAGAGTAGAAAAGGCTCCTCAATATTAACTCTGTGTTGGAATTTAAACAGCATGCAGACACCAGAGGGAATAGCTCCAAACACTCTAGCATATTCTAAAGGGGGAACAGGGAAGTTAAATTTAGATAGGAATTCCTCATAAGTTAAAAGTAAGCCCTGGTTGTTAAATAATTGATACACAAAAATAATCTTATTTCGAAACCAATGTTCTATGAAGAGTGATTTACGTTTATATAAAATGTCCCTGTTATTCCAGATAGAATATTTGTGAGGTGAAAAGTTGTGTTTGTATACAAGGGACCATGAAAGGAAGGCTTGGCGGTAAAATGCAGATAATTTTAGTGGGATTTTACATACATCATAATTACACATGAGAAAGAAATCAACACCACCAATTTTAGATAAAAGATGAAGAGGTATAGTGTTCCAAATGGAGCTGGGATTTCTAAAAAGTTGTTTCAGCCAATTAATTTTAAATGTGTTATTCAAGGTAGAAAAATAGAGAAAATTGAGGCCACCTTTGTCATAGGAGTTCATGAGAACATTTTTCTTCTGTTTTTCTGGATGAAATTAAAAAGCATTTTGTCGATTTCTTTGATAATTTTAACATCAACATGTAAAGCCAAAGTTGCGTATGTTAAGTGGGAAATACCTTCTGCTTTGCTGAGTAAGATCCTTCCTCTCAAAGATAGATCTCTGGAGAGCCACTGATTCAATTTCCTTTGAGTTTTTTCGATTATTGGGATAAAATTTAGGGAGCTTCTTGCATGTTGGTCTTTTGTTATTAAAATACCTAAATATTTCACTTCAGATTTAACTGGAAGATTATACAAAGTGGTAGCAGCACATTCTGTGATTGCCATTAATTCGCATTTATTCACATTCAGACAAAGACCGGACGCCTTTGAAAATGTCCCAATAACGTCAAAAGCAACAGGAATTTGCTTTTCCTTTTTTTATAAAAAGTGTAGTGTCATCTGCAAGTTGAGTAATAATTAGTTCTTTGTCAATGAGATTGATGCCTTCTACTGCACTGGATTTAATGTGATCTGATAACAGTTGAGAAACTAAAAGGAAAAGATACGGAGAAACAGGACAACCTTGCCTAATTCCTCTCTCTAGATTAAATCTGGGAGAGGTGCCACCCGCTAATTTAATAGAGCTGTTACAGTTTTTGTATAATGTCACAATAGCTGAATAAAAGTATTCTCCAAAACCAAATTTTTGAAGACAATGAAAAATGAATTTATGTTCTATGGTATCAAATGCTTTGTAAAAATCCAAAAATAAAATAAAACCATTACCATTTATAATGTCTGGATGATTAAAAATGTCCAAAACTAGCCTGATACTATTCATTATATATCTTCCTGACATAAAGCCTTGTAGTCAAATCTTAACATTGATGAGACACAGTGTAATGACGTCACAGCAGCTCTCAAAAAGTTTCCTCGATACATTTTTTTCTATTTTTCTTTTCTTTTCTTTATTATCTCCTGAATCAAAACTGTTTAAAAACATTGGAAGCTTTTTGGACCATATTGAGGTTCAGTTAAGCAGTTTTTTTTTTTTTAAATAACTTTATTGAACAAATGCAAGTATACAACATGAAGAACAATCAATGCAGTATACAACATACAATCAATATACAACACAAACAATGTTAAACAGCCAGGGGAGTCGATTCAGTAAATATTTGCAGAGAGTTACAAATTTCAATAGTTCTGAGAGCTTTTTTGTTGGAGGAAAAGGATATTGATTTTATGTAAAAAGTTACATCTTTAATGAATTGTCGGAAGTATGGTGTTTTATTAGTAAATTTACATTTATGTATGTAGAATTTTGCCAGAAGAATTAATAAATTTATTATAAAAAATACCTTTTGTTTTTTGGGGGTCCTGAAAAAACAAAGTAATACATTTTTCCATTTCAGGGAGAAATCTTTGAAGACATGAATAATGATGAATCTACTGAACTCCTTCCAAAATCTCTGTGTGGACAAACAGTGCCAGAAAAGATGAGTTACTGTTTCTGGGTGATCTCCACAGAAACTACAATCAGTATTAATATCTTTTTTAAATTTTATCATATAATGTTTGGCAGGGTAAATTTTATGGAGAATTTTAAAGGATACTTCTTTTACCTTATTTATTATTAAATACTTATGAGGGATCGTCCAGACTGCTTTCCAGTTGATATCTGGAACAAATTGATTCCAATAATTTAAAATATACGGGGGAGAGGTATAAATCTTTTGAAATAATCTGCGTATTTTTATATTAGTAGTACGCCCATAAGAGAAGCATATTTTTCCTACCGGTGACTCATCCGCGTTGGATATTGTATTTTGATTAGGTATCAAATTATCAGTGTTCTTAAATAACATTACTATTCCTGAGGGGATAGCCTTCTGCACCATTGAAAACTCTTGTAAAGTAATAGGTAAATTATACTTTGATAGGAATTCGTTATAGTTTAACAGCTGCCCCTCCTTATTAAATAGTTGAGCCACCAGTAGGATCCCATTCTGGATCCAGGTCTCTAAATAGAGCGATGTATTTTTGTATAAAATATCTCTGTTGTTCCAGATGATGTACTTGTGTGGAGAAAAATTATGTTTGTAAATAAGGTTCCATGCTAAGAGAACCTGCTTATGGAAGGATGAGAGTTTTGTGGGGAGTTTCTCAACATTATAGTGACAATTTAAAATAAATTTAAAGCCTCCAAAACGGGAGAAAATCTGAAATGGTATGATGTTCCAGATAGAGGTGGGGTTCTTCAAAAAATTTTTGGCCCAATTAATTTTAAAAGTATTATTGAGAGAGTTAAAGTCTAGAAAGTTAAGTCCACCTGCTTCATAGTCATTCATAAAGACAGATTTTCTTATGTAATGTGTTCGAATTTTTTTTTTTGTGTTCGATTGGGCTCCAACGAAGTATGCCGACTTCCCCTCCTTGCGTGCTTTGTCTATTAATGGCCACAATTTGGCACGATCACTTCTGTCTTCCTGGGATAAATCTTCAGCGAATTTCAAGTGATTCTCTCGCAGGTAAGAGGATGTTTTGGCTGTTTTCCAGACAGCATCCCTGGAGACACGTGAGGTGAATTGTATGATGATGCCTCTCGGATTGGCATTGCCTTGCTTCCTGGGTCCCAGTCGATGCACGGTGTTGATGACGTCAGGTAGCTTCTGTTTCTGTTCAGGTAAAACCGATTGGCAAATTTCTATCACCTTTCTTCGTGTGTCTTCTTTCTCAGTTTCCATGGCACCGTGTAGTTTGAGGTTCCATCTTCTGGAGTATCTTTCCAGATTAGACAGTCTCAGCTGGTGGTTATCCAGTTGGTCTTCGCCTCTTTTTACTTTTCTTTCAAGGTCATTCACTTTTTCCTTTACATCTTTCATTTCAGCATGCATAAAGTCAATCGATTTTTTGAGACCTTCATTCTTCAGAGCATTCTCTTTCACCATGATTTCCAGACTGTCCGATCTTCTGTTTATCAATGCTGAAAGATGGGATATGATCTCGTTTGAAGTGGGTGGATCGTTGCTGCCGGAGTCGTACATCACTTTTTTTTATGCTGGAGATTTGAGAGGTGTAGCAGGGAGGGATGGAAAGTCATCCATATCTTCAACATTTGGAGCAACTGATGACTGGGATGAGGCGTAGTTGTGGCAGTTGTCCACAAGTATGTTGCCTGAGGTAGCGATAGCTTCGACAGCCTCTCCAGATGCTAGCTTGGATTTTGATATATCTAAACCTCTCTTTGCACCTTTTGAAGTCGGCATTCTGCTTCTTATCTCTTAGAGGTCAATGTATTCTTGTTTATAAAGAGATTTGTTGGTGTTTTAAAGAATAAAGTCAGGGTATTACCGTATTTCAATAACTTTTTGTGCAGAACTCGGTAAAGAGAGGCCCAATTAATTTTAAAAGTATTATTGAGAGAGTTAAAGTCTAGAAAGTTAAGTCCACCTGCTTCATAGTCATTCATAAAGACAGATTTTCTTATGTAATGTGTTCGATTTTTCCAGATAAAATTAAGAAGTGTGCGATCAATTTCTTTACAGATGTTGTTGTCAAGGTGTAAGCAGATGGCAACATAAGTTAGACGGGAGATTCCTTCTGCTTTGGTTAGCAGTACTCTACCTCTTAAGGATAAGTCCCTTTGTAGCCATTGATTAAGCTTCTTTTTGGTTTTCTGTATGATTGGAGTAAAGTTAGATGAACATCTTTGTTTTTGATTTTTATTAATTAGAATACCCAAGTACTTAATTTCTTGTTTAACAGGGATCGAGCAGATAACATCAACTGAGCAGTCTTTAATAGCTAGTAATTCACATTTGTTTAAGTTTAATGTTAAACCAGAAGTTTGAGAAAAAATATTAATTACGTCTAAGATTAGAGGAATCTGGCTTGAGTTTTTAAAAAAGAGTGTAGTGTCATCAGCCAATTGGCTAATGATAAGCTCTTTGCCAGCTATGGTAATGCCCTGCACATTACTAGAACAAATGTGGTTTGTTAGGATTTGAGTGCAGAGAAGAAACAGATATGGTGAGATTGGGCAACCTTGGCGAATGCCTCGTTTTAGGTCAAATCTAGGGGTGGAGCCATGTCTCATTTTTATAGAGCTGTTACCATTCGAATATAAAGTTCTAACAGCATTACAGAAAAAATCACCAAAGCCGAATAATTTTAATGAGTTGAAAATAAATTGGAGTTCGATTGTGTCGAATGCTTTATAAAAGTCTAGGAAAATAATAAAGCTGTCATCAGGCACCAAATCAGAGTAATCAAGTAGATCTAGGACCAATCTGATATTATTAGAGATATGCCTATTTTTCATGAAACCTGACTGCGTTACATCGATGATTAACTGTAAAACTTTTTTGATTCTATTAGCAAATATTAAAGCCATTATTTTATAATCACAATTAAGCAAGCAGATGGGTCTCCAGTTTTCAATTAAGAGTATGTCTTTATTTGGTTTTGGAATGAGAGTTATTAGACCTTGAGAAAGTGTCGGAGGGAGAGCATTTTTTTCTATACTTTCTAGAAAAGTTTGTTGTAGGAACGGAGCTAAATTATTAGAGAATGCCTGGTAAAATTCTGCAGATAAACCATCTGTGCCGGGAGATTTGTTGGACTTCAGCGCGAGAATGGAATTAAGTACGTCCTCCAGAGTTAGAGGGCTGTCGCACTGACTCCTGTCCTCCTCGACAATAGTTCGGAGGTTTTGAATATTGTTAAAAAATAAGGAGGAAATGTCCTCATTGTATCTTGAGCTGTATAGATTAGAATAGAAATTAGCACAAAATTTTGAAAGATGTATCGGATTGTTGGAAATATTGCCATTGATACTTAAGCGGTTAATAAAGTTGTTTGTTGATCTGTTTTTTTCCAGTCTAAAGAAGTAGGCAGAGTTTTGCTCTCCCTCCTCCAGCCATCTTTTCCTGGATCTTACAAAGGCACCTTCAGCTTTGTGTTGATATATTTGGTCTAATTTGTTTTGAAGGTCAATTAAAGTTAATTTATCCTCCTCCTCAACCTCTTCTGGTCTTTTTTGATAATAAGACATAATTTTGCTTACCACTTCTTCCTCTTCAGCTTTTCTTAATTTGGCATTTTGAATTCCATATTTTCTTAAGAATTTACAAGTTTCAAATTTAAAAAGTTCCCAATTGGTGCAAAAAGATTTTTCTTTATTGGCCTTATTCCAATAAAAATTAATCAATTTTGTAATTTCAATTTTGACTGCTTCATGCCTCAGTAAAGAATTATTTAGCTTCCAGTAATTGAATTTCCGAGTAGTACTGTCAGGAGTAATAATTTGGATATTAATATAAATAGCTCTATGATCCGTCAGAGGGGTTGGCAAAATATTCACAGTGATGTTATCTTTATTTATACAGCTTGAAACAAGCCAGAAATCAATGCGAGATTGTTTGGAAGCGGTTTTATTACTCCAGGTGAAACGTTTGTCATTGGGAAATTTCTCTCTCCAAACATCCACAATATCGAACTTATTCATAAATCTTTTGAGATTGGTGCTATATGAAGTTTCCCGTCTTGGAGGCCATCTATCAAGTGTATTATTGATAGCAATATTAAAGTCCCCCCCAACAAAAAGTATGGAGTCTGGGTATCTGGATAACCATAAGCTTATTTTTTCTTCTAAGGAGTCCAGTAGTTTGTCGTTGTCACTTTTATTGTTGTAACCATATATATTAACAATGACAAAATTGTAAATATCATTTTTAACTGCCATACAGATGTAGTGGCCAAGAGTGTCACAATCAGAGTCTAATATGTAACCAGAAAAGTTGTTCTTAAGTGTGGTGACACCAGATGAACGTTCAGAACCATGAGATAACCAAATATCGTTGCCCCATTGTGATTTCCAAAAATTTGCATCAGTAGATGTGGAATGACTCTCTTGCAAAAAACAGAAATTTGTTTTAAATTGTTTAAGAAATAAAAATAGAGCTTTGCGCTTGCATGTTTGCCTTAGTCCCCTGGCATTGAGAGAAACGAGTGAAAAAGACACGTTTAATGAACTGATCTAACAAAGAAAGAATAGATTTACAGAAGAGAAGGGGACCGAGCACTGCACGATTCTTACAAAAATAATGTAATAATCCTGACTAACTAAATAAAGATAGAATAACATCCAACCCGTTTTGGTTTAGAAAAAAAAAAAAAAATTAAAAAAAAGTGCAGCCAAAATAAGAAGAGGGCTATAATTTTTTCCTTTTTTTTTTCTTCTTTCCTTTCTTTCCTTCTTCCTCTCTTCTTCTAAGAAATTAAGGTTTAAAATAAGGTTATGGCCTTATTCAGAAAATGATGTATGGACAGTAAACATCAACCAATTTGTAATTAAGAAATGGTGTTAATAGTTTCACCGAAGCAGTCAGCTTTTAAATGTAGGATGAGCGTTTCTGTGAAGGAGGGAGCACTTCTGTTCCATTGATGAAGCCACGGGCTCCAACGAAGTATGCCGACTTCCCCTCCTTGCGTGCTTTGTCTATTAATGGCCACAATTTGGCACGATCACTTCTGTCTTCCTGGGATAAATCTTCAGCGAATTTCAAGTGATTCTCTCGCAGGTAAGAGGATGTTTTGGCTGTTTTCCAGACAGCATCCCTGGAGACACGTGAGGTGAATTGTATGATGATGCCTCTCGGATTGGCATTGCCTTGCTTCCTGGGTCCCAGTCGATGCACGGTGTTGATGACGTCAGGTAGCTTCTGTTTCTGTTCAGGTAAAACCGATTGGCAAATTTCTATCACCTTTCTTCGTGTGTCTTCTTTCTCAGTTTCCATGGCACCGTGTAGTTTGAGGTTCCATCTTCTGGAGTATCTTTCCAGATTAGACAGTCTCAGCTGGTGGTTATCCAGTTGGTCTTCGCCTCTTTTTACTTTTCTTTCAAGGTCATTCACTTTTTCCTTTACATCTTTCATTTCAGCATGCATAAAGTCAATCGATTTTTTGAGACCTTCATTCTTCAGAGCATTCTCTTTCACCATGATTTCCAGACTGTCCGATCTTCTGTTTATCAATGCTGAAAGATGGGATATGATCTCGTTTGAAGTGGGTGGATCGTTGCTGCCGGAGTCGTACATCACTTTTTTTTATGCTGGAGATTTGAGAGGTGTAGCAGGGAGGGATGGAAAGTCATCCATATCTTCAACATTTGGAGCAACTGATGACTGGGATGAGGCGTAGTTGTGGCAGTTGTCCACAAGTATGTTGCCTGAGGTAGCGATAGCTTCAACAGCCTCTCCAGATGCTAGCTTGGATTTTGATATATCTAAACCTCTCTTTGCACCTTTTGAAGTCGGCATTCTGCTTCTTATCTCTTAGAGGTCAATGTATTCTTGTTTATAAAGAGATTTGTTGGTGTTTTAAAGAATAAAGTCAGGGTATTACCGTATTTCAATAACTTTTTGTGCAGAACTCGGTAAAGAGCGTCTACTCACTCCGCCATCTTGGTCGCCCCCCGATGTCTCCTGTAGTGATATAACTCATTGTTCCCATCTACCTACCTGGTAGATTAGGATTCACATTTCCCTTATACTGCCCCCTGAAGCTATGGAGTTGATCCTACCTGGAACAATCCTCCAAATCAATGTTCAGGAGCAAAAATAAAGGCAGGATAGCCAAATCTTAACAGTATTTATTTATCATTTTATTTTAGTGTAAACTTACACCAGAAAATATCCATAAAAATACTAATAAGGTACCAGAGTGAAAAGCAGCAGATTAAAAGGAGTTAATAGATCAAAACGATACCTACCTTTACTAGATGTTAACTTTGCTAGATGTTAACTCTAATAATTCAAACAACTAATTTCTATTCTAAAATAATTCATTTTGTGAATTTTTTTTACATATTTTGTCAGCAGTGAAACGTATTGTCTAGTATCATTAGATTGAAATGTATTGATCCTTTTTTGCTTTTGATAGTGGTGGCTTGGAGAAGATGAAAACCTAAAAAGCTGTCAGGATGAAAACCTAAAAAAGCTGTCAGGATAAGACAAGACAAAACTTTATTGATCCCTGGAGGGAAATTCAGTTGTTACAGCAGCCAAACAACAAATATAGCAGTTAAAAAAAACAAATAGTTAGTAAAAATTAAAATAGTAACAAAAAGTGGAAGTAAAAGTACACATCATAAATGAATAAGTAAATCCAGCAGCAGTTTCAACAGTCCTAAATTGTGTCATTCTATAGTCTAACTGCTGCTGGGAAGCAAATCATTGGGACAAAGAACCTCCTGTAGCGGATCATATATCAAAACAACCAAGATTTTTTTTATTTTTTTTTGAAAAGTTCATTTCTACACATTTAATATTCACTTGTGTCTCCCTCTAATGAAGTTACTGCATCAACATGGTATGGAGGCCATCAGCCTGTGGCTCTGTGTACATGAACTAAAAGCTTCATTAGAACACTGGGGTTTCACCCCAGAAGTTTTAAGCATAAAAGCTTATTTTAAAATATTTAATTTTTCTGAGATACAGAACTTTTCCCCTGTAAAATAAAGTCTTCTGCTGTGGTACAGAGGTTGAGAGGTCGACCTTTTATCAAAAAGTTTAGAATTTAGAGTTTACACTAAATCCTTACATTGTCAAGAAAAAGTCTTACAAGTTCTCATGTGTTTGTTGACACAAGATACTTGACGAAAACTTTTATCACATTTTTTACAAGTAAAAGGCTTTTCTCCTGTGTGAGTTCTCATGTGTGTTTTGAGATGATGTATTTGATTAAAACTTTTTTTACATTCTTCACATGAAAAAGGCTTTTCTCCTGTGTGAGTTCTCATGTGTGTTTTGAGAGTAAATATATGACTAAAGCTTTTCTCACATTCTTTACAAGAAAAAGGCTTTTCTCCTGTGTGAGTTCTCATGTGTCTTTTGAGATTAGATACATCTCGAAAACTTTTTTTACATTCTTTACAAGAAAAAGGCTTTTCTCCTGTGTGAGTTCTCATGTGTGTTTTGAGATTAAATATATAACTAAAGCTTTTATTACATTCTTTACAAGAAAAAGGCTTTTCTCCTGTGTGAGTTCTCATGTGTGTTTTGAGAGTAAATATACGACTAAAGCTTTTCTCACATTCTTTACAAGAAAAAGGCTTTTCTCCTGTGTGAGTTCTCATGTGTGTTTTGAGAGTAAATATACGACTAAAGCTTTTCTCACATTCTTTACAAGAAAATCTCTTACCTTCTGCATGGATTCTTATATGAATTCTGAACAGAGATATGTTACCAAAGCTATCACCACATTCTTTACAGATATAACATCTTTCATCAGACCCAGTTTCCATGTAGTCAGACGTGTTCGTTTTTATTCTTGAGTTTTCACCAGACCTGATAGAGGAAAGTCTTTCTTCTTTTGCAGATTGTTTGTATTTCTTACCAAGATTTGTCTTCTTGGGATTTTTTCTAACATCAGAGTCACACTGACCTGCTGACATGTGAGACCTGTCCACACTTTGGACATGTCTTCTGTCTCTTCTCTTCCTCTGATCTCTGTTCTGTGAGTCTGTCTCTTCATCTGTAGTTGATGTTGATTCTTCATGTTGGTTTCCTTCTTCATCCTGACTACCAGTTACATTAAAGCTCTGCTGATTGTTTAGATCTGCTTCACTGTTCTCATCTTCCTCATAAGTAGGAATCTCCATCAAGGTATCAGTCTCCTGCTTCAGATCAAGCTGCTCTTCATCCTGACGGTTGCAGAGTTCCCCTGGTTCCTCTTTAATCTGTGAAGGTTCCGGTTCTTCATGTTCCACACTGAAGTTCCTCTGCTGGATGCAGAGATCTTCCTCTTTATTCATCCAACACTGGTGGAGGACTGCAGGGACACAAGAACAGATACTATGGTGACTTTATTTATTCTTAAGTATCAATACAAATGATTGCAGTATCATTCAGTATATGCACATTAAAAAACTTTTAATAAAAAAAGGGTTTTGTTTTCTTTAACACAACAGTATAAAACTGTGCTGAAAAAGCCCCCCCTACACCTCCCCCCTATGAGGAGAGCTGTTTCAGTCAATAAAAAGTCTGAACCAGTTAAAGATAGAATATATTTTTTCTTTGTTTTTTTTAAGGAAATGAAATTACAGATAAGTAATTCATAAAAGGTACAAACAGGTCTTTAATGTTATATAACTGTATACCCAAATTAAATCATGCTGAGATAAATAGGTCAGATTTACTAGAAAGGGGACAGAGGGATTAACAGAAAATGTACTTTTAACCCGATTCTGTCTCCAATTATTTTGATATGAAATTACAAAAAGGAAAACAGTTTGAAAACAAATAGAATGTTTTAGATTCTTGTCATTATTGACTGTAAAGATGCAGGCATCTAAAATAAATGTTTGACGGTCTCTGAGGCTTCTTTCAGCACACCAGCTGTGTTATGTTAGGAATATTCTGCTAATAAAGTTACATTCACATGTCTGTTATTGTATTCATTTTATTTAGAAATCACCTCCAGGACCGAGGTCTGGGGCCCCATCAATCGGGATCAGAAACTTGCCTGTGGTGGCGTTGGTGGGTGTGTTTATGTGTGCGTGTTAGCCTGGAGGTGCTGCTGGCAGCGCAGACGATAAAAATGTGTCAAAAATGGACAGAAACAATTTGACAAAAATGGCTCAATTTAAATTAGCCATTTTATTATTAAATATATTTCATTTTGCTTTGAAAACCTGTTCATTGTTTTAAAACAGAATTTTAAATGTTAATATTAATCATGTTGAATATTATTATAATTGTATCTCTTTTTTTCAGAAACTGATTTCTAAATCAATATTTTCCAAAGTAGCTTTTTTTATGTTGCTGTTTTTCAGAATGACTTATTTACTTCATGAAGAGTTTTTTCAGCAGAATGAGTCTGTCTGTCAATCAGTGAAAGTGGGTGGGATCTAAACATTGGCTGATCCCTGGAAATCGACTTGTGTTCCTAGATACCCGCTCTGTGGTGTTCCAGTCAGAGAGATGACATATTTCTGTTGTGAAACCGGAGGAGCTTTGTAGAATCCAAGCGCGGACACAAAAATGGAGTGGCGAACTAGGTTTTATTATATGGCAGAGGGGATGAATGGAATGGAGGGGAGGAGAACAGGCCAGCAGGTGAGCCCACGGAACCACATCAATTTCAGCGATATCTGCATAGCTTTGCTGACATTAGAGGATCACATAGAGACAAACAATCTGTCTGCTGCAGAAGATGCAAACATGGACTACTCTGTTTTTCTAGTTTGAGGGTTCATGTGTCAAATTAACGCAGAACCGACCCTAAAACAGCCCAAAGCCATTTTTACCTGCAACACCGCCAGTTCTGGTAACACTGTGGATGTGTTGAGGTGCATACTTCCCCCTAGTGTTGAGGGTGTGCATTGCTTCGTCATGTTTGCTGAAGCGACTTTGATCAATGTAGTTAAGGTGCTGCTGCTTATGTCTGAGTAAAAGGGTAGCCAATCACAAAAGTGTCTCTGCCTTGTCTGGTTTGCAATCATTGGTCTTGTTGTTACACTTCAGTTACAGGGACACGGTGATTGGTCGAAATGCATCTTGGGTATGCGTGATGCATGACAGGATATTGCTCACAGCCAGTCCGGTAGCAGCCAGCCTAATCTTATGATATTTTTTCTGATTTTCATCGAGACAGTAATAGATCGATCATTCTTTTATTTTTACCCCTATTGAATGCTCACAGAGACACGGAAGTAGCGGCAGAAAGCAGCTTTTGCAGCAAGATGGACGGAGAGAATACCAGGATGTGAATGAACGTGATTACCGATTCTTTTGTGCTTTTTAAAATAAGTAAATCTGATCTCTAAACATCCTCCTTGTCTTGAATGCAGTGTAATGAGACACACACAGAAATGTGAAGGTATCTACTGTAAATCCAACTACTACTCACATCTGTGTCTATGAATAACAGGAAAAATGATCCAGTAGTAGTTAGCATGTAGCCCAATAGCCTTCAAATGTTAAGCGACTGCTAAAGAGTATGTTAATAAAAGACAAGCCCTGAATATTATTATTCCTATTCGACCCCAAACTACAATATCAGCTGGCTGTCTCTGTCTACTGGCCGGCCAGCGGCCCGAACGCCATTGCTTTTACAGTCCAGTTTTAGTGTACTTAAATGGTAAATACCAAGTAATATTCAAGTGAACATACCCAGTATTTAGTACTGAAATTACCATGTAGTTGAGTAGAAATAGGGCTGACTTTCTTTTACAGTCCAGTTTCAGTGTACTTAAGGGGTAGTTTCTGTGGTAAATTTATGGTAAATACCATGAAACATGTGAGTGCAGACTTAAATTGTCCTCTTTTCTCATCTACTTCTACCCTTCCTCTCTTCTCTATTTTTGATCATCATTTATCATTTAGTTCTCCATGCCTCTGTTTGGTGCAGTGCGATTCATGTACTGTCCCTCTTTTCCTCTTCCCTCCTGGGGAGTGGGAGTGCTTCCAGACTCCAGTTGACTCATCCGTGCTCCAGTTCCTGACCGTCTACCTCGCCTTTGCTCCTGTTCCTACACCTGGCTGTGGATCCTGCCTCTGATGAGTACTGGCTCGTCTCTGCTCTGTACCTGACCGAGTACCTCGCCTCTGCTCCTGCTCCTACACCTGGCTGTAATAATAATAATGGATTGGATTTATCTGCGCTTTTCAAGACACTCAAAGCGCTTACATTGTGTCCATTATTCATTCACTCCTCATTCATACTTGGTGATGGTAACTACGGTTGTAGCCACAGCTGCCCTGGGGCAGACTGACAGAGGCATGGCTGCCAGTTCCTGTCTACGGCCCCTCTGACCATCACCGGGATCATTCTCGCACATAAACACACCAGTGGAGCCACAATGGAGGCAAGGAGGGTGAAGTGTCTTGCCCAAGGACACAACGATATTTTGGCTGGTGGGAGCGGGGATCGAACCGCCAACCCTTCAATCATTGGACGACCCGCTCAACCACCTCAGCCACTGGTTCCTGTCTCCGGCTCGACTCGCGCCTTTGACTGTCCCCCCCAAACACGGCTGGATGAAGCTCGTCTGCTGGACTTTATCTATGTAGTTGTTGTGTTAGATAATTTAATTATTCTCTAAGAGTTCTGGTAAATCGCCTGTCCTTCCTGGGGGAGAATCCCTCCTTCATGTGGGCACCCCTGAGGTTTCTTCGTTTTTTCCGGAATCTGTTTTTTTAGGAGTTTTTCCTTACCGCGAAGGGGGTCTAAGGGCAGGGATGCCAGTATAGCTTAGTCAGTTTGTTAGTTCATTTTAGTATTTTCCTATTGAAGTACCATGTAAGTACCCAGTAAATTCCATAAAAAGAACCATGTAAGTACCCTGAAAGTACCCAGTAGTTACACAATAAGTACCACGTAAATACCACTTAAGTACACTGTAAGTACTCTAAAAGAAAGCGTTACCAATTATAATCGGTTAACAGAAATGCTTTTTCATTTTCACAATGTAACTGAATCAAATGACTCAAAATTAAAATTAAAATAAAAATCAATCGTTCAAAATACATTTTCTTTTTCTACATTAAAACCGCTTATTCTGTGTCATAATTAAAACCAAAATGCAAAGAGGGGATTTTCGTTTTCACATCCACTCTGCGAATAGTGTTTCAAAACTCAATTCCAGTTTGCATTTCCAGGAGGGATGTGGGGTGATGATGTCAGTGGGTGTTAGCCCAACCAGCAAACGGCAAAAGTTTAGCATGGTGAAATCTGCTAGAGCTGTTCATGGGGCTATAGCTGTCCTGGAACAGCAAAATCAGCGTGAAGTTGCAGGAGAAGATCTTCTAAATGTGCTTTTATTACTGTTCTGATTATTATTAAGGGCCTGCTCGCTCATAATTTTTAAATTTGTGCGGCCAGTGCTTCTTTCTTGGCTGGAAGAAGGTTTAGCATTAAGCTAATACGTGCTAAAAACATTAGTCGTGGAGGAACACATCTTGTTCGTTTAGATTCCAATTCAAAAATGCTGACAATGAGTCTCTGTCCCAATATTTATGGACCTGACTTGCATTATGGGACAAGTCTGATGCATGATGGGATACATAGCATGTAGCCCTCAGATAAATAGCTCTTTTCAATCAGGCTTTTTACAGCAATTATTAGGTTAGATTAAAAATAGATTTATGAAATGACTTAATAGTTAATGATTCATTAATCACACAAAGAATTCATCTCATGACAGTTCTGAAAACACTGTCATAATTTAATTTTTGGGAAATTTTTAAAAGCTACATTTAATAAATGATTGTCTTAACAGCCATAAAAAATTAAATAAAAAGTATTTTGTTAAACAGTCAAGAGGAACTTTGTGGCTCTCTTTGGGTTTTGGTCTGGAAGAAACTGGATCAAATGGTTCTTCATGTGTTAAAGGTTCCAGACTCTTGATTTCCACTGAAGCTATGAGTATGAAATGTCATTCCACAGACAAAGCATCAACAAAATGATCCTGATGCTGCTGAGGTTCTTATGGAAGTGAAGCAAATCTCAGCAGAGATGAAGTTTTCTAAACTGAAATCACTGACATTAAACAGCCTGAACATTCATGGAGCTGAACTGGACACAGAAAAACCTCCCTGTTGTGTTTCCACCCACCAATGAGGAGCAGTTTGATGAAGATGAAGCTGCACTGGAGGAAGAATCAGTCCAGAAAAGATGGAGAACAATTCTGACACTAAGCAGTTTTTCACTGATGTGTTCAGGTTTGAATCTTTTCTGTCTGCAGATCCATGAGCAGGACCCTGTCTTTGGGTTTTAGCTTGAAATGTAGTTTTGGAAATAGAATCTGTCTGAATGTCTGGAATTGGAGACATGGAGACATCAAAGAGGTTCAGATGGGATTTTGGGTTTGACAGAGAAATCTGCTGAAAAGAACTGAACTACAAACTTAGAACCACAGTCGACAAAACAGATTGTACTTTTTTATCTGCCAACAATATTCTCTTTGATCTGTTAAGGTTTCCTGTTTGTCGTTAGCTGGAGGGACTAACTAAGATCATATGATTTGAAGAATGTTGTCGGCTGCACTGACCAACAATGTCTTCTGTCTTTTCAACTGGAAGGGACAGAAGAGACTCTTCCAGGACACGCTGTTGATGGACTGCATGTTTGGAGAGCTTGAAGCTCAAGATAGAACCGTTGTTGAAGTGAACATACCGATAGTGTGGAGATGAAGATCAGAGTCACACTGACCTGCTGACATGTGAGAGCTGTCCACACTTTGGACATGACTTCTGTCCCTCCTCTTCCTCTGATCTCTGTTCTGTGGGTCTGTCTCTTCATCTGTAGTTGATGTTGATTCTTCATTTTGGTTTTCTTCTTCATCCTGACTATCAGTTACATTAAAGCTCTGCAGTTCCTCTTTAATCTGTGGAGGTTCTGTTTCCTCCTGTTCCTCTTTAATCTGTGGAGGTTCTGGTTCCTCCTGTTCCTCTTGAATCTGTGGAGGTTCTGGTTCCTCCTGTTCCACTCTAAAGTTCCTCTGCTGGTTGCATTGATCTGCCTCTTCAGTCATCCAATGCTGGGGGAGGACTGCAGGGACACAAACACAACAAGGAGCATTTTATACATTTTCAGGACTTTTGGGTTTTGTCAAGCTTCAATAAACTCTGTGATCATTGGAATATGAATATGTCTGAGGAGTCTGGAGGACAACAAGAGACTAATGGAAGCAATAAATATAGATGCCATTATATTATTTAATAAACGTGTCATTAATTTAAAATTTAAAAAAAAAAATCAAAATTGTCATTATTTAATCAAAATTCAATGCTAAGTGATTTACACAGGTTCCATTTCTAAGTTCTTCTAATCTTCTACATTCTATTCTATTTCTCCATCTGACATTGACACAGTTTAAAGGTGAACTTTGTTTCAGGGTGATGGTTGAACTCCCGCCTTTTTTCTGCCTTGTGCAAACAGATGGGAAGAAAACTTGAAACTTTGTTCTTCCAGTTTGTTCTTCTGGTTCTAGAGAAGGAAAGTGATGATTCCACTGGTGACAGAAACAAACACACAGTAGTGTCTGATAAAAAAACATCAATGAACACTCATGGATCATGTGTGACACATGTTACTGGCATCTGCATTTATGGCGCACAGCCGGGACTTGAACACACCGGGGTGTGGTTCCACCAGCACAAGCAGCTGCTCCAGATGTGTACATTGGAATGTGTACACAAGTGGCTTCTGGACAATTTTGGAAAGATGTACACAAAAATACACAACTGGACAGACTGGACCCTCCAGCAGACAGGCTGTAGGTCAGAGGTGGGCACTGAGGTCTGCATTCCTGCATGTTTTCCAGCATACCCTGCTCTGGCATGTTCTAATTGGCTGGACACACCTGAACCAGGTAATCAGCCATGAGTAGGGCAAGACTATCTGGAAATCATGCAGACACACCGGCCCTCGAGGCCTGTAATTGCCCACCCCTGCTGTAGGTAATAACCAAGTCCAAAGTGTGTCCTCTGTTGTGAGCAGCTGTGGGACATTTTTGAAATCTGTGGAAAACTCACAATCATGACATCATCAATGTTTTCCACAGCTATCACTATCAATTGGGTAGACAAAAAAAAATTGAAAATAAATATAACTTAAAAAAAATAATCCATAAAAATAAGGGTCCATTACAAAAGTTGAAATAGATCAAATAAATTACACAATGTCTGGGCATTCTTATGATTCATGTAATGTAAAGATTTAGAGAATAGGTTGAGACGGTTGAGTAATCCATTAATGTGAGATTTCACCCAATAAAATGCTTTGAAATTACAATCAGTGCATTAATCAGAAAGTCCAGATTTTTGTGAATAAATTGTAATCGAATTTTAATTGTATTCCAATTTAAAGGGCTAATGATGATATTTTTGTATTTGAGCCAATTATGAAAAGAAGACCAAAACTCTTTTACATGAAAACATTCCAAGAAAAGACTTTCCACAGTTTCTACATAATTTCCACAAAAGACAAAAAGATCACTATCCCAGTTAAAGAGAGAATGTAAAAATGATTGGAAGGGTAAATATCATTTAACGGGAGTGCCCCAAAAATAGCACTGCTCATATAGCAAATCAATATATTGTGGCGATCTGGGGTTTAGCCCCGGCTTCATCTTTTAAGACTCATGGGAAGTGGGGAATCTGGGGTGTGTTCAATTGCTCACCAGAAGTGAGGGAGCTGTGAGCAGAAGTGAGTTTAATGCTGTTTGGATGTTGGTGGGCGTGTTCAAAATTAACAGACATAACAGACTGCCAACATATGTGAGTGTCGTTTTCGACAAACTGGGGTTGTGCTTAGCATGGGGCACGGGGAGCAGATTCGGACATGTCAAGTGGAGCCGCTACTAAGTAAGAGGATATTTAATTTAGACTTGGGCACAACGGTACTTACCTGGATAGTAAAGGGTGGTGATTCAGTGCTTGCTATTTAGTAATTAATGCACTTCAGTTCTGCTGTCATGAAATATATGGCAGAGGATGGAACGGCCTGAAACTTGTGAATCGGTGTTCCCGCCTTTGAGAAAGAGGTGCGTGTGTGTGAGGAGGAGAAGGGGAGGGGTAGTGGGTGCAGGTTGCGAGGTGAAACGGCACACGGAGACCATTGTGGAACACCCGGATCAGCGGTTGGCTTAAATTACTCAGCTCATTCTAATAATGTCATTCTTCACTAACTATAGCAGACATTTTTACTACTTGTCTGTATTTTCCATATCCATTTATTTTTACGGTTGTTTAGTTGGTGATAGTAACGTATAAATAAAGACAGCAGGTAATGCTGGCTGGAAAACAGCTGCACTTTTTCAGACCATAAATAAACAATAGATCATTTGTTTATGAAAGTATTGAGAATTTTGGAGGATTTTAATGTTGGTGTTGTAAAAAATTAGGAAAATGGCAAATATTTTGGAGTAATCCCACTGAGGAGTTCTGTAATTAAGTTTTTAATGTTTTATGAGACCTAAACATGATTTTCACAATAACAGGTTTTTAAATAATCAAATCCCTCTGATATGTTTCACAAAGACACACACACAGGACCAAAGACACACACACAGGACCAAAGACACACACACAGGACCAAAGACACACACACAGCACCAGAGACTAGGCCTGGGCGATAAATCGATTAAATGAATTAATTCGAATTTTTTGTTACGGGCGATTTCAAAAATAACTAAATCGAGTTTTTATGTGGCGCATTTTTGGCTCCCCAGAGCTTCCGTAGCATTAGTTTCACACGGCGGTATGGCACATGACAATCGACACACGAAGCAGCAAGCGACAGCATGGCTACCGGCGAGAGTTGGAAGTTTGTTCCCAAGAAAGGAATCAAATCATCTGTTGATGGAACTGGTCTGGGTTTACTGCCACAGATGTGGAGGAAGAGACCCCCCCCCCACGCTGCCTAATTCCCATCGGAGTCAAAGGCTCGCACGCGCCCAGTTCTCTTACACACGCACGCGCCCTGACACACACACATACTCATACTACAACGCCTGTATAATTGGTTCATTAGTTAGATAGTTGGTTGTTACTGTTATTTGTTAATAAAAAACACTGCGTTGTAATTATTACTTGTACCGATATATTCATTTGAGACGCGGCCGCTGTAGGATTTTGTTTTTGGAGGAGTCGGCCGCGGGGGGGACTCCTGCTGCTTCATCATCTTTTCCGTGGAGAAGACGGGGTTTATTAATTTCTTTAAAGCCTTAGACCCCAGATATGAGCTGTATTGTTAATTTTTTATTTTTAGGCCATATCGCCCAGCCCTACCAGAGACACACACACATGACCAAAGACACACACAGGACATCACACACAGGACCAAATACACAGACACAGGACCAAAGACACAAACAGGACCAATGACACAGACATAGGACCGAAGACACACACACAGAACCAAAGACACAGGACCAAACACACACACACAGAACCAAAGACACAGGACCAAACACACACACAGGACCAAAGACACACACAGGACCAAAGACACATGACCAAACACACATACAGGACCAAAGATACAGGACCAAACACACACACAGGACCAAAGACACAGGACCAAACACACAGACACAGGACCAAACACACACACACAGGACCAAATACACAGGACCAAACACACACACACAGGACCAAAGACACAGTACCAAACACACACACAGGACCAAAGACACACAGAGGACCAAAGACACAGGACCAAAGACACACACAGGACCAAAGACACAGGACCAAACACACAGACACAGGACCAAACACACACACACAGGACCAAAGACACACACAGGACCAAAGACACAGGACCAAAGACACACACATGACCAAAGACACACACGGGACCAAAGACACACACGGGACCAAAGACACACACAGGACCAAAGACACACACAGGACCAAAGACACACACAGGACCAAAGACACACAAAGAACCAAAGACACACACAGGACCAATGACACACACAGGACCAAAGACACACACAGGACCAAAGACACACACATGACCAAAGACACACACAGGACCAAAGACACACACAGGACCAAAGACACACACAGGACCAAAGACACACACAGGACCAAAGACACACACATGACCAAAGACACACACAGGACCAAAGACACACACATGACCAAAGACACACAAAGGACCAAAGACACACACAGGACCAAAGACACACAGAGGACCAAAGACACACACAGGACCAAAGACACACAGAGGACCAAAGACACACACAGGACCAAAGACACACACAGAACTTCACAAACCAAGCAGAAATGAACTTATTGCTAAAAATGATGTCAGGAGTTCAGCTCTAAGAAAAGGACAAAAGAGCAAATAAAACGGAATAATTTGATTTATTATTTCTAATTATTAATATTCCCTGGCTTTGTTTGTTCATATTTGCTTAATTTCACAGAATGTATTTATTATTCCGGATTAATATTCCTGTTTGTTTTTATTTACATTTATGTTTAAAAGGTTAAAAGTAAGTTAAAGTTTTAAAAGTTTAAAAGTTTAGCTTTGGTCTGTTCAATAAATGTTTATTCTTGTTCGGCCCGCAACCTGAACCCCCCCCCCATAATACAAGTCTAGAAAATTCACGCATGTTTTTGTGTGTAAAATAGGGCACACACAAGGATGTCCGCAAACTGTGTGGGTTTTTTCTTTGTTTTTGTTTTTTTTTTTTTGGGGGGGGGGGGGGGGGGGGGCGCTGGGAGGTTTTTAGTGGCGCCCTTCAAACCGCTTAGTGCCCATGAAATAGCCCTCGGTCTAAAAAAGGTTGTTTAACCAGTGATGAAAGTCAGGCAAGGAAAAAATCCCTGAACTTTTCTTTGAGCGATATGGCAGGCACAGAGCGAAATTTTGGAAAAATACGTGGTCTTAGATGCATTCTGGTGCATTCTGGCAGCTAGTTATTCACTTCTTTATCAAGAAACTAAGACTAATTGGAGCATCATGATTTGTCATTCAAACCCCTAGTTTGACTCTCCATTAAGGACTTGCTGGTCCTAAAAAAGAATTTGGAAAATTGCTCAAAGTAACACAATCCTACAATCTATGCTTTTCCTTAAAGCTGCAAAACATACAATTGCTAAAATATAGTAACATCAAAGCCCCAAATGGCAAAAAGAACACCAGTAACTATGATATTCTATGAAAATACCTCAGTTATTTATACATTATTTCTGCTTTAGAAATGACTGATGTACAACATCCACTTGCACTGTTTTCTCAAACTATAATTACATCAAAATATGGGATCTGCTTTAAACTATAATTCTATAACATAATACATCAATTCTTTAACACCAATACTAAGTAATCTGGGAAATATCAAAACAAACATACAAACTAAACTAAACATTGTAAACATTATTTTTTAAGGGAGTGCGGGTCCAAACCATCAAATACTTATAATTAATGTTAACTATACTGAACTAAATCATGGTAATTAGGAAATACAAATAAATTAGATAGAGAAATGTATTCAAAATAAAAACTGAAACTCAAAACTAAAATTGAAATTATTTCAAAATGTGGTTTTGAGATTATTTTACACAAAAAAGTATTTGACCTACACTACCTTAAAAATCTTTTTTTTTTTTTCCAGCCAAGACCACTTCAATTTGTTTTTTATCGTCTTCTCACAACTGAGGTCGTGACCACGCTCAATAATGACGATGCCTGCCATTATTTTAACACAAATTTGATCGCAAACTCTTCAGATGTGTTTGTGAAAGTTTAGCGTGGGTCCGCCAGTTTTGGTCTCTAGGGAAGCAAGTCACGCTGACCACGTGGTGCAGACAGAGCCAATCAGACCCGTCGACGCATCCGAAAGCAACTAAAACGTCCCGTCATTGGTCAATTAGGCCGGGAAGACGAAAGATGGCCACGACCATAGAGGAAGCGATCTGCGGAGAAATATAGAAAATAAAGCTAAAATTAGCTGATTTCAGACCATTTTCTAATCCGGAAAGCGATTTGTCCGTAGAGATCAGGTCTTTATTTCCCGGAAAGTACGTTCGGTTTGCTCAAAAACCCGGATTTCCGGGAATTCCCGGAAGACTTTCATCACTGTTTAACATTCATTCATTCATTCATTACATTTAGTTAGATGTATAAGTTATATCTGGCCTTTTTTGAGGACAGACACTATGCTGATGTGGCCCTCAGTGAAAATGAGTTTGACACCCCTGGTGAAGAACCACCAACTAACACCGCGGTCAAGTGAGCCGACATCTGCGGAAGTGCGGTCACGCCAGCCGTCACTGACTTTTAGCATGCGCGTTTACATCATAGTTTACGGTACACACACCCAGCGAGCTGGAAAGACGGCATAAAGCGCGGACATCACCGATGTCACTGTTACCCATTATAGAAATGACATGTACTGTACTCTGAAATAAATGAGAGTTATTGCATGCCCTGTATCGTTATTTGATGTACAAATGTATTCATTTGGATTGCATGTCTGTTCATTCCATAATAAACTACCAGAAATAACGTGTTTTGTCTGAAATATAATCAATCAGACAGATTCTAAAAGTGAGATTTAACACCGACAAGAGTGTTTTGTGGGTTGTTGAGCATGACATGGAATGGAATAGAGCAGAAATGAAGAAACTCCAAGTAAAATCACATCTGGTCCTGTCAACTCTTTCTAAAGTTGCTTCATTTAAGGTGACGCAAAACTTTCACTGGATTATTGTTGGTAATGATGTTCACTAATATCATAGCAAGTTTGAAGAAAAATGACTGGAGAATATTAGAGATATTAAAGTTATAGAACAATTTTGGTCTCCTCATTTACAGACACTGTGTAATAAGTAAACCTTACAAAATGCTACTTCTTTCAAAAGGTGACGCAAAACCTTCACTGGATTATAGTTGGGAATAATGTTCACTAACATCACAGTAAATTTGAAGAAATTTGACTGGAAAAAATAAGAGATTTAGACATTATAGTACACCTAAGCATCCTGCTTGTATAGTTAAAATAAAACTTGTGAACCCTTCAAAAGGGCACTTTATCAAAAGGTGACGCAAAACTTTCACTGGATTATGGTTGGTAATAATGTTCATGATCATCGCAGCAAATTTGAAGGAATATGACTGGAGGAAATTAGAGATATTAAAGTTATAGAACAATTTGGGACTCCTCATTCACAGACAGTGTGTAATATGTAAACCTTACAAAATGCCACTTCTGTCAAAGGTGACGCAAAACTTTCACTGGAATATGGTTGGTAATGATGTTCACGATCAGATCAGCAAGTTTGATGAAAATTGACTGTAGAACAGTCATAGATATTAACATATTAGACCAATTCAGGCTTCCTCATACATAGTCATAGTATAACATTTGAACCATCCAAAATACCACTTTTTTCAAAGGTGACGCAAAAATTTCACTGGATTATGGTTGGTAATAATGTTTATGATCATCACAGCAAGTTTGAAGAAGAATGACTGCAGAATATTAGAGAAATTAAAGTTATAGTTCTCCTAAGCATCCTGCCTTTATAGTTAAAGTAAAACATTTGAACCATCCAAAATACTCCTTCATCAAAAGGTGACGCAAAATTTCACTGGAATGTTGTTGGTATTGATGTTCATGACCATCACAGCAAATTTGAAGAAATTTGACTGTAGAAAAATACAGATATTGACATTGTATACCAATTCTGGCCTCCTCATTCATAGTCGGAGTATAACATGTTTATAAACCTCCATATTAGGTAAATACATTTTTTTGCAATAATTTTTCTTCAAACCTGCTGTGATGTTAGTGAACATCATTACTGCCATATTCCAGTGAAAGTTTTGCGTCACCTTTGATAAAGGAGTATTTTGGATGGTTCACATGTTCTAATATGACTATGTAAGAGGAAGCCTGAATTGGTCTAATATGTTAATATCTTTACTGTTGTTCTGCAGTCAATTTTCATCAAACTTGCTGATCTGATCGTGAACATCATTACCAACCATATTCCAGTGAAAGTTTTGCGTCACCTTTGACAGAAGTAGCATTTTGTAAGGTTTACAGATTACACACAGTCTGTGAATGAGAAGACCCAAATTGTTTTATAACTTTAATATCTCTAATATTCTCCAGTCATTTTTCTTCAAATTTGCTGTGATGTTAGTGAACATCATTACCAACAATAATCCAGTGAAATTTTTGCACCACCTTTTGATAAAAAGCCCTTTTGTATGGTTCACATATTACACTTTAACTACATATGACGAAGCCTGTATTAGACTATAATGGCAATATCTTTCATTTTCTCCAGTCATATTCCTTCAAATTTGCTGCAATGATCATGAACATTATTACCAACCATAATCCAGTGAAAGTTTTGCGTCACCTTTTGATAAAGTGCCCTTTTGAAGGGTTCACAAGTTTTATTTTAACTATACAAGCAGGATGCTTAGGTGTACTATAATGTCTAAATCTCTTATTTTTTCCAGTCAAATTTCTTCAAATTTACTGTGATGTTACTGAACATTATTCCCAACTATAATCCAGTGAAGGTTTTGCGTCACCTTTTGAAAGAAGTAGCATTTTGTAAGGTTTACTTATTACACAGTGTCTGTAAATGAGGAGACCCAAATTGTTCTATAACTTTAATATCTCTAATATTCTCCAGTCATTTTTCTTCAAACTTGCTATGATATTAGTGAACATCATTACCAACTATAATCCAGTGAAAGTTTTGCGTCACCTTAAATGAAGCAACTTTAGAAAGAGTTGACAGGACCAGATGTGATTTTACTTGGAGTTTCTTCATTTCTGCTTGAATCCATTCCATGTCATGCTTAACAACCCACAAAACACTCTTGTCGGTGTTAAATCTCACTTTTAGAATCTGTCTGATTGATTATATTTCAGACAAAACACGTTATTTCTGGTAGTTTATTATGGAATGAACAGACATGCAATCCAAATGAATACATTTGTACATCAAATAACGATACAGGGCATGCAATAACTCTCATTTATTTCAGAGTACAGTACATGTCATTTCTATAATGGGTAACAGTGACATCGGTGATGTCTGCGCTTTATGCCGTCTTTCCAGCTCGCTGGGTGTGTGTACCGTAAACTATGATGTAAACGCGCATGCTAAAAGTCAGTGACGGCTGGCGTGACCGCACTTCCGCAGATGTCGGCTCACTTGACCGCGGTCAACTAACAGACGGGTCCCCAAACAGAAAAGCATGAAGCTCAAATGGCTTCTCTGTTTCTGTGATGAAGGTCACATACCTATGTGGTGTAGCTGCAGCTGTGGTTTCCAGATGACATCCAGCAGTCTGCGCTGACGACAGAGCTCCTGCTCGTACTGGACGATGGTTCCTTCACAGAGTCTGCAGATTTCTTCAGCAGCAGCAGCTAGTCGCTCGCTGATCAACTCTCTCAGAGACTGAAGGGAAGACATGGTTCCTGCTCCGATCTTCAGCTCCAACTCCCACAAACACCGCCGTCCTCTCAACACAAGCTAACGCTGCTAGCGCCTCGTGCTGTGTACTTCCGGGTCACGTGCAGACATTTGGCTGAAACAAAAACGCATAAATTGCTTCGCTGAACTGCAATATGGTTCAAGATATTTTCAGGATTTAAAAAAAAAAGTTTTAATTCTGCAAATGATAAGTAAAATAAAATCATAATAGAAAAAAAAATCATTTTTGGGGAAACTTTATGAGAGCCGTTGTGACGTCATCACACAGTTCCGTTCTCAATCCAATGTTCATTTTACAAAAACAGGCATGAGAGGTTAAATTAACCTTGTTCACATTTGTTTAGTGTATGCCTGAACTACAGTAAACGATAAAGAAATTTCTTCAGGAAACAAAGAAACAAATTTGAAAAAAAAAAAAGAAATTTAACAGCAAAAAATCTTAAATAACTGTTTTTAAAGAGAATAATTAGGAGTATAAATAAACATTCAACTCTAGTCGAAAACAAAGACAAATAATATTTTAGTAATGCTTTCGGTGAAAAAACAAAACAGAGGTTTCCTAGATTTCAGTTAACTTAGATTAACACGTTAATGAGATTTATAACTGAGATATAACATAATGAAAGAAAAGTGAAAAAATGAATGAACAAATGAACAAATAAAATATTTTTAGAATGCTAACCCTTTTTCACCGACATTCTGTGTCTTGTTTCTGTGTCGTCTACAAAGACTTGTTTAATAAAAAAAAAAACTGGAATTATTTTTTTATTATTTCACACAAAATAAACACTTAAGGATTTTTTTCCCTTCTTAATAACTATTTAAATATCACATGTAGTTTCTATAAAATATTGCTTCTTGCTGGTTTTATTTGAACCCTTTCAGCTTTTTCCAGGTCTGAGAGTGTTAACGAAAATGAAAATATTTGACAATCCAGTTGATGAGAAGCTGCAGAAAGACTGAAATCCATCAGATTGTAAAAACGTAGAGGTGGTCCTTTGATGATGATGATGATGTGATGAAGATCAGACGCTGATGTCACTGATGTTCTGGCTGTTGATGGGCTGGATGTGGGTCCTGGTGGTGCTGAAGAATGAAAGATCCTTCTACCTGCAGTCATTCCTGAAGGAAGCTGATTGCAGCTGTTCTCTCCTGACAGATGGAATGATGGGAAATGAAGTTCATGTTGAAGTGTGGTCCAAGCAGAACAGAAAGGTCTCACCTCCAAGTCAGGACTTGGATCAGCTGCTGTTCTCTGGGAGCGTGCACGTGCTGCTGCATGTGCTTCTGTCATGGCGTTCTGGATGAGCTGCTGAGGTCTGTTTGCATCAAGACTCTCAGCTGCTTTAGTCAAACTGCTGAGCGATGGAACAATGGAGCCGTTTCTGAAGGAAGAGGATCAAACATGATGCTCTGCATCCGTTTGCTTCAGGAAGTGGAGGTTTTTTAGAGTCTCCAGACTGTTTCTGAACGGCCAAAGAAAAGCAGCTGATGTGGTTCTGTCTCCTACCAGCAGGGAGCGCTCTCAGCCGGACAGAACAGATCCTCAATGCTGCTCTGAGAAGGACTCTTCTGTTCCAGAAGCAGAGACTGTTCACATCCAGGAGAATCTGGACTCCAATGAATCCCAGAGAATCTCCTCTCTGCTGTTTGGACACTTTGACCAGCAGAGGGCAGCAGAACTTTCAGCAACTCTGGATCTGATCCCACAAAAACAATCCATGGATGATCAGATTTCAGAAGATTTGAAGGATCAAAGACAAAGATGTTCTGAAGAGAAGATGTGAGAAGAAAGTCCAGAATGAATCCACTCTGACTTCTCCTCATGTCTCTGAAGCTTGTGTCTTCATGTCTTCACCTCAGAGTTTCTTCTGGATTCCATGTGGATCAATAATATTGATCATGTTCTGTTGTCATTTTCCATCAGAACTTCAGGCTTTTCTCTGCTGATGATCTCTGAGCTGAACTTCTTGGAGGAATTCCTGAATCTGGGATTTGGAGCAAACAGTCAGAACAAAGGAGGTTTCCATTTCTTCTAAGCTCTGCCAGAAGAAAAGAGCTGAAGCTTGAAGCTGAAGCAGCATTTGCTCAGAGAATCTGTCCTCCAGACCAACAAGTCCCACCACAGCCTTGAAGACGTTTCCAGAAGCAGCAGCAGACTGTGTTCCCATGACGATGCTGAAGTCAGCTGCTGCTCTGCAGGAGAAAGTCTGCAGCTCCTCAGTCAGGAAGCTCTTTCAAGCTCGTGCACATCTGTCAGTGCAGCAGCAGAAAGCCTGTTTCCCTGCAGGAAGTCTGAGACTTTTCAAAGTAAGAGCCTCATGTTGGCAGAGATGGGTTGGATTCTTTGATGCTCCAGTGTCTTTTGGATTCAGGATGAGTTCATGCAGATCTAGAAATCCCACCATGATGATCATCCTTGAGGAATTTCAAAATAAAAGACTTACAAACACCACAATCACTGCTGGATGATAAATACATTTACTCTTTATTTTCTGTCAATAAATCATATTTATCAATAAATCCTTGATTGTAAATGATGGATCTAAAGTTGAAAAGAAGTCAAAGTGCTGACTCAGCACAGATCAAAGGAGACACAGATGATTTCCTGGAATGAAGAAAACATCAAACATCATGATGTGATCTGGAACTGAGCTGTTCTTCAGAAGATCCTCCCAAACATGGAAACTGTTGCTGCAACACGTGAAGGTTTGGTTCTGTTGCTAGTGAGATCTGATGGATCAGAACCAGACTTCTGTCAGCTGGAACTGGGGCTTCTTCCAGACCATGTGGCCTAATGGACAAGGCGTCTGAGTCCGGATCAGAAGATTGAGGGTTCAAGTCCCTTCATGGTTGGATTTAGATAATGTTCTTTACCAGAGAACTTGGCATTTAGCAGTCAGGGGGAGAGAGGAACTTCCTGACAGGAAACATAGTCAATTATCTGACATCCAGGATTCATTTCTTTCTCTGTTGTACTTTCAGACTCACTGGAATCCAGCTGCTATGGTAGAGTGTCCTTGTTGAAGCTTCATGTCTTGTTTGTCTCTTTCATGTTGGTTGATCTCTATGGTTTTCTCTGTGTGGTCAGAAGGTGATGATAAAGGAAACATCCAGTTTCTGCACACGTTACTTTTAGGCTAATGCTAAGTAAACAGAGAAAACATCTCTGATCTGATTGGACCAAAGCATGTTAGTGAAGTCCACAGTGGTTCCTGCTGTGAAGATCTGTTTTTCTGTTTGTGGATGAAGAGAACAAACGTAGCAGTTCTGCTGTTCCTGAAGTTCCAACATCAGGTTCATAGAGACCAGCATAGACCAGATCTGTGTTCCTCCAGGTTCAGGGCTGTGGTCGTATAGAGGTCAGTACTCTGCGTTGTGGCCGCAGGAACCCCGGTTCAAATCCGGGTCACAGCAATATGTTCAGACCAGGAGTCTCACTGATGCAGACTGATTGATAGAATGACTCATGAGGTCATTTGAGTTCATCTGCTGCTGATTACCTGGATCCCTGGATTACCTCCCTCATGTGTTCCACATCCAGCTGCAGACACATCACTACAGCTCACATTCCACTTCTGATCCAGCAGTTAGAACCAGAGCCTGCATTTGCAGCAGGTTCCAACCCACTGACCACTGATCCACACAGGGGGACGTCCTAAGGGGCAGAGTCAGCCACTGGAGAGAGCAAAAAGGAGAAATGGGGGTCACTCTGGGCCTATCTGTGTCTGGACCTTCAGAGGAGCCCCAGCGCTGGTCTTTGCTTGGATTTGTTTTAGACTTGTTCAGAGTCAAATGCATGTTTTAAGGGGAGGAGGATTATTTTGTTGTTGCTGTTTTTATTCCTATTCTTACAATCCACTATATGTCCCGTGTTGAATTCTACTATTAAAATGTGGGAAACAAATGTTTATCAAATCCAAATCAATCCAAAAGCCTGGAGACTGGATGGCCGTGGTCCTCCCTTTGACGTAGACAGTGGTTGCCATGGCTACCTGCACACTCACCGCCGTTGATGGTTTGTTGTGTTTCCCTCTATGGCTGCTATGGTCTTGGTATGGTTGCTAGGTAACGCTGTCTTTGATAATGATGACGTCCATTCTGAGTGGCCTCTAGAATGGACTTTTTTCTTGTGTAACCAGGAGCTGTAACCTTTAGGGCACTAGGACCCAGACAGAGGTCCAGGCAGTGACGGTGTTCAGTGACGGACTGCGCAGCCGCACTTCCTCCAAACGCCACTATTCATCCAGCGCGTGGAGCGCCAGAGTCCAAATGGGCTTAATTAGATCAAACAAATGTTCCTCCATACCTCATCTGTGGATGGCGGGTTGCTGAGATCCCACTACGATCATCTTCTGATCTACTTCCAAACTGTTCCCCATTGTCTTTTCAATCAATCAATCAAACTTTTATTTCAGACTCAGGTGGTCCATAGGAAGAAAAGAGAATAAAATAAAACATAAGATACAAATACAGTATTTATAATAAAAAGTAAAAAAATATATAACTTAAAAAGAGTATAATCGCTGTATCCAGTGTTTCCTTAGGGCAGAAGTGTAGCGGCATGAGCTTCTTTTGGGATCAGTCAGAGACATGATAATTGAGTTCTTAGATTTGTCCAGGCGTTCCATGAGGCTGTACGTTAGTTTACGCAGTAGAGCTTCACAGGTGGGGATGTGAGCATCCACAAACAGATGACTGGCTCTGTACCACCTGGGCACCTGTAGCAGAAGCCTAAAAGCATCATTATAGGCCACTAAGAATTTGTGGAATGTCCCACGTCCATAGTTCCACCAAAGAGGGGCCGTATACAGAGGAGTGCAGTAAGATCTGAACAGCAAACACTTCACTTGAAGAGAACATGCACTGAATTTTCTCATCAGCATATTTGCCTGAGCATAGAGTTTACAGTACTGTCTCTGAATGTCTCTATCATCCCTCCAATCGTCAGTAATGAAATGTCCAAGATATTTGATAGTTGATGTTTGTTCCAGAGTCGTTCCACAAAGCTTAAAAACAGGAAAGTTTACATTTCTGTCGTCTTTGGTCCTTACGATCATTACTTTGCTTTTGGAGGGATTGTATTTTATGTCAAAGTCTTTGCCATAGTCAGAACAAACTTTTAAAAGTGTTTGTAACCCAGCACTGTAGGAGCTAAAAATGACAAGGTCATCAGCATACATAAGATGATTAAAGGTTTGACATCCAACAACACATCCAGTTTTGCACAGATTCAGATTAGTGGATAGGTCATGAATATACACATTGAATAGAAATGGAGAGAGGATCCCCCCCCTGTTGAACTCCATTGCTTACATAAAAAGGCTCTGATAAGACATTGCCCCATTTGACTACCATTGTTTGATTAGCATACCAGAAAGCAAGGAGTCGTACAAGATATTTGGGCACTCCTCGATTAATTAGCTTCTGAAAAAGCTTGAGGTGGTTGACCCTGTCAAAAGCCTTAGTGGCATCAATAAAACACAGAAATACAGATGTATTCAGATGCAGGTATTTCCCAACTATTTCCTGTAACGCGTAGATACACATATCAGTGCCGAGGCTTTTTTTAAAACCAAATTGGTTCTCACTTGTTAAAAGATGCACTTCGAGTCTAGTCAATAAAACATATTCTAAAATTTTTGAAATGTTGCTGGAAAGGGCAATCGGTCTGTAGTTCGACAGACTATTTAAACTGGCGGTCTTGTCTTTGATGACGGGAATTAATACATCTGAGAGAATTGAATCAGGCAGGACTCCATGGGTTAAAAAGCCAGTGAAACACATGGCCAGCAGGGGCAGTAATTTAAAACTTGAATATTTTAGATGCTCGACTGTGATGTCATCAAGACCACATGCTTTGCCTTCTTTTATCTTTGAAATTGCATCTTGAATCTCACTTGCACGAATAACCATTGTGTCTGTAAAATCCACATCGTCAATAGAAACTGCATGACTTTTTACCGAATTAAGCAGGTCAGAATAATGCTTACGCCATAAATCAGCAATGTTATCAGCACCACATACACCTTCAATGTTGGACGGCAATGAAGTTTTACGATTATTCATAGCATTAACCTCCTTCCAAAATTTATGGTAATCATTATTTTGTAGACCTCTGGCCAGAGAGTCTGCTCTCATCATGTTTTCTTGCCTTTTGATAATGCGAAGTGAATGTTTGAATCTAGCAGTAGTCATTTTCTTGCTCTCACCTTGTCGAGGTTTCCCAGCTTCATGCCAGAGTCTGAAAGCATCCCTGGCTGCAGCATGATGTTCAGCTACAAAGTCATTCCAGCCTGGCTTGACAGTCCAGCTTTTATGAATCCTGCTTCGTAGGCAAAGACTACTATCTTTTACAGCTTTTACTATATTTTCATAGAGTTTACACAATTCATTGCAATGAGTAGTATTTTTGCAGTTTGGATCACAGCATGCCAGCGCATCCCTGGGCAATTTTACAGCCTGCAGCTGAGCATCGGTGGTTGCTGTGTATTTATTGATGTCCTCATTTGTAACTTTGGACCAATCAAGTTTATCTGTAAGATCGTTATTATCTTTCGCCACAAGAGATGGTACATTTGCCACATTTAAGGAGAAGATTATTGGTATGTGATCAGAGGTAGCCAAGTTATACAGGATTTCTATGTTACTCAGAGAAGCATGAGCATCCGCAGTACAGATACAGTGGTCCAGCCATGAGGTGGAATGCCAGGCATCACTGATATAAGTAAAGCTTGTATCTGGGAGAAGTATTTTGCTTGATAAGGTGAGATTATTTTCTTCACAGTAAGAAGTTAAATGATTACCAAATATTGATGAGTCATCTGAGAGATCGGCATTAAAATCTCCCATAACAAACACACAAGTGGAGCTGCTATCCTCAATATATGCTTTTATGAATGCTAATTTGTGCAAGAATTCGTCCTCCAATAGATTAGACTCATAGGGCATGTAAACATTTAGAATTGTAAATTTCTTTTCATCAATGTCGATTTCCAAGCCAACAGCCCAGTCAACATTAAGTCTCACAACATTAACAGCAGCATCATACTTAACATTCCAGAGGATAGCCACGCCCCCAGGAATTCTACCTCGAACGATTCTGGTGCTCAGATCAGTGGTGGATTCACCAGCACCATGAAAATCCACATGTAATGAGTTCAGATTGTCCAAGTCCTGTTTGGCAAGCCAAGTTTCTTGCAAACATAATACATCACACTCATTCAAAAGCTTATCAACGACATAGCGACTGGATTTATCTGCAACACTGTGTCCAGTCCGCAAGCCACGCGTATTATATCATCTTTTGATGATGATGATGCAGTTTTTCGACAAAATAAAAAACTGTCGTTTTCTAGGACATAGTTTCTCCAGAGCAACAGCAGTTCATTAGTAATTCACGTCTGAGGCAGGACTGTTGATGCAGATTTTGGCCGTGGCTGTATACAGACTACCCCTCTTTCTTACAGCCCCCCCCCCCCCCCTCCCCAAGCTAACATCAGCAGTACAACAAAAATAGCAGCAATGTAGATCCATCCATCTGTCCAGTTTAGATCCAGATTCCAGCTCAGACCAGGAAAACAAAGACGTTCATGGATCTATTTGTCTGCAGGTGGATCAGAATGGAGCAGAGCAGAGAGACTGTGTTCTGCAGATTGTAGTTTTTAATCTACAAGCTTTATAAACTGTTTCTGTTTATCAGGACAGGATTTTCTTTATGTTTTTTTTTTGACACAAGAACAATTTTATTGAAGATAAAATATCAATAAAAACAGTTATTTAATGTTTTGTTTTTGCCTTGGCTAAACATTGGGGAGCTGGTTTAGCTCGTGCTGGTTTGTGGCGCCTTCCGTCCGTGATACCAGGGTTCAAATCCGGGCTGCTCCCTGTTCCCTTCTCTACTTCTGTGCTGGTCCCAAGCCCAGTTGCTTTGAGAAGGTTGCTTCACAAAGGGTATCCGGTGTAAAACATTGCCAAGTTTACCATGCGACTCATTTGCTGTGGCAGGGAAAAGCTGAAAAAGAAAGAAGATTGCCTAAGCATTACATAAAAACAAGGTTTTAAAAATATATGTTTTCAACCATTTGGCTGAGCAGGAAGTTCAAGGATGTGTGATATTATTTCAAATGTAGTATTGTTCCCTGTCAAAACACAAAATCAAACTTTTATTTGGAGTCTTGACAACAAAATGGAGCAGAAGATAAAAGTGGAGCTGAAAAGTTTTTGCCTCCTTTCTCATCACCTCATCATCTCATCATCCTCTCTCTGTGAGTCTCTGCAGAGTTTTTCTGCAGCTGCTGGTTTTTCTGCAGCAGCAGCAGCATCAGAGCCAGAGAGCCAAAGAAAGTGGAAAGTCTGAGAAGGAAGCAGCTCTGAAGCTCTGCAGCTGACGGTGCAGCTTCAGGACTCATGAGGAGGAGCACATGCACGGCTCTGATGCTGCTGAACGTCTGACTGAGATGATCCACATTCAGAAGAGAGTTTCAGAGTGAAAGACGTGTGGAAGAAGAGAATCCTGAAGGTTTCTGTGCAGACATGAACTCAGTCAGAGAGCGTCTGAATGTTGGAGGATCCAGAAGAAACCAGGAGCTCATGAAGGTGGTTCTGTTGGAGCAGAGAGCAGAACTCTGATCCCAGTTTCAGGAACAATGCAGGCTCATGTTCTGGACTGAAGAGTTCTCCTGAAATGTTCTCTTCAGACTTCTTCAGGATCACATCTGTGTGTGAATGTGGAGGTTTGTCTGAACCAAGCTGCAGCTCACTTTGAAGCTCCTTCAGGCTCACACAGCAACAATGACAAAGACTGAAGCTGCTGTGCTGCCCTCTAGTGGCAAACATGGCATCTGCAGCACACATGTCTGCATTTCTCAACATTTTTGAAGCTCATCCAGAGAATGCCAAAAGTGTGCAAAGCAGTAATCAAAGCAAAAGGTGGCGACTATGAAGAACCTACAATATGACATATTCTCAGTTGTTTCACACTTTTTTGTTATGTATAGAATTCCACATGTGTTCATTCATAGTTTTGATGCCTTTAGTGTGAATCTACAATTTTCATATTCATGAACATAAAGAAAACTCTTTGAATGAGAAGGTGTGTCCAAACTTTTGGTCTGTACTGTAAATAAAAATGTTAAGAGTTTTTTTTCTTAACCTGAACAAATCTTTTAATTTATTTAAATCTTTCCCAGTTTTTTATTGTAAAAATCTTTGAAGAAATGACACAGAAACTAGAAACAGCATTAAAATCTTTGCAGATTGTCGGTGAAAAATGTTTGAATTCCAAAAATCTTTAATTTTTTCACTTTTCTTTTATTATGTTACATCTCAGTTTTATATTTCATAAATGTGTTAATCTAATTTTAATTAAATTAAGTAAATTTCTCTATTGTTTTTCACTGTAATAAGAATTTCAAAATGATTACTTGTCTTTGTTATGAACTATTCAGTTTAATGTTTATTTATAGTCGTAATTATTCTCTTTAGAAAAAGTTTTTTAGGATCTTTTTGCTTGAAATTTTCGTTTTTTGTTTTGTTTTTGTTTCTTTGTTTACTTAAAAAATGTCTTTTTTCATTACTGTAGTTTAGATCAGGTTTATTTAGTCTCTGATGCGTTTTGTAGTCAAATCTGAACATTGGAATGAGACACAGTGTGATGACGTCACAACAGCTCTCAAAAAAATTCCTCGATACAATTTTTTTTCTATTTTGATTTTTTTTTATAATATCCTGAAAGTAAACTGTTTACTTTAAACTTTATTTGCCAGTCAAGTTAAAAGGGCTTTTTTATGCCGCCATCGACATCATTATGTGAGCGACAGACACACTCCAGACCAGCTGGTGGCGCTAAAGCACCATGACGCTGTTAGCCAAACAAAGAAGAACAGCACGAGGCACTAGCAGCGTTAGCAGGCTAGCAGCGTTAGCTTGCGTTGAGAGGACGGTGGTGTTTTGTTGGGACGTTTGTGAGGTTTTTGGACAGAAAGGACGATACGTGGTTCGTGTGGGAACTCTCAGCATTTTCCAAAGTGTCGTAAATGAGTGAAGAAGTGTTGAACGGAAAGACAACGTGGATTGCTGTGATTGTGAGACTAGCAGATGATCGATCGGAGCTGCAGTGAAGAGGACGGCGGTGTTTGTGGGAGTTGGAGCTGAAGATCGGAGCAGGAACCATGTCTTCCCTTCAGTCTCTGAGAGAGTTGATCAGCGAGCGACTAGCTGCTGCTGCTGAAGAAATCTGCAGACTCTGTGAAGGAACCATCGTCCAGTACGAGCAGGAGCTCTCTCGTCAGCGCAGACTGCTGGATGTCATCTGGAAACCACAGCTGCAGCTACACCACATAGGTATGTGACCTTCATCAAAGAAACAGAGAAGAAGCCCTTTGAGCTTCATGCTTTTCTTTTTGGGGACCCGTCTGTCACTCAGTGGTGGTTCTACACTAACATACTTTCCGGGCGATAATCCAATCATTTTCCTGTTTTACTCTTTGTACGAATTGTGCTATACAAATAAAACTGCCTTGGCTTGTCTTCCTCTCACAAGTACAATTCACTAAAAAGTTACTTAACCCTCCTGTTATCTTCATTTGTGAGGGACAGAGATGATGTTCCTGGGTCAATTTGACCCGGTTCATGTTTTATTAATTAAAAAAATGTCTGAAACCCAGAAAATCCTAACAAGCAGTGTGAACATTTGATACATAACTCCATTAGTAATCATTCTATCAGTATTTAGTGAAATGGTGTTCTTTACCTCTAACAGGTAGTGGTTCAATTATTAGATAATTCACTTGTTTTTCTTAAAAATATACATGTTCAACCTTTTTTTTAAATTTTCACTACTGTATTACTTTTGAAAGACTAACATATAAAATATAATAGTTTTACACAACATTGAAACATAATCTTGAAATTTCCTGGGCTCTGTGGAGGTCCCCACAAGCTCTGACGGAAAGAAGAAGGAAGAGCAACATATCCACCAAGCCCTCCGAACCTGTGGATATCCCAAGTGGGCATTCACCAGATCCCAACATACAGGAAAACAAGACAAGAAGGAACAAGAGCCGAAACGGAACAGTATTTCAATTCCATATATATCAGACCAGTCTGGAAAACTTAAAAGGATTTTCAAACAACATAACATCCCAGTTCATCTCAAACCAGTCAATACCCTCAGACAGAAACTGGTCCATCCAAAGGTCAAAATTCCCAGCTACAAACAGAGTAATGTTGTGTACTCTATCCACTGCAAAGAGAACTGCAATGAACAGTATATAGGAGAAACCAAACAACCGCTACACAAGCGGCTTTACCAACATCGCAGAGCCAACCCAAGTGGACCTGAGTCCGAGTACATCTCCACCTGAAGGCCACAAACCACTCTTTCGAGGACAGTGAAGTCCGAATTCTAGCCAGAGAGAAAGGATGGTTTGAGCGAGGAGTGAAAGAAGCCATCTTTGTCAAGAAGGATAAACCTTCTCTTAATAAGAATGGTGGTCTCAGGTTTATTCTTCCATCCATCTACGGCAGTGTTTTGAAACCTAAACAAACCAAACCAGTTCCACCTGAGTCGTTAACCGCTGAAAGAGACGACCATTTGGAGAGGGAGTCACTGACTCCCCAACCCCCAGCTGAGGACAAAGGACTATTAACGACCCGAAACCACGTAGGCTAAGTGGACAACACCTCCAGTTTCAGGTCTGACTCCTCCCCCATGAGCGCATATATACCAGCGCTTAGACCAGCTATTTCAGAATTGACAAAGCCTCTTGGATAAGAGGTGAAACGTCTTCCAACTTTAAAACCAAGTCCAGATGACATCTCCTAAACCTACTACAATGGAACCAACCTGGATGAATGAGAGTCTTCATAGACAATACAACAGACAAGCAATTGCAATATGAAGTTGTGTGTGTGTCTTTACATATACACAGCACAAGAGTGACCAGTCATCACACTGTGCTTTGTGCAAATTACTTTTGCACATTTCACACGGGTCATGCTTGTCTTGGATCCTGTTTCTGGCTCGACTTGCGCCCCCGGCCGTCCCCCCAACTCCATCTGGATGAAGCTTGTCTGCTGGACTTTAAATATGTAGTTGTGGAGTTAGATAAATTAATTCTTCTCTATGAGTTCTGGTAAATCGCCTGTCCGTCCTGGGGGAGGATCCCTCCTCCATGTGGACACCAATGAGGTTTCTTCGGTTTTTCCAGAATCCGTTTTTCTTATTAGGAGTTTTTCCTTACCGCAAAGGAGGGTCTAAGGCAGGGGTCGGGAACCTATGGCTCGCGAGCCATATATGGCTCTTTTGATGGTCACATGTGGCTCGCAGACACATTTTTATTTTTTTATTTTTCATTAGACCAGTCCTTCTCGGGCGCGATGCGATGCCAGAGGCGCACAGTAGTAGCGGTGCTTGGAGAGAAGGATCTGCGCCAGCACTATCACTTTACTATTATCTATTATTTCACAGAGTTTGTACCACCCGGAAACCTGTGAATTGCCGTGCCTAAAACTGCGCGCCCCCGTCTCTGAGAAAGCGCGCGCAGTAGCGGGGACGGGATGTGAGAGGGAGAAAGCAGAGGGTGAGGGTGGAGTTGTGGGCTCGGTCAGTAAGGTGAATCGCGCAGGGATTGTAAAAACGTAAAACCTGTTGCCCGTCACTCACTACAGCGAGTGAGTGTGTGTTTGGCTCCCCGTCTGCATGTGAGCAGTCTGTCTCACATTTACAGAACATTCAGACCTATGATCACGTTTAAAGTATCAACGCCTGCATGAAGCAGAAACTCACCACGTATCAACCAGACTAAACCATCAGCAAAACTACCACGAGAAATACTCATCATTTATTAACAACAGCATAACAATGTTATAAAAAATAATCCACAGACTTATTGTCCTTTAAAAGTGTTGAAATTATATCAAATGCACACATTCACTTGAATATTTAGTTTTAAACATATTGTCGCGGACTGAGTTTAACTTGGCTGTTGGGCCGCGTTAAAAGTTCTGGAGTTCCTTGAACGCATCAAGCAGAGATCTGATTGGCTCTTAGTTCTGTCGCTCAGCCTGTTGTTAGTTAATTTGGACCAATGGGGTTCAGCTATGGGCCGAATAAGGGAAATGGGAGGGGCTGCAGCGGGAGCAGGGGAATATAAAGTTGGGAGAAGCGCTCTCGTCTCGGCGGGAGAGATTCAGGAGCTGCTGAATTAATTTACGGCATTTGTTACAGCCTGCATTAACCAGAATAAAGAACCTTAAAAGAGGTTAAGTCTCAGTGTGGGAAAAGGACACTACATTATTGTATGGCTCTTTCGAAATTACATTTAAAAATATGTGGCGTTTATGGCTCTCTTGGCCAAAAAGGTTCCCGACCCCTGGTCTAAGGGAAGGGATGACCATTTAGTTTAGTCTGTTTAGTTAGTTCAATTTAGTATTTTCCTATTGAATTCTATTTATTCATGATCCTTTTGATTTTATGTTTTACTTTTTCAATTACCGATATAAAGCCCATCAGGACGACTGTTGTTATGGATTTGGGCTATACAAATAAAATTGAATTGAATTGAAATGACTGACTTGACATGGTCACATGAGTCACTGCCATCCTAGTGGGCCCTGGCACTGTCTTTATTATGTTTTTCTGCAGACAGGTTTGTCTGACGCATTTTGGAGATGAAGACCAATGTATTTCACCATTCTTTGACATGAATGTCTTGCTTGGAGGAACAGGAATAGCAATTCCTTCATCTGGTTCAAAATCAGAATCAGTAGAATCAGAATTTAGCTCAAGATAGTCTTCTTCTGATCATGGTCAGTGGTGACTTCCAGAGCCTCCTGGACTTTCACCTTTCTGCTTCTGCTGCTCATTTTCTAAAGGTCTGCCTGTGTAATGTTGGAAGGACTCCCATGCAGAGAATCTTTCATATGTTTTTCCCCTCCCCTGTTGAGTGTCCACTGAATGTGGGTTGAGTTTTCCCGCGAGAACATAAATGGTTCCTGTCAAAAGTCACAACACCTATGCACTTGTGTGTGTGTGTTTGTGTGTCTATGTGTGTGATTGGGGTGAAATGTGTCTCACAGCTAGCTGCAAATAAAGGAAAACTAACAATAATAAGACATCCTTGTACCTCCAGTTTGACTGCCAGGTCAATTTAACCCGAACAGTATCTATGTGATATAATCATAGAGGGTTGCAAATATGTGAGATAAACCATTTTCATAATATATGTTGATTACGCTAATTAAGCCAAGCAGAAGATGTTTCATGCTGAAAAAATACTTTTAAGTATTTTTCCTAGATTTCCTAAACTTTAAAACGGGTCAATTTGACCCGTTATATAACAGGAGGATTAAGTACATGTAACCCGTTACTACCCACCTCTGCATATATATTCATTTCAAACAGCCTCTTCAGACTCCTCAGACATTTTCTCCAATGATCACAGAGTTTGTTGATGCTTGAAAAAAACTCAAAAGTCCTGGGGGGTATTCCAGGAAGCTTGTTTAAACTACCCTGACTTTAAGCCTGAACTCTGGCTGAAATCCGCTTGAACTTGCTTACTCTGGGTATGTCGGTTCCAAAAGACCGGATATGAGTTAGCGTAATTACGCTCGACTTGGTAACCCTGGGTTAACGCACGTGCACAGCACGTACTTAAAGACATTCTCAATGGATCGCCGATTTCCAGAGTCACCATGGAAATGCGTGGTGGAAAAAAAAAAGAAACGGCTTCAGCGAAACGGAGTCTGAGATTTTAATAACGGCGTATGAAGATTATATGTCCATCAAAAAAGTAACACGGCTGCATCATCAAAAGAAAGAGTTTCTGCTTGTAGGAGAGGAACAGACAAAGTAAACGCACAAGTTTGACTCTTGGGGGGCGTGACAATGACAGGGCTTGAAAGCAAGGAACCTGACAGCCCCCTCCCCGGACCACATTAAGGAGTTCCTTACTTTCCTTAGAACGTATTTATTCGCTCGTAATTTTCTTAATACATGCAGTCCGTGCTGAACTTTTCTCTGGGTCGCACAGACCCGGAGGAAGGTTTAGGGTTTTGGTCAAGCGCGCGGCGGCGTGTCACCCCCGACCACAAACGGTTTATGCACGGCTGTTAGGGCAGCTCACCGCTCCTGCGGGAGTCGGGTCAGCTGAGGAGAATAAATGTCCCACACCTACATGCGTAACAGCTAAGGGGGCTTGAACTTTAAATATGTACGAGTGACAAGATTTAGTCTTAGACACACTGAAAACACGTTGGGGAAAATGCAACGATAGACGTGTTTGAGATGATCGAGCGCCGCGCCTGGATCGTTGGGGAGACCAGGCAGAGGGGGGGGGGGGGGGGTCCTTACCATTCAATTTAGTTTTAATATGCCTGTCCCCCTTAGTTGGATCTGTGTTATTATATATTTTATATTTATTTGAATGTTTTGTAATGTATTCAGCCTTTTTTTAATCATTGGTATTACCAGTTGATCTGTGCAGCGTTACGTCCCCCTGGGTGATCTCAAACACGCTTATTGTGCATCTTGGCTGCACTTATTTGGTGTCACCAACATACATTTCCATCCATTTTCTTTACTTATTTGTACTGTCATGACAGCGATGCTTTTGTCAGTTTACCTTCTTGTTGCATCTTCAAAAGTGCAGATTAAAATGTTACACTGAATTAGAAACGGCACATTGTAATTTTTGCATCTATTATTAAAGTATTTATTAGTAATACAGTGGAAATTAGTAGATTTGGTTAGCATGTTGATTTACGGTATTCGCCCCTAAATTTTCTGGTTGTGCCCCTAAAATTTTCAGTTGGGGGCCACTGTGCTCCTAGTGACAAAAGTTAGTCTGGAGCCCTGAATTACTTCGATTGGTAACAAGTAATTGAGTTAAATTTATTCAACCTAATTTCTTACGTCTATAAAACTCAATAATTATTTATACAACTCATATTTACATATTTATCTAACTAAATGTCATATTACTCCAATTAAATTAATATTTTTTCCATCTTAATTAATTATAATTCTTGAACTCTCATATGTCTTAAGTTTGAGCCGGCAGATGTACTCGTTTGTATAAAAATTAAAAAGAACGAAACAATATGCTCAAAGTGCACAACCTCATGTAGGAATTTTCAGTCATTGTCATTAAAGATGCTAACAGAAGGGGTGCTATATAAACTCATCATCTTCTCCGTCCCTCTCACTCAAGGTGCAGAGGCTAAGCAAAGTAGGACAAAATAACTCGTCAAAACACGGCAGAACACGGTGAAACAGCTAAACAACTAAACACATTTGGTCAAAAACCCACACTTAAATCCAAATCCGTCCAGAATGGTATCCCACAATCCCTTGCGGTGCCGATCTAACAGCAGGACCACAGTTACACCTACTTAATTGAATTAATTTGAATGAAAGTAAACTAAATGTCTGAAAAGTACGTGTTATTTTTAAACTGACTTAACAAATAAATGATTTATCTTAACCGAAACAAATAATTAAGTTAGATCAAAGTAAAAAATATTATTTTTTTCCAACATCCATATGTGGTCTTTTCACCCTCTCACGGTGGAAAAAGTATTTTCTGAGCTTCTTCATCCACTAAATCATCTTCAAATAGAGACGCTATGCTTCTTCACCTCTCTGAAAATAAACTAACCTTCAACTAAACCTGCTCCAGACCAGGTTATGTTCAGAGCATGAGTTGCCATGTCAACTTGACATACCCTTAAACATACCTCAATTTCTGGAACCGAAAGCTGAAGTTATCAACTTCCTTAGCCTCAAACTTACCGTGGGAGCTAGCATAACCTGCTTTCTGGAATACCCCCCTGGAAACGTATAAAAGGCTCCTTGTTGTGTTTTTGTCCCTGCAGGCCTCCCCCAGCATTGGATGACTGAAGAGGAAGATCTCTGCAACCAGCAGATGAACTTTAGAGTGGAACAGGAGGAACCAGAAGCTCCACAGATTAAAGAGGAACAGGAGGAACCAGAACCTCCACAGATTCAAGAGGAACAGGAGGAACCAGAAACTCGGCACATTCAAGAGGAACAGGAGGAACCAGAACCTCCACAGATTAAAGAGGAACAGGAAGAATCAGAACCTCTGCAGATTAAAGAGGAACAGCAGAGCTTTAACGTAATTGATAGTCAGGATGAAGAAGGAAATCAACATGAAGAATCAACATCAACTACTAATGAAGAGACAGACCCACAGAACAGAGATCAGAGGAAGAGGAGGGACAGAAGTCATGTCCAAAGTGTGGACAGCTCTCACATGTCAGCAGGTCAGTGTGACTCTGATCTTCATCTCCACACTATCGGTATGTTCACTTGAACAACGGTTCTATCTTGAGCTTCAAGCTCTCCAAACATGCAGTCCATCAACAGTGTGTCCTGGAAGAGTCTCTTCTGTCCCTTCCAGTTGAAAAGACAGAAGACATTGTTTTCAGTTTAGAAAAACTGCATCTCTGCTGAGATTTGCTTCACTTCCATAAGAACCTCAGCAGCATCAGGATCATTTTGTTGATGGTTTGTCTGTGGAATGACATTTCATACTCATAGCTTCAGTGGAGATCAAGAGTCTGGAACCTTTAACACTAAAAGAACCATTTGATCCAGTTTCTTCCAGACCAAAACCCAACAAGAGCCACAAAGTTCCACTTCACTGTTTAACAAAATACTTTTTATTTCTGTTTTTCTGGCTGTTAAGACAATCATTTATAAAATGTAGCTTTTAAAAATGTATTTTAATTATGACAGTATTATCAGAACTGTCATGAGATTAATTCATTGTGTGATTTATCAATCATTACCTGTTATTAAGTAATTTAATGAATCTATTTTTCATTTAATCTAATAATTGCTGCAAAAATCCTGATTTTGAGGGAATTTTTATTGAAATCTGTAAAATTTTAATGAGCTTTTTGTCTGAGGGTTATGCTATGTATCCCATCATGCATCACACTTGTCCCATAATGCAAGTCAGGTCCATAAATATTGGGACACAGACTCAATGCCAGTATTTTTGGATTAGCCTAATGCTAACAGAGTTCACCATGCTAAACTTTTGGCGTTTGCTGGTTGGGCTAACATGCACTGACATTATCACCCCACGTCTCTCCTGTAAATGCTAACTGAAATTGAATTTTGCAATACTATTCGCAGGGTGGATGTGCAGGGCTCCAGACTTCGACCAAGTGGTCGCATTTTGCGACCAAAAATTGAGAGTGTGCACCTGAATTTTACATCCAGTCGCACATGTGCTACCAGTAAATTTGCCTCCCCCACCCTCTGTATTTTCTATGCATTAAACGTGGAAGGGGCACGTCAATGATCAATGAAATAATCAATGAGACGCAAACACACACTCGCGTTTCATTGTGTGATGCCTGTCTGTGAGGCGGCTTATGCGTGTGAGAAGAATAGGGAAAGCAGCTGTAAGTGGCTAAAATGCATGGAGGGGGAGGGGCCTAGAGATAATCGAGCGCGCGTAAACATCTGTGGGAAGGAAACGGAGACAAATATCATCACAACCTGATATGTGCGTCTGAGCTATGAGCAAGTGAACTAATGATTCGTTCTTCCGACCTGCGGCTAGTGTACCAGTGCCAGAGTCTACAGCCGAGGTCTCAAACTCACAGGCTATTTGCGGCCCCTAAGATGATATTTTAAGGCCCCCGCCTTAATATGAAAGTTTAATGTTAATGCGGCCCGCCAGTTTATATGAATGACACTTTTTCGTTGTCGTGCCCGTAGCTGACAAAGCAAACAATCACAGTGGAGTACATGACATTGACCGGGCTTGAAAGCAAGGGAACATTTAAGGCAGGAAACCTGACATGCCCCTCCCCGGACCACATTAAGGAGTTCCTTACTTTCTTTTTTAGAAAGTGTATATTCGCTCGTAATTTTATATAATAAATAAATATATGCAGTCCTTGCTGAACTTTTCTCTGGGCCTTACAGACCTGGAGGAGGGTTACGGTTATGGTTATGGTGAGGCGCTGCAGCGTATCAACCCAGACCAAACAGGACTCTCCGCCCCCGCAGGAGCCGGGTAGCTGCGGTGAATGAATGTCCCACACCTACATGCGTGACAGCTAACGGGGCTTTAACTTTAAACATGTGCGAGCGACAACAAGATTAGTCTTAGACAAACTTAAAACACGTGGAGAAAATCCTGATATAGTTTTGCTGGGTCTTAAGGTATATTCACCCCCAAGTACTCAACTGATTTGGCATCCCATTTTATCTTCCTTTCCTTTAAACCTTGATTTGATTCAATTGAACAATGAGTATCTGAGTTTTATTTATATTTATTTTGTATCCTGAGCTTTGACCAAATCTATCAAAAATCTTCATCAAATTACCAAATGATTTGACTGGATCTAATAAATATACCATAACGTCATCTGCGGACAGGCCTATGATATGTACCTGTCCACCGATGTCTATTCCTGTTATCCTCGTGTCTTGTCTCACCATCTGGGCAAAATGTTCTATATAGAGGATAAAATATAGGGCTAAGGCAACAGCCCTGTCTAGTCCCCCTTCCCAGCATGAATCTATTTGTGAGGGAGCCGTTAATTTTGATTCTACCTGTTGGTTTGTAGTAGAGAGAACAGCTTTCATAAAGTATTTCTTTGCCTTCCCTTAAGTCTAATTTTTAAATAAATGGCATTGTGGTCTGATACATCAGCTACTCCAATGTAACACCCCATTATTGTGCTCATGTGCTCTTTCTGCATGAAGAAGTAATCGATCCTGGACTAGACTGAATGAGTTTCAGAGTAGTGGCTGTAAGCTTTTTGTAGAGGATGGAGATCTCTCCACACATTAGGCCTGCACAATATACCGCAAATTTATCGTTATCGCAATATCCAGCTCTGCAATATGCATATCGCAAAAGATGGCGAATATCGCACTAAATCGCAAATCCAAAATGTGTTAAAACAATCTTCTAGCAGCTTGAAGCATTTAACGAATCAAATAAATCCCTTTATGCTTTGACCAATCAGATGGACGCCTTCCCATTGTTGACCAATCAGATGGAGGCCTATTATGTTAGATGTTTGTCCCCCATGTCGATGAGGGTCATTTGGAGTACAGTAAACCCTTGTTTTTCGCAGGGGTTACGTTCCAGAAAGAACCCGTGATAGGCAAAATCCGTGAAGTAGAAACCTCTATTTTTTTTAACAATTATTATACAATTAAATACTCTATTATACATTGAAAAGAAAGAACAAACCAATTTACAGGCTCAAGCAATTGTTTCACAAATCAAAGTACTTTAAAAACGTTTATTTTTCAACAAATAACTTCTGTACTATACTGTCAAATAATAATTTGAAACATCGCTGTAAACAGAAGGCTTCAAATCGCGGAGATAAGCCCCGCCCACCGCGACCCGAGAGTAATTAAATTAAACGGGAGAAAATTTAAAATGATCATGAAAAAAATACAAAGTACAAACGGACAAATAGTGGCTCAGGTGTATTTCAATGCTCTTCAGTCTGAGAAGCTGCAGTGTTTTCTCCTTCTCAAGCCCACGGTGCAGCTGTGTGTGTTTGTTCGGGAGAAGAACATAGTGATTGACAGTTGGTGTTGCTCTTTTTCTATGGGTTTTAGAGAAACTTGAAATTGCAAGATGATTTGCATGTACGTAATTTGGAAAGCTGATTTACGTACGTGTACATATTAAACTGCAACATTATTGACGCACAGGTAGAGAAGAAGCGGAGTGACTTTTTTAGCCAATCAGAATGCAGAACACAATGCACGATGCAAATCCGTGAAGTAGCGAAACCGTGAAAAGTAAACCGCGTTATAGCAAGGGATCACTGTATAATTTTTAAACTGTTGCAATGAAATGGGAATGATATTTTTGTTTATTTTTCTGTTTGTTTATTTACCGCAAATTTATCGTTATCGCAATATTGATCACTAATATCGCATATCGCAAGTTTTCCTCATATCGTGCAGCCCTAGTTTTTGCCCAATATCTCACAATACAGAGTCCTGTTCATCCTCTCCTTAATACAGTGCAGTCGTCCTGTCCCCTGTGCAGAAAAACACCCCCAGAGCATGATGCTTCCACTCCCGTGCTTCACTGTAGGTATGGTGTTGTTGGGATGATGCTCCTCCTTCTTCCTCCTCGAAACACGCTGAATGGAGTTACGACCAAAAAGTTCTATTTTGGTCTCATCGGACCACAAGACTTTCTCCAATGACTCCTCTGGATCACCAAGATGGTCATTGGCAAACTTCAGACGGGCCTTGACATGGGCTGACTTCAGCAGGGGAACTTTCTGTGCGATACATGATTTTAAACCATGACGTTTTAATGTATTACTTATAGTGGCCTTGGAAACGGTGGTCCCAGCTCTCTTCAGGTCATTGACCAGCTCAACCCATGTAGTCCTGGGCTCACTTTTCACCTTCCTTACCATCATCGATACCCCACGAGGTGAGATCTTGCAAGGGGCCCCAGTCCGAGGGACACTGACAGTCATCATTAGCCTCTTCCATTTTCTGACAATTGCTCCAACAGTTGTTCTTTTCTCACTAAGCTGCTTGGCAATTGCCCCGAAGCCACGTCCAGCTATGTGAAGATCTACAATTTTGTCTCTTGTGTCTTTTGACAGCTCTTTGGTTTTGCCCATGTTGGTAGTTAGACTTCTGAATTATTGTGGGGTGCACAGGTACCTTTATACAAGCTAACCACCTCAAACAGATGCCACTAATTTAGAATCATGAGCAGAGTGGAGTTGGACTATTTAAAAGCAGAACAGCAGGTCTTTGCTGGTCAGAAATCTATCTGATAATCAAGTTATCAAATACTTATTTGTCACAGTAAAATACAAATAAATTGATGGGAGAACTTGCTAAATCACAGGGTGATCAAATACTTATTGACCTCACTGTAAGTAATTCTGAAAAACAGCAAAGTGAAATAGAAACAAAGATTCTTTGAAAAATATTAAAATTGAAATCCAAGGTCCTGAAAAAAGCCATAGAATTATAATAATATTCAACATTTTTAAAATTAGTATAGATAGATATATAGACTTTAATTATCCCGAAGGAAATTTTAAGTGGCCAACTGCCCATACTTAAATCAGAATCAGAATCCTTTATTGTCATACGCACAGCTTTTACACCGACATACGAAATTACTTCCAGTGCAACCCGAACAAGATCAGACATACAACAAATACACATACAGTTCGAGTTTTACTGAGGCAGCTGCAGCGACTGCGCACCTTTTTCTTAGGATGGGTAAAGATGGTTACAATAGGTGGGTAGGGTGATTGGTGACAAAAAAAGGTTGTATCTCAACACTGTGATACAATGTGTAGATACAAGAAAAAAACACCGTCTGAACACAGAAGCACATATTCTCACGGCCACGCAGTACACAAGGATCACTGGGAAGGTTGGATTGTTATACTCCGGTCGCAGCTGCTCCTCACGGGCACTCGCGTCTCCAGGAGTGCTCACTCGGGGGCGGGGGGGTGAGTTCCGAGGAATGTCGAGGTCGAGGGGGGGGGGGGGGGGGGGGTGAGCAGCAGCGTCAGCGGTTTTCACACTCTGAGAGCGAATGATGTTTTGGTTGGAGCCAAGGAGTCTCAGCTCAGGGGGGGTCCGATTGGATTAGATTTTCCGGCGCCAGCAGGTTGTTTGCTCTGCTGGCTGTGTCCTTGACTGGTCTTGCACTGAGAGGCAGATTTGATCCAAAATGTGGGCAATTTAGACCAGTCTAGACTCAATTCGGGCAGAAACGCACTCCAAGTTGGTATCCATCTTCTGCACAAGTTCAAAGATCGAGAGCATCCTGCTTAAGTGGGCACGACAAGCACAGAGCTTTTGATCCACTTGTGAAAGTTTCTCGTACTGAGTCTCTCCTCCCCGAAGAATCCTTCCACAGAGCTCAGACGAATCGCCTCTCTCCGTCTTCTGCTCCCAGACTGCCTGATAGATCAGAAATCCTCCGATCCCAATGATGAGGACTCCAATTATCATAACTCCAAAGAGGTACACATCCTCAACGTCTTCCACAGACAGCTGGGCCAGGCACACCAGCCTCCACTTGCCCCATGGATCGTTGGTGTATCCAGCCGCGTGGGTGCCGTCTGGGCAGGAAGGGTCCGCTTAAGGGTCCGTTCCTTAGTGTGGAAAAAACTCTGTCGATCGAATTCAAAGACCAGCTGATCAAATCCATCTTTAGAGTGTAAAAAGAGCAGGAGTAGCAACAGGCAGAAAGATGGAGCTCCAGGGAAGACAGACAAAAGCTGGGGGGGGGGGCTGATACAGAAGGAGCGAGAAGAAAATCGTCCATCCTCGACAAGAGCAGGAAGAGAAGAAGACACAATCATTCCTAAAACAAATAAAAACACAATAAATAGCTAAAAATATAAGAGGATAAAAAGGATAAAAGCAAGTATGAACAATTCCTAAAAACATGTCAAGTTTCCCAGAAATTCAGCTTAATCAAAAACAAGACTAAAAGCTCTCAACACAGAGTGTTGTACAGTCTGATGGCTTGTGGGACAAATGACTTTCTAAGTCTTGCGTGGAGCAGCGTTGGGATAAAAGTCTGCTGCTGAAGCTGCTCTTCCTCTCACTGAAGGCCTCATGCAGAGGGTGTGTCACATTGTCCATAATTGCCTGAAGTCTGGACAATGTTTGTTTTTCAGCCACCTCCTCCACTGTGGCCAGCTTCAGTCCCACAACAGAGCTAGCCCTCCTGATGATCTTGTTTAGTCGGGTCAGGTTTCTCTTGCTTGTGCCGCACCAGCACACCACAGCGTACAGCAGAGCACTTTCAATCACTGTTTGATAAAACATACTGAGAAGCTTGGTGGAGACGTTAGAAGAGGGCAGCTTCGCAGGATTTTAAAATATTTTAAAATGCTGTTTTAAAATAATGAACAGGTTTTTTAAAGCAAAATTAAATATATTTAATAATAAAGTGGCTAACTTAAAATCTGTGTGCAGATTTTCACAATTCCATGATCTTTTTATATACACTGACCAAAAATATAATTGCAACACTTTTTTTATTGCTCCCATTTTTTATGGTATGAACTCAAAGATGTGAAACATTTTCCACATACACAAAATAACCAACATCTCCTTCGCATAGAGTTGATCAGGTTGTCTATTGTGGCCTGTGGAATGTTGGTCCACTCTTCTTCAATGGCTGTTCTAAGTTGCTGGATATTGGCAGGAACTGGAACACACCGTCGTATACGCCGATCCAGAGCATCCCAAACATGCTCAATGGGTGACATGTCCGGAGAGTATGCTGGCCATGCAAGAACTGGGATGTTTTCAGCTTCCAAGAATTGTCCACAGATCCTTGCAACATGGAGCAGTGCATTATCATGCTGCAACATGAGGTGATGTTGTTGGATGTACGGCACAACAATTGGCCCCAGGATCTTGTCACGGTATCTCTGTGCATTCAAAATGCCATCAATGAAAGGCACCTGTGTTCTTCGCCCATAACATACGCCTGCCCATACCATAACCCCACCACCACCATGGGCTACTCGATCCACAACATTGACATCAGAAAACCGCTCACCCACACGACGCCACGTAGCTTGGCAATGATGACATGGGGTCTCTTGTCTCCCATCTTCCTGGACGCAGGCACGCGGTGTGATCGGTTGACTTGTATGTCTCGCTCCAGCTTCAGCACCTTTCTGAGCATTTTGGAGACCTCATCTGGGCTGCTGGATTCCAGCCGCTCGTCAACACTGACTATGCGAATGTTTCCCCGCGTCATTCTCCCCTCCATGTCTTTACACTTATCCCGTAGTGTTGTAATTTCACTTTGAAGCTCGGTGACAGTAGACTGACCACGTAGACAGTCTGCCTTTCACATACTCCATGTCCGTTTCCATCGAGGCCAGCTACGCTCGCACAGCTGAGGCATTGCTAGCAATTTCTGCTCGCACAGCCTGTAGTTCAGACCTGAAAGCTTCAAAGTCTTCTGACAGCACACTCTGAAGTTCGTCTCTGGTAATTTGCGATTTATCATCCCTCAGTGACACTAGAATCTCTGCTTTAATGTCCTCACCCTGGACCGAGCTTTCAGGCTCGCCGTTCTTGCTGGCTTAGATGCACCGTTGTCAAACTTGTATTTTCGGGATTTCTCTGCCATTGTGCTTATGTTGGTTTCCTCAGAGATTAAAATTGTTTAAGGCCGGGCTTACACAACACCTACCAGACAATGCCGCTTTTCAAATAGATATGATCAAAAGTCTGCAGGAGCTCCAAACCGCACGTCCCTACTCCATCTTGACTCACCTCTCCCCTAGCCATACTGTTTTGATCCAGATTCCAGCTCAGACGAGGAAAACAAAGACGGTCATGGATCTGACCAGAAATGCTGAAACAATGTACAGCTGGTTTAATAACGATCATTTAGGATAGGGTTGGCTGATGTCCCTTAAATTGGCAGTTGACTATGTTTGCAGTCAACCATCGGGATGGACGATGATATCAGGGGGGTTGGGTAGTTTTTTGTTATTTATTTATTTGTTATTTTACTTTATTACTTTATTTTATTTCCCAAATAATGACTCATCCATGATGATCCAGTCTAAACTGAGGGAAGTGATTTTTAAAAATAAATAAAATACACAAAATAGAAAAGAAGTGGTGCGCTCCTGCACTTGATTAGTCAGGTGGACCGGTGGAGCGAGCGACTGTGTCTCTAGCAGAGCAGACGGACTTACAGTTTTGGGTTTAAGGGGAATTGGGGATGCTTTGTTACGTGTGGGAGACTTAGGACGAGCTACTGAATTTAAGAGAACATGGTGTCCCGGTAAAAGTGTGTGTCGGCAGAGCTCGGAGCGCCAGCTCACTCAGCGGCTGTGGGGCGGTGTAAGCTTCAAAGCAGAAAGGCCGCTCAGTGCTTAGAAACCGTTCAATCACATGGATTTGTGTTTCCAGTCGTGTCCCGACAAAATAAAGGCTAAATATTCCCACATATTTACGAGCAGCCAGGATGCAGATTGCAGCCTTTCCTGCATGGATTTATGTTCATGCTAATGTTGTTAGCCCGTGTTAGCATACTGCTAACCCTGGCTTCTTTCTGGCACCGTTCTTCAGCACAACCCTAATTTATGATTTATTGAGGGCCACAAAAAATCTTCCTGTGGGCCGCCATTCGCCCCCGGGCCACAACCACCACCACTGAGTGTCTGACTCCCCCCATAAGAGATGGGGTAGGGCAGTGTTTTTCAACTTTTTTGAGCCACGGGACACTTGACAAAAATCCCGCGGCACACCAGCATCCATCTGTTTTTTCTAAAAGTTGTAATAAAAGTTAAAAGGTTTAAAAACTGTTTGATGTGTGTTCGTTGTGGTTTCAATGCATTTAAGAAAAAGACTAATTGTGCGCTGAAACGCTGTCACTTTCACCCAATGCATCTTGGGAGATGTAGTGTAAACAGCTGGCGAACGCAGATAGACTCGCTTCTCTGAGCTTCATAGTTTGTTCACTTGTTCCATGGTCTGACACCGGATCCCGCGGAAAGCTGCACCGCTAAAGATGAGCGTTAGCTGGTATTTTTGTTGAAACTTAGTGACTTTATGAGCAGAATCAGGACAAAGAAGTGAAGACTTTAACCACTTCTGATTGGTCAGACTAATGACATGTGATTAAACCTCCAAAAATGATTGCTGGAGACAATTAAAGGGGCAGTACTTTTGCGAAAACGTCTGAAGCTATTGCTAAATCGCGGTACCGTCATTCTTATCTAAATGTCTTTAATAGAATAAAAAAACACAAAAAAAAAGTATTTTACGATCTTTAATATTCCTAACTACTCTGTTTCATCAGAGCCTGTTTGGATGAACAAAGCTGATATCCTGGAGATGGTAAAATGTTTTTAGATCCGTGAATGAGGGCAATTTCACACAGCACACTTGACCATCTTCCACTTGAAAAACACTGGCGTAGGAAACACAAGATCAATGACCACCACCTTATTACTGTAAAAGATGAGTTTGTCAGTGTGGGGAGTGTGTGTTTATTAAAATGTATAGTAACCTTTTTTGAAAACTTATGAGTTTCTTTAATTAGGTGTTTAACCTACCGAAGACTGAAAGACTGACATCACTCCTAACTGTCTTATCTGTAAAAGAGAACCAAGACAGACTATTTCTTGACAATACACATGCACAGTATACCTTTAAAAGTATAAAAGTTTTCCTTTTTTGTCTTTTTGTCCCTACAGTTGTCCCTCAGTATGATGAGAGTGAAGTGGATCTGTGCAACCAACAGAACAATTTAACAATGGAACACAGGGAACCAGAAACTTCACAGGTTAAAGAGGAACATGGAGAACCAGAAACTTCGCAGATTAAAGAGGAACAAGTGGAACAACAACTTCCACAAAGTAAAGAGGAGCCAGATGAACTCTGCATTAGTCAGGATAAAGAGCAGCTTGATCTGAAGCAGGAGACTGATACCTTGATGGAGATTCGTACTTTTGAGGAAGATGAGAACAGTGAAGCAGATCTAAACAATCAGCAGAGCTTTAATGTAACTGATTGTCAGAATGAAGAAGGAAACCAACATGAAGAATCAACATCAACTAAAGATGAAGAGACAGACCCACAGAACAGAGATCAGAGGATGATTTTTAGTTATTTATCTCATCTCAAAACAAACATTAGACACAAAGGAAAAAAGCCCTTTTCTTGTATAGAATGTGACAAAAGCTTTAGTCAAACATGTCATCTTAAATCACACATGAGAACTCATACAGGAGAGAAGCCTTTTTCTTGTATAGAATGCGATAAATGTTTTAGTGATTCATCTAGTCTCCAAAAACACATGAGAACTCATACAGGAGAGAAGCCTTTTTCTTGTAAAGAATGTGATAAAAGTTTTAGTTTCCTACATAATCTCAAAACACACATGAGAACTCACACAGGAGAAAAGCCTTTTTCTTGTGTAGAATGCGATAAACGTTTTAGTGATTCAACTAGACTCCAAAAACACATGAGAACTCACACAGGAGAGAAGCCTTTTTCTTGTAAAGAATGTGATAAAAGTTTTAGTTTCCTACATAATCTCAAAACACACATGAGAACTCATACGGGAGAGAAGCCTTTTTCTTGTAAAGAGTGTGATAAACGTTTTAGTCAATTATCTAATCTCAAAAAACACATGAGAACTCATACAGGAGAGAAACCTTTGTCTTGTATAGAATGCGATTAACGTTTTAGTGATTCATCTAGTCTCCAAAAACACATGAGAACTCATACAGGAGAGAAGCCTTTTTCTTGTATAGAATGTGATAAATGTTTTAGTCATGTGTTTACTCTCAAAACACACATGAGAACTCACACAGGAGAAAAGCCTTTTTCTTGTGTAGAATGCGATAAACGTTTTAGGGATTCATCTAGTCTCCAAAAACACATGAGAACTCACACAGGAGAGAAGCCTTTTTCTTGTAAAGAATGTGATAAAAGTTTTAGTTTCCTACATAATCTCAAAACACACATGAGAACTCATACGGGAGAGAAGCCTTTTTCTTGTAAAGAGTGTGATAAACGTTTTAGTCAATTATCTAATCTCAAAAACCACATGAGAACTCATACAGGAGAGAAACCTTTGTCTTGTAAAGTATGCAAAAAGAAATTTAACCAAACATCCAGTCTCAAGACACACATGAAAACACATTAAAGGGGACTGCCCTTTTCATGTAAAGAATGTGATAAACAATTTTAGTTCTGTATCTAGTCTTTTTGTTTAAACAATATAAAACAAGTTTTTGCAATGTATTTAGTCTCAAATCACCCCTTTTTTGTGTAAAGTATTTGCCAAAAGTTTTAGTGATGTATTCGACCTTAAAACAGAGAACTCATGCAGAAGAGAAACTGACCTGAGATCAGCTATCAAAGCATCCTGATCTTTCATTTAAATGTATATAGGCTGATGGCCTCCATACCACATTGATGCAGTTATTTAGTAATAAGGAGGCAGAAGTGATTATTGGATGCATTGAAGTGAACAGTTTACTGAATCTGAGTGCTGAAACCATTTTTTTTATTCTTCTGACTTAAAATTGTAATTTTTTAGACATTATTTGTAGGTGTTTGTCATTTATAAGCCACTATGCTCACATATCTCAAATCAGGGATTGTGTAATGATTCTAAACATCATGAGTTTCACTTTTTAAGTTATTTAACTTCATGAAATTAATTCTTTTAGATATACCGCTAAATAGAAATGTGCTGTTTTGAATTGAGGGTAAGATTTGATTTTTTAAAAATTTTGATAATGTTCAATTTCTGTTGGTTGATATTTCTTAGTAGAATTTTGTACTTTATGTTATTTTTAAAAGTTTTTGAGTTAACTGTTGTGGTTGTTGTTTATGTCCGGGACACTGACAGACGAAGTGTGTATTATTGTACACCGTGGAAGCCCGATCTGTTTCTTCTGCAACGTGCGTTAATTTCTCATATTGCACACTTTGAAGGCCATTAACCTGCTCACACCATGGTCACTTACAAAAGAAAGAAATATTCAATCCGTTTTTAGTACTTTCTTCTTGTTATTTTTTGGATTTAAATTGCGTTTTTCTCAAAAAGCGAACTATTTGTTACGTGATGTGGCACACTGTCACTGTAACGCAACGCACCGGTGGGGCCAGCACTGACTTTGACTACAGCTGCAAAGGAAAGGGATAACTATGACGACCATCAGGATGTGTTAAATAAAATCAGTTCAGAGATAAAGTTCACCTCTTAGTGCTTGTTTTTGTTCATACGATTAAGCTAAAGGTTGTGGTAAAGAAGCCAGCGCAGTGATGTAGAACATTGAAGCTATGTGACCAGAACTTCTTTTTAGGCGTGTGTTTATCCCTGTGGATTATCACTTTTTAATCTATACCCAGCAGCCAATCAGAATCAAGTATTTACCCGGACCATGGTATAAGCGATAACAATGTTGTCTAAGTCTTTGTGTTACCATGACGAAACTAGAATTATTTTACACATCTCTAAATCTAACACTATATGGTTCATAAATATTTCAGTATTGTTTAAAATATAAAATTATAAAGAACCAGACTGGTGTTTGTGTCTGGTGTTCTTGTGATTCCTGCTTTCTAGTAGACATTAGAACTGTTCGTCTGTTCTTTTTGGTTCTCAGTGTTCTGTTCCAATCTTTACTGTGAAGAATAAAGTGGACGTGAACATCAGTCAGAAGTGTGGAGTCTTTCCCACAGTGTGGGTTTCTACTGTTTGGTGATTTTCTGCTGGTTCCAAAGCTGGACTCCTCAGGTCCAGTTCTGACTGCTGAACCCATGACTGAGGTGAGATCACAGAGCTTCATCAAATCAGTTGATTGGTTCATCAGTCACGTTGACCATTTTGTCTTTCTTAAATTTGCCTGTTTCAGCTCTGAAACATCTCCAACTATTTACCAAACACTACTTTCTCTAGCAGAGAAGGTTTTATTCTATATCTTCATGAAGGAACGTCCAGCTGTTCCAAACTGAAACCATCGGAAGTAGCAGTGTGAAGATGCTCTCCACTCACTGAAACCACACTTTTCTGTATTCTGCATAGAGATTTGTTTGTTTTCCATAGTGTTGTTGTTCTTCCACTTGTTGTTTTTGTCCAATTCTGACCTAAAGAGGAAGTCTGTACAGGTGCAGACAGAGACAACCCAAAGGAGGACCCACTGACTGTATAAGTGATCTGGACTGAGCCAGTTTGATGTTACCCATAAAAAATTTCTTACTTCCAGCTCCAATAAAAAGAAGTCAATTCAGCTGCCATTTTCCTGATGGATATGGATGGAGCCTGAGTCTGTCTGAGTCAACATTTCAATGTTCAAGACTTTATTGATCTCCATGTTGTTGAATAGTCTGACTGCTGTTGGGACAAAGGACCTCCGGTAATGGGCCTTTTTGCACTGGGGGGGCAGCAGTCTCTGGCTGGAATCCTTTTAACCCTTGTGCTATCTTAGATGACCCCACCCTTGCATTGACGTGTTATTCCTACCATGATAAAGGTGGAAAGATTTCATGTAATCCTCGGACACCAGTGAGGTTCACAAATCATTGAAGAAAAAAGGTTCAGAGCACTGTCTAGTGGGTCTAGATGACCCAACTCCCAATGTTAAAGTGCCTGGGATAGCACAAGGGTTACGTGAAGAAAAACTGACTTTTGACCCCTCCCTGATGTGTTCCACATCCAGCTGCAGACACACCACTACAGCTCACATTCCACTTCTGATCCAGCAGTTAGAACCAGAGCCTGCATTTGCAGCAGGTTCCAACCCACTGACCACTGATCCACACAGGGGGACGTCCTAAGGGGCGGAGTCAGCCACTGGAGAGAGCAAAAAGGAGAAATGGGGGTCACTCTGGGCCTCTCTGTGTCTGGACCTTCAGAGGGACAGTGGTTTGGTCCAGAACACGGATGCTAAACTAGCTCTCTGGAAACTTGAACTTGTTGAATGGGAAACTTCCTGAAATCTTCTTCATCTGTTGACTTGTTGAAAATGAAATAAATGGTAAAGTAAATGAAATAAAATTTCTGGGAGTAATCTTGAATCATGCATTATCATGGAAACCACACATAACTTATATTCTCTCTAAATTGTCCAAATCATTAGCCATCCTACATAAAGTCAAATATTTTTTAAACACAGCTACATTGTATATTCTATATTGTTCCTTCATGATTCCTTATTTGACCTATTGTTTAGAAATCTGGGGGCATAGTTACAAGTCAAATACAAAACCTATTTTTATTCTGCAAAAAAAAGCAATTAGAATTGTAAACCACTCTTCATACAATCAATCCACAAAACAAATATTTCCTAAATTAAGGGCAATAAAATTTTATGATTTAGTTTATCTTAGTACTGGAATTTTTATGTTTAAAGTTAAAAAACAATGTGTACCTGCCAAAATACTGAGTTTGTTCGAAATAAAAGTTGATAATTATGATTTTCGAGGTAAAGATATGTTTAAAAAGAAAGTGGTCAGAACTAACGCATTAAGGAATAGTATTTTTGTTCAGGGGGTCAACATGTGGAATTTATTATCAGACGAACTGAAAAATGCAAAATCCATACTGCACTTTAAGAAAATGTATAAAGTTAAAATGTTTCAAAAATACCTTCTGGACTGAGAGACTTTGGTGGTTGTGAGGTCATTTTGAGAAGTGTTTGTTTTGTTTTTTGTTTTTGGTTTTTTCATCTTTTTTCTTTTCTGATTTAAGGTTCTAACAGTTTGTAGGTAGATGTAATGTTTGTATTCAGGGTTGGGGAAATAAGCCTTGGCTTCACCCAACACCTTTTTCGGTTAATTTTGTTCAATGTTTATGTTATGTTTATTTATTTATTATTATTATTATTATTTTCAATGCTTATGTTGACATTGATCAGTGTCAATGTTTATGTTGATGTTTTTAAGTTTGTTTGTTTAACTTAACCGAAATAAAGTTTCTCACAACTTGTTCTTTCTTCATCTGAATGACACACAGCACTTGAACTGGTTGAGGTCAATCCTGCATTTGACAGGAAGCCAGTGGAGCTGAAAAGTGGTGGAATGTGTGTGGGGGTGGGGCTATGTGAGCAGGTGAGATCTGGACCACTTGATGCTTCAGAAGAAAGCAGTGTTGCAATCGTCAATGCTGCTGCTGAGCTGGATAAAGATGGAAAGGGACAGTAATTGATGGAGGTGAGCAGCCTTTAAACTATCCTGACTTTAACCCTGAACTCTGTCTGAAATCCGCCATCCTTTTTCCTATTTACTGCTGCTGTTAAGATGAATAGAAACAAACAAGACTTTGTTTCAGTACAAATCAAGATTTTTAGAATTTATAGGATTTTTCTGTCTGTCTTTCTCATTTTAGTGGCAGAAATATCCCTTCATTGTTCTAGAGTCTGTCTTAAATTAAATAACGTCTGACTGTTTCTGCTAAAACACGTTTGTTGATAACATGAAGAACTTTGGACTTTGTCTCTTTCATGATCTTTGACTGACAGCTAAACCAATAAATGTTTCTGAGTTGCAGTAAAGTCTTCAGTGAAATCCCAGACTGTCCTGGACTCTGATCCTGAAATCCTCCTGATGACAAAACCTTTGAAAGTTCAGAGTCTGGAAGGGAAACAAGCTGTGAGGAAACCTTCAGTGCAGAAAGAACTGCAGCTTCTTCAACTGGAACTCTGCAGCCAAATGAGCAGAAGGATCTGGATGATTGTAGCTTCTGCTGTTCCATCTGTCTGGATCTGCTGAAGGATCCGCTGACTGTTCCCTGTGGACACAGCTACTGCAGGAAGTGTCTTCAAGGACTGTGGGATGCAGAGGAGAACGTCCACAGTCAGCAACAAATCCAGCAGAGAATCCAGGACAGAGAGAAGGAGGTGAAGCTGCTCCAACAGGAGGTGGAGCCGTCAATCACTCTGCTGATCAAACAGGGAGAAGATCTTCACTCAGATGATCCGTCTCCTCCAGAAAAGAAGCCGTGATGTGGAGCAGCAGATCAGATCCCAGCAGAAACTGAAGGGAGGCGGGTCAAAGGTCATCTGGAGGAGCTGGAGCAGGACATGGCTGAAGAGGAGGGACGCTGAGATGAAGAGGAGAGACGCTGATGAATAGGAGGGACGCTGAGATGAAGCAGCTCTCACTCAGCCACTCTCTGCCCAACCCCCCCTCCCTGCCCCCCCTCAGTGAGTCCCCCCCCCCCCTCAGCCAGCATCCATGTCCGTCCTCTGACAGACTCTGAGGATGAGACAGCAGCTGTCAGAGCTCAGAGACAAACTGCAGGACATTCTGAGATAGGAATGGACAAACATCTCACTGACAGTCTCTCATGTGGACGTTTTCCTGTCAGAACCAGAACCAGAACCAAAGATCAGAGCTGACTTCCTCAGATATTCAGGTCACTGGATCCAAAGCCAGCAAACATCTATCTGTTCCTGTCAGAGGAGAACAGAAAGGTGACATTGATGGAAAAAGCTCAGTCTGATTCTGATCATCCAGACAGATTCACTGAATCTGTTCTGAGTAGAGAGAGTCTGACAGGACGTTGGTACTGGGAGGTGGAGAGGAGAGGATTTGATGTTTTTTCAAGAACATCAGCAGAAGTGGAAATGCCAGTAGATTTGGTTTGAATGCTAAATCTTGGTCATTCCATTGTTTTCCAGACAGTTTCTCATTTCTCCACAACAGCATGTTCACCTCCATCTCAGCTCCTGGTTCCTCCAGAGGAGGAGTGGACCTGGATCACAGAGCAGCTGTTCTGTCCTTCTACAGCGTCTCTGAAAGCAGGACTCTCCTCCACAGAGTCCAGAGACGCTCCATGCTGGACTGTGGGGGGGTGATGTTGGAGACACAGCAGAGTTCTGGAAAGTCAAAGAGTTCCTGAAAAAAGAGAAATGTTTGTTTTCAGGGATTTCTCTGCTTTGGATCATTTTGAACTAAACGTTTGAACTGTTCAGATTCTGTGTCAGAAATAGAGAGAAATGAAAAATCTCTAGAATTAAAATAAAAATAAGTCCTCCTCTTCAAAGAAGTTCTCCTGACCATCTTCAAAGCCACTTTCTGCTTTTTCAAACGCTACTGTTCAACAAAAACTTGGTTTCTGCCACAAAACCAACCTTAGACACTGAAACAGAATGAATCCAATGCAGAAATGTGTCGACACCTTTAATTCAAAGCTTCAATCAGTTTGAATCTCATGAAGAACATTTCAAAAATCCACATTTGGATCAGGCGTCTTCATCAGAGCACAACTCATGTTTCCAGGACTGTGACTCACCAATAGATCCTCATTTCCTTTACACAATCTGTTTCCATCATTTGGATTTTTCATAAAAACTTGAGTAAGAAAAGAATTGTTGCCCCAAAATGTCCAGTTTGAATAGTCTACAGTTTGTTGTGTTTGGTTGCTAGGTAACAGGGTCTTTAATGTCTATGATGTCATGGTGGCTTTCAGAGTTGAACTCCTGAATATGACGGTAAACATTTGGATTGAACAAAAATGGGATTGAAGCTCATGCTAAATCCTGATCTCAATGCTGAAAAAACCTCCTCCTAGATTCTGGTTGTTTGGAGAAGTCCTCCTCTTCCCAGAATTCCTGAAAAAAGCCCTCATTTCTCCTGACCATCTTCAAAGCCACTTTCTGCTTTAGTTTAGTCCAAACTTGCTTTATGCTGACAACATTTACAGCTTGAATCCATCTGAAGAATCCAAGGAAACAAACCAATCTAAGTCTGCATTCATGCCACTTCAGAACCAACAAAGCATGTTTCCAGGACGCTGACTTACCAATAGAACTTGGGATTTCCTTTGCAGAATCCTTCTCCGTGTGTTTTCCTTTGTTTTTCTCCCCAAAACCTAAAGCAGAGATTTTTGCTGAGCTGCAGAACAAACGTCTGACTGCTTTAACCGCCGTTGATGGTTTGTTGTGTTTCCCTCTATAGCTGCTATGGTCTTGGTATGGTTGCTAGGTAACGCTGTCTTTGATGATGATGACGTCAGAGTGGCCTCTAGAATGGACTTTTTTCTTGTGGAACCAGGAGCTGTAACCTTTAGGGCACTAGGACCCAGAAAGAGGTCCAGGCAGTGACGGTGATGTGATGCTATTTTCATTAAACAAATCACAGAAAAGTTCAAAAAGTAAATAGTCTAAAGTATTTCTGTGTAAAATAGTGTTTATATGTTATCAAAACTTAAATATCATCTCTTGTGGAGGTATTTCAGTTCATTAAAAACTGACAGAAATGAGTAACGTTCACTGCAAACTGTGCAGAAGGCATGTTCTTTCTAAAACTGGAAATAGCACCAACCTTTTTTATCACCTGAAGCTGAGTCTCCATTTCATAATTCAATAAAAATAACATTTCATTTCCTCATTATAAAGCAACTTTATTGGAGTTTCATTTGTCATTGGTCTTTTTGAGCCAAAATTCTGAAGAAATAAAATTAAAAGGCTTTTCCATCAGAATCAGAACGTTAGCACGTGACCTAAGTTTGTTCACTTTGTGCTAAATGTTGATTTCTTTAACTGTTGTGTTAATAATATCAACAGTTCTCTGTCGCCCTCTGGTGGTTCATCAGAGAAGCCAAACTAACAAAGAAAGTGAATCAATAAACATGAGATAATTCTTGATGCAGGTTTGAAAACACAGATGGAAAACTATGGTGTCAAATTCATGCCTAAACTATTTGGCATCAAAACTGTAAAACCAGGAATCAAAACCCGAATTCTGCAAACCAAAACCCAAAATCTGCGAACCAAAACCCATAATTTGCAACCAAAACTCAAATCTGCAAATCAGAATTCATAAATTGAGAACCAAAACCCATAATTTGCAACCAAAAGCTATAACCTAAAGCGCAGTCATATTTCTCAGGTGCTGATTTGTTTTCTCGCTGTTCTGAAATCGTCTTTTTGAGTTGCGCTTTTATTTTGAAATCGTCTTTTGAGTTGAGCTTTTTTTTTGCGGTTGCGATTAGGCTACGTTCACACTGCAGGCTGAAACGACCCAATTCCGAATTTTTTGCCCCTAAGTGGCCCAATTCCGATCTTTTCATGACAGTCTGAATGACACAGATCCGATCTTTTCAATTGCGACCCAGGCCCCGTGGGTTAGCCGTCCTGATTCCGAATTGTAGCCGTTCTTTTCAATTGCGACCGCCGTCTGACCGGCCAGGCGACTTGATTCCGAACCGTACGTCATCGACACGCAACAAACGTCATCATTTTGCGTTAAAGTAGGCGGGAACGAGAACGTAAACATCAACCATGGTGGACGATGCTGCTGAGACCAGACCGTGGAAGGGAAGCGAGGTCACTGATTGGATTAATATTTGGGGTGATCGCTCTTTTCAGGCCAAACTCCAGGGCTCTGATCGCAACTGGACGGTTTTTGAAAAAGATTCCACCTAAATGGCAGAGCGTGGTGTTGAACCTTTACCGCGATGACTTTTTTTTCTTTCTCCCCTTTGACCGTGCTCAGAAGCGCGGGGAACCCGAGGCGATCCTACTCCTCCTCCCTGTTCTGATCCTTAGATTCTCCAGAACGGGTTAATAAAGAGTCCATAGCATTTATTCTGGGGGAAACCTTCTTTTATTACCGTCCTCCTTCCTCCGTAACACACAACATGAATGCGCGCCCACACTGCCCCCCCCCCCTATTCTCTATCGCGGCACGCGCTTGCACACACACACACGGGCGAGCGGCTCCAACACATACACATTCCTCTTCCACTACAGTGGGTACAGACGATCCCGACTCCATTGCCTTCTTAAAATGAGAAGATTGTAATTGTGCTGCTCCTTCGTGAAAATAAATGTAATATTACAAAAAGAGCTCCGCTTTTGACAACACTGTTGTTGACATCTGCTCCGCAAACAAGTGACGTCGTTCACCGTTGAGTATTCTTCTGGCTTCTGCGCATGCGGGTCTCGTTTGGGTCGTGTCACGGTCACACTGGAGATCACAAAAGTTCGGATTTACTTGGAAATGTGAACGGTCTAGCAAACAATTCGGATTTTTTCAAAAAATCCGAATTGTGCATTAAGCCCTGCAGTGTGAACGTAGCCTAAAACCTGTCACACACGTAAAAACAGCGCCACGTCAGTCAACGGGAGGGGAGGCGGGACATCCCCGACAGCCAGTAGCTCATTGGCTACCGAATGACTCCGAGTCTTACGTCAGCGTCCACCACCTCAGAGCGCCAAAATCGTACCAATATCAGAGACAGTCATGGCGAACCAGCAACCGGAGGTAAGTTTTTCACATCTCAAGAACAATCAAACGTGTTCTCTGTATAATCGGAGGACGCCAGCATAGTCAGATGAGCTCCACCAGTGACTGCTAGGGAAAAAAATTAAGATGTTGCATGATAAATCATCACCACCACTCATTGTAAACAGTGAGCTAATGTGCTAGCTTAATGCTTACCCCCCCCCCCCCCCAGCAAAGTAGATGGTTTATTGATAATTATTTGAGTCTTTGCGGAGGGTGTCCGCTCCTTTTTAATGCTTTTTTGTTCTCATGTCATTACTTGTAACCATTTCCATTTACTGTAACCAATGTTCGCCTGTGCTAGCCGTGTTAGCTTAATGCTAGCGGGTTATTCCGGCTCATTTCATGACTTGTATTAATAAAACTGATGCTGTGTCCGAATAATCACCCTAACCCCTAACTCCAAAACACTATATAGTGCGGCACTATATAGTGTTTTGGAGTTTTAAAAGCAATTCGGACACCATGCTCGCTACTCTTATCCTTTGGGTGTTTGCTTATATGCCGCTTGACAAGGAAACATAAAGGCGCATTGCTGCCACCACTTGGTCTGGAGGGGAACTACGACTGCATTTACGCCGATCATGACAATATCCATTTTAATAACATAATAAATATGAACATATTACGAAGACTATGAATATACTGTTTTGTGATGACGAAGAACGTGACACATTGGTGTAGATTTATTGTATTTGTTCAGAAATAAACCGCCAAGTTACTAATCATTCTCATCAGGCATGCGCCCGTCGTTTTAAAAAAAATTCAAACGCAATGCATTGTGGTCTACATTTGCCAATGACGTGAGCATCGATTCACACTGGTTTTTCGTAGAGAATTCTTGGAAATTTTCGAGTGTACTCAAATTTAGAATTGTAGATTCCGACAATGTAAAATGGCGAACGCACTATATAGTACACTATATAGGGCATAGGGTGGTAATTCGGAGACAGGGTTTGTCGATTTTTAAGAGAGTGTCAGGATTGGTCATATCTAACCTAGGAGTAAGAACCAGTGAATTGTCACCACGATAAATCAAAATATGTTTTAAGATGTCAAAGAAAGTATAACCTAAATTGGGTTTCTCAACATTTCTCTAGGAATTCCAGAGGGAAGTGCTGCAACGAGTATTGAACAACATAGAGAGAGCAGTTTCACACCCGCTGGATTTGGGTCATCTACTTTTTACATGTACCCATGAACTGGCATTCATTCGCTCTGTTTCAAACCAAGTCAGCATTCCTGAAGATGTTTGTAATGCTCTCATAAATCTGCATGAACTTCTGACACAATATAAGCAACAGCATGGCCCAGCTGTGGAAGTTGAGTTCTTGAACAACAATGTGGGACATCCTAAAATCATGGTGAATGAAGAAAAGTTGAGAGAATACCTTGAAACCGACTTGTCGATCCCATCCATTTCAAACCTTATGGGTGTATCCAAGAGAACGATCAATCGGGCTTTGAAAAGGCATGGATTGACAGTTAAGAGCACATATAGCAATATATCAGATGACCAGCTGGATCAATTTATTTTCAGCATCAAAAAAAGCAACCCCACTATTGGCTTTAGAATTATGAAAGGCAAACTTCGGGCTCTAGGACATCGCATTACATGGACCAGAATATGGAAATCTATGAGACGTGTAGATGGGGCGGGTGTCTCAGGCAGACTAACAAGATCTACTTTTGGATGTGTAAAGAGGCGTGTGTACAGTGTACCTGCTCCACTATCCCTAGTTCACCTAGATACAAACCATAAGCTGATAAGGCAAGTCAGATTCAATCTAATCTAAGAAAATCTGCAAGATATTATACTTCATCTGTTGCACTTGAAATAGTATAAAAAATGTTATTTTGAATTTGTGTTGCAGGTATGGTTTTGTTATATTTGGAGCCATAGATGGCTTCTCACGAAAGGTGAGGGTTTGTTTTGTTTGCCCTTCATACTATTATTTTACTAATTGTGTTTAAAATATCACCTAACTGGCATATATTTATTTCTTCCCACATTTTTCCCCTTTTTATCTCACCCCACAGATAATGTACCTGGGAGCAGCAACAAACAACAAAGCTTCAACAGCATTAGGGTTTTTTTTGCGCTCAGTGGAGGACCACGGTGTTCCTAATAGGTTTGTGGCTGTCAGTACCTAAATTCTCTCTTGGAGACTTGAGAGGTGTAGAAAGCCACTAAGCTTTATTTAGACCAGAACCGTGTAACTTCCTGTCACAGGACCTTTTTTTTTACAAAACGTTTTACTTTAAATGCTTGAGAGCAGAGGTGATATTTCAGTTTAGAGCAGTTCTGTCCTCTATGTTTTACTTGAAACTTAACCAGCTAATATTTTTTTGTGCATCTAAAGGGTTAGAGCAGACCAAGGTTGTGAAAATGTGGACATAGCAAGATGGATGTTTGCAGTCCGTGGGTGTGACAGAGGCAGTTTCATGGCTGGCAAAAGTGTTCATAATCAAAGGTAAGACATAGCTCCCATATAATGACTATAAACATGATTTATGATTTGACCCCCCCCCCCCCCCACACACACACACAGACACAGACACACACACATTTTCTATAATCACCCTCCTATCCCCCCTCTCTAGCATCCTTCTCTCTACCCCCCCCTCCTTTTCTTTTGTCCCGTCCAACAAAAACTGTTGCAAATGTAGATATGAATAAAGTTTAGTCTAAATTATAAAAGGGGTTAACTCAAAAATACACCTAGTGTGTCTGACGATTCATAACCCCTGTTGTAACAGTAAAATATATTCAACACAAAAGGCTTTCAGCTCTCATCTGTTTGCTCAGCTGTTGGACAGGACAAGTATTAAAAAACATGGCTCCCATATTCCAAGTACAGCTTTGTGAAGAATGTGTCAACTGCATTTTAACTGCGAATAATAATTTGAATAAGTAATTTAAAGAAAATGTGGGCCATAATCATAATGTTTTTAACTGTTTAGACCTGGGTCATTTTTTGGATAAAATCCAAATAAATTGAGATTTAATTTTGTACTGTGTACAATAATAAACATAATGCTGCACATAAAGTTCACAACATATTTAAGATAGGTAGCAATTCTCTGTGTCCCACTGTACTTACTAGGCCATATTTGTGGCTGTACATTTCTGAAATACTCCATAACATATTGAAATTGTATTTTAAGGAGTCATTTTATGTATTTTTTACAGAATTGAACGTTTGTGGAGGGATGTGTGGATGTCTGTCACCGTCATCTACTACAACATGTTTCACTGTTTGGAAGAAGATGGACTGCTGGACCCGTCTGACAGTCGTCATCTCTTTGCTGCGCATTATGTGTTTTTGCCACGACTGCAAGCTGACTTGGAAAGTTTCATTTCCACGTGGGATAACCACTCCCTTCGCAGTGAACAAAATTTAACCCCCAACCAACTGTGGGCAATGGGCCGAGCTCAAACTCCCATCAATCCACCTGTCTATGCGCAGGTATAACAAAAACAAGCAGTTTTAACTACAATTGTGCTGTTTTTATAATGCTGTGGCAAAAAAATAGAATTTGTAAATTAACAGTCGATGCATTGTTAATATATATATTCCCGTTTTAACTTTCGTTTTCTGTGTGTACAGGGTTCTGTGGACATTGGACAACAGTCTAACTCAAACCAGGCCGAGCAGGAAACGGTTGGAGTTGTTGTTCCGTCTGTGGCTTGTCCCCTCTCTGACTCAGACCTGTCCCAACTGTCCCAACTTTTCAACCCTTGTGGGACATCTGAAAACCATGGCCAAGACATCTACATTTCTGTACTTAACTATGTATGTCATCACAGCAGAATGTAAAAAACAACTACCAATATGAACAGATCTCAACCAAAATAAAATAATAAATGGTCAATAACCACCACTGGAATTTTGTATAACTTCAATTTTTTATGTTTGATCCATTAAATTCCTTTTGTTTACAAAAGACAGTAAGTTTTGCAAAATAACAAATTGTTGAAACACTAGTTTTTAACAAAACAAATTGTTGAAACACTACATTTTAACAAAACAAAAATTGTTGAAACACTAGATTCTGTGGAATCCTGCGCCACACTTCAGAGAGATCAAGATACTCTCTTTGAACTCCTCAAAAGAGTTGAGATGAGCTGTTGGAAAAGTCACAGTTTGTGTGCAGGCACTAACAACAGGGAAGCAGATGGTGTGACCAGGCATGTTGTCAAAGCAATTGTGGTTAAAACGAACAACTATTTTAAATGCTTCCCTGTCTGATAACAAGAGATGTCTGTGAGCCTGGCCAGAAAGCCATTGCATCACACCGGGGACAGAGGGCTCGTCGTGGTCTTCGGGTTCTGCATCTTGAAAGAAAAAAACAAAACAGAATTTCAATAATTAACGAAGAAATAAAGGGAGAGAAAAATTGAGATCTAACCTACCCTCAAGTTCGAGCAGAAAATCTTGAAAGTAGTTTAAGATTTTTTTTTCTGTTAGTTGGTTGACTGTGGAGCTACTGAACTCCGGTGCAAGTCTGGACACAATGTAGTGTGAATCCACCTATAATAATGCAGAGGGTGTGTATCAATTTAAAAAGAGCACAGAGCATATTAGCTAATTAAACGGTCAAACTTACTTTCTCAATATTGCCTGCAACAAACAGACCACGGCAATGTTCTGGATTTCCTTTGATGACCTTTAAGAAGTCATAGACATCTAAGCCTTGTCGTAGCTGGCTTAGCATCGCTGTCCTTTTTGTTGTGGCATGCAAGACAATTGCCCTTACAGGAAACACAGAAATACAGGATTAGTTAGATTTTAAAACCACCACCTAATTTATAATAACTATTTCTATGGATCTTTATTTGTGAAATAATTTATTTAATAATCTATTTAATAATTACTATTTATTTGTGGAATAAACAGGAATAAAACCATACAAAGTATGTTTTTGCTAGTAATTTTCTCTGCTCTGTACCACTCATACCAGGATTATGCCAGTCTTCATAATGCAGAGGCACGTTTACAAAATGACGACAAAAAAACAAACCAGAATTTTGTTTTTTGCAGACAAACCTGATTATGCTAGCTTTATGCTCCTCATTTATTGGACCAGTGTAGCCACAATTAACAATCTGGTCTGTGAAGCTTGTCATATCGTTCGCCTCGTCAATCTGCAAAAAAAAAAAGTGTTTTAGTAACAAACTTGTTTAATACCTAAATTAAATATCAAACAATAAATTGATCTTACAGCTTCAATCAGTGGTGACAACTCCAAGTCAAAGATGTCATCTTTGCTTATGGGTATCAGCTCACCAGTTGCCAGGAACTGGTAGCACCATTCTTGTAGGAAACATGGAGCTGGACCACCCTGTGCAAGGCTCGCTGCAAAGACTTCCCCTGCAACTCTTAAAAACTCTAAGTTTGAAAAATGTTCAACCAACTATGAATTTAAATATGTACATGAAGGAAGGCCTCTACACTGCACTATTTCATTTTAAATTTCTGGGAAGAATCTGAGATAACATTACACACCTGAAGAGACCATTGTCAAGGTCATTTAGGGAATACTTTGGGATTCTTCCTTTCCCTTCTTGACCCTCAAAGAGCCTGTCACCAATCCCAGAAATCAACTCTAAAACAAAAGTAAAAAAGACATTCAAGTAGGTGATACAGAAATGCATAGGAATGCACAATAAACAATAAACAACAATAAAATGTTGTTTCATTCCTCAAACATAAGTACCTGTCAGGAACTCCACACGCAGTGCCCCAGTGTCAATTCCAGACTCTCCCAGAAAAGTAACTTTAAGAGGATTGATGGGGGAACTTCGCTTTTGTCTTTTCCAGAGCATCATACCCCGTTCCACCAACTGTTCTCGTGCCACACAAAGGCTGAACTCTTTTGTGTGGTCAATTTGGGCAGCAAGCCAACGTAAAACATCTTCCTCACTGTTCAGAAAATTACGTGATTTGGATCAAGACGTGTAAGCTTTTTATACAATTTCACAGCATATAATTACTTGCCAAGAAATCTTGTCAGAAAGTGTATCTGATGCAGTGTTGGTTTCAAGACTGTTGTCAGACCTGTGGAAATGATGAAAAAGCAGTGAATTTGACGTTATGCCAAAACTATTATGCAATTAATGTTGCACAAAATGTTTAAGCTATGGAAAAGGGTTCACCTTTCTCCACAGGAACTGGCATGAATGTTTAAGTCCATAAATGGAAACGTTTCGTGGCATATGGGGCATTCACCCTCACCAGGCTGAAAATAGTATACAAAATGAGTTGTATTGATGACATGCATATGACCTTTAAGATATGTCTAATGCTCAAATATGGATAACTATTCATTACCTCTTCCTCATCAGATGAGCTTAACATCACTGGGCATGAATGTACATGGAGAGCCAGAACTTGCAGTGGAAATAGCTTTTGGCAACTTTTGGCAACTTTTGCATGCTGCTTTAGGCATGCTCTCAAATTCTTTCGCTTCAGGGGGTAAAGGAGTAGTGTTGAGTTCGTCTTGTAGAGGAACTATATAAAGAGTTGCTTTACCACTGAGGGAGACCATCTTTATTTGTGCCCCTGTATAGCCTTCGCTATCTGGAGCTATGAGTATCATTTGTCTCTTTCCATTGCCACCTATAAGAAATATTGACACATTGAGATTCTGAAAGAATTGCAGTTTTCCTATAAAGGTTAGGACAAATTATGTTACACAGTTAACAAAGAATTGCTTTAAACATTCAGGCTGCAAAGAAGCAACTTTACCCAGAAATTGAGTGTGAAAGTGAACAAAGTTTTATGGGTGTCTGATATTCAATTTTAGAATAAAAAAGGGAAAAATACAAGTAATAAGCAGTTAGTGTTTAGGAAGAAAAAAAACCCACACACAACCTGAGGATTTATGAAGCAGCCATCCTCCTGTTAACGCCTCCAGTTTTGGAAATGCTTCATGCAACAGGTTCTGCAGCTGAGGTAAACAAGAGAAGCATGAAATACATTTTATTAATGTTCATGAATTTTACGTGCACTTCTAATACCCATACAAAATACACAAACAAATATTGAAGAAACTTCCAAGTAATAAAGAAACCCTTTTCTATCTCAATTTTTCAGGCTTTCCAATAATTTGGTTATTTGCTGGATTTAGTAAAAGCAATTTCCAGTTGGTTTTGGCCTCATTTATATGATGGAGTCGTGCTATTGAACTACATATTATTACTGCATTACACATTAGCCTTAGCCCTGAATAATAACCATTTAAATGATCATCCAGTGACAAATTTCTCAAAAGCAGTAGTGGCAATCAATCATTTGTAAAAGGCATCTTTGTCCATCTTCAAAGTTGGGATGTTATACTAAAGTTTTTTCTTGGAGAAGTTTGACAGGACAAGAGAAACTTATTAGAACAAGTTAGATGGAAACAACCTGCTTATGACAAATTCAGAGATTCAAATTTCTTTTGTGCAAAAGTCTAATACAAACACAACAATGATAGTTACTTTATGTTACTATTAACCACCTAAATTTAGGTCTTGTGATATGGTTGTACCATAGACATACCTCAGAATGACTTAGGTTCTCTGAAAGACTGATGCTTCGTTTGCCTAGTCCAGCCTGAAAAAGTTGTAATTCCTCTGAAGGAGAGGGGGTGTACTTTAAATTTGTATTGAGCAAACAGAAGTTGCATGAAAACGCTTTCATTAACTTGGACATTTTGCATATTTTTGAGGCACTTGGAAAACGTCTTTTTCCAGTAGCATTTTGCCTCCGGAAGAGAGCTGGAAAAGACCTGAGACAGAAGAAACCACATACTAATGAGCACTTCATAATTATATTTCTGTTTTAACATATGTCAACAATTTTAGTAATTATAAATGGAAATACAAATACTTCAATACTTCAATTTGTGACTGTAACGTTAAATACACTAAAATACTTAGGACAAAGAACTTTCAATTATAATAGAACCTGCTCATTTCCTGCTGTACAGATGTGGTCCGTTGCTGTGCTAAAAGACTCTGACTCTGTCCCTGATCACTTTGGTGTGGTGTCTGGCTATGCTGAGGAGTAGCCATCTGTTGCTGTACTACTGGACCAGGTCCCTGGTTCACCCTGTTTGCAGCTTGGCTCTGCTGTAGATTTTGCTGAAGGGCAGACACCAGGGTCTGTACAGCTGACAGTATCTCAGAGTATCCATTCTGGCGATTGCAAAAAAAAGTAGATTTACAATTTCCAATAATTCCTTCATTCATGAATAAATAAATACACAAAGAAAGAAAAAAAGAAAGAAGGTTATTATTAAACATTATGCTTTTATCTTAGGAACTTCTAGCCTACCAATGACCGCACCGGATTACACTTCTGCTTAAGAGCTCAACACAATATGCAATATTGTATAATCAACTGCCCCGTTGATGATTTCACTGTGCTGTAGTCATGTCAAACCCGTAAAGATTGCATAAGAGCCCCAAAAAACCCACAGTAATCGTTCTAATACACCGGTCTCAGTTCGTCTGACCGTATCCTTCATTACGACTTTATCTCCTCCAGAATTTTTTATCCACCGTGGACTTAACACTGTCGTGTATGCTCGATCCTGACACTGTCGTAAAAATCGACTTAGTTTTATCCAAACAAGTCATGAAATGACAACAAAGCAGTAAAAAAAGAGCGGACACCCTCTGCAAAGACTCACAAATAATTATCAATAAACTACCGGTACTTTTTTACGGGAGGGGGGTGGGTCAGGAAATGAGCCGGAATAACCCGCTAGCATTAAGCTAACACGGCTAGCACAGGCAAACATTGGTTACAGTAAATGGAAATGGTTACAAGTAATGACATGAGAACAAAAAAGCATTAAAAAGGAGCGGACACCCTCCGCAAAGACTCAAATAATTATCAATAAACCATCTACTTTGCTGGGGGGGGGGGGGGGGGGGGGGTAAGCATTAAGCTAGCACATTAGCTCACTGTTTACAATGAGTGGTGGTGATGATTTATCATGCAACATCTTAATTTTTTTCCCTAGCAGTCACTGGTGGAGCTCATCTGACTATGCTGGCGTCCTCCGATTATACAGAGAACACGTTTGATTGTTCTTGAGATGTGAAAAACTTACCTCCGGTTGCTGGTTCGCCATGACTGTCTCTGATATTGGTACGATTTTGGCGCTCTGAGGTGGTGGACGCTGACGTAAGACTCGGAGTCATTCGGTAGCCAATGAGCTACTGGCTGTCGGGGATGTCCCGCCTCCCCTCCCGTTGACTGACGTGGCGCTGTTTTTACGTGTGTGACAGGTTTTAGAATCGCAACCGCAAAAAAAAAAAGCTCAACTCAAAAGACGATTTCAAAATAAAAGCGCAACTCAAAAAGGCGATTTCAGAACAGCGAGAAAACAAATCAGCACCTGAGAAATATGATTGCGCTTTAGGTTATAGCTTTTGGTTGCAAATTATGGGTTTTGGTTCTCAATTTATGAATTTTGATTTGCAGATTTGAGTTTTGGTTGCAAATTATGGGTTTTGGTTCTCAATTTATGAATTTTGATTTGCAGATTTGAGTTTTGGTTGCAAATTATGGGTTTTGGTTCGCAGAATTCGGGTTTTGATTCCTGGTTTTACAGTTTTGATGCCAAATAGTTTAGGCATGAATTTGACACCATACATTTCGCCCGATCATCATCCTCTGCCAGATCTTCCTCCTAAGCTTGACCCGGGATCGCTGTCTCTCGGGCATTCTGCGGCCTCGCAAAACCCGGCTGTCAGGTATGGGAGCCCCGCACCGGATCCGGGATCAGCGCCCCGTCCAGTTCTCATCCTGGGAGACTCTATGATCCGGCAAGTCGGCATCAAGAGGTGCCACACACACTCCATCTCAGGGGCATCAGTAATGGACATCCACAATCATCTCACCAGTAAACCCCCCTCTGCCTCAACCCTCATAATCCACGCAGGTACCAATGACATTAAATTCCAGCAATCTGAGACTTTGAAAGCGGACTTCATCCACCTTATTTATCACATCCAGCAGTTAAATTTACAATGCATTATATCTGGACCACTACCTTCACCCCGTTACAGAGACACAAAATTCTCTCGAATCCGTCAGCTCCATATCTGGTTAAAAAGTTACTGTCACTCCCTAAATATCCTTTACGTTGACAATTTCACCACATTTTACAATAGACCAAACCTTTTCAAACCAGACGGCTTACATCCAAACCATAAAGGCTCCCATCTTCTGGGGATGAACATAGATCTCACCCTCCTCTCCTGCACTGCTCCTTCCAGCTGACGGTTCGATCAAACCACACACATTCCCTCCATATCCTTTATTCCAGTACACATCACGAGCAGAGATCACAAACGTTCACATTCAAAGTCAACCATTCCTTCTGTCAGATGTCTCCGTCCTGTTCACATAGCACCAAATACAGAACCAAAATTAACTGCAAAATCACTGGTTTCACCTGCCACACTGAATATGGCTGTTTTTAACATCAGATCTCTTTCTAACAAGTCTTTTATAATTAATGATCTGATTGTTGACCATGATTTAAAATGCTTGCTTTTAACTGAAACCTGGCTTGGTACTGATGCTCCAGCTACTCTCACTGAGGCCTCTCCACCTAATTTTAATTTTTTATTTTCTGTAAGGGAAGGTAAAAGAGGTGGTGGAACAGCATCAATTGCTCAACAAGGTTTAAAAATGGAAACCATTATTTTAACTGATTATCCTTCATTTGAGCATCATTCCTTCCTGTTCAGCAATCCACCTATTTTAGCAGTGACTGTGTACAGGCCACCAAGTCCTCCCTCTGGTTTTTTACAAGATTTTTCTGAACTTTTATCTGTCATTCTTCTGAGGCACAATAGGATTTTAATAACTGGAGATTTTAACATTCATATTGACAACACGAATGATCCTTTTGCCTCTGAGTTTTTAAATCTTTTAAATAGTATGGATTTTACCCAGCATGTGTCACAGCCGACTCACAATAGAGGACACACCCTGGACTTGGTCATCACCTACGGCCTGTCTGCTGGTGTGTCCTCTGTTGTTGACTTGGCTGTGTCAGATCATTATTGTGTGTTTTTTAAGGTGACTGGTTTTATCCAGCAAGAGGCCTCAGTGAGAACTGTGATGAAGCGATATATAACTCCTGAAGTGGCAGAACATTTTATTGACATTTTAAAACAAACTCCTGCTCAGATTTTACCTTTGTCCTGCGATTCTCTGACTGATGATTTTAACGACAGACTTAAGTCTGCCATTGATTCAGCCGCTCCAATGAAAACAAAAATCTTGACACATAAACCGAAGATGCCTTGGAGAAACGGTGATATTTTAAATCTGAAGAGAATTTGTAGGAGAGCAGAGAGAAAATTTAGAAAAACTAATTTAACAGTCGACTATGACTTTTTAAAGGATCAACTAAAAACGTACAACCACGCCGTTAAACAGGCAAGGACACTTTATTTTTCAAATCTCATCACAAACAATAAACACAACCCCCGGTTTCTTTTTAAGACTATTGATTTTTTACTAAACAAAGATTTTAATAAATCTATCATGCCTCACTCATAAACTGCATGTGAGGACTTTGCTGACCACTTCAGGAGTAAAGTCAATGCTATTAGATCCAACCTTCAACCGGTACATAACACTAACCCTAGCAGGTCAGTGGCATTGTCTTTACCTGAGGAAACACTGGAGAGTTTTGTCCTGGTTGATGCAGAGATGCTTGGTCGAGTTTTTTCCCAAGCAAACACTACAACCTGCCTTTTAGACACTATTCCCACTTCTCTTTTTAAAGCATTTTATAAATTCTTTGAGTCAGAGATTTTAAACATAGCTAACTGCTCTCCTCAGACGGGGGTCTTCCCCTCTGCCTGTAAGACGGCGGTGGTGAGGCCCCTTCTGAAGAAGAGTAACTTGGACCCAAAGATCATGGACAATTACAGACCTGTATCCAACTTACCATTTTTAGGAAAAATTATTGAAAAACTTGTTTTATTCAATTACATGATTTTTTAAATGAACATAATGTTCTTGAAAAGTGTCAGTCTGGTTTTAGGACAAATCACAGTACTGAGACGGCCCTTTTAAAAATTTTAAATGATCTCAGACATAATTATGACTCGCAGAAACTTTCTGTTCTGGTGCTGCTGGATCTGAGTGCCGCCTTTGATACGGTAGATCACCAGATTTTACTTGACAGACTTAGTAGTCGGGTCGGCCTCTCAGGAACTGCTCTTAACTGGTTTCACTCCTATCTCACAGATCGACACTTTTTTGTTAGTATGGATACTCGTTCCTCAGGAGTCCATGAAATAGGTTGTGGGATTCCCCAGGGTTCAATCTTGGGTCCAATACTTTTTAACTTGTATATGTTGCCTCTTGGGGATGTCATCAGGAGACATGGCGTTGACTTTCACAGCTATGCTGATGATACACAGCTTTACATCGCCGTGTCTCCTGATGACCTTGAACCTGTCAACACTCTTTTAAACTGCATTTTAGATATAAAGCTGTGGATGGCAGAAAACTTCTTGCAGCTCAACCAGGACAAAACTGAAGTTTTAATCATTGGTCCTGAAGACAAGAGAGAGATGATTTTACCCAAACTTAGGAATTTTAAGTCTTCTCAGTGTGTGAGAAACCTGGGCGTTCTTTTTGACTCTGAGCTGAATTTTATCCCTCACATCAGAAACATTGTGAAAATAGGATTTTATCATCTCAAAAACATTGCCAGAGTCCGCCCGTTCCTCTCTCTTGCCAGCACAGAGATGCTAATGCATGCTTTTATTTTTAGTCGTTTAGATTACTGTAATGCCCTGCTCTCTGGTTTACCCAAAAAGTCGATCTCAAATCTACAACTTCTACAGAACTCAGCGGCGCGAGTTCTGACGAGAACCAGAGGGCGGGAACATATTACACCGGTTTTAAGATCGCTGCATTGGCTCCCTGTGCGTTTCAGGATTGATTTTAAAGTTCTTTTAATGGTTTACAAATGTTTTTATGGTCTTGGGCCCTCTTATTTAAATGATATTATTTTAAAATACGAACCCTCGCGGACCCTGAGGTCCTCTGGCACTGGCCTCTTAGTTGTCCCTAAGGTAAGGACCAAGACACATGGTGAGGCTTCATTCTGCCATTATGGTCCTCGCCTGTGGAACGGCCTGCCGGAGAACCTCAGGGCCGCAGAGACTGTAGAGGTTTTTAAGAAGAGGCTCAAGACCCACCTTTTTAGTCTGGCTTTTATATGACTTTGATCATTCCTTATGTCTTTTATTATTCATCTATTTATTAATTGAGGTATTTATTTACATATTTATTTGTTTATTTATTTATCTATTTATTTATTTATTTTCTTGTAAGGACTATTATTATCTTTGTTTCTAATATGCAAATCTTTTTATTGTTATTTTACCAATGATACTTAGGTTATGTTTTAATCACTGACGTTTTTTATTTTTTAATTACTAACATTCTTATATCTTATTTTATTTTTTATCTTTTTCTATTTTTATTGTTGTTATTTTATGATCATTTTTATTTTTTATTCTGATGTTTTTTACTCCAGTGTTTCCTCTGGGGGATCCATCGTTCTTGGGCACCACCAGCTTGACCTGTAGGGCGTGCCGTTGCTGTGGTGCCCGTTCTGGTTGGGCGGGCTGGGGTCCCACTCTGTGGTCTAATAGCCATGGATGGGGCCCTGGGCTGCCCTGTGTTGGGCGGGCGCTGCGGTAATGGCCCCTGTGGTCGGGCTGGGCCTTGGAATGATTGGATCCCCATGATATCGTTTCCTCACAGCAGTACCAAGCCAGACCTTCTTCAACTGCAGTTATTTGTTTCTGTTCACTGTTCTACTGGGGTAACTGGGTGGGTGGGGATGGGGGCGGGGGGTGGTGAGGGAGGGGTACCTTCTTTGTGGGATTGTCCTTTGTTTTCTGTTTTGAACAACTTTCATTTTTTATGACTGTTTTATCTGTTTTTATGTTAAGCGCTTTGTGTTTTTAACCAAAATGAAAGGCGCTATATAAATAAATAAAGTTTGAGTTTGAGCAGCTCCTCTTTTCCGCTAAGGCAGGGGTGCCCAAAGTGGGGCCCGCGGGCAAAATTTGGCCCGCCAAAGGTTTTCTTCTGGCCCGCCGAGTCGTGGCTGCGCAAGCCGCCGTGTTTTTGTAAAACCCCTTAACCTCACATCCATTGTCTATGATGGTGAAAAGTCTATGACTGTAATTTACTTTTGTTCTCCAGATGGCGCTGTTAGCACCTTTGCTGCCCACCGCTGCCACCCCCTCTCAACCCCATGCACTGAGTGTCTTCTTTTACGTCCTCACTGCTCTGCATACCGTTCTTGTGCTGTCCTCTCTCACGTCCTCTTTACGGAAGTCTCATAAACACATAAAGTTCACCGCACCATAGGGCAATCCTTACATTTTGGAGAAGATTTAAGACTCTAAGACTTTTTCAGTTTGTTAAGATGGAACGACAACGGCAGTGGCACACGGATAAGAGGCATTTTAAACAAAAGTGGGAGGATGATTATTTTTTTTGCAGAAATCTCTTCTAAGGCTGTTTGTCTTATTTGCCAGCAATCCGTGGCTGTACTGAAATAGTATAATACACGTCGCCACTACGAAACTAAACATGCGGTCTTCTCCAGATACAAAGGTGAGGCGCGAAAGAAAAAATCGAGCGAGCTGCTATCGAAACTTCGGTCACAGTAAGCCACCCTCACGAGGCCCTCGACAGCACAAGACTGCGCCACACAGGCCAGCTACGAAATTTCGGTGCTAATTGCAAAGAGTGGGAGATCGTTTTCAACGGGAGATTTTGTTAAGGAGTGCCTGTCCACAGCTGCTTCAATAATGTGCCCTTCCCAAGAAAGAGTTTTTTCCCAAATTAGCCTCTCGCGCAACACAGTGACCCGCCGCGTTGAAGATTTGTCTCGGGACATTAGAGATCAGTTAACAGTAAAGTCAAGAGACTTTGTTGCTTTCTCACTGGCATGTGATGAGAGCACAGACATTTCTGATTCAGCGCAGCTTTTGGTTTTTGTTCGGGGAATTAACGCTGACATGGAAATAACACAAGAGTTGGCGGGACTTGAGACGCTGCGAGGGTCGACAAAAGGCGAAGATTTGTTTGCGGCGGTTTCAAGAGTCCTGGACAAATATAACTTGAGTTGGGACAAAATGGTTGGAATAACAACTGATGGTGCACCTGCCATGATTGGGAAAAAAGCTGGCCTCACTGCTCTCATTTCCCAAAAAGTTTCAGAGTGTGGGGGAAAGGTAGCGCAATACCACTGCATCCTGCACCAGGAACAGCGGTGTGCAAAGACGATCGGACTGGCAGACGTCGTGCGCGATGTCGTTAAAATCATTGACTGCATCCGCTCAAAGGCACTCTCACACCGCCAGTTCAGCGCATTTTTGGATGAAGTTGATGTGCAATACAAAGATATTCTTTACCATCAGGAGGTTCGCTGGCTGAGCAGGGGGACTGTGCTCAAAAGATTTTTTGAGTTGCGCCAACTTATCGCGGAGTTTCTGTCGAGTGCGAGCAGGGACACACAAATCCCCACTGATAAAAGATGGATTTTCGACGTGGCCTTTATGGTGGACATCACCGACCTGCTCAACAATCTGAATGTTAAACTTAAAGGCAAAGAACAGATCATAACGGAGCTGTTTGACCACATCAAGGCTTTCCAAATGAAGCTGCAACTACTCTGCCGGCATCTTTCAGCAGGTAAGTCATTAACATGCTGCACACAGACTTTTGGCTGTTTGTTATTTGTGATTGTAACACGTGCTGCTCCATGTGTGTCCGTCGCTGTGATGTGTCGCTGTCCGTGGTGCTTACGCCTGTTTGACAGAAAACGTAACTGTTTGTCTTTGTGGGTTTGCTTTCATTGCTCTGTTGTATTTTGTGTCCTGTAGCTTATGTACCTCATAGTAGTGCTAATTATACTAATGGACGCATTCTTATTTGACTTTGTCTCTTCAGGAAACTTTGCACACTTCCCCAGCCTGAGAGACGTGAATGTGTAGGTGGACAGGTTGCCAGAATATAGAGAACTTCTCAGCAACTTAAATAAGGAGTTTGATTTGCGCTTTGTGGACTTTAAGAAGACTGCAGGTGACATGGAGCTTTTTTCTCAGCCCTTCAGCGTGAGTCCCGACTCAGTTCCAGAGCATTTGCAGATGGAGTTGATTGAGTTTCAATGTGACACAGAGCTAAGACCCAAATTTGTATCACTACCCTTGAGGGATTTTTATCCACATGTGTCAAAACAAAGATACCCACAGATGAGAAAAAATGCACAAGTGATGCTATCTCTGTTTGGCAGCACCTACATTTGTGAGCAAACATTTAGTCTCATGAACCTGAACAAGATCAAACTCAGGGGGACCCTCACAGACTCACACTTGCAAGACATACTAACACTATCAGTGAGTAAGCTGCAGCCCAACATTCAGTCACTGATTAAGTCAAAAGACCAGCTCCATGTCTCTCATTAAGGATCGCAGTTTGCTGTTTTCATTGGAAAAAAGTTTGTTTTAGTTTGTTTTTGTTTTTTAGTTGAAAATTGCCAGTGAGGCCTTGCTGTTATGTTTAATGGTTTGAAAGAATGTTTATTTTTGTGTTACCTTGATGAATACAGAATCAAAATAAACACATTAAAGCATATTCTTTGTTTTCTGCTTTTATTTAATGACATACAAAAAACGTATTGTATTTGGCCCACGGTCCACGATCACATTTAGATTTTGGCCCTTTGAGGAAAAAAGTTTGGGCACCCCTTGTCTAGATTGTTGATTGCCTTAAATTTTAATTTATTCTGAAAGTTTTTTTTATATTTTTATGTGTATAGATTTTTTTGTTTTGTTCTTTGTTTTTTGTGAAGAGATGTGCTCTGAATCATTGGGTGGTTGTGTCTGCGAGAGTTTCGTAATTATTAAAAAAAAAACCTGAGCCAAGTAATCCTGCCGTAGCTCCATCATTATTTTCTTTTTTTACACGAGAAGAAAACAATAAAAAAAATTTTTACAGTGAATTTATTCAGTTTAACATCAGGTATTTCTGCTTTGCAGACCTGCAGACAATGACAAAGGGTCTAACAAAACCAGAAATTATTGTTGTTCTAATGTGAGACTTCAGATAAACTGAGGTTGGATGTAAAAGTTCTCTTAAATATTAAAAACAAAAAAGCTTCAGTCTGTATTAAGTCTCAACTGTAAACAGTTCTTCATCTCCTAAACAGTCCTTTTATGCTCACATCTTTGATTACAGTTTGGTTTTGTGATTAATTCCAGTACATCGTTTTAAAAAAAAGTACATCGTAAATTCTTGTGACGTCATATCCGCTTACCAAGCATTTTTGACAAAATTATTTTTGTTTTTCATACTTTTTATTAAAATATATTTCGTGACTTAAAAAGGTTGTAAATTATTTTCGTAAAAAAAATAAATATTCGGATAATCGAAATGTAAAAGGCTTTTTCAGAATGAAGTTATCAGCGTGACCCGGAAGTAAACAGCAGCGCGCGGCGCTAGCAGCTTGTAGCTAGCTTGTGTTCAGAGACCGGCGGCGATTTTGTCTGGACAACAGTGACGTTTTTGGACCCAAAGGAGGATACGAACTGTCAGTTTCGAGTGAAAAAGCAGCGTAAAGAAGGTGTTTGTGGGAGTTGGAGCTGAAGATCGGAGCAGGAACCATGTCTTCCCTTCAGTCTCTGAGAGAGTTGGATCAGCGAGCGACTAGCTGCTGCTGCTGAAGAAATCTGCAGACTCTGTGAAGGAACCGTCTTCCAGTACGAGCAGGAGCTCTGTCGTCAGCGCAGACTGCTGGATGTCATCTGGAAACCACAGCTGCAGCTACACCACATAGGTATGTCACCTTCATCAGAGAAACACACAATTGAACAACACACGCACGCGACAATTATGAAATTTGGCCAAAATGTGCAAGAAATTTAAGCAAATCAGTTTAGCATAAATCTTCTTTAACTTCAGGACAATATCAGAATAGATGGATCACTGTTTCAGTGGAATTTTGCAGCAAAAACTACAGAGTAGTTGATAGCATGATAGCATCAGATACTGATAATTGTAGGCCGATGTTGGACAGTACAACGTCCTGCAGATGATTCCGATAAGAAAAAAGTTCCCTGATTATTGACCAATGACTAAAAGCTTAAACTGTTGTCGTTTTGTATGGAAGCGATTCTGTAGCATAATTAAAAATAAAAGTCAAAATCATAAATGCTTTTTCATTTTCAAAATGAAGCTGCATTTTATGACTCAAAATTAAAATGAAAAAGCAATCCACCAACATGCTTTTTCATTTTCTACTTCAACATTGATTATTCTGTCACTGAACTAAAATGATGAAGAAAATGGTATTTGACATCTCAGCGCCTGCTCTAAAGACCTCCGTCTGCAACATGTGGGCTTATTTTAGCGTTTCTGAGACCAACGACTCACTCGCTGTTTGCAAAACGTCTTCGACAGAAGTGTCACAAAGAGGGTAAAAGGTCAAGCTTTAACACCACAAATCTCACAAGATATTTGGAAATTCACCACCACGATGTGTGGAAAGAATATGAAGCTGCTATCATTGCAGTTTTAGGGGCCACCAAAAAAATTACAAGATATAAAGTTGTAGATTTACAAGAAAAACAACTTGTAAACTTAAGAGATTAAAGTGGAGGTGAGCATACAGAGCAGCAAGTGAACGCCACGCAGCAGCAGAGCAGACCGACTAAACTTACAGGTGAGTTGAATGTTTATTGATAACGTTTCAAATGCTTGGAAGCTCCTTTGTTTAGGATTTATTAATGTTTTATTTATTGATGGATGGTTTGCAGGATCTCTACAGCCGTTGATTAAGCCGTTGGTGTCCCTGCAGATGTCCACTTCAATCCTTTCTTCCTCCACCAAAGACCAGATCTCTACATTTGTGGGATTTTTCCATCTGAGGAGGAGGACTTTTTGGGTTTTTAAACGTTCTAATGCTAATATATCAGACTATTTTCATTCAACTTGTTGTTTTGTGTTGAAACAGGATGTTTCATCTGGAGGAGGGGGCATATGGAACACTGTTTTCCTTCCGCATTGGTGTTCTGCATATAACCGGATAATGACGTCAGGTGACAAAGGGGTTTCTGGGTATGTGAATGAAAGAAAATAAAGCTGCTGTCCTCTACACTCCATTGTGTCTTTGAGCTCCTTTTTTTATGAAACTCTGCTTTACCAACACTGACAATAATTGGATTTTGAGTCGTCAAAAGGTTCTGAATTTCTTTTTTTTTCAAACCTATCTGGAATTAAAGCTTCACAAAAGGATCCACATATTTCATCTTTAAGCTAGGCTCCAATAAACGGAAAACTTTGGTGTTTTTTCCTCGTTAATCTATGGCTTTGTTCTTGTAAATTTGACTCAGAATTCGTGATTAAAAAAGAAAATTCTATCAACTGCCCTAAAACTCCATTTTAAGCGTTAGCACTCATTCAAAGAAAAAAAAAAGGAAAGTTTCTGGGCAGGGGACTATTGCTGACGCATTTGAGAAGTATTTTAAAAAATATCAGTTGACTATTGGTATCCGTATCAGTTGTAAAAAGTCATAATGTTGCATCACTACTATCATTACTATCAATGTTTAATCTAAATCTAATTTGAATAAAAGTTTTAGCCTGGTACAATATGTGGATAATCTTAAAATGAACTTTTTACTCTTGATGATCAAGAATTTATTACAGATTATTAATTAGCCAAACCTCCTTCCATGCAATATCTTCAACAAACATGTTCCAATAAGACACTCCTTTTCAATAATGTTAAGCCCCCCCAACGAAAAAGAGAATGTTTCGCTTTCGTTTTAACCAGTATGTTAAGCCTCTTCGTGTCTCTTTACCACAGCTGAATGAACGGCGGCCCCTGGTCAATTGACGAGGCTTGAGAAATGCGTTTTCTGTGGACACTGCTGTCTGAGTGGGCTCAGATTTCCTGGGCTGGAACCGTGGACCCGGCAGTTGGCACCGGGTGTCTCGGTTCCAATCGAGAACGCCTGCAGGCCTCAATAAAAGCCCTGTGTGTGACTGACTGATCAGGATATGGAGGAGTTTTACTGTCAGTTTTCAGCATTAATAACATTAATAACAGCATTAATAATAATAACCCAACTACTAACATCACAGCATGAGAAGAATCTGGTTCAGTAGAATTCACTGTCATCCTCCTGGAGATACACTGGAGGTTCTTTTGAATTAAAATTATTACTGTGAACACAGCTTTATTTAAAATTGAGATGCTTCTGGACAGTTTAGTTTGCTGATATCTAACATGTGGTTTCCAGTTTAGTTTGTCATCAATAATTAACCTAATGAAATGTATTGTCATGAATCTTTTTTCACCCTGCTTATTTGAACATTTCTTTTTTTTCATAATGGTTACCAAACTGCATCAAATAACACAATGAAGCGTTCAGTGTCTATGAGGCGTTCATAGCTGATAGCAGAAAGATCTGTCAATGCTCCTTCATGCAGCAAGGAGCTTTCAGGCTCTGACTGAAGGAGATCCTCAGTGCTTTCATTGTCTCACACAGATGATGAAGAGGATTGTCCATGATGGATTCAAGTTTTCCTAACATCTTCCTCTCACCCGTCACAGTCACAGACTCTAGGGAACATCCCAGTACAGAGCTGGATCTCTGCAGCAGTTTCTCGACCTTCCTCCTGTTCCTGTCCATGCATCCATTCCCCACCAACACACGCCGTAGAAGAGGACAGATGCAATAACGCCATCATAGATAGTCTGTAAAAGTCCTCCAAACTCTGAAGACCTTTGTCTCCTCAGCAAGTGGAGTCAACTGGCCCTTCTTGTTCAAGATGTCTGTGTTAGTCATCCAGTTCAGTCTGTCATTGAGGTGAACACCCAGGTATTTCTGAGAGTCCAACGTCTCAATGTCTTTTCCTGGATGTTCACGGATAAAACAGGAAGTGACTTCCTTCCTAAGTCGATTATCATCCACAGCCTGACCATCTATGTGGTGGGGTGTATCCTCTTCACCAAGCGGGTAAATGGGGGCTTAAGAATGTCCAGGTTGTGTTATAGTTGCCCAGTGGGGGTAAAGGTGATTAGATGTAGGCTAACAGCAAGTTCAGTGTTTATTGCCCCTGCTCAGGCAGTCAACATACTGGGTGAAGTTGGGGTAGAAAGAGGGGCGGAGTTAAAGTCTCCAAATATTATGATAAAGGACTGTGGATGTGCTGTTGCTAGCTGAGAGACAGAGGTGGATATGTCTTCACAGGCTGCTTTAGCCTCTGCAGAGTGTGGAATGTAAAGAGTAAACACAATAACAAGAAACCCCCCCAGATTGTACGGCTGAACGCTGTCTGCTAACCGTTCAATGTCTGTGATGCAGTTTTTGTCTTGTGGGTTACACCATCCCCCATTAACGTACACCTCAAGCCCCCTCCCTACCACCGACCAGTCCGCTCTCACTAGTTGGAAATCCTCCAGAGTTCCCTCAGTTTGGTGTGAGGTCCATGAGCCACGTCTCCATGAACAGCAGGAGACTGCTCTGCTGGTACTCCTACTGCAGTCTGGTTAGCGCTGTGAGGTCCTTCATTATTTTTGGCAAATATATTTTATTCTCCATGAGGATGGATGGACGCTTGACTTGTAGCGTTCCTTCCTCTCCTGATGCTAAACTCAAATTCTACAGCCTCTCCTGTGACAGCGTAACTCTTTGAGAAGCTCCAGTCGCTTCTCTGCTAGCATGTTGTTGCCTGGTGACAACAGCTGATTGCACGTGTAAATAATACGCCTACTGATCATTTCAGACCCTGAACTGGTGGAAAATAATTCAGAAATGAGTAGCAGGTGTGCCACTACTCTGATCAATTGTCAAAAGTCCATGTCTGTACTAAACAGGTGAGCTGAGGTAACTGATAGCCTACTGTGGCGACCATCGCAATACTGATGAGAATCATTAAGTGATCTCTAATTTAGACTAGTTAAAAACATTTCAGTCAGACAACTCTTGCAGAAGAACATTTATTTCACAACATCTTTAGGATGACATTCACAATTTGATTCACAACTTCGTTTTGGCATAAGGCTCCGTTCAATTCCTTGAGACAATTATTTTTCCATACACTTTCGGGTAACAACCCCCGTAACGGAGCCCACAGGTGGAAGCCGGGGAGGAGGGAGGGGCAAAGAATGAGCGCTGAAGGTAAGAGAGAATGAACAATTGTACACCTGACTTAAATAGGACGCTAAGCAGGTGGGTTAATTAACAGACCCGCCCTAGGGGAGTAAACTGCAATTCTGCCGAGTGTCTGCCCGAAATGCGACGAGTCGCTTATTTCAGTCAGACAACTCTTGCAGAAGAACATTTATTTCACAACATCTTTAGGATGACATTCACAATTTGATTCACAACTTCGTTTTGGCATAAGGCTCCGTTCAATTCCTTGAGACAATTATTTTTCCATACACTTTCGGGTAACAACCCCCAACACCAAGATCATCCAGAAGAAGAAGAAAATGTAAATGTATAATGTATAATCAGTGTGTAAATAAGATGAGGTGTGTTTTCGGCAGCATTCCATTTTCACTTCATTTCATTTCATTTCATTTCATTTTCCAGTATGACTGCTATGTGTTTACCCGGCACCATTGACCGTTTGGCCGCTCCCTTCGAGAACCACTCTACGAAGGGAACATGCTATCTAGTGTATCTGCTATGTGTTTACCCGGCACCATTAACCGTTTGGCCGCTCCCTTCGAGAACCACTCTACGAAGGGAACATACTATCTAGTGTATCTGCTATGTGTTTACCCGGCACCATTGACCGTTTGGCCGCTCCCTTCGAGAACCACTCTACGAAGGGAACATGCTATCTAGTGTATCTGCTATGTGTTTACCCGGCACCATTGACCGTTTGGCCGCTCCCTTCGAGAACCACTCTACGAAGGGAACATGCTATCTAGTGTATCTGCTATGTGTTTACCCGGCACCATTGACCGTTTGGCCGCTCCCTTCGAGAACCACTCTACGAAGGGAACATTCTATCTAGTGTATCTGCTATGTGTTTACCCGGCACCATTGACCGTTTGGCCGCTCCCTTCGAGAACCACTCTACGAAGGGAACATGCTATCTAGTGTATCTGCTATGTGTTTACCCGGCACCATTGACCGTTTGGCCGCTCCCTTCGAGAACCACTCTACGAAGGGAACATGCTATCTAGTGTATCTGCTATGTGTTTACCCGGCACCATTGACCGTTGGGCCGCTCCCGTTCACCAGGGGAGCATACTATCTGAAGAGAGAGAGAGAAAAAGAAGACTGGAGGGGAGCCAACAAGATTACACAACCTGATTCAATTTAAACACCATGCATTTTATACTCATCATTCGCGGCTTCTACTTGAGGGAGGACTTCTCTTAAGATAATTATTTTCCTTACGCTTTAGGGTAACAAAAACCCCCAACGCCAAGATCATCCAGAAGAGAAAATGTGAATGTATAATCAGTGTGTAAATAAGATGAGGTGTGTTTTCGGCTGCATTCCATTTTCACTTCACTTCATTTCATTTTCCAGTATGACTGCTATGTGTTTACCCGGTACCATTGACCGTTGGGCCGCTTCCTTCGAGAACCACTCTATGAAGGGAACATGCTATCTAGTGTATCTGCTATGTGTTTACCCGGCACCATTGACCGTTTGGGTCGCTCCCTTCGAGAACCACTCTACGAAGGGAACATGCTATCTAGTGTATCTGCTATGTGTTTACCCGGCACCATTGACCGTTTGGCCGCTCCCGTTCGAGAACCACTCTACGAAGGGAACATGCTATCTAGTGTACCTGCTATGTGTTTACCCGGCACCATTGACCGTTTGGCCGCTCCCTTCGAGAACCACTCTACGAAGGGAACATGCTATCTAGTGTATCTGCTATGTGTTTACCCCGGCACCATTGACCGTTGGGCCGCTCCCGTTCGAGAACCACTCTACGAAGGGAACATGCTATCTAGTGTATCTGCTATGTGTTTACCCCGGCACCATTGACCGTTGGGCCGCTCCCATTCACCAGGGGAGCATACTACCTCAAAGAGAGAGGGAAAGAAATGAAATGGGAGCCGACATAAGAAGTACTCCTACCTGATCTTAGAACGTAAAGCCCACGTCCGCAAAACGCTGGCGGAACTATAATTCTAGCCGCCATGGACGACCCTAGGATGACACAAACTTACATCCAATACAATGCTCCCGATGACATCCTATGCCATGAATGAAATAACCCCATATTTGAAGCTTCCATCACATACTATGACGGGGTTAACGGCCATAAACATTTCATCTGGCATAATATTCACACAAGCTTAGTAAAATCCATTATTCTAAGCTGCCATCACACTATGACGGGCTCGACGCCATTATATACACATCATGCATGCTACTAACGCAGGCTTAATAACTGCCATTATTACGAACTCCAACGACAATACCACAACGAGCTTAACGGCCACAAAGTTTTCTCCCATTTGGCATACCAATTAAAATGATTGAATTGATACAACTTAGAGCAACCTAAATTTTGAGGCTTCCACCTGACAAATAATTTTCTTTCAACATTTATAATCCAAGAATTTCACACTCATTCTGCAGCTGACATAGATTGATTCAAGCCAGAAGTGTCCTTGGAACGCAGAGGAGGTCCACCACCCCTTCACTTTCAGTGCAGCAATAGGTACGTTGAGCAGTCATCGTTGCAGCACCAGATCAGGGAATGCATGGGTGACATCATTTCCTGGAAACGGAGAAGCTGATCGGGGCGTGAGGGTTCGCAGGCTCAGGATGCGATGCATAGATAAAAAACAAAGCAGTATTAGTCTTGACAAGAATATATAAATAACCCAGAAACTGATCAGTTTCAAAATGATTGAGATAAATTAAATAACAGTGCTTTTAAAAACAAATCTGAGAAAGTGAAATTTAGTAGATAGTTAAGGTAAAGACCCATTGTGGATTTATCGCACCCTAGAAACCACCATAATTACAAATTCCAACAGTGAAATAATAGTGAAATATATGACCTGCACGGAATCTTAACACCAATTTTTTGTTTTATATATTCCAATGATAAAAGTAACCTTTGACAGTTTCAGAGGGACGCACCTTCAGGAGGCCATCGAGGAGTAGGAGTAGTAGATGGGAAGAGTAGCCAAGGAGATTTGTAGATGAGGAAGGTCAACATCCCACGTAGCAGAGGATTACAGCTCGGCTGGATTTGATGCCTTGTATATGATATTAATGGTTCTCAGATTTTTTATTTAGCCAAGGGCGACTGGATACTGCAAAAGAGAACTTGAGAGCCATGAGGGATCATGGTTTTGATATTATTTTTTCTAGACTGAACCTTAAGCATTCAGAGGCGGAGTATAACAAGCCTCCAAATGGGGATGCATCTAGCAGAGTGCCATCTGCTTAGAAAAGTCAGACCGAAGACTGACTTGTGGACACAAGATTTAACTCTTGAACTAAGCTTGAGAGCGCAAGTGATATATTTCCTATGGTCAGGGTAGAAGTTGCTCAAAGTGTTAATTAACCAAGTCAACCGATGACACAATACTATCATTCAATATTGAAACAGCCTTAATATAATCTCCAAGGATGAAATAACCGGACGACCCCTTAAGAACCATCAGAGCTGTAGATTCTGGCGGCCGGTCAAACAAAAACCACTCTTCTTAAATCCTTTTCCCCCAAACCAGAAGGCGCAGACACAGGAGAACAAGTGGAGGAAGCCTGAAGACACAACATGCATCACAAAACCACTCCAGGCATAGAGAGGGAAAGATCAAACGCAAAACACGAAAATCCAGAACAGGAACACGCGGCCCAGGATCGAACTACCCCCAGCCGAGAAAACAAGGCCGCGACGAGACCGACACACTCACTAATGCGGCCGACGCAAGTCCCTGAGGACAGGGCAGGACCCACTGGGGTACACAGAGCAGGGAAAAAACAGGCGGAGCAGAACGTGCGGGGCAATGAATGAGGATCGCTGAGTGAATAAAATGAGCCATAGACGCTGCATAAGAGAGACCAATCATAAGGGAAAATGTCCATAGCGCAGAGACGGGTCCAAGAGACACTGATTCACATTCCAACTAACCAGCAGCTACAACAACGAAGAAAACAAACAGAAGAACCGCCATAATAATAAAGCCAGCATCAAATTAAAGACAATCAAGATTTACACACAGCTCCCAAAGAACAAAACAGCAATAGAAAATAAATGCTAAAAGCCACGATAAATTCAGCCAGCATGAGAAACCTGTCCAAACGAGGACTGCCAGCCTTCACAACCACAGAAAGGACCCCACAACCCCTGAAAAAAAAAAATAAAACAACCGGACGACGCAGAACTACGCAGCAGAAAAAGAATCAGAAGTGCATCATAAAGGACCCGAAAAAAACTACAATTCCCAGGGTCCTTAGGGGCGTGACGTCACCGAAGTAAACAGGAAGTGAGACGCAGCCATAGAAAACTACATGGGAAAAGTACCGCACGATGCTCACCGTGGATAATTGGGGTGACCACGGCAGACGAGAAGACCCGACTACTCCTGATCGGGGGGCACGGACATCCCGAACATTGCGGAAAGCACACCCCCTGCAGATGCACGCGACCGCGGCGAAACGAACGCGCTGTGCGCCGTCAGCCGCCCGCGGATCGGCAGCCGCCCGCGGAGCGGAGGAGAAATTAAGGAGAGCAGACGCGGCGAAACCAAAACCCCACATCAGAAAGATGGGGATCATCCTTCCCAAGGACGGGGGAACATGGCAAGACGCCGAAAGAGAAGGAGACCCGCGGGCTCGGAGACCGGCGAAGAATGAGCGCTGAAGGTAAGAGAGAATGAACAATTGTACACCTGACTTAAATAGGACGCTAAGCAGGTGGGTTAATTAACAGACCCGCCCTAGGGGAGTAAACTGCAATTCTGCCGAGTGTCTGCCCGAAATGCGACGAGTCGCTTATGTCTTAATAGTGTTTCACTGCAACTTCATTACAAATATTTACAGCATCTAACAAAAGGTCAAAAGGTTATGGCCTTGCCATGTGAAAGTTACTGAACCTTTGCTGAACTTTTGTCATGTTACTCAGCTGTTTGTTTTACAGAAAACTTTTAATTCCTTAAGTCAGGATAAAACAATAATAACACAAGTTTGTAAGTGCCTGAAGACAAAAATGTGTTGAGCAGGTTTCTTCAATGAATATAAATGTTTTTCCTCTCTTGTTTGCTCAGTTGAATCCTTCACTAAGGTCCAGCCATCTTGAATTTTCTTAATACTTGTCCTAATCCGTTGAATATAGTGAGGTCAGATGTCAAGTTAAGTCCCTTTGTGAAGGCCTGTTTACATAAATGTTTTAAGTTATGTAACATTGTTCCCTTGAACGTATGAAGGCTTGTAAAATGAAAACCAAACGTTTTGTAAAGAATACCTGCGGTTTCTGTGTGTGTTGAACAATTTAGTCCACTTAGATTTAGTTACCTGCAATAGTCATAAGTTTGTAGTTCCTTATCTGGTTTACAGTGTTTAGTTAATCTCTTAGCTCCGAAGTATAATCTGAGCCTGAATTGAGTGGTTTCAGTGCTAAAAAGCTTTATCTATGAAAAATGAAAAAAAAAATGTTTTGAGAATCATTACAATGTAAAAAAAATAGATTTTCTAAATAATGAAAGCTGAAAAAATGTTGGACATCAACTTAAGTGTTGTGCCGAACTGTTCTTGAAAATATTGTCTTACATGCCCCAGATGGGATAGCGTAGAGGACAGAAGGTCATTGACCACATCCCTTCTTGTGTAACGTGTGTTCATAGTGTGTTGGTGTAGGGAGTGTGTGAATTAAGAGCTGTAGTTGGTATTGAAATTGGCGGGTAATATTTCAGAAATCCTTAAGAGTTTTTTTATGTTAGGTGTTTGACCCGAACTTTCACCTCACAGAAAGAAAGGCTCTAGTTGAAATCCCAGCTGGATCCTTCCTATAAGGAGTTTGCATGTTCTTCTCGTGCCCCCGCCATAGCACCCGTAGATGTGAATATGAGTGTGTGTGTTTTTTGGTCATGTGATGGACTGGAAACCTGTCCATGGTGGACCCTGGCTTCATCCAACTTTAGCTGGTATAAACTCTAGGATTCCCATGACCCCAAAAGGGGTTCAGAAAATGGATGAATGGGTGGATTCTTTTTTAAATTAAAAATGTAAAGCAATTATCTTCTGACTGAAGTAATAAAAAATTGTATTGGTACTTAACAAAGAACAAATTGTTTTAAAAGTGTAAACAGGCTTCTTGTTGTGTTTGTGTCCCTGCAGTCCTCCCCCAGCATTGGATGACTGAAGAGGAAGATCTTTTCAAGCAGCAGAGGAACTTCAGAGTGGAACAGGAGGAACCAGAACCTCCACAGATTCAAGAGGAACAGGAGGAACCAGAACCTCCACAGATTCAAGAGGAACAGGAGGAACCAGAACCTTCAGAAACTAAAGACGAACTGCAGGAACCAGAACGTCCACATATGAAAGAGGAGCAAGAAGAGCTCTACATCTGTCAAGGTGAAGAGCAGCTTGATCTGAAGCAGGAGACTGATACATTGATGGAGATTCCTACTTATGAGGAAGATGAGAACAGTGAAGCAGATCTAAACAATCAGCAAAGCTTTATTGTAACTGATAGTCAAGATGAAGAAGGAAACCAACATGAAGAACCAACATCAACTACAGATGAAGAGACAGATCCACAGAAAAAAGGTCAGAGGAAGAGAAGAGACAGAAGTCATGTCCAAAGTATGGACAGCTTTCACATGTCAGCAGGTCAGTGTGACATCAACTTGGAGGAAATAACAGAAAAATGTGTTCATGACAAAACATTAAGAAAAATTGCTTCAAAGAAGAAATGGAAAAAAAAAGAGAAAACGAAGAAGTACTCTTGTCAAGAGTGTGGAAGAACTTGTACAACTGCTCAAAGTTTGAAGTATCACATGTTTACCCATACAGGAAAAAGGCCTTATTCCTGTAAAAAATGCGGCAAAAGGTTTGTTCAAAAGTCTCATGTTACGTGTCACATGTTAAGTCACACCGGAGAGAAGCCTTATTCCTGTAAGGAATGCAACAAATGTTTCCGGTATAGTTCTGTGCTCACTCATCACATGTATACTCACACAGGAGAGAAGCCTTATTCCTGTAAGGAATGCAACAAGGATTTCAGAAATAAAACTCATCTCTCTTCTCACATGCTAACTCACACCGGAGAGAAGCCTTATTCCTGTAAGGAATGCAGCAAAAGTTTCACTCAAAGGTCTCATTTAACATCTCACATGTTAACCCACACTGGAGAGAAGCCATATTCCTGTAAAGAATGCAACAAATGTTTCCGGTATAGATCTGTCCTCACTCATCACATGTTAACTCACACAGGAGAGAAGCCATATTCCTGTAAGGAATGCAACAAGGATTTCAGGAAAAAGTATAATCTCTCATCTCACATGTTAACTCATACCGGAGAGAAGCCTTATTCCTGTAAGGAATGCAGCAAAAGTTTCACTCAAAGGTCTCATTTAACATCTCACATGTTAACCCACACTGGAGAGAAGCCATATTCCTGTAAAGAATGCAACAAATGTTTCCGGTATAGATCTGTCCTCACTCATCACATGTTAACTCACACAGGAGAGAAGCCATATTCCTGTAAGGAATGCAACAAGGATTTCAGGAAAAAGTATAATCTCTCATCTCACATGTTAACTCATACCGGAGAGAAGCCTTATTCCTGTAAAAAATGCAGCAAAGGTTTCACCCAAAGGTCTCTTGTCACACGACACATGTTAACCCACACATGGTAGAAACAGCTTTGTATTTCCAGTCCAACAATCATTCCTCCTTTTCAGGAGAAATAATTGCAGGTATCACAAAAAATAAATAAATTACGGGTATCACTGTAAGCTTCATGTTCTGTGATAAATGATTTTTGTTTACAGAGGTTCATTTTTTAAGGTAAAGTAGACCTGTGTTTAAATTGAAGCAGGTTAGTTCATTAGAGAAAGTGTTTTTTAAATGTTCCTAAATAACTGTTTTTTTTGCCATTTCAGAAGCACCTTGTGTGTGTCAATTCTGAACAAAAAACTTTGGGGTTTTTTTTGTTAGTTGCTTTTAGGATCCTGTTACAAAGTGTCAAATAAAAGACAATATTTGTTAGTTTGTATTGGAGTTAATATGAAATAATATTGTTAATTAATTAATTTTGAAATGATAACCAAGTCATAGATCCATCAACCGTTACCTGCTAGCTAGTTTACCTTTGTCTACACCTGTGTTTCCAAGTGAAGCAGGTTAGTTCATCAGAGAAAATATTTATTAAATGTTTCTAAATAAATGATTTTCAGCTGTTTCTGAAGCCCTCTGTGTGTGTCTGTCATTTCTAACAAAAATGTTGTTTCTTGGTTAGATGCAGTTGCACTTTTAATAATTGAAACGTTTAAATAAATAAAACAATATATTTGGCAATTTATTTTTTCAGTTTATTTGAAATGATATGGTTATAATTTACTAGCTTTACTAAATTATAATTAATAGATCTATCAACCAATACCTGTTAGTTAAACTTAGTCTAGACCTTTTTAAAGTTGTGACCTAAGCTACATTTTTTTCATGATCAAAGTCACAGGGTGCACATTACATTCTGTCGGCTCTGCTCCTGCTCTAACACCTGGCTGTGGATCCTGCCTCTGGCTCGTCTTGCACCCTCAGTCGTCCCCTAACTCCATCTGGATGAAGCTCATCTGGTGGATTATTTAAAGATGTAGTTGTAGGGTTAGATAAGTTAATTGTTCTCTTGGGAGTTCAGGAGGGTATTCCAGAAAGCAGGTTATGCTAGCTCCCACGATAAGTTTGAGGCTAAGGAAGTTGATAACCTGAGCTTTTGGTTCCAGAAATGGAGGTATGTTTCCGGGTATGTCAAGTTGCCATAACAACTCATGCTCTGAACATAACCTGGTCTGGAGCAGGTTTAGTTGAAGGTTAGTTTGTTTTCAGAGAGGTGAAGAAGCATGGCGTGTCCATTTGAAGATGATTTAGTGGATGAAGAAGCTCAGATAATACTTTTTCCACCGTGAGAGGATGATAAGACCACATATGGATGTTGGAAAAATAAACTTTTACTTTGATCTAACTTAATTATTTGCTTTAGTTTAGATAAATCAATTATATTTAGTTAAGTCACCTTAAAAATAACAAGTAGTTATCAGACAGTTATTTTACTTTCATTCAAATTAATTCAATTAAGTAGGTGTAACTTTGGTGCTGCTGTTAGATCGGCACCGCAAGGGATTCTGGGATATCATTCCCTCTGCCTGTCTGGACAGATTTGGGTTTAAGTGTGGGTTTTTGACTAAATGTGTTTAGTTGTTTAGTTGTTTTACTGTGTTTTGTCTAGTCTTTGTCCTGCTATGTTTAATTCTTTCTGCACCATGAGTGAGAGGAGGATGAGCTAATTTAGCATCCCTATTGCTGCATGATGTTGAAAGAACTGAAGTTAAAGTCAGAGTCACAAAAAATGAATACATATATAACAGGATACAAATAACTGACAGAAAATATTGGTAACTATTAATTAAGTTTTTATTCAACCTAATTTATTGTGTCTATCCAACTCAATATTTGTTTATACAACTCAAATTTACATATTTAACTAACTTTTCTATTTTCATTTATCCTTTCATTTTTTTCTATACTTTATTTTATTTAACGTCATCACTTCAAGGCTGCTGCAATTTCATTGTATCACCATGTAAAATGTCAACAAAGAATCCTAATTCTGAACTTAATGTTGTATTACTCCAATTCAATTGAATGTTTTTCCATCTTAAATTATAGTACTTCCTGAACCCTTATATGTCTAAGATTGAGGCCATACCATATGGGGCTGACTTGGCCTTGCTAGCTGGGATACGGCCAACATCCAGAAATCTACCAACAGACATTTTTAGCTCTAGTTGTTGAACATTCTATGTTTTGAAGAGGCAGGCTCTTCTAAAAGAAACTAGCAGGAGCCCCAGCGCTGGTCTTTGCTTGGATTTGTTTTAGACTTGTTCAGAGTCAAATGCATGTTTTAAGGGGAGGAGGATTATTTTGTTGTTGCTGTTTTTGTTCCTATTCTTACAATCCACTATATGTCCCGTGTTGAATTCTACTATTAAAATGTGGGAAACAAATGTTTATCAAATCCAAATCAATCCAAAAGCCTGGAGACTGGATGGCCGTGGTCCTCCCTTTGACCTGGACAGTGGTTATCATGGCGACCTGCACACTCACCAAGCTGGAATTTAGAAGAAGAAAAAGAGACCAAAATGATTGATAAAGCAGGTTTTCCAGGGAAATCCCACAAAGTGCTTTCCAACCATCTTCAAAGCCACTTTCTGCTTTTTCAAACGCTACTGTTCAACAATTCTTTTGGTTTCTGCCACAAAACCAAAAGAATTGTTGCACCAAAATGTCCAGTTTGAATAGTCTACAGTATGTTGTGTTTGGTTGCTAGGTAACAGGGTCTTTAATGTCTATGATGTCATGGTGGCTTTCAGAGTTGAACTCCTGAATATGACGGTAAACATTTGGATTGAACAAAAATGGGATTGAATCTCATGCTAAATCCTGATCTCAATGCTGAAAAAACCTCCTCCTAGATTCTGGTTGTTTGGAGAAGTCCTCCTCTTCCAAGAATTCCTGAAAAAAGCCCTCATTTCTCCTGACCATCTTCAAAGCTGCTTTCTGCTTTAGTTTAGTCCAAACTTGCTTTATGCTGACAACATTTACAGCTTGAATCAATCTGAAGAATCCAAGGAAACAAACCAATCTAAGTCTGCATTCATGCCACTTCAGAACCAACAAAGCATGTTTCCAGGACGCTGACTTACCAATAGAACTTGGGATTTCCTTTGCAGAATCCTTCTCCGTGTGTTTTCCTTTGTTTTTCTCCCCAAAACCTAAAGCAGAGATTTTTGCTGAGCTGCAGAACAAACGTCTGACTGCTTTAACCGCCGTTGATGGTTTGTTGTGTTTCCCTCTATAGCTGCTATGGTCTTGGTATGGTTGCTAGGTAACGCTGTCTTTGATGATGATGACGTCAGAGTGGCCTCTAGAATGGACTTTTTTCTTGTGGAACCAGGAGCTGTAACCTTTAGGGCACTAGGACCCAGAAAGAGGTCCAGGCAGTGACGGTGTTCAGTGACGGACTGCGCAGCCGCACTTCCTCCAAACGCCACTATTCATCAGCGCGTGGAGCGCCAGAGTCCAAACGGGCTTAAGGCGCTTTGATAAAGCGCTCTGGAATCCAGCTATGGTGATGTGATGAAGGCTTCAGTTTCTGTCTCTGCTGCATCGACTGTGGGAGCAGAAGTTCATCAAACCTGTCTTCTCTGTTGCCTTAAAATCCTTCCAGTTTTCTTTTTTGCACAAATATACATAGATGATGAAAGTTTTCAAAAGTGACTCAACACTTTCCACAAAGTCCCAACAAAAACCTGAAATCACCACATTCTGACCTCAATCCAAAGTGACAGAAACATCCCGTTCTTCTTTCTACACTCATTACCTTTTTAATTTAGAGACAGAAGAACATTAGGAAAATCATTTTATTCAGACTTCTTGATTAAAATGAAATAAATTACACAGAAAAAATCAGCAAATGAGATAAAGAGAAACATAGGATGAGGCTTAGTGAAGGTTCCTGATGTGTCTGATAAGGTTCCTGAAGGACCAATCCATCTGTGATCAGATAGATGTGATTCTCAACAGTAGGGGTGCTATATAAACTCATCATCCTCTCATTCACTCTTACTCATGGTGCAGAGACATAATCACAGTAGGACTAAACATCTCAGCAAAACATGGCACAACACAGTAAAACAGCTAAACAACTAAACACATTTGGTCAAAAACCCACACTTAAACCAAAATCCGTCCAGACAGGCAAAGAAAAAGGTATCCCACAATTTTTTGCGGTGCCGATCTAACAGCAGGACCAACGTTACATCTACTTAATTGAATTACTTTGAATGAAAGTAAAATAACTGTCTGATAACTGCGTGTTATTTTTAAACTGACTTAACAAACAAAGGAGTTATCTTAACTGAAGCAAATAACTATGTTAGATAAAAGTAAAAAAGTTTAATTTTTCAACATCCATATGTGATCTTATCACCCTCTCACGGTGAAAAAAGTATTATCTGAGCTTCTTCATCCACTAAATCATCTTTAAATCGACACGCCATGCTGCTTCACCTCTCTGACAACAAACTAAGCTTCAACTAAACCTGCTCCCGACAGAAGAAGAGTTTGGTTTGGATCCTTTCTTGTCTTTCTGTTCTCATTGAGTCTCTTCTAGTTCCAGGTCTGGTTCAAATAGTGGAATCATCCAAAAGGATGAAAACAGTCCTCCAAGCAGACGTCAGATTGAAAAGCTCATCAAAGAACACATCCAACTAGCCAATCAGCAAAGCACTGACAAGCTGGACTTGTGCTCTCCTTCAGTGAAGAACCTCCTCCTGCTGCTCCTCCATCTTTAGCTCTGACTTTGGAAGTCTTAGCTCCTCCTCCTCACCATCACTGTGACTGTTGACGTCTTCCAACTCCTCCAGAAAGCTGTTTTCTGATGAAGCTCTAACATCTCCTCCCTGTTGCTGCTTTCAGTCCAAACTCACTCTGTTCATGTCAATTCACTCCAGAGAAAATCCTTTTTCTGGGAAGAATTTGCTCCAAGTTTTCCTCCAACTAAGAATCTGCAAACCCAGATGAGAACTCCCAGCAGGAAAAGAATTCATCTGCAGGAAACTAGAAAAAGGCCTTTTTGTGGGAGGAAACCATTCCAGATCTTTACAAACACCAGAAATCCCAACTTTTCCTCCACTTAGCCTGAGTTTGGGTTCCAGGAAGCGGTGTGTGTTCAAGCTCCGCCTCCAGCGGCGTTTCATGAAGCCCCTCCTCCAACATGAGGCCGCTGGGGAATTCTGAATGAACCTTTACATTTCAACAGAAATCTAAAGCTAAAAACAGGAAACTGACTTCACACTGACCACTGATCCACACAGGGGGACGTCCTAAGGGGCGGAGTCAGCCACTGGAGAGAGCAAAAAGGAGAAATGGGGGTCACTCTGGGCCTCTCTGTGTCTGGACCTTCAGAGGGACAGTGGTTTGGTCCAGAACACGGATGCTAAACTAGCTCTCTGGAAACTTGAAATTGTTGAATGGGAAACTTCCTGAAATCTTCTTCATCTGTTGACTTGTTCTTTCTTCATCTGAATGAGCTCAGTCCTCTCCCAAATCCAACTCCATCTATCTTCAGTGCTTTGGACTGAGTTGGAGCAGAACTAGAGCTTTCTCCAGATGTCCTAGTACTTTTAGATCAGTGTCTTCCAATATTTGGAGCCCAGGTTCACTTCTTTCCCTGACAAAAATCCCAAAAGGCCTACCAGCCACCAAATAGTCAGAAAGCAGAGAAACTTGGTGGTCTGCATTGATGAGAAACCAGTCCCTCCAGGATGACACATGGCTTTTTGGAATCATTTCACACACAAACAAACGGGAAGTTGTGCTTGTTGTTCTGAGAAAATGCAATCAAATGTGTGATAATGGTCAATGTAAATGTTTCGATAAAGGCTGTAGGGGATTCAGGGATTGTGGAGCGGTTGTTGTTTCCTTCTGGGTTAAAGTGCAGTTTTGTGTAACCTCCCAAAGAGGAGAAACCCAAAAAAGAAAGGAAAAGCAAAGAGACAGGTGGAAGCCATCATGAGATTCCTTTCAAACAGGAAGTTCTTTGTCATTTCATGCACTAGTTTCATTTAGCTCTAGTTGTTGAACATTCTAGAAACTCCTAAAAACCTTTTCTGTCCACTTTGAAACCATATGGGGCTGACTTGGCCTTGCTCGCTGGGATACGGCCAACATCCAGAAATCTACCAACAGACATTTTTAGCTCTAGTTGTTGAACATTCTATGTTTTGAAGAGGCAGGCTCTTCTAAAAGAAACTAGCAGGAGCCCCAGCGCTGGTCTATGCTTGGATTTGTTTTAGACTTGTTCAGAGTCAAATGCATGTTTTAAGGGGAGGAGGATTATTTTGTTGTTGCTGTTTTTGTTCCTATTCTTACAATCCACTATATGTCCCGTGTTGAATTCTACTATTAAAATGAGGGAAACTAATGTTTATCAAATCCAAATCAATCCAAAAGCCTGGAGACTGGATGGCCGTTGTCCTCCCTTTGACCTGGACACTGGTTGCCATGGCTACCTGCACACTCACCAAGCTGGAACTTAGAAGAAGAAAAAGAGACCAAAATGATTGATAAAGCAGGTTTTCCAGGGAAATCCCACAAAGTGCTTTCCAAGCTAGAACTAAGAATATCCAGCATGCATTTGGAAAAACTCATTAGCTTCTTGTGGAAAATGATGAGTCATTTGAAAAGCATTCTATGAATGCTCAGAAAACTTCCTCTAAGGTTGTGGTTGTTTGGAGAAGTCCTCCTCTTCAAAGAAGTTCTCCTGACCATCTTCAAAGCCACTTTCTGCTTTTTCAAACGCTACTGTTCAACAAAAACTTGGTTTCTGCCACAAAACCAACCTTAGACACTGAAACAGAATGAATCCAATGCAGAAATGTGTTGACACCTTTAATTCAAAGCTTCAATCAGTTTGAATCTCATGAAGAACATTTCAAAAATCCACATTTGGATCAGGCGTCTTCATCAGAGCACAACTCATGTTTCCAGGGGCCTGTTTCAGAAAGGAGGTTCAACCAACTCTGAGGTTAAACTTGAACTCTGAGTTGGTCAATCGAGAGATTAACAACTCTGAGTTTTCTGTTTCAGAGAAGCTGATCCGAGTTAGGTCAATCAATTCTGAGTGGACTGATTCGGAGTTAAGCGTGCGCACCGCGACTATAAGAAGCCATTATCAATGGAGCGCAGATATTACGAGTCACCATGGCAACCGTGAAAACAAAGAGGTCTGCATATTTTTCGCCAGCTGAACTTGACGTGCTGCTGCAGAGTTACAGTGAATATGAGCACATATTCCAGAAGAAAAGCAACACCGCTGCATCTGCAAAACAGAGACAGTTAGCGTGGAAAACATAGCTGCTCAAGTTAATGCCTAAGTTTGCATTTAAATCATTGTTATAAAATATTGGCTGTAATAACTTTTTAAGTAGCGTAAGGTGTGAAATAAAAAATGGCGATATTTAGGTGTACTTTTGAAGTGTTATTCCTGGTGTAATTGCATGAAATGCTGCATAGTGTACAGAACCAATCTGGGGGAAAATGCATTTAACGGCGGTAATGTTTAGAGGACTTTTTTGTTAACCTCCCCCTCTTGCAAACGTTGGTCAGTTTAATATTAATACATGCAATTGTGTTTTAAAAGTGAACTTTTGTCTACTGTTGAACCTTTCGCTGCGCGAAGACTTCTCCTTTCTTTTCTCTCGTCTTTCCGACCGTGGTCAGAAGCGCAGGGGAGATTTCCTTCAGGGCTGAAGGGAATTCTCTTTCGGGGTTCACTTCCCGTTAGAAACCCTCAACCTCCAGAGCGGATTAAGAATGACTCCAAAGCAGTTATTCTGGGAATGACACCTTCTCTTTATTTAACTAAGTGCTCCGTTCTCCGAACACACAATATATACCACGCACACACCTCGCTCCGTGCTCACCCCCCCCCCCCCCCCATCTGCACCTGCACTCGCCCCTCCCCTTGTCTCTCGTGGATTGCACCCCGCTCAGCACACACACGCTGCAACACTACCCTTGTATTGATCAAGTGGTATAGGTTTATATGGGATTAAGAAAGTAAGCAGTACTAGCAAATTGTGTTTCCAAAAATTAATTGTTACATTAATCTAATTCAATGTCCCTGATTTCATTTTCATGTAGATGCAATCCTGCAGGAATTAAAAGAACATGGCAGCAGCTAAAACTGAAGTATAAAAACATAATTCAATCAGGTCAAATGTGAGCATGTCATGGATGTAGGCTTTGTTGACAATATTTGACATAAGAAACATATACATAGCAATACCTAATGTTTTCATTTTGTAACGGTAACGCTCAAACAAAAACGTATGGAGCAATGACAAAATATTGAGTCTTCTCAAAATCCTCGTACGAGGTAAATATAATTCTCTACGAATTAATGCAGCCTCCTCGTCTATTGGGTCCTCCAAAAAAGGACAAGCCATTCTTGTCACTTAGACCGTCTCTGTGTGACGGAAATTTGGACAATGAAGGTTAAAGCGAAACATACCGCTTCGTCTTTAAAAAGGGGAGGGGACCGGCAGAAACTTTGAGTTTGGAGAATAAAACCTGCTCCCGACCAGGTTAGGTTCACAGCATAAGTAACCATGGACACTGACTCCGAGTAAAAGTTACCTCTCTTTCAGAAACGGGTTTGACTTACTCTGTTTTCTCTGGTTTAACAAACCTCCCATTCTGAAACGGAAAACCCAGGGTTTCCCTGATTCCAGGGTTAATGCACTCAGAGTTTACACTTAACCTCCTTTCTGAAACAGGCCCCAGGACTGTGACTCACCAATAGATCCTCATTTCCTTTACACAATCTGTTTCCATCATTTGGATTTTTCATCAAAACTTGAGTTAGAAAAGAATTGTTGCCCCAAAATGTCCAGTTTGAATAGTCTACAGTTTGTTGTGTTTGGTTGCTAGGTAACAGGGTCTTTAATGTCTATGATGTCATGGTGGCTTTCAGAGTTGAACTCCTGAATATGACGGTAAACATTTGGATTGAACAAAAATGGGATTGAAGCTCATGCTAAATCCTGATCTCAATGCTGAAAAAACCTCCTCCTAGATTCTGGTTGTTTGGAGAAGTCCTCCTCTTCCCAGAATTCCTGAAAAAAGCCCTCATTTCTCCTGACCATCTTCAAAGCCACTTTCTGCTTTAGTTTAGTCCAAACTTGCTTTATGCTGACAACATTTACAGCTTGAATCAATCTGAAGAATCCAAGGAAACAAAGCAATCTAAGTCTGCATTCATGCCACTTCAGAACCAACAAAGCATGTTTCCAGGACGCTGACTTACCAATAGAACTTGGGATTTCCTTTGCAGAATCCTTCTCCGTGTGTTTTCCTTTGATTTTCTCCCCAAAACCTAAAGCAGAGATTTTTGCTGAGCTGCAGAACAAACGTCTGACTGCTTTAACCGCCGTTGATGGTTTGTTGGGTTTCCCTCTATAGCTGCTATGGTCTTGCTATGGTTGCTAGGTAACACTGTCTGATAATGATGACGTCAGAGTGGCCTCTAGAATGGACTTTTTTCTTGTATAACCAGGAGCTGTAACCTTTAGGGCACTAGGACCCAGAAAGAGGTCCAGGCAGTGACGGTGTTCAGTGACGGACTGCGCAGCCGCACTTCCTCCAAACGCCACTATTCATCAGCGCGTGGAGCGCCAGAGTCCAAACGGGCTTAATTAGATCAAACAAATGTGCCTCCATCCCTTATCTGTGGATGACGGGTTGTTGACTTTATGAAGTCCATCATAATCAGAATCCATCAGAATTTTTGATGGGTTTATAATCTTTATACGCCATCATTAAAATCTCAGACTCCGTCTCTCTGAAGTGTAGCTTTCTCTCGTTTTTCCACCACCCGTTTCCATGGTGACTCCAGAAATCGGCGATCCATTGAGAATGTCTTTATGTACATGACGTGCACGTGCATTAACCCAGGATTACCAAGTCCAGCGCTATTACACCAAATCATATCCGGTCTTTTGGAACCGACATACCCAGTGTAGGGCTGGGCGATATGGCCTAAAAAATAAATTCGATTTTTTAATTCGATTTCCGATTTTTTCCCGACCCCCCCCCCCCTACTTAAGGAAAGCAATAAGTACAAACGGCAGACAAGTTCAAGCAAATGTTGCTTTTATTTAAAACCCAAGACAAATGTAACCCCCATTTCTGGGATGAATAATAAATAAATGAACACACTCTTGGAATCAAAGTTAAGTATAAGATTTTTCTTCTTTTTCTTTTTGGACTTGTGTTTAAATAATTTTAACCTGTTTAATATAATTTTTGTCTTGTTTTTGTATAATTTCGTTATTCTAAACTTGTTTTCACTTATCCAAAATATAAAGGTTACTTCCTTACTTAAAGTCCCAGCTGTGTTTTCAGTCCCACTTTGTAGTCTAGACTAAAAGGAGACAAACATTCACCTTGACAGTAGCACCATTTTCTAAAGGATTAACAATGCAGCTCATATCTGGGCTCTAAGGTTTTAATTAAATTAAGAAACCCCGTCTTCTCCACGGAGAAGAGGATGAAGCAGCAGGAGTCACGGTCAACCCCCCCTCCCCCCTCGCGGCCGCCTCCTCCGAAAACAAAATCCTACGGCGGCCGCATCGCAAATGAATCTACCGGTACAATTAATAATTACAACGCAGTATTCTTTATTAACAAATAACAGTAACAACTAACTAACTAACTAACTATACAGGCGTTGTAGCATGAGTATATGTGTGTGTGTGTCAGGGCGCGTGCGTGTTTAAGAGGACTGAGCGCGTGCTACGCGAGCGCGTGTGAGAGCTTTTGACTTCGATGGGCTTTAGGCAGCGTGGGGGGGGGGTGTCTCTTCCTCCACGTCTGTGGCAGTAAACCCAGACCAGTTCCAAACAACAGATGATTTTATTCCATTCTTGGGAACAAACTTCCCACTCTCACCGGTGGCCATGCTGTCGCTAGCTGCTTCGTGTGTCGATTGTCGCCACGTGAAACTAACGCTACGGAAGCTCTGGGGAGCCAAAACTGCGCCACATAAAAACTCGATTTAGTTATTTTTGAAATCGCCCGTAACAAAAAATTCGAATTAATTCATTTGATCGATTTATCGCCCAGGCCTAACCCAGAGTAAGCAAGTTCAGGGGGATTTCAGCGAGAGTTCAGGGTTAAAGTCAGGCTAGTTTAAACAAGCTTCCTGGAATACCCCCCTGGTTATTTTGGTTTTAACCAATGAATGTGGTGTTTTTTATGAAAAGAGTTCTGGATCTTCCCTCAACGTTGGAGTCTGGTCCTGAATTTGGGTCATCCTGATATACCGTAACAAAGCCTCTTTTCTGCGCTGCAGAATCAGCTGATTCAAGGTGATTACGTAATCACGTCCCTACTGTGCAGTGCTGCATCTCAGTGTGAGGCTGCTTTCTCCACATAAGAATCCACTGGAATTGTGTCAACTCTTGAATAGTTTCTGGAATAAAAAGAATGTAAACAAGAAGATAAAGAGATAAAGCCCCTGTGTCAAAGCACACGTGTTTTTTCAGAACTTATGTCAGTAAGCTTTAGACTTTATTTTGGTTAGAAAACTTAAAATCCAACATTATTCTGCATTTCAGAGTAATACATCATTGCTCCCAAGTGCATTTTTACTACACTGCTGTATTTATAAAGATTACGAGTCAGCCATCTTAGACATTGCAAATAAAAAAGGAGAGAAAATGAACAGGACTACCAGCACTGTAAAACACAATGATCATATCATATCAATAGGCTGAAAGATCATATTTCACCTCAATAATAAAGTAATTACAGAAACATATAAGCAACCTTTCTCCTATTGGCTTCATCATGTGGTTAGCTTATTAAAAAAACGGAAAAACAATCTTTAACTCATCAGGATATCTCTTTAAACACAACTCTGTTTGAAAATCTTTAGAATACTCCTTCAGTGTCGATTTGTGCCAAGTTACTACTTCTGTATGTGTTCCAGAAGCACACTGATGTCCTCTCATCTCACCGTGTCGTCGCAGATGGAAAAAAACCTTGAGAAATAAGGAGTGATATTTCTGCCACCACGTTGCACACAAAACTTTCTAAGTTGCAAGAGAAAATATTAAATATTTGCTTTTTAATGATTTTTTATTCTGCTTTACCTTTTTTGCTTTAATTTTTTTTTTTTTTGCATTTGCAAAATGCATGTTTTTGCATGTGTTGTGTCAAATCTTGCTTTTGTCCTATCTTTGATTTTGCTGACGACTTTGACCGCGACTCAGCATGATATGACTGCCAGTGCCGAAAAAGTTTTCCTTTCTTTTTAAATCAATTTTCTAATTTTATCTTTGCTTTTGAAGAAAATTTTACGTTGATTATTTCTATGATGTATTGTGATTTGAATGCATTTTTCTGTTTTGTGAAGCACCTTGAATTACTTTGTGTACGAATTCTGCTATACAAATAAACTTGCCTTGCCTTGCCTAAAATTTAAGATGTATAAAAAAACATTTCAACCATAATGAAGACATTCAAGAATTAGCTCTAATGACTCAAAACAAACAACTCATTTCTATTTGCAGATACATCTAAAACAATTCATTTTATGAAAAGGTTGTACATATTTTGTCAGCAGTAAAACTCTTCGTCTAATATCATTACACAAAGATTCAAATGTATTGATCCATTACTTTTTTTTGCTTTTTATATAGAGAAAATGAAAACCTAAAACAAAACTAATAGAAAGTAAAAGTATCATATTATAACAATAAATTTGTAGAAAACTTCATTTCTACACATTAAATACTCCCTTGTGCCTCCCTCTAATTAAATTACCTCATCAATAAGGTATGGAGGCCATCAGATTTTTCCCTCCTGTAAAATAAAGTCTTTGACTGTGGTGCAGAGGTTGAGGCGTCGACCTCTTATCAGAAAAGTTTAGAATTTAGAATTTACAGTAAATCCTTTATTACATCGTTTGTAAAGAGAAAGTCTTGTGAGTTCTCATGTGTGTCTGAAGACTAGATCTGCAACTAAAACTTGAATCACATTCTTGACAAGAAAAAGGCTTTTCTCCTGTGTGAGTTCTCATGTGTGTTTTGAGATGATATATTCGACTAAAACTTTTTTTACATTCTTTACAAGAAAAAGGCTTTTCTCCTGTGTGAGTTCTCATGTGTGTTTTGAGAGTAGATATTTGATTAAAACTTTTTTTACATTCTTTACAAGAAAAAGGCTTTTCTCCTGTGTGAGTTCTCATGTGTCTTTTGAGATTAGCCATTTGATTAAAACTTTTTTTACATTCTTTACAAGAAAAAGGCTTTTCTCCTGTGTGAGTTCTCATGTGTGTTTTGAGAGTAGCTATTTGCTGAAAACTTTTTTTACATTCTTTACAAAAAAAAGGCTTTTCTCCTGTGTGAGTTCTCATGTGTGTTTTGAGATGATATATTCGACTAAAACTTTTTTTACATTCTTTACAAGAAAAAGGCTTTTCTCCTGTGTGAGTTCTCATGTGTGTTTTGAGAGTAGATATTTGATTAAAACTTTTTTTACATTCTTTACAAAAAAAAGGCTTTTCTCCTGTGTGAGTCATCATGTGTCTTTTGAGACTAGCCCCATGACGAAAACTTGTATCACATTCTTTACAAGAAAAAGGCATTTCTCCTGTATGAGTTCTCATGTGTGTTTTGAGACTAGATCTGTGACTAAAACTTTTCTCACATTCTTTACAAGAAAATCTCTCATCTTCTGCATGGATTCTTGCGTGAATTCTGAACAGAGATATGTTACAAAAGCTTTTACCACATTCTTTACAGATATAACATCTTTCATCAGACCCAGTTTCCATATGGTCAGATGGGTTAGTAATTATTCCTGAGTTTTTACCAGACTTGATAGAGGAAAGTTTCTCTTCTTTTTGAGATTTTTTGTATGTCTTACCAAGATTTGTCTTCTTGGAATTTTTTCTAACATCAGAGTCACACTGACCTGCTGACATGTGAGAGCTGTCCACACTTTGGACATGACTTCTGTCTCTTTTCTTCCTCTGATCTCTGTTCTGTGGGTCTGTCTCTTCATCTGTAGTTGATGTTGATTCTTCATGTTGGTTTCCTTCTTCATCCTGACTATCAGTTACATTAAAGCTCTGCTGATTGTTTAGATCTGCTTCACTGTTCTCATTTTCCTCATAAGTAGGAATCTCCATCAAGGTATCAGTCTCCTGCTTCAGATCAAGCTGATCTTCATCCTGAATGATGCAGATTTCCCCTAATTCCTCTTTAATCTGTGGAGGTTCCGGTTCTTGCTGTTCCACTCTGAAGTTCCTCTGCTGGATGCAGAGATCTTCCTCTTCAGTCATCAAACGCTGGGGGAGGCCTGCAGAAACACAAGTAGAGGCCTTTTTTATTTGTTATAGTGACTGTATGCTAGGGGTGTAACGGTACACGTAGTTGGACCGAACCGTTTCGGTACAGCACTTTCGGTTCGGTTCACGTTCGTACCGTTTTGGTTTTTCGGTTTGTTTATTTTTTCCCTGCAAATGTATTAACTTTGCGTTGAGGCGGAACTACTGTTACTCGCGGTATTCCGCCGAGACTCTCACCGGTTTCTGCAATTGCGTGCCTGTAGGAAGGGGGGGGTGGGGGCAGAACGTGTCGCGCGCAGCGTAAAGGCCTGTTCACACCGGGACGAATTTCGCCGGCGATTTTCGCCGACGTTTAACGCCTCGTGACTAAACAAAGGGCACCAACGAGAGTGTGCACACCGACGCGAAAAAACGCCACGCGTTAAAGCGTCAAAAAAAAAAACGCCTCGGGTTCGTTTTTTTTTTTCGACGCGTCGCGTCGAAATCTACTCGACCAATGAGAATGGCGCTTTTGCACACGTGTCTGGAGCTTCTGAAGTTACAGTAAAACACAACTTGGGGGCGCTCAAAAACAAAACTGCCTTGCTGAGCACACATACCAGCGAAGAAGATAGACGTCAAGTAGCGTCTACACTGCCGCGAAGAAATAATGACGGACATTCTAAAACATCCCCGAACCAAGCACCAGTTGGAGCTACTGGTGCTTGAAATATTCACGTTTTCTTTGTTTGATTCTGACAAGCGGGTAAATACTTGCTCTCTTCTTCTGAGTGAAAAGCGACTTTAAGAAGCGTAAAGTTGCGCAGCGCCACCTTGTGTACAGGAGTATTTCTGTTTACATTAAGCGCCATCTAATGTCAGGGAATGAAATTGCATGTTCACTCCACTCATCGTCAGCGAAAATCGCCTGGGTGTGAACACAAAAAACGTGGCGAAAAACGCTGGCGAATAACGCCTGGCGAATATTCGTCCCGGTGTGTACGGGCCTTAAGACTGTGTGTGAGCGCCCGTTCAGTTTGTGTAGCTCAGTTATGGAGAACAGCAATAAGTCCACACGGGGAGGTGAACCCTGAAGGAAAATCCGCCTTCCATGGTCAGAAACATCTTTGCACTTCAGCTTCAACAGCTATCAGGTGATGGAGGTGACAGTGCGCATGTCCACAGGATCAGCATGGGTAATGCTTAGCCTACGCTCTCCTGTGGGGAATGCTGTTGTGTTGACATCGTTACACAAAGATAGTGTATGCCACAGAATAGATCTGTTAATGCTCTTAAAACGGCATGACCCGATTGGAACAATTGGGTATACAAGAAAATAAAGGTGCAAGTAAATTTTTCAGGCCAGTGTTAATTATCCAAATTTTTTTGTTCCTGGCAGCTAATAGTTGTTTCTTATTTTATTAAGCAGATCACCTACAAAGGTCAATTTTATTTATTGTTATATAAAACCAATAAATACATTTTGCAAGTAATTATTTTCTGGCTTTTTGTACATAAAAAATTCAGAAAATAGATAGATTAAAGCTTTATTAATCTCCCAAGGGAGAAATTGAGGTGTCTGACAGCAAAACACAAACAATAAATATCAATAACTTACTAGCTCATAAAATAGCAGTTCATATCAGGCAGATTTGTTAAACAGCCGTACTGAACCAAAACGTATCGAACCGAGCGCCAATAAACTCTGAACCGAACCGAAATTAGATTTTAGCGTATCGTTACACCCCTACTGTATGTATTGTAAAACTATGATTAGCAACAAGATATTAAGAAAAAATGTTTCACAGCAAGAATGGTAATTCTGTCTATTTAGAATGACTGAGTAACAGCTGCCTATTTTTCTATAGAGGTCTATTGGAGTTTGGTGACAGCAGCTATTTGGAACAGGAAGTAGCTGCTGTCGTACATCAAACAAGTAATGTATGTTGTGCAAAATTTTAAAGTTTTATTGAAAGGAATTGGCAGCATTTATATAGGTGGGCAGTAACAGCACTGAGTGAATGGACCCGTGATGACCCCACTGGGGGAGAAAGGTCATTGTGAGAAGAAATTATCATTTTCTTTCCAAGTCTAAAAATCCAAAGAGACTATCGGTACAATAAACGCCTGGAAGAGCAATTCTCGGTCAACAATGTCACCTCTGTTTGGAGAGGGCTTAGGCAACTCACCAACTAGCCCAGAGCCCAACATGCTGCTGACGACCTTCAACTGGCTGAGAGGCTTAACACCTTTCATGCCAGATTTGAAGTCCCACCCCCTCCCCTCTCACTGAACAGGTTTCCTCAGCAACTTTGGAGCCACATTCCTCCCCAACTATCACTGAGGACAGTATGGCTACGTTCACACTGCAGGCTGAAATGACCCAATTCCAATTTTTTTGCCCCTTTGCGACCCAATTCCGATCTTTTCATGACAGTCTGAACGACACAGATCCGATCTTTTCAAATGGGACCCGGGCCACTTGGGTATGCTGTCCTGATTCCAATCAATTGCGACCGCAGTCTGACCGGCCAGGCCACCTAATTCCGAATCGTATGTAATCGACACACAACAAACGTCATCATTCTGCGTTGAAGTAGGCGGGAACAAGAACATAAACATCAACCATGGTAGACGATGCTGCTGAGATCAGTCAGTGGAAGGGAAGCGAGGTCACCGATTGGATTAATATTTGGGGTGATCGCTCTTTTCAGGCCAAACTCCAGGGCTCTCATCGCAACCGGGCGGTTTTTGAAAAATTTCCAGCGAAATGGCCGAGTTGGTGTTGAACCTTCCCTGCCATGACTTTTTTTCCTCTTTCTGATCGTGGTCAGAAGCGCGGGGGAGGCCGGCTTCTCCAGGGCTGAAGGCGGATCCTCCTCCGGGGTTCACTTCCCCGTTCAGACTCTCACATTCTCCAAAGCGGGCTAATAAAGAGTCAAAAGCATTTATTCATGGGGAAACCTTCTTTTATTACCGTTCTCCTTCCTCCAAAACACAACACAAATGCGCCCCCACACTGCCCCCCTTATTCCCACCTCGCTGCACGCGCTCCTTTTCTCCTCTCTCGTCTTACACATAATACACAGACACACGTGCGCACGGCCCGGCTCCAATGCCTTCTTAAAATGAGAAGATTGTAATTGTGCTGCTCCTTTATGAAAATAAATGTAATAATGCAAAAGAGCTCCGCTGTTGACAACACTGCTATTGAAAAAAACTGCTGTTGACATCTACGTTAGCAACTTCCGCAAACAACGAGTGACGTCGTTCACCGTTGAGTATTCTTCTGCGCATGCGGGTCTCGTTTGGGTCTTGTCACAGTCACACTGGAGATCACAGAAATTCGGATTTACTAGGAAATGTGAACGGTCTTGCAAAAAAATCCGAATTGAGCATTAAGCCCTGCAGTGTGAACGTAGCCTATGACTCCCCCGGACCACCTCTTCCCCACCACTGTCCTCTCAGTGACAGAAGAGGAGGTGCTCAAGCTTTTCCGGAAGCAAAACTTACGGAAGGCTCCTGGCCCGGATGGCATCTCCCCTGCTACCTTGAAACACTGTGCAGGCGAACTGGCAGCAGTTTTCACAGACATCGTCAACACCTCCCTGGAGTCCTGCCACGTCCTGGCCTGCTTCAAACTGTCCACCATCGTCCCTGTCCCCAAGAAGCCCTGCATAACTGGCCTCAATGACTACAGACCTGTGGTAATTACGTCTGTAGTCATCAAGTCATTCGAGCGTCTGGTCCTCCCCCACCTCAAATCCTTCACCTCCCCCCTCCTGGACCCACTGCAGTTCGCCTACAGAGCCAACAGGTCTGTTGACGACGCTATCAACCTGGCCCTCCACTTCATCCTGCAGCACCTGGACTCCCCGGGAACCTATGCTAGGATCCTGTTCGTGGACTTCAGCTCTGCGTTCAACACCATCCTCCCCTCTCTGCTCCAGGAAAAGCTCCTCCAGCTCAACGTGCCTGACTCCACCTACAGGTGGAGCACTGACTTCCTAACGGAGCGGAGGCAGTGTGTGCGGCCGGAGAAGGATGTCTCCCCCACCCAATTCATCAGCATAGGAACTCCACAGGGCTGTGTACTTTCCCCTCTGCTCTTCTTCCTGTATACCAACTGCTGCACCTCCAGCCATGACTCTGTTAAACTGATCAAGTTTGCAGATGACACCACCCTCATCGGACTCATCTTTAATGATGATGAGTCTGCCTACAGGAGGGAGTTGGACCGGCTGGTGTCGTCGTGCAGCATCAACAACCTGGAGCTGAACACTCAGAAGACAGTGGAGATGATAGTGGACTTCAGGAAAGTCACAGCCCCCTCATCCCCTCTCACCCTGACAGACTCTACCATCACCCTAGTGAACTCTGTCCGTTTCCTCGGTTCCACCATCACTCAGGACCTTAAGTGGGAGCCTTCCATCAGCTCTCTGCTCAAAAAGGCCCAGCAGAGGATGTACTTCCTGCGGCAGTTGAAGAAGTCCCGGCTGCCGGCCCAGATGATGGTGCAGTTCTACACGGCCATCATTGAGTCCATCCTCACCTCCTCCATCACTGTGTGGTACGCTGGAGCCACAGCCAGGGACATAAGCAGACTGCAGCGTATTGCAGAGAAAGTGATCGGCTGCAGCCTCCCATCTGTCCAGGAACTATATGTCTCCAGAACCCAGGGACGTGTAGGCCGGATAGCTGCCGACCCTTCCCACCCTGGACATGACCTACTGGAACTCCTCCCTTCAGGCAGGAGGCTAAGGTCCATCAGGACCAGAACCTCAAGACACAAGAACAGTTTCTTTCCCTCTGCAGTCAGACTCTTCAACACCCTTTAACTTCTCCCCCCCTTAAACTTCACTTCAATGTCCAGTCAGTCACCAGCCCACTACCTGCACCTTGATCATCCTCAGTTTGCACTGCTTTTGGCACTGTTTGCACTACTTACTCTATTTATTTATTGTTCTGACCATTGTGTAATTTTTTTTTACATTTTTGTTGCTTACTGTTTTTCTGTTTTATTTTGCACACTTGCACCGAAGCAAATTCCTATTCTGGGAAACTTCACCGAATATGGCAATAAACACTTCTTGATTCTTGATTCTTGAATTAATCACACAAAAAAATCATCTCATGACAGCTGTAATAAAACTGTCATAATACTTTTTTTACATTTTGACAGCCACATTTTATAAATGATTGTCTTAACAGCCAGAAAAACAGAAATAAAAAGTATTTTGTTAAACAGTGAAGTGGAACTTTGTGGCTCTTGTTGGGTTTTGGTCTGGAAGAAACTGGATCAAATGGTTCTTTTAGTGTTAAAGGTTCCAGACTCTTGATCTTCACTGAAGCTATGAGTATGAAATGTCATTCCACAGACAAACCATCAACAAAATTATCCTGATGCTGCTGAGGTTCTTATGGAAGTGAAGCAAATCTCAGCAGAGAGGAAGTTTTTCTAAACTGAAATCACTGACATTAAACAGTCTGAACATTCATGGAGCTGAACTGGACACAGAAAAACCTCCCTGTTGTGTTTCCACCCACCAATGAGGAGCAGTTTGATGAAGATGAAGCTGCACTGGAGGAAGAATCAGTCCAGAAAAGATGGAGAACAATTCTGACACTAAGCAGTTTTTCACTGATGTGTTCAGGTTTGAATCTTTTCAGTCTGCAGATCCATGAGCAGGACCCTGTCTTTGGGTTTTAGCTTGAAATGTAGTTTTGGAAATAGAATCTCTCTGAATGTCTGGAATTGGAGACATGGAGACATCAAAGAGGTTTAGATGGGATTTTGGGTTTGACAGAAAAATCTGCTGAAAAGAACTGAACTACAAACTTAGAACCACAGACGACAAAACAGATTGTACTTTTTTATCTGCTAACAATTTTCTCTTTGATCTGTTAAGGTTTCCTGTTTGTCGTCAGCTGGAGGGACTAACTAAGATCATATGATTTGAAGAATGTTGTCGGCTGCACTGACCAACAATGTCTTCTGTCTTTTCAACTGGAAGGGACAGAAGAGACTCTTCCAGGACACGCTGTTGATGGACTGCATGTTTGGAGAGCTTGAAGCTCAAGATAGAACCGTTGTTGAAGTGAACATACCGATAGTGTGGAGATGAAGATCAGAGTCACACTGACCTGCTGACATGTGAGAGCTGTCCACACTTTGGACATGACTTCTGTCCCTCCTCTTCCTCTGATCTCTGTTATGTGGGTCTGTCTCTTCATCTGTAGTTGATGTTGATTCTTCATGTTGGTTTCCTTCTTCATCCTGACTATCAGTTACATTAAAGCTCTGCAGTTCCTCTTTAATCTGGTGGTTCTGGTTCCTCCTGTTCCACTCTGAAATTCCTCTGCTGGTTGCAGAGATCTTCCTCTTCAGTCATCCAATGCTGGGGGAGAACTGCAGGAACACAAACACAACAAGGAACCTTTTATATGTTTCCTTTTGGGTTTTTTCAAGCATCAATAAACTATGTGAACATTGGAGAAAATGCCTGAGGAGTCTGGAGGACCAGAAGAGACTAATGGAAATAAATATATATGCAGAGGTGGGTAGTGACAAGTTACATTAACTTAAGTAACTTTTTGGTGAATTGTACTTGTGAGAGTAAGACAAGGCAATTTATTTGTAGCACAATTAGTACACAAAGTAAAACAGGAAAATGATTGGTTTATCCCCCGGGGGGTAAGTTAGTGTAGAACCACCACTGAGTGACAGACGGGTCCCCAAAAAGAAAAGCATGAAGCTCAAAGGGCTTCTCTGTTTCTTTGATGAAGGTCACATACCTATGTGGTGGAGCTGCAGCTGTGGTTTCCAGATGACATCCAGCAGTCTGCGCTGACGACAGAGCTCCTGCTCGTACTGGACGATGGTTCCTTCACAGAGTCTGCAGATTTCTTCAGCAGCAGCAGCTAGTCGCTCGCTGATCAACTCTCTCAGAGACTGAAGGGAAGACATGGTTCCTGCTCCGATCTTCAGCTCCAACTCCCACAAACACCGCCGTCCTCTTCACTGCAGCTCCGATCGATCATCTGCTAGTCTCACAATCACAGCAATCCACGTTGCCTTTTGTTGCCGTCTCGTCCGGCCTTCACAGATTCTGATGGTTCAGGACGTCCAAAAATGAAATGAGCAGAAATGAAAAGACACACAAGAGTCTGCATAGATTGTCCAACCTTTTCCAAAAGGGGAGAGGTGGAGAAACACGACCTGTTAGGCTCTGTGGCTGTCCTCTCTCTGTCCTCAAGGCTAAAATGATTTTTATCATTCAGTAAGGGAAGATGAAAACATACTAGATAAAACTGTTCATAGGTGAGTTATAGTTTCTAAAATGAAACTAGGCCAGACTTAGCGGAAATGCACCAGACAAATGCGACTACTGAGCTTCAGTTGTGAGCCTAAGACATTGTATTTCTATATTTAATTTTATTTTTTTATTCATTTATTTATTTGTGTATTTCTTTATTTGCTTTCTGTCTAGCCTCTACCAGCTGCAATTCAATTAACTGTTTATTGACTTCTTCCTATTTATTGTCTTTTTGACATTAAACATTTAATCCATAATTGTTTCTCTCTTTCAGGTGCATTTGTTATAGTTTGGGTCTGTTAGTGTGAATTTGTTGGTTTGAATCATATCATCATACCAACTCCTAGTCTGAGGAAACATTAGTTGTTTAGTTAACACTGTGCAGACACCGTATCCTCAGTTTCTATTGAATGACACCAGCATGCACAGACATCTAAGTGGCTTTCTTTCCTGATTTCAAAAGCTACGTCAAGCCACTGGAAATAGAAGTCTGTCTCAGGCAAGGACTGGGTAACGCCTCTAAACCATTTGCAGCTAATTCCAGACAAAGCGCTCTGACTGCATCTCCCTGGGAAACTCAAGGCTGCAGACCTGCAGCTGTGAGGAGAGGCTGGATCTCTAGGATGTGGGTCCAAACAGTATCACTGATTAGAATTTATCTAAAGCACCGTCAGTGGACAGAATGAATGTAAGCATTGTCTGTCCAAACCTCAAAATCTTCTTCCCTTTTTTATTTTATTTATTTATATTAAGTCTTATTATATCTATTTGTGTGTCTGGAAAAGCTGGATTGAACTAACAGCATTTCTATGCAGTTTGATTCCAGAAAAAGTTTACTAACAAACATCCATCTACAGAAATGACATCACCTGTTGTTTTATTAAAGATTTAGGAACCCCTAAAACTGCAACCTTCTGTTCATCCAAAATAGTTTTTTTTATATTAAGTATGTATGTGTGTGCTGTACGTCCATCATCCTGTTGGATAAGCAGTTCCCAGACCAACCTGCTTTGTCACAGTGTATCTTAGTTGCATCTTAGGTTTCCGGTTCCGGGTTACACAGCAGGACGCGTGGCGTGCCTCTCTGCCAATACAACTATCTTCAAATTACTTAAAAAGTTGATTTTCTCCAAAAAACAGAGCTGACCATGCCCCCGAAGAAACCCCAGGAATACGAGACCTAAAACAGACTCTTGATGATATTCAAGCCACACTGAAATCCTTTATGGACCAATGATGGAAGAGTTCCGAAGATTTCGGGCTCAAAACGAGCATCTAAGAAAACCGGGTCGAGATTCTGGAGAAAAGACTGGACGATGTGGATCAGCAGGTAAGGATGAATAATGTCATTCTCACTGGAGTACAGATCAAACCTCGAACAAAGCTGACAGCAGGAGCTAAAACAAATGATTAATCACTTATTGAAAATTGTTAAATTGATTGACTTTTAATGATATTACTTCACTTTCTCCAAAACTTGATAAATTGATTCAAAATCTTTCCTAATGTAGCATAATTTTGCACATGTTTTTAACTTTTGATACTTGATGAATTTTTGCTATGAAAATTCCTGAAACAGTGTTGTCTGCTTTACTGATATAGTATTATGTTATATTCATATGAATGACTTTTATAAGTAACATAATCTGCATATATTTCAGATGACTGATCTGCATTTGCCATGTTGATTTCTAAAATAGTTATTTTTGCATAATAATTAAGTTATTCATCTTTGTCATGTGCTTTATCGATATCTTATGATTTTTAATTCTGTCTGATAAAAACTGGGAACCGGATATTGATAAATCATGTAATAAAATGGTTATAGTATAACGGGGTGGGATTATATAAGTTCGCTTCCTTCCACTCCCTTTCAAGCAATATTTATTAAAATGTCTAATTATCCTAAGTTTGATTAGTTACTGTATGAATGTATAACTGATGTTTATATTGCTGTTGTGTATTATTTCTACTTAATTGCTTGAAATAAACCATTTCAAATCAAATCAAATCAAAAAATCAAATCATCTCATCTTCCTGTTTGTTCTGACCCCCCCCAGAGGGAAGACGTTGTCTTTCTTCACTGCTCTGTCCTGTCAGACGTCATCAGATCCTCCTTGCTGTGTTTCATTTGCTTCTGCATACGCTGGTTCCCCAATGACCTCTGACCTCCTGCTGTCCCCAGAGCCCCTGCTGCTCTTTATCTCCCTTTAGCCATGTCACCGACACAACTCCAACTAAACACACACAACTCCAACTAAACACAAACACAATTCACACACACAACTACAAATGGTTTGTTAAAATGCAGACAAAGCAAAGAATTATACAGTCCATAACTTTTAACACAATCAAAACCTTTACATAAAAGCACAAAGTACACAACAAAGTGTAGAAAGTGAGTTTTACTGCCATAAACTTCTGGAATTCCTGGATGAGAAACAGACGTGCAGAACACAACGCAGCTACACAAACTGTGAGACGTGATGAGCTGCAGCCCTCAAAGTTAGGATTATGATGGGAGAGGATCCACTATTTATTGTTTTTTTGTTTGTTTTGTTTTTTTAAATGTATTAGTATACTTTTCCTGAATGTTTGTCTTATTTCATAAATAATTTTATTTCTTTTTTTTTCTTTTATTAAAAAGATCATGAAGGAATTAAACTTTATTCATGTAGAGGTTTCCATCTCCTTGAAGGTGCCAAAGGACTTCACAATCAAAACATGATCTAAAATGGGAACAAAGGTTTTAAACCAAAGACTCTAGAATATTCTCTTTTAGAACATAATTTTCAATCCAAATGTTTTCATCTACATTCAATGTTATATCATTCTCACACATCTCACACATCTGCTCCTGGTCCGGCCCTTCTATCCAATTATAGAACCTAATGCCCCCCCCCCTCCCCCAGTTAAAATTATTGCCCAGTGAGTATGTAGTTCTATTTTATTATTATATTATTATTATTATATTATATATATATTTAGTATGTAAGTAGCATTAACCCTCATGTCCCCCCCCCCATTTTTTTCTGTCTTTCTGTCACACACACACACACACACACACACACACACACACACACACACACACACACACACACACACACACACACACACACACACACCTGCACCTTTCTCTCTGTGTTAAACCTCAATCCTCATTTACAGAATAATATTACAAATATTTCTATTCTGATTTAGAATTCCTCAACAACATTGGACAACAACAACCATTTTGTCCTTGGGGGGTCCTCACCTCCCCGGGACAACAAACCCAGTGAACCAGCCTCCCGTCAGAGAACTGTTGGAGTTTCCAAACTCTAGGACACTTCATCAATTTTTCTTTTTTTCTCTTATTCTGTAAACCTTATTGTCACTTTTCTTAAATACTCTAATTTTCCCAAATGTACAATTCTACAATTTACTGAGTTACTCACTTTGTGGACATCAGACTCTTGATTTGGCTACGCCCAATGCAGAATTTGATTGACAGGTTTCTGCTTACCTTTGTAGGATGCACCCGTGTCGTCAGTCCACTCGTGAGAAACTCTTCATCCAGGCCAAATTCCTCAGGAAAAACCGTCCTCAACCCCCCGTCTGTGCCTCCAAATTGTTGGCCTCCCGTCCGGCCTTCACAGATTCAGATGGTTCAGGACGTCCAAAAATGAAATGTGCAGAAATGAAAAGACACACAAGAGTCTGCATGAATTTTCAAACCTTTTCCAAAAGGGGAGAGGTGGAGAAACACGACCTGTTAGGCTCTGTGGCTGTCCTCTCTCTCTGTCCTCAAGGCTAAAAGGCTTTTTTATTATTCAGTAAGGGAAGATTGCATTGCAGGTGTTGTGGCTCCATAAACACTCCAGTACAGAAAGAAAACAGAGACCAAAGTCAAAAACAGGCCTACTGGTGACCTTGGTACCTATTCAAGCAGATTTTTGCAATACAATATACATGCATATATAGAATCCATTAAATGCAGAATACCAAGAACAGAGAAAATATAACAGAACCTCTGTTCACCTCCACAAAATCAATGTATTTATTTTAAAAAGCACAAAAGCACGTCTCTGTTTCTGTGGTGGGGGTCAGGTGCATGGGGGGGGGGGGTGTTGCTCCTGGATCTTTGTCAGACTGGGGGGCTCTTGGATGCCTGGATCGATCGGGTTGCTCCTATGTCTGCCCCCAGCTCTGGGGTGTGGGGGTGGGGGGTGGGGGCCTCCTGCCTCTGCTGCAGCGTTCAGTGTGATCAAGGTTCACTCTAAGAGACTCACATTCATTCAACACACCTGCTTGTTCACCTCCACACTAAGACAGACATGGGTGTTGTTGGTGTTTTCTCTTTTTCTACCCCCCCCCCCCTTCATGAATATTGGTAATGTGAATATTGTGTGTTCCTGTCTGAGTGCAGAAATCCTGGGAGATAAATCTTTAAACATTGATGTATGATTATACTTCTAACCTGCAAATAGTTGTGTGCTGATTATTTTATGTAATTTAATGACGAAACTTTTATGTTTTAACTTTGTAATATTGACTGCCCCCCCCACTCTAACCCCTTCTCCCCCATCTCTGACATCCCACTCTGTTTTTTTCTTTCCTCTTTTGTTTCTTTTTTCTGTCCAACAAGGAATGCTTCCAAATATCATTTTCAGAAATAAAGCTTAGCCTCAAATCCAGAAGGGGTTTATTCAAATATATTCTCAGTCTGTCTGAAGATCCATAAACCCCAATTATAACAATAAATCTGTCTGATCTGCTCTCTCAGCTGTTGGAAAAGTTTTTAAAAAATAGAATTCTTTAAATGCATAAAGAAAAGATGATAGAAAATATAATAGAACTCCTGTTCACCTCCACAGAATCATGCAGAAAAGAAATGTACAAAGTGAAAAATCCTTTATAAAATATAAAAACTTTAAATAAAAGATCCTTCACTTGTATGTTCTCAAACTGTGGGGCAATCCTCCTTTTTTAGGGGGGGTTTACGTTTTCTGACTGTGGTCATCTCCAGGCCCGAAGGCTGTAAAAACAAGCTGTCTCAGTTCTTTAAGATGAACTTTCTTTGTTACTTTTTCAAGTTTTTCACTCCTAAAACAGCGCCTGACTGCGCTCCTCACACCACACCCCTCCCTTCCTGCAACGTGCGAGATCTGGTTTCATGCGCGCACACACCCACACACACACACATCTAGGGGCATTCAGAGGAACCATCAGTGTATGAAGCATGTTTTTGGCGTGTAAGAGGAAACACGGGTGGAAAGAATAGACAAACTCCACACAGAAAGGTCACAGCTGGAATTTGAACCTTCTCACTGAGAGCGCTAACCACTGCTCCACCGTGCACAGAGTCTGACCTTCATGAAGGCTTGGTGAGGCTTCTTCTTCTGGGCAAACAGTGAAGCTTTTCCCGCTTAGCGCCCTCTACTGGTTTCAGATTGGAAGCAGATTGAAGTTGTAATGTGAAACAGCTGAAGGTCAAATCTGCTGTGAAGAAGTTTGGTTTAGTCCAGACGTGTTGGACTTCAAACTGTCATTTCCACCAACAACACCACCAAGAGCTTGTTCAGCTGGACTACAACACATGACAAAAACACACATGTCTACATGGAAGTGACAGTGTGGCGGCGCTGCTCGGATCATGTCTGACCTTTGACCTCCCACTGAAAGTGGCCTCTGGCCTCTGCCGCCACGGCGACTGAGTGGAGCGGCTCCACGGCTGCTGGTGGTGTTCCAGGTGATGGAGGATGTTTTCCAGGTGTCTGCTCCTGCAGAGGTCTGGATGGATCTGAGCTGATCTGAATGTGCTGACAGGCCTCTGAGGAGAAGAGACTGACAGAGGAACCATGAGCTGAAGGAGGCTAAGGCCGCCTTTACACTGCATGGTTCAAGTGACCCAATTCCGATTTTTTCCTCTCATTTGGCACAGATCGGATATGATCGGTGAATGTGTAAGCAGGACAAAAGCGCATGGATTCTGTTTTTCTCAGATCGGATACAGGCCTCTCTCATATGTGGAAAAAAATCGGAAACGAATCGGATACGTGCATTTGCGTGTGCCATGTAAGCAGACAAATCAGATATTCCCAAGTAAATGTGAGTCGTAGGTCAGTGACATCAGTTCAGGAGACCACCAATGTCATGGCGTCGTAGACGTAGCAGACCCAGATGCTGAAACCCGGAAGAAAACCCACAGCAAGGATGACTTTAAATGGATTTATTTTACCAGAGGTAAATAAGTTTCTGAGGGGATGTGGACGTATTTCCTCCGTGGATTGAACTTGGTGTTTCCTTTGAGCTGATGCAGATGAAGGGGGCGACACGAGGACGCGTCGAACTGTGGATCCAGAGGGAGCGAGGCTTGGGCGCTGAGGACAGCGGGACCGGCTTGAGGTAAGGCGTGGACGCCGAGGACGGCGGAAACCAGTTTGGAACGAGGCGTGGATGCCGAGGACGGCAGGACCAGCGTGGAGGGGAGGAACCAGCGTGACCAAGGTAGGAACCTGAAGGTGAGTACAAGATGTGGTAAGTATGGAGACAAGATAAACTTAGCTGAGACTAAGAGGCCAGGCATAAGCACCGGAGTGAGTATAACAAACTGGCGTAGAATACTGGTGAGAGCTCCCTTATGAAGACCGGCAGGATGATGAGAAGATGAGGATCAGCTGGTTCCAATCAGCAAGGTGGTGAGAGCTGTAGGAGGGGGGGAGGTGAACTGACAGGCACCGTGACAGTACCCCCCCCTCAACGACCGCCTCCAGGCGGTCCAGGACGGCGGTCAGGGTGGGCCCTGAAAAAGTCGTCCAGGAGGGAACGGTCCAGGATCATGGAGCGGGAGATCCAGGAGCGCTCCTCCGGACCGTAACCCTCCCAGTCCACCAAGTACTGGTGACCACGGCCCCGGCGGCGAATGTCCAGAATGCGAGAGACCGTAAAGGCAGGCGCGCCGTCAATGAGCCGGGCGGGTGGTGGGGAAGCGGACGGCGGGCACAAGGAGCTTTCCTGAAAGGGCTTGATCTGGGAAACATGGAACGAGGGATGAATCTTTAAAGCAGCCGGGAGCCGTAGTTTAACACAGGAAGGATTGATGATTTCGTCAATGATGTAAGGACCAATGTAACGGGGTGCTAGCTTGCGTGAGGTGACCTGAAGGGGTATGTTCCTGGAGGAAAGCCAAACCTTTTGCCCAGGTTGGTAATTTGGGGCCGCTCTCCTACGACGGTTAGCCAGACGGCAGTTGCTCTCCCGAGTGCGCAGAAGGGCAGCTTTAGCTTGGCGCCAGATACGCTGGATACGTTGCAGATGATGCTGCACAGAGGGAACGGCCAAATCTAACTCCTGTGAGGGGAACAGCGGAGGTGAATAACCAAGGGATATTTCGAATGGTGATAAACCGGTGGCAGAGGAGGGATGGTTATTGTGAGCGTATTCAATCCATACTAGGAACTTGGACCAGGTGGAGGGATTCTGGGCAGCCAGGCAACGGAGGGCAGCTTCCAGCTCCTGATTAGCACGCTCCGCTTGGCCGTTAGACTGGGGGTGATAACCTGAGGAGAGGCTAACGGTAGCACCCAGGGCGGAGCAAAAGGTTCTCCAGACCTGGGACACAAATTGAGGTCCCCGGTCTGAAACTATGTCCTTGGGGATCCCGTGGTTTCTGAAAACCTGATGGACCAGGATGTCCGCCATTTCAGCGGCGGTGGGGAGTTTAGGTAATGGAATGAACTGAGCCGCTTTAGAGAAGCGATCAACGACTGTAAGGATGACAGTGTTGCCTTGTGACGGAGGCAACCCTGTGACGAAATCTAGGGCAATATGGGACCAAGGGCGAGTAGCGATGGGCAAAGGGTGAAGTAAACCAGCCGGAGGCAAATTGGAAGATTTGGATCTGGCGCAAATATCACAAGCGGCGATAAACTCCCTGACATCCCGTTCTAGGGTGGGCCAGAAAAACCTGCGCTTAATGAGACTGAGCGTTCTTTGGACACCCCCATGACAAGAAACACGAGAAGTGTGACCCCAAACCAGAACGTCCGAACGCAGAGAGGAAGGCACGTATAGAGTGTTAGCGGGGGGAGGAGGATGATCGGGTTCCTCATCCTGAGCCTGCAGGACCCGCGTTTCGATATCCCACGTGAGATTACCGACCACGCAGGTGGGTGGAATAATGGGAGTGGCCTCCTCAAGGTCATGATTACTGTGGATGCGAGATAATGCATCGGGTTTGACGTTCCTACTTCCGGGTCGATAAGTAATGATGAATGAAAACCGATCAAAAAAGAGGCACCAGCGGGCCTGACGGGAGTTTAGGCGTTTGGCAGAACGGAGGTAAGCGAGATTTTTATGATCCGTCCAAACTATGAAAGGGTGCTCCGCCCCCTCGAGCCAATGACGCCATTCCTCCAGAGCCAACTTTATGGCAAGGAGTTCGCGGTTCCCAACGTCATAGTTCCGTTCCGCAGGTGACAGTTTACGTGAAAAGAAAGCGCAGGGTTTGAGTTTCCCTGAGGAAACCTCACGTTGGGAAAGGACGGCTCCCACTCCGGTATCGGAGGCGTCAACCTCTACGATAAACTGACGTTGGGGGTCAGGTTGGATCAGGATGGGAGCTGAGATAAACATCCCCTTGAGTTTATCGAAGGCGGCCTGGGCCTCTGGGCTCCAAACAAAAGGTGTATTAACAGACGTAAGTTGAGTGAGTGGGGCGGCGAGACTGCTGTAGTTGCGTATGAATCTACGGTAAAAATTGGCAAATCCGAGAAAACGTTGTAACTGTTTACGTGAATCGGGAGGTTCCCAGTTGGCGACTGCAGAAACCTTGGCTGGATCGGGGCGGATGTTGCCAGCCTCAATAATAAACCCAAGAAAAGACACGGTAGATACGTGAAAGTCGCACTTTTCAGCCTTTACAAAGAGTCGATTTTCAAGAAGACGCTCAAGGACCTGACGAACATGGTGGATGTGGAGATCGTGATTGGGTGAATAAATGAGAATATCGTCAAGATAGACGAAGACAAACCTATTAAGGAAGTCTCGGAGGACGTCATTAACTAGGTGTTGGAAGACTGCAGGGGCATTGGTGAGCCCAAAGGGCATCACCAGGTATTCAAAATGACCAAGGGGGGTGTTGAAAGCAGTCTTCCATTCGTCCCCCTCCTTCATACGGACTAGATGGTACGCATTACGGAGATCCAATTTAGTGAATACACGCGCTTCCTGAACGGTGTCCAAGGCGGAGCTGATGAGAGGCAAAGAATATTTATTCTTAACTGTGATCTGGTTTAATTCTCGGTAGTCGATGCATGGCCGAAGGGTCTTATCTTTCTTTTGGACAAAGAAAAAACCTGCACCAACGGGGGACGAAGAAGGACGAATGTGACCCGAGGAAAGAGATTCATGGATGTACTTTTCCATGGAGAGTTTTTCAGGACCTGACAGATTGAATAATCGTCCCTTGGGGAGAGTGGCCCCGTTTAATAGCTCGATGGAGCAATCATAAGGTCGGTGCGGAGGTAGAGCTCCTGCCTTGCTTTTACTGAAAACAGTCCTGAGATCATGATAACATGAGGGTACCTTGGAGAGGTCAATATCATCAGGTGCTGGCTCCAGATTGGGAGAAACTGATGGTACTGCGGAGCGGAGGCAGTTGGCAAGGCAATGGGTGCTCCAGTTAGTTATGTGAAGATTCACCCAATCGAACTGGGGATTGTGACTGCGGAGCCATGGGAAGCCTAAGATAACAGGAGATTGAGGCGTTTGAGTAATATAGAATTGCATGACTTCATGATGGTTACCAGAGGTGACAAGTTGCACGGGTCTGGTGCGGTGAGTGATTCGAGTGAGCAGCTGACCACCTAGTCCAGCTGCCTTGACAGGATGATCCAGCGGTTCTGTGGGGAGACTGAGTTTGGACACCAAGTGACTGTCAATAAAACTTTGTTCAGCTCCGGAGTCTATGAGGGCTTGGCATACATGAACATGAGACTGGTGACATAGCTTGACAGGTAAATAAAGAAAGTTATTTTCCTGAATAACAGTGGAGGAACCCTCCCGCGGCCTGTCTTCTAGCGGGGGGCTTTGGAGTTTAAACGCAAGGAGCACTGCTGCACATGGTGCCCAGAATGTCCACAATAGAAACAGGTACCTTCTACCTGGCGTCTGCGGCGTTCCTCCGGTGTGAGTTTAGAATGTCCGATCTGCATGGGTTCCTCAGAGGAGCAGGTGACGTGTTCACGAGAGATGGAAGGAGATTCTGGCATGGGGGTTTTAGACACAGGGTTATTTACAGTTTTCCTCTCAGTATGTGCTCTTTCTACCTGACGCTCGCGGAGTCGTACGTCAGAGCGAAGAGCTGCAGTAACGAGCTCCTCGAACGTTCTGGCTTCAGACTGAGAACAGAGATGATCTTTGATCTGGTTGTTAAGTGATCGATAGAAAACCCCTTTTAGGGCAACGTCCGGCCATCCAGCTTCCACAGCTAGTATTCGAAAGTCAATTAAATGTTCACTTACAGATCGGCTGTGTTGCCTTAATCCTAGAAGGTGGCGCGTCGCCTCCTCTGTCTTGCGGGGTTGATCAAAGACCAGCTGAAATTCACCTAAGAAACGCTCGAAAGAAATCTGAGAAATGGGGTTAGCAGTTAGAAAGGCCTGAGCCCATTTGAGCGCTTTGCCTCTGAGGGAGTTAACTATGAGGGTGATCTTGCTGTGGTCAGCTTGGTAATATCGCGGAGCCTGCTGAAAAATAAGTCTGCATTGAAGGAGGAAACCCCCACATGATTCAACGTCCCCCTGAAAAAACTCCGGTTGAAGCCGGAAATTTTCAGGAATCCCAGAGGCAGCGGATATGTCCAAGCTCCCGGCTGTAGGGGCTGCAATGTTGGTATTAGCATTAGCTGGATATTGTCCGATTGAATTCATCTGGGCTTGAGAAATTATTCTCAGGCGACGAGAAAGGTCCTCCTGAATAGCGGTGACCCGGGTGATGGTACTGTAGAGGAGGTCCAGAAACAGTCCGTGCTGGATGACGGTCTGACGTAGATCTTCCGGGTCAGCTGGGTCTGGGTATTGGCCAGTTTGTTCTGTCATGGCGTCGTAGACGTAGCAGACCCAGATGCTGAAACCCGGAAGAAAACCCACAGCAAGGATGACTTTAAATGGATTTATTTTACCAGAGGTAAATAAGTTTCTGAGGGGATGTGGACGTATTTCCTCCGTGGATTGAACTTGGTGTTTCCTTTGAGCTGATGCAGATGAAGGGGGCGACACGAGGACGCGTCGAACTGTGGATCCAGAGGGAGCGAGGCTTGGGCGCTGAGGACAGCGGGACCGGCTTGAGGTAAGGCGTGGACGCCGAGGACGGCGGAAACCAGTTTGGAACGAGGCGTGGATGCCGAGGACGGCAGGACCAGCGTGGAGGGGAGGAACCAGCGTGACCAAGGTAGGAACCTGAAGGTGAGTACAAGATGTGGTAAGTATGGAGACAAGATAAACTTAGCTGAGACTAAGAGGCCAGGCATAAGCACCGGAGTGAGTATAACAAACTGGCGTAGAATACTGGTGAGAGCTCCCTTATGAAGACCGGCAGGATGATGAGAAGATGAGGATCAGCTGGTTCCAATCAGCAAGGTGGTGAGAGCTGTAGGAGGGGGGGAGGTGAACTGACAGGCACCGTGACAACCAACTGAGATCCCATGACTTATTAAAGTGCTTTTGTGCGCTGATTTTGCTGTCAGCGTGTTACCTTTCAGCCTCAGGCTTCAGACCGTAGTCGGAAACCGCTGTTATTCCCGGTCCGGTCCCGGTCCGGACGCAAACGGTAACTAATGAAGCGGGACACCGTTGCTCTGAAACAGGCTAGAAGCCGTTTATTTCTTTGGGGGGCGTGTATGATGGGGACCGTGTGTGTGTGTGTGTGCGCGCGCGTGCTTGCCTGTGTGTCTGTGTGTAAGGAGAGAGGGGGGGTGAGCATGGAGCGGGGGAGTGTCGGAGAACAGTAAATTAAAAATAAGGTGTCTCCCCCAAAAGTTTTGGAGTCTTTCTTAACCCACTCTGGAGGCTGAGGGTTCAGAACGGAAAAGAGAACCCCGAGGAAATCCCCCTCGCGTTTCTGACTACGGTCAGAAAAGAGAAGTCATTGCGTAGGAAAGGTTCAACACTTGGATCAAACTGTTAGTACAGCACATCTGCAAACACTCCCTCATTCAAAACTCAGAGAGAGCCGAGCAGCCTTCCTTTTTCCTCTCCCCTCTGGAGCGCCCAAGGCAACGCCTCCTTCCGTCACTGCGTTGCCTCCTTGACAACCGCAGTCACAAAAGTCCGAAAGAGGTCCGCGGAGTGCGGAAATACTGCTACGTAGTCCTCAGAACGTCTACGTTTGATAGTTTCAGCATTGTATAGTGCAAATGCAAAAATCAGATATGGGTCACTTTTAAAAGATGATGTAAGCTGGTCGTCAAAAAACTCAGATGTAGTCAGAAAATCGGTAAATGCGGCCCAAAGGCCCAAGATCCAGAAGCAGCTGCAGACAGACCACCAGCATCAGGATCAGGATTCCAGAGGGGCGGGGCTCAAAGTGGGAAAAGACTTTTTGCTCCTTGAAAGCAGACAACCAGAGATGAAGTCACCTGGAGACGACTCTTTTCTGATCCCTGGAGCTGAAAGTGATCCAATTGTCATTTGGATATCAGCAAACTCTAGTCAACATGAGTTTGTTCACTTGATCCCAGACTTGGGAGAATCAAACACTGGAGGCTCTTGATGTCGGCACAATGTGCTGCAGGCAGAATCAACAAGAATCCAGTTGAATCCAGATGTTGGAAACACAGACGTCCTACAGCAGGGCTGCTCCTTCCTGCTCCTGGAGATCTACCACCTGCCTGTTCTCCAGCTCTCCCTGCACTCCTTCCTGCTGATCACCTGGACCAGGTGTGTTCATCCAGTCACAATCTGGAGACATCTGATTGAGCCAATCAGCAGCTAGCAGGGCTTGGAGATCTGGAAAACAGGCAGGTTGGTAGATCTCTAGGACCAGGATTGAGCAGCCCTGTCTTCCAGCTTTCCTTCCCAGAATGCAACAGTTTGACTGAGAATGAATGTTCTCCTGCTGTTGCTGTGAGGATTCTGCAGGTCCGTTCTTCAGTGGTTCTGGTGGTGTTCTATCTGTCAGTCACTCCAGGTTCCTGTCAATCATCCACATGTCTTCATCTCTGTTGTCTTCAGTCAGTAGAAGTCTCTGTTTTCAGCTCTACATTGTCAGATCATCAGTTTTTGGTTTCTCCATGGATTTTCTCCTGTTTCTGTTTATTGATCAAATCTTGACGTTTCTGCCTCTGAGTCCAGTTTCTGCATTTTGGCTCCTTCCCTTCCTGACAGCTGGATCCAGTGTGACTCCGGTTCTATGTTGGATTCTCTTCTGCATCTGATCCTCTAAACAGGAAGTTGTTGTGACTGGAAGGATTTGGATCCAGAAAGATGGAGAACCTGAAGGATCCAGAGTGGAAAGAAGGCTAAACCAATCAGAAAACATTCTGTTCAACAGAAACATTTAGTGTCAGACCCGGAATGAGGAAGCTGTGACCTCACCACAAATACTCTTCCTTTATTTTGAAAATCCCCTGCTGTTTGATTCTGTACTTAGTAGCAGCTTCCTGTCCCTGCAGGATCTGCTCTGTGTTGAATTCAGACGTCTGGCTAAAGTCCAAAGTGACTCCTGGACTCATTTAGAGCGTTTTTCTGAAACCTGAACGTCTGGAGGCTCTGAGTCCGAGCGGAGCTGCAAAGACACGAGCTGCAGCTCAGAAGAAAATGGTTTGATACCAAACTGGGGGGTTGGAGACACTTTTGGATTCATCTGGAAAGCTGCTTCACACCCAACGGGATTCACGCGGTGGGCGTGGCCACTTTCAATGTTAAGTCAATGGTACAGACGCCATCTGAGGTCCTGCGGTGCCATTTGAGCGGATCGCCCATGGAGAACCATGGATCCATTCACTAGATTAACACATCAATCTAGTGAATGGATCCATGGTTCTCCTGAACTTCCATTCATTCTCTTCACCTGCTGGTTCCCTTTGGGGGCAGCGGGGTTTCAGGAAGCGTCCTGCCTGCTGTTGGCCAAAGGCGGCTTCACCCTTCAGTCTGCTGCAGGGCCCATGGAGCTGGAGCATTGATCTGGCTATGCGGCTCCAGGAGGAGAGCTGGCGGCCAGACAGAGAGCTGCTGCTGATGGAAAGACAGTCTGATCATCTCCTGAACTTTAGCTTTCTGGTTTCCATGGAGACCATCAGAAAAAAGTCCCTGATTTGATTCTGGTTTGTAGTTTTCCTCTGGGGTTAACATGGGACAGCAAGCCTTCAAAGTCGGTCAGAGAGACGGAAAGACGGCGGAAGCGTCCGTCTTTCAGACTCATCAGGAGAGAAGATCACTGAACGGAGAGAATCTGAAGGATCCAGACATGGAGACGTGATTCCCCATGATTCTGGAGAACTCTTCATCATCCAGAAACCTGACCTCTCAGCATCATCCGTGTCTTCATGCAGTGGAAATGACAGAAACACAGACACCGCTCCATGTCGCCATCAGGCTGAAAACATTAGCTGGAAGCTCCGCCCACAGGCGGCGTCCAGCTCAGGAACACATTTGTGGACAGACGGCGAGCAGAGAATTATCCACGCGGTGAAAGAGAGGCGGTCAGTGTGGACGCAGCTGAACAGAAATGTATTCATGATCATTCAAAACAAAGAGGACACTTTTGAATAGGAAGCAGAAAGGGCAGGTGTTCAAACCCCCTAGGGTCCTGTGTGTGCACGTCTGACCAGCATTAACCTGTTATTTCTGTTGGTTCTGATCCATAAAGGTTTTTAATTACCATTTATTTGTCATAAGTGTTCAGAGTTCATATAGTTTTGCATTTTTCAAGAAGTTTTTTGAACTTTTTGAGCTTTTCCAGTCTGGTTCTACTGGTTTTATTGGAGTTTCTACTGTTTTTAATTGTTGCTCCACGTGACCCAAAGGTCTCTGCTCGTCCCTGCTGTGCAGCTCTGTCCTTCCCCTCTGTCATGTGTTCATCCGTCCACATGAGGGCGCCGTCTAGGTCATGCCTAGTGAGCTGAAAGCCAAGAAAAGGAGGGAAAAATGGAGAAAATGAAAGACCTGAGGAAAGTTAGGCAGTTTATGCGTTTCTTTTTAAATAAAGTTTCTGCAACGTGACCCGGAAGTAAACAGCACGAGGCGCTAGCAGCGTTAGCTTGTTAGCAGGCTAGCAGCGTTAGCTTGTGTTGAGAGGTCGGTGGTGTTTTGTTGGGACGTTTGTGAGGTTTTTGAACTGGATGATGATTTGCCGGTGCCTCCCGGTTTCTTTCCTCCCCAGCCGATGTACTGTATCCACAACCATTTCCAACACCGATGTGTGCTGTGGCGCGATCTTTGCCAGGATCTCCAGGACTTCTTTGCGGGTGTTTTCCTCGCTTTTTTCTTTCAAACCTTGTAACTTCAGGTTCCAGCGCCGTTTATATCGCTCCATCTCCACCACCCTCTCTTTTAAGTCATCATTTTCTTTTTCAGCAAAGAAACTTCCTTTTCCAAATTATGCACTTTGGATTTGCAGTCCTTTATATCAGCAGCGTTTACCTCAGTGATCTTCCTCAGATTAGCCAGAATCACAGAGTTTTCCCGAAGTCTTCCGTCAAAGTCGTCAAATCTCGCCGTTAGTTTTTCGATGGCGGCAGTTAATGCTGACAACTCGGCATCACTTTTGTTAGAGACGGGTACCTTGTTAGGTGGAACGGAGGGTTTAGTGGGTGTAACCGGGGTTTTCTTTTAGCAGACAGCGAGGAAACTTCCATGGCGTATTCGTGGTCATGTGTTGTCATCTCTGGGTTTTTGGATGCGGGAGTTGGATTCTCCGATACAGGCTTTTCCCGTGGCATTCTAGGAGCTCTTAATATTGCTGTTGTTGTTGTTTTTCCCAATTCGTTCTTGTCTATTTACAGTGGTAAGACTTGAGAGTGATAAAAAACAAAACAAAGCAAAACTAGTTCAGCAGTTTGAAAATGAGGTCAAAAGGGATATTTTGGGACCGGACCGTTGCAGCTCACAAAAAGTTGACTGCACGGACCGCCATCTTAGCTCCTCCTCGTTGTCCGAATCTAAAGTTAAAAAATCGAGTGGACTTGAAATTTCCCAGAAGTCTCTACGAAAAACCAGTGTGGATCGATGCTCACTCGATTGGCGAATATTGACCAGAATGCACTGCGTATGAGCCACAATGCATTGCGTTTGAAATGGCAGCTGGTTGGGCAAGGAAAACAACCTAAACATGTAAGTATATTAAAAAGTATCTAGTATCTGTTGTAAAATACATTTGTAAATACGTAAGATGATGTGTTTAATATGTTATATTCTTCAATCGACAACCTACATTGTTTTGAAGCTCATCAATTTCGGTAATGCTAAAGCTAACGCTAGCGCGAATTAGCGCAGAAGGCTAAAAACAAATGCTAGATATAACATCAAAAAGCAGTGATTTCTAACCGTAGTCATAAGTTATTAACAAATGTTTTAAATGTGTTTATATATGTAGGGACAGACGAGGATGAGGAAAATCTGATCCATCTGTGGATGGAGAAAGATAGCCTGTTTGTTTTCAGGCAAGCTCGTGCCGGATGGTAGTCAAGTCACTTGTTGATCATGATCAGATTTGTCTTTGTTAATAAACGGTGAATTGTTGTCATATTGGGGTAAAGGTTTTTGTTGAAAGAGGAGAGGAGAGGAGGAAAGAGCAAGAAGGGAGAGAGGAAGAGCGACAGGAGAGTCTGTTCAGCTTACTTGAGTTGAAAATATTGTTCAAAAAAAGTAATGTTGCCGTTGTTTTTCCAATTTGTTTAATAAATGCATGAACAAAAATGAATTATTTACATGTTTTATTTAAATCAGAGCCATTTCTAACAATCTCAAAAGGATTTTCATATAAATATTAAATGTACTTATTTACAATTTCGTTTTTGTTAACATTTATTTTTACACATGTTAACAACAATTGTCGTCCTCCAAAGTCATGTGAGACACAGTTGGAGCTGAAAGGAAAGCAGAGATTTGTCCTTGCAGACGGACGCCACTCTGCTCGTCCTGCATGCACCTGGTGTCGTCCTGCAGTGGCTCCCAGCAGTCCCTTCGCTGATGCACAGATTGTGGAGAATTGAACTGCAGGCAATGATTTTCATTGCAAAGGTTGGTTTTACTTCCAGTGCCCCCAGAAAATTGCTCTCCTCCTCATCTTTATCATGCCAAATGCTCTCTCTCCACCACAGAGCGTGTTCTGGAGTGGTGCTTGTTGTAACATGCCTCAACCACATTCCTCATGGGTTCCCTGTAGGGTGTCAGCAGCGTGATAGGATGAGCAATGCAGGGATACCCACCATCACCCAAAAGGATCCTTCAGGTGGGTAATGTTTGATTTACATAAATTGGGCTTTTACGTAGAACCTGTGAATCATGGATTGATCCTGGATTCCCAACAAAAATATCTCTAAATTTGGCATTAGAGTCACATACAGGCTGGTCCAATGGAATAAAAAAGTTTCCTGTTAAAATAACAAGCTGCATTTTCTTTTTGGGCCTTTATTCTTATGTGGCAGCCATCGATGCTCCCCACGACCTTTTGGAAGACCCAGCAAGCTGCTAAAAAACCAGAGGTGACTAATGGCAGTTCATTCACACTGGATGCTGGATGACCCTGCTCATCAGCTGGAGGATCCGGTCTGCCGTCCTGTGGACAACGTCGCTCACAGTGGACCGTGGCATGTAAAAGGCTCTGGTTACCACACCATAAGATGTGCCACACCCCAGAGTGTGAGGAACCCGAAGCTGCTCCACCAGATGCTCGATGGTCTTGCCGAAAATCCGGTCTTAAACGAGTGATATGGTTTGACTCTGAATAAAAATGACTAAACTTTGAATTCACAAGTGTTTCATGTACTTAGACTGTACAACTCCAAAATCCAATGTTGAAAAAGAATGTTAAAGTCTTACCCAGCAGATTGTGTAACCTTGAGCACAATTAGTGACAAATGCTTAAGTTTAACTAAAAAAAACTTTAAGTTTAACTCACAAGTTGTTCATGTCTGGCCAGGACATCCAGAGGAAATCTTCTGAGACGTCTGCTTCTCCTCCTTGCTCTCCTGTGATGCTGCATATCTGCTCGTTTTGGGTTGAATTATTGCCAACAGGAACACGGACAGATTCATATTCAAAGCTATTTTTAGTAAGGTAGAAGAGAAAACTACAGAAAAAAATGCCTCCTCGCAAGACCCAGTAAGTCGTTCAGCGGTAAAAAAAGAGGGTTGATTTCTTTAGGGTTGATTTCTGAACAAATTCATTAAATCAACACAAATGTGTTTGTAATTTTATTATTTATAAATCAGCCACGTTTTCCTTTATCAGAACACAGCAGATTCATAAATAGTCTTTGTAAAAAATGTTCATATTTATTATTCTTTTACTTTCACAAATAGGTGTCATTCTCCGCGTTAGAAGTAGTTTGCCTCCAGACCAGGTGGTGGCGGTAATGCGCCACTTTGTTTCCGTGTCAAGCGCCATATGATAACACCCGAAAGAGAAAAGTATTGAGCATGGGTGTCCGAATTGCTATGAAAATTCAGAGAACTATATAGAGAACTATATAGTGCTGCACTATATAGGTTTTTAGTAGTTAGGGATTAGGGTAGGAATTCGGACACAGCCCCTATCTACTAAAACCCTATATAAGGCGGCACTATATAGTTCTTTATATAGTCCTCTGAATTTTCAAAGCAATAGACCTTTTTCACACTTCCGCATTTTTCGACCGGAAATACGTCAATGACGTGTAAAACAACTTCCTGTTAGCGTAGCAGCAGATATGAAGAATGGCAGAGTCGAAGAGTTGCAGTCTCTGTTGCGTTCCAGGCTGTTCGTCTTCCAACCAAAAACAGCCTTACCTTTCATTTCATTATTTTCCTGTGGATCCAAACCTGAAACCCAAATGGATATAGGCGATCCGATGAGATGAAGGGCATAGTTTTAATGTAAACACAGGTAGCACCCTCTGCTGCCGGCACTTAGTAACTTCGCTCCGGGATTGTGGTGCGGCTGCGTCGTTCGTCGCCTGAAGAGTGGTGTTGCCCCGAGTATTTTCCCTTGGAACAACTTTACTGATCCTTTGAGAAGGGAGTCAGTATATGACAGAACCTCAAACGTCAGGCTATGCAGCTAAGCTGTGAAGATACTAGCGACATGGTGGCTAAGCTAAGACAGTAAAGATGGATCAGGACTACGTGACACACCCACCTGCAGGTAAGGTTGTTCATAATGTGTTTGGTTAACGTTAGTCAACTATGTGTACCGTTATTGGATAAATGCATTTCTACCTGAACAAATTAATATTTATAATAAAAGATGTTCATGCTCTCCCCTATTTTAATTACATGTATTTAATCACTTTTGAGCATTTTGTCATTTTGTAATTTCCTTAAAAAAAAAAAATGAAATGTATTTGTAATTAAATACTTAACATACTTTTCAAAACATGATTACTGTGTTGTGTTGAAAGGTAGCATAAATATATGAAGACTGATTTTTAATTTCTTTATCTTCACAGGTGCTCTGGATGAGGCTTTGGATTACATCCATGACTTAGAAGCCAAGTTCCTTTGCTGGAGCCAGGAGACGATGTCATGGCGGACAAAAGTTCCTCGTTCAAGACCTCCTTACTGACATTGGATCTAAGATCATCATTCCACCTTTTAAGCTTTCAGCTCCATCAGCAAGGAGGAAACAGAACAAACCACAGCCATCACCCGCCTCAGAATTATAGTGGAAAGAGTGATCAGTAGGATAAAGTCCTTCCACATCAGGAACTCTCTGTGCCGCTCACACTGATGGGCGGTGTGAATCAGATCTGGCTTAACCGCCGTGTTTTGGCAAATTATCATGGACTTTTTTGTTTTGAAGAGTTAATTAATGTTTGGTATGTAAATAATGTATAATGTTCAAATAGTATGGAAAAATTTAGTGTTTCCACATATTCTTAAAATCTAATTAAATATAATTGTTATATTCGTAATATTTTTCTGTTGAAATGTGACTTTGACTTCACAAAAAGAATTAGATGAACAAATAAAACAATTTTGGTCAAAATTGTGCCTCATTTAATTTTTTTGGTATGCAAATAACATCAAACATTTACAATAAAAAATAACATTACAGATCAACAGTAAGACAGAAGGCTGAACTGATTGTTAAAGACAAGATAAGTGTAATTTAAGGTATGCATTCATGCATTTGCCACAATATATATCCAAGTTCTCTTTCATTCCATCTCAGAAACCCCATCCAACACAGCCTTGAGAGGTTGGGGCTGCACCTGGCATAATCTGCTTCCAGATGCCATCATATATGGATCTGGCTGTGGTCCTACACAAGAGAAAAACAACACACAAAAGTTAGACATAAGTGCATAACTACATTTAAATTTAATTCATTATATCTGCTGTAACCATAATTTGGTTAGAAAAAGATTAGAAAAAAAACAAACTTAACTTGCTCACAAAGCAACAAAAAGTTAATCACCTGTATGCCTTGTACAGTGTGGACCTCAGACCGTCCCTGCCAACTGTTTTGGGTTTTTGCACCACCAGCTCACTAACCGGTTCCCTTATAAGTAAAAGGCAGAAAGCAATTAAAGTCTGTAGTAACTACTTGGGGTGTTTTTATAATAATTTAGAGTTGTTATGGATACACATACGTTCTTAAAAAATAATGACAATATGATCACAAACCCACCTGTGCCATCTTTGCAAGCCACTCGTGCAGGCCAGGGGGGTGGAGCAGCCTGCAGACCCAGCTGTGAATAATGTGCGGTCTGGAACAGGATGGCAACTATGTGATTGCAAAATCCTTTAGCAGCCACACAACTGCAGAAGAAAGCTTTCAGGTTGGCACTTTCTGCATCCAGTGATATCTAGACACAATAAATTATATAGGTTAAAATTAGGACATACTTATGTTGCTACATCAATGTTCAGAATGACATGAAACTATAACTGTCAGTAGGGTGACCAGATTTGAGTTTGTAAAAAAGAGGAGTGAAGTGAGTTTGTGAGATATTTCATCGAGAGTAATTGGTGTTCAGAGCTGCATACATGAAGCAAATATAATTACATTTCATCTATGTTCAATGTTATTTTATTATATAAGTATCAAAAGAGAGGACATGTCCAGGAAAAGAGGACTTCTGCTCACCATACTTTCAGAAAAATAATACTAGTAAGTGAAGAAAGTGCCGCAACCGCAGCAAAAAGAATGAAGACGCATTTGGGCAACTTAACATTTCTTATTTACAGCTTCACCAAATTTTTGGGTGTTATGTTAATCTCATGCCTTTTCACTTAAACATACACACAACATATTCACTGCGATGCCTTATATTACAAATTAATAACACCAGGATTTACAGTTGACGTAAACACACAGAGTTACCGGTGATGCGGCTATGGCTAAAGCTAGCTGAAGCTTACCTTGGTAATGGTGGATAAACTCTTCGTGGACGAATTTATATCCCATGTCCAATTTGTTTCCTTTAGTGGATGATTGCATCTTCACACTCTTCATCACATCGGTGCTGGTGAACTTCGGAACACAACTCAGGCTCTTCGAAAACACTCTAGGCTCTGCCATTCCTCCGCCAGCGAAGCACAAACCGGAACTAGGTTTACACGTTGATGACGTACTTCCGGTTTTTGCGAAAAAGGTCTATTCGGACACCCATGCTCACTACTTTTCTCTTTCGGGTGTTGTTCATAAGGCGCTTGACACGAAAACAAAGTGGCGCATTACCGCCACCACCTGGTCTGGAGGCGAACTACTTCTATTTAACGCGGAAAATGACACCTATTTGTCAAAGTAAAGACATAATAAATATGTACATTTTACGAAGACTATTTATTAATCTGCTGTGTTCTGATCATAGCTGATTTATAAATAATAAAATTACAAACACATTGGTGTTGACTTAATGTATCTGCTCAGAAATAAACCCCCAAGATATTTGTCCATGGCAAAAAAAAAATATTTTTGTGCCAGTGAACGATTTACGGGCTCTTGCGAGGAGGCATTTTTTTCTGTAGTTTTCTCTTCTACCTTACTGAAAATAGCTTTGAATATGAATCTGTCCGTGTTCCTGGCAATAATTCAACCCTTTTTCGTGAGATCAAACCGAAAACGAGCAGATATGCAGCATCACAGGGCGGGAAGGAGGAGAAGCAGACGTATCAGAAGATTTCCTCTGGATGCCCTGGCCACCAGGATGACACCAGGAACCAGCAGGACGAGCAAAGTGGCGTCTGTCTGCGAGGACAAATTTCTGTTTTCCTTTCAGCTCCAACTGTGACACATGACTCTGGAAGACCACAATTATTGTTAACATCTATAAAAATAAATGTTGACATCTATAAACGAAATTGTAAATATGTACATTTGATATTTATATGAAAATCCTTTTGAGATTGTTAAAAATGGCTCAGATTTAAATAATACATGTAAATAATCCATTTTTGTTTAGGCATTTATTAAAATAATTGGAAAAACAACGACAACATAACATTTTTGAAAAATATTTTCAACTCATGTAAGCTTAACGGACTCTCCTGTCGCTCTTCCTCCCTTCTTGCTCTTTCAACAAAAACCTTTACCCCGTTTATGACAACGATTAACCGTTTATTAACAAATAAAGACAAATCTGATCAAGTGTCTCTAACTCAGACTCATCCGGCACGAGCTTGCCTGAAAACAAACAGGCTATCTTTCTCCATCCACAGATGGATCAGATTTTCCTTATCCTCGTCTGTCCCTACATATATAAACACATTTAAAACATGTGTTAATAACTTATGACTACGGTTAGAAGTCACTGCTTTTTGATGTTATATCTAGTATTTGTTTTTAGCCTTCGGCGCTAATTCGCGCTAGTGTTAGCTTTAGCATTACCGAAATTGATGAGCTTCAAAACAATGTAGGTTGTCGATTGAAGAATATAACATATTAAACACATCATCTTACGTATTTACAAATATATTTTACAACAGATACTAGATACTTTTTAATATACTTACATGTTTAGGTTGTTTTCCTTGCCCAACCAGCTGCCATTTTCGAATAATTCAAACGCAATGCATTGTGGCTCATACGCATTGCATTCTGGTCCGAACGCAGTGCATTCTGGTCAATATTCGCCAATCGAGTGAGCATCGATCCACACTGGTTTTTCATAGAGACTTCTGGGAAATTTTTAGTCCACTCGATTTTTGAACTGTAGATTCGGACAGCGCTTCCAAATGGCGACCGCACTATATAGTGCACTATATAGGGGTTATGGCAATAATTCGGACACAGGGACAGAGAAGCCCTTTGAGCTTTATGCTTTTTATTTGGGGACCCGTCTGTCACTCAGTGGTGGTTCTACACTAACTTACTCTCCGGGCGATAAACCAATCATTTCCTGTTTGACTTTGTGTACGAATTGTGCTATACAAATAAAATTACTTAAGTTACGTAAGTAATTGTAAAGCGTTACTACCCACCTCTGCATATATATTCATTTCAATCAGTCTCTTCTGGTCCTCCAGACTCCTCAGACATTTTCTCCAATGATCACTGATTTTACTGGTGCTTGACAAAATCCAAAAGTACGGGTGTCATGATAACCGCATCACCGTGGTGATGACCTCATCATATTTTTATTTGAAAGTTTTTTTTCTTTTAATTCTGCATATGGTGCGTTATTGGAACTATAATAAACGCATTAAACACATTTATCTTTGCTGATAATTTACTTTTTCTGCTAGTCCTGTGTTCAGACTTGTTCTCCTTCTCTCCCTGCACACGGCTTTCACCTGACCTTTTCGGCTGCGCACGTCTGTCACTGCCTCTGTGCTGCACGAGGCGTGCTCCCTACTCACACGCGTGTGCGGTTTCAGCGGCACACATCCTCACTGATTCTACAACAGAAGTTTCTATCTCAGGGAAAATACGACACACGGTTAACCGTGACACTGTGCCCCCTGCTGCTTTATCACCGCGTCACAGCTCTATCCAAAAGTGCTGTAAACGTATAAAAGGTTCCTTGTTGTGTTTGTGTCCCTGCAGTCCTCCCCCAGCATTGGATGACTGAAGAGGAAGTTCTCTGCAACCAGCAGAGGAACTTCAGAGTGGATCAGGAGAAACCAGAACCTCCACAGATTAAAGAGGAACTGGAGGAACCAGAACCTCTGCAGATTCAAGAGGAACAGAATGAACCAGAACCTCCACAGATGAAAGAGGAACAAGAGGAACCAGAACCTCCACAGATTAAAGAGGAAAAGGAGGAACCAGGACCTCCACAAACTGAAGAAGAACTGGAGGAACCAGAACCTCCACAAACTGAAGACGAACAAGAGGAACCAGAACCTCCACAGATTAAAGAGGAACAGGAGGAACCAGAACCTCCACAGATGAAAGAGGAACAAGAGGAATCAGAACCTCCACATATTAAAGATGAAAAGGAGGAACCAGAACCTCCACAAACTGAAGATGAACAGGAAGAACCAGAACCTCCACAGATTAAAGAGGAACCAGGGGAACTCTACATCAATCAGGATGAAGATCAGCTGGATCTGAAGCAGGAGACTGATACCTTGATGGAGATTCCTACTTATGAGGAAGATGAGAACAGTGAAGCAGATCTAAACAATCAGCAGAGCTTTAATGTAACTGATAGTCAGGATGAAGAAGGAAACCAACATGAAGAACCAACATCAACTACAGATGAAGAGACAGACCCACAGAACGGATATCAGAGGAAGAGGAGGGACAGAAGTCATGTCCAAAATGTGGACAGCTCTCACGTGTCAGCAGGTCAGTGTGTCTCTGATCTTCATCTCCACACTATCGTTATGTTCACTTCCTGGTTCTGGAGGTGATTTCTAAATAAAATAAATATAGTAACAGACATGTGAATGTAACGGTGTAATTCCTAACATTACAAAGCTGGTGTTGTGCTGAAATAAGTCTCAGAGACTGTGTCAAACATTTACTATAGATGCCTGCATGTTTACTGTGAATAATGGCAAGAATCTCAAACATTATATTTGTTTTCAGACTGTTTTCTTTTTTGTAATTTCATTTAAAAATAATTGGAGACATAATCAGGTTAAAAGTACATTTTCTGTCATCCCTCCGTCCCTTTTCTAGTAAATCTGTCCTATTTATCTCAGCATGATTTAATTTTAGTATACAGTTAGATGACATTAGAGACCTGTTTGTACCATTTATGAATTACTTATCTGTAATTTCATTTTTATTTTAAAACAATGTTACGAGCCGAGCCTTTCGGGGGTGGATGAGCTTTCTCCTCGCTTTGGATTGTTAGTTATGTTAATTGAATGCGGTGGTATCTGGGAGGCGATTGGCCCATCTCCTTTATTTTAGGTTGGACGTCATCCCCTGGTCGTCCTGGGTTGCCTGGCTCTCCATCTACAGCGTCGGCCCCGCCCCTCTGCGGTGGAGGCACGGACACATAAGCTGACGTGGCCCAAGCACCAGGGCGGCTGACTTTTCAGCTCGCCATTTGTGTTTTGTGCACTTATTTGTGTTTCGTTTCGGTTCTTGACACATTGGAATAATTTCTACTTATACCGGTTTGTTTAATTGTTTTGTTTTACGGGCATGTGCTCTTCGATTATTGTTAACGGTGTCTATATCCCGTTGGGATCCCATGTGGGAGGATGCCTGTGTGACAGACCCAGCCGCAGCTTTAGCCGCAGTTTTAGCCGCAGTTTTATACTGTTGTGCTAAAGAAAACAAAAAAATGTATTTTAAAAAAATTAAGTTTTTTATTGTGCATATTCTGAATGATATTACAATATTTCTTACTGTTACTTAACAATACATAAAGTCACCATAAAATTTAAAGGGCCTGTTCTTGTGTCCCTGCAGACCTCCTCCAGTGTTGGATGACTAAAGAGGAAGATCTCTGCATCCATCAGAGGAGCTTCAGAGTAGAACGGGAAGAACCACAACTTCCACAGATTAAAAAGGAACCAGGGGAACTCTACATCAGTCAGGATGAAGATCAGCTTGATCTGAAGCAGGAGACTGATACCTTGATGGAGATTCCTACTTATGAGGAAGACGAGAACAGTGAAGCAGATCTAAACAATCAGCAGAGCTTTAATGTAACTGATAGTCAGGATGAAGAAGGAAACCAACATGAAGAATCAACATCAACTACAGATGAAGAGACAGACCCACAGAACAGAGATCAGAGGAAGAGGAGGGACAGAAGTCAAGTCCAAAGTGTGGACAGCTCTCACGTGTCAGCAGGTCAGTGTGACTCTGATGTTAAAAAAAATCCCATGAAAACAAATGTTGGTAAGAAATACAAACAATATCCAAAAGAAGAGAGGCTTTCCTCTATCAGGTCTGGTAAAAACTCAACAATAATTACTAACCCGTCTGACATGGAAACTGGGTCTGATGAAAGATGTTATATCTGTAAAGAATGTGATAAAAGATTTTGTAACAAATCTCTGTTCAGAATTCACACAAGAATCCATGCAAAAGATAAGCAATTTTCTTGTAAAGAATGTGAGAAAAGCTTTAGTTGCAGACCTAATCTCAACAAACACATGAGAACTCATACAGGAGAAAAGCCTTTTTCTTATAAAGAATGTAAAAAACATTTTCATGATGCATCTAATCTCAAAACAAACATGAGAACTGGTACAGGAGAAAAGCCTTTTTTGTGTAAAGAATGTAAAAAACGTTTTCGTGATGCATTTAATCTCAAAACACACATGAGAACTCACACAGGAGAAAAGCCTTTTTCTTGTAAAGAATGTAAAAAACATTTTAGTCAAGTATCTAATCTCAACGCACACATGAGAACTTGCAAGACTTCTTCTTGACTATGTAAGGATCTATTGTAAACTCTAGATTCTAAACTTTTCTGATAAGAGGTCAACCTCTCAACCTCTGTACCACAGCAGAAGGCTTTATTTTACAAGGGCAAAAGTTCTGTATCTCAAAAAATTAAATATGTTAAAATAAGTTTTTAATGCTCAAAACTTCTGGGGTGAAACCCCAATGTTCTAATGAACTCCATAGCAACCTGAGTTTTCATTTCATGTACACAGAGCCACAGGCTGATGGCCTCCACACCATATTGATGCAGTAATTTCATTAGAGGGAGGCACAAGTGAGTATTGATTGTGTAGAAATGCATTTTTCTAAAAAATAAAAAACGAAAAACTTTGGTTGTTTTGATATATGAATTACTACAGGTGGTCCTTTGTCCCAACAGCAGTTAGGCTATATAATGATACAGTTTAGCACTGTTGAAACTGCTGCTGGATTTACTTATTTATTTATTACTATTTTAATTTGTACAGACTCTTTGTTTTTCTAACTGCTATATTTCTTGTTTGGCTGCTGTAACAACTGAATTTCCCTCATGGGTTCAATAAAGTCTTGTCTTGTCTTATCCTGACTTTCTTGGACAGCTTTTTTAGGTTTTCATCTTCTCTAAGCCACAATTATCAAAAGCAAAAAAGTAAATGATCAATACATTTCAATATATGTGTAATGATACTAGACAATGAATTTTACTGCTGACAAAATATGTAAAACTTTTCACAAAATGAATTATTTTAGTTGTACCTGTTAATAGAAATGAGTTGTTTGGAATTATTAGAGTAAACATCTAGTAGAGATAGATATCGTTAAGATTTTATCTATTAACACCTCTTAATCTGCTGCTTTTCACTCTGGTACCTTATTGGTATTCTAATTGATATTTTGTAGTGTAAGTTTACACTAAAATAAAGTAATCAATAAATACCAATGTGTATTTGTAAGTACAACTCAGGTAACCCTGGTGCTATCTTAGATGACCCCACCCTTACTTTGACGTGTTATTCCTACCATGATAAAGGTGGAAAGATTTCATGTAATCCAAAGACACCAGTGAGGTTCACAAGTCATTAAAAAAAACGTTTAGCGCACTGTCTAGTGGGTCTAGATGACCCAACTCCCAATGTTAAAGTGCCTAGGATAGGACAAGGGTCACACAGTGCAGTTAAGAATCAAAATGCAGAGAATATCAAATGGCCTCCTCACTGCAGAGAAATATAACAATGTTGTATTTTAATTATTTTTTAGATTGTGTATAGGATAATGCATTATTGATGAACAATATGATCTTTCAGCTTTCTAATATTTGAATCCCTGTTTTAATATCAATGAAAAAAATCACACATTAGAAGAACTGTTATTCCTGTTTTTATTTGACTATTTTTCCACTGTCTGCAGGTCTGCAGAAATATAATGTTGAACTGAAATGTTTCTTTGTTTTCTTCACTTGTGTGTACACATACACAAACACGCACACACACACAGAGCCAGCAGTGAAAACAGCCCCATACATGTTTTATCAGGTTTAATAGTATGAAGGGAAAAGCTAAAGTATAACCAGTGTGTTTGTGACTGAAAGATAGAATGAAGTAGACATAAATCTTCTTTCACTTTTGGCTTCTCCCATCAGGGGTCACCACAGCGAAACATCACTCCCTTGAGGATGAGTAGCATGGTTAACTTGGCAAATGTTTTCATGTTGGATGCCCTTCCTGACGCAATCCTCTCAATCCAACCGGGCTTGGGACTGGCACAGCAGCAGAGAAGGGAATAGGGAGCAGCCAGGAATTGAACCCTGGTTTCACGGATGGAAGGCGCCGCAAACCAGCACGACGTTAAACCGGCCCCACAAAGTAGACACAAACATAATGGAGAAATCAATTGAATCAGCAGTTTTGTTCAGTTTCTATTGAAAAGGCTGCATAAATATGACAGACAGCTTTCAGGTTCAGATGCAGTTCTGAAAAACAGCAGAAACATGATCTGATGGAGGCTCTCATTTATCCTCATTATTCTTCCAAACAGCCCAATCAAGTTGGCCCAAAGGCACATTGGCAGAGCAACATGTTGTCTATGAAGAACCTACTCAGCTGTGCTACAAATAACAACAAACATCCAAACCACAACGCTAAACAATCAAGACCAACACAACTGTCAACATCCAGAATCCAGCAAATATCCCAAACAGAGCATTATTACCCACAATGCACCTGCACAGGTCCTGCAGCAGACAGGGTCTTTCCCATAACTTTATTAGTCTCTTCTTTTTAAAACTGGTAAGATTTTTCTTCAACATTTAAAACAGAAAACAGGAAATGAAAATATTTGACAATCCAGTTGATGAGAAGCTGCAGAAAGACTGAAATCCATCAGATTGTAAAAACGTAGAGGTGGTCCTGTGATGATGATGATGTGATGAAGATGAGACGCTGATGTCACTGATGTTCTGGCTGTTGATGGGCTGGATGTGGGTCCTGATGGTGCTGAAGAATGAAAGATCCTTCTACCTGCAGTCATTCCTGAAGGAAGCTGATTGCAGCTGTTCTCTCCTGACAGATGGAATGATGGGAAATGAAGTTCATGTTGAAGTGTGGTCCAAGCAGAACAGAAAGGTCTCACCTCAAAGTCAGGACTTGGATCAGCTGCTGTTCTCTGGGAGCGTGCACGTGCTGCTGCATGTGCTTCTGTCATGGCGTTCTGGATGAGCTGCTGAGGTCTGTTTGCATCAAGACTCTCAGCTGCTTTAGTCAAACTGCTGAGCGATGGAACAATGGAGCCGTTTCTGAAGGAAGAGGATCAAACATGATGCTCTGCATCCGTTTGCTTCAGGAAGTGGAGGTTTTTTAGAGTCTCCAGACTGTTTCTGAACGGCCAAAGAAAAGCAGCTGATGTGGTTCTGTCTCCTACCAGCAGGGAGCGCTCTCAGCCGGACAGAACAGATCCTCAATGCTGCTCTGAGAAGGACTCTTCTGTTCCAGAAGCAGAGACTGTTCACATCCAGGAGAATCTGGACTCCAATGAATCCCAGAGAATCTCCTCTCTGCTGTTTGGACACTTTGACCAGCAGAGGGCAGCAGAACTTTCAGCAACTCTGGATCTGATCCCACAAAAACAATCCATGGATGATCAGATTTCAGAAGATTTGAAGGATCAAAGACAAAGTTCTGAAGAGAAGATGTGAGAAGAAAGTCCAGAATGAATCCACTCTGACTTCTCCTCATGTCTCTGAAGCTTGTGTCTTCATGTCTTCACCTCAGAGTTTCTTCTGGATTCCATGTGGATCAATAATATTGATCATGTTCTGTTGTCATTTTCCATCAGAACTTCAGGCTTTTCTCTGCTGATGATCTCTGAGCTGAACTTCTTGGAGGAATTCCTGAATCTGGGATTTGGAGCAAACAGTCAGAACAAAGGAGGTTTCCATTTCTTCTAAGCTCTGCCAGAAGAAAAGAGCTGAAGCTTGAAGCTGAAGCAGCATTTGCTCAGAGAATCTGTCCTCCAGACCAACAAGTCCCACCACAGCCTTGAAGACGTTTCCAGAAGCAGCAGCAGACTGTGTTCCCATGACGACGCTGAAGTCAGCTGCTGCTCTGCAGGAGAAAGTCTGCAGCTCCTCAGTCAGGAAGCTCTTTCAAGCTCGTGCACATCTGTCAGTGCAGCAGCAGAAAGCCTGTTTCCCTGCAGGAAGTCTGAGACTTTTCAAAGTAAGAGCCTCATGTTGGCAGAGATGGGTTGGATTCTTTGAGGCTCCAGTGTCTTTTGGATTCAGGATGAGTTCATGCAGATCTAGAAATCCCACCATGATGATCATCCTTGAGGAATTTCAAAATAAAAGACTTACAATCACTGCTGGATGATAAATACATTTACTCTTTATTTTCTGTCAATAAATAATATTTATCAATAAATCCTTGATTGTAAATGATGGATCTAAAGTTGAAAAGAAGTCAAAGTGCTGACTCAGCACAGATCAAAGGAGACACAGATGATTTCCTGGAATGAAGAAAACATCAAACATCATGATGTGATCTGGAACTGAGCTGTTCTTCAGAAGATCCTCCCAAACATGGAAACTGTTGCTGCAACACGTGAAGGTTTGGTTCTGTTGCTAGTGAGATCTGATGGATCAGAACCAGACTTCTGTCAGCTGGAACTGGGGCTTCTTCCAGACCATGTGACCTCATGGACAAAGTTCCAACATGGTTTCAATGAAATGTGGAGCTTTTCCAGGAAACTGGAAAACTGGAATATGTTTCAACACCAGGAGCTGGAAACACACACAAGCACTGTATTGGATTACGTCAAGTTTTGCATCGGAAATCCCCAACTACAGGGGATTTCCGACCCAGCTCCCCTCTACATTAATGGAGAGCATGTGGAGAGGGTCCACACCTTCCGGTCATCAAAAAGGCTCAGCAGAGACTCCACTTTCCTCAGGAAGCACAATCTGGACCCCAGCCTGCTGATAACATTCTACCGTACGTCCATAGAAAGCTTTCTGACGTACTGCATTACAGTGTGGTACGGCAGCTGCACCATGGCGTGACAGGGAGAGACTGCAGAGGGTAGTCAAAGCAGCTCAGAGGATCATCGGCTCCCCTCTCCCCTCCCTGTCGGACATCTATTCTTCCCGTTGTCTAGGCAGAGCTGGGAAGATCATAAAAGACAGTTCCCACCCTGGCTCTGGACTGTTTGACCTGTTGCCCTCAGGAAGGCGCTACAGGTGCATCAGGTCAAGGACAAACCGCCTTAAAAACAGTTTTTTCCCAAAAGCCATAACCATCCTGAACTCCCACATGCACGGTCACTGACAGCTCCACCCCCCATGTCTCTCTCTCTCACTATGCGCATCCCATCATGTCAACAACATCTCATTATGTGCAATACATTAAGTGCAATATATCTCTGCATTCATGGACACAGCAGGTTTCTTCTGTGTTTGTTATAACTACCTCTCTGCAGAAATTTCCATTGTAGATTTTGTTCTTTTGTAGATTGCACTTCGTAAATTGTGCTCTTCCTTTTGTGAAATTATTTTATTTTATTATTATATTATTCTGCGAGTTTACTTCTCTCTTGCATGTTTGCACTGAATAGTGAGCGGCTTTAATTTCACTGCATGTGTGTGTGATGTGAATTGTACATGTGTACAGTGACAATAAAGGCATTCTATTGTATTCTATTCTAAACGTTGCTGCAGTTCCTCGTCTCATCAAATGAGAGATTTCTCTGCAATAAAGAAGAAAATCTTCCAGAACAGCTTCAAGCTGCAGAAAAACTGTTTCCATCATTCTGAGGACATTTCTTTAGGCTTCATGTGAAGAAAACAAACTGTTGGAAAAGATGAAAACAGAAACAAAGACGTTTCTAGAAGCTGCAGATGCAGTTACAAAGAACAGCCAGCAGGTGTCTCACTGTGGGAGTCTCTGAAAGTTTTGCCTCCAACCATGAAGGGATTTGAACCCTCAATCTTTTGATCCGAAGTCAGACGCCTTGTCCATTAGGCCACATGGTCTGTGAGAACATCCAGGTCCAGCTGGAGTTGGAGGAAGATGAAGAAGAGGAGGAGCTTCTGCTGCCTCAAAGAGGAAAGTGGAGGAGGAGGCGCTGCATTGTGAAAAAATTAAAGATCTTTGGAATGCAAACATTTTTCATCAACAATCTGCAAAGATTTTAATGCTGTTTCTTGTTTCTGTGTCTACAAATATTTTTTCAATAAAAAATAGGGAAAAATTGAAATAAATTCACAGATTTTTTTCAGGTTAAGACAAAAGAAAAACACGTAACATTTTTATTTACAGTACAGACCAAAAGTTTGGACACACCTCATTCAAAGAGTTTTCTTTATGTTCATGAATATGAAAATTGTAGATTCACACTGAAGGCATCAAAACTATGAATGAACACATGTGGAATTCTATACATAACAAAAAAGTGTGAAACAACTGAGAATATGTCATATTGTAGGTTCTTCATAGTAGCCACCTTTTGCTTTGATTACTGCTTTCCACACTTTTGGCATTCTCTGGATGAGCTTCAAAAATGTTGAGAAATGCAGAAATGTGTGCTGCAGATGCCATGTTTGCCACTAGAGGGCAGCACAGCAGCTTCAGTCTTTGTCATTGTTGCTGTGTGAGCCTGAAGGAGCTTCAAAGTGAGCTGCAGCTTGGTTCAGACAAACCTCCACATTCACACACAGATGTGATCCTGAAGAAGTCTGAACAGAACATTTCAGGAGAACTCTTCAGTCCAGAACATGAGCCTGCATTGTTCCTGAAACTGGGATCAGAGTTCTGCTCTCTGCTCCAACAGAACCACCTTCATGAGCTCCTGGTTTCTTCTGGATCCTCCAACATTCAGACGCTCTCTGACTGAGTTCATGTCTGCACAGAAACATTCAGGATTCTCTTCTTCCACACGTCTTTCACTCTGAAACTCTCTTCTGAATGTGGATCATCTCAGTCAGACGTTCAGCAGCATCAGAGCCGTGCATGTGCTCCTCCTCATGAGTCCTGAAGCTGCACCGTCAGCTGCAGAGCTTCAGAGCTGCTTCCTTCTCAGACTTTCCACTTTCTTTGGCTCTCTGGCTCTGATGCTGCTGCTGCTGCAGAAAAACCAGCAGCTGCAGAAAAACTCTGCAGAGACTCACAGAGAGAGGATGGAGGCAGCAGATGAAGCTGCTGCAGACTGGGGGCGGAACCTGGAGATGACTGATGGAGGTCAGAGGGCGGAGCTTCATCAGGATGAAGGTGCTGCTTGGATTCTGGCTGGATGTCCGTCTGTCCTCAGTCCCTTCATGGCTGCTGCTTCTCTTCTGCTGATGTTTCTGCAGGAAGAAGCTGCTGGAAAACGCTGAGTCTCTTCTTTCTGTCATTTCAGTTACATCAATGTTCCAGTCTCACTTTACATAAACTCCTGTCCTTCATCAGCCGTTGCCATGGAAACCAGCTGACTCCAGCAGCTCCAGAAGTTCCTATTTGACACAAGTGGGTTGAGGCAGGAGGGATGTTTCTGGAAAAAGCATTTTCTGCTTCATCCCTGAGAAAGCTGAAGAAGAGGAGGAGTTCTGAGCGTCTTTTCTGGCGGGGACTCCTGCTTCACCTGCAGCCCATCTCCACCCTCTGACTGTGTTTCTGACTGCTGTTCCAGCTCATGGCCGCCAGTCTGTCAGCTAACGTCTGATGGGATGGAGCTGACATCTGCTAGAAGATTTCCTGTCAGACATCAGACGTCTAGCAGCTGCTCTGCTCTCTGATCACTCTGTCAGGAATGGTGTCTGGTCCAGCAGACCTCTGGGCGTTAACTCTTCATGGAGTCTTCCTCATGGCAGCCATTGTGAGACAGAGCAGCTGGTGGTCAGGAGGAGGGATGGTCTTCCTGGCTGTCATGTTGTTCTGACCCTCAAACAGCCTAGAGGTCATTGGCTGCATCTAGAATGGAGGTGTGACTGTCACAGGCAGGTGATGATGTCCTGTAGTTGGAGATCACCTGGATGCTCTGTCACATGTGGCGGGAATCTCTGCTGTTCTGGAAGTGGATTCTCTGAGCATGTGGCACAAAGGTGGAAGTTTCTTCTTCTTCTGATGATTCAAACCTGTAAAGAGTTTAGTTTGTCTGATCAGGAAACTGAAAATGAGGACGTCAGCGGAGCAGAAAGAGGAGGAACACCGTCAACAATCATGTTGGAGCTCCAACAGGCATTTTCCTGACTCAGCAAAAACATCTGTTTGTTTTTCTTTGTTCTGTCCAGCAGCTGAACAAATGGAAGAAGGTTGGAGGTTCAGTGGACCAAGAGCTGGATCATCTAAAGGAAAACGGGCTCCACACACAACATCTATGTGAGGATTATTCTGGAATTACTGGCTCCATTTGTCTGAATTATGGGTTACAGCTGATAAATTCACATGAATAATGAGGTCATGAGAGAAAATCTACATTTTCTTGCTGGTTTCTATTGAATAGAGTGATTCCAATCAGACTAGTGAAATATTCTGAATGTTTCTGAATATCCATTGATTCATGACTTCTGATCAGTTCTTCTTTCTGTAACTATGATCTAAATGGACTTTAATGAAAGACCATGTGATGTTTCCATTGATGCTAAAGCTGACCAATCATCTTATTGATTACAACACGAGCGCTTTCTGTGTCTAAAATCCGTCCCAGAAGAGTTCAACCATGACTTCAATGCCTGAGCTAAGCTCCTCCCCCTTTGTGTGTCTTTGTGTGTGTGTTTCTTGTGTGTTCCCCTGACTGCAGCAGTGTGTCGTCAACAAGAAGCTGATTCCTAGAGAAAAGTGAGAGTTTCAGCTCTAAGGGTCTGAAGTCCATCTGAGAAGATCACTAACTCATCAGTCCTGCTGTCCCTGAAGACCGGCTTCATGTTCAGAACCAGCTTCAGGTTCTGGGCTGGGATTGGATGTGTTGTGGTGGCAGTAAAGCAGGTTCAAACCCGGATCAAAGCAGAATGTAGAAAGTGTCAAAGTGTCAGTCAGACTCCCAGACAGAATGTTCCAGATCAGCATTTATTGGTTATTTCTAGATGTTCTTCATCTTTGGAGAAAAGCAGAGCCAAAATAGGATCCCAGATCTCCCATCAGGCCTTGCAGCTCCTGACTTTGTGACGAGTTCCTGCAGAAACTCTTGGAAATCTCATGTTGATTCTCTCCCAGTTGACATCCATGGAGATTTTCACTGCTGTTGTTCAACTGTAGAGTTTGTCACAGACGCTCAAACTCATGAAGAGTTCAGCTGGAAGTTGAGAACGAGGCTTTGAAACCAGCAGCAGTTTGAGTCCATTCTGATGTTCCATTCAGGTTTCTGCTACAACAAGCCTTTATTTTGAAAGAGCCAGTGGGGCAGAAACAATAGAAGGAGGAGATTACCAACCCCCCCTGGAATGTTGCCCCCTGTGCAGTGGACTAGTGGGGGCAGGGACGGCTGAACCAATCACAGAAGACTGTTGCAGCTTTCCCTCCAAAAGTCAACCAATCAGATGTTGTTGTTTGGATTCTTTGTCTTGATTTGAAATGGTTTTTGATTTTTTGATTTGATTTGAAATGGTTTATTTCAAGCAATTAAGTAGTAGAAATAATACACAACAGCAATATAAACATCAGTTATACATTCATACAGTAACTAATCAAACTTAGGATAATTAGACATATTAATAAATATTGCTTGAAAGGGAGTGGGAGGAAGCGAACTTATATAATCCCACCCCGATTATACTGTAACCATTTTATTACATGATTTATCAATATCCGGTTCCCAGTTTTTATCAGACAGAATTAAAAATCATAAGATATCGATAAAGCACATGACAAAGATGAATTACTTAAGTATTACGTCAAAAATAACTATTTTAGAAATCAACATGGCAAATGCAGATCAGTCATCTGAAATATATGCAGCTTATGTTACTTATAAAAGCCATTCATATGAATAAAACATAATACTATATTATTAAAGCAAACAACACTGTTTCAGGAATTTTCATAGCAAAAATTTCATCAAGTATCAAAAGTTAAAAACATGTGCAAAATTATGCTACATTAGGAAAGATTTTTGAATCAATTTATCAAGTTTTGGAGAAAGTGTAGTAATATCATTAAAAGTCAATCAATTTAACAATTTTCAATAAGTGATTAAACATTTGTTTTACTTTTTTTAAATATTTTTTTGTATTTTTTTTTTTTTTTTTTTTTTATAATAAGGTAATGCCGTAGGGGGAAAGTAAAAAGGGTCCATAACTGTCGATTGTCCAAGGTTGGTATTTCTTCTTTTACTGATAACAGCTGATCTCCTGGGTTCAAAGCAGAGTTTATAGTTCCCTTCGATGTTATGTCTGCAGACATTAGATTCAGGTCCATATCCTTCTTCAGCTGATATCAGCTGCGGTGAAAGTTGAGGTCAAGTTGTCTGCAGGTCAGAACTCTGCTGCTATTCAGGTGACGTCAGACTTATGGAGAAAGTGATGATTCCAGGTGTCATATTTCTTGAAATTATTTGGCTCTTTGATTTATTACTCCACGTTGATTCAGACGACCGTGATCAAACACTTCTCAAAGTCCTTCATGGTGTTCACAACCAGAACCTTGGACCGGTCCTCTGGACCGAGTGGTTTGACAAAGATCCTGCAGCCTTTAACCCAAGTGTTCTCAATCTGCTTACGCTTCCTGAGAAGCCGTGCATGTTTTGAGATTTCAGCATTCCTTCTGGTCAGATGGTCGTTCAGATAAGCAGCCGAACCTTTCAGGTGTTTCCTTTGATTCATCAAAGCTAGCTTGTGTTTGTGATTCACAAACCTGATGAGGATCGCTGGTTTATCCGTCTCCTTTCTCCTGGGGAGCAGGTGGCAGGTCTCGATGGTATTGAGATCCAGGGAAATCCCTTTAGATGTGAGAAATGAATGTATTTGCTGATCCAGAGACACAGCACTGATCTCCGTATTATTGGCACTGCTAGCTACGCTAGCGCTAGCATTAGCAGTGCTAGCTCGAGGCTTGATTGGTACTCCAGTGAGAATGACATTATTCATCCTTACTTGCTGTTCCACATCGTCCAGTCTTTTCTCCAGAATCTCGACCTGGTTTTCTCGCTGCTCGTTTTGAGCCCGAAATCTTCGGAACTCTTCCATCATATCCCAGAGCGGTGTTAGCTTAGCCGACACTTGTTCCATAAAACTTTTCAGCGTTTCTTGAATAATGTCAAGAGTCTTTTTGAGTTCTTCATATTCCTGGGGTTTCTTCGGGGGCATGGTCAGCTCTCTTTTTTGAAAATCAACCTTTTAAGTAATTTGAAGATAGTTGTATTCGCAGAGAGGCACGCCACGGGTCCTGCCGTGTAACCCGGAACCGGAAGTCTTGAAGTTTCACATGTGGAAGCTTCCAGAGTCTTTTCTGTTTGGTCTGCAGGCTGAGCAGAACTGACTCCTGCAGGATCACAGGAACTTTCAGGAAAATCTCCAACCAGGAGAAAAGTTTCTGTTTGGACCTTTTTTCTGGGATTGTGAGACTAGCAGATGATCGATCGGAGCTGCAGTGAAGAGGACGGCGGTGTTTGTGGGAGTTGGAGCTGAAGATCGGAGCAGGAACCATGTCTTCAGAACCTCAGGAAGGTTCTGTCAGAGAACAACTTTCTGCTGCTGAAGGAACCATCGTCCAGAACGAGGAGGAGCTCTGTCGTCAGCGCAGACTGCTGGATAGCAGCTGGAACCCGCAGCTTCAGCTCCACATAGTTGGTACGTGACTAAACATTTGAATTCTTTGGATTGTCCTGATCTTTATGTCACTGGTTAGGTGTTAAAGAAATATTTCCAATGGTATAACGACCTTTCAGATAAAGTGATGTCATTTTACGTGATCACCAATTTTATTCCTAAATAAGGAGCAAATCAATAAAATCTTTGACCAGAATCAGGTGAGACTTCTTAGTGTCAGAACTTTCTCATTACTGTCCAATCCAAGAAAAGGAGGTGTCATTGCAAAGCTAGTTACATACATTTGGTTCTCCGTGGTGCAGCAGTAGGGCGGTCGACCCATGATCCTAAGATTGCAGGTTCAATTCCCACCTTGCACGCCCATGAGTCGAAGTGTCCTTGGGCAAGACACTCAACCCCACTTTGCCTCTGGTGGTAGACTCAGACGCCTGTGTTTGGCAGCAGAGCCGCCACCAGTGTGTGACCGGGTGATCCTTGTACCTACCTTCTAGGTAGAAAAGCGCTATATGAGTATACACCATTTACCATTTAGTCAAAATAACCACAAGAACTAAAGTTGATATCAAATCCTGTTTTATTTCCTTACTAGCAAATATAAATTAATTAGGAATATAATCAAGAAAATTGTCCAATTCAATTCGAAGCTTCACAAAAGATAATTTAGCTTAAAAAACACACATTTTAAAGCAAACATCGTATTTACATTAAAGATATTTTAAGTTATTAATATAGAGAGATTCCAGACTTTTATTTCCTTTTATTCCAGGCATCAGCAAAACATTCTTCTTCTTTGTTTGGAGCCATGGAGCCAAAAACTGAAAGCAGAGAACATATAAGGTGACAGACCACATTTTAATTTAAAAAAAGCTAAAACGCATGACGAAAGTCAGAAGAAAATGAAAATAATGTCTAGAAAGTCTGCAAAATAAGAAACCAACGGGTAAAATGAAAATCATGATAACGTTTCTTGAAATTAACAAAACAATAAGAAAGCAGTTATTTTATTAAAAATACCATATTCTGATATTATTAAATGACGTTACATATGCTCCTGTATGTTTGTGGACATTGGTTGTAGCCCATCAACTTACTCACAACCGGTCACATGACCTCATTATTCCAGCATTAGATGCATTGTCACAGAGGCATGTGAATGAGAAAAACATTTCCCGCTAACTTTTTCTCTTTTTGTGAACTGCAAATTTCATCAGGAACATTTCCTGACTTGTACTGAGTGAAAACATTCAAGGGGCAGCGTGGGGGGAGGGGCGCTGTCTTTGTCGGGTTGGGTCTGGCACTCTCAGTCACCAGGTGCCTCCCAGCTCTCTGGCCTTGGGGGCCCCTGTGGCGGTCCTGCCGAACCTGGCCTGGGTGGCGGATCTCACCTGAATGAAGTATTTCACATGTGTTGGTCTGAATGCATAAGTATGCATGTGTGAACATCAGGGGGGTATTCCAGAAAGCAGGTTATGCTAGCTCTCACGGTAAGTTTGAGGCTAAGGAAGTTGATAACCTCAGCTTTCGGTTCCAGAAATGGAAGTATGTTTCAGGGTAGGTCAAGTTGCCATGGCAACTCATGCTCTGAACATAACCTGGTCTGGAGCAGGTTTAGTTGAAGCTTAGTTTGTTTTCAGAGAGGTGAAGCAGCATGGTGTGTCCATTTGAAGATGATTTAGTGGATGAAGAAGATCAGATAATACTTTTTCCACCGTGAGAGGGTGATAAGACCACATATGGATGTTGGAAAGATAATTTTTTTTACTTTGATCTAACTTAACTATTTGCTTCAGTTAAGATAAATCATTTTTTTAGGTCACCTTAAAAATAATACGTAGTTTTTAGACAATTATTTTCCTTTCATTCAAATTAATTCAATTAAGTAGGTGTAACTTTGGTCCTGCTGTTAGAGCGGCACCGCAAGGGATTCTGGGATACCATTCCCTTTGCCTGTCTGGACGGGTTTGGGTTTAAGTGTGGGTTTTTGACCAAATGTGTTTAGTTGTTTAACTGTTTGAGCTGTTTTACCGTGTTTTGCTGAGTTATTTTGTCCTACTTTGCTTACGCCTCTGCACCATAAGTGAGAGTAAAGGAGGGGATGATGAGTTTATATAGCACCCCTACCATTCAAACCTATAATTGTAATGACAGAGAATTCTTTATTGAAATTGTGACTCCTTGTAATTTTTTCCGTCCTTTTAATTGTTATAAAAATGAGCATATCTGCCGGCTCAAACGTAGACATATGAGAGTTCAAGAATCATAATTAATTAAGATGGAAAAAAGATTAATTGAATTGGAATAATATGACATTTAGTTAGATAAATATGTAAATACGAGTTGTACAAAAAAATTACTGAGTTTTATAGATGTGAAATGAGGTTGAATAAATTTAACTCAATTATTTGTTACCAATAGAAGTAATTCGTTTAAGTTGGCAAAATTGGATAAGTTATATATATGAGGCACAGGGAAAATGGAAATAAGATCAGAAACTCATGCGTTTACTTCGTCTGTTCTTCTACTACAAGCAGGAACTCTTTCTTTTGATCATGCAGCCGTATTACTTTTTGATGGACGTATAATCTTCATACGCCGTCATTAAAAGCTCAGACTCCGTCTCACTGAAGTGTCGCGCTATCTTTTTTTCTCCACGCGTTTCCATGGTGATTCCGGAAATCGGCGATCTATTGAGAATGTCTTTATGTACCTGCTGTGCACGTGCATTAACCCAGGGTTACCAAGTCGAGCGTAATTACGCCAACTCATATCCGGTCTTTTGGAACCGACATACCCAGAGTAAGCAAGTTCAGGCGGATTTCAGCCAGAGTTCAGGATTAAAGTCAGGCTAGTTTAAACATGCTTCCTGGAATACCCCCCAGTTGTATTGTGTACATGTTGGTATGTTTGTATGTGGACATTTTTGGAGCCAACAGGTATGTTTATAACATTTGATTTTGACTTACATTTACGCCAGGCAGTAATGTTGCGCAACTTCCAGCAATTCAACCCCCTTATATAAGCAATTTATAAATGTCTTGTGTGTATGAACCCCTATCTGATCATGCTTTAGGGGATCCAAAACACTCAATAAGCTGTTGACAAGAACACGATAATTACATGTATTATTATCTTATAAGGTGTAAAATTGTAAAATCTTAATACCCCATTACTCATACTTGTTAATGTCATAAATAGTTAATTAAGAAATATTTTAATGTATTGTATAAGCAGCTTATTTAAACTTGTAAAATCAGTTGGAAGCCATTTTCAAATGCTAATTAATGAACGTATTTATTCATTCATCTTCTTCCGTTTGTTCCCTTTCGGGGTCACGTGGCTGCCGGAGCCTATCCCGGCTACTTGTGGGCTAAGGCAGGGGATGTCCCGGACAGGTCGCCATTCAGTTCTATATAATAATAATAATAATAATAATAATAATATACTTATCAGCAGCTTAATAAACATTACTAGTGCTTGTTAATCTTATAAATATTTTATCAATTCAATTCAATTTTATTTGTATAGCCCAAAATCAGAACAACAGTCATCTCGATGGGCTTATCAAAGACTCTTATTATAAAGGGTTATCTCACTTTCACCTGTTTATTGCAATGTGTTATGTTGTAAAAAAAAAACATTTGATTAAATTCACAAAGCACAATTTAAGATGTAAAACTCCCCACTACACTTTTTACACACTTCTGTCAGATAGACATGAACATTTTCACATTTTTCTCTGTTGTTTCAACTCGCAAAGGTCAAGCCTTTGTAGAAAAATAAGTCCAGTATTCTGAAAAACTTTTTTTTTAAATCAAGGACTTTATGTTTACTAGTTCACAAGTTAATCACATTTAACTCTTAATGCAAAAACTGACAGCTATTGTGACCAAGGAACCACCAGCGCAGAGTGGAGCCACCAAAAAAAATGGCAGAGACAGTAAAAGCTTATAAACAGTTTTAGTGTGCAGTTTTACTCTGATAAGCTGGACACAGATAAAAACAATAAAAGGAGATGCAGGAATAAAACAGGAAGGCGGAGCCGACCGCCCGTGCAGGAGGGGACAGAAAGGGAGGGACTAAGCCAGTACGAGGCAGCGCATCTCACTCCACTCCGTGCTGAAACCAAATAAAACGAACCCACACACAATGAGAAAAACGTGCCAACAAAACTTCCACTACACACTAAAAGGGAAAAAAAAATACAGTGAGGGAACTGGAGTGAGGAAGACGCTGCCACCAGGGGCCCCCTCACTGACATCGCACACACCGACGCCCAACTCAGGCCTATACAACAATAAAATAAATCAAAGTCAACCACACAATAAATTAGGGATGTCCTGTTTGACACGGCGCTTCAGCGAGCATTTCACCGTAATGAAACAGAGTGTTTCGGCACAATGTTTCTAGGCGTGTGTCAACTAGCGCAACACGTGGTTGATGACGTATGAAGCATCAAATGCTTCATTTGGTCGAACCACGGTTCAGATGTCACTTGCAGTTGGGCGCACTATTCTCTAGAAACACCAAATGAATCCCGAACGTTTCCCAACCAGTTCTATTGTTTCCCCTGTATCAGAATCAGCGTCAGTTCATTGCACTTTACCATGACTCCTGGTAAAAAAAACGTACTGTGGCTCAAGATCGTTTCTACTCGATTTCTCCTAATAAAACAATGCACTATGAACGTCGTGTATAAAAAAATACTTAGATATATTTATAATGTCAAGACAAATATAACATCAGTAGAGATAGCTCAGTGAAATGGTTGCTGAGAGTCACATCCAGAGGTCTTGGGTTCAAGGCCAGCATCTTACAATTTTGTTTTATTTATTTTTTGCTTTGTGTTTTTTTCCTTCATGTGATGTGTGTTTCTCACAGAAAACGTCACATGTTGTGTTGTTTTACATTGTTCTTTTTAATAATCATTAACAACATTGTTTTGTTTTACGTTTTTTCATCATCATTTCCACATTGAAGTGTTACAAGGAGCTTATACTAAGCTTATGATATATATCCAGTCCGCCACCAGATGCCGCTGTTCTGTGTGGTTTCAAAGCCCTGAATGGGTGGTTCATTTTTCCGGCACAATTACATGAACCCCAAGGGAAGCTTCATGGGGCTTCTATTCCCATCCCTACAATAAATACAACGTCGCTCTAAAAACACATTAAAATGTATTAAGAGGGTGGGTACAGAACACGCAGTGGCTCATGACATCTGCAACACCTCCCAGCCACTTACAGCATCTAGTTAAAAGAGCAGAATATGAGTAAAAGGTGATCTACATCCTCCCAACAAGAGGAGCTTCAGCCATACATGCCACCATGCATGCAGGCAGCCACTGTCTATCCACTCACTCCCTGTTCCTTATATAAGGACAGACACAGCTGGACCAAATCCCCAATCAAACAGGCATGCACCTGTCAAAGGCAGAGCTGCTGGTTACACTATTAAAAAAGAAAGTGACCATGTAAACCTGTTGAGTTCAATGTAATGTAGATGAGAAAGTCGGTGCACCAAACCTTTGTGCGGGTGCACCAGCACAAAAGTTTGATGGACTGACTTTCTCAACCACATTACATTGAACTCAACAGGTTTACATGGTGCAAAGATTGAGTCTAGAATCCTGGCCTAAGAGACACAACTATCACCACTACTGAGGGTCTTACTCCCCCCCAGAGGAGATGGGGTAGGGAACAGAAGATCAATGGTCACCACCTTATTATTATAAAAGATGAGTGTATGTAGTGTGTCGGGTGTGTGTTTACTAAAATGCATAGTTTAAAATAAGTGGGTTACCTTTTGTGAAAACGTAGAGAGTTTCTTTGATTACCATATTTTCACAACTGTATTTTCTCCAAAATGTATGACGTGTCCTATGGTGCATTGGGCCTAATGTGTTGTTGTGTGACTTCGGTAAAGAGGACGTAGGAGAGGACAGCATGAGAATGGCAAGTGTGGTCGTGAAAGAAGACGTACCCCAATTAGTACAAAGTGCAGGTGTGTGAATTATGCAGAACAACATCATTCTGGAAACCCCAAAAAAGCCACCTGTTATCAGCTACGTGGAGGAACATGGGAATCAAACAGCTGCCAGAGAATTCAACATCAATGAATCCATGGTACGCAAGTAGAGGAAGTTTGAAAACGAACTCCGAAAAGTCATGAAGACGGAGCTGAGTTTCCACGGAAACAAGGCGAGGTGGCCAGAGGTTGAAGACCAACTGAAACAATAGATTAATGACAAAAGAACAGCTGGTAGAAGCGTCTCTACAGTCATCATTCCACTGAAGGCAGAAACGCTTGCATTTTCAAAGAGGGCCGTCTTGGTGCTTTGTTTTATGAAACAGTGCTATCTGTCAATCCGGGCAAGGACTATGGTGGCACAGCAACTTCCAGTGGATTCTAATGAAAAGCTGTCCATATTCCGCTCATACTTTAGTAAAAAGATTGCAGACAAACACATCCAGCCAAGCCACATCACCAACATGGATGAAATGCCGCTTACTTTTGACATCACAGTGAGTCACAATGTCAAGAAGAAGGGGAACAGCACAGTAGCGTTATGCAGAACAGGGCACAAAAAGGCAGCTTTTATTGTTGAGGGAGGCAGCGTCCGGTGAGTGATGCCTTGGGCTAAGTGTCTGCTTGCACAGTTCTTCGAGCTTTCACAACAGCCGGCAACGAGCCGGACTCTGACAATAACGAAAGGGAACCTGGCGTGTTTGATAGAAATTTAGCCAGGCTGTTGATTTCAGATACAGAAGATGAGGACTTTGATGGATTCTTGGATGCTGATTGATGACTGAAAAAATAAACAATAAATCACAACCAACTCAGTTTCTCCCGCTGTCCTTTTTTGAAATACATTAGCATGCATGTTTTACCGATATGTTTTAATTTACCCGCGCCTTAAAACCTGGTGCGCCTTTTGTATGTGTTAAATACAGAAAATTCACTCATAACTTAAACTGCGCCCTATAATGCAGTGCGTCCTATGGTCATAAAAATACGGTATGTGTTTGACCTACTGAAGACTGAAGGACTCACATCACCTCTAACTGTCCTAACTGTGAAAGAGAACTACGACATTGTTCATTTCAATTATTTTACTTCCAAAAAAAAAGGATTTAGATCTTTCTTGCCAATTTACAAGGTATAAAAGGTCTCCTTTTTTGTCTTTTTGTCCCTGCAGTCCTCCTTAAGCGTTATGCGAGTGAAGAGGATCTGTGCAACCAACAGAGGAATCTAAGAATGGAACAGGAGGAATCAGAGCCTCTGCATATTCAAGAGGAACATGGAGAACCAGAACCTCCACAGTTTAAAGAGGAACATGGAGAACCAGAACCTCCACAGTTTAAAGAGGAACATGGAGAACCAGAACCTCCACAGTTTAAAGAGGAACATGAAGAACCAGAACCTCCACAGTTTAAAGGGGAATATGGAGAACCAGAACCTCAACACATTAAAAAGGAACAGGAGGAATCAGAGCTTCCACAGATTAAAGAGGAGCAAGAGAAACAAGAACCCAAAATGATTAAAGAAGAAAAAACAGAAGAAACAGAACCTCTATTGATAAATCAGGGTCAAAAAGGGTTCTACATCAGTCAGAATAACGATCAGCTTAATCTGAAGCAGGAGACTGATACCTTGATGGAGATTCCTACTTATGAGGAAGAGGAGAACAGTGAAGCAGATCTAAACAATCAGCAGAACTTTAATGTAACTGATGGTCAGGATGAAGAAGGAAACCAACATGAAGAATCAACATCAACTACAGATGAAGAGACAGAATCAACATCAACTACAGATGAAGAGACAGAATCAACATCAACTTCAGATGAAGAGACAGACCCACAGAACAGAGATCAGAGGAAGAGGAGGGACAGAAGTCATGTCCAAAGTGTGGACGGCTCTCACATGTCAGCAGGTCAGTGTGACTCTGATGTTAGAAAAAATCCCAATAAGACAAATCTTGGTAAGAAATACAAACAATCTCCAAAAGAAGAGAGACTTTCCTCTATCAAGTCTGGGAAAAACTCAAGAATAATTACTAACCAGTCTGACTACATGGAAACTTGGTCCGATGAAAGATGTTATATCTGTAAAGAATGTGATAAAAGCTTTTGCAACAAATCTCTGTTCAGAATTCACGCAAGACTCCATGCAAAAGATAAGAGATTTTCTTGTAAAGAATGTGAGAAAAGATTTAATCAAATATCTCATCTCAAAACACACATGAGAATTCATACAGGAGAAATGCCTTTTTCTTGTAAAGAATGTAGTAAGAGTTTTAATCAAATATCTAATCTCAAAATACACATGAGAATTCACACAGGAGAAATGCCTTTTTCTTGTAATGAATGTGATACAAGTTTTCGTCATGCGGTTAGTCTTAAAACACACATGATAACTCACACAGGACGTATGCCTTTTTCTTGTCAAGAATGTAGTAAGAGTTTTAATCAAATGTCTATTCTCAAAACACACATGAGAATACACACAGGAGAAAAGCCTTTTTCTTGTAAAGAATGTGATACAAGTTTTCGTCATGCAGCAAGTCTTAAAATACACATGAGAACTCACACAGGAGAAAAGCCTTTTTCTTGTAAAGAATGTGATACAAGTTTTCGTCATGCAGCAAGTCTTAAAAAACACATGAGAATTCATACAGGAGAAAAGCCTTTTTCTTGTCAAGAATGTGATTCAAGTTTTAGTTGCAGATCTATTCTTCAGACACACGAGAACTCACAAGACTTTCTCTTCACAAACAGTGTAAAAAAGGAGTTATTGTAAACTGTAAATTATAAACTTTTCTGATAAGAGGTCGACCTCTCAACCTTTGCACCACAGTCAAAGACTTTATTTACAGGAGGGAAAAATCTGATGGCCTCCATACCATTTGATGAAGTAACTTCATTAGAGGGAGTTACAAGTGAGTATTTCATGTATGGAAAGGAAATTTTCTACTAATTTATTGTTATAATATGATATTCGTACTTTTCTAGGAATTCTTTTTAGGTTTTCATCTTTACATAAAAAGCAAAAAAAGTAATTGATCAATACATTTGAATCTTTGTGTAATGATATTAGACAAAGAGTTTTACTGCTGACAAAATATGTTCAACTTTTTCACAAAATGAATTGTTTTAGATGTACCTGCAAATAGAAATGAGTTGTTTGTTTTGAGTCATTAGAGCTAATTCTTGAATGTCTTCATTATGGTTAAAATGTTTTTGTTATACTTTTTTAATTCTAACATTTAATGTGCTCAGTGAACATTTAATAAATATATACATATAAACACAAAGTAGTGACTGCAGCATGTACTTTGTTAGGTCAAGTAATAGGGGTGTGACGGTACACGTAGTTGTACCAAAACATTTCGGAATGGCACTTTCGGTTCGGTTCACCTTTGTACCGTTTTCGGTACAAAACGGTACAAAGTTTTCGGTATGTTGTTTATTTTTTTGTTTTTGTCCTCCCAATATATTAACTTTACGCCGAGACGGAACTTATGTTAACCGCGAGTTTTCGCCGCATTAGGTAACAGACAGTTAGCATGTCTGTGCACTGCACGGTGGCGCAGTGGTTAGCGCTCTTGCCTTTCAGCAAGAAGACCCCGGTTCAAGTCCTGGCTGGCGGACATGAAAAACAACATCAAAGGGGGACCTTTCTGTGTGGAGTTTGCGTGTTCTCCCCGTGTATGCACCGTCCAAAAACATGCATCATAGGTTGATTGGCAACTCTAAATTGTCCCTAGGTGTGAGTGTGAGAGTGAATGGGTGTGTGATTGTGGACATTCTACCCTGCGACAGACTGGCGACCTTCGCCCATAAGTGGCCGGGATAGGCTCCAGCAGCCCCGTGACCCCGAAAGGGACAAAAACGGAACAGAAAATGAATGAATGAACAGTTAGCATGTCAACTATAGCACTACGGGTAATGCAGACGTGAGACCAGAACCTGAGGACCCACCCATCTCCTTACACTCTCCTGTGTGGGAACACTTGATTTGTTGTGAGCATCCATGAAGGGAAAAGACAGTTGGATAAGTCAAACACAGCGTATGGCGCTGTAAAACATCTAATCTGCTAACGCACTTAAAACAGCATCACCGGATTGTCTGTGGAAAATAAGTCTGCTATTTTGGAGGAGATAAAGGTAAAGGTTACCAAATACAGAGCAACAGGATGCATCCCTCTTGATGCTAACCCTCTTGAATTGGGAAGAACCAATGAGACCAGCTATAAGCATATTGCAAAATTGGCAAAGAGGTATCCGCTGACTATTCCCTGTGGACACAGCTACTGCAGTGTCTTCAAGGACTGTGGGATGCAGAGGAGAACGTCCACAGCTGTCCTCAGTGCAGGAAGACCTTCACAACGAGGCCTGTTCTGGGGAAAAATTTGATGTTTTTGGAGCAGTGGCATTCAAGAACACCAGCAGATCTGGAAATGCCAGTAGATTTGGTTTGAATGCTAAATCTTGGTCATTCCATTGTTTTCCAGACAGTTTCTCATTTCTCCACAACAGCATGTTCACCTCCATCTCAGCTCCTGGAGTGGACCTGGATCACAGAGCAGGTGTTCTGTCCTTCTACAGCGTCTCTGAAAGCAGGACTCTCCTCCACAGAGTCCAGAGACGCTCCATGCTGGACCGGGGGGGGGGGGGGGGGGGGGGATGTTGGAGACACAGCAGAGTTCTGGAAAGTCAAAAGAGTTCCTGAAAGAAGAGAAATGTTTGTTTTCAGGGATTTCTCTGCTTTGGATAATTTTGAACTAAACGTTTGAACTGTTCAGATTCTGTGTCAGAAATAGAGAGAAATGAAAAATCTCTAGAATGTGAGACACTTTTGAACATAAATCTATGGAGACCTCTGGGGGTCAGTGTTTAAAAAGAAAAAATGATGATAAACGGTCCACAGATTGATGAATTGTGCTTGTTCATTGCATGTGACTCCACCCGTCCCAATGCCTCTCCGGCTTTGAGATACGAATCTCCCAAGAGACACGGTTCTCATGAGTCCGGCAGTCCGCTTATGCAGAACAGGTGAATGGACAGCGGTCCAAAGTGTCCTCCGTTGGGTTCACTGTAACAACAAGAGGAGTATTATTTTGTTGTTCCTATTTTTGTTCCTATTCTTACAATCCACTTTATGTCCCGTGTTGAATTCTACTATTAAAATGTGGGAAACAAATGTTTATCAAATACAAATCAATCCAAAAGCCTGGAGACTGGATGGCCGTGGTCCTCCCTTTGACCTGGAAAGTGGTTGCCATGGCTACCTGCACACTCACCAAGCTGGAACTTAGAAGGCAAGGCAAGGCAAGGCAAATTTATTTATATAGCACAATTCATGTACAGAGACAATTCAAAGTGCTTTACATAAAAATTAAAAGAAACAATTAAAAACAAATAGTAAAAATGTGATCATTAAAATAAAATAAAATTAAAAGATAGTAAACAAGATTTGAATTTAAAACAAGCATAAATAAATAGTACGGACATAAACTTTTGAATACATATTAATTAAATGCTGCTGTGAACAGGTGAGTTTTTAACCTAGATTTAAAGACACTAAGTGTTTCAGCAGATCTAATGTTTTCTGGAAGTCTATTCCAGATCTGTGAAGCATAGAAAGTGAATGCAGCTTCCCCATGTTTAGTTCTGGCTCTAGGGACTGATAAAAGACCAGATCCAGAAGAGCGGAGAGGTCTGGTTGGTACATACTGGGTCAGGAGGTCAGCCATGTATTTTGGTGCTAAACCATTCAAAGCTTTATAAACTAGTAACAGGACTTTAAAGTCTATCCTCTGACAGACAGGTAGCCAGTGTAAAGACCTCAGAACTGGACTAATGTGGTCCACTTTCTTGGTCCTTGTGAGAACCCGAGCTGCAGAGTTCTGAATGAGCTGTAGTTTCCTGATGGATTTTTTTTGGTAGTCCTGTAAACACACTGTTACAGTAATCAAGTCGACTGAAGACGAAAGCATGCACTAGTTTCTCCAGGTCCTGCTTAGACATCAGATCTTTAATCCTTGAGATATTTTTGAGATGATAATAGGCTGATTTTGTGACTGCCTTAATGTTTTTATCAAAATTTAGGTCTGTGTCTATCAATACACCCAAGTTTTTGGCCTGGTTGGTAGTTTTTAGTTGAATAGATTGAAGCTCTATAATGACGTCCAACCATTTTTCTTTAGCCCCAAAGACAATAACCTCAGTTTTGTTTTTGTTTAGCTGAAGTAAATAATGGCACATCCAGTCATTAATGTCCTCAATGCATTTACCAAGAGCCTGTACAGGTTCTCGGTCGCCTGGTGTCAGTTTAATATGTATATCTGTGTATCATCTGCATAACTATGGTAGCTAATGTTGTTGTTCTTTATCACTTGGGCCAGTGGGAGCATGTAGATGTTAAATAAAAGTGGTCCCAGGATGGAGCCTTGGGGTACTCCACATGTAATTTCTATTGGCTCAGAAGTGAAGTTACCAATGGACACAAAATATTTCCTGTTTTCTAAGTACGTTTTGAACCAGTTTAATACTGGCCCAGTGAGACCCACCCAGCTTTCCAGTCGTCTGAGTAGTATTGCATGGTCGACTGTATCAAACGCAGCACTGAGGTCCAGTAGAACTAGCACTGACATATTCCCACTGTCTGTATTCAAACGTATGTCATTAATCACTTTGATCAGGGCAGTTTCAGTGCTGTGATTCTGTCTGAAGCCGGACTGGAAGACATCATAGCAGTTGTTTTTTTATTAGAAATTCATTTAGCTGATAGAAAACAGCTTTTTCAATGATCTTGCTTAAAAATGGCAGGTTTGATATCGGTCTATAGTTGTTCATTTGAGTTTTGTCTAGACTGTCCATTTTTAGAAGAGGTTTAATTACAGCTGTTTTCAGTGGATCTGGGAAAACGCCAGATGTTAACGACAAGTTGACAGTCTGGAGCAGGTCTGGTTCCAATGTCTTTGAGACTTTTTTGAAAAAGCTTGTGGGTAGAATATCCAGACAGCAAGAGGAGGAGTTTAGTTGCGATAGAATGTCCAGCAGTTCTTTGCTGTTTATGGGTTGAAACTGAGCCATTGGATTAATACTGGTTTCTAGTGGATAGGGTTCATATCTTGAACTTGTAGTTGATGAAACTATTGTTTGTCTAATGTTTTTGATTTTGTCCCTGAAGAATTTGGCAAAGTCATTACAGCCTTTGATGGAGTAAAATTCTGGTGCCACGGACACAGGGGGTTTTGTCAACCTGTCGACTATATTAAATAGGACCCGAGCATTATGGGAGTTTTTGTTAATAATTTCCGAAAAATAGGACTTTCTTGCATTGCACAGTTGTAAATTATATAAGTGAAGTTTCTCTTTATAAATTTCATAATCTACCTGTAGTTTAAATTTTCTCCATTTGCGTTCAAATTTCCGACATTCTCTTTTTCCATTGTTTACAATAATGGAATTTCTCCATGGAGATTTTTTCCTACCAGAGATCACCTTCACCTTACTAGGAGCAATATTATCCATGATATTTGACATGTTGGAATTAAAGCTGTTAACAAGTTCGTTGACTGAATTCCCTGAGAGGGGAGGAGTCAGGGAGAACATCTGATTGAACATCTCACTAGTATTTTCAGTTATATACCGTTTTGTGATCTCCTCCCTTAAAACATTTGTGTATACTGGAATAATGCTCTCACAGGAAACACAGCTGTGATCAGACAGACCTAAGTCATATACAGTAACCTTAGTGATGTTCAGACCTTTGGAGATCAATAAATCAAGAATATTCCCCCTGTTGTGTGTGGGCTCTGTTACATGTTGAGTCAATCCGAAATTGTCCAGAGTGTTTATCAAGTCCTTAATCCCTTTGTTCTCAAGATTTCCATAATGGATGTTAAAATCTCCAGCCATGATTATACAGTCAAAATCAAGACAAACTATGGACAGCAGTTCACTAAACTCTGTGTTAAATTCTGCACAGTATGTAGGGGGGCGGTAGATATTTATAAATATGGTTTTGAGTGAGGCCTTCAGCTGTATGGCTACATATTCAAAACATGGAAAGCTTCCAAAAGATAACTTTTTACACTGAAAAATTTCATTAAACAAAACTGCAACCCCCCCTCCCTTTCTGCTTGTTCTTTCCTTACTAATAACACCATAGTTGGGAGGTGCTGACTCTGTGAGAACGGCTCCACTGCTGTTCTCATCTAACCAGGTTTCAACTAAGAACATAAAATCAACTTTGTTCTCAGTGATAAAATCATTAATTAAGAATGTTTTTCCTGCTAAAGACCTGACATTTAAAAGTGCTAACTTAAGAGGTCTAGGAGCAATAATATTTTCATTTACCTTCTGTTTCTGGAAAAGTGCAGAGGAGATGTTTATCTCTTTTAAAGTCCTTCGTTTGCGTTTTGGCCAGATTACATTCCTCCTGTTAGTGACAATTACAGAAATGGTGTGTGTTTCTAGAGAACAGGGTCCCAGGTTTTTCTGGCGAGCATCATGACTGTTGGTATTTTCACAGCCTGGACCCTCAACACATCAAACATCTGACTGCAGGGACAGGATATGATGTTGCACAGGAGAGGGTGGGGTTTTACGTCGTCCCTTCAAACGTTCTGGTGACAGAATTATGGGGGACGAAAATGGATTGAAGGATAGAAGAAGATAGAAGAAGAAAAAGAGACCAAAATGATTGATAAAGCAGGTTTTCCAGGGAAATCCCACAAAGTGCTTTCCAAGCTACAACTAAAAATATCCAGCATGCATTTGGAAAAACTCATTAGCTTCTTGTGGAAAATGATGAGTCATTGGAAAAGCATTCTATGAATGCTCAGAAAACTTCCTCTAAGGTTGTGGTTGTTTGGAGAAGTCCTCCTCTTCAAAGAAGTTCTCCTGACCATCTTCAAAGCCACTTTCTGCTTTTTCAAACGCTACTGTTCAACAAAAACTTGGTTTCTGCCACAAAACCAACCTTAGACACTGAAACAGAATGAATCCAATGCAGAAATGTGTTGACACCTTTAATTCAAAGCTTCAATCAGTTTGAATCTCATGAAGAACATTTCAAAAATCCACATTTGGATCAGGCGTCTTCATCAGAGCACAACTCATGTTTCCAGGACTGTGACTCACCAATATATCCTCATTTCCTTTACACAATCTGTTTCCATCATTTGGATTTTTCATAAAAACTGGAGTTAGAAAAGAATTGTTGCCCCAAAATGTCCAGTTTGAATAGTCTACAGCTTGTTGTGTTTGGTTGCTAGGTAACAGGGTCTTTAATGTCTATGATGTCATGGTGGCTTTCAGAGTTGAACTCCTGAATATGACGGTAAACATTTGGATTGAACAAAAATGGGATTGAATCTCATGCTAAATCCTGATCTCAATGCTGAAAAAACCTCCTCCTAGATTCTGGTTGTTTGGAGAAGTCCTCCTCTTCCAATAATTCCTGAAAAAAGCCCTCATTTCTCCTGACCATCTTCAAAGCCACTTTCTGCTTTAGTTTAGTCCAAACTTGCTTTATGCTGACAACATTTACAGCTTGAATCCATCTGAAGAATCCAAGGAAACAAACCAATCTAAGTCTGCATTCATGCCACTTCAGAACCAGAACCAAGCTCAGACCAAAGACGTTCATGGATCTATTTGTCTGCAGGAGGATCAGAATGGAGCAGAGCAGAGAGACTGTGTTCTGCAGAGTTTAGTTTTTAATCTACAAGCTATTATGAACTGTTTCTGTTTATCAGGACACGATTTTTTTTATGTTTTTGACACAAAAACGATTTTTTTTAACAACCCATCGAAGATAAAATATCAATAAAAACATTTATTTAATGTTTCTTATTGCCTTGGCTAAGCATTACATAAAAACAAGGTTTTTAAACATATATGTTTTCAACCATTTGGCTGAGCAGGAAGTTCACGGATATGTGATATTATTTCAAATGTAGTATTGTTCCCTGTCAAAACACAAAATCAAACTTTTATTTGGAGTCTTGAGAACAAAATGAAGCAGAAGATAAAAGTGAAGATGAAAAGCTTTTGCCTCCTTTCTCTGCCTGTGATGTGATGAAGGCTTCAGTTTCTGTCTCTGCTGCATCGACTGTAAAGCAGAAGTTCATCAAACCTGTCTTCTCTGTTGCCTTAAAATCCCTCCAGTTTTCTTTTTAGAACTCATGTTTGCACAAATATACATAGATGATGAAAGTTTTTCAAGTGACTCAACACTTACCACAATGTGAGAGAAAGGAGAGGAACCTGAGGTAAACCTGCAGGATGGAGAACATTTCTGTCAGAAGCTTTGATTGGTTTAGATCATAATAGTTTGACTTAATGTAAAATTCAGTTTTTTTCATCGTCTGAGGATATGGAGCAGTAGTTCTGAGGGGAAACAAGAAGGACAAAGAGAAGTGCTGGAGTACAGAACATCCACAAAGAAATTCATATAAAATATTAAAAATAATCCTTGATTTAACATCAAAGATGTTTGACCTCCATCCAGACACATTTAGGATCTCCAGCTGCAGAAAAACGTGTCAGATTTCTGTGTCGCTTCCTGAAGCTCAGAAAAAAACATTTTCAACTCCAGATTTTCAAATTACAGATTAATGAAGAGAAAAAAAACACAAACATGAAATAAAAGAGGCTGATAAATCTACATAAAGACTGAATAGGATCCCAGTGCATCATGGGATATCCCCCTTTATCAATTGTTGTGGCAGAACCTCAGTCCTGTCAGCCTCTATAAACTCAGTCTGAGTGTGGAGCTGCTTTCTGGAGGATGTTTCAGAAGAAGAGAAGAAGAGGACAAACAACATCCAGAACTCACTAAGACTCTACTTTCAGGGATCATTTCTTTAGTCTGGAACTGATCTGAATGTGCATTAATCTGAATCTGTATTAAGATTAAAAAATTTTTGGTTCTTTCTATGAAAGCAGAAATGTGTGCTGCAGATGCCATGTTTTCCACTAGAGGGCAGCACAGCAGCTTCAGTCTTTGTCATTGTTGCTGTGTGAGCCTGAAGGAGCTTCAAAGTGAGCTGCAGCTTGGTTCAGACAAACCTCCACATTCACACACAGATGTGATCCTGAAGAAGTCTGAACAGAACATTTCAGGAGAACTCTTCAGTCCAGAACATGAGCCTGCATTGTTCCTGAAACTGGGATCAGAGTTCTGCTCTCTGCTCCAACAGAACCACCTTCATGAGCTCCTGGTTTCTTCTGGATCCTCCAACATTCAGACGCTCTCTGACTGAGTTCATGTCTGCACAGAAACCTTCAGGATTCTCTTCTTCCACACGTCTTTCACTCTGAAACTCTCTTCTGAATGTGGATCATCTCAGTCAGACGTTCAGCAGCATCAGAGCCGTGCATGTGCTCCTCCTCATGAGTCCTGAAGCTGCACCGTCAGCTGCAGAGCTTCAGAGCTGCTTCCTTCTCAGACTTTCCACTTTCTTTGGCTCTCTGGCTCTGATGCTGCTGCTGCTGCAGAAAAACCAGCAGCTGCAGAAAAACTCTGCAGAGACTCACAGAGAGAGGATGGAGGCAGCAGATGAAGCTGCTGCAGACTGACAGCTGATGGAACTGAAGCACTTTCTACATTCTAGTTCCAAATGTTCTACAGAATCAATCAGAGGTTGAAAGTCTTCCTCAGTACTCGAGTACTTTAGTTCAGCAGCTCCTCTTTTCCTCTAAGGTGAAGCTTCATGTGGACGACTTCTTCTTCTCTCCTCTTTTCTGGAGCTTGGGCTCCATGCAGTCTGATCAGCTCTGATTTGGGCTTCAGTTGATGTTTGTGATCAGGAACTCTGGATTCTTCTTAGAAGGAGACGTTCTGCCTCTTTAGCACAGAGCAGAATTTTTCTGCCTCTAAAACAATCCATTTGTGCAAACTTTCTCTTTGTGGTTGTTTCCACCACCACTTCCTTTTCCTCTGTAGCTCTGTAGTCACATGCATGTACTGTCACTTTGAATCAGCGTCATTAAACACAAAGGTGTAGCCACCTAAATTAGAAAATTGTTGGAGAATGGAGGAGAAATGAACGATTGTAGTTTGTGCACGGCCTGAATTACATGATACTGAGGCATTTGTGAGCTTTGCACCACTTGTAGATTCCACACAAAGCCTCTTCCAGCTGTAGGAGGCAGACATGCTCTAGTAAACAGTAGAAGAAGCCCTTCCCTGCTCGCGGATACATGCAGTTCATTGTCTGTTTGACGGTTGTGGTATGTGCTAAACAAGTGTTATTTAACACACGTCAAATGCATGGTGTGCACATAGCAGAAGTCTCAGAGTTTGGCTGCATCTTTCCTCCAGAGGAAGCAACATTGAGATGCTCTGAACTGTTCTCTTCTGCTTCTTAGCACCAACTACAGAGATGAAGGTTTTTTTCTCAGATTTTTGATTCATAATCTTTGTTTCAGTCTTTGTGATTCAGATGAACTGACTCCGGTCAGAAAAGAAATGTTCTTCAGTTCCTCAGGAGTTTAGGATTTAGTTCCATGGAGAATCTTTGTAGGAAAAGAGGATTTAAAAATAGTTTACTTTCAGGTTAGTTCCGAAACAAAACCAGGTTCTCTTTAGGACCCAACTGCTTGTTTGACTGCTGCAGCTGCGGTCACACAGTTTCTTGTAAATGCAGAAGACAAACACACACACACACACACACATACACAGGAAAGAGGTCTGCTGTTAATCTCAGAGTCAGCAGAGTTTGTCCAGCAGACACAGATGTTGAAGTTTCCTCCGTTTTCTTCTTCGGTAAGTTTTTGGGAGAAAGTTGTTTTATACTTTCATAGTGAAGCTGTTTTGTTTGATCTGTGAGGAAAATAGCAGCAGACAAACACATTAAAGGTTACTGACAACATCATGGTGGCTCTTAAAGTTTCCATGTAGACTTGATGAGACGGTACAGAGAAACTCTGGTCCTTCTTCCAAAAACTATGATTCAGTTTGATCTGTGAACGTTGTGGGCTCTTTATGTGTTTTTAAAAATCAAACACAATTATAAAGTATGTAAAGGTTAATGGTTGACAAAGTGTGCATTATCCAAAATTAAAGCATGCCATTGAAGCCTAAACCATCAGATGCAAAGCGGTGGATGGTTCCTTCCGCTAAGTGCGTCAATGCTGATAATCCCTACTTCGAAGGCCATTAAGCCGCTAATACCTGTCCAACAGCTGGGCAGACAGATGAGAGCTGAAGACCGTTGTGTTGGACATATTTTACTTTAACTACAGGGGTTATTCATCTTCAGACAAACCAAAGGTATGTCAGAATAAACCCCTTTTCTAATTGAGGGCAAACTTTATTAATTTCAATCATGTTTGAAAATCTTTAGTGTTGGACCGGACGGAAAAGGAAAGGAGGGAAGAAGAGAGAGGGACGTTAGAGGGGGGGTAGGAGGGTGATAATAGGGGGGGATAAGACCATGAAGCAGCATAGAGCAGCAAGTTTACGGGTTGTTTTTCATTACGGTAAGGTTCAAATGTAGTACAAAAAGGGCTGGGCCTGTCCACACACACACTCAAATGTTATCAACACACCTGCTAGCTGCAAAAATGTCCACATGTCAACATGTACACAAAACAGATAATGTTCACACACGCATACTTATGCCTTCAAACCAACTAGTGTGAAATACTTAACTCGTTCAATCATGCAAACTATTAGTGCAAAGGTGAGCTAACACCTGTTCTCAGGTGAGTGAGCTCAGGTGAGGGGAATCAGCGTTTCAATATTCTGCAGCTAAAATCTGGAACAGCCTCCCTGAAGGCGTAAGACAGGCCTCTTCTGTGTTCATGTTTAAATCTAGACTTAAAACATTTCTGTTTAGCCGTGTATATGACTGAAAGGTCCTATCTGCAGTTTTCTTTCATTACCTTCCTTTATTTTTAAATCAATTTTCACATTTTTTCTTTTCTTTTAAAGTAAATTTTACGTTGATTATTTCTATGATGTATTGTGATTTTAATGCATTTTTCTGTTTTGTGAAGCACCTTGAATTACTTTGTGTACGAATTGTGCTATACAAATAAACTTGCCTTGCCTTGCCTTGTTCATGTTCTTCTAAAATGGATGGTGGAATGTGAAAGGAAGGAGGGAGAGTGCCCAGCCATCCCCACACCAAGACCCCCGCCGCAGCAGCAGCAGCGGCAGCCGGAACCCCCTAACGAAACACGGCAGCAGGCGGGGAACAACCGCCCCCCGGGCGACCACATCCGCCACCCAGGCCACGGCCAGCAGGACCGCCCCACGGCCCCCAGAGCCAGAGAGCAGGGAAGCACGGGGGAAAAGAGAGCGCCGCCCCAGCCCAACCAGGAGAGCAGCCCCCCCGCCGCGCCGGGAGAGCCCGACGCAAGGCCCCACCCGTTAAGGGTGCCCACAGCCCCAGACGAGCACCCCATCACCACCCAGGAGTTCTGGGCATTCCCCATGCCCCAACCCCAGGTACGAGCCAGGACCCCCAAGGGAGACCCGCTCCGCACTCCAGGCAGCCACCCACCTGGCCCACGGTTGGTCCAAGGAGGAGCAAGGCAAGGGCCAGCTGCCCCCGCCCAGGAGGGGAGCACCCCGGGGAAAAGGGGGGCCCACAAGGGGTGTTGTAAACATGGCCCGACCAGGCTTGGCCACAGTTGGAAATTTGGCGGGGGCAAGGACCAGAACCCACCCCCCAGGGACATGGACACCCCCGGCTCAGGTGTGATGTGGACCCCCTCCCCGCGCAGAGAGAGCACCGCCGGGCCCAGGAAACTGGCACCCAGGGGACACGGCCGCTGTTGCCAAGGGGCCCCTTACCCCCCACCAGGGAAAGGGTAGGGGACAGATGGTCCTAGGTCCCATCTTCCCTGCAAAATGTGTGTGCATGTATGTGTGTTTTTCAGGGTGTGTGTATGCATGTGTTTATGTTAGAATGTATATTTTGCGGGGGGAGGGGTGTGTGTACTCAGGGTGGTGCACTTAAAATTGGCGGGTGGGGCACTGAGGGGACATCTCTTGATTACTCACAGTGATGTCCCCTCACCCTCCCCACCAAGGGGCCCTAAATGTCTAAGGTGCAGTTAAAATTGGCAGGTAGGGTGCTAGGAGGACATCTGCTCCTTGCTTGCAGTGATGTCTTAGCACCCTCCCTACCAAGGGCCCTTGTAGCATGTATGTCTTACATGAACTTTACAAAGTTGGTTTTAATTAATTTGGGCTAGTTTGGTTCGACTCATGGAGGAATGTGAATGTTTAAAAACCACAGACAAGACTTGAGTTGCTAATGTAAATGTATTTACAATATACAGTGAATACAAAAATCACAATATATACAACAAAGGATTTTTTTTTTAGTCCAGAGGATGTTTCTGTTGTTTTGTCTTTCTAGTTCTTAAGGCGTCCGTTAGGCCTTATGAAAGAGTTTTTATAGTTCTCTTTTGGAAAAACGAAAAGAAAGAAACACTCCAGCTGATTTGTTGGATGAGAAGGGGGTTAGTTCCTACCGCACTGGCAGTGAAGAGGGCAGAATCCAAGTCAGGATCGGGGCTCCTTTTTAGCTCGCCATCTGCAGAGGATTTATCCTCTTTTTTCCTTCTGGGAGTGGTAAAACTCCCTGATAAACAATTCTGTCCAGTGCTCAGGTTGAGCATCCAGTAAATTGGTCTGCAAGACGACCAGTCTTGCGACCTGGCCTGTTAAAACAGGGTCAATAAATAAATAATAATTTCCTTTGATCAAAAGAAAGCATATTCCCACAACCTCCTTAATTAACATAATAAACAAATGCATATGCAATTCATAATCAGGAGGAAATTACAAAATTATTTTAAGTGCATAATCGATAGTTGTACAACATTTCCAAATTCTATTTCAATGTAGATGATCATCAATTTCATTTCAACGAGTACTCACAATTTATATTTCAACATTATTTATCAAGCAGAAAAATAGTTCATTTTAACCACATTCAATTATAAAAAAACAATTCATCTAAGCTGGCGCCCGCGCCAGCTGTCTCAATCATGGCTGCACTCACCAGTTCACTTTTTGTTCAACTGTGCAGATTTAAATCCCGGCTTCAGATGATGAACGCCGATCTGCAGCAGCGGTACACAGCCCAGCTCCCTCGTACTTGCAACCTGTCAGTGCTTTGACAGGTCTCCCAAGAACGAAAGCCACGTCACTACTGAACTTATAGTCTCGCGGTATTTGCACAGCGCAAGGGAACCGGCAAATTTAAAGTGACAGTGCAGAATTTTACTAGGAGCGACAGCGCAGTATGATTTAAAGTGATAGCGCAGAATTTCATCGGGGTTACACCCTACATGTCTTAGGTGCAAATAAAACCGAAAGAGGGGGGGCCCACTCCATACGGCAACCATGGGAAGGGGACCACTGCCAAGTAGCCCCCCCCCCAGGCGCATCGCAGGCTAAACCCCCCACCCCCTCACCCTAATATGAGGTTATGTGAGGAAGGGGGTAATTTGGGGACAGCTGATAGACTGTCCCCCAGTGGTCAAACAGCTGTCCCCCAGCCCCCCCCCAGCAGGGGGGCCAGGTCTCCCCAGGTCCCCCCATCCCCGGAGGCGCCAACACCCCAGGCCCAGCACCACCCACCCCACACAGAGAGAGAAGAGCCAGAAAGCGCCGCCACCCGGAGCAAGTCCAGGCCTCCACCCCCAAGCGCTAGAAGAGCTCTGGTCAGGCCTCGACGGGACCGAGGCAGCCAACCGGCCGCATCAACCGCTGATTGCTTCAGTGGAGATCCCGACCCGTCAACCCCCCAAGGTCCCGTAGTGGGTTTCCCCCTCCCCCCCAGAATGCCCCCCCACAGGACAGGGCCGACAAGCCCCCCGCCACCCCACCCCAGACCCCGCGGCTGCAGCGGATGACACCCAGAGCGACCGGGGGTCCCAAGAGGGAAGTCCTGTTCCGTCCCAGAGCCAGGGAAGGGCTGATCCCCGCCCCAGGTGTAGATGGGCAGCCCATCCAGCGCTGCTGCCCCCCCCCCCCCCGAGCAGGGGTCCCCCCAGCACAGGCAAAGTGACCCCCCCCCAAGCCAAGCCAGACCACCCCCCCACCCCCCCACCACGCACCCCCACACCCAAGCCCAGAGGACCCCGCCGCGCCCCACCCAAGCACTGGACCCGACCCCCCGACCAACGCAGCCCCCATCGGCCCCCACCGGGCACCGGAGACCCCGATCCCCACTCCGAACCACAGCAGAAAGGCAAGGAGCAGTGACGACCAGGCCCCCCCACCCCCTAAGTCATGGAGTTAGCTATGGGAGACCAGAGAGACTGAATTCTTTCAAAGTTACTTGAACTTTGGGCTGACATTTTTTCCAAGATGATATGATCAAGCAGCAGATTTCTGTGTTGACTTATATTTATATTTTTCTTGTTTTTTCAATTTATTAAAATAATTTTTTTAGCAATACAGCGGGGAAAATAAGTATTGAACACGTCTACATTTCTCTCAAAAAACATATTTCTAATCGAGCTATTGACACGAAATTTTCACCAGACGTCGGCATCAACCCAAGTAATGCACACATAGAAAGAAATCCAAACATTTATGTCCATAAATGAAGTTATGTGTAATAAAGTGAAATGGCACAGGGAATTAGTATTGAACACATGAAGAAAAGGAGGGTTAAAAAGGTCTGGCAAGCCAAGAAAGCAGCTGGAGTTTGTTAGTATTCAGAAGGTTAACCTGCCCCCTATTAGTGCAAAGTAATATCAGCTGGTATAGTCCTGATTGATGCCTTTTAAAAAGGTTTCTCACCAGCAAGGTGTTAGACAAGAAGCATTGCATGATGGGTAAAAGCAAAGAGCTGTCCAAAGACCTACGCAACCTTATTGTTGCAAAACACACTGAAGGCATTGGTTACAGGCGCATTTTTAAACTTCTGAAAGTTCCAGTGAGTACCATTGGGGCCATCATCCTGAAGTGGAAAGAACACGGCATTACCATAAACCTGCCACGGCCAGGTGCTCCTCGCAAGATTTCAGACAGAGGAGTCAGAACAATCATCAGAAGGGTTCTCCAACAGCCCAGGACCACTCGTGGAGAGTTTCACAAAGACCTGGAATCAGCAGGTACCGTTGTTTCAAAGAAAACAATAAGCAATGCACTCAACCGCCATGGCCTCCATGCACACACACCACGCAAGACTCCATTTTTGAAGAAGAAGCATGTTGAAGCTTGTTTGGAGTTTGCAACACAACATTTGGATAAACCCATGACATTCTGGGAGAAGATACTCTGGTCAGATGAGACCAAAATTGAACTCTTTGGATGTCATTAGACACAACATGTTTGGAGGAAAAATGGCACCGCACATCACCCCCAAAACACCATACCAACAGTCAAGTTTGGAGGTGGGAGCATCATGGCGTGGGCTGTTTTTCAGCATGTGGTACTGGTAGACTTCATATCATTGAAGGAATAATGACTGGAGAAAAGTATCGAGACATTCTTGATCAGAATCTGCTGTCATCTGCCAGGCTGCTGAAGATGACAAGAGGGTGGATCTTTCAGCAAGACAACGATCCCAAGCACACAGCCAAGGTAACACTCAACTGGTTGAAGAAAAAGAAAATAAAGCTGCTAGAATGGCCCAGTCAATCACCAGACTTGAATCCAATTGAAAATCTTTGGAAAGAACTGAAGATCCGGGTTCACAGAAGAGACCCCTGGAACCTTGAAGATTTGAAGGCAGTTTGTGTGGATGAATGGGCCAAAATCACACCTGAGCAATGTATTCGACTGGTTTCTCCATACAGGAGGGGTCTTGAGGCTGTAATCACCAACAAAGGTTTTTGCACTAAGTATTAAATTAATTTCAGTAAGCGTGTTCAATACTTATTCCCTGTGCCATTTCACTTTATTACACATAACTTCATTTATGGACATAAATGTTTGGATTTCTTTTCTATGTGTGCATTACTTGGGTTAATGCCGACATCTGGTGAAAATTTCATGTCAATAGCTCGATTAGAAATATGTTTTTTGAGAGAAATGTAGATGTGTTCAATACTTATTTTCCCCGCTGTACAGTTATGAAAATGATAGATACTAATATTCCTTCTATATTGATGGCACTCATGTCACCAAGCACACAAAATGACGGTGAAGCCGTGATTGAAACCTTGAGCCAGACTGATAGATCGGCACATACCTGCTGCCAGAGAGCCTGGATAGGCGTGCAGAACCACAGTGCGTGCATGTAACTGTCGGGTAGATTACTTTCACAGTGCTCACAAATGTCTGAGTTACTGAGACCCATCTTGAACATCCTCTGTCCAGTGTAGTAAATTCTGTGAAGAGTTTTAAAGTGGATTAGCTGTAGATTTGGACTTTTTGTCAGTTTAAAGGTGTTTAGGCAAAGTTCTGACCAGAAGCTTTCATCTGTGCTGATGTTCAAATCTGCATCCCATTTTGTTATTGGAAGAGAAATATTATCTAAATAACATAAAAGTTTGTATATTTTGGAGAGAGTTTTATTCATTGAAACATTTATCAAAGAAGTAACTGCTTCTGGTAGCTTTAAATCAATGTCTTTGTATTTAAACTTTTTAGTAATATTGATTTAAGTTGCTGATATTCCAATAAGTTATTTATTCCATGTTTGTCTTTTAGTCCCTGGGGAGTTATGAATCTCCTATCAATAATTAGGTGCTCTAGTTGTTTTATGCCCCCTGCTTGCCAAGCTGGGAAGTGTATCATTTTTTTTGTTTATAAGGATGTCCGGGTTGTTCCAGATGGGTGTCATTTTGCACAGTTGAATTGATGATTTTGATATTTGAGAAATTCCCACCAGGCTGTTAAAGTGGTGTTTATATTAATAGTTTTGAAACAGTCCCGTTTTTTAACTGTTTGGCTAATAAACGGTAGATCTGACAGGTTGATTTTTCCCACATAACGCCTGTTCCAAGTCTAACAGTGAGTTGGTTTCTGGATTATTTTTTAACCATTTTAAGATGTATTTTAATCTATTTGCAAGAAATTTTTGTGGAATATTTGTGGAAGTTTGATAATTCTAAGCCTCCACAGCTTTTTGCAGATTTTAAAGTTTTTAGACTAATTCTTGCAGGTTTATTGTTCCATAAAAAGCTTGATATGGATGAGTCTAATGTTTTGAACCATTTTAATGGCGGTTGTGTGGGAATCATTGAGAATAGATAATTAACTTTGGGTAAGATTTTCATTTTAACCGTGGCTACCTTGCCCATAAGGGACAGAGGCAGGTTGGTCCAGCGTGTTAGATCGTCCTGTATGCTTTCCAGTAATGGGGTGTGGTTTAGCTGCACCAGTTATGATAGTTTGGGGGAAAAGTAGATACCCAGATGTTTGATATTTCCTGATTTAAATGGTATTGTGAGTCTTTGCTCCGCATTACTGTTCAGTGTTGATAAAACAGACTTATTCCAGTTAATGGAGTAGTCTAATATGGAGGAGAAATCATTAATGATTATTGCTGTTTCATTTACAGAATGTAAATTACTTAAAAACAGTAGTATGTCATCTGTGTAGAGACTTATTTTATGATGGCTGTGTTTAGTTTTAATTCCTTTAATGCTCTCATTCTGTCTTATTGCTGCAGCTAGAGGCTCAATAAATATAGCAAAAAGAGAAGGAGAGAGTGGGCAACCCTGTCTGGTTCCTCTCCCGAGAAAAAACCTGTTGGAAGTCTGTTTATTAGTTCTAACTGATGCATTGGGGTTATGATATAATATTTTGATCCAATTGATGAATGATTCTCCAAACCCAAACTTATGGAGGGCAGCAATAAGGAGCTTCCAATTTACTCTATCAAAAGCTTTTTCAGCATCCAATGATAGTATGTTCATTTCCTGGTTTTTAATGGTGGCAAAGTCTATTATATTAACAAGTCTGCGGACATTGTCATCCTATTGTCTGTCCGGGTCGAGTGTGCATACACAGGATCACCATCTTTGGTGAGGACAACAACCTTGATCTCAACATAAAAAAACAAAAGAAATGATTGTGTATTACAGAAGGAAAGCCCCGTCAAATCAGCCGCTCATCATCAACAGGACTGTGGTGGAGCGGACCGACTGCCACCAGATGCTGGGTCTCCAGATTACTGACAGACTCAGCTGGGAAAGAAAAACTGTTGCCACAGTGAAGAAAGCCCAGCAAGGGCGAGGTAATTGGGCTGAAACGCCCACGGGGAAGAGTAAACGCACTGCTAAACTGCCTCCCTGAAATTCTCCCAAGGTCGTTCATTAATGAACCTTGTTAGCTTTTGTTGTCCTTCTGTAATTTCACCCTGACTTGAGAGCTGTGTATGCAAAATTCCAGTGAACTTGTTTTATATGTACAAAGGCCAATAAACTCTTAATCTTAATAACCAGGATGACCAATTGTAACAACATTCCACACAGCCTGATTAGTCATTTCATCAGTTTAGTTGACACAAACAAACAAAATGTTTTTTATACCAGAGTACAGAGCTCAAAACCTCATCTGGTAACAATCAAGATGTCTGTCAGAGTTTAAGAAGACATGTGTCCTCTGCAGGTGAAGGTGGAAGGTGTGTGTGAGCTGATGTGGATGCAGTGAATCCAGCAGCATGGATCAGTGGGAGGAACCACAGGAAGGAGCCCCTTCCTCTGAAAGCAGAGATGGTAACCATGACAACCAGAGTAAAGCTCAGAGGTGAGATGAACATCTCCAACTGTCCATGATCTTCTCCATGTCAAAGCTCAGGACTCACACCGGCAACATTCATTCTTCACAGAAACCAACCTGGACCTGGACCTGGACCTGGACCTGGACCTGGACCTGGACCTGGATCTGGACCTGGACCTGGACCTGGACCTGGATCTGGATCTGGACCGAGCTTGGGGTCCAACAGGAGTGACAGACCAAAGGGTTATTTAAAGCAATCCAAAAACAGTTGTTTAAGAGTGAAACAGTAAGTGTTTGTATAAAAGTTTGTAATAAAGTACGTGTTTTGCATGCAACGGATGGACAATATTTGATCGATTTTTAGGTTTTTTCCTACAGTGACAATGCCTTCATGCAGTGTCACACAATTGTCAGAAGGGGGCGTTTGACCAGACTGTCTCACTGCAGATCAGTCTGTTGATCTGAGTTCAATAGTTCAACATGGAAGAGAATCTGATGATCATAGATATCAACAGGAATCATTTTTTGACAATGTTTTTTCATCAGGATGCAACAGCCATTTGTAACTGACTGTGGATCTGGAACGAGCCGTGTTTTCTCCAAGACTCACTTAAAAGACATCAGTTCAGGACTGGAAAGGTGAGTGTTTGTCAGAGGTAAAGTAGCATATCAGAGCTAAACAGCCACTCCAGCAACCTTCATTCTTCACAGGAACCAACCTGGATCTGGATCTGAATCTGGATCTGGATCCAGCTGTGGGTCTTTCAGGAGTGACATATCAAAGGATTTACCTATAAATTTCAAGGACATCCATCCAGGAGTGGAACAGTGAGTGTTTGTCAGAGTTAAAGGAGGCTGGATTCTAGTTCAGATGATCAACAGTTTTCAAATGAAGGACTTGAGGTCTGGTTCAGTTCTGGATCTCTCTGATCAGACTCACTTGGAGCATCATGTGTGATGAGATCTTTTCAGTTGAGTGTTCTGAGAGTCTCTGAGAGCAGAGATGTTGGAGAAGAAAACATGTTGACTGCTGACTCTGACTGACAGCAGCTCCAGTCTAATGAGAAGAATCACTGCAGACTCCTAGGATTCAGATTTTCATGCTTTCCAAACATCACATTGTTCTAGTTTGACTTTGTGCTATCAGAATTTCTACATTTCTACATGGAGAATTGGAATCATCTTCTCTAGAAAAAAGTCTGGATTGACTGACAGAAAATGCTGAAACCTGGAAACAGTTGATCCAAACATGTCATGTTATTCCAGACTAAACAGCTCAGTCTGTGTTCATGTCAAAGTCCATCTGCTGTTCATGAAGAAGCAGATCCTCCAACACTCTGATGGTTTGGTGTTTGCAGAGGTCAACAGGTCACACAGAGAGTCCAGTCTGTAGCCTCCAGCTGTGGACCCATGAAGAGTGACCGGTCCAAAAAACAGCCTCCATCCTTCATAACTGAACCAGGACCTTCAGACTCACAGTAAGAAGCAGTTTCTAGTGAACAGAGATCTGTTGATGAATCTTCTTCCACAGACAATGTTTAGATGGGATTTGATTGTTGGAGAGAAACCCAAACAGTAACTTTATCTGTAACGCTTTCTTTTACAGTACAGTACTTACAGTGTACTTAAGTGGTATTTACATGGTACTTATTGTGTAACTACTGGGTACTTTTAGGGTACTTACATGGTACTTTTTATGGAATTTACTGGGTACTTACAGTGTGTTTACATGGTACTTTCTATGGGACTTTACTGGGTACTTACATGGTACTTTTTGTGTCTACTCTGTACTTACATGATACTTACTGTGTATTTATATGGTACTATTTGGTTCATACCTATGTGGTACATACTGGGTATTTGTAATATTCTTACTGGGTATTTACATGTTGTGTAAAGGTGTCTTTTATGGTACTTACCACATGTAAGAACAAGGTAAGTACAAATAAAGTACCTTGACCTTAAGGTCTGCACTCGCTACATGTTTCATGGTATTTACCATGAATTTACCACAGAAATTACCCCTTAAGTACACTGAAACTGGACTGTAAAAGAAAGTCACCCCTATTTCCACTCAACTACATGGTACTTTTATTACTAAATACCGGGTTTGTTCACTTGAATATTACTTGGTACTTACCCCTTAAGTACAATGAAACTGTACTGTCAAAGAAAGTCAGCCCTATTTCCACTCTATTACATGGTACTTTCAGTAGTAAGTACTGGGTATGTTCACGTATTACCTTCCTGTCTAGTGTACATACACACTTGGTCTTCTGACCTCACCAAATGAGACAATGCTAACTTGTTGGTAAGGGTAAAGTAACTACATTGTAAAAACACACTCTGGCCTGATTACTTCTTGTAACATGAGGCAAATTTAAAGAGAAACAAGACAGCAGTGAAAATAACAATCTTTAATATGAAACATGTCTGCAGCATACAAAGAGTCATCACAATAACATTTGTTTTAAGTATGTAAGTCAAACCCAGCCTTAGAAATTTGGGTGTCATTTTTGACAGAGATATGTTGCTGGAGCAGTACTCCAAACAGCTGGTCAGGAACTGTTTCTTCGAGTTGATGAATATTTCTAAACTAAGGAAAATGGTGTCATATGAAGATCTAGAACTTCTTATTCATGCCTTTGTGTCTACATGGCTAGACTACTGTAACAGTCTGTTTTCCTGTCTAAATAAGGAGCATGTCTCGCCAGCAGCTGATCGAGAACTCTGCTGCCAGGATCTTGACCCCCACTAAGAAAAGTGGGGGGGTGTATTGCCAAGAGTCTGGCGATACGATATGCATCCCTATACACGCCCTGCGATACGATACGTATCCCGATATTTTACCGAAACATTTTCTTTGTTTTATTTAAATATGACTTTGAAAAAAACTCTACTTGAATTTTAATGTCTTCCACTGTAATAAAATGGTCAAATTCAGTTTATTTAATGATCACAATGCTAAGCACTGCAGCTGTATCTCATGTATATGTTGCGTTTACCAAAGCAAATTCGTAGTGCTTTTATTTTGGTAAGTTAAAATATGGAAGGGGAACAGTCAACATTGTCTGATTTGCAAAAACTATATATATATCTTTCTGTGTAAGAAAAACCAAGACTGAATGTTTTTTTAACCAATAAGTTTCTATTGGGGAAATAAAATGCTGTCTATTTCCAGCATTGCTTAATGTAGCTTATCCTGTAGTTTTAAATGGTTCAGGAGCCTGAATGGTGCTTCAAAAATAAAGGGGGGGGGGGGGGGGGGGGCACAGATTCTCTCCAGAAACAATAAAGTGTGATGAATAGGCAGCAAGAAACAGTGTTGTTATGAGACATGAACTACTTCGTTTTTACTTGGGATGGCTACCAAACAGAAACTCTGAGCCATGTTGCTGCCAGTAAGATATAAAAAAGTGGATTGCTGTGCTTTTTAGCGGCTCAGATAAGTACGAGTGAACCACGGCAGCGGCTAATAGGCTAATGCGCTTAGCATCGGCTAAAATGCTATCGCCAAAGCGTGCCAAAGTTCTGCAAAACCTCCTGGCAATAGATTCTAGTTTAGTGACCTGATGGATCAGAGGTATGTGTACAATGCTCTGACAAAAGGCTGACATCATCAGATCGTGGCGAGGAGCGTTACCAGTTTACTTCCATGTGGGAGAAGCGTGGCTGCAAAGGTGCAGCAGAAAACAAAGCCCCTTTTTTGTCACATAAAGCAACTTTCCTTTGTTCTGTCCTGCTGCCTCATCATCACACTTTATTGTTTCTGGAAAGAATCAATGCCCCCCCCTTCTCTATTTTTAAGGCACCATTCAGGCTCCTGAACCATTTAAAAGTACTGGAAAAGCTACATTAAGCATGTTGAAAATAAACAGCATTTCATTTCCCCAATAGAAACTTATTGGTTAAGGAACATTCATTCTTTGTTTTTTCTTACACAGAAAAAAATGTTGTTGTGGAAATCAGACAATGTTGACTGTTCCCCTTCTATATTTTAACTTACCAAAATAAAAGCACTAAGAATTTGCTTTGGTAAACTGTTGAACTACAATGAATATCACTGCATGTTTTTTGAGGGGAACTATTTTGTGCAACGCAACGTTACATGCCTGTTTAAATAAAGGCAGAGCCACCTGCTACTATCTCTTCATGGGTGACAGGATTAATGGCTGCCGGAAAGTTGAAAGTGCCTCCAGTCTCGTTTGTAACTGTGAAACAGTTAATACTCCAGAGAGATGTCTGAACCAGGGAGCACAAGTAGGAGCTTGCACACAGCTCGGGAGCAGTCCGCTGCAGAAGATTCAACATATACGCAATACATGAATGAGATACAGTTGCAGTGCTTAACATTGGGATCATTAAATAAACTGAAATTGACCATTTTATTTCAGTGGAAGACATTAAAATTCAGGTTGAGTTTTTTCAAAGTCATATTCAAATAAAACAAAGAAAATGTTTCGGTAAAATATCAGGATATGTAGTGTATCGCGGGTGTGTATTGCCAGACTCTTGCCAATGCACACCTCCAGTAATTACACTCGACTTAGTAACCCTGGGTTAATGCACGTGAGTACATAATGACATTCTCAATGGATCGCAGATTTCCAGAGTCACCATGGAAATGCATGGAGAAAAAAAGAGAGCGCTACACTTCAGTGAGACAGAGTCTGAGATTTTAATGACAGCATATGAAGATTACATTCAGATCAAAAAAGTAATTCTGCTGCATCAGGAAAAAGAGTTTCTGCTTGGAGAAAAAGAATGGACAAAGCCTGACCAGAGCTCTTCTAGGGCCGGCGTTTGGGGGTGGGGGCCTGGGCTTGCCCCGGGGGGTGCGACGCTTTCTGGCTCCTCTCTCTCTGTGTGGGGTGGGTAGTGCCGGGCCTGGGGTGTCGGTGCCTCCGGGGGTGGGGCCCCTGGGCTGGGTGGGCCTGGCCCCCCTGCTGGGGGGTGGGGGTGGGGGGACAGCTGTTTGACCACCGGGGGACAGTCTATCAGCTGTCCCCAACTTACCCCCTTCCTCATATAACCTCATATTAGGGTGAGGGGGTGGGGGGTCTAGCCTGCGATGCGCCTTGGGGGGAGCTACTTGGCAGTGGCCCCCCTCCTATGGTTGCCGTATGGAGTGGGCCCCCCCTCTTTCGGTTTTATTTGCACCTTAGATATGTAGGGTCCTTGGTAGGGGGGGTGCTTGGACATCACTGCCAGCAAGCAGCAGATGTCCTCCTAGCACCCTACCCGCCAATTTCAACCGCACCTTAGACATTTAGGGCCCCTTGGTGGGGAGGGTGAGGGGACGTCACTGTGATTAATAGGAGATGTCCCCTTAGTGCCCTACTTGCCAATTTTAACTGCACCCCCCTTAGTACACACACCCCTCCCCCTTCAATATATACATTCCAACATAAACACACACACATGCACACACACACCCTCTCAAACACACATACACGCACACACATTTTGCAAGGAAGGTGGGACCTGGGTCCATCTGTCCCCTACCCCTTCCCTGGTGGGGGGTGCGGGCCCCTTGGCGACGGCGGCCGTGCCCCCTGGGTGCCGGTCTCCTGGGCCCGGCGGTGCTCTCTCCGCGCGGTGGGGGGGTTCACATTACACCTGAGCCGGGGGTGTTCGTGTCCCTGGGGGGTGGGTCCTGGTCCTTGCCCCTGAGCGCTGGGCCCCGCCAAACTTCCAACTGTGGCCGAGCCTGGTCGGGCCATATTTACAACAACGCTTGTGGGCCCCTTTTTTTTCCCCGGGGTTCCCCCCTCCTGGGCGGGGGCAGCGGGCCCCTGCCTTGCTCCTCCCTGGACCAACCGTGGGCCGGGTGGGTGGCTGCCTGGAGTGCGGAGCGGGTCTCCCTTGGGGGGTCCTGGCTCGTACCTGGGGTTGGGGCAGGGGGATGCCCGGAACTCCTGGGTGGTGGTGGGGTGCTCGTCTGGGGCTGTGGGCGTCCATCTCCGGTGGGGCCCTGGGTTGGGCTCTCCCGGCGCGGCTGCTTTCCTGGTTGGGCTAGGGCGGCGCTCTCTTTCCCTCCGCGCCTCCCTGCTCTCTGGCTCTGGGGGCCTCGCAGCGGTCCTGCTGGCCCTGGCCTGGGTGGCGGTCTTTGTCGCCCGGGGGGCGGTTGTTCCCTGCCGTTCCCGTGTGGCGTTGGGGGGATTCCGGCTGCCGCTGCGGCGGGGGTCTGGGTGTGGGGGTGGCTGGGCGCTCCTCCTTCTTTTCACATTCCACCATCCATTTTAGAAGAACATAAACACTCACCTGAGCACAGGTGTTAGCTGACCTTTGCACTAATAGTTTGCATGATTGAATGAATGAAAGATTTCACACTAGTTGGTTTAAAGGCATAGGTATGCGTATGTGAACACTTTCTGTTTTGTGTACATGTTGACATGTGGACATTTTTGCAGCTAGCAGGTATGTTGATAACATTTCAGTGTGTGTGGACAGGCCCCGCCCTTTTTGTACTACATTTTAACCTTACCGTAATGATTAACAACCAGTAAATGTCAGGTTCGCAGAGATACCAAAGGTTCAGAAATGAAAATGCCAGGCAAAAGTATAGTTTAAAAACTTTTATACAGCGAAAAATGTTGTATTAATACAGTTGTCCAGTCTTGATCTATAAAAAATAGTTAAAACCCAACCCGAGTAAAATGGTTAAAAATACGGCTGGGACAACAGACTAAACAATTAAATAAAAGAATCGGTCAGAATAAAAATAGAAAAAAAAATACAACTGGGTCAACAATCAACAAAATAATAAAATCCACCAGGATAAAACAGTTTTAAAAACGGTAAGGCTGGATCAGCAGTCCAAATAAATAAATTAAAAAGAGCTTTCAATCCCAGCTAAGTCTTAAGAGGGAAGAATCTGGTAGGAGCAGAGCTCAGTGTAGACAGGTCCAGCGCAGCTCCTCTAGTTGCAGCCTTTGGCCCTGCGACGTTCATTAGCTGAGAAATCGCGTTGAATAGTTCCTCCCACACAGCGCGTCACGTCCAGGGCTCGTCTTCTTCTCTACCGATCCCGTCAAAGTCCTCACTTGCCTCGGATGTTTGAATTCTTCCAGTGAGCGCGCCTCCGTGTAGCTCTGCTGGGTCTCCGTGCAGTTCCTTCTCTCATGCTCTTCCTCGTCGGAGCTTTGCCGTTCCCCTGCTCTCGCCTGCCCTCTGGCTTTTAAGAGAGGGCATGACGCCCACAGCCAATCGTATGGGGTTGGGGAGGGGTTTCCCCATTAGTCCTTTTTTGTCCCTGTAAGTCCTTCCACCCGGTAATAATTGACCAAATCACAGCAAACCAAAACATCACCGCACACAGAAAAACAAAACAAAGAAACAAACAAAGCATGCACCAAATTTGGGAAAAAAGGTAAACCCTCCGACATAAACCTGTCTACTCTATGCTTGGTCTTACCCCCATCTCACTATCACCCCCCCCCCCCCTTTCTCTAACATCCCTCTCTTCTTCCCCTCTTTCCTTTTCCGTCCGGTCCAACACCAGAAATTTTCAAACATGGTTGAAATTAATAAAGTTTGGCCTCAATTACAAAAGGGGTTTATCCAGACATACCTCTGGTTTGTCTGAAGATTAGCAACCCCTCTTGTTAAAGTAAAATATGTCCAACAGCTAGGCCCTCAGCTCTCATCTGCTTGCCTAGCTGTTGGACAGGACAAGTTAAAAAAAAAAAAAAAAAAAAAGAATGGACAAAGCAAACACACAAGTTTCTATCTCATTTCTATTTTCATTGTGACGCAGATGTATCAATATAAATATCTGGATAAATTATCCAACTTTGTCAACTTAAATGAATTACTTCTATTAGTATCAAGTAATTGAGTTAAATGTATTTATCCTGATTTATTACATTTATCCAATTCAATTATTATTTTTTCAACTACAAAATACAAATTTTTCTAATTAAATGTCATATTACTCCAATTCAATTAAATGTTTTTCTATCTTAATTTATCGTACTTCTTGAACCCTCACATGTCTAAGTGTGAGCCTGCAGATATACTAATTTTAATAACAAATAAAATGAAGATACAACATAAATTCACAACATGAAATCAAATACCATTTCCCCAACTTTAACATTAACATACAAGACAGTAGGGGTGCTTAATAAACTCATTATCCTCCTACCCTCCCTCTCATTCATGGTGCAGAAAGAATGAAACACAATAGGACAAATAACTAGACAATACACCGTAAAACAGCTAAACAACTAAACACATTTAGTCAAAAACATATTTAAACCCAAATCTGTCCAGACAGGCAAATTCAATTCAATTTTATTTGGGAGCCCTGGGCTGAGGGGACCCAGGCCCTATGCTTGGGGGGGCTGGGGGATGGCTGACCACCAGAAGAAAGTCTACAAGCTGTCTCCGACTTACCCCCCTTGCCAAGCCATTTACGGATGAATTTTTTTTTTCTGTGGATGATGTAATCTCACACAACCTCAGGGGCCACATCAAGCGTGGATAGAGGATGAATTGGTAGCACCACACTTTGAATTTTCCTGGGAGGTGGCTTTTGTCAATCCTCTCCTGTCCGTCCGTAAGCTGGAGCATGATGGTGGCTGGCATGTGGGTGTCATACAGCTCGCTGTATACAGTCTTCCCAAGCTTCGCACTGGTTGCTCAGCCAACAATGGAATTCTTTCTCCATTCACTGTAAAGGGGTGTGGTCATTCCTCACCCCCTTCCAGATCGAGAGACTGCGAGACTTTGAGGGTTTGGTTCTCATTCTTGCCCATCCAAGGAGATCTTCAAACCTCTTCAGGAACCTGGTAGTACATGGCGCTGTTTGCAGCAGGCTTGTTACATCATCCATGTAACTCCGCAAGGCTGGTAGTCGCTGGCCTGACTGTGACTTTATCCCTCGCCCCATCTGCCTACCACCAATCAGAATGACCTTGAAGGCTGCCATGAAGATGATGGTAGAGATTGAGCAGCCCATTACGATTCCTTTCTGTAGATGGTGCCAGCTGGTGGTAGCATCCTGTGTGGTGTAACATACTTGGAAACTGCTGAAATAGTTGCATATTAGTCTCTGGATACAAATTGGGATTGAGAATAATTCTAAGGCAAGGGTGACCGGTCAAAGCGTGGTCTCATCGACTTTACATCATCTTCCGGTACAGATAGGTGAGCTATTTGTCAATGTTCTTTCTAACCGACATTTCTGTCTTCATGTGTGCAGCAGTGAGTGTTGGAGCTTTTCCACAAACACAGAATAGATCTAGTAGATTCTACTGAGTGTTTGCAGGACACCAGTGGGTCCAGTAGGATCTGATTGTTGCTGATTGTCCACAGACTGGACCAGCAGAGCTCAGAGACTCCCAGTGGTCCGTCTGTCCAGCAGCATCAAACACAGCTGGACTCCATCTTTCTGGTCTGTACATGAACAACAACTACTTTCCCATCGTTCTGTCCACAGTCGTTTCCATGCTGCACTTTGGACACCAGTGGACTGTCAGTGTGTCCAACATGGAGCTGATGTTTGGCTCCATGACTTCACTCTGATTGGCTCATTCATCTGGAATTCTGTTGCAGCTGCTGGAGGACAACATTGTCAATTTTATCAAGAAGGAGCTGAAGAAGATCCAGAAGCTTCTGAGTCACAGGGAGGATGAGGAGGAGCTGGAGGATGAAGATGACGAGCAGAGGAGCAGCAGAGAGTCAGTGATGAAGATCACAGTGAACTTCCTGAGAAGAATGAAGCAGGAGGAGCTGGCTGATGGACTGCAGAGCAGTAAGAGGATTTCTCTGAAGGTTTCAGCTGCTGAGAAATGAGGATTTACTGATGTCTGAACACATGGAACCACAGGGATTCAAACCCTCATCATTCAGGGCTGCAGAGAGTTGATTTACTGTTAATTGTCTTCATTCAGGTTTGACTGCCGCAGTATGTCGACATAAAGTCCAATCTGGTCTGAAGAAGAAGTTCCAGTGTTTGTTTGAGGGGATGGATAAAGCAGGAAGCCCAACCCTTCTGAATGAGATCTACACAGAGCTATTCATCACAGAGGGAGGAAGAGGAGAGCTGAATGAAGAACATGAGGTCAGACAGATTGAAGCAGCATCCAGGAAAGCAGACGGAGAAGAAACAAGCATCAGACAAGAAGAGCTCTTCCAACTCCCAGCTGGAAGACCAGAACCAATCAGAACCGTGATGACTAAGGGAGTGGCTGGCATCGGGAAAACAGTCTTAACACAGAAGTTCACTCTGGACTGGGCTGAAGGCAAAGCCCACCAGAACCTCCACTTCACATTTCCATTCACTTTCAGAGAGCTGAATGTGCTGAAAGAGGAGAAGTTCAGCTTGGTGGAACTTGTTCATCACTTCTTCCCTGAAACCAAACAAGCAGGAATCTGCAGCTTTGAAGACTTCCAGGTCCTCTTCATCTTTGATGGTCTGGATGAGTGTCGACTTCCTCTGGACTTCCACAAGACTCGGATCCTGAAGGACCCTAGAAAGTCCACCTCAGTGGCTGATCTGCTGACAAACCTCATCAGGGGGAACCTGCTTCCCTCTGCTCGCCTCTGGATAACCACACGACCTGCAGCAGCCAATCAGATCCCTCCAGGATATGTTGACATGGTGACAGAGGTCAGAGGGTTCAATGATCCACAGAAGGAGGAGTACTTCAGGAAGAGGTTCAGAGATGAAGAGCAGGCCAGCAGGATCGTCTCCCACATCCAGAGATCCAGAAGCCTCCACATCATGTGCCACATCCCAGTCTTCTGCTGGATCACTGCTACAGTTCTGGAGGATCTGCTGAAGAGCAGAGAGGGAGGAGAGCTGCCCAAGAGCCTGACTGAGATGTACATCCACTTCCTGGTGGTTCAGGCCAAAGTCAAGAAGGTCAAGTATGATGGAGGAGCTGAGACAGATTCTCACTGGAGTCCAGAGAGCAGGAAGATGATGGAGTCTCTGGGAAAACTGGCTTTTGAGCAGCTGCAGAAAGGAAACCTGATCTTCTATGAATCCGACCTGACAGAGTGTGGCATCGATATCAGAGCAGCCTCAGTGTACTCAGGAGTGTTCACACAGATCTTTAGAGAGGAGAGAGGCCTGTACCAGGACAAGGTCTTCTGCTTCATCCATCTGAGTGTTCAGGAGTTTCTGGCTGCTCTTCATGTCCACCTGACCTTCATCACCTCTGGACTCAACCTCATGGAGGAACTGAAGAAAAAAACCTTAAAGATTTTCAAACTGAAACAAAGCAATCGAATGTGGTTGTACCAGAGTGCTGTGGAGAAGGCCTTACAGAGTCCAAACGGACACCTGGACTTGTTCCTCCGCTTCCTCCTGGGTCTTTCACTGCAAACCAATCAGAGTCTCCTACGAGGTCTGCTGACTCAGACAGGAAGTAGCTCACTGACCAATCAGGAAACAATCCAGTTCATTAAGGAGAAGTTCAATGAGGATCTGTCTGCAGAGAAAAGCATAAACCTGTTCCACTGTCTGAATGAACTGAACGATGGTTCTCTAGTGGAGCAGATCCAACAGTTCCTGAGGTCAGGACGTCTCTCTACAGAGAAACTGTCTCCTGCTCAGTGGTCTGCTCTGGTCTTCATCTTACTGTCATCAGAAGAAGATCTGGAAGAGTTTAACCTGCAGAAATACTCTGCTTCAGACGAGGCTCTTCTGAGGCTGCTGCCAGTGATCAAAGCCTCCAACAAAGCTCTGTAAGAACTCTCAGGAAAATCACCATCAGTCAACAAATGAATCTGAGTGGAAACATGAAAGATTCAATAACTGCTGTCTGTCTTTGCTTTCTTCAGACTGAGAGACTGTAATCTGTCAGAGAGAAGCTGTACAGGTCTGTCCTCAGTTCTCAGCTCTCAGTCCTCCAGACTCAGAGTTCTGGACCTGAGTGTCAACAAGCTGCAGGATTCAGGAGTGAAGCTTCTGTCTGCTGGACTGGAGAGTCCAGACTGTAAACTGGAGACTCTCAGGTCAGGTTTCATTCAAATGTTGATTCTATACAAGAAGTTCTGTCTTTTTTTCTGTGTTTCAGGATTAAATGTTAAATAGACGACAGTGCAGAGGTAACAGCAGAGGACTGTTGCATTGAAGTAAAAAGAAAACATTCTTCATGAGTTAAAAATCCTGGTTTTTCCTTATCTGATGGTTACAAATGTTATAGTGTTTTTTTTCACCAGACTTTCCTGGAGTCCCTAAACCCATCCAGGTATTGATATCTGGAAGAAGTTCATGTTCTGTGTTCTTTGAAGGAAAACATGAATCCATCCCCGAACTGCAGGTTTCAATGGACAGTTACAGAGATTTTTGACCCACAGAGCAGCAGCTCCTTCTGAAGAGATATGAGGAGGTCAAACTGCAGCAGACTGACAGGTCTTTCCCATAGACCTGGTTCTGGTGATTATTCAGAACCAAGCTTGAATCAGAACCAGGTCTTTTATTTCTAATCTTTTATTTCTAATCTCAAAATTAGTTTCCTTCATCTATGCTGTTTTTGGGTGAAGAACCTCTGTAGGTAGTTTATGTTCAAGACTGGGGGCGGAGCTACCTGGCCAAAGGACTACTCTTAGATCAACGAACCAAGAAACTGAAAAAGATCCTAAAAGATTTCTGGGATCAGAAATGGGACTTTGGGAGCAGCAGACTCTGTGGACCTCACTTAATGTTTCGAGCTCCATTGCATACTGTAATACAGCTTAAGAACATCCTAAATTTGAGGTTTCCACCTGGCAATACAGTTTTCAAACATCTATAATCCAATAATTTGTACTCCATTCTGATGCTAACATATTGGTTAATTCAAGTAAGAAATCTCATTGAAACTCGGAGGAGGATTAAAGCCCCATCACTTTCGGTGCAGAGTAGGTACGTGGAGTGCAGTTGTCATTGCAGCTCCAGATCACGGAGGGCAGGGCAACAATCTGCAGGGAAGCTGCAGGACAAGCAGAGACTGTGGCACTTTTAAGCCATCCGACTTTGTCGAGGGTTTAAAATCATCCGCCAGAAACTGAATTGCTGACCGAGGAGTATGGGTCGTGGGCTCAGAAAGCGATGCATAAATAAAGACAAAGCTGTATTAGTCCTGGCAATGAATATATAAATAACTTAGAACTGATCAGTTCAGAATGATCGAGATAAAGGGTATAAAAGTCTTTTTTTTTAAAGAACAATTATGAGAAGGTGAAATCAAGCAGTGAGTTTAAAGAGAAGGTTCTGTTGTGTATTCATTGCACAGAGCACAGATTCCAACAAGAATTGACAGTTAAATATGGAACTTGCCGTAATAATAACACCAACATTTTTTTAATATGTACCAATAGTAAGAGACAAGTAACCTTTTGTCATTTCATGAGGGACGCACCTTCGGAAAGCCATCGAGGAGCAGGCGAATAGAAGGTTATCCAAGGTCGAAGGAGATTACGTAGATGAGAAAAGTCGACATCTCACGTAGCAATGGACGGCAGCTCGGCTGGATTTGATGTTTTGTACTTGATATCAGAGGTTCTCAAATAGGTGGACAACAAGAGCACAGATAACTTAAATATCAATTGGCAAAAGGGGTGTCTGGATACTACAATGAAGAACAATTTGAGATAGATGAGGGATCATAGGTTTGAAAATATTTAATCTGGGCTGAACCTCATGCATTTAGAGGCGGATGACAATAAGTCTCTAAATGGAGATACTCTTAGTCAAGTGTCATATGCTTGAAAGCAGGGCAGACTGAGGATTGGCTCATGGACACAAATTTTTAAACAAAAGAAGAAAAGGAAAGGAGAAGAAGAAAGGAGAGAGGGGCAGAAAGTTGGAGACACAGGGCGTTCCTGGATGGCGAACTAGTTGATCTATTTTTTGCTTCGCTCCTGCTTTAAAAAAAAGTTGTGTAGAGATACATAGCGACCACCCTTGCTTTCCAAAGTATCATCTTGAATATTTTCTAATTTTCTAATGGCCATGGCGAAAAAGACTGAATGTTCAGCCAGTGGCGGTTTTTGATATGGGCGATGTGGGCGGTCGCCCAGGGCGGCACTTCATAGGGGGCGGCATTTGCCGTGACCAATGCGTTACACATAATGTGCTACTATATTCAAAGAGGAAGCTTAGAGCTCTTAATTTGAAATTGCTTCAGCTGCCGACACTTAACACTTTTATTTTGACACATCAGACTCTTAAGAAGCTCGTCATCCTATTTCACCTTCACACTTATGGTGCAAAAAAGAAGACCATTTTTTATGGATTGAGTTTTTTTGGAGAATTTCTACTGTTGGTGTTGCACAAATTTAGGGAAATGCCAAATATGTTTGGAGTAATCCCACTGATGAGTTCTATGATTTAGTCTTTAATGTTTTATAATACCTAAACATATTAATCACAATAAGTTTTTTTTAGATCTAATCCCTCTGATATGTTTCACAAAGACACACACAGGACGTCACACATTAAGAAATTATGGTAACACTTTATATTAAGATTCCTTAACAAGCTTTGTTAACACATTAACAAGCATTATAAATTAATTTATAGGGTGTTAGTAAGACATTTATTAGTACAATAAGTCTAATAAGGTTTATTAAATTACTTAGTTAACACATTTACAAGCATTATTATTAGGATGTTTTCAAAATGCTAATGATGCATTTACTGATATCATAGGTGCTTAACAAATGTGTCAGTGTTAATAAGCTTAATAGGATTTATTAACAACCTTTGTTAACAAATTAAGAAGTATTATTATTGTTTGGGGTTCTAGTAAGATATTTATTAGCATTATAGATGCCTGACACAAGCCTAAGTGTTCATAAGCTTAATAAGTTTTATTAACTAACGTAACAAATTAATAGGCTTTATTAATGTGTCAGATGCTAGTAAGATATTTATTAGCATTATAGATGTCTTGCAAATACCTGAAAGTGTTAATAAGTTTTATTAACATCTACAGTCAGACCATTGTCTTCTAAATCCATATTACTAAACTGCTTATAAGTTTTACAAATGTATTAATTAACTTTGTTAATAGTTTATTAATTGTTTTGCAGCACCCCATCTAAAGTGTGGATGTTTTTTAATACAAACAACCACAAAGCATAAAGATTGTAAAAAGAACTTTATGACATTAAAACAGACTAAACATACACAAATTGTTCTGTAAAAGATATATAAAAATTTAATTCAGACAAATAAAAAATTTTTTTAAACATATATACTGTTGTTGGATGACTAGCATCATAGCTAAAAGGTTCAGCGCACTGTCTAGTGGGTCTAGATGACCCAACTCCCAATGTTAAAATGCCCAGGATAGCACAAGGGTTAACATATTATAAGGAGTTTATTTTCATACTGACATACTCAGTTTTCCTTGTTTCATGTACTTTATTTTATTTACAGTAGGTCAGTTTGTGCTGTTTGTAGACTGATTTGGAATATGAATCAGCAACAGAATAAATGTGGAACATCTGCCAAGTGGAGTCAAATCTCTTTCTCCTCCTCCTTGTATCATGACCGACCCCCCTCCCCCCCATCTTGTTTTCTTTTAAACTCATACCCCGAATCAGTGACACAGTCCTCCGTCCTCACAGTCCTCCATCCTCACAGTCCTCCCTAACAAGGAGTTAGGGAGTAGGGTGGGAATTTGGACACAGTCTGTGTTTCATTATTTAGTTTTTGAAATTTCACATTTTTTAAATCAAAGCTTTAAATCTATGGGATTTAAATATGTAGTCATGAATGATTCATGATGATCAACGACATTTCAATTTCTCGTCTGTTTTCACTTCATTTCAAGTCAATTCTAATATATTGCATTTTCATTCATGATCATGTTTTTGGGTCCAAATCCAAAAGAAATGAAAAAACAGTTAAAATGTCATCTATTAGTCTGTCATCAGGGCTGGTCCCACCTGAATGAATGGACCAACTTCCTGGACCTCCAGCTGCATCACTGCTCCTGAACACACTTTTCTGTCTGATTGCAGATTGAAGAATTGCAGTTTGTCAAAGATCAGCTGTAAAGCTCTGGTCTCAGCTCTGAAGAAAAACCCGTCTAATCTGACAGAACTGGACCTGAGCTACAACAACCTACAGGATTCAGGAGTTCTTCATTTGTGTGGTTTTCTGGAGAGTCCAGACTGCAGACTGCAGACTCTGAGGTGAGTAAAGAAGCTGAACTCCCTGAAATATGAGAAGAACTGATCAGATGAAGAGCTTTCTGATGTTGATTGATAGAAACTGATCTGTTTCAATCAGGATCTTGTAAATCAGGATCTCCAACCTATTATAGAACACTGATCCATCTCCAACCTATTATAGAACACTGATCCATTTCATGTCAGAAAAATGTTCACAGATCGGCCTGTAGAAATTTCAAGTTGGCATCAAAATTAGTTTTAGCTCCAGTTTCCAGAAAACCATTCAAAGGATTCTACATCAAATCTATTTGAAGAAAATAGTTTGAAAAGATCTTTAAATATTCAATGTAGAACAGACACTTCCTTTGGATGTCACTAGTACAACAAAAACAGACAAAGTGTTGTGTTCTGAAACTGCTCTGCTTAAGTTCCTCTGTCTCGTCTGGTGTGCCCCAAGGTTCTGTCCTTGGTCCTCTTCCTTTCATTAACTATCTTCTACCCCTTGGAAATATTTTCCGTAAATGTAATCTTAATTTTCATTGTTTTGCCGATGTCACCCAGCTATATGTATCAAGCAAACCTGACTCCTCTCTTCCACCCTCTTCCCTCCACTCCTGTCTATCTGAAATCAAAAACTGGTTCACCTTAAACCTTCTAAAAACTCAATAGTGATAATAATAATAATAATAATAGTAATAAAGACAATAACAACAATAGCTACTTCTTGTCGGTTCCAAATCCACCCTCTCCAAAGCCACAAGTGTTACTCTTTCCATTGACTCATCTTAAGATAGAGAGATAAGATAAGATAAAGCTTTATTGTCATTGTAAAATCACACTAAGTACAACAGTACAACCCAGTGTCCTGGGTGTGTCGGCAGTCTTTAATGATGGTGCCCCCCCTCCCAAGACAGCGAGTGCTGTAGAGGTCCTTCAGTGAGGGAAGAGGGTAGCCAATGATCTTTTGGGCAGTGTTTATGACCCTCTGTAGGACCTTCTTGTGTGCCATGGTGCAGCTAGAAAACCACACAGAGATGCAGTATGTTAGCACACTCTCAATGGACCAACGGTAGAAGGCGACCAGCAGCTCTCTCTTCAGGTTGACCCTCCTGAGGATCCTCAGGCAGTGAAGATGCTGTTGGGCCTTTTTCATTACCTCTGTAGTGTTTGAGCTCTATTGGACGTCTTCATCAATGTGCACACCGAGGTACTTGAAGCTTGGCACTCTCTTCACACACTCCCCATTAATGACAATGGACTGCAGATCTGACTTCTTCCTCCTGAAGTCCATGATCAATTCTCTTGTTTTTGAGGTATATAGGACCAAATTGTTGTCTGCACACCACCCCACCAGCCTCTGGATCTCATCCCTGTATGCTGTCTCATCACCACCAGAGATAAGCCCCACCACCGTTGTGTCATCGGCAAACTTAATGACTATATTGTCTGGGTGTGTGCTGACACAGTCATACATGTACAGTGTGTACAGCAGAGGACTCAGCACACAGCCTTGTGGGGAGCTGGTGTTTAAACTCTGGGCTGTGGAGAGATGAGGACCCACTCTGACTCTCTGTGCTCTATCAGAGAGAAAGTCTCTGATCCAACAGCAAGTGGTGAGAGGAAGTCCAACATTCGACAATTTTGCTGACAGTCTGTCCGGCATTAATTGTATTAAATGCGGAGCTAAAGTCGACAAAGAGCAGCCTACCATAACTCCCTTGTGTTTCCGGGTGGGAAATGGTGGTGTGGAGCGCTGTCGATCTGTTAGCTCTGTATGCAAACTGTAGTGGGTTGAGTGTGGGTGGGAGGTAGGACATGATGTGACGTGGAACCAGTTTCTCAAAACACTTCATAATGACAGATGTCAGAGCCACCAAGGCTGGAAACTGAACAGTACTGGAAAAGTATATGGGAGAAAGAGATAGCACATAACAGTAATGCCCAGTGACTGGTCTCTCTGAGAAAAGAAAATAGCAACCTCCCTGAACAGAATCCAGTAACCATCACAGTGGCAGACATCCAAGAAAGAGTCTCAGGTATGAAGAACTGGACAGCACCGGGCCCTGACATGATACATGCCTACTGGCTAAAGAAGCTCACTGCACTCCATGAGCGCCTGGCAGCACAAATGAACCAGCTGCTAAGAGATGGGACTCACCCCGAATGGCTAATGGAAGGGCGAACGATCCTGATCCATAAGGATCCCTCAAAGGGTGCAGTCCCATCCAACTACTGGCCAATAACCTGTCTGTCCACAACATGGAAGCTCATGTCAGGCATCATTGCAACCAACATAAACAGGCACATGGATCAATTCATGAGTAACACACAGAAGGGCATTGGTAGAGACTCCAGAGGAACCAAACAACAACTCCTGGTTGACAGAACAGTTGCTCAAGACTGCAGGTCAAGACACACCAACCTCTGCTCAGCCTGGATTGATTACAAGAAGGCCTATGACTCAATGCCACACACATGATCACTGAATGCTTGGAGCTGTACAACATCAACAGGACTCTAAGAGCCTTCATAGGAAACTCAATGAAGCTGTGAAAAACCACCCTTGAAGCCAATGGGAAGCCACTTGCACAAGTGTCCATCAAATGTGGGATATACCAAGGTGATGCTCTGTCCCCACTGCTGTTCTGCATAAACTGAACCTTCTCAGCCAAATAATCAACAAGACTGGCTATGGATACCGACTCAGAAATGGGGCCAACATCAGTCACCTCCTCTACATGAATGACATCAAGCTATTTGCTAAGAGCGAACGTGACATTGACTCCCTGATCCACACCAACAGGATCTACAGTACTGACATTGGGATGTCATTCGGGCTCGAGAAATGCAGCCGGATGGTGACAAAGAGAGGCAAGGTAGTCCACACAGGAGGGGTCTCACTCCCAGAAGGAACAATAGCAGGAGGAACAATTGACATTCTTTGAACCCAAGAACCCACCCTTCTTCTAATCTTAACTAAAAGAAGGGCTCCACGAATGCTACACATAATTAGTATATCATCATTATTATAGCATAATTGGCATAGTATCATTAGCGTAGCTCCATTAACATAATGGGGCTGATTTTACTTCGATCAACAGAAGCCCAAGAAAGCAGAGAGCTGGGAAAATAAAATCCAGATTTCCCAAAAATGATCTTCTAAAACAAATTGAAATGAATCAATAAAACAGAATTTGAAATATTGGTAACGCTTTCTTTTACAGTACAGTACTTACAGTGTACTTAAGTGGTATTTACATGGTACTTATAGTGTAACTACTGGGTACTTTCAGGGTACTTACATGGTACTTTTTATGGAATTTACTGGGTACTTACAGTGTGTTTACATGGTACTTTCTATGGGACTTTACTGGGTACTTACATGGTACTTTATGTGTCTACTCTGTACTTACATGGTACTTACTGTGTATTTATATGGTACTATTTGGTTCATACCTATGTGGTACATACTGGGTATTTATAATATTCTTACTGGGTATTTACATGTTGTGCAAAGGTGTCTTTTATGGTACTTACCACATGTAAGAACAAGGTAAGTACAAATAAAGTACCTTGACCTTAAGGTCTGCACTCGCTGCATGTTTCATGGTATTTACCATGAATTTACCACAGAAACTACCCCTTAAGTACACTGAAACTGTAACTGTAAAATAAAGTCAGCCCTATTTCCACTCAACTACATGGTACTTTCATTACTAAATACCGGGTATGTTCACTTGAATATTACTTGGTACTTACCCCTTAAGTACACTGAAACTGTAACTGTAAAAGAAAGTCAGCCCTATTTCCACTCAACTACATGGTACTTTCATTACTAAATACTGGGTATGTTCACTTGAATATTACTTGGTACTTACCCCTTAAGTACACTGAAACTGTAACTGTAAAAGAAAGTCAGCCCTATTTCCACTCAACTACATGGTACTTTCCTTACTAAATACTGGGTATGTTCACTTGAATATTACTTGGTACTTACCCCTTAAGTACAATGAAACTGTACTGTAAAAGAAAGTCAGCCCTATTTCCACTCAACTACATGGTACTTTCAGTAGTAAATGCTGGGTATGTACACGTATTACCTTCCTGTGCAGTGTACATACACACTTGGTCTTCTGACCTCACCAAATGAGACAATGCTAACCTGTTGGTAAGGGTAAAGTAACTACATTGTAAAAAAAATATACTGGCCTGATTACTTCTTGTAACATGAGGCAAGTTTAAAGAGAAACAAGAAAGCAGTGAAAACAACAATCTTTAATATGATACGTGTCTGCAGCATACAAAGTGTCATCACAATGAAATAGGTTTTAAGTACAAAACAGTACAAAGGAGCATTCTAAAAAACACATTATTGGCCTGAGGGTCGTGCTTTTTGTCCATCAGAATTCTTTCAGCAGAGTTTGGTAACGGTGCAGGACTTCTTCAGGGTTTGTAACTGCAAGAAAATTCACAATATGAGCTCAAGTGAACATAAAAAGCATAACGACTTTGAAGTACAAAATATATTTTACTTATTTAATCATTTCTCTAATTAGTTTGATAAATCTCTATGAATTTTTTTATCGCTTTGACTCTAATGCTTGAAATTAATCAAGTATCCTCATTTAATAACATGATAATAAATTATTCAAAACTTAACTTTTTTTAAATATTGTTCTAAAAATGAACTTGTTTTAATATATATTATATAATGTCAGGAAAATATGTAAAACAACAAGGCTAAATATTTACCTTTAATACTAAAAACACCCTGAGTGTGTGTTTTTGTTAAGTAGCTCGGGGCAAGTAAAGTTGCAAATTCCCAGCGCACTTGAATGCAGCACAACTACCCCCAAAGTGAACGTGCAGATTAATCCGGAGAACCTCGAGGCGCGCGCAACAGTTTGAATTTCTCTTCATCTGGCAGGTAAGCCAGTGTTTTTGTTTTTTTAAAATATTGGATAAATTACATGTAAATATTTAAACTGATCAAACTTTATAAATAAGCTAACCTCATGATTTCAAGTCTCTGTGTTTGAAACGTGACGTAAGAGCATGTCTACCTTACTGCAATAATTTCAGTTATTTCATGTATACATTTTCAAAGTTTGTAATGAAAATCTACAAACATTGTTTTTACTTACCAGGAGAGTGGCACCTGTAAAACAAACACGTAGCCTAAATGTTGTTCTGTTGTTCTGTGCTCGTTTGACTGAGGGCACGTCTTTCTGGGAAAATCAAAGAAAGGCGTTTATTTAAAATAATGATGACGTACTTCCGTCTTTTTACCGCTTTAGATCAGCTATGGTGAAGAAGACATTCCAGACGAATCCGTGAAGTCACAGGAGAGTAAGCTAAAGTAAGTTAAATCCACCAAGTGGACATATTTACATTAATGAATGAGTTTAACTGCCTTTTCCCCATTTTCTTTTCTTTCGCCGTTTTTATTTTATTTTTATTTATTTATTTATTTTCAAATATGATAGAGACAACAATACCACCCAACAGTGAATGTAACTGTTTGAAAATTAAAACATATTTTTGTGAATAACTGTGTTGAATTTGAAATTGCCTATTTATTTATTTTTTCCTTTTCTTTTACACTGCAATGTTTTTCATGCTAATGCAAATTGTAGGTGTGAATAATATTTATAAATAAGAAATACACACAGCAATTGCCAATTAAAACATTGCTTTTGTCATTCTTTGTCTAAACAAATTTGATTTTCTTATGGTAATTTAGATTTCTTTTCTTTGATTTCTTTTTTGTTGTTCTTGTTTATGTAACTAAAATCTAAGTTGTGAATAATTTATTATCATGTTCATAAATGAGGATAATTGATTAATTTCAAGCATTACAGTCAAAGCGATAAAGAATTCACAGAAATTTATCAAACTAATTAGAGAAATGATTAAATAAGTAAAATATATTTTGTACTTCATCAAAGTCGTTATGCTTTTTATGTTAACTTGAGCTCATATTGTGAATTTTCTTGCAGTTACAAACCCTGAAGAAGTCCTGCACCGTTACCAAACTCTGCTGAAAGAATTTTGATGGACAAAAAGCACGACCCTCAGGCCAATAATGTGTTTTTTAGAATTCTCCTTTGTACTGTTTTGTACTAAAACCTATTTCATTGTGATGACACTTTGTATGCTGCAGACACGTATCATATTAAAGATTGTTGTTTTCACTGCTTTCTTGTTTCTCTTTAAACTTGTCTCATGTTACAAGAAGTAATCAGGCCAGTATATTTTTTTTACAATGTAGTTACTTTACCCTTACCAACAGGTTAGCATTGTCTCATGTGGTGAGGTCAGAAGACCAAGTGTGTATGTACACTGCACAGGAAGGTAATACGTGTACATACCCAGCATTTACTACTGAAAGTACCATGTAGTTGAGTGGAAATAGGGCTGACTTTCTTTTACAGTACAGTTTCATTGTACTTAAGGGGTAAGTACCAAGTAATATTCAAGTGAACATACCCGGTATTTAGTAATGAAAGTACCATGTAGTTGAGTGGAAATAGGACTGACTTTCTTTTACAGTTACAGTTTCAGTGTACTTAAGGGGTAATTTCTGTGGTAAATTCATGGTAAATACCATGAAACATGCAGCGAGTGCAGACCTTAAGGTCAAGGTACTTTATTTGTACTTACCTTGTTCTTACATGTGGTAAGTACCATAAAAGACACCTTTGCACAACATGTAAATACCCAGTAAGAATATTATAAATACCCAGTATGTACCACATAGGTATGAACCAAATAGTACCATATAAATACACAGTAAGTACCATGTAAGTACAGAGTAGACACAAAAAGTACCATGTAAGTACCCAGTAAAGTCCCATAGAAAGTACCATGTAAACACACTGTAAGTACCCAGTAAATTCTATAAAAAGTACCATGTAAGTACCCTGAAAGTACCCAGTAGTTACACTATAAGTACCATGTAAATACCACTTAAGTACACTGTAAGTACTGTACTGTAAAAGAAAGCGTTACCGAAATATTTAGTAATGAATATTTCATCATGATAATTTGATTTCAATTCCTTGTCTGTTTTAACGTATTTAAAGTCATTTATGCTTCATAGGTTAACTGATTAATCTAAATTGTCCATAGGTGTGTATGAATGGCAACCTGTCCAGGGTTTCCCCTGCCATCGCCCATAAGTGGCCGGGATAGGCTCTGTCAGCCCCGTGACCCCCAAAAGGGACAAACGGAAAAAGATAAATAAATAATTAATGATGATCAATGACATTCCAATTCCTTGTCTGTTTTAACTTAATTTCAAGTCATTTCTAATCTTTTGCATTTTCATTCATGATCATGTTTTTGGGTCCAAATCCAAAAGAAATGAGCAAACAGTGAAAATGTCATCTGTCAGTCTGTCATCAGGATGGGTCCCACCTGACTGAATGGACCAAGTTCCTGGACCTCCAGCTGCATCACTGCTCCTGAACACACTTTTCTGTCTGATTGCAGGTTGTGGAGCTGCAGTTTGTCAGATATCAGCTGTAAAAATCTGGTCTCAGCTCTGAAGAAAAACCCGTCTAATCTGACAGAACTGGACCTGAGTGCGAACAAGAACCTGCAGGATTCAGGAGTTGTTCATCTGTGTGGTTTTCTGGAGAGTCCAGACTGCAGACTGCAGACTCTGAGGTCAGACTTCATGTTTCAGTTGTGTTCAGATCAATATGATGACAAAGTTGTGTTGACCCACAGTGAGCAGAAATGTCCAGATTCTGATCTGCAGCAGCATCTTCCTGCAGCTGCTTGTTCTCTTCAAAGATCTGCAGAAGAACTTTTTCTTTTTCTTCCTGCAGCTGCTTGTTCTCTTCAAAGATCTGCAGAAGAACTTCTTCTTTTCTTCCTGCAGCTGCTTGTTTCAAAGCTGTCTGCTGACATTTGTGCTCCACAAAGTTCTGCTTGCAGCCACCAGCTCTTCTTTGAGTCTTTGCTCCGACAGACTCCTTTAAAGCGCGTGTAGAAGAAGCAGCTGTGCACGCTCACATGCACTCTGAGTCATGCTGCTGTGTCTCAACAGATGTAGCTGAGAGTCCAGCGGCTGATGTTTGTGAGCAGACAGTGACAGAGTCATGCTGCAGCTGGATGCTGCTCTGACAGACACATCCTCCACAAACATTCTCACCTTTTCATCCACAAACATCATCACATCATCCATCAAAGCTCCCAGCAGCTTCTGACTCTTCATTCAGAGCTGAAGTCATTGATAAGGGATCAATGTCCAACATTTCCTGCTGACTCTTCCTCATCACTTCCTTCTTCTCTCTGCTTTGATCTGTTGGAGCTGAAAGTCTCTGCTTGAAGGGCTGCAGCAGAGAAGGACTGGAAAATCATCTCCTGAAAACTGGGATGAAGACTTTCCAGCATCCTGCTGCTGAAATTCTCCCATGATTCAGTGCTGTTTGGAGAAGAGCTGAGCAGAAAGAGGAAGTGGACTTTTTCTGCTGCTGCTGCAGAAACATCAGTTGGTTTGGATGCAGCCACAGGCTGATGTTTGACTTTCACACATCTGGACTTCTTTCCTGAAGCAGCTGCATGTTGTCCTGAATGTTCCTGAATGTTCTTCTTCTCTGCTTCTGCTGGATTCTTCTGATCTGCTGCTGTTGCTTCACATCTTTGGACTTTTTCTAAACTTTCTGATCTTCTTCAGCTCTGAACTCTTTAGAAGAAGTGAAGGATGAAAAACAGGAACTTTGTCTTTAAACTCAACTCTTTGTTCTGGATTCAGGTTGAAGAGCTGCAGATTGTCAAAGACCAGCTGTGCTGCTCTGGTGTCAGCTCTGAAGTCCAACCCGTCACACCTGACAAAACTGGACCTGAGCTCCAACTACCTTCAGTATTCAAATGTTCAGAAGCTCCAGGATCTGGTGGAGAGTCCAAACTCCAAACTGCAGACTCTGAGGTCAGTAGAGGGTTGGAGTCAGTCCAGCTGCTTCCAGATGTTTGGTCCTAAAGTTAGTCTGAGAGCAAAGATGCAGAGTTTCCTGTGAAGCTGCAGCTTCTCAGTGAAGCTCTGAGGAGAATGATGACATGCTTCAGGACAACAGTCAGCCAATCAGAGCAGCAGAAGCTCCAACAGGTGAAGATGACAGGAAGCTGCTGCTCTGAACAGGACTGAAGCTCCTGCTGCTCTTTCTGCTGCTGTGCTGCATCACTGACTGACAGACCAGGATCAGAAGACACTCCTTCTCTCTCTCTACTTTGTATCTGCAGGTGGGAGGACTGGTCAATCTGATGTTCCTCCTGGAGGAGCAGAGAGGAGCAGCAGCAGCAGCTGGTCTGCAGAGATGTTGTGACTGGATGGCGTTTCTGGGATCCTATCAAAGATTGAGGGAATCATTGATCAGACACAACATTTCTGGATGAGATAGATCTATGTGTGGGTCAGGGGAAAACACAGTCAGGCGTTGGATCCTGGTTCTGTCTCTGGAACAGGGAAAGACACAGAGCTCTGGATTACAAGATTCTGGTTCCGGATTTTTCACTCTCTGAGCATAAAGCCGGTTTTATCCCGAGGACATGAATGAACAGAGTGGATCTTAGTGCGGAATGACAGCCTCTGGATGCAGAGAATCATTTTGATGCAGCTGCTGCAACGACACCAACTGCCTTGAAGCAGGAGGGAGAAGGGAGACACCTGCTGGCTGTTTGCAGAACTGCATATAAGTATCAAAATATGGAGTGCTTTACTGTTCATAATTAAATAAATAAATATTTAATTAAATAAATAAATATTACCTCGTGAAAATACACAATCAACCAATAAATCTCTCATAAATATATAAAAATATCATGAAATGGTGAAAACTCTACACAATGATTTTAAATTAGCCATTATATTATTCAATATATTTCATTTTGCTTTAAAAACCTGTTCATTATTTTAAAACAGCATTTTAAAAAAATCATTTTATTCATGTGGAATATTATTATAATTGTACGTCTTTTTTTCAGAACCATGGATTTCAAAATCAATATTTTCCAAAGTAGCTTTGTTTTTATTTCATGTTGCTGTTTTTCACAATGGCGTATTTATTTCATGAAGAGCTTTTTCAGGAGAATGGGTCTATCTGTCAATCAAACTAGACAAGGCGGAGACACTTTTGTGATTGGCTAATCCTTTACTCAGACATAAGCAGCAGCACCCTGACTACATCGATCGAAGATGTTTCAGCGAACGTGACGGCGCAATGCACACTCCTCAACACTAGGAGGAGTGTGCACCTCAACACATCCACAGTGTTACCAGAAATTGGACAGTTTTGGTTCTAAATTTGCGGATAAAAGTGGCTTTGGGCGAGTGTGCATAATTCGGGTGATTTTGTGCTTGGTTCTGCAATTTTCACCTTCTCATGAACATCTAGTAGTGGTTTAAGTTAGGCTGAGTGGTTGTTGGAGTTCCACAAAACTTCTATGAACTGGAGTTCAATAAAGAACTCCAGTTCATAGTGGGAGGAGCTAGCAGCTAATGCTTTAGCCTGATAGCCACTTGGAGCTGTACCTGTGTTTATCTCACCTAAAATGCATGGATGCACAATGCACACGGAGATTGTTAAGAGATCAGGTTTATTTATTTTGAATATTACCACATGATAACAATGTTTCCATGTTTGAGTTCATGAGATCATCCAAGAGAGTCTCTGCTTCAGGTCCTGCAGTCAAACTACGTCTCAAATTACGAGTAAATCAGAGCCCCCAGCGCAAAAGTGTGTGTGTGAGCGCAAGTTGAGGCTCTGTTGTTCAGTTCGCCGGAAAAGTAATAATAAAAAAAGTATATACAAAGTACAGAGACTGAATCTTTTTTTTTTTTTTTTTTTTTTTTTTTTTTTTAACTTGTCCTGTCCAACAGCTGGGCAGACAGACGAGAGCTGAGGGCCTCTTGTGTTGGACATATTTTGCTTTAACAAGAGGGGTTATTAATCTTCTGACAAACCAAAGGTATGTCTGAATAAACCCCTTTTGTAATTGAGGCCAAACTTTATTAATTTCAATCATGTCTGAAAATCTTTGGTGTTGGACCGGACGGAAAAGGAAAGAGGGGAAGAAGAGAGAGGGACGCTAGAGAGAGGGGGGGGGTAGGGGGTGATAATAGGAGGGGAAGGGGGAAAAAGACCATGAAGCAGCATACAGCAACAAGTTTACTGGTTGTTAATCATGGTAAGGTTCAAATGCAGTACAAAAAGGGCGGGGCCGGTCCACACACACACTCAAATGTTATAAACACACCTGCTAGCTGCAAAAATGTCCACCTGTCGACATGTACACAAAACAGATAGTGTTCACACACGCATACTTATGCCTTAAAACCAACTAGTGTGAAATATTTCAGTCATTCAGTCATGCAAGCTATTAGTGCAAAGGTGAGCTAACACCAGTGCTCAGGTGAGGTTTTATGTTCTTCTAAAATGGATGGTGGAACGTGAAAAGAAGGAGGGAGAGTGCCCAGCCATCCCCACCCCAAGACCCCCACCGCAGCAGCAGCGGCAGCCGGAGTCCCCCCAACGCCACACGGGAACCGGCAGGGAACAACCGCCGCCCGGGCGACCAAGCCCGCCACCCAGGCCAGGGCCAGCAGGGCCGCCGCAAGGCCCCCAGAGCCAGAGGCCAGGGAAGCACGGAGGGAAAGAGAGCGCCGCCCCAGCCCAACCAGGAGAGCAGCCCCCCCGCCGCGCCGGGAGAACCCAACGCAGAGCCCCACCGGAGAAGGACGCCCACAGCCCCAAACGAGCACCCCACCACCACCCAGGAGTTCCGGGCATCCCCCCGCCCCAACCCCAGGTACGAGCCAGGACCCCCCAAGGGAGACCCGCTCCGCACTCCAGGCAGCCATCTGCCCGGCCCACGGTTGGTCCAGGTAGGAGCGAGGCAGGGGGCCCGCCGCCCCCGCCCAGGAGGGGGGAACCCCGGGGAAAAAAAGAGAGGGCCCACAAGGGGTGTTATAAATATGGCCCGACCAGGCTCGGCCACAGTTGGAAATTTGGCGGGGCCCAGCACTCAGGAGCAAGGACCAGAACCCACCCCCCAGGGACCAGACACCCCCGGCTCAGATGTAATGTGAACTCCCCCACCGCGCGGAGAGAGCACCGCCGGGCCCAGGAAGCCGGCACCCTGGGGACACGGCCGCCGTTGCAAAGGGGCCCGCACCCCCCACCAGGGAAGAGGCAGGGGACAGACGGACCCAGGTCCCACCTTCCTTGCAAAATGTGTGTGCGTGTATGTGTGTTTGAGATGGTGTGTGCGTGCATGTGTGTGTGTTTATGTTGGGATGTATATATTGAGGGGGGAGGGGTGTGTGTGTACTAAGGGGGGTGCAGTTAAAATTGGCGGTTAGGGCACTAAGGGGACATCTCCTGATTACTCACAGTGACGTCCCCTCACCCTCCCCACCAAGGGGCCCTAAATGTCTAAGGTGCGGTTAAAATTGGCGGGTAGGGTGCTAGGAGGACATCCGCTGCTTGCTGGCAGTGATGTCCAAGCACCCCCCCTACCAAGGGCCCTACATGTCTAAGGTGCAAATAAAACCGAAAGAGGGGGGGCCCACTCCATACGGCAACCATAGGAGGGGGGCCACTGCCTAGTAAACCCCCCCCCCCCCAAGGCTCATCGCAGGCTAAGCCCCCCACCCCCTCACCCTATTATGAGGTTATATGAGGAAGGGGGTAAGTTGGGGACAGCTGATAGACTGTCCCCCGGTGGTCAAACAGCTGTCCCCCGCCCCCCCCCCCCCCCAGCAAGGGGGCCAGGCCCACCCAGCCCAGGGGCCCCACCCCCGGAGGCGCCGACACCCCAGGCCCAGCACCACCCCCCCCACACAGAGAGAGAGGAGCCAGAAAGCGCCGGCCCCCCCCGGAGCAAGCCCAGGCCCCCACTCCCAAACGCCGGCCCTAGAAGAGCTCTGGTCAGGCCTCGACGGGACCGAGGCAGCCAACCAGCCGGGGAAACCGCCGATGGCCTCAGCGGAGACCCCGACCCGTCAACCCCCCTGCCCCGTACCAATAGTGGACCCCCCCCCCTCCCCCAGAATGCCCCCCCACAGGTCAGGGCCGACAAGACCCCCCCCCCCCCCCCCCCCAGACCCCGCAGCCGAAGCGGAGGACACCCAGAGCGACCGGGGGCCCCAAGAGGGTTGTCCCCTCCCGCACCAGAGCCACGGAAGGGCCGATCCCAGCCCCAGGCGTAGATGGGAAGCCCATCCAGCGCCGCTGGGCCCCCCCCCCGAGCAGCGCCCCCCGCCAACCCCCCCCAGCACAGGCAAGGGGACCACCCCCCCAAGCCAGGCCAGACCACCACCCCACCCCCCCACCACGCACCCCCACACCCAAGCCCAAAGGACCACGCAGCGCCCCAGCCCGCCCCACCCAGGCGCCGGACCCGATCCCCCGACCAACGGAGCCCCCAACAACCCCCGCCAGGCACCGGAGGCCCCGACCCCCACCCCGGCCCACGGCAGAAGGGCAAGGAGCAGCGGCGACCAGGCCCCCCCCACCCCCTTAGTCACGGAGTTAGCTATGGGAGACCAGAGAGACCGAATTCTTTCGAAGTTACTTGAACTTTGGGCTGACATTTTTTCCAAGCTGATATGATCAAGCAGCAGATTTCTGTGTTGACTTATATTTATATATTTTTTTGCTTTTCCAATTTATTAAAATAGTTTTTTTAGCAATGCAAAGAGTTATGAAAATGATAGAGCCTAATCCTCCTTCTACATCGATGGCACTCATGTCACCAAGCACACAAAGTGACGGTGAAGCTGTGATTGAAACCTTAAGCCAGACTGATAGATCGGCACAAACCTGCCGCCAGAGAGCCTGGACAGGCGTGCAGAACCATAGTGCATGCATGTAATTGTCGGGTAGATTACTGTGACAGTGCTGACAAATGTCTGAGTTACTGAGACCCATCTTGAACATCCTCTGTCCAGTGTAGTAAATTCTGTGAAGAGTTTTGAAATAAGCGACTCGTCGCATTTCGGGCAGACACTCGGCAGAATTGCAGTTTACTCCCCTAGGGCGGGTCTGTTAATTAACCCACCTGCTTAGCGTCCTATTTAAGTCAGGTGTACAATTGTTCATTCTCTCTTACCTTCAGCGCTCATTCTTCGCCGGTCTCCGAGCCCGCGGGTCTCCTTCTCTTTCGGCGTCTTGCCATGTTCCCCCGTCCTTGGGAAGGATGATCCCCATCTTTCTGATGTGGGGTTTTGGTTTCGCCGCGTCTGCTCTCCTTAATTTCTCCTCCGCTCCGCGGGCGGCTGCCGATCCGCGGGCGGCTGACGGCGCACAGCGCGTTCGTTTCGCCGCGGTCGCGTGCATCTGCAGGGGGTGTGCTTTCCGCAATGTTCGGGATGTCCGTGCCCCCCGATCAGGAGTAGTCGGGTCTTCTCGTCTGCCGTGGTCACCCCAATTATCCACGGTGAGCGTCGTGCGGTACTTTTCCCATGTAGTTTTCTATGGCTGCGTCTCGCTTCCTGTTTACTTCGGTGACGTCACGCCCCTAAGGACCCTGGGAGTTGTAGTTTTTTTCGGGTCCTTTATGATGCACTTCTGATTCTTTTTCTGCTGCGTAGTTCTGCGTCGTCCGGTTGTTTTATTTTTTTTTTTTTTTCAGGGGTTGTGGGGTCCTTTCTGTGGTTGTGAAGGCTGGCAGTCCTCGTTTGGACAGGTTTCTCATGCTGGCTGAATTTATCGTGGCTTTTAGCATTTATTTTCTATTGCTGTTTTGTTCTTTGGGAGCTATGTGTAAATCTTGATTGTCTTTAATTTGATGCTGGCTTTATTATTATGGCGGTTCTTCTGTTTGTTTTCTTCGTTGTTGTAGCTGCTGGTTAGTTGGAATGTGAATCAGTGTCTCTTGGACCCGTCTCTGCGCTATGGACATTTTCCCTTATGATTGGTCTCTCTTATGCAGCGTCTATGGCTCATTTTATTCACTCAGCGATCCTCATTCATTGCCCCGCACGTTCTGCTCCGCCTGTTTTTCCCTGCTCTGTGTACCCCAGTGGGTCCTGCCCTGTCCTCAGGGACTTGCGTCGGCCGCATTAGTGAGTGTGTCGGTCTCGTCGCGGCCTTGTTTTCTCGGCTGGGGGTAGTTCGATCCTGGGCCGCGTGTTCCTGTTCTGGATTTTCGTGTTTTGCGTTTGATCTTTCCCTCTCTATGCCTGGAGTGGTTTTGTGATGAATGTTGTGTCTTCAGGCTTCCTCCACTTGTTCTCCTGTGTCTGCGCCTTCTGGTTTGGGGGAAAAGGATTTAAGAAGAGTGGTTTGTGTTTGACCGGCCGCCAGAATCTACAGCTCTGATGGTTCTTAAGGGGTCGTCCGGTTATTTCATCCTTGGAGATTATATTAAGGCTGTTTCAATATTGAATGATAGTATTGTGTCATCGGTTGACTTGGTTAATTAACACTTTGAGCAACTTCTACCCTGACCATAGGAAATATATCACTTGCGCTCTCAAGCTTAGTTCAAGAGTTAAATTTTGTGTCCACAAGTCAGTCTTCGGTCTGACTTTTCTAAGCAGATGGCACTCTGCTAGATGCATCCCCATTTGGAGGCTTGTTATACTCCGCCTCTGAATGCTTAAGGTTCAGTCTAGCAAAAATAATATCAAAACCATGATCCCTCATGGCTCTCAAGTTCTCTTTTGCAGTATTCAGTCGCCCTTGGCTAAATAAAAAATTTGAGAACCATTAATATCATATACAAGGCATCAAATCCAGCCGAGCTGTAATCCTCTGCTACGTGGGATGTTGACCTTCCTCATCTACAAATCTCCTTGGCTACTCTTCCCATCTACTACTCCTACTCCTCGATGGCCTCCTGAAGGTGCGTCCCTCTGAAACTGTCAAAGGTTACTTTATCATTGGAATATATAAAACAAAAAATTGGTGTTAAGATTCCGTGCAGGTCATATATTTCACTATTATTTCACTGTTGGAATTTGTAATTATGGTGGTTTCTAGGGTGCGATAAATCCACAATGGGTCTTTACCTTAACTATCTACTAAATTTCACTTTCTCAGATTTGTTTTTAAAAGCACTGTTATTTAATTTATCTCAATCATTTTGAAACTGATCAGTTTCTGGGTTGTTTATATATTCTTGTCAAGACTAATACTGCTTTGTTTTTTATCTATGCATCGCATCCTGAGCCTGCGAACCCTCACGCCCCGATCAGCTTCTCCGTTTCCAGGAAATGATGTCACCCATGCATTCCCTGATCTGGTGCTGCAACGATGACTGCTCAACGTACCTATTGCTGCACTGAAAGTGAAGGGGTGGTGGACCTCCTCTGCGTTCCAAGGACACTTCTGGCTTGAATCAATCTATGTCAGCTGCAGAATGAGTGTGAAATTCTTGGATTATAAATGTTGAAAGAAAATTATTTGTCAGGTGGAAGCCTCAAAATTTAGGTTGCTCTAAGTTGTATCAATTCAGTCATTTTAATTGGTATGCCAAATGGGAGAAAACTTTGTGGCCGTTAAGCTCGTTGTGGTATTGTCGTTGGAGTTCGTAATAATGGCAGTTATTAAGCCTGCGTTAGTAGCATGCATGATGTGTATATAATGGCGTCGAGCCCGTCATAGTGTGATGGCAGCTTAGAATAATGGATTTTACTAAGCTTGTGTGAATATTATGCCAGATGAAATGTTTATGGCCGTTAACCCCGTCATAGTATGTGATGGAAGCTTCAAATATGGGGTTATTTCATTCATGGCATAGGATGTCATCGGGAGCATTGTATTGGATGTAAGTTTGTGTCATCCTAGGGTCGTCCATGGCGGCTAGAATTATAGTTCCGCCAGCGTTTTGCGGACGTGGGCTTTACGTTCTAAGATCAGGTAGGAGTACTTCTTATGTCGGCTCCCATTTTATTTCTTTCCCTCTCTCTTTGAGGTAGTATGCTCCCCTGGTGTATGGGAGCGGCCCAACGGTCAATGGTGCCGGGGTAAACACATAGCAGATACACTAGATAGCATGTTCCCTTCGTAGAGTGGTTCTCGAACGGGAGCGGCCCAACGGTCAATGGTGCCGGGGTAAACACATAGCAGATACACTAGATAGCATGTTCCCTTCGTAGAGTGGTTCTCGAAGGGAGCGGCCAAACGGTCAATGGTGCCGGGTAAACACATAGCAGGTACACTAGATAGCATGTTCCCTTCGTAGAGTGGTTCTCGAACGGGAGCGGCCAAACGGTCAATGGTGCCGGGTAAACACATAGCAGATACACTAGATAGCATGTTCCCTTCGTAGAGTGGTTCTCGAAGGGAGCGACCCAAACGGTCAATGGTGCCGGGTAAACACATAGCAGATACACTAGATAGCATGTTCCCTTCGTAGAGTGGTTCTCGAAGGGATCGGCCAAACGGTCAATGGTGCCGGGTAAACACATAGCAGATACACTAGATAGCATGTTCCCTTCGTAGAGTGGTTCTCGAAGGAAGCGGCCCAACGGTCAATGGTACCGGGTAAACACATAGCAGTCATACTGGAAAATGAAATGAAGTGAAGTGAAAATGGAATGCAGCCGAAAACACACCTCATCTTATTTACACACTGATTATACATTCACATTTTCTCTTCTGGATGATCTTGGCGTTGGGGGTTTTTGTTACCCTAAAGCGTAAGGAAAATAATTATCTTAAGAGAAGTCCTCCCTCAAGTAGAAGCCGCGAATGATGAGTATAAAATGCATGGTGTTTAAATTGAATCAGGTTGTGTAATCTTGTTGGCTCCCCTCCAGTCTTCTTTTTCTCTCTCTCTCTTCAGATAGTATGCTCCCCTGGTGAACGGGAGCGGCCCAACGGTCAATGGTGCCGGGTAAACACATAGCAGATACACTAGATAGCATGTTCCCTTCGTAGAGTGGTTCTCGAAGGGAGCGGCCAAACGGTCAATGGTGCCGGGTAAACACATAGCAGATACACTAGATAGCATGTTCCCTTCGTAGAGTGGTTCTCGAAGGGAGCGGCCAAACGGTCAATGGTGCCGGGTAAACACATAGCAGATACACTAGATAGAATGTTCCCTTCGTAGAGTGGTTCTCGAAGGGAGCGGCCAAACGGTCAATGGTGCCGGGTAAACACATAGCAGATACACTAGATAGCATGTTCCCTTCGTAGAGTGGTTCTCGAAGGGAGCGGCCAAACGGTCAATGGTGCCGGGTAAACACATAGCAGATACACTAGATAGCATGTTCCCTTCGTAGAGTGGTTCTCGAAGGGAGCGGCCAAACGGTCAATGGTGCCGGGTAAACACATAGCAGATACACTAGATAGTATGTTCCCTTCGTAGAGTGGTTCTCGAAGGGAGCGGCCAAACGGTTAATGGTGCCGGGTAAACACATAGCAGATACACTAGATAGCATGTTCCCTTCGTAGAGTGGTTCTCGAAGGGAGCGGCCAAACGGTCAATGGTGCCGGGTAAACACATAGCAGTCATACTGGAAAATGAAATGAAATGAAATGAAATGAAGTGAAAATGGAATGCTGCCGAAAACACACCTCATCTTATTTACACACTGATTATACATTATACATTTACATTTTCTTCTTCTTCTGGATGATCTTGGTGTTGGGGGTTGTTACCCGAAAGTGTATGGAAAAATAACTGTCTCAAGGAATTGAACGGAGCCTTATGCCAAAACGAAGTTGTGAATCAAATTGTGAATGTCATCCTAAAGATGTTGTGAAATAAATGTTCTTCTGCAAGAGTTGTCTGACTGAAATAAGCGACTCGTCGCATTTCGGGCAGACACTCGGCAGAATTGCAGTTTACTCCCCTAGGGCGGGTCTGTTAATTAACCCACCTGCTTAGCGTCCTATTTAAGTCAGGTGTACAATTGTTCATTCTCTCTTACCTTCAGCGCTCATTCTTTGCCCCTCCCTCCTCCCCGGCTTCCACCTGTGGGCTCCGTTACGGGGGTTGTTACCCGAAAGTGTATGGAAAAATAACTGTCTCAAGGAATTGAACGGAGCCTTATGCCAAAACGAAGTTGTGAATCAAATTGTGAATGTCATCCTAAAGATGTTGTGAAATAAATGTTCTTCTGCAAGAGTTGTCTGACTGAAATGGATTAGCTGCAGATTTGGACTTTTTGTCATTTTAAAGGTGTTTAGACAAAGTTCTGACCAAAAACTTTCATCTGTGCTGATGCTCAAATCCGCATCCCATTTTGTTGTCGGAAGTGAAATATTGTTATCTAAATTGCATAAAAGTTTGTATATTTTGGAGAGAGTTTTATTCATTGAGAAATTGATCAGAGTGGTAACTACATCTGGTAGCTTTAAATCGGTGTCTCTGTATTTAAACTTTTTAGTAATAATTGATTTAAGTTGCTGATATTCCAAGAAGTTATATATTCCATGTTTGTCTTGAAGTTCCAGGGGAGTTATAAATCTTCTATCAATAATTAGGTGCTCTAGTTGTTTTACGCCCCCTGCTTGCCAAGCTGGGAAGTGGATAATTTTTTTGTTTATGAGGATGTCTGGGTTGTTCCAGATGGGTGTCATTTTGCACGGTTGAATTGATGATTTTGATATTTTGAGAAATTCCCACCAGGCTGTTAAAGTGGCATTTATATTAATACTTTTGAAACAATCCTGTTTTTTAACTATTTGGCTAATAAATGGAAGATCTGACAGGTTGATCTTTCCACATAACGCCTGTTCCAAGTCTAACCATGAGTTAGTTTCTGGATTATTTTTTAACCATTTTAAGATATATTGTAATCTATTTGCAAGAAAGTAATTGTGGAAGTTAGGTAATTCTAATCCTCCACAGCTTTTTGCAGATTTTAAAGTTTTTAGACTAATTCTTGCAGGTTTATTGTTCCATAGAAAGCTTGATATGGATGAGTCTAATGTTTTGAACCATTTTAATGGCGGTTGTGTGGGAATCATTGAGAAGAGATAATTAACTTTGGGTAAGATTTTCATTTTTACCGTGGCTACCTTGCCCATAAGGGACAGAGGCAGGTTGGTCCAGCGTGTTAGATCGTCCTGTATGTTTTTCAGTAATGGGGTGTAGTTTAGCAGCACCAGTTCTGAAATTTTGGGGGAAAAATAAATACCTAGATATTTTATATTGCCTGATTTGACTGGTATTGTGAGTCCTTGCTCCGCATTACTGTTCAGTGGTAATAAAACAGATTTATTCCAATTAATGGAATAGTCTGATATAGAAGAGAATTCATTAATGATTGTTGCCGTTTCATTTACAAAATGTATATTACTTAAAAACAGTAATATGTCATCTGCATAGAGACTAATTTTATGATGGCTGTGTTTGGTTTTAATTCCTTTAATACTCTCATTCTGTCTTATTGCTGCAGCTAGAGGCTCGATAAATATTGCAAAAAGAGAGGGGGAGAGTGGGCAACCCTGTCTAGTTCCTCTTCCAAGAAAAAACCTGTTGGAAGTCTGTTTATTAGTTCTAACTGATGCATTGGGGTTGTGATATAATATTTTGATCCAATTGATGAATGATTCTCCAAACCCAAACTTATGGAGGGCAGCAATGAGGAACTTCCAGTTTACTCTATCAAAGGCTTTTTCAGCATCCAGTGATAGTATAGTCATTTCCTGGTTTTTGATGGTGGCAAAGTCTATTATGTTAACGAGTCTGCGGACATTATCATCCGAGTGTCTGCCTTTGATTAATCCAGTTTGATCAAAGTCAATTATGTGAGGAGTGACTTTTTCTATTCTCTGTGCTAGTGCTTTGCAGATAATTTTTACATCTGCATTAATTAAAGAAATGGGGCGATAGCTTGAAGGACTCGTGGGGTCTTTGTCTGGTTTTAGAAGAAGGATAATGTTGGCAGAGTTCATGTTAGGTGGTAGAGATTGGCTTTCATTGATAAATTTTACCCTTTTATAAAACGTTGGTGCCAGTTGTTCCCAGAATTCCTTATAAAACTCTGCAGGAAAGCCGTCAGGCCCTGGTGCTTTACCATTAGGCATAAGTGACAGAGCTTCATGAAGCTCAGACAACGAGAGCGGAGAGTCTAAATTTGTGATTTGATCTTCGTTTAACTTGGGCAGGTTTATATTGTTGAGAAATGAGTTGATACTTTGTTCTGAAGGATTGATCTGTGGAGTGTATAAGTTTTGATAAAAGTCTTTAAACACATTATTAATTTTTACCGGGTCATGGGTGACATTCCCTGTTTGGTCCATAATAGAAGTGATTGTTGATTTTTCTTTATTAATTTTAAGCTGATTAGCTAGAAATTTGCCAGATTTATTTGAGTTTTCGTATCTTTCCAGTCGAAGCCTTTGTATCTGGAATTGTGTTTGTTTATTGATGATGTCATTTAACTGCAGCTTTAAATTTTTCATGTCGCCCAGTATGTGTTCCTGTGCAGAAGCAGCATAAGCAGTCTCCAGAGATTTTATTTTATTTTCTAATTCTAATAAATCTGCTTTCTCTTTGCGTTTTTTATGCGTTGAATAAGAGATTATTTTCCCTCTCATGACAGCTTTTGCTGCTTCCCAAAGAATACTTGGTGATATTTCAGAAGTATTGTTGAATTCTAAGAACGTTGCCCACTCTTTTTTAAAGAATTCAATAAATTCCTGGTCTTTTAACAGAGATGTATTAAACCTCCAGGTTGAACCCGAGGGTCTGGGTAATTCCCTTGAAATAGTAACAGAAACTGGTGCATGGTCACTGATAATAATTGGATGAATGTTGGAACTTTTAATTTCTTTCAAAAGGGAGTTACTGACTAATAAATAATCTAAACGAGATTGTGAATGGTGAACTGGAGAGAAAAAGGTGAACCCCTTAGTGTTTGGATGACATGAGCGCCAAGCGTCGCAGAGACCCAGATCATTCATGTACTGCTTTAGAATACTTGCAGACTGCCATGTACGCTGGTTTGCTGCTGTGCTGAGTCTGTCAAGTTCAGGGTCCAAAACCAGGTTGACGTCTCCTCCTATAATGATTGTGGAGTCAGAGGGAGCTGAGAGTGAGGTGAAGAATCTGTGAAAGAAGGAAGAGTCGTCAACATTAGGACCATAGATACTGGCGATGCAAAAGTCCTTATTCTGAATGGATATATTAATGATTACAAATCTGCCTTCTGGGTCAGTAACTGTATCCTTATGAGTAAATGTAACATTTTTATTAATCAAAACTGCAACCCCTCTTTGTTTGGAGTTGAAACTGGCAGAATACATAACTGGATACTGGGAACAGCACAGGAGTTGACCAGCTGATAAAGATAAATGGGTCTCCTGCAGCAAAGCTATATCTGCTTTAAGATCATCCAGGTGATTTAACACTTTCAATCTCTTTGGCCCAGAACCAAGTCCGTGCACATTCCAGCTAACGATGTTAAGACTGTTCATAGCTGTTCTAACCGGGAGAGTGCAAGGCTAAATAGTGCGTGTGCCCGTCCGTGTGCGCGCGCATGCTGTGCGTTCCTGCTACACTGACAAGCGCTGTGCGTTGAGGGTGAACGTGTCTTGGCTATGAGCTGCATGTTACGTGCGTCCTGTGTGAGCCTAAGTGAGGTTTTTGCAGTTTATCAACGTGTGTGTGCGGGATCGCGTGTGCATGCTCTTATGCGCGCTAGTATGCGCGCGCGCCCGTTCCGTGAATAAATAAATACTCACCGTGGTTGTGTTGACTTTACCTGATTCACATATGAGAACATGGGAAGGGGGGAGGACAAGAGAAAAGAGAGAGAGAAAGAACAAAAAACAAAAACAACGAAACAACAGAAACATGAATGTGAAAGAAAGAAAAAACACTTTTCCTGAGAGGTGTGGATTATTGATGATCCGATTATTTCCTATTCAATTAAATAAGTTTGCGGGTTTCTTCTGGGCAGCGCAGATGTCAGTGTGCCTCTGAAAGCCTTCAGCACAGCCAGGGTGTTACCTCTGGGTCCCGGAACAGCTTGCCATTCACATAAAGTTTATCAACGGCAACTACCGCGCGGGCTCCAGCAGACAGGTGCTTCCTCCTCAGCGGGAAGAGGATTTTCCGCCGGCGGAGGATCTCGCCTGGAAACTGATCATTCACGCTGTAATGTGTGTCTTTCAGCTCTCGCCCTCTGCTTTTTACCTGCATCTTTTGTTTATAATGTTCAAATTTAGCAACAATAGGACGGGGACGCTGATTGTCCGGCCTTTTTCCTCCGAGCCGGTGAACCCTGTGGAAGGAGATCTTCTGGACTTCTTCCTTGGGGAGTTTCAGGTGGACCTCTATGAAGGACTTAACAATGTTCTCCGGGACTTCTCCTGCCTCTTCTGGAATCCCTGCGAACACTAGATTGTCCCTCATGCTCCTCGCCTGAAGATCCAGGAGGGTTTCCTTGATGGATCGGTTTTCCTCAGAGAGACGGGCGGTGTCGTGGCCCAAGGTCTTGACGGTCTCTCTGAGGGCCTGGTTCTCCGCTGCGAGCTCCTGCACCTGCTGTTGGCTGAACTCCAGAGACTCTCGCAGACCTTGGAATTCCTTATGGAGGATCTCCAGCAGATTTAAACGGCAATCAAGGCTGGAGAGCCTTTTATCAATTGAATCCAGGATGTCACTCATGTTGCTGCCTGGAGAGGAGACAGCCCCCGGGGAGTCTTCGGGACGGTTGCGTTTGGTGGACGGAGTGGCGGTGTTGGATTTCTTCATGAGGCAGGTATTGAAACACTCGTCGATGTAATTCTCCAGATCCTCCAGATCCTCCAGGTCATCCAGGCTGGCAAATGCTTGACAAACTTTTTCAGATTTTTATTTTTTAACTTTCTGGATTATTTAAATATGGCGGTGTAATAAAATAAATCAAAAATGTTTGTTCACAACTTACGCGCCGCCAAGTAAACTGACCACACTCCTCTCGTCGGCTCTCGCGATACTACAGCATCACGTGTCCCAGATCGAGAGACTGAATCTTTTAATAACACTGAAAGGTCTGAAAGGGGAAGTGAACCCCAAATCAAACCCCGGATCTCCGCTGCGTTTTACAACCAGAAAGAGAAACTTTCGCAGGAAAGGTTCAACATTTTCCCCGAGAGGGGAAAAAAAACAGAAGACCTGATTATAATCATTGTCTCAATGGAAATAGATAACATATCATAAGGTTCAGGAGGCCCGAGCGGGCTTGTTCCGCTTTGCCCAGCTGTCTGGTCTGATTTTCGGTCCGCCAGCTCGCCTCCTGCGAGCCGACATAAGGCACGATGACGTCAGACTGAATCTGTGAGCTCAGACAGCAGAGCTGTTAGCTGCAGAACAAAGGAGAGCTCTGAGTGAATGGCGTGACAGTCAGGAGTGTTTCACGGGGAACTTCGAGACGTGGACGACCGGAGCTCCTTTGGTCCACACAAACCCTCAAACTACAAAAACAGAGTCGTCCATGTTTGCATATTTTGCTGCAGACAGTTTGTATCAAATGTCAGCAAAGCCGCACGAATATCGCTGAAACATGTAATCTCTTTGACTGGCACACCGCAGAGCGGGTATCGAGGAATATGAGTCGATTTCCATGGATCAGCAAATGAGCTTTTAGATCCCGCCCACATTCACTGAATGACAGTTAGACCCATTCTCCTGAAAAAGCTCTTCATGAAATAAATACACCATTGTAAAAAACAGCAACATGAAATAAAAACAAAGCTACTTTGGAAAATATTGATTTTGAAATCCAAGGTTCTGAAAAAAGACAGAATTATAATAATACTCCACATGATTTAAAATGAATATTTTAAAATGCTGTTTTAAAATAATGAACAGGTTTTTAAAGCAAAAAGAAATATATTGAATAATATAATGGCTAATTTAAGATATGTGTAGAGTTTTCACCATTTCATGATCTTTTTATATATTTATGAGAGATTTATTGGTTGATTGTGTATTTTCACGAGGTAATATTTATTTATTTAATTAAATATTTATTTATTTAATTATGAACAGTAAAGCACTCCATATCAAAAGACTTCAAACTGAAAGCTGCCTGTAAAATTCCTGCAGCCTGTTTGGATCTAATAAATGCTCTTTTGAATCAACTCTGTGTTTTCTATTGATTTTTGTCTTCATTCTATCTTTGACTCGCTTTTTCCCCTGCTCTTGCCGCTTCCTGCTTTATTTGCTTTTTAATCATTTAATTAATCATTTTTAATTATTTTACCTCATCCACAAATCCTGGAATATCAGACTGGTCATCATTTTTTGTGACTTCCACCTATACAAATCAATATTTTTACGTCTGACAAGCCAGCGACATGTCCGGAAGAGGAAGAAAAACAAACTCCCACTGTGAATGCTGTCGGATCTACCAACAAGGGGTGGTAAGAAGCAGACTCTTACTACAAATGAGAAGAATAACAGTGACATAGACCTGAGTGATGTTGTGTCCTTTCCGAAACTTTGTGCGGAGGAACTCTGTGTTAAGCCAAAGCGTAAAGATGACAGAACATCCGAAATAAAGCTCACAAACAGATTTTTACCCCTAACACAATGTTCTTATCAAGGTAACCAACGACATCCGCCTGAACACTGATGATGGCAAAGTCTCTGTCTTAGCTTACCTGAGCGCTGCCTTTGATACTGTTGATCATGGGATCCTTTTGCACAGACTCCAAGACTGGGTTGGCATCTCTGGATCTGCCCTAAGTTGGCTCAAGTCTTCTGTCTAGAAGACAGGAAATATTTTGTTGAAATTGGGAGTTGTGTCTCAGACTACATGGCCTTGAATTGTGGTGTGCCCCAGGGATCGATCCTGGGCCCCTTCTGTTCAACCTCTACATGCTGCCACTAGGATAGTTAATACGCAGTAGTAACATATCTTATCACAACTATGCAGATGATACTCAGATCTATGTGTCACTGACAACAGGTGAATATGGGCCGGTGGATTCACTCAGCCACTGCCTCCAACAGATCAGTGCGTGGATGCAGAACAACTTTCTCCAGCTAAACTCAAACAAGACCGAAGTTATTTTTGGCCCACAAAAACAAAGAGAAAGTTTCAGCATCTACCATCATTCTCTGTCTCTCAAACCCTCACATCAAGTCAGAAATCTAGGGGTAATCATGGACTCTGACCTGAACTTTAACAGCCAAATCAAGTCAGTAACATCAGCGGCATTTTACCATCTGAAAAACATTGCCAAAATCAAAAACATCGTGGCAAAGCGAGACCTGGAGATACTTATTCATGCATTTGTCTCCAGTAGGTTAGACTACTGTAACGGCCTGCTCACCGGCCTGTCCAAACGAGCTGTAAAACAGCTTCAGTACATCCAGAATGCTGCTGCTCGAGCCCTGACCAGAACCAGGAAGTATGATCACATTAGTCCTGTGCTCAGGTCTCTGCACTGGCTCCCTGTACCTCAAAGAATAGACTTCAAGCAGCTCTGCTTGTGTACAAGTCTCTCCATGGCCGTGCACCAAAGTACATCTCTGACATGTTAGTGCCATATGAACCATCTCGTACTCTGAGGACCTCAGGGGCCAGCCTCCTGTTGATGCCCAGAGTCAGAACTAAACAAGGGGAATCAGCGTTTCAATATTCTGCAGCTAAAATCTGGAACAGCCTCCCTGAAGTCGTAAGACAGGCCTCTTCTGTGTTCATGTTCAAATCTAGACTTAAAACATTTCTGTTTAGCCGTGTATATGACTGACAGGTCCTATCTGCACTTTTCTTTCCTTTCCTTCCTTTATTTTTAAATCAATTTTCAAATTTTTTCTTTTCTTTTAAAGTCAATTTTACGTTGATTATTTCTATGATGTATTGTGATTTTAATGTATTTTTCTGTTTTGTGAAGCACCTTGAATTACTTTGTGTACGAATTGTGCTCTACAAATAAACTTGCCTTGCCTAAACTCCTCCACCTGGGGCAGGGACACTCCACCCACCGAGAGATGACAAAGTACCTGGTTGAGAACCATGGCCTCAGATTTGCGGTGCCGACCCTCATCCCAGCCACTCCACACTCAAGCAAACTGCTTCAATGCACACTGGAGGTCTCAGCTGGAGGAAGCCAACAGGACAACATCATCTGCCTGCAAAGAGCAGGGAGGAAATCCTGTGGCCCCCAGAACTAGACCCCCTCCGGCCCCTAGCTGCGCCTAGAAATTCTGTCCATAAAAACTATAATTAGAACCGGTCATAAAAGGCAGCCCTGCCTTTGTGAATGTGGATAAGTGTGTGTGGACAGATTGAGTCCTTCGGATAAACAAACATCTATGTGTTAAAGTTATAATGATAAACATCAAGACACTTTTAGCCTCTTTTTGTTTGTGATCCTATTCCCTCCTGTGTGTTTCTTTAATTCAGTGCTTCTTAATTATTTTTTTGCAAGGCCCCCACCTAGGAAAAATAAAATGTTTCGCTCCCGGCCAACAGTGACGTTAGCGTCTGCAGACTGAGGTCCAGCTGTAATCAAATCTAATCACATTTTTTAAAGCAGGCTTCTTCCTTCACCAGACTGGACCAGTTAGAGTGAAAGAAGACGGACTTGTTCTTGTAATAACAGTCATTTCAGTTGCTGCTTTGAACAAACATCAAGTTTGTTACAAAAGATCAAAACCAGACAGTTTCTGAGCAAAAGTTAATGTGGATAAAGTTCATTACAGAGCAGATTAAGAATCATGTAGTGAGAACAGGAAATGAACAAACAGCATTTCCTCTTTAGGACACTTCTGGCAGGAAAAAGATAGACTTCCGTTTTATAATACTAAACTAATAAACTTTTGAACTTTATCTTCAAATGTAATGACATCAAATGTCTTCTTTTATTTCATTTTTACCGGTAACGCTTTCTTTTACAGTACAGTACTTACAGTGTACTTAAGTGGTATTTACATGGTACTTATAGTGTAACTACTGGGTACTTTCAGGGTACTTACATGGTACTTTTTATGGAATTTACTGGGTACTTACAGTGTGTTTACATGGTACTTTCTATGGTACTTTACTGGGTACTTACATGGTACTTTTTGTGTCTACTCTGTACTTACATTGTACTTACTGTGTATTTATATGGTACTATTTGGTTCATACCTATGTGGTACATACTGGGTATTTATAATATTCTTACTGGGTATTTACATGTTGTGCAAAGGTGTCTTTTATGGTACTTACCACATGTAAGAACAAGGTAAGTACAAATAAAGTACCTTGACCTTTAGGTCTGCACTCGCTGCACGTTTCATGGTATTTACCATGAATTTACCACAGAAACTACCCCTTAAGTACAGTGAAACTGTAACTGTAAAAGAAAGTCAGCCCTATTTCCACTCAACTACATGGTACTTTCATTACTAAATACCGGGTATGTTCACTTGAATAGTACTTGGTACTTACCCCTTAAGTACAATGAAACTGTACTGTAAAAGAAAGTCAGACCTATTTCCACTCTATTACATGGTACTTTCAGTAGTAAATGCCACTTATTACCTTCCCGTACAGTGTACATGAACACACTTGGTCTTCTGACCTCACCACATGAGACAATGCTAACCTGTTGGTAAGGGTAAAGTAACTACATTGTAAAAAAAATATACTGGCCTGATTACTTCTTGTAACATGAGGCAAGTTTAAAGAGAAACAAGACAGCTGTGAAAACAACAATCTTTAATATGATACATGTCTGCAGCATACAAAGTGTCATCACAATGAAATATGTTTTAAGTACAAAACAGTACAAAGGAGAATTCTAAAAAACACATTATTGGCCTGAGGGTCGTGCTTTTTGTCCAGTTTGGTAAAGGTGCAGGACTTCTTCAGGGTTTGTAACTGCAAGAAAATTCACAATATGAGCTCAAGTGAACATAAAAAGCATAACGACTTTGATGAAATACAAAATAAATTTTACTTATTTAATCATTTCTGTAATGAGTTTGATAAATCTCTATGAATTTTTTTATCGCTTTGACTGTAATGCTTGAAATTAATCAAGTACTATCCTCATTTAAAAACATGATAATAAATTATTCAAAACTTAACTTTTTTTAAATATTGTTCTAAAAATGAACTTTTTTAAATATATATTATATAATGTCAGGAAAATATGTAAAACAACAAGGCTAAATAATTAGTTTTAATACTAAAAACACCCCGAGTGTGTGTTTTTGTTAAGTATGGCAGGGGAAGTAAAGTTGCAAATTCCCAGCGCACTTGAATGCAGCACAACTACCCCCAAAGTGAACGTGCAGATTAATCCGGAGAACCTCGAGGCGCGCGCAACAGTTTGAATTTCTCTTCATCTGGCAGGTAAGCCAGTGGTTTTTTTTTTTAAATATTGGATAAATTACATGTAAATATTTAAACTGATCAAACTTTATAAAGAAGCTAACCTCGTGATTTCAAGCCGCTATCTCTGTGTTTGAAACGTGACGTAAGAGCCTGTCTACCTTGCTGCAATAATTTCAGTTATTTCATGTATACATTTTCAAAGTTTGTAATGAAAATCTACAAACATTTTTGTTACTTACCAGGAGAGTGACACCTGTAAAACAAGCACGTAGCCTAAATGATAAAGTCTGTTGTTCTGTGGTCGTTTGACTGAGGGCACGTCTTTCTGGGAAAATCAAAGAAAGGCGTTTATTTAAAATAATGATGACGTACTTCCGTCTTTTTACCGCTTTAGATCAGCTATGGTGAAGAAGACATCCCAGACGAATCCGTGAAGCCACAGGAGAGTAAGCCAAAGTAAGTTAAATCCTCCAAGTGGACATATTATTTACATTAATGAAGAGTTTAAATGCCGTTTCCCCATTTTCTTTTCTTTCGCCGTTTTTATTTTATTTTTATTTATTTATTTATTTTCAAATATGATAGAGACAACAATACCACCCAACAGTGAATGTAAATGTTTGAAAATTAAAACATATTTTTGTGAATAACTGTGTTGAATTTGAAATTGCCTATTTATTTCTTTTTTCCTTTTCTTTTACCCTGCAATGTTTTTCATGCTAATGCAAATTGTAGGTGCGAATAATATTTATAAAGAATAAATACACACAGCAATTGCCAATTAAAACATTGCTTTTGTCATTCTTTGTCTAAACAAATTTGATTTTTTTATGGCAATTTTGATTTCTTTTTTGTTGTTCTTGTTTATGTAACTAAAATATAAAGTTGTGAATAATTTATTGTCATGTTCATAAATGAGGATAATTGATTAATTTCAAGCATTACAGTCAAAGCTATAAAGAATTCACAGAAATTTATCAAACTCATTACAGAAATGATTAAATAAGTACAATTTATTTTGTATTTTATCAAAGTCGTTATGCTTTTTATGTTCACTTGAGCTCATATTGTGAATTTTCTTGCAGTTACAAACCCTGAAGAAGTCCTGCACCGTTACCAAACTCTGCTGAAAGAATTTTGATGGACAAAAAGCACGACCCTCAGGCCAATAATGTGTTTTTTGGAATGCTCCTTTGTACTGTTTTGTACTTAAAACATATTTCATTGTGATGACACTTTGTATGCTGCAGACATGTATCATATTAAAGATTGTTGTTTTCACTGCTGTCTTGTTTCTCTTTAAACTTGCCTCATGTTACAAGAAGTAATCAGGGCAGAACATGTTTTTACAATGTAGTTACTTTACCCTTACCAACAGGTTAGCATTGTCTCATGTGGTGAGGTCAGAAGACCAAGTGTGTTCATGTACACTGTACGGGATGGTAATACGTGTACATACCCAGCATTTACTACTGAAAGTACCATGTAATAGAGTGGAAATAGGTCTGACTTTCTTTTACAGTTACAGTTTCAGTGTACTTAAGGGGTAAGTACCAAGTACTATTCAAGTGAACATACCCAGTATTTAGTAATGAAAGTACCATGTAGTTGAGTGGAAATAGGGCTGATTTTCTTTTACAGTTACAGTTTCACTGTACTTAAGGGGTAGTTTCTGTGGTAAATTCATGGTAAATACCATGAAACGTGCAGCGAGTGCAGACCTAAAGGTCAAGGTACTTTATTTGTACTTACCTTGTTCTTACATGTGGTAAGTACCATAAAAGACACCTTTGCACAACATGTAAATACCCAGTAAGAATATTATAAATACCCAGTATGTACCACATAGGTATGAACCAAATAGTACCATATAAATACACAGTAAGTACCATGTAAGTACAGAGTAGACACAAAAAGTACCATGTAAGTACCCAGTAAAGTCCCATAGAAAGTACCATGTAAACACACTGTAAGTACCCAGTAAATTCCATAAAAAAGTACCATGTAAGTACCCTGAAAGTACCCAGTAGTTACACTATAAGTACCATGTAAATACCACTTAAGTACACTGTAAGTACTTTACTGTAAAAGAAAGCGTTACCTTTTTACCTTCAGAAACATAATTTTGTGTAATTTTTAATCTGTCATTCATCCTTTCACTCTGCCATCACTCACACATGTGCTAACACTAAAATATTGAGTGGGAGGAGCCAAGACTGTCTTTTCTATTTAGTCATCATTAAAGGAAATAAACATTTACAGTGAGAGACCAACAAAATAAGAATGACTCTACTTCTGGAATTCATCTTTATTTTCATGCTTCAGTTTGGAGGTAATATTTCATTTTTGTAAGTTTGGCAAAAACATGTCCTACTTTAACTTTAAAACTGTTGTTTACCTTATATAGTCAGTCCATTCTATATATTACATCTTTTTTATGTTTAAAAAGATGTGTTTTGTAAAAGTAGGTTATTAACAGGATAAAGATGATTGCATTTTGTTTTTGATAAAAATATGTTTTCATTTGAAGATTCCTTAGGAAGTAAAAACAATGTTGGTGTAATTTGTTTTGTTAACAGATTTTTTTTATAAAAACAAATGCAAATTCAGTTTTAAAGTTCAATTTTATGCAAAAATAATATTTGAGAGCTGACAGCTGTGAAGATGTTCAAGAATTAACAGAGTGAAGAAAAGTCAAAAAGTTGAAATATTTGCTAAAACTGAACTAACTTCCTTAAACTAAAATGACTTTTTTAAGAGCAAAAATACACTAAATGGTATTAAAGATGCAAAGAACCAGTTTATCTTGAATAAAACAATAACTGAGGAAGAGAATAAGTTAAAGACTTGTAAGGACACTAATGATAATGCTACATATTTCAGTAACCAACTGACCTCAGATTTTAGCACTAAAATAATTTACTTTCTCTTCATTCATGGTTTAGATTAAAGGGAAAAATTAAGTACTTTATCGGAATTAACTATTCTATTCAGAAAATGTCAGAGTTAAAGACGTGATTGAGGAAAAGATTAGAGGAAAGTAAAGAAGTAAAGATGTGTGTGTGCAGACTGTAGATTTCTGCTCTGTATTTAATAAACCTGACGATTTTATCAATGATTCTGTTTGTGATTCTGATTGTAATTTTCTGCTTCTCCTGTAGGTTCCCATGTTATAAAGCAGATGTTCTATAAAAGAGTTGGAGAGGACGTCACCTTACGGTGTTTGGGATCCTGGAATATCAAGAGACGTGAAAAACTTGGTTCAGAAATGAACAACTGCAATGGAAATGACTGCTCTCTGCACATCAGAAACATCACAGATGCTGACGCTGGTACATACTCCTGTTGGGTCATATTAGATGACCCCTTGCTCATAGACTTATTTGGATTCAGTATAGATAATCTCTGGGTTTCGCATCTTCATGTTTTGAGCAGTGAGTATTCTGGCTTGAACTATTCTGTGACTCTATGAATGTCTACATTCTGATCTGATCCAAAAAAACAAAAACCCCAAACCCTTAAGAGACTCTGACATGAGAACCCATGTAATCATTTCAGTTGGAAAAAGCTGAAAAAAGCACGTTTAGTATGAGAGAGTCGGCTCATGAGAAAAAAATATCATTACGTTTCATTCTTTTATATAGCAAATAGGTTGAATTGATGAATCCATAAACAGCAAATATCATTGTCTCTCATTATCACTGATTAATCAGGTGGACTGAGTGTTTGAGAGTTTCCTGTTTTGTTATCCTGACAAACTTCAGATTAGTTTTAATGATTTAGTGTCAGACATTGAAAAAGTGTTAAGGCCCGTACACACCGGGACGAATATTCGCCAGCCGTTATTCGCCGCGTTTTTTGTGTTCACACCCAGGCGATTTTCGCTGATGATGAGCCGAGTGAACATGCAATTTCATTCCCTGACATTAGATGGCGCTTAATGTAAAACAGAAATACTCCTGTACACAAGGTGGCGCTGCGCAACTTCTTAAAGTCGCTTTTCACTCAGAAGAAGAGAGCAAGTATTTACGCGCTTGTCAGAATCATACAAAGAAAACATGAAGATTTCCAGCACCAGTAGCTCTAGCTCCAGTTCCAGCGATGAAGAAATTATTGTTCTGTTGAATGATGAAAGACGCCGGAAAAGACGTCGATTTTGGGTACATCCCATAGTTACGAGAAGAGAAGAACATGGGGAGTTTTATCGACTGGTACAAGAGCTGAAAATGTATCATGAGCGTTTTCGGGGATATTTTAGAATGTCCGTCATTATTTCTTCGCGGCAGTGTAGACGCTACTCGGCGTCTATCTTCTTCGCTGGTATGTGTGCTCAGCAAGGCAGTTTTGTGTTTGAGCGCCCCCAAGTTGTGTTTTACTGTAACTTCAGAAGCTCCAGACACGTGTGCAAAAGCGCCGTTCTCATTGGTCATATAGTTTTTGATGCGGCGCGTAAAACCAAAAAATTGAACCTGAGGCGTTTTTTAAAAAATGACGCTTTTACGTGTGGCGTTTTTCGCGTCGGTGTGCACACTCACATTGGTGTCCTTTGTTTAGTCATGAGGGGTTAACGTCTGCGAATATCGTGCGTGAAATTCGTCCCGGTGTGTACGGCCTTAAGATTGACATTTGAAGGACAATGGAAGACAAAAATAATCTACTGAGACGGGATCTCAACTGTCTGGTAGAAATCCAGAGTTTGAGGTGAAGAACCAAACAAACTGTGATTCTGTTCTGACTGTGAAACATCAGAGTGGAAACTCCAAAAGATTCAGCTGCCAGTTTGTTGAGGATGATGAAGTGAAGATAGATGCCGTCTACGTTCTCACAGGTGAGACGTTTGGAATGATTTAACTTTACTTTTGGGTTCTATCAAATCCTATTTTCTACAGTTTAGAAACAAAAACACTTTCTGGTCTTTTCAGTGAATTCTGGGAATTTTTGCTCTGTCAGGATTTTCAGAATTAAACAAAAACAAACATTTACTCAACATCACTGTGGATCATTTTAAAACACAGTCAATGTCAATCAAAAATGTACATTTTGAACTTTAGAATTTAAAGTTATTTTTACCAAACTCTCAGGACAATAAAGTGAAGTAAAAACTTAAACTTTGAACAGTAACCCATTAATGTTGGTTGTTATATATTGATTGATTACATTGATAATCATTATATATATATTCAGTCATTTAATGTAATCATCACAGAAGAAAAGATAGATAAAAAATAAAAGAATAATATCTGTTGAAACAGGTTTTATTGCAAATAGAGGCAAACATTGAATTCAGTAAAACTCTTCTCTATAAAGCAGGTTTTGTACTTTAATAACAGAACCTGTATGGAGATGATTTTAGAAAAGCATAAATGAAATTACAACCACTCAACAGTTTTAGAGGAACATGTGACTTTCAAGATTTTCTGCTTTATTTGGTCAACAATAAAGAAACAACAACAAAAAACTCAGCATCAGAGCAAAATCTAACAATTCTGGAACAAGTTTGTTAATTTTGATTCTCTAGATTGGATTGTTGGTTTAGACATAATGATGATTGTGTGGATTTAACCAAAGGGAGATGTGGGGAGTGGATTGTTCATTTGTTGTTGTTGTTTTTTCCATTTGTCATTTTCTGCAGATGTCTGCAGTGTCAGTTGTGTTCTTGTGTGAGTCTGGACTTTGTTGTTTAAACAGTGTTGTGAGTCAGTGATCAGAGTGGTGCTTGTTGTTGTTCTGCTGCTCTGCTGCTGTTTGCTCCATTAAAGACTGACGGATGCTAGAAAGACCAGCTTCAGGAGATCTGCAGCTGAATTATGGCTTATACAGCTTTAGGAAGAAGTTTTTGGAAGAAGTTTCTCACCTCTGACGGTGGAAAGAAGATGACAGACAAGACTCTTGAGAAATCTTTTGGAATAAAGAAGTTTTTCAAAACTCAGAGAACAGTGAGGTTTTCCATGAGCTGTTCTCTCAAGACAATCCTGTAAACTTAAAATGTTTTTTCATTCTTGTTCTGTCAGTCTTTGTCAGCCATGGTTGATAGTTTCAAGTCCATTTTTGCTGAGAAACTTCAAAGAAGTGTCACCTTTTTGCAGTTAAAAGCACGTTTTGACTCATTATGGTCACGTTAGAATGAAGAAAGAGGAAATAAACTTCCTTGACGAAAACTGAAAACTTTGTGTCTCTTTAAATGGTTTAATGTCACAAAATAGAAGCAAAGTCTGGATTTTCAGTTTTATCTTTATTCATCACTAAAGAGGAAATCAAACCCTGAACTGAACATTTCTGACAGATCAACATCTAACAAAGACAGAAAGACTGCATTAATAAAATTAAGGATAGATTATAATTTCATATTACAACACTATATTGAATTAATGTCACTTTTTAAATTGTCAAAAAAGCCAAACTTTGTCAGTTATGAAAAAATGTATGTTTTTAAAAATAATTTATTTTATCATTTAATGAAATCACGTTTAAAACAAAACTTTACAGATACGTATTTTATTATTATCTTATTTCATTTCTTCAGTGATTTTGTTAGTCTCTGTTGTGTTAAAGGTTCAACTTTTAGTTCTTTTCTCTCCTGCAGACATCAGTGAACAAACTAAACATCTGTATCACAGAGCTGGAGATGACGTCCTTTTACCTTGTAGAACTACATCCTCCTCTTCCTCGTGCTCTGATGTTACCTGGCTGAACCAGGAAGATCCAGATGAAGCACTGAGACCAGAAGTACACAATGGAAGTGTTGTCCAGAGTTCAGCTAGAGCTTCCAGGCTGAATGTGAGCAGCGACTGCTCTCTGCTCATCACAAACATCACTGATGAAGATGCTGGTCGATATCTCTGTCGGCTCAGGAACAAGAATACGTTTGAGGCGTATCTTAATATTTTGAGCAGTGAGTATTCTGACATGAACAATAATGTGACTTCATGATTGTCAACATTCTGATCTGATCCAAAACAGCTCAAACCCTGAAGAGACTCTGATGTTTGGAGTTTTTAATCTAAATCTCCAGATTCTATAATAGATCAGAGATTAGTCCGTTATTTATGTTCAGAGTCAGAACTAATCAGTTTTCATCTCAGATGAGGGGAGATTTATTCCACAAATCCAGAGTCACTGTGCTTTTCTAACAGAACTATAGGAGTTAGACCAGACAGACCCGGAGAATCAGGACTAGAAAGACAAAGAAAGAGCCGACAACAGAGTTTCAGCTTCATGCAGAAAACATTTCTTTAGGTTCATTTTATACAGTTTTACAGTATTTCCATAATATTGTTAGTTGAAAGTTGTCAGAAAATGACGAGCAGCCACTCATCATCCTCTGACTAAAAGTTTACTCTGAAACTCAAAAATCACGACTGTTTCTGCTGTTGAAACAGATGTAAACATTTCTCTGAATAGTTTCTAAAATGGTCAAATCTGATCTTTCTTTGGAACAAGGTCAGCAGGTAAATGTGGTCACTGTCAGGAGAAAAGGTTTTCATGTAAAAACGTCTAACAGAGAAACTTTTCTGTTTCTGTTTTCCTTCAGTTTCTAAAGATCCAGCAGACGTTCCTCCCAGAGGAAGTGGAAGTGTCACATTCCAGTGTTCACTGAGTAGATTTGATCCAACTATTCCCTGCAGACAGAACAGCATCATCTGGATGAATGAGACGGGATCTCAGCTGTCTGGTGACGGTGTTGGGTTGGACTGTGTTTCTGTTCTGACTGTGGAACATCAGAGTGGAAACAACCAAACATTCATCTGTCAGTTTGTGGAGGATGAGGAAGTGAAGACAGATGCTGTCTATGTTCTGGACTTTTCAGGTAAAACTTTTTTTATTATTTTGAACAACAAAGACAAATTGTGAAAGTCAAAGACATTTACAAATATTTTAGTTGATGCTGATAAATGTTTGTCTGCAGATCTTTCTGGTCATAATTTCATCATCATCGTTGGAGCCGTGATGAAGGTGGTGTTGATGTTTCTGGGTGTGGTTGCTGCTCTGGTCTACATGTCCAGGAGGAGAACCAAAGGGAACGAGGACCAGAGAACTAGAACAAGTACTGTCACTCTTTTACTCTTCATCATCTTCTGATGTGGATGATGTCATTTCCTGTTTCTCTCAGCTCATGAAAACCAATGAAGTTGGTGATCTTAAACATTATTTGCACTTTTAGAAATTAAAAAAAGCTGCTTGATCTTCTAAATTCTGCTTCTACAGGGAGAAGAACTGTTGCTGGTGATGAAGACGTCCTGTGAAGAAGAGATGCAGAAAACTGTTTTTACATTTGTTTATATTTTCTTCTCTATGATATTTTCTTTGTTTCTTTGTTTCTTTTTAGATATTTCAGCTGCAGTAGTTTTATTTGCTCAGATCTGGCATCACCTGCAAAGTTTCTAAGTATAATAGTGTAGATGCAGGAAATGGTGTGTGTGTGTGTGTGTGTGTGTGTGGGTGTGTGTGTGTGTGCGCGCGCGCGTGCATGCGCGCGTGTATGGGTGTGGGTGTGGGTGTGTGTGTTTGTGTATCCTTTTTACTTTATATTTTTTCCCATCAGGTCAAAATGAATCACTCAAAGTTAATATCTATAAATTTATAGACATACATTTGTTTGTCTTCTTTAGTATTTCCTTGTTTTGATTGCTTGAAATAAACCATTTCTGAATTCCAACTCTTTTTCATCAGACCGCTTTTTGTTTTTGTGACTAACATCCATGTTTTTTTTAGAAAGACTACAACTTTGGAACTTGTCACAGATGAAAATGTTTTCCACATTGATGACAGAGACTCAGCTCTCTTTCAGGCTGACATTTCTGCAGATCAAACTGAACCACAAGTGAAAATAAACCTTCTAGATTTCTATAATGTGTTTACAGCTCTGAAGCAAAACTAACAGAAAAATCTTTTTTCTTAAAAGCAACACAGTTTTAGACCCAGAAGAGTAAAATAAAAATCAAATGGAATATTTTTTTGTATGAAAGAAATCAAACATTTGAAAAAAAGAAAACAGCTATGGAGTCATTCTAAATGTTTCCTAGTTGTTTGATTGATGCTTTTTGAGCCTCAACAACATCAGGGGGTAACAAGGCTCCACTGTGTGTCATGTGGTGTCAAACCTCTGCCATATATATTAATAATTCACTGCATTTAGTTAACACACATTGTGGTTTTTCTGTCTTTATCAGCACTTGCCTTTTATAATCTCTTGCTTTTATCTGAACACAACATGTAACTTCCTCACAGAAACACTCACGCAGTGTTTCCTGTCTCCACAGAGAGTGAGTGTTGACGTCCAGAATCAGAATCAGGTTAATTGAAGAGTTCTACAAAAGCATCAGTAATTACGTCTCCATGTCTGGATCATGTGATCATTCAGAGACTAAAAATAAAAAAATAAAAAGGGAAAATTAGTGAATATTTTTGTTATTGTCTCCATGAAAATAAGAAAAATATCGTCAAGAGCTGGAGACCTAAGCAGACTGCCTCTTGCATGCCTCAGCGGCTCTATCTGAACGCCAGCTCGCCGCTGTAAAGAGCCCGATTGCCAATTAAGCAGCCAGACGGCTCCGGAAACCGGAAACAGTGGGTTAAGAAAATGGATGGAACCATCAAAGTTGTAGGTTTAAAGGCTGTCATCTGGACTTGGTTTTTTAAGTTGAAGACGTTTCACCTCTTATCCAAGAGGCTATGTCAATTCTGAATTAGCTGGTAAAAGTGATGGTATATATGTGCTCATGGGGGAGGAGTCAGACCTGACACGGGATGGTATTGTCTACTTAGCCTACATGGTTTCAGATCATTAGCAGTTCCTTGTCCAGGAGTTGGGGAGCCAGTGACTCCCTCCGCAATCTGGTCGTCTCTTTCAGCTGTTAATGACCTAAGTGAAAGTGGTTTGCTTTGGTTTGTTTGTTGGGGACAGAGAGCCAAAGAAAGTGGAAAGTCTGAGAAGGAAGCAGCTCTGAAGCTCTGCAGCTGACGGTGCAGCTTCAGGACTCATGAGGAGGAGCACATGCACGGCTCTGATGCTGCTGAACGTCTGACTGAGATGATCCACATTCAGAAGAGAGTTTCAGAGTGAAAGACGTGTGGAAGAAGAGAATCCTGAAGGTTTCTGTGCAGACATGAACTCAGTCAGAGAGCGTCTGAATGTTGGAGGATCCAGAAGAAACCAGGAGCTCATGAAGGTGGTTCTGTTGGAGCAGAGAGCAGAACTCTGATCCCAGTTTCAGGAACAATGCAGGCTCATGTTCTGGACTGAAGAGTTCTCCTGAAATGTTCTGTTCAGACTTCTTCAGGATCACATCTGTGTGTGAATGTGGAGGTTTGTCTGAACCAAGCTGCAGCTCACTTTGAAGCTCCTTCAGGCTCACACAGCAACAATGACAAAGACTGAAGCTGCTGTGCTGCCCTCTAGTGGCAAACATGGCATCTGCAGCACACATTTCTGCATTTCTTTACATTTTTGAAGCTCATCAAGAGAATGCCAAAAGTGTGCAAAGCAGTAATCAAAGCAAAAGGTGGCTACAATGAAGAACCTACAATATGACATATTCTCAGTTGTTTCACACTTTTTTGTTATGTATAGAATTCCACATGTGTTCATTCATAGTTTTGATGCCTTCAGTGTGAATCTACAATTTTCATAGTCGTGAAAATAAAGAAAATTCTTTGAATGAGAAGGTGTGTCCAAACTTTTGGTCTGTACTGTAAATAAAATGTTAAGTGATTTTTTTTTTGTCTTAACCTGAAAAAAATCTGTGAATTTATTTAAATCTTTCCCTGTTTTTTATTGAAAAAATCTTTGTAGATTGTCGGTGAAAAATGTTTGCATTCCAAAGATCTTTAATTTTCTTTACTTTTCTTTTATTATGTTACATCTCAGTTACATACTTCATAAATTTGTTAATCTAATTTTGATTAAATTAAGTAAATTTCTCATAAGACATCTAATTCTAATAAGAATTTCTAAATTACTTCTTTTTTTGTTATTAACTAGACAGTTTAATGTTTATTCATAGTCATAATTATTCTCTTTAGAAACAGTTTTTAAGATCTTTTTGCTTGAAATTTTCTTGTTTTAATTTTTGTTTCTGTGTTTACTTAAGAAATGTATTTATTCATGACTGTAATTTAGAAATAAAATAAACGAATGTGATCAGGTTTAGTTAGTCTCTGATGCGTTTTGTAGTCAAATCTGAACATTGGAATGAGAAACAGTGTGATGACGTCACAGCAGCTCTAAAAAAGTTACTTCGATACATTTTTTTTCTGTTTTGATTTTGTTTTCTTTATCTCCTGAATTAAATCTTTTTTCAAATATTTGAAGCGTTTTGAACCATAATAAGGTTCAGTAAAACAGTTTATACGTTTGTTTTTAAATAAAGTCTCGTCACGTCACCCGGAAGTAAACAGCACGAGGCGCCAGCAGCGTTAGCTTGTTAGCAGGCTAGCAGCGTTAGCTTGTGTTAGCGTTAGCTTGTGACTTCATGATTGTCAACATTCTGATCTGATCCAAAACAGCTCAAACCCTGAAGAGACTCTGACATTTGGAGTTTATTTTATCTAAATCTAAATCTTCAGATTCTATAGTAGATGACAAATGTTTCCTTTATTTACGTTCAGAGTCAAAACTAATCAGTTTTCATCTCAGGTTTTATTCCACAATCCAGAGCTTCTGGGCTTTTCTAACAGAATTATGGGAGTTAGACCAGACAGACCAAGAAAGACAAAGAAATAGCCGACAACAAAGTTTCAGCTTCACGCAGAAAACTTTTCTTTAGGTTCATTTTAGATTTTTTTTAGGAAACAACAACCGCTCCACAATCCCTGAATCCCCTACAGCCTTTATCTAAACATTTACATTGACCATTATCACACATTTGATTGCCTTTTCTCAGAACAACAACCACAACTTCCCGTTTGTTTGTGTGTGAAATGATTCCAAAAAGCCATGTGTCATCCTGGAGGGACTGGTTTCTCATCAATGCAGACCACCAAGTTTCTCTGGTTTCTGACTATTTGGTGGCTGGTAGGCCTTTTGGGATTTTTGTCAGGGAAAGAAGTGAACCTGGGCTCCAAATATTGGAAGACACTGATCTAAAAGTACTAGGACATCTGGAGAAAGCTCTAGTTCTGCTCCAAGTCAGTCCAAAGCACTGAAGATAGATGGAGTTGGATTTGGGAGAGGACTGAGCTCATTCAAATGAAGAAAGAACAAGTCAACAGATGAAGAAGATTTCAGGAAGTTTCCCATTCAACAAGTTCAAGTTTCCAGAGAGCTAGTTTAGCATCCGTGTTCTGGACCAAACCACTGTCCCTCTGAAGGTCCAGACACAGAGAGGCCCAGAGTGACCCCCATTTCTCCTCTTTGCTCTCTCCAGTGGCTGACTCCGCCCCTTAGGACGTCCCCCTGTGTGGATCAGTGGTCAGTGGGTTGGAACCTGCTGCAAATGCAGGCTCTGGTTCTAACTGCTGGATCAGAAGTGGAATGTGAGCTGTAGTGGTGTGTCTGCAGCTGGATGTGGAACACATGAGGGAGGGGTCAAAGGTCAATCTTTCTTCCAAACAAATGTTGTCAGTCTATTCTCCAACAATGCTCCAACATCTTCAAAGGTTTTTGGTCCCAAATCCAGAGTGGAGCTGGTAGGACGTGATCATTTCAGCCTCAGATTTGGGATCTGTCATCTCTCTGCCACCGTGACACAGAGTGATGAGTTCATGCTCCAAAGCGGCCCGATCGCTGGCTTTAGGGACTATTCCAAAAGCTTTCAATGATGGCGGGGAATGAACATTAGGAACAGATGACGGCTTGAAATGTCTGCTGTTGGTTTCTGATCCAGACAGAAATTCAATCAAATGTCTGTGAATCCATGATTTCCTTAGAATCTTTGACTCTAGATTCAGATCCATCTGGTTCAAAGGATGAAACCGTAGCTAAAAGTCTTTTAAAAGTCCAAATCCTCAAAGATGAAACAGAAAGTTCATAGAAAGTCAAATGAAAAACATGACCCAACTCCCAATGTCAAAGTGCCTAGGATAGCACAGGGGTTACATTTGGAATAGCATGAAGGGTTGTACTTAGGAACCACGACTGGATGAAACTCATTGCACCCTTATGTGACGTGTGCGTTTACTGTAAATATTACTGCAAATACCTCTATTTGTCATAGCCATAATAATGTTTAGTAGATGGATTCCACACATTTCATCATTAATTTTCCTTTATTTTCTAATCAATGTATGACTTAATATTTGAAGTGATTATTCCATTATTTTATGGCTTTAAATCAATCAATCAAAAACAATGACTACAGCATCACTAACTGTGTTTGTGTTGATGTTTCTAGTCTAAACACTCTGCTGTTGTGTCTTTTGAGCGTCAACAGAAAATGAGAAAACCTGTCTGACTGGATCTGAGGACAAAGTGACCTTATTGTAATGCAAAGTTGAAGTTTCTGTTCAACACGTGAGTTCATGTTAGAGTAACACACCATAAAGAAAAGTTAAAGTATGAACATGTATGTAAGGTTTTCCAATGTGTGTAGTTCATTTGTTTCTTCTGTGTTAGTTTCTTTCTACCAGGCACAAGATATCCTTTAGACAACTACTAGTCTATTGTAGATGTAGATCTACTGGATGTGTCAGAAAACTCTACTTTCTTATTCTACTACAGGTCTACCATTATTGTTCTGAAGGACATCAGCATTGAAGTCTACATCTACTTGTAGTCATCCCATTGTTGGATAGTTTTAGATTTTTATCTGCTATCTGAATTGTTATTTTAGGACAGGAATCTGCATCCATAAACTATAAAATAGATGTTTGAGTTAGTGTCTCACTAAAAATCTAGTGAGAGCCACGCTTTACTGAAATTATGTAAAACTATTTAATGATTAGAAGTAATAAGCTAGCAATTTACTTTATTGATCAGCAATGTGTAGCAGTGATTTCTGTATTAATGTGATCATGTGTTTGTGACAGCTGGAAGGACGGAAACCCAGAGAGAGGAATCAGGCTGACACTCAGGAATGCGCTTAGGAGCGATTTTATACTAACAAAAAGCGCCACAAGGTGGGATCACGAAAACACAAAAACTCCTCATGAGAGGGAAAACTGCCAAAGGAAAAAAGGGAAAAACTAAGCTATGACAAAAAGTCCAAAGGACAAACAGACCCAAGTGTTGGCAGAGCATGAAAACCACAGATCTAACAGAAACACACAGACACTGAGGTCTGAGTAACATCAACTTAAATAGACAGGATTGCAAAGTGCAGCCAGCTGTGCACTCCTCCACCAGGACCAGACAGGGAAGGGAGGGGCCATCCAGGAGGAGTGACAGCTGACCTGCAAAACACAGAGGCAGTCAGGAAACAGAACAAGATGAACACCACACTGTCAGTGTTCTGAAGATGATCAATAGGAACTACACATTTGTTACACAAAGTGTGTTTTATATCAATGTTAACTGAAATAATGTGAGAATGATTTCTGAGGATAATCAATAAACAGTCTATTATGTTACTTGATAAAGAATATAAATTTGATCTGATAAGGACTGGATTATAATGACTATTTAAAAACTATAGATATAAAAAAACAATAGTGGTGGATTATATACTCTTACTTCTTCACACTCCCTTTCAACAACTAATTAAACTCTATTTGACTTTATTTGAAAATCATCAAATGAAATTAATCTAATTCATCATAAGTGTTTGAGTAGCAATACTGTTCAGAAGATTGATTCCTCTTATTTCATCTTTATTATTTTTTTCTTTATCTTTTAATAAATATTTAAATATTTTTAATGCTTGAAACAAACCATTAAAAATTGAAAATTTGAAAAACTTGAAAAATTCTCTGTTCACACAATTCATGTTGAAGCAGCAAACAGAGGAAGTCTCTGGTTCCTGGGGTTCTGCTGGTGATGGTTGTTGCCATGTTGTGTTGTTGTGGGTCTTTAACAATCAGTGACCTTATAGAACTTTTGAAGGCGCACTCACTTCTTTCTACAAACAACATGGAAGGAGATTTGATCAACCAGATAGCACATATGTGTCATAGAGACAGTTCATCTGCAGTTTGATGAAGAACTTTATTTAATTTACCGGAGATTTTACTCACATTCTTCTGCTATTTATATTTTCTCTGTTTTTCACATACAAAGTACAGGGGGGTATTCCAGAAAGCAGGTTATGCTAGCTCTCACGATAAGTTTGAGGCTAAGGAAGTTGATAACCTCAACTTTCGGTTCCAGAAATGGAGGTATGTTTCAGGGTAGGTCAAGTTGCCATAGCAACTCATGCTCTGAACATAACCTGTTCTGGAGCAGGTTTAGTTGAAGCTTAGTTTGTTTACAGAGAGGTGAAGCAGCATGGAGTGTCCATTTGAAGATGATTTAGTGGATGAAGAAGCTCAGATAATACTTTTGCCAAAGTGAGATGGTGATAGGACCACATGTGGATGTTGGAAAAATAATTTTTTTTACTTTGATCTAACTTAATTATTTGTTTCAGTTAAGAAAAATCTTTTTTTCGTAAGTCAGTTTAAAAATTACACGTAGTTTTCAGACAGTTATTTTACTTTCATTCAAATTAATTCAATTAAGTAGGTGTAACTTTGGTGCTGCTGTTAGATTGGCACCGCAAGGGATTGTGGGATATCATTCCCTTTGCCTGTCTGGACGGATTGGGTTTAAGTGTGTGTTTTTGACCAAATGTGTTTAGTTGTTTAGCTGTTTTACTGTGTTTTGCCATGCTTCGCCGAGTTATTTTGCCCTACTGAGCTTGCATCTCTGCACCATGAGTGAGAGTGAAGGAGAGGATGATGAGTTTATATAGCAGCGCCTACACAGTAAAATTAGTGATAATCACGGTAAATTCCTAATTGACATTTTGCACTCCGTGCATTTTCCTCACTTGTCTTTTTTATTGTTATAAAGATGAGAATATCTGCCAGCTCAAAATTAGACATATGAGAGTTCAAGAAATATAATTAATTAAGATGGAAAAAAGATCAATTGAATTGGAGTAATATGACATTTAGTTAAATAAATATGTAAATTTGAGCTGTGTAAACAATTATTGAGTTTTATAGACGTAAGAAATTAGGTTGAATAAATTTAACTCAATTGTTTGTTCCCAATGGAAGTAATTAATTTAAGTTGGCAAAATTGGATACGTTATATGCGTCACAAGGAAAATGGAAACAAGATCAGAAACTCGTGCGTTTACTTTGTCTGCTCTTTTTCTACACGCAGAAACTCTTTTGATGATGCAGCCGCATTACTTTTTTGATGGACGTGTACTCTTCATACGCCGTCATTAAAATGTCAGACTCCGTCTCACTGAAGTGTAGAGGTTTTTTTTTCTCGACGCGTTTCCATGGTGACTCCAGATATCGGCGATCTATTGAGAATGTCTTAATGTACCTGCTGTGCACGCCCATTAACCCAGGGTTACCAAGTCGAGCGTAATTACGCCAACTCTTATCCGGTCTTTTGGAACCGACATACCCAGAATAAGCAAGTTCTGGCGGATTTCAGCCAGAGTTCAGGCTCAAAGTCCGGCTAGTTTAAACATGCTTTCCGGAATACCCCCCTGAAGTTTCCCTTCCTGTTTAATAAACAAGAAGACACAGAGTGATGTCATTTCCTGTAAAGCAGAGACTCTTCCAGGTGTTTGATTACAGGGAGCAGGTTAACTAAAACAAACACATACATATAGACACAGTTCACTGCTTGTTTACTTTTCTATCTGCCTCTGTGTGTTTTGCAGATTAGCTGGGTGGCTCGGTCAGCAGCTGGGTGACTGAGATCTGGGTGGTTGTTAAGATAAAGGGCTGCCACACAGGAATCCAGGCTTCCCTTCCAGGAGGGGAAAAAACAATGGTACTGGGGGCAGTTACCATATCATCACCCAGTGGTGGTCCTTGCAAGACCCTTAATGCTACTGCAGCTCACCGCTCCCCCAGGGGATGGGTCAAATGTGGAGAACAAATTTCGCACACTTAAGGCCCGTACACACCGGGATGAATTTCGCGATATTCGCAGACGTTAACGCCTCATGACTAAACAAAGGGCAGCAATGTGAGTGTGCACACCAATGAGAAAAACGCCACGCGTAAAAGCGTCACTTTTTAAAAAACGCCTCGGGTTCGTTTTTTTGGTTTGACGCGCCGCGTCAAAAACTATTCGACCAATGAGAATGGCGCTTTTGCACAAGTGTCTGGAGCTTCTGAAGTTACAGTAAAACACAACTTGGGGGCGCTCAAACACAAAACTGCCTTTCTGAGCACACATACCAGCGAAGAACATGACGCCAAGTAGCGTCTACACTGCTGCAAAGAAATAATGACGGACATTCTAAAATATCCCAGAAAACGCTCATGATACATTTTCAGGTCTTGTACCAGTTGATAAAACTCCCAATGTTCTTCTCTTCTCGTAACTATGGGATGTACCAAAAATCAGTGTCTTTTCCGGCGTCTTCCATCATTCAACAGAACTGGAGCTAGAGCTACTGGTGCTTGAAATATTCATGTTTTCTTTGCATGAATCTGACAAGCGCGTAAATACTTGCTCTCTTCTTCTGAGTGAAAAGCGACTTTAAGAATCGTAAAGTTGCGCAGCGCCACCTTGTGTACAGGAGTATTTCTGTTTACATTAAGCGCCATCTAATGTCAGGGAATGAAATTGCATGTTCACTCCACTCATCGTCAGCGAAAATCGCCTGGGTGTGAACACAAAAGACGTGGCGAAAAACGCTGGCGAATAACGTGCATCAATTTGAGGTGTGTACGGGCCTTTAGGTGTGTGACAGAAAGTAGCACTTTCTTTCTTTCTGTTGCTCCTCCTCTGTCCTCCTCACCTCTGGTTCTCTGCAGAGAAGTCCACAATAATTTTGTAATCAGGAAATCACTAAATCGTATTTAGTCTCTCAGTCGTCTGTCTGGTCAGCATTTGGTTTTGTCTTTGCTCTGCCTTATATTTCAGATTCTGGATGTTTTTTTTTTGTTTTTGTGATGAGTTTTGTTTTCTTGTTCAGACCTTGTGGTGTTTTTGGTTTTGATATCAAATTTTACTTGGTGCAAGTCAGAGCCGGATTTCTCATTGCACCTGGGTTCCAGTTATTCCTATGGAGTCCTATACTGTTCATAATTAAATAAATAAATATTTGATTAAATAAATAAATGTGACCTCATGCAAATACACAATCAACCAATAAATCACTTATAAATATATAAAAAGATCATGAAATGGTGAAAAAGCTGCACACAGATTTTAAATTAGCCATTATATTATTCAATATTATTCATTATTATTCAAAATTTTGCTTTAAAAACCTGTTCATTATTTTAAAACAGCATTTTAAAATATTAATTTTTAATCATGTGGAATATTATTATAATTCTACTTCTTTTTACAGAACCTCGGCTTTCAAAATCAATATTTTCTAAAGTAGCTTTGTTTTTATTTCATGTTGCTGTTTTTCACAATGGCGTATTTATTTCATGAAGAGCTTTTTCATGAGACAGGAGACGGTTCAGCAATTTTCATATTCTCATGAACATGTAGTAGTGGCCTAAGTTAGGCTGGCTGGCTGTTGGAGTTCCACTAAGCTTATATGAACTGGAGTTCAATAAACGCACCATGCCGCGTGTGGGAGGAGCTAGCAGCTAATGCTTTAGCCTGATAGCCACTTAGAGCTGTGACTGTGTTTATCTCACCTAAAATGCATGGATGCACAATGCACACGGAGAATGTTAAGAGATCAGGTTTATTTATTTGGAATACTTCCACATGATAACAATGTTTCCATGTTTGAGTTCATGAGATCATCCCAGAGAGTCTTCAGCTCCTGGGGGGTATTCCAGAAAGCAGGTTATGCTAGCTCTCACGATAAGTTTGATGCTAAGGAAGTTGATAACCTCAACTTTCGGTTCCAGAAATGGAGGTATGTTTCAGGGTAGATCAAGTTGCCATAGCAACTCATGCTCTGAACATAACCTGTTCTGGAGCAGGTTTAGTTGAAGCTTAGTTTGTTTACAGAGAGGTGAAGCAGCATGGAGTGTCCATTTGAAGATGATTTAGTGGATGAAGAAGCTCAGATAATACTTTTGCCACAGTGAGATGGTGATAAGACCACATAAGGTAAGTCAGTTTAAAAATTACACGTAGTTTTCAGACAGTTATTTTACTTTCATTCAAATTAATTTAATTAAGTAGGTGTAACTTTGGTGCTGCTGTTAGATTGGCACCGCAAAGGATTGTGGGATATCATTCCCTTTGCCTGTCTGGACGGATTTGGGTTTAAGTGTGGGTTTGACTAAATGTGTTTAGTTGTTTAGCTGTTTTATTGTGTTTTGCCATGTTTCGCCGAGTTATTTTGCCCTACTGAGCTTACGTCTCTGCTCCATTAGTGAAGGAGAGGATGATGAGTTTATATAGCACCCCTACGGGCAATAGCTGTTACGACAATGACGGTAAATTCCTTATTGAGATTTTGCACTCCGAGCATTTCTCCCCCCGTCTTTTTTATTGTTATTTAAATGAGTATATCTGCCGGCCCAACTTAGACATTTGAGAGTTCAAGAAATATTAAGATGGAAAAAAGATTTATTGAATTGGAGTAATGTGACATTTAGTTAAATAAGTATGTAAATTTGAGTTGTCTGAACAATTATTGAGTTTTATAGACGTAAGAAATTAGTTTGAATAAATTTAACTCAATTGCTTGTTCCCAATAGAAGTAATTCATTTAAGTTGGGAAAATTTCCTTGTGATTGGCGTCACAAGGAAAATGGAAACAAGATCAGAAAGTCGTGCGTTTACTTTGTCTGTTCTTTTTCTACACGCAGAAACTCTTTTGATGATGCAGCCGTGTTACTTTTTTGATGGACGTGTAATCTTCATACGCCGTCATTAAAATCTCAGACTCCGTCTCACTGAAGTACAGCGTTTTCTTTTTTTTCACCACGCGTTTTGTAAGGCCTGGAGGGTTGAAAGGTGGGGTAAACAACAAAAAAATGAATGAGGGTATTGAAGGGCTGGGGGAATGATCTGGGGAGAGCGCACGCACACCACCAAAGAGGACCCGAGTTCTTGGCTACAATGATAATTTATTACAATATAAAAATAGGAATGGCTACAGGGTTCCAGTTAAAAGACACTTAAACAAGCATAAAATAAGTCTAAAAATTCTAGGCACAGATTAAACCAGTAAAACACGATAAAATTCCCAGGAACAGTTAAAAAGGATAAAAGAGAGCTAAAAAGTCCAAAGAACGGTAAAAACCCCTTTAAAATGCAGCTCAAAGGGAGGGGTCACTGATCCCAACCAGGGGGCGTCCTCTCCACGCCAGGCTTGGCTTTTGGGGTCGACTTCTCCAGACGCTGCGCCGAGGGTCCCTCCGGACATGCACACCTGGACCTGGGAGGCGGGGCTCCCCTCGCCTCTGGGGTTGCGCGTAACGCAGACACTCCTCCGTGTCACCTCCAGCTGGCCCCCCGGACACGCTGGAATCCTGCGGAGACAGGTAGACGGCAGCACCAAACAATCTCCGATGCAGGCTGCCACCAGCCTTCCCGCCGACTTAGTTCGACCAGTCTGCAAAATCACGTCCGGCTACTTACAACACAGGCAGGGTCCCTGCCCTGCCACTGCGTGTTGACCGCGTTGCAGACTGGTGGTTCCAGCGTTCCAAGCGCTCCCGGTACGTGTGCGGTCACGGTGGGTCCCCACTGCGTCTGTCGCTCAGGTGCTCCAACCGCGCCCCGTGTGCGTGTGCCCTGCTGCCGGTGTGGGTACCGGATGTTCTCGGGTTGCCGGATGTTCTCGGGGTCCTTCGGGGTCCTTCGACCAATGATGACGTCACACTATTTGATTGGCTGTAAGTTGCCACGACCAATGAGTTAACGTCGCTAAGTTTTTTTAAAAACTTTATTGACAATTGCGGTATCATACATTAACAATGACATTAACGTCAACAACGAACAATAACGATGTAATCAATATTGCCTCGAAGATCAGTCACCATTGCCAAATATAACATATTGACATAGAAAATAAAGAATAGAGGGGAAAAAAAGAAACAATGAACATAACACACAAATAAATAAAAACATAAGTAAAATAAAATAAAGGAACATAGAAAAAATCTAAGTAGTCTAATACTAGTTAAGTTAGGGGTACTCGTGAAGTTTTTATTTCTGAACAAAACTAAGCAATTTCAAGCCATTCTTCTTTTTCATATAATGAAGTGATTGAAAGCAAAAACAGAGCTCTTTATTAAATGTTATAAAAGTGGTTTGGTCTTCAAAACTTGACCTCACCAAGATGGCGGTGCTCTCCTCCCATGAGGAACCACGTGATGTCTCCTCTAGTGATATAATTCATTGGAAGGACCCTGAAGGACCCCGAAAACATCCGGCAACCCGAGAACATCCGGTACCTACACCGGCATGCGACTTCCCTGTGCGCGTGCGTGCGCTCTCTGCCGGCGTGCGTGCGACCTTCTGGCCGGTCGGGCGGCCTCGCGGCCGGCGCGTGACGCCTCTCCCAAAGCGCGGACCTCCTGTGCTTTTCCCCTGATGACTCTTAAGTCCCGTACACACCGGGACGAATATTCGCCAGGCGTTATTTGCCAGCGTTTTTCGCCACGTTTTTTGTGTTCACACCCAGGCGATTTTCGCTGACGGTGAGCCGAGCGAACATGCAATTTCATTCCCTGACATTAGATGGCGCTTAATGTAAACAGAAATACTCCTGTACACAAGGTGGCGCTGCGCAACTTTACGATTCTTAAAGTCGCTTTTCACTCAGAAGAAGAGAGCAAGTATTTACGCGCTTGTCAGAATAATACAAAGAAAACATGAATATTTCAAGCACCAGTAGCTCCAACTGGTGCTTGGTTCTGAGATATTTTAGAATGTCCGTCATTTTTTCTTCGCGGCAGTCTATCTTCTTCGCTGGTATGTGTGCTCAGCAAGGCAGTTTTGTGTTTGAGCGCCCCCAAGTTGTGTTTTACTGTAACTTCAGAAGCTCCAGACACGTGTGCAAAAGCGCCATTCTCATTGGTCGAATAGATTTCGACGCGGCGCGTTGAAAAAAAAAACCAACCCGAGGCGTTTTTTTTTTTTGACGCGTTGACGCGTGGCGTTTTTTCGCGTCGGTGTGCACACTCTCATTGGTGCCCTTTGTTTAGTCACGAGGCGTTAAACGTCGGCGAAAATCGCCGGCGAAATTCGTCCCGGTGTGAACAGGCCTTTATAGTCCTCTTCTAATTTGGAACAGGTGTTGTTGATCGACAGCTGTGTTTCAAGGGGGCGTGTCCATAGCATGCAAAAACAGGTACCACAAACATGCAAAACATGCACAAAAGAAAACACACTAAAACATGCAATTTCCCCACATCATCACAGTTTCCATGGTGACTCCAGAAATCGGCGATCTATTGAGAATGTCTTAATGTACCTGCTGTGCACGTGCGTTAACCCAGGGTTACCAAGTCGAGCGTAATTACGCCAACTCATATCCGGTCTTTTGAACCGACATACCCAGAGTAAACAAGTTCAGGCGGATTTCAGCCAGAGTTCAGGCTCAAAGTCAGGCTAGTTTAAACATGCTTCCTGGAATACCCCCCTGCAGTCATACTTAAACTACGTCTTAAATTATGTTTAAATCAGAGCGCCCAGCGCAAAAAGTGTGTGTGTGTGTGAGCGCAAGTTAAGTTAAGGGTCTGTTGTTCAGTTCGCCGGAAAAGTAATAATAAAAAAGTATATCCAAAGTATAGAGACTGATTCTTTTAATAACCCACTCTGAGGTCTGAAAGGGGAAGTGAACCCCAAATCAAACCCCGGATCTCCTCTGCGTTTTACAACCAGAAAGAGAAACTTTCGCAGGAAAGGTTCAACATTTTCCCCGAGAGGAATCAATAAAACCAGAGGACCTGATTTATAATCATTGTCTCAATGAAAATAGATAACATATTATAAGGTTCAGGAGGCCCGAGCAAGTTGTTCCCCTATCCGCTGCTGCCTGCTCTGACTCTCTGTCGGTCCGCCAGCTCGCCTCCTGCGAGCCGAAATAAGGCACGATGACGTCAGACTGGATCTGTGAGCTCAGACAGCAGGGCTGTTAGCTGCAGAGCAAAGGAGAGCTGAGTGAATCTGGCGTGAGAGTCAGGAGTGTTTCAAAGGGGGACTTCAAGTTCAAGATGTGGACGACAGGAGCTCCTTTGGTCCACACAAACCCTCAAACTACAAAAACAGAGTCGTCCATGTTTGCTTCTTCTGCAGCAGACAGATTGTTTGACTCTATTTGATCTCTAATGTCAGCAAAGCCGCACGGATGTAGCTGAAATATGTCATCTCTCTGACTGGAACACCGCTGAGCGGGTATCGAGGAATTAGAGTCGATTTCCATGGATGAGCCAATGAGCGTTTAGATCCCGCCCACTTTCACTGATTGACAGAAAGACCCATTCTGCTGAAAAAGCTCTTCATGAAATAAATACGCCATTGTGAAAAACAGCAACATGAAATAAAAACAAAGCTACTTTGGAAAATATTGATTTTGGAATACGAGCTTCTGTAAAAAGAAGTAGAATTATAATAATATTCCACATGATTAAAAGTGAATATTTTAAAATGCTGTTTTAAAATAATGAACAGGTTTTTAAAGCAAAATAAAAAAATATTGAATAATACAACAGCTAATTTAAAAACTGTGTGCAGGTTTTTCACCATTTCATGATCTTTTTATATATTTATGAGAGATTTATTGGTTGATTGTGTATTTGCATGAGGTCACATTTATTTATTTAATCAAATATTTATTTATTTAATTATGAACAGTATAGGACTCCATATATTCCTCCATTCATCTAGGGGGCGGAGCTCTGCTCAGGTGTTCCTCAATCAGAAAATGAGGAGAAATGGAGATTTTCCTCCATTTCAGAAAGGACAGAAAAGGGGAAGATGGAGGCTCCAACTTTCATCTTCACGGTAAGTCTTTGTGTTTTCTGTTGTCTTCTCCACTCATGATCAAGGCTGTGATGTGTCTGTGTCTCTCATCTGTGAGGAAGAAGGGCAGCAGAGGAAGAGCTCAGCAGTTATCACCCTAATATGATTGTGTCTCAATTTTGTCTTTCATTGAGAAAACACTGACCTGAAAATTGCTGACTGTACAAGATATGATGTTTCTGTTCTGCCTGATTGAATGAGCCACTTTCATCCTATCAACCCCAACCAACAAATAATATCATCCACAGTGGTCCTTGGAGCAGAACTCTCCAAGTCTGGGTGGAACTTTTCCTCCATCATCAGATCCAGAGAATGTCTGATCTGAGTGGGATTGTGTCCAAACTCACACAGAACTTCTCCTGAATAAAAGCCATCAGGCAGCGACAGCAGTGTGATCACAGAAAATGTCCTCTGGCACCAAAACCACAGAACATTCATGAAATCATCTTTGGATTAGATCTGAAATTCGACTTTTTATTTGGTAAACTCTATTTTTTCAGAGAACAAACCGGCCTGCTTGGTGGTTTGATAGAGAGTGGGAGGAGCTTAATCCAAGGCTACTTCTGACTCGCTTTTGCCTTTTATATGTTCAACATTTAACAGCGAGAAAGTCAGAGTTGGTGATGTTTTTGGACAGTTTCACCCGTTTCTCTGAGTTGATGTTTGTGGAGGTCAGAGGTCAGACAGAGCAGTTTTCAGCTCTAGAAAGTAGGAAGAGGAACATTTCAATCCTGAAGAAGTCAACCAAACAGCAGCAGCAACTGGATTTTTCTAAAACTCTAGTTCAATAATCTTGTCATGAATGTATGGAGGAAATTCAGAAACACAGCTGACATGCAGACTCAGTGAACACTCAGTGAACTAGAACATTTCAGTACACGACATTTTTTTTTCTATTTTTAGACCTGCTGTGGTTTTCCCTCAGGTGAATCCATAATGTCAATCTGAATGATCCAAATTCAGAAAGTTGACATCTATGTTTTAGAATAAAGGATGAAGTCCATGTTGTCCTGGGAAACATTAACCGTGGAGAAAGTCTCTCTTCAGTCTGTAAAGATTTCATGAATGCTAACACATTTAGAACATGTTAAGTAAGTTTTCCAGTCTGGTCCATAACTTCAGAGCAGCAGCTTCACCTCACTGTCTCCATTCATGGAGATTCTTTAATGTTTGGACTTTGAGAAACTCATTTGACCTCCTGGATTGATCTTCATTATTTGGATCCACATTGGTCTTTGTGAAGGACTTATGGACTTGGGATCAATGTTCATGTTCTATACAGTCCACTTAATAACAGTTGTTGACCTTTGACCTGACCAGTAGAGGTTGTTGGACAATAATTGTCCAGATAGAAGTGGAGCTGCTGCTCCATCACAGTATTTCACACAAATGGATCATAGGATCCAGACTCAGAGACGCTGTGAGGATCGTTTCTGCCAGGAGCCTTTAGAGTCACAAACAGATAAACGTCTTGATCAAGAGTTGATTGACACACACACACACACCCACACACACACACACACCCACCCGCACACACACACACACACACACACACACACCCACACACACACAAACACATTACACGCACTACACTTCCACCCCTATGTACACACACATTCTGATTACAGGGAGGAGCTTAACACAAACACACACATAAGGGGGCGGAGCTCTGCTCAGGTGTTCCTGAATCAGGAAATGAGGAAGTGGAGAGTTTTCCTCCGTGTCAGAGCAGACAGAGCAGGACTTTCTTCTTCTTCACGGTGAGTCTTTGTGTTTCTGTTGTCTTCTCCACTCATGATGAAGGCCGTGACGTGTCTGTGTGTTCTCCTTTGTGAGGAAGAGGAGCAGCAGAGGAAGAGCTCAGACTGAACTTTGTCTTTAACTTGTTCTTCTTCCAAAAAGCAGCAGCTAATGTTCACTGCAGGTCACCTTTCTGACAGAAACAGAGCAGAATGCAGCTGTCAGATCTGCCCTGAAGGACAAACTCTGAGTTCTGCTGGATCCTTGTTCTTCCAAACAGTTGGTGACTCTGCTCCAGCCTTCCTCTCAGCTCACATTCTAATGACTTTCCAGAGAGGCTGTGGAAGCTCCTCAGTGCTTTGATCTCTGCTGAAGAAGGTCGTGAGGCTCTCAGCATGTTTCCAATCCTCTCAGTACTGAGATCTCCTTCATTTCTGAACTTCTGACATGATTCTGATGGAACAGAACAGGGAGCTCCTCTCTGATTGGTTCTTCCACAAACAGCATTTCTTCATCATCTGTTCTGTAGTTTGAATCAATTCACCTTCAAAGGATCTCCTTACAAAGCAGAAGCTTTGTAAGGAGACAGCTTTTTTCGTCTGGAGTTTCTTCTCATCTCCACTCTGAGCATCTTCATCAGTGTTCCAGAGCTCTTCATCAAATCACTGAATCCAGAGCTACTCAGCCTGCAGCTCTCTGTTTGTTTCTACATCTCAGAGGAAGAATTCATGTCTTTCTATCTTTTCTCTTCATGCTTTGATTTCTGTCTGTTTTTCTTGATGCTTCATGTTTCCTGAAGTGTAGAAACAGGAAGTTTGTTGTTTCTTTGTCAAAGTGACTGAATGGAAATGTTGCTGCTGCAGCTCCATGTCTCCACCTGGTGGAGGGAGAGCAGAAGTGCAGCAGCTGATGGCAGCTTCCTCTGCCTCCCACTGCTGTCTGACTGCATTCACCTGAACCTGAGAGAAACACAAGAGAAGAGCCAATCAGTGGAGGAGCAGCTGATCTGTTGGTGAAAGAGGATCAGAGCTGATGATGAGGAGGGTTTTCTTCTGCAGGTGAAGGTGGAAGGTGTGTGTGAGCTGATGTGGATCCAGTCAATCCAGCAGCATGGATCAGTGGGAGGAGCCACAGGAGGGAGCCCCTCCCTCTAAAAGCAGAGATGGTAACCATGACAACCAGAGCAAAGCTCAGAGGTGAGATGAAAATCTCCAACTGTCCATGATCTTCTCCATGTCAGTGCTCAGGACTCACACCAGCAACCTTCATTCTTCACAGGAACCAACCTGGACCTGGATCCAGCTGTGTTCTCTTCAAGAGTGACTATTTAAAGGATTCAAATCCAGACTTCAAAGACATCCCTTCAGCAGTGGAACAGTGAGTGTTTGTCAGAGTTTTTGGAGGCTGGATTCTAGTTCAGATGATCAACAGTTTTCAGATGAAGGACTTGAGGTCTGGTTCAGTTCTGGATCTCTCTGATCAGACTCACTTGGAGCATCATGTGTGTGATGAGATCTTTTCAGTTGAGTCTTCTGAGAGTCTCTGAGAGACATCAGAGATGTTGGAGAAGAAAACATGTTGACTGCTGACTCTGACTGACAGCAGCTCCAGTCTAATGAGAAGAATCACTGCAGACTCCTAGGATTCAGATTTTCATGCTTTCCAAACATCACATTGTTCTAGTTTGACTTTCTGCTCTCAGAATTTCTACATTTCTACATGGAGAATTGGAATCAGCTTTTCTAGAAAAAAGTCTGGATTGACTGACAGAAAATGCTGAAACCTGGAAACTGTTGATCCAAACATGTCATGTTATTCCAGACTAAACAGCTCAGTCTGTGTTCATGTCAAAGTCCATCAGCTGTTCATGAAGAAGCAGATCCTCCAACACTCTGATGGTTTGGTGTTTGCAGAGGTCAACAGGTCACACAGAGAGTCCAGTCTGCAGCCTCCAGCTGTGGATCCATGAAGAGTGACCGGTCCAAAGGTGGAACTCCAACCTTCAGAACTGAACCAGGACCTTCAGACTCACAGTAAGAAGCAGTTTCTAGTGAACGGAGATCTGTTGAGTTTAGCTCCAAATCCCAAATGTCAGGCATGATGTCATCATCCTCTGATGGCTTGAAATCCTTCAGGTCACTAAGTGAACAGAATTCATTCCAATTTAAACTGGTTCTTTTCTACATCATTCCATATCTGAGGCTCACTTATCAATCAAACCACAAAGTCTGAAGGTCTATTAGGAATTTTCACTGCCCTGCAGAAATTCAAAGATTTTACTTCATTTCTGACTGAACTGTTGGTGTAGACGCCTTAATGTCAGAGATGACCATTTTGCATTCAGTGTATTATTCAGTTTACAGCCAGTAGGGGGAGCCGGGGTTTCACTCTGTAGTTCACTGGTGGTCACGCAGCAGATGCATGTCAGTCTCAATTTTGGAATGGAGTCAAACAGTTTTTTGACCTAGCTAAGTTCTTCTCGTTAATTTGCATATTTTATTTATATTTATTCAGTTTTCCCTTAAGTTCACTGTGGATTATTGTTCACTTTTCAACCTGAAGAAAAGGAATTAAAGATTTTTTCTCTTTTACTTTTGGACTGTGGAATTTTATTGGATCGTTGGATAACGAGGAGAGCTGCAGGAGCGTCAAAACTGAGGACTTAACACTGGAACTATACAGTTGGCCCCTCCCACTTTCTATCATTTCTGTTCTTCTGCTCCAAAATGGTTTCGAAGACTAAAATCAGAACAAGTCCAAGTGTGATCTGGAGCTCAGGAATCCTCAGAGAAAGTTGGTGAAGAAAAATAAAGACTGAGAGTTAAGAATCCCAGAGAGCAGAGCTTTGATCAGAATCTGAAGAAGATCAGAGAAGATCTGAGAGACAGAAATTAATCTTTTCATGTTTTCTTATTTGAATAAATGTTTGGATCAGGATAGAAACATTGTAGTGAAATTCTTTCGTACATTACTCTTATAGCTAACCACAAAGTATAAATAGGAAGTTTTTCTTTGTATCTCATCAACAAACTCAAACATTAAATTCTTCATTTTCTTCTGGTCTAAATGAGAATCAAATATCCAGTTTTTCTTTCAGTTTTCTGTAACTCTGATTCATCTGTGAGTCAAAACTAACGTTGGAATCATTGCTGTTCTGGAAACCACAGCATTCATGATGCATTTATGATCTGAGATGATCCAAATCCAAAAGAACTCATCAAACACCATCATGACAGAAACTCACTTCTAACTAAACAAGTGTTTTTCTATTAGGATCCATCAGAGACTCAGAACTGGATCTGGATCTGAACCCAGCTGTGTTTCCTTCAGGAGTGACCGGTCAAAGGGTCAAATTATCGACTTTAAATCATCTTCCGGTACAGATAGGTGAGCTATTTGTCAATGTTCTTTCTAACCGACATTTCTATCTTCATGTGTGCTGCAGTGAGTGTTGGAGCTTCTCCATAAACACAGAATAGATCTAGTAGATTCTACTGAGTGTCTGCAGGACACCAGTGGGTCCAGTAGGATCTGATTGTTGCTGATTGTCCACAGACTGGACCAGCAGAGCTCAGAGACTCCCAGTGGTCCGTCTGTCCAGCAGCATCAAACACAGCTGGACTCCATCTTTCTGGTCTGTACATGAACAACAACTACTTTCCCATCATTCTGTCCACAGTCGTCTCCATGCTGCACTTTGGACACCAGTGGACTGTCAGTGTGTCCAACATGGAGCTGATGTTTGGCTCCATGACTTCACTCTGATTGGCTCATTCATCTGGAATTCTGTTGCAGCTGCTGGAGGACAACATTGTCACTTTTGTGAAGAAGGAGCTGAAGAAGATCCAGAAGCTTCTGAGTCACAGGGAGGATGAGGAGGAGCTAGAGGATGAAGATGAAGAGCAGAGGAGCAGCAGAGAGTTACTGATGAAGATCACAGTGAACTTCCTGAGGAGAATAAAGCAGGAGGAGCTGGCTGATGGACTGCAGAGCAGTAAGAGGATTTCTCTGAAGGTTTCAGCTGCTGAGAAATGAGGATTTACTGATGTCTGAACACATGGAACCACAGGGATTCAAACCCTCATCATTCAGGGCTGCAGAGAAATGATTTACTGTTTATTGTCTTCATTCAGGATCTGCTGCTGCAGTTTGTCAACATAAAGTCCAATCTGGTCTGAAGAAGAAGTTCCAGTGTTTGTTTGAGGGGATGGATAAAGCAGGAAGCCCAACCCTTCTGAATGAGATCTACACAGAGCTCTTCATCACAGAGGGAGGAAGAGGAGAGCTGAATGAAGAACATGAGGTCAGACAGATTGAAGCAGCATCCAGGAAAGCAGACAGAGCAGAAAAAAGCATCAGACAAGAAGAGCTCTTCCAACTCCCAGCTGGAAGACCAGAACCAATCAGAACCGTGATGACTAAGGGAGTGGCTGGCATCGGGAAAACAGTCTTAACACAGAAGTTCACTCTGGACTGGGCTGAAGGCAAAGCCCACCAGAACCTCCACTTCACATTTCCATTCACTTTCAGAGAGCTGAATGTGCTGAAAGAGGAGAAGTTCAGCTTGGTGGAACTTGTTCATCACTTCTTCCCTGAAACCAAACAAGCAGGAATCTGCAGCTTTGAAGACTTCCAGGTCCTCTTCATCTTTGATGGTCTGGATGAGTGTCGACTTCCTCTGGACTTCCACAAGACTTGGATCCTAAATGACCCTAGAAAGTCCACCTCAGTGGCTAATCTGCTGACAAACCTCATCAGGGGGAACCTGCTTCCCTCTGCTCTGCTCTGGATAACCACACGACCTGCAGCAGCCAATCAGATCCCTGCTGAGTGTGTTGACATGGTGACAGAGGTCAGAGGGTTCAATGACCCACAGAAGGAGGAGTACTTCAGGAAGAGGTTCAGAGATGAAGAGCAGGCCAGTAGGATCATCTCCCACATCCAGAGATCCCGAAGCCTCCACATCATGTGCCACATCCCAGTCTTCTGCTGGATCACTGCTACAGTTCTGGAGGATCTGCTGAAGAGCAGAGAGGGAGGAGAGCTGCCCAAGAGCCTGACTGAGATGTACATCCACTTCCTGGTGGTTCAGGCCAAAGTCAAGAAGGTCAAGTATGATGGAGGAGCTGAGACAGATCCTCATTGGAGTCCAGAGAACAGGAAGATGATGGAGTCTCTGGGAAAACTGGCTTTTGAGCAGCTGCAGAAAGGAAACCTGATCTTCTATGAATCTGACCTGACAGAGTGTGGCATCGATATCAGAGCAGCTTCAGTGTACTCAGGAGTGTTCACACAGATCTTTAGAGAGGAGAGAGGCCTGTACCAGGACAAGGTCTTCTGCTTCATCCATCTGAGTGTTCAGGAGTTTCTGGCTGCTCTTCATGTCCACCTGACCTTCATCACCTCTGGACTCAACCTCATGGAGGAACAGAAAAAAACATTCTTAAAGATTCTCAAACTGAAGCAAACCAGTCCAGTCCAGTTCTACCAGAGTGCTGTGGAGAAGGCCTTACAGAGTCCAAACGGACACCTGGACTTGTTCCTCCGCTTCCTCCTGGGTCTTTCACTGCAGACCAATCAGAGTCTCCTACGAGGTCTGCTGACTCAGACAGGAAGTAGCTCACAGACCAATCAGAAAACAGTCCAGTTCATCAAGAGGAAGATCAGTGAGGATCTGTCTACAGAGAAAAGCATCAACCTGTTCCACTGTCTGAATGAACTGAATGATGGTTCTCTAGTGGAGGAGATCCAACAGTTCCTGAGGTCAGGACGTCTCTCCACAGATAAACTGTCTCCTGCTCAGTGGTCTGCTCTGGTCTTCTTCTTACTGTCATCAGAAGAAGATCTGGAAGAGTTTGACCTGCAGAAATTCTCTGGTTCAGAGGAGGCTCTTCTGCGGCTGCTGCCAGTGATCAAAGCCTCCAACAAAGCTCTGTAAGAACTCTCAGGAAAATCACCTTCAGTGAATAAATGAATCTGATTGGAAACATAAAAGATTCAATAACTGCTGTCTGTCTTTGTTTTCTTCAGATTGAGATGGTGTAATCTGTCAGTGAGAAGCTGTGCAGCTCTGTCCTCAGTTCTCAGCTCTCAGTCCTCCAGACTCAGATTTCTGGACCTGAGTTCCAACAACCTGCAGGATTCAGGAGTGAAGCTGCTGTCTGCTGGACTGGAGAGTCCAGACTGTAAACTGGAGACTCTCAGGTCAGGTTTCATTCAAATGTTGACTCTCAACAACAAGTTCTGTTTGTTTTTCTCTTATTCCGGAGAAAATGTCAGATAGACGTCAGTGCAGAGGAAACAGCAGAGGACTGTTGCATAGAAGTAAAAAGAAAACAACATTCTGCTTGAATTAAAAGTCCTGGTTTTTCCTTATCTGATGGTTACAAATGTTCTCCTGGTTTTTTTGCACCAGACTTAACAGGAGAACCTAAGTTCATTCAAGTGTTGATATCTGGGAGAAGTTTATGTTCTGTGTTCTTCTAAAGAAATCATGAATCAATCCCAGAACTGGAGATTTCAATAGACAAACAGTTGCAGCAGATTTCTGACCCACAGAGCAGCAGCTCCTTATGAAGAGACACGAGGAGCTCAAACTGCAGAAGACTGAAAGGTCTTTCCCACAGACCTGGTTCTGGTGATTATTCAGAACCGAGCTTGGATCAGAACCAGGTCTTTTATGTCACATAGTCTTTTGGTTAGCATCTGGCTCTCAGTCCTGGTGCTTAAACAGACACTAAGTCTATTATGGGTTAGAGTGAAGAACCTCTGCAGGTTCTTTATGTTCAAGGCTGGGGGTGGAGCTACCTGCCAAAGTAATATGTTTAGATCAGCAAACCAAGAAACTGAAGAAGATCCTAAAAGATTTCTGGGATCAGAAAAGGGTACTGTGGGAGCAGCAGACACAGTGGACCTCACTAAATTTAAGTCACTGCAATTGCCCGACATTTTGGGCCCCGTGGATCCTCGTGTTTTTCAAGGCCCCTCTACAGCTCAGAGATGTCAGGAAATGCTTTCAGAGGAGAACTAAAGGCTTCCTGCCGGCTTCCTGGGCCCGGCGGTGCTCTCTCCGCGCGGTGGGGGGGTTCACATTACATCTGAGCCGGGGGTGTTGGTGTCCCTGGGGGGTGGGTTCTGGTCCTTGCTCCTGAGCGCTGGGCCCCGCCAAATTTCCATCTGTGGCCGAGCCTGGTCGGGCCATATTTACAACACCCCTTGTGGGCCCTCTTTTTTTCCCCGGGGTTCCCCCCTCCTGGGCGGGGGCGGCGGGCCCCTGCCTTGCTCCTCCCTGGACCAACCATGGGCCGGGCGGATGGCTGCCTGGAGTGCGGAGCGGGTCTCCCTTGGGGGGTCCTGGCTCGTACCTGGGGTTGGGGCGGGGGGATGCCCAGAACTCCTGGGTGGTGGTGGGGTGCTCGTCTGGGGCTGTGGGCGTCCTTCTCCGGTGGGGCCCTGCGTTGGGTTCTCCCGGCGCGGCGGGGGGGCTGTTCTCCTGGCTGGGCTGGGGCGGCCCTCTCTTTCCCTCCGTGCCTCCCTGCTCTCTGGCTCTGGGGGCCTTGCGGCGGTCCTGCTGGCCCTGGCCTGGGTGGCGGGCTTGGTCGCCCGGGCGGCGGTTGTTCCCTGCCGGTTTCCGTGTGGCGTTGGGGGGTTTCCGGCTGCCGCTGCTGCTGCGGTGGGGGTCTTGGGGTGGGGATGGCTGGGCGCTCTCCCTCCTTCTTTACACATTCCACCATCCATTTTAGAAGAACATGAGCACTCACCTGAGCACGGGTGTTGGCTCACCTTTGCACTGGCGGTTTGCGTGACTGAATGACTGAAATGTTTCACACTAGTTGGTTTTAAGGCATAAGTATGCGTGTGAGCACTATCTGTTTTGTGTACATGTCAACAGATGGACATTTTTGCAGCTAGCAGGTGTGTTTGACACTTGGGTGTGTGTGTGGACAGGCTCCGCCCTTTTTGTACTACATTTGAACCTTACCATGGTGATTAACAACCAGTAAACTTGTTGCTTTATGCTGCTTCATGGTCTTATCCCCCTTCCCCTCCTACTATCACCCTCCTTCCCCCCCTCTCTCTAACGTCCCTCTCTCCTCTTCCCCTCTTTCCTTTTCCGTCCGGTCCAACACCAAAGATCTTCAAACATGTTTGAAATTAATAAAGTTTGGCCTCAATTACAAAAGGGGTTTATTCAGACATACCTTTGGTTTGTCTGAAGATTAATAACCCCTCTTGTTAAAGTAAAATATGTCCAACACAAGAGGCCCTCAGCTCTCATCTGTCTGCCCAGCTGTTGGACAGGACAAGTTAAAAAAAAAAAAAAAAAAAAAAAAAAAAAGAGGAGAACTAAAGACTTTTTGAGCTTTTTTCTGCACAACCTGCTTCTTCCAGTCAAGATGAAGAGAGAAAAGTTTAGCTCTGCTTCATTCTTTGATTGTGGTGAACATCTAGCTGACCTGGATGACCTCTCCTATCAAGTCTACCGTTAACCATCTGAAGTAGTTCAGCAGCAGTCCTAGTCAAGAAGGTCCTTCAAACACAGACTTTCCTTCAGGCAGAGCAACAACACCAGAGAAATGAAATCCTGACTAAAAGGTTTTTCATCCTTCTGAAGACAGAATCAAATCTCTTTGGAAGTTCATTTTTTTTTTGTCTTTAACAACATCAAAACACGTAAGACGACTCTTAGGCTCCGCCTTTCACTCTGTGTGGGTGTCGCCTATATCATGACTTCAACTTACAGTCAGCCTCGTCTGTGTTTTGCTGAAGAAAACAAACATTATCGGAGGTTTTGCAAATATGGATGTGCACATTGTGCATATAAATTGAATGAGTTTTGCAGATCACCGCTCGCTCCATGGAGCAAGTGTGTTTGTGTATTGCCCTGGGGCAGTGCTGGAAGCGCAGACTCTTCCTGGAAAGGATAGTTCCTCACTTTTCTAAGTCACAATGTGAAAACCTACTTGTTTTCGTGGGGTGGGAGGGGTAGGTGCTCAGAGAGAAGGGTTAGAAAGGAATGCTCAGAGATGAGTGAATAGCTCCAAATACAGATTTGGGGTTGTTTTTCATGAGGAATTAACATTACAAAACATTTAAAAGCTCAAATTGTTGATATACCATATTATAGACCCAATAAGAGAACATGGAAAAACGCTACAGCTGTGTTTGAAAAAAGACTGGTTCAGATTTTCTTCATCAATTGAATTCATTGTGTACCAATGTCAGCCAATATTTTCAAGGACCGGCCTCTACGAAGATGAAGTTGGCGTCTAATGTTTTTGTTTTTAATCTTTTATTCACAATCAAATGGTTCTGATAATTCTTCAGAGCCAAACTGGTAGTCCCAGTTATTTATTTTTTAATCTGGATTCATTTTGTATTTCTATTCAACACAAAGGAGGACTTTCTGTGCTTCAGTTTCTTAACAGGGTTTTCTATAATTTGTTTTTGCTGTTGGAAAATTCTTCAATTTAAACTTTTTTTATATTGATCAAAAACAGCTCCCCCCGCAAAGTGTAATAAATTTTCTTTAACAGGTTGTCACACTTTTTCGGCCCATAATTTCAAAATGTCATCTGTCAGTCTGTCATCAGGGCGGGTCCCACCTGACTGAATGGACCAAGTTCCTGGACCTCCAGCTGCATCACTGCTCCTGAACACACTTTTCTGTCTGATTGCAGGTTGGAAGAATGCAGCTTGTCAGAGATCAGCTGTAAAGTTCTGGTCTCAGCTCTGAAGAAAAACCCATCTAATCTGACAGAACTGGACCTGAGTGAGAACCAGAACCAGGGGGTTTCAGGAGTTCTTCATCTGTGTGGTTTTCTGGAGAGTCCAGACTGCAGAGTGCAGAGTCTGAGGTCAGACTCCATGTTTCAGTTGTGTTCAGATCAATATTATGAGTACAGATGACTGACTGATGACATCACTACAGAACAACAATGTTACATTAATCTGATTCATTGGTCTTTGATGTTTTGAATGCACTTTGGTGAAAATTGTTTGATATTCTTGCTAAACCATTCATCTGCTTGCCCCAGTGTCTCATCTGTGCCTTAGTAATTAATCAAGGATAATAACATCTAGTCCTAAAAAACAGACCTGGGGCCTCATTTATAAACGTTGCGTACGCACAAAAGAAGGCGTACGCCGCTCTCTACGCAATAGTTGAGATTTATAAAAAGCAAACTTGACGGGAAAATGTGCGGTCCTCCACGCAAGCTCTGACCCAGGCGTACGCACAAAAACGGGTGAAATGAGAAACGGCGACACCGTCGGCAGATGGAAGAAACACGTGAAAGTGACAGTGGAAATGACAATCCTGCCTCTCATAAATGAACGCAAGACTTCACAAAGCAAGACTTACAATTAACAGCCTACACAAAGACCCGTTTGATCGATCAGCAGTGAAACAAACAAATCAGATCAAACGAGAATTACAACATAAATTCAAATGAACACATATTTGGAAAAAGAAAAGCTATATATGTTCTACAATATTGGCATGTTGTGCAATTAATCCTCATAAATAATATAGTTAACAGAACGAAATAATGTACAAAACTGATATTCTCGTCAGTGTGTCCGTCTGGCGGAGCAGATAGGTGCGGACGGACGGACAGACGTACTAATTGTCCACTGGGGAAAGTTGTTTTCATATTAAAACATTTCTTCATAAGCTATGGAATTATGGTATTCATGCATATGCCGTTAGTTTGTTTTATTTTTGATAAAACAATGTATGGCGTATGTCTCAACCATTCAGAAAGCCACAAGAAATTACATTTGCGCGGAACAATTTCCCATTTCCACGTGGATTATTACCGACATCTGTAGCTTGTCAGATGTAATTAAATGGAGGGAAATAAAATGCCCCATCACAATGCGTAATGACGCACAATGGCTGATCTTAGAAGATGTGGCAAATGGAAGAATTCAGAGTGAACGCATCTTTAGACAGCAAGGAGACTTGCTGGAAAATGAGGACGAGTGGCTTCTGAGCCGGTTCCGACTTCCTCGAGCCGTCCTTTTGGACCTCTGCGGGCTTTTGGGCCCGGCGTTACAGAGGAGCACTCGGAGGAACCACGCGTGTCACCCGGTGCATGCATCTGGCGCTCCGGTCCCCCCCTCCCTCCCATGGAGCGCTGTAGCCTCACAACCTCGGACCGGCCACCGTCTGCCGCTCACGTGCCTTTTTGGCATTAGTAATGCCCACACTGTGCCCTCCAAACAACACTTTTCCCCTCTTTTCCACCTCGCCAACGATAAATTCTACTTCACATTGAGTGAAGTCACGTTTTTTTGATTTCCTCTCTGTGTTTGCCGTGGTTTCGCAATCAATGAATATTCATTTGTGGGCGTTTCACGGACTATTTATGGGCAACTATGGGCGTGTCATGGGGCCGCAAAAGCTGCGCTGCATTTAGAATCGGTTGTGATTTATTAAGGGAAAGATGCGTAGGATGTGCGTGCGCACGGTTTTATAAATCCGAATATTTCTGTGCGTACGCACGTCCTATGTTTCATCCGTACGCCACTTCTGACGCAAGTCCTACGCAAAGTTTTATAAATGAGGCCCCTGATCATCTGGTGAACCAGTGACTGCTGTGAAAGTGCAGCTGGCAACAGGGGGAAGACCTTGTGACAGCATGGAAGACAGCTGACAGGAGGGAATAGACCCCCCCGGGGCCACCATGGGCTAGCTACTGATGGTTGTGGGATCCAGCCCGAGCGGTGTATGGGTCCCACCCCAATTTTGCTACAAAGAATTCAAGGAATACACTCCTAGAGCCTGCGAGAGCAGGAGCGGAAGATGGCTCACGGACTGCCAATCCGGTAACGAACATAGGAATGGAACAGACTACGAGATTAAAGATTAGTACACCTGAGAATCCGATAGTTATAGCAGGACGCAAGCTCCAGAAGTGCATATGTGGTTGGACAAAAGTTACTACTACTCATGGCCTGCAGACACACCAGGGCAGGAAAAAGTGCCTAACGAAGGGACAGCAGCGGCGTTGCATCGATAACTACTTTTTAAGAAGTAAGTTTAATCAGTCGACTGAAGTTCAGCATCAGGACACACACCACAGTCTGCAGGACACTCCTGTCCCAGAGGAGGAAGAACGAGGCACAGGAGAACAACCGGTAACCAACACGTCGCACCCCTCAATTGAGAAGAAGATCTTGGGGCGAAGGCCATTAGTAAAGTGGCCAAAGTCCTGCGACAAGTCACTTTGAATGGAGGTCAACAATGATCTCTGCAATATCCTTGAAGGGGTCAGAAGCAACACCATGAAGAAATTGGAGAGAATGGGGAACCTCATCTTCACATACAGATTGGAACGGTTTGGAGTGATTGAGGGCAAACGATCTACTCCGACAATTCACAACCAAATCCAGAATACAAAAAGAAATGGTCCTGCTAATTAAGGAGAGGTGGCAGCTAAAGAAACAGTGGAGGAAGGCCAGAGAGGAGGAAAAGGAGGGAATTAACGTTCTGCAGGAAGAGATCAAGGGTAGGCTGTCCACACTGAGAAGTGCGGAAAACTTCTTGAGGAAACGCAGAAGGAAGGAGCAAACAAGATCATGTTTCTACAAAGATCCCGTCAAATTTGTAAAGAGTCTATTTACAAAAGAAAAAACTGCAAGTCTCTCTGCATCAAAGGCGGAAGAACATCTTTAAAAAAAAAAAAAAACGGTACTGATGACCGATATCAGGAAGAGGTTTCACTCCCACCTGACATGCCGCCAGTGAGCACACCAGAGTACCAGCTTAACATGAGTCCACCTAGGTGGAGTGAAGTGGTCAAAATTGTGCATAGGGCAAGGGCCGCATTAGCTCCAGGCTCCAATGGAGTTCAATATAGGCTCTACAAAAATGCCTCAGGCGTCCTACAAATCCTCTGGAAACTTATGAAAATTGTGTGGATAATGAAGGAGATTCCAACATCCTGGTGGAGAGCTGGAGGGATCCTTATCCCAAAGGGGAAGTACTCTTCAGAACTCGGCCAGTTCTGCCAGATCAGTCTCTTAAATGTTGAGGGAAAAATCTTCTTCAGTGTAGTGGCTCATAGGCTAACAAGCTACCTGCACAGAAACAACCTGATTGACACATCAATCCAAAAAAGCAGGGATCTCAGTATTCTCAGGATGTGTAGAACACGCTAGCATCATCTGGCATCAGATTCAGCTTGCCAAGAAAGAAAGAACAGATCTCCATGTGGTTTTCGTGGACCTTGAAAACGAATTTGGCTCAGTCCCCCACAAGCTCCTGTGGACAGCCTTTGACTAAGTCCTACCAGCTCTTACAACCCTGGTAAAGGCCTAGTTCCAGGATATCCAACTGTGTGTGTGATGACAGCAGAGTACACCACAGCGTGGCAACACCTGGAAGTGGGAATCATGTCTGGCTGCACCATCTCCCCATAGAGGTCATCTTACAGGGTTCTCAATGGGTGGTTGGTGGACAACGAATAAAACCTGTGCTGAGACTTCCACCGATCAGGGCCTACATGGATGACCTCACTACTCTGACTACGACCAAGGCTTGCACAGTACGGCTGTTGGGAAAGCTTTAGAAGAACATTGAGTTGGCTAGGATGAAGATCAAGCCAAGTAAGTCCAGAAGTATCTCCACTGTCAAGGGGAAGCTGTCAGACCACCGCTTTCACATTGGCGAGGAACCTATCCCAATGGTTTCAGAAAACCTGTGAAGAGCCTAGGCCGCTGGTATGATGCTTCCCTTAGAGATAAAGACCAAGTAGAGCAGCTCAGAAAGGACATAGCTGGGCTAGAGAACATCAACGGCACCCTGCTCCCTGGCAAACTGAAACTTTGGTGCATGCAGTATGGTTTATTAACACGTCGTCTCTGGCCACTTACTCTGTATGAAGTGCCACTGTCAAAAGTACAAAAGTTGGAGAGGTTGATCAATGCCTATGCCAGAAATAGCCTTTGCCTTCCCATGTGCCTCAGTACCATTGGACTCTATGGCAGGGGGATGTTAGAACTACATATATCCAGTTTGGTAGAGGAGTACAATTGTGCCAAGGTCAGATTAGAGATGACACTCAAAGATACCTGTGACTCTCTGGTTGCCCGAGCAGCTCCCATCCTGGCCACTGGGAGGAAGTGGGCCCCAATGGCAGCAACTGATCTGGCCAAGGCAGCACTTAGACACAAAGAAATTGTGGGATGCGTGCAGGAGGGGAGGAGTGGTCTTGGTCTCTCATCTAGCGCACCTTCCTGCGGGAAGGGCAACCCAGCTGAGAGGCGTAGACTGGTGGTCCAAGAGATACGCCGGGAAGAGGAAGCAGGAAGGTGTGCTCAAGCCGTGGCCCAGGCAAAGCAAGGTCAGTGGAAAGGGTGGGAAGGAGTGGAGAAGAGGAAACTATCCTGGAAAGACCTGTGGGAGATGTAGGCATCCAGGGCAAGCTTTATAATTAGGGCTACCTATGATGTCTTGCCTTCTCCTGCAAACCTAAACCAGTGGTATGGCGAACACCCCTCATGCTCTTTATGTCAAAGCCCAGCAACATTGAAGCACATCTTGGTGGGATGCAAGATCAGCCTCAGTCAAGGCCGTTCACCTGGCGACACAATGTGGTGCTAAGGTGTCTGGCAACAGTGCTGGAAAGACAGAGAACAAGCGTGAACGCCCATCCTCAAGCCAAAGAGCAAGGCTGGAGTGTGAAGGAACGCCCAGTGGAAGTAGGCTGCAGGGGTTTTGTGGCCACCTCAACATCCAGGCTACTCAGGGAGATGGTAGTGCGAGGGAAGGCATCTTTAAAAGAGACGGAAGGGCTTTGCTCTGAACCACATAAGCCTAAGAAAGCAGAGAGCTGGGAAAATAAAACCCAGGCTTTCCCAAAAAATTATCTTCTGCATTTTTTTTTCTAAATGAATCAATTAAACAAATATGGATCTATCGACCGGCCCTAAGGCCAGATAGAATCAAACACCAGGCCAGATTTGGCCCACGAGCCTTGAGTTAGACACAAATGTCTTAAAGGATTTCTGGAATAAGAAAAAGGAAGTTCGGGAGCAGGGTTTCAGCTGTCAAAGTTGTGGAAATCTGCTCTCTAATTTAAGTATGCCACTTCAAGCATGAATGATCTGTTGACTTTGATTCTTCAGACCACATAACACAAATCTTGGTCTCTCTGAAATGGCTGCTAGTGAAATATTAGCTTTTATTAAAATTCTGGTCTTTACTTTAAAGTCCCTGGTAGGTACGGCACCTCCTTACCCCTCCAATCTACTTTTCAGATATTCCCCCCTAAATTCCCTACACTCCACTGACCAGTTTGTGTTAATGGTTCCCAGAACCAAACGTAAGTTTCAGGGGAACCAAAAAGGCCCGTACACACCGGGACGAATATTCGCCAGCGTTTTTCGCCACGTTTTTTGTGTTCACACCCAGGCGATTTTCGCTGACAATGAGCCGAGTGAACATCCAATTTCCTTCCCTGACATTAGATGGCGCTTAATGTAAAACAGAAATACTCCTGTACACAAGGTGGCGCCGCGCAACTTTACGCTTCTTAAAGTCGCTTTTTACTCAGAAGAAGAGAGCAAATATTTACGCGCTTGTCAGAATCATACAAAGAAAACATGAATATTTCAAGCACCAGTTGCTCCAACTGGTGCTTGGTTCGGGGATATTTTAGAATGTCCGTCATTATTTCTTTGCGGCAGTGTAGACGCTACTTGGCGTCTATCTTCTTCGCTGGTATGTGTGCTCAGAAAGGCAGTTTTGTGTTTGAGCGCCCCCAAGTTGTGTTTTACTGTAACTTCAGAAGCTCCAGACACGTGTGCAAAAGCACCATTCTCATTGGTCGAATAGATTTCGACGCGACGCGTGAAACCAAAAAAACGAACCCGAGGCGTTTTTTAAAAAGTGACGCTTTGACGCGTGGCGTTTTTTTGCGTCGGTGTGCACACTCACATTGATGGCCTTTGTTTAGTCACGAGGCATTAAACGTCGGCGAAAATCGCAGGCGAAATTCGTCCCGGTGTGTACGGGCCTTAAGTCTGCTTTGTTGGCTATTAAACTATAAAATCAGTTGCAACCGGCAATTAGAGAGGACACGGTCTTGGAGAGTTTTGAAAAGAATTGTTCCTCTATTTTAGTGCTTTAGCATCAGCCTAGCCCTGGTTTTAATTATTTTAAATCTGTTTTATGATTTTTATTATTTTCTATTTGGTTTTATGTTTTAATTTTTTTATGTTTTGTTGTCCATTTGTGCAGAACCTATAGCACAGTCTTCTTTACTGCTGGTTGAAGGTGCTTCATAAATAAATAAATGAATGATGAATAATGATGAATCTGCATTTCTTCTATGCATTTTAAAATGTATTAAGTAATAATTAATTCATAATGATCAATGACATTTCAATTCCTCGTCTGCTTTAACTTCATTTCAAGTCATTTCTAATCTATTGCATTTTCATTCCTGATCATGTTTTTGGGTCCAAATCCAAAAGAAATGAGCAAACAGTGAAAATGTCATCTGTCAGTCTGTCATCAGGGCGGGTCCCACCTGACTGAATGGACCAAGTTCCTGGACCTCCAGCTGCATCACTGCTCCTGAACACACTTTTCTGTCTGATTGCAGGTTGAGGAGCTGCAGTCTGTCAGAGATCAGCTGTGAAGTTCTGGTCTCAGCTTTGAAGAAAAACCCGTCTAATCTGACAGAACTGGACCTGAGCGGGAACAAGAACCTGCAGGATTCAGGAGTTCTTCATCTGTGTGGTTTTCTGGAGAGTCCAGACTGCAGACTGCAGACTCTGAGGTCAGACTCCATGTTTCAGTTGTGTTGAGATCAATATGATGACAAAGTTGTGTTGACCCACAGCAAGCAGAAATGTCCAGATTCTGATCTGCAGCAGCATCTTTCTGCAGCTGCTTGTTCTCTTCAAAGATCTGCAGAAGAACTTCTTTTCTTCCTGCAGCTGCTTGTTTCAAAGCTGTCTGCTGACATTTGTGCTCCACAAAGTCCTGCTTGCAGCCATCAGCTCTTCTTTGTGTCTTTGCTCCAACAGACTCCTTTAAAGCGCATGCATAAGAAGCAGCCGTGCACGCTCACATGCACTCTGAGTCCTGCTGCTGTGTTTCAGCAGATGCAGCTGAGAGTCCAGCGGCTGATGTTTGTGAGCAGACAGTGACAGAGTCCTGCTGCAGCTGGATGCTGCTCTGACAGACACATCCTCCACAAACATCCTCACCTTTTCATCCACAAACATCAATTGGTTTGGATGCAGCCACAGGCTGATGTTTGACTTTCACACATCTGGACTTCTTTCCTGAAGCAGCTGCATGTTGTCCTGAATGTTCCTGAATGTTCTTCTTCTCTGCTTCTGCTGGATTCTTCTGATCTGCTGCTGTTGTTTCACATCTTTGGACTTTTTCTAACTTTCTGATCTTCTTCAGCTCTGAACTCTTTAGAAGAAGTGAAGGATGAAAAACATGAACTTTGTCTTTAAACTCAACTCTTTGTTCTGGATTCAGGTTGAGGAACTGCAGATTGTCAAAGACCAGCTGTGCTGCTCTGGTCTCAGCTCTGAAGTCCAACCCGTCCCACCTGATATACATGGACCTGAGAGGGAACGACCTTCAGTCTTCAGATGTTCAGCAGCTCCAGGATCTGGTGGAGAGTCCAAACTTCAAACTGCAGACTCTGAGGTCAGTAGAGGGTTGGAGTCAGTCAAGCTGCTTCCAGATGTTGCCCTAAAGTTAGTCTGAGAGCAAAGATGCAGAGTTTCCTGTGAAGCTGCAGCTTCTCAGTGAAGCTCTGAGGAGAATGATGACAGGCTTCAGGACAACAGTCAGCCAATCAGAGCAGCAGAAGCTCCAACAGGTGAAGATGACAGGAAGCTGCTGCTCTGAACAGGACTGAAGCTCCTGCTGCTCTTTCTGCTGCTGTGCTGCATCACTGACTGACACACCAGGATCAGGAGACACTCCTTCATCTCTGTCTCTACACTTTCTCTCTGCAGGTGGGAGGACTGGATAGTCTGATGTTCCATCTGGAGGAGCAGAGAGGAGCAGCAGCAGCAGCTGGTCTGCAGAGATGTTGTGACTGGACGGTGTTCCTGGGAGGTGGAGAGCAGAGTGATGGAGGAATCAGAGGAAGTGGAGATGAGTGTCAGAGTTGCAGCAGGAACTGATCTGAGATCAGCTCCACTGTCTCTCTCAGCATCAAGTGGACAGTTATTGTGCTGCAGCTCCCCCGGTGGACTGATGGAGAACTGCACTTCCTCTTCTCATTCTAACTTGGAGTGTTGGGAAATCTCAAGCTTCTCTTCACTCTTTTGTTGCCATAGTAACTGATGTCATTCTTCCCGTCAGCTGATGTCTGTGTTTCTCTGTTCATGAAGCTGTTTGTGTATAATATTGTGACATTGTCCTCCAGTTCAAGCAGCATTCAGCCTCTATGCTCAAAATTTTCAATGTTATTTCCATCGTTTCCACTTTGATACACTTTGAAATGAGGATGCCGACAAATGCCGAGTCAGCAATTGACTTTTCTTGGAAAATTACTATTGTCTGTAGAGAACAGAGGAAATTCTGTAGACGTCCACATGTGGATCCCAGGACTTACTCTGCTGTGGAAACTTTTTTTATAAACTCAACTTTAAGATTCAGTTTTTATCAAGCCGTTTTCTTTATCAGTAATTTAGTTCCTTAATAATGTGTTATTTCTGCCTTTTATGGTTTCCTTTGGCTCATACAAAACCAACTGCAATGAAGCAGGAGGGAGAAGGGAGACACCTGTGAAAGACGTGTGGAAGAAGAGAATCCTGAAGGTTTCTGTGCAGACATGAACTCAGTCAGAGAGCGTCTGAATGTTGGAGGATCCAGAAGAAACCAGGAGCTCATGAAGGTGGTTCTGTTGGAGCAGAGAGCAGAACTCTGATCCCAGTTTCAGGAACAATGCAGGCTCATGTTCTGGACTGAAGAGTTCTCCTGAAATGTTCTGTTCAGACTTCTTCAGGATCACATCTGTGTGTGAATGTGGAGGTTTGTCTGAACCAAGCTGCAGCTAGTTCACTTTGAAGCTCCTTCAGGCTCACACAGCAACAATGACAAAGACTGAAGCTGCTGTGCTGCCCTCTAGTGGCAAACATGGCATCTGCAGCACACATTTCTGCTTTCATAGAAAGAACCAAAAAATTTTTAATCTTAATACAGATTCAGATTAATGCACATTCAGATCAGTTCCAGACTAAAGAAATGATCCCTGAAAGTAGAGTCTTAGTGAGTTCTGGATGTTGTTTGTCCTCTTCTGTCTGCAGACAGGAACTCCTGCTCCTGGTCTCCTCCTGCAGATCACAGACTGCTAAGTTCACAGTTTGGTCTCTCAATTCCTGCTGCAGTCACTTCATGGAGAGTAAAGATGAACATAGGATGAGGCTTAGTGAAGGTTCCTGATATGTCTGATAAGGTTCCAGAAGGACCGATCCATCTGTGATCAGATAGATGAAGGCTTTAGGATGACTACTAATCTCTGAGACAGCTGAACCCAACAGAGAAGAAGATAGTTTGACACAACTGGACAAAGATGTTGGGGAATACTTGGTGTAGTTGAAGCTATTTCAATATTTCTTTGTTAGGTTACTTTGATGATTGAAAATAACTAAAATGCTTTTTTTATTCAGAAACAAGCTACAGTCTGATTGGAGGAGGTGTGAGTCTGTGATCTGCAGGAGGAGACCAGGAGCAGGAGTTCCTGTCTGCAGACAGAAGAGGACAAACAACATCCAGAACTCACTAAGACTCTACTTTCAGGGATCATTTCTTTAGTCTGGAACTACAGAATTGTGTTTCTACAGAGGTTGGTCTGGCTGTCCATGATGATGAATGAAGATGTTTCCTTCAGAGCAGGAAGCTGGTGAGAAGATGAGAATCTTCTTCACTGATGAAGACTGTTCAGTGTTTCTGGATGTGACACTGAAGGAGGAAACATTGTCTGAGTGGACTGTTGGTTTGTTGGAACCAGAAATGGATTATTGTAATGAATCATGAAGTAAAAACATGTATGAATGAATCAGATCAGGTTATCTCTGTCCTGAGGTTATTATTAAACTCTGACAGTCCACTTGAATCTGAATGTGAGATTTTACTTCCATGACATTTTTGGATAAAAACATCAAACCTTCATTTCTGCCTCCAGAAAAACTAGCAAACAGACTGAGAGGAAGACACATTCCTCATCTAATGTCATCAGTTCAGATTCATCAACAGAAGCTGACAGTTTCACAGAGGACTCAGACCCTGCTGACCTGGGACTGGTGGAAAAACCACAGAAAAGGATCCTAAGTGTCAGTGGGGGGGGGTCACGACTCCCAGTGGAAAACAAGGGAGCAGATGAGAGAAAACATCCTCCAGAAAGCAGCTCCACACTCAGACTGACAGGACTGAGGTTCTGCCACAACAATTGATAAAGAGGATATCCCATGATGCACTGGGATCCCTTTCAGTCTTTGTGTAGATTCATCAGCCTCTTTTATTTCATGTTTGTGTTTTTTTTCTCTTCATTAATCTGTAATTTGAAAATCTGGAGTTCAAATGTTTTTTTCTGAGCTTCAGGAAGCGACACAGAAATCTGACACGTTTTTCTGCAGCTGGAGATCCTAAATGTGTCTGGATGGAGGTCAAACATCTTTGATGTTAAATCAAGGATTATTTTTAATATTTTATATGAATTTCTTTGTGAGTGTTCTGTTCTCCAGCACTTCTCTTTGTCCTTCTTGTTTCCCCTCAGAACTACTGCTCCATATCCTCAGACGATGAAAAAAACTGAATTTTACATTAAGTCAAACTATTATGATCTAAACCAATCAAAGCTTCTGACAGAAATGTTCTCCATCCTGCAGGTTTACCTCAGGTTCCTCTCCTTTCTCTCACATTGTGGTAAGTGTTGAGTCACTTGAAAAACTTTCATCATCTATGTATATTTGTGCAAACATGAGCTCTAAAAAGAAAACTGGAGGGATTTTAAGGTAACAGAGAAGACAGGTTTGATGAACTTCTGCTTTACAGTCGATGCAGCAGAGACAGAAACTGAAGCCTTCATCACATCACAGGCAGAGAAAGGAGGCAAAAACTTCTCATCTCCACTTTTATCTTCTGCTTCATTTTGTTCTCAAGACTCCAAATAAAAGTTTGATTTTGTGTTTTGACAGGGAGCAATACTACATTTGAAATAATATCACATATCAGTGAACTTCCTGCTCAGCCAAATGGTTGAAAACATTTTGAAAACATATATGTTTAAAAACCTTGTTTTTATGTAATGCTTAGCCAAGGCAATAAGAAACATTAAATAAATGTTTTTATTGATATTTTATCTTCGATGGGTTGTTAAAAAAAATCGTTCTTGTGTCAAAAACGTAAAGAAAATCCTGTCCTGATAAACAGAAACAGTTTATAAAAGCTTGAAGATTAAAAACTAAACTCAGACTGCAGGACACAGTCTTCCTGCTCCGCTCCATTCTGATCGTCCATAACTATGATTGATCCATGAACGTCTTTGGTCTGAGCTGGAATCTGGATCTAAACTGGACTGATGGATAGACCTGACATTGCTGCTGATTTTGTTGTACTGCTAATGTTAGCTAGGGGGGCTATAAGACAGAGGGGGAGTTTGTACACAGATGGATTATGGGAAGGAGACGGCCTGAATCTGTACCACCATCCTGCCTCAGACGTGAATTACTAATAAACTTCTGTTGCTCTGGAGAAACTATGTCCTAGAAAACAACACAGTTTTTTTACATTTTTATTTTTTCTAAAAACAGCATCGACATCATCATCATCATCATCAAAAGACCAATGGGAACAGTTTAGAAGTAGATCAGAAGATGATCAGAGTGGGATTTCAACAACCTGTCATCCACAGATAAGGGATGGAGGCAAATTTCTTCTTTCTCTTTCGGCTTTTCCCATCAGGGGTCGCCACAGCGAATCATCCTTTTCCACCTCACTCTATCATGAACATCTTCTACCCTAACGTTAGCCAACTTCATGTCCTCTGTTAAGACATCCATGTATCTCCTCTTTGGCCGTCCTCTTGCCCTCCTGCCAGGCAGCTCCATCTCCAACATCCTTCTACCAATATATCCACTATCCCTCCTCTGAACATGTCCAAACCATCTCAGTCTGGCTTCTCTGACTTTGTCGCTAACACAGGCAACATGAGCCGTCCCTCTGATGTACTCGTTCCTTATCCTGTCTAACCTGGTCACTCCTAAGGAGAACCTCAACATCTTCATCTCCGCTACCTCCATCTCAGCCTCTTGTCTCTGTCTCACTGCTACCGTCTCTAACCCATAGAGCAGAGCTGGTCTCACCACTGTCTTGTACACCTTTCCTTTGAGTCTTGCTGGCACTTTTCTGTCACACAACACTCCTGACACTTTCCTCCACCCGCTCCAACCTGCCTGCACTCGCCTCTTCACCTCTTTTCCACAATCCCCATCACACTGAACTGTTGACCCCAAGTACTTAAACTCCTGCTCCTTCTTCACCTCAGTCCCCTGTAACCTAACGCTTCTACCTTGATCCCTCTCGTTCAGACACATGTATTCTGTCTTACTACGACTGACCTTCATACCTCTTCTTTCCAGAGCAAACCTCCACCTCTCTAGCTGTTCCTCCACCTGCTCTCTACTCTCACTGCAAATTACAATGTCATCCGCAAACATCATTGTCCAGGGAGATTCCTGTCTTACCTCGTCTGTCAGCCTGTCCATCAGCATAGCAAACAAAAAGGGACTTAAAGCTGATCCTTGGTGTAGTCCCACCTCCACCTTGAATTCCTCTGTCTGACCTGTAGCACATCTCACCACCGTCATACTTCTCTCATACATGTCCTGAACTACTCTGACATACTTCTCTGCCACTCCAGACGACCTCATACAGTACCACAGCTCCTCCCTCGGCACCCTGTCATACGCCTTCTCTAAATCTACGAACACACAATGCAGCTCCTTCTGACCTTCTCTGTACTTTTCCATCAACATTCTCAAAGCAAAAATGGCATCAGTGGTGCTCTTACGGGGCATGAAACCATACTGCTGCTCACAGATCTCCACCTTCTTCCTAAGCCTGGCTTCCACTACTCTTTCCCACAGCTTCATTGTGTGGCTCATCAACTTTATTCCTCTATAGTTGCTGCAGTTCTGCATGTCACCCTTGTTCTTAAAGATCGGGACCAGAACGCTTCTCCTCCATTCCTCAGGCATCTTCTCACTCTCTAAAATCCTATTGAACAACCTCGTTAGAAATTCCACTGCTGTCTCTCCTAAGCACTTCCATACCTCCACAGGTAGGTCATCAGGACCAACGGCCTTTCCGCTCTTCATCCTTTTCAGAGCCTTCCTAACCTCATCCTTTCCAATCTCTGCTACTTCCTGCTCCACAACAACCACATCTTCCTCCCTTCTTTCCCTGTCATTTTCCTCGTTCATCAGCTCCTCAAAATACTCCTTCCATCTTTTCTGTACACTCTCCTGAGTTGTTAGCACCTTTCCATCTCTGTCCTTAATCACCCTTATCTGTTGCACGTCCTTCCCATCTCTGTCTCTCTGTCTGGCTAGCCTGTACAAGTCCTTCTCTCCTTCCTTTGTGTCTAACCTGTCATATAGCTCATCGTAAGCTTTCTGTTTGGCCTTTGCCACCTCTCTCTTCACTCTACGCTGCGCTTCCTTGTACTCCTGTCTACCTTCCTCAGTCCTTTCTACATCCCACTTCCTTTTAGCCAACCTCTTCCTCTGGACGCAGTCCTGTACTTCCTCATTCCACCACCAAGTGTCTTTACCGTCTTTCCTCTTTCCAGATGACACACCTAGCACCTTCCTACCTGTTTCCCTGATAATCTCTGCTGTAGTTTCCCAGTCCTCTGGAAGCTCATCCTGACCACCCAGGACCTGCCTCAACTTCTGCCTAAATTCCTCACAAGTTTCTTCATTCTGTAGCTTCCACCACTTGGTCTTCTTTTCTGTTTTCCCTCTCTTCTTCTTCCTGACCTCCAGAGTCATCTTACACACCACCATGCGGTGCTGTCTGGCTACACTCTCTCCTACCACCACTTTGCAGTCATTAACCTCTCTCAAATGACCTCGTCTACATAGGATGTAGTCCACCTGAGTACTCCTACCTCCACTTCTGTATGTCACTCTATGTTCCTCTCTCTTCTGGAAGTAAGTGTTGACTACAGCCATTTCCATCCTCTTCGCAAAGTCCACCACCATCTGTCCCTCCAGATTCCTTTCCTTCACACCAAACCTGCCCATCACCTCCTCATCACCTCTGTTGCCCTCACCAACATGCCCATTAAAGTCTGCTCCAATAACAACTCTCTCTCCTCTGGGAAAACTCTCTATGACCTCATCCAACTCACTCCAGAATCTCTCCTTCACTTCTAACTCACAGCCAACCTGTGGCGCATACCCACTGACTACATTCACCATCACCCCTTCAATTTCTAACTTTAGGCTCATCATCCTGTCTGAGACTCTTTTCACCTCTAGAACACTGTTTACAAACTCCCCCTTCAGAATCACTCTTACCCCGTTTCTCTTCCTATCAACACCATGATAGAACAGTTTGTATCCTCCTCCAATACTATGTGCCTTGCTGCCCTTCCACCTTGTCTCCTGCACACACAGTACATCTACCTTCCTTCTCTCCATCATGTCTGCCAGCTCTCTGCCTTTCCCTGTCATTGTGCCAACGTTAAGAGTCCCTATTCTCAAACCTATGTTCCTGCCTTTTCCCTTCTCTCTCTGGCCACGGACCCTTCTGCCTCCCCTCTTTCTTCCACCAACAGTAGTCAAATTTCCACCGACACCCTGTAGGTTAACAGCATCGGTGGCGGTCGTTGTTAACCCGGGCCTCGACCGATCCGGTATGTCTAAAGTGTTGTGGATGATTCGCATGGTTATTTTGGCAATTTTTACGCCGGATGCCCTTCCTGACGCAACCCTCTCTATTTATCCGGGCTTGGGACCGGCACAGAAGTTACTGGCTTGCAACCCCTGTGGCTAGATGGATGGAGGCAAATTTGTTTGAACTAATTAAGCCCGTTTGGACTCTGACGCTCCACGCGCTGGATGAATAGTGGCGTTTGGAGGAAGTGCGGCTGCGCAGTCCGTCACTGAACACCGTCACTGCCTGGACCTCTTTCTGGGTCCTAGTGCCCTAAAGGTTACAGCTCCTGGTTCCACAAGAAAAAAGTCCATTCTAGAGGCCACTCTGACGTCATCATCATCAAAGACAGCGTTACCTAGCAACCATACCAAGACCATAGCAGCTATAGAGGGAAACACAACAAACCATCAACGGCGGTTAAAGCAGTCAGACGTTTGTTCTGCAGCTCAGCAAAAATCTCTGCTTTAGGTTTTGGGGAGAAAAACAAAGGAAAACTCACGGAGAAGGATTCTGCAAAGGAAATCCCAAGTTCTATTGGTAAGTCAGCGTCCTGGAAACATGCTTTGTTGGTTCTGAAGTGGCATGAATGCAGACTTAGATTGGTTTGTTTCCTTGGATTCTTCAGATTGATTCAAGCTGTAAATGTTGTCAGCATAAAGCAAGTTTGGACTTAACTAAAGCAGAAAGTGGCTTTGAAGATGGTCAGGAGAAATGAGGGCTTTTTTCAGGAATTCTTGGAAGAGGAGGACTTCTCCAAACAACCAGAATCTAGGAGGAGGTTTTTTCAGCATTGAGATCAGGATTTAGCATGAGCTTCAATCCCATTTTGGTTCAATCCAAATGTTTACCGTCATATTCAGGAGTTCAACTCTGAAAGCCACCATGACATCATAGACATTACAGACCCTGTTACCTAGCAACCAAACACAACAAACTGTAGACTATTCAAACTGGACATTTTGGGGCAACAATTCTTTTCTAACTCAAGTTTTTATGAAAAATCCAAATGATGGAAACAGATTGTGTAAAGGAAATGAGGATCTATTGGTGAGTCACAGTCCTGGAAACATGAGTTGTGCTCTGATGAAGACGCCTGATCCAAATGTGGATTTTTGAAATGTTCCTCATGAGATTCAAACTGATTGAAGCTTTGAATTAAAGGTGTCAACACATTTCTGCATTGGATTCATTCTGTTTCAGTGTCTAAGGTTGGTTTTGTGGCAGAAACCAAGTTTTTGTTGAACAGTATCGTTTGAAAAAGCAGAAAGTGGCTTTGAAGATGGTCAGGAGAACTTCTTTGAAGAGGAGGACTTCTCCAAACAACCACAACCTTAGAGGAAGTTTTCTGAGCATTCATAGAATGCTTTTACAATGACTCATCATTTTCCACAAGAAGCTAATGAGTTTTTCCAAATGCATGCTGGATATTTTTAGTTCTAGCTTGGAAAGCACTTTGTGGGATTTCCCTGGAAAACCTGCTTTATCAATCATTTTGGTCTCTTTTACTTCTTCTATCTTCTTCTATCCTTCAATCCATTTTCGTCCCCCATAATTCTGTCACCAGAATGTTTGAAGGGACGACGTAAAACCCCACCCTCTCCTGTGCAACATCATATCCTGTCCCTGCAGTCAGATGTTTGATGTGTTGAGGGTCCAGGCTGTGAAAATACAAACAGTCATGATGCTCGCCAGAAAAACCTGGGACCCTGTTCTCTAGAAACACACACCATTTCTGTAATTGTCACTAAAAGGAGGAATGTAATCTGGCCAAAACGCAAACGAAGGACTTTAAAAGAGATAAACATCTCCTCTGCACTTTTCCAGAAACAGAAGGTAAATGAAAATATTATTGCTCCTAGACCTCTTAAGTTAGCTCTTTTAAATGTCAGGTCTTTAGCAGGAAAAACATTCTTAATTAATGATTTTATCACTGAGAACAAAGTTGATTTTATGTTCTTAGTTGAAACCTGGTTAGATGAGAACAGCAGTGGAGCTGTTCTCACAGAGTCAGCACCTCCCAACTATGGTGTTATTAGTAAAGAAAGAACAAGCAGAAAGGGAGGGGGGTTGCAGTTTTGTTTAATGAAATGTTTCAGTGTAAAAAGTTATCTTTTGGAAGCTTTCCATGTTTTGAATATGTAGCCAAACAGCTGAAGGCCTCACTCAAAACCATATTTATAAATATCTACCGCCCCCCTACATACTGTGCAGAATTTAACACAGAGTTTAGTGAACTGCTGTTCATAGTTTGTCTTGATTTTGACTGTATAATCATGGCTGGAGATTTTAACATCCATTATGGAAATCTTGAGAACAAAGGGATTAAGGACTTGATAAACACTCTGGACAATTTCGGATTGACTCAACATGTAACAGAGCCCCCACACACAACAGGGGGAATATTCTTGATTTATTGATCTCCAAAGGTCTGAACATCACTAAGGTTACTGTATGTGACTTAGGTCTGTCTGATCACAGCTGTTTCCTGTGAGAGCATTATTCCAGTATACACAAATGTTTTAAGGGGGGAGATCACAAAACGGTATATAACTGAAAATACTAGTGAGATGTTCAATCAGATGTTCTCCCTGACTCCTCCCCTCTCAGGGAATTCAGTCAACGAACTTGTTAACAGCTTTAATTCCAACATGTCAAATATCATGGATAATATTGCTCCTAGTAAGGTGAAGGTGATCTCTGGTAGGAAAAAATCTCCATGGAGAAATTCCATTATTGTAAACAATGGAAAAAGAGAATGTCGGAAATTTGAACGCAAATGGAGAAAATTTAAACTACAGGTAGATTATGAAATTTATAAAGAGAAACTTCACTTATATAATTTACAACTGTGCAATGCAAGAAAGTCCTATTTTTCGGAAATTATTAACAAAAACTCCCATAATGCTCGGGTCCTATTTAATATAGTCGACAGGTTGACAAAACCCCCTGTGTCAGTGTCACCAGAATTTTACTCCATCAAAGGCTGTAATGACTTTGCCAAATTCTTCAGGGACAAAATCAAAAACATTAGACAAACAATAGTTTCATCAACTACAAGTTCAAGATATGAACCCTATCCACTAGAAACCAGTATTAATCCAATGGCTCAGTTTCAACCCATAAACAGTAAAAAACTGCTGGACATTCTATCGCAACTTAACTCCTCCTCTTGCTGTCTGGATATTCTACCCACAAACTTTTTCAAAAAAGTCTCAAAGACATTGGAACCAGACCTGCTCCAGACTGTCAACTTGTCGTTAACATCTGGCGTTTTCCCAGATCCACTGAAAATAGCTGTAATTAAACCTTTTCTAAAAATGGACAGTCTAGACAAAACTCAAATGAACAACTATAGACCGATATCAAACCTGCCATTTTTAAGCAAGATCATTGAAAAAGCTGTTTTCTATCAGCTAAATGAATTTCTAATAAAAAACAACTGCTATGATGTCTTCCAGTCCGGCTTCAGACAGAATCACAGCACTGAAACTGCCCTGATCAAAGTGATTAATGACATACGTTTGAATACAGACAGTGGGAATATGTCAGTGCTAGTTCTACTGGACCTCAGTGCTGCGTTTGATACAGTCGACCATGCAATACTACTCAGACGACTGGAAAGCTGGGTGGGTCTCACTGGGCCAGTATTAAACTGGTTCAAAACGTACTTAGAAAACAGGAAATATTTTGTGTCCATTGGTAAATTCACTTCTGAGCCAATAGAAATTACATGTGGAGTACCCCAAGGCTCCATCCTGGGACCACTTTTATTTAACATCTACATGCTCCCACTGGCCCAAGTGATAAAGAACAACAACATTAGCTACCATAGTTATGCAGATGATACACAGATATATATATTAAACTGACACCAGGCGACCGAGAACCTGTACAGGCTCTTGGTAAATGCATTGAGGACATTAATGACTGGATGTGCCATAATTTACTTCAGCTAAACAAAAACAAAACTGAGGTTATTATCTTTGGGGCTAAAGAAAAAAGGTTGGACGTCAGTATAGAGCTTCAATCTATTCAACTAAAAACTACCAACCAGGCCAAAAACTTGGGTGTATTGATAGACACAGACCTAAATTTTGATAAACACATTAAGGCAGTGACAAAATCAGCCTATTATCATCTCAAAAATATCTCAAGGATTAAAGATCTGATGTCTAAGCAGGACCTGGAGAAACTAGTGCATGCTTTCGTCTTCAGTCGACTTGATTACTGTAACAGTGTGTTTACAGGACTACCAAAAAAAATCCATCAGGAAACTACAGCTCATTCAGAACTCTGCCGCTCGGGTTCTCACAAGGACCAAGAAAGTGGACCACATTAGTCCAGTTCTGAGGTCTTTACACTGGCTACCTGTCTGTCAGAGGATAGACTTTAAAGTCCTGTTACTAGTTTATAAAGCTTTGAATGGTTTAGCACCAAAATACATGGCTGACCTCCTGACCCAGTATGTACCAACCAGACCTCTCCGCTCTTCTGGATCTGGTCTTTTATCAGTCCCTAGAGCCAGAACTAAACATGGGGAAGCTGCATTCACTTTCTATGCTTCACAGATCTGGAATAGACTTCCAGAAAACATTAGATCTGCTGAAACACTCAGTGTCTTTAAATCTAGGTTAAAAACTCACCTGTTCACAGCAGCATTTAATTTATATGTATTCAAAAGTTTATGTCCGTACTATTTATTTATGCTTGTTTTAAATTCAAATCTTGTTTACTATCTTTTAATTTTATTTTAATGATCACATTTTTACTATTTGTTTTTAATTGTTTCTTTTAATTTTTTATGTAAAGCACTTTGAATTGTCTCTGTACATGAATTGTGCTATATAAATAAATTTGCCTTGCCTTGCCTTGCCTTCTAAGTTCCAGCTTGGTGAGTGTGCAGGTAGCCATGGCAACCACTTTCCAGGTCAAAGGGAGGACCACGGCCATCCAGTCTCCCGGCTTTTGGATTGATTTGTATTTGATAAACATTTGTTTCCCACATTTTAATAGTAGAATTCAACACGGGACATAAAGTGGATTCTAAGAATAGGAACAAAAATAGGAACAACAAAATAATCCTCCTCTTGTTGTTACAGTGAACCCAACGGAGGACACTTTGGACCGCTGTCCATTCACCTGTTCTGCATAAGCGGACTGCCGGACTCATGAGAACCGTGTCTCTTGGGAGATTCGTTTCTCAAAGCCGGAGAGGCATTGGGACGGGTGGAGTCACATGCAATGAAAAAGCACAATTCATCAATCTGTGGACCGTTTATCATCATTTTTTCTTTTTAAACACTGACCCCCAGAGGTCTCCATAGATTTATGTTCAAAAGTGTCTCACATTCTAGAGATTTTTCATTTCTCTCTATTTCTGACACAGAATCTGAACAGTTCAAACGTTTAGTTCAAAATGATTCAAAGCAGAGAAATCCCTGAAAACAAACATTTCTCTTCTTTCAGGAACTCTTTGACTTTCCAGAACTCTGCTGTGTCTCCAACATCACCCCCCCCCACAGTCCAGCATGGAGCGTCTCTGGACTCTGTGGAGGAGAGTCCTGCTTTCAGAGACGCTGTAGAAGGACAGAACACCTGCTCTGTGATCCAGGTCCACTCCTCCTCTGGAGGAACCAGGAGCTGAGATGGAGGTGAACATGCTGTTGTGGAGAAATGAGAAACTGTCTGGAAAACAATGGAATGACCAAGATTTAGCATTCAAACCAAATCTACTGGCATTTCCAGATCTGCTGGTGTTCTTGAATGCCACTGCTCCAAAAACATCAAATTTTTCCCCAGAACAGGCCTCGGTGTGAAAGTCTTCCTGCACTGAGGACAGCTGTGGACGTTCTCCTCTGCATCCCACAGTCCTTGAAGACACTTCCTGCAGTAGCTGTGTCCACAGGGAATAGTCAGCGGATACCTCTTTGCCAATTTTGCAATATGCTTATAGCTGGTATCATTGGTTCTTCCCAATTCAAGAGGGTTAGCATCAAGTGGGATGCATCCTGTTGCTCTGTATTTGGTAACCTTTACCTTTATCTCCTCCAAAATAGCAGACTTATTTTCCACAGACAATCCGGTGATGCTGTTTTAAGTGCGTTAGCAGATTAGATGTTTTACAGCGCAATACGCTGTGTTTGACTTATCCAACTGTCTTTTCCCTTCATGGATGCTCACAACAAATCAAGTGTTCCCACACAGGAGAGCGTAAGGAGATGGGTGGGTCCTCAGGTTCTGGTCTCACGTCTGCATTACCCGTAGTGCTATAGTTGACATGCTAACTGTTCATTCATTCATTCATTCATTTTCGGTTCCGTTTTTGTCCCTTTCGGGGTCACGGGGCTGCTGGAGCCTATCCCGGCCACTTATGGGCGAAGGCAGGGGACACCCTGGACAGGTCGCCAGTCTGTCGCAGGGTAGAATGTCCACAATCACACACCCATTCACTCTCACACTCACACCTAGGGACAATTTAGAGTTGCCAATCAACCTATGATGCATGTTTTTGGACGGTGCATACACGGGGAGAACATGCAAACTCCACACAGAAAGGTCCCCCTTTGATGTTGTTTTTCATGTCCGCCAGCCAGGACTTGAACCGGGGTCTTCTTGCTGAAAGGCAAGAGCGTTAACCACTGCGCCACCGTGCAGTGCACAGACATGCTAACTGTCTGTTACCTAATGCGGCGAAAACTCGCGGTTACCATAAGTTCCGTCTCGGCGCAAAGTTAATACATTGGGAGGACAAAAACAAAAAAATAAATAACATACCGAAAACTTTGTACCGTTTTGTACCGAAAACGGTACAAAAGTGAACCGAACCGAGAGTGCCATTCCGAAATGTTTTGGTACAACTACGTGTACCGTTACACCCCTATTACTTGACCTAACAAAGTACATGCTGCAGTCACTACTTTGTGTTAATATGTATATATTTATTAAATGTTCACTGAGCACATTAAATGTTAGAATTAAAAAAGTATAACAAAAACATTTTAACCATAATGAAGACATTCAAGAATTAGCTCTAATGACTCAAAACAAACAACTCATTTCTATTTGCAGGTACATCTAAAACAATTCATTTTGTGAAAAAGTTGTACATATTTTGTCAGCAGTAAAACTCTTTGTCTAATATCATTACACAAAGATTCAAATGTATTGATCAATTACTTTTTTTGCTTTTTATGTAAAGATGAAAACCTAAAAAGAATTCCTAGAAAAGTATGAATATCATATTATAACAATAAATTAGTAGAAAAATTCCTTTCCATACATTAAATACTCACTTGTAACTCCCTCTAATGAAGTTACTTCATCAATATGGTATGGAGGCCATCAGATTTTTCCCTCCTGTAAATAAAGTCTTTGACTGTGGTGCAAAGGTTGAGAGGTCGACCTCTTATCAGAAAAGTTTATAATTTACAGTTTACAATAACTCCTTTTTTACACTGTTTGTGAAGAGAGTCTTGTGAGTTCTCATGTGTGTCTGAAGACTAGATCTGCAACTAAAACTTGAATCACATTCTTGACAAGAAAAAGGCTTTTCTCCTGTATGAATTCTCATGTGTTTTTTAAGACTTGCTGCATGACGAAAACTTGTATCACATTCTTTACAAGAAAAAGGCTTTTCTCCTGTGTGAGTTCTCATGTGTATTTTAAGACTTGCTGCATGACGAAAACTTGTATCACATTCTTTACAAGAAAAAGGCTTTTCTCCTGTGTGTATTCTCATGTGAATTTTGAGACTAGACATTTGATTAAAACTCTTACTACATTCTTGACAAGAAAAAGGCTTATGTCCTGTGTGAGTTATCATGTGTGTTTTAAGACTAACCGCATGACGAAAACTTGTATCACATTCATTACAAGAAAAAGGCATTTCTCCTGTGTGAATTCTCATGTGTATTTTGAGATTAGATATTTGAATAAAACTCTTACTACATTCTTTACAAGAAAAAGGCCTTTCTCCTGTGTGAGTTCTCATGTGTGTTTGGAGATTAGATAATTGACGAAAACATGCATCACATTCTTTACAAGAAAAAGGCATTTCTCCTGTATGAATTCTCATGTGTGTTTTGAGAACAGATCTGTGACTAAATCTTTTCTCACATTCTTTACAAGAAAATCTCTTATCTTTTGCATGGATTCTTGCGTGAATTCTGAACAGAGATTTGTTGCAAAAGCTTTTATCACATTCTTTACAGATATAATATCTTTCATCGGACCAAGTTTCCATGTAGTCAGACGGGTTAGTAATTATTCTTGAGTTTTTCCCAGACTTGATAGAGGAACATCTCTCTTCTTTTGGAGATTGTTTGTATTTCTTACCAAGATTTGTCTTATTGGGATTTTTTCTAACATCAGAGACACACTGACCTGCTGACATGTGAGAGCCGTCCACACTTTGGACATGACTTCTGTCCCTCCTCTTCCTCTGATCTCTGTTCTGTGGGTCTGTCTCTTCATCTGTAGTTGATGTTGATTCTGTCTCTTCATCTGTAGTTGATGTTGATTCTTCTTGTTGGTTTCCTTCTTCATCCTGACCATCAGTTACATTAAAGTTCTGCTGATTGTTTAGATCTGCTTCACTGTTCTCCTCTTCCTCATAAGTAGGAATCTCCATCAAGGTATCAGTCTCCTGCTTCAGATTAAGCTGATCTTTATTCTGACTGATGTAGAACCCTTTTTGACCCTGTTTTATCAATAGAGGTTCTGTTTCTTCTGTTTTTTCTTCTTTAATCATTTTGGGTTCTTGTTTCTCTTGCTCCTCTTTAATCTGTGGAAGCTCTGATTCCTCCTGTTCCTTTTTAATGTGTTGAGGTTCTGGTTCTCCATGTTCCTCTTTAAACTGTGGAGGTTCTGGTTCTCCATGTTCCTCTTTAAACTGTGGAGGTTCTGGTTCTCCATGTTCCTCTTTAAACTGTGGAGGTTCTGGTTCTCCATGTTCCTCTTTAATATGCAGAGGCTCTGATTCCTCCTGTTCCATTCTTAGATTCCTCTGTTGGTTGCACAGATCATCTTCACTCGCATAACGCTGAAGGAGGACTGCAGGGACAAAAAGACAAAAAAGGAGACCTTTTATACCTTGTAAATTGGCAAGAAAGATCTAAATCCTTTTTTTTTGGAAGTAAAATAATTGAAATGAACAATGTCGTAGTTCTCTTTCACAGTTAGGACAGTTAGAGGTGATGTGAGTCTTTCAGTCTTCAGTAGGTCAAACACATACCGTATTTTTATGACCATAGGACGCACTGCATTATAGGGCGCAGTTTAAGTTATGAGTGAATTTTCTGTATTTAACACATACAAAAGGCGCATCAGGTTTTAAGGCGCGGGCAAATTAAAACATATCGGTAAAACATGCATGCTAATGTATTTCAAAAAAGGACAGCGGGAGAAACTGAGTTGGTTGTGATTTATTGTTTATTTTTTCAGTCATCAATCAGCATCCAAGAATCCATCAAAGTCCTCATCTTCTGTATCTGAAATCAACAGCCTGGCTAAATTTCTATCAAACACGCCAGGTTCCCTTTCGTTATTGTCAGACTCCGGCTCGTTGCCGGCTGTTGTGAAAGCTCGAAGAACTGTGCAAGCAGACACTTAGTCCAAGGCATCACTCACCGGACACTGCCTCCCACAACAATAAAAGCTGCCTTTTTGTGCCCTGTTCTGCATAACGCTACTGTGCTGTTCCCCTTCTTCTTGCCATTGTGACTCACTGTGATGTCAAAAGTAAGCGGCATTTCATCCATGTTGGTGATGTGGCTTGGCTGGATGTGTTTGTCTGCAATCTTTTTACTAAAGTATGAGCAGAATATGGACAGCTTTTCATTAGAATCCACTGGAAGTTGCTGTGCCACCATAGTCCTTGCCCGGATTGACAGATAGCACTGTTTCATAAAACAAAGCACCAAGACGGCCCCCTTTGAAAATGCAAGCGTTTCTGCCTTCAGTGGAATGATGACTGTAGAGACGCTTGTACCAGCTGTTCTTTTGTCATTAATCTATTGTTTCAGTTGGTCTTCAACCTCTGGCCACCTCGCCTTGTTTCCGTGGAAACTCAGCTCCATCTTCATGACTTTTCGGAGTTCGTTTTCAAACTTCCTCTACTTGCGTACCATGGATTCATTGATGTTGAATTCTCTGGCAGCTGTTTGTACGTCTTCTTTCACGACCACACTTGCCATTCTCATGCTGTCCTCTCCTACGTCTTCTTTACCGAAGTCACACAACAACACATTAGGCCCACTGCACCATAGGACACGTCATACATTTTGGAGAAAATACAGTTGTGAAAATATGGTAATCAAAGAAACTCTCTACATTTTCACAAAAGGTAACCCACTTATTTTAAACTATGCATTTTAGTAAACACACACCCGACACACTACATACACTCATCTTTTATAATAATAAGGTGGTGACCATTGATCTTCTGTTCCCTACCCCATCTCCTCTGGGGGGGGGGGGTAAGACCCTCAGTAGTGGTGATAGTTGTGTCTCTTAGGCCAGGATTCTAGACTCAATCTTTGCACCGTGTTAAACTGTTGAGTTCAATGTAATGTGGTTGAGAAAGTCAGTCCATCAAACTTTTGTGCTGGTGCACAAAGGTTTGGTGCACCGACTTTCTCATCTACATTACATTGAACTCAACAGGTTTACATGGTCACTTTCTTTTTTAATAGTGTAACCAGCAGCTCTGCCTTTGACAGGTGCATGCCTGTTTGATTGGGGATTTGGTCCAGCTGTGTCTGTCCTTATATAAGGAACAGGGAGTGAGTGGATAGACAGTGGCTGCCTGCCTGCATGGTGGCATGTATGGCTGAAGCTCCTCTTGTTGGGAGGATGTAGATCACCTTTTACTCATATTCTGCTCTTTTAACTAGATGCTGTAAGTGGCTGGAGGTGTTGCAGATGTCATGAGCCACTGCGTGTTCTGTACCCACCCTCTTAATACATTTTAAAGTGTTTTTAGAGCGACGTTGTATTTATTGTAGGGATGGGAATAGAAGCCCCATGAAGCTTCCCTTGGGGTTCATGTAATTGTGCCGGAAAAATGAACCACCCATTCAGGGCTTTGCAACCACACAGAACAGCGGCATCTGGTGGCGGACTGGATATATATCATATGCTTCATCTAAGCTCCTTGTAACACTTCAATGTGGAAATGATGATGAAACAACGTAAAACAAAACAATGTTGTTAATGATTATTAAAAAGAACAATGTAAAACAACACAACATGTGACGTTTTCTTTGAGAAGTGCTTGACAGCAAAACACACATCACATGAAGGAAAAAAAACACAAAGCAAAAAATAAATAAAACAAAATTGTAAGATGCTGGCCTTGAACCCAAGACCTCTGGATGTGACTCCCAGCAACCATTTCACTGAGCTATCTCTACTGATGTTATATTTGTCTTGACATTATAAATATATCTAAGTATTTTTTTATACACGACGTTCATAGTGCATTGTTTTATTAGGAGAAATCGAGTAGAAACGATCTTGAGCCATAGTACGTTTTTTTTACCAGGAGTCATGGTAAAGTGCAATGAACTGACGCTGATTCTGATACAGGGGAAACAATAGAACTGGTCGGGAAAAGTTCGGGATTCATTTCGTGTTTCTAGAGAATAGTGCGCCCAACTGCAAGTGACATCTGAACCGTGGTTCGACCAAATGAAGCATTTGATGCTTCATACGTCATCAACCACGTGTTGCGCTAGTTGACACACGCCTAGAAACATTGTGCTGAAACACTGTTTCATTACAGTGAAATGCTCGCTGAAGCGCCGTGTCAAACAGGAAATCCCTAATTTATTGTGTGGTTGACTTTGATTTATTTTATTGTTGTATAGGTCTGAGTTGGGCGTCGGTGCGTGCGATGTCAGTGAGGGGGCCCCTGCTGGCAGCGTCTTCCTCACTCCAGTTCCCTCACTGTATTTTTTTTTCCCTTTTAGTGTGTAGTGGAAGTTATGTTGGCACGTTTTTCTCATTGTGTGTGGGTTCGTTTTATTTGGTTTCAGCACGGAGTGGAGTGAGATGCGCTGCCTCGTACTGGCTTAGTCCCTCCCTTTCCCTCCCCTCCTGCACGGGCGGTCGGCTCCGCTTTCCTGTTTTATTCCTGCATCTCCTTTTATTGTTTTTATCTGTGTCCAGCTTATCAGAGTAAAACTGCAACACTGCTAAAACTGCTCTTTTAAATTCTTAACTAAATTAAAATGTTTATAAGCTTTTACTGTCTCTGCCATTTTTTTTTGGTGGCTCCACTCTGCACTGGTGGTTCCTTGGTCACAATAGCTGTCAGTTTTTGCATTAAGACTTAAATGTGATTAACTTGTGAACTAGTAAACATAAAGTCCTTGATTTAAAAAAAAAGTTTTTCAGAATACTGGACTTATTTTTCTACAAAGGCTTGACCTTTGCGAGTTGAAACAACAGAGAAAAATGTGAAAATGTTCATGTCTATCTGACAGAAGTGTGTAAAGAGTGTAGTGGGGAGTTTTACATCTTAAATTGTGCTTTGTGAATTTAATCAAATGTTTTTTTTTACAACATAACACATTGCAATAAACAGGTGAAAGTGAGATAACCCTTTATAATAAGAGTCTTTGATAAGCCCATCGAGATGACTGTTGTTCTGATTTTGGGCTATACAAATAAAATTGAATTGAATTGATAAAATATTTATAAGATTAACAAGCACTAGTAATGTTTATTAAGCTGCTGATAAGTATATTATTATTATTATTATTATTATTATTATTATATAGAACTGAATGGCGACCTGTCCGGAACATCCCCTGCCTTCGCCCACAAGTAGCCGGGATAGGCTCCGGCAGCCACGCGACCCCGAAAGGGAACAAACGGAAGAAGATGAATGAATAAATACGTTTATTAATTAGCATTTGAAAATGGCTTCCAACTGATTTTGCAAGTTTAAATAAGCTGCTTATACAATACATTAAAATATTTCTTAATTAACTATTTATGACATTAACAAGTATGAGTAATGGGGTATTAAGATTTTACAATTTTACACCTTATAAGATAATAATACATGTAATTATTGTGTTCTTGTCAACAGCTTATTGAGTGTTTTGGAGCCCCTAAAGCATGATCAGATAGGGGTTCATACACACAAGACATTTATAAATTGCTTATATAAGGGCACTGTAAACCCTAACGAGTTGACAGAACTTAAAAATTATTTTGTAACAGATTACACAATAGTTTTTAAGTTATATTATTAAAACTTTTAAGTTAACATTTATTTAAATTTATATTGTCAGTTGGCTTAAATTTGTATTATTTCATATAAAAAATATTAAGATTCCTCAACTTACAAAAGAGTGATTATTGACTCAAAGTTTTTAATTTTTTCCAACTAAAAAAAACACTTTAACTAACTATATTTTTATAATATTACTCAACTCATAAAATATGTAAAATTCACTCAAATGTTTTATAAATTCTCTAACTCATTAAATGTGTAGCATTGAAAATATTTAAAATTCTTCAGCTTAAAATGTTTCTACTTGAAATGTATTCTAAACAGAGGTATTGATACTGCCCCACTACAAGATTTAAAAGCTAACATTGATAAAAACCAACAAACATGAAAGCCACACAATAGTGATTGCTTAATACACTTTTTTTAATTGCTCTTTTTTTAAAAAAAAAGCACAAATATCAAGAGGATGAAGAAACAATCAGTGAAATAAAACTGCATTATAAGAGTGCCACACAACATACTGACAAAAAGTGTTGGTTTGTATTGTACGGCAGAAAAAACAAATGATCACAACAAAACACATTAGTAGCATAACACTTAAACCAACAATAGTCCATTCTGGGAGACTCACTCAACGAAGCATTCTTCAGCGTCAATAAATGTCTTTTCAGTGGTTTGCTGTCCTCACGGCTCATGACAGCGTTCTGAATAAATGTAATAAATAAAGGCAAGTTCAAGTTTTTTGGGGTTCTGTAGGTCCAGAGCATAGATGTCCCCGAAGAGTTAGAAGAGATTAGTCAGCCAGATCTGTGGGACCACTGACGGCAGCATCAGGAGCGTCACCACGACAACTGAGAGGAGAACCACAGCAGTGTCTGTGAGGTCTGGTATTCTGGAAAATACAAAACAAAAAACACAGATGAGTTCAGACCCTCAAAGATATTCATCACACTAATGTCCAAAACTGACATTCCTGCCATCTGTCAATAGGAATCTTTTCATGCTAACATTCTGTTAGCTTTTAATCAACTGGCTGTGATGCTTTAAGGACCAACTCCCATTAAAAATGTGTTTTTAAAAAGTTCTTTAGCATTTTTCTGAAAAGTGAGGACATTTATAAAATAATTTAAGAATAAATCTTCATTTTTCTTTATTCATATAATGATGGATCAGGAGCAGAAAAGGTAAATGAAACGGTTCCCGCTCCCTCCAATCAGCAGTCCCTGATGTTCGCCTTGCATCTTCCGTCTCATTCTTAAAATCATTTAAAAATATCACTCAGTTTGCAAACTACAAACAATTGCCCTATTTATTATGGCACTCAATAAAATCTCAATCAATGTTAAAGGATTAGAGAAAAGCATTGACAGGGAGTCGTGTGCACTTACAGTACAGGTCTTGAAGAAGCTGGAGGCATCTTCATGCAGATAAACAGGAAGTGCAAGGAGGACAAGTGCCCGTCTCATGTTCACATCACGCTGTTCCTAAAAGAATAAAAAGAAATATACATTACTATTGAAGCAAACGCAGAGCAAACACTTCCAATATGTACTTAAGGAACTTTAAGAAATAATAAAATGATACCTTTTCTAGATGTCTATTTCTAGTGAGAGGACAATACAGTGTTTATGGCATGATCCACCTCAGGTCAAAGACCCAAAGTCATTTTTAAGACAAGTTACACCTTGGCTTCTCACTGCTGTTTACAAATGATTTGTTATCCGTCTTTGAATTATGCTCATTAGAAATTCACCTGGAGGTCATAAATCCTAACCAAGCTGGCCATTCCTGTCTGTTTTGATGGACTTTGGCTCAGAAAAAGGCAGCTTTAAGTTCCACAAACATGTAAAAACTGCACAATTTCCTCTGACTGCATCTACTCTACATAAATCCATTTTAGATCTTGACAGATGAGTTTTCATGGTTTCAAATGATGGAATGGTGCTTATGCAACATTATTGTATTCCAAAGTGTCTCCACATACATTGCAGTGGAAACACCTTGGAATATTGGCTATGTACTACTGCAGTATTATATGTAGTACTGCATAGTGCTCAAGTAACAGAACACAACTTGCACCTCCATTCCATTGTGCCACCTTCAGCCTGCAATCTAAATATGTTTGGTTAAATTGTAAATAATTTCAAATCTATTTCTATTTGGCTAGTTAAAATGGGCATAAATGTTTCCATGCTGCCATATCAATCTAATAATAGAAATAGTTCAGGATGAATATATTAAATAAGTATAAAACTCACCAACTTGACGGCTCTTTTCTGGTGAAATAGTGACTTTCTGATGTACTCTCTGAAGTTCAGTATCTGAAAAAGTCCAAAAGAGATTTTTCAATGTTAAAGAAAAATGTTTCAATTATATTCTGATCAAAACATTTATTGCACTACACAAACTATTGCATTTTTTGTTTTTTTAATAGCTCTAGACAAATAACTGATCAGGAAAGTTACCTCGCTGGCCTTGGCGTCTGCCTGGAGGTGAAACACTGAACACTCTTGTAGTTCAGTAACTGAACACAACATGAACACGTTAATTAATTTATTTTTACAAAAACCTTTCTTATAATAGAGTTCAGTGATTTAAAAAAGCTTAAAGCTGCATTCAAAACCCAATGCTTCCATGTAGCCACCAGACTTAAAACTTAAAACAGATAATTTCTACCTCTGAAAAAACTCGTCACTGTCGTAACTTAAGGGCAGAAATGCATTTTGGGTTTGGCTCGCCATACGTCTTCTCTGCTATTGTCACATTAAGCTGTAAAACGATCGTAACACACGTATGTTTGAACAGTAAAGCACATTTACGGTTGTATAAGAGCATTTTTAAAGCATTTCATTCAAAACAGAGTAAACCGTGAACGATACTTACCAAATTAAATCAGGGCTGAAGACAAGACGGCGCCACTGAGGAAAACATCAGCGCTGAGGCGGATGGAAAAAAACGAGGTTTGGACGTCTTGAAGCGGGGCAAAAGCGCAACGCATTGCAGAAAAATAAAATGCTCGATTTTCAATTTCAAACGTCGCATACTCGCATTCGGCAAATCCAACATGGCCACCTGAGCTAACGTTGAGAAAACGAAAGACCCTCCCACCAGAACGTGATGACGTCATGACGCTACTTCAGGGATCTTCAAATTTTTGAGTGCTAGATACAAATAAGCTTTAAAATATTGGGGACTGTTAAGTTAAATTTGAAAAAATGTTGATAGAGCTTAATACTTTATAGTTGAATCAACTACAAAATGACATTTAAGTTGTGTAACCTTAATAGTTATGAGCCAATACAACTGTTAGGGTTTACAGTGGGGGTTGAATTGCTGGAAGTTGCGCAACATTACTGCCTGGCGTAAATGTAAGTCAAAATCAAATGTTATAAACATACCTGTTGGCTCCAAAAATGTCCACATACAAACATACCAACATGTACACAATACAACTGGGGGGTATTCCAGGAAGCATGTTTAAACTAGCCTGACTTTAAGCCTGAACTCTGGCTGAAATCCGCCTGCACTTGCTTACTCTGGGTATGTCGGTTCCAAAAGACCGGATATGAGTTGGCGTAATTACGCTCGACTTGGTAACCCTGGGTTAATGCACGTGCACAGCAGGTACATAAAGACATTCTCAATAGATCGCCGATTTCCGGAATCACCATGGAAACACGTGGAGAAAAAAAGAGAGCGCGACACTTCAGTGAGGCGGAGTCTGAGGTTTTAATGACGGTGTATGAAGATTATACGTCCATCAAAAAGTAATACAGCTGCATCAGCAAAAGAAAGAGTTTCTGCTTGTAGTAGAAGAGCAGACAAAGTAAACGCACGAGTTTCTGATCTTATTTCCATTTTCCTTGTGACGCATATATATAACTTATCCAATTTTGCCAACTTAAACGAATTACTTCTATTGGTAACAAATAATTGAGTTAAATTTATTCAACCTCATTTCACATCTATAAAACTAATTTTTTTGTACAACTCATATTTACATATTTATCTAACTAAATGTCATATTACTCCAATTCAATTAATCTTTTTCCATCTTAATTAATTATGATTCTTGAACTCTCATATGTCTACGTTTGAGCCGGCAGATATGCTCATTTTTATAACAATTAAAAGGACGGAAAAAAATTACACGAATCACAATTTCAATAAAGAATTCTCTGTCATTACAATTATAGGTTTGAATGGTAGGGGTGCTATATAAACTCATCATCCCCTCCTTTACTCTCACTTATGGTGCAGAGACATAAGCAAAGTAGGACAAAATAACTCAGCAAAACACGGTAAAACACGGTAAAACAGCTCAAACAGTTAAACAACTAAACACATTTGGTCAAAAACCCACACTTAAACCCAAATCCGTCCAGACAGGCAAAGGGAATGGTATCCCAGAATCCCTTGCGGTGCTGCTCTAACAGCAGCACCAAAGTTACACCTACTTAATTGAATTAATGTGAATGAAAGGAAAATAATTGTCTGAAAACTACGTATTATTTTTAAGGTGACCTAAAAAAATGATTTATCTTAACTGAAGCAAATAGTTAAGTTAGATCAAAATAAAAAAAATTATCTTTCCAACATCCATTTGTGGTCTTATCACCCTCTCACGGTGGAAAAAGTTTTATCTGAGCTTCTTCATCCACTAAATCATCTTCAAATGGACACGCCGTGCTGCTTCACCTCTCTGTAAACAAACTAAGCTTCAACTAAACCTGCTCCAGACCAGGTTATGTTCAGGGCATGAGTTGCCATGGTAACTTGACCTACCCTGAAACATACTTCCATTTCTGGAACCGAAAGCTGAGGTTATCCACTTCCTTAGCCTCAAACTTACCGTGGGAGCTAGCATAACCTGCTTTCTGGAATACCCCCCTGATGTTCACACATGCATACTTATGCATTCAGACCAACACATGTGAAATACTTCATTCAGGTGAGATCCGCCACCCAGGCCAGGTTCGGCAGGACCGCCACAGGGGCCCCCAAGGCCAGAGAGCCGGGAGGCACCTGGTGACTGAGAGTGCCAGACCCAACCCGACAAAGAGAGCGCCCCTCCCCCCACTCTGCCTCTTGAATGTTTTCACTCAGTACAAGTTAGTAAATGTTCCTGATGAAATTTGCAGTTCACAAAAAGAGAAAAAGTTAGCGGGAAATGTTTTTCTCATTCACATGCCTCTGTGACAATGCATCTAATGCTGGAATAATGAGGTCATGTGACCGGTTGTGAGTAAGTTGATGGGCTACAACCAATGTCCACAAACATACAGGAGCATATGTAACGTCATTTAATAATATCAGAATATGGTATTTTTAATAAAATAACTGCTTTCTTATTGTTTTGTTAATTTGAAGAAACGTTATCATGATTTTCATTTTACCCGTTGGTTTCTTATTTTGCAGACTTTCTAGACATTATTTTCATTTTCTTCTGACTTTCGTCATGCGTTTTAGCTTTTTTTAAATTAAAATGTGGTCTGTCACCTTATATGTTCTCTGCTTTCAGTTTTTGGCTCCATGGCTCCAAACAAAGAAGAAGAATGTTTTGCTGATGCCTGGAAATAAAAGGAAATAAAAGTCTGGAATCTCTCTATATTAATAACTTAAAATAAATAAATAATTAAAGTAAATACGATGTTTGCTTTAAAATGTGTGTTTTTTAAGCTAAATTATCTTTTGTGAAGCTTCGAATTGAATTGGACAATTTTCTTGATTATATTCCTAATTAATTTATATTTACTAGTAAGGAAATAAAACAGGATTTGATATCAACTTTAGTTCTTGTGGTTATTTTGACTAAATGGTAAATGGCGTATACTCATATAGCGCTTTTCTACCTACAAGGAAGGTACAAGGATCACCCGGTCACACACTGGTGGCAGCTCTGCTGCCAAACACAGGCGTCTGTGTCTACCACCAGAGGCAAGGTGGGGTTCAGTGTCTTGCCCAAGGACACTTCGACTCATGGGCGTGCAATGTGGGAATTGAACCGGCAATCTTAGGATCATGGGTCGACCGCCCTACTGCTGCACCATGGAGAACCCAATGTATGTAACTAGCTTTACATTGACACCTCCCTTTCTTGGATTGGACAGTAATGACAAAGTTCTGACACTAAGGAGTCTCACCTGATTCTGGTCAAAGATTTTATTGATTTGCTCCTTATTTAGGAATAAAATTGGTGATTACGTAAAATGACATCACTTTATCTGAAAGGTCGTTATACCATTGGAAATATTTCTTTAACACCTAACCAGTGACATAAAGATCAGGACAATCCAAAGAATTTAAATGTTTAGTCACGTACCAACTATGTGGAGCTGCAGCTGCGGGTTCCAGCTGCTATCCAGCAGTCTGCGCTGACGACAGAGCTCCTCCTCGTTCTGGACGATGGTTCCTTCAGCAGCAGAAAGTTGTTCTCTGACAGAACCTTCCTGAGGTTCTGAAGACATGGTTCCTGCTCCGATCTTCAGCTCCAACTCCCACAAACACCGCCGTCCTCTTCACTGCAGCTCCGATCGATCATCTGCTAGTCTCACAATCACAGAAAAAAGGTCCAAACAGAAACTTTTCTCCTGTTTGGAGATTTTCCTGAAAGTTCCTGTGATCCTGCAGGAGTCAGTTCTGCTCAGCCTGCAGAGCAAACAGAAAAGACTCTGGAAGCTTCCACATGTGAAACTTCAAGACAAAGTATCCAAACAACAACATCTGATTGGTTGACTTTTGGAGGGAAAGCTGCAACAGTCTTCTGTGATTGGTTCAGCCGTCCCTGCCCCCACTAGTCCACTGCACAGGGGGCAACATTCCAGGGGGGGTTGGTAATCTCCTCCTTCTATTGTTTCTGCCCCACTGGCTCTTTCAAAATAAAGGCTTGTTGTAGCAGAAACCTGAATGGAACATCAGAATGGACTCAAACTGCTGCTGGTTTCAAAGCCTCGTTCTCAACTTCCAGCTGAACTCTTCATGAGTTTGAGCGTCTGTGACAAACTCTACAGTTGAACAACAGCAGTGAAAATCTCCATGGATGTCAACTGGGAGAGAATCAACATGAGATTTCCAAGAGTTTCTGCAGGAACTCATCACAAAGTCAGGAGCTGCAAGGCCTGATGGGAGATCTGGGATCCTTTTTTGACATGAAGGAAACTCCTTCAAACAGGAAAGATTTCATCTGACACGATCACTTTGATGTTCACATGAAGATGAATCCCAGTGATTCAGCTGAGAAACATCCCATAATACTGTTCTAGATGGTTCTAGAGTGGTGTGGAGATTTCCTGTTTCTTTTTCCTGTTTCTCCAGAAACTAGAAGTCAAACCTGAAAGCAGAAGCTGCAAACTGAGTCTGTGAGGCAGATTTTCCAGCAGCACATCCTCCTCATCTGCTGCTGAGATGGAATGATGAAGATCAGCTGAGGAACAGCAGGTTTCCTCTCACATGTTCCTGCTGCAGAAAACACTGTTTCATATCAACTCATCCACATCCTGAAGGATCAACATGTTTGACTGAATTTACATGAAAAGAAAAGACGTCAAAGAAATCTGTCCATACGGGAAAGACTGAATGAATCCAAGTTTTTACCAGATAGATGGAACTTTGTTTGATTTTCTAGCTCTGCTTTTCTCCAAAGATGAAGAACATCAAGAAATAACCAATAAATGCTGATCTGGAACATTCTGTCTGGGAGTCTGACTGACACTTTGACACTTTCTACATTCTGCTCTGATCCGGGTCTGAACCTGCTTTACTGCCACCACAACACATCCAATCCCAGCCCAGAACCTGAAGCTGGTTCTGAACATGAAGCCGGTCTTCAGGGACAGCAGGACTGATGAGTTAGTGATCTTCTCAGATGGACTTCAGACCCCTTAGAGCTGAAACTCTCACTTTTCTCTAGGAATCAGCTTCTTGTTGACGACACACTGCTGCAGTCAGGGGAACACACAAGAAACACACACACAAATACACACAAAGAGGGAGGAGCTTAGCTCAGGCATTGAAGTCATGGTTGAACTCTTCTGGGACTGATTTTAGACACAGAAAGCGCTCGTGTTGTAATCAATAAGATGATTGGTCAGCTTTAGCATCAATGGAAACATCACATGGTCTTTCATTAAAGTCCATTTAGATCATAGTTACAGAAATAAGAACTGATCAGAAGTCATGAATCAATGGATATTCAGAAACATTCAGAATATTTCACTAGTCTGATTGGAATCACTCTATTCAATAGAAACCAGCAAGAAAATGTAGATTTTCTCTCATGACCTCATTATTCATGTGAATTTATCAGCTGTAAGCCATAATTCAGACAAATGGAGCCAGTAATTCCAGAATAATCCTCACATAGATGTTGTGTGTGGAGCCCGTTTTCCTTTAGATGATCCAGCTCTTGGTCCACTGAACCTCCAACCTTCTTCCATTTGTTCAGCTGCTGGACAGAACAAAGAAAAACAAACAGATGTTTTTGCTGAGTCAGGAAAATGCCTGTTGGAGCTCCAACATGATTGTTGACGGTGTTCCTCCTCTTTCTGCTCCGCTGACGTCCTCATTTTCAGTTTCCTGATCAGACAAACTAAACTCTTTTCCAGGTTTGAACCATCACAAGAAGAAGAAACTTCCACCTTTGTGTCACATGCTCAGTGAATCCTGTTGCAGTTCTTCAAATGACCACAGGGGGCTGGCTTCAGACAGGAACAACTTCCCAATGACTTCCATGTTAAAACAATCCAGAGTTAAAGAAAAGTCCTGTTGTTCTTTCAACACTCAGTACCGTTTTAATCTAGAGACAGAAAAACATTAGGAAAATAATTTGATAACGATTTCTTGATTAAAATAAAACAAATTACAGAGAAAAAAATCTGAAAATACTGGAAAGAGAGGAGAGGAACCTGAGGTGAACCTGCAGGATGGAGAACATTTCTGTCAGCATCTTAACAGCAGCAGCTTTGATTGGTTTAGATCAGTGTTTTTCAACCAGTGTGCCGCGGCACACTAGTGTGCTGTGGGAGATGGTCAAGTGCGCCGTGGAGAAATTGCCCTCATTAATCATTCACTGATCTAAAAACATTTTCCATCTCCAGGAAATCAGCTCTTGTTCATCCAAACAGGCCCTGATAAAACACTGAGTAGTTAGGAATATAAAAGATCTTAAAATTACTTTTTCTTTGTGTTTATTTAATTCTATTAAAGACATTTTGATAAGAATCACGGTACCGCGATTTACCTGCAGCTATAACTGTGTAAGGAAAAGCCCCGCCCCTTTAACTGTCTCCGCCAATCATTCTTGAAGGCTTAATCACATGTCATCAGTCTGACCAATCAGAAGTGGTTAAAGTCTTCACTTCCTTGTTCTTAATTCTGCTGGTAAAGTCTCTCAGTTCTTACAAAAATACCAGCTAGAGCTCGTCTTTAGCTGGTGGTTCATCTCTTAGAAAAAAACAGCCGAAACTTCCTGCTTTTTCTGCCACAATTATCACAAAAATCCACGTGAGATTGCGCGGGGGGGGGGGGGGGGTGTCGATCAATACAGACCATGAATTTATGCTTCTTTTTTTTTGGATGCTGGTGTGCCGCGGGATTTTTGTCAGAGTTAAAGTGTGCCGTGGCTCAAAAAAGGTTGAAAAACACTGGTTTAGATCATTATGGTTTGTCTTAATTAATAGAAAATTTAGTTTTCTTCATCGTCTGAGGATATGGAGCAGCAGTTCTGAGGTGAAACAAGAAGGACAAAGAGAAGTGCTGGAGTACAGAACATCCACAAAGAAATTCATCTAAAACATTCAAAATAATCCTTGATTTAACCATCAAAGATGTTTGACCTCCATCCTGACACATTTAGGATCTCCAGCTGCAGAAAAACGTGTCAGATTTCTGTGTCGCTTCCTGAAGCTGAAAAAAAAAACATTTTGAACTCCAGATTTTCAAATTACAGATTAATGAACAGAAACAGACATGAAATAAAAGAGGCTGATAAATCTACATAAAGACTGAAAAGGATCCCAGTGCATCATGGGATATCCCCCTTTATCAACTGTTGTGGCAGAACCTCAGTCCTGTCAGCCTCTATAAACTCAGTCTGAGTGTGGAGCTGCTTTCTGGAGGATGTTTTCTCTCATCTGCTCCCTTGTTTTCCACGGGGAGTCGTGACCCCCCCCCCCCCACTGACACTAAGGATCCTTTTCTGTGGATTTTCCACGGTCAGTCCCAGGTCAGCAGGGTCTGAGTCCTCTCTGTGAAACTGTCAGCTTCTGTTGATGAATCTGAACTGATGACATTAGATGAGGAATGTGTCTTCCTCTCAGTCTGTTTGCTGGTTTTTCTGGAGGAAGCAATGAAGGTTTGGAGTTTTGATCCAAAAATGTCATGGAAGTAAAATCTCACATTCAGATTCAAGTGGACTGTCAGAGTTTAATAATAACCTCAGGACAGAGATAACCTGATCTGATTCATTCACACGTGTTTTTACTTCATGATTCATTACAAAATCCATTTCAGGTTCCGACAAACTAACAGTCCACTCAGACAATGTTTCCTCCTTCAGTGTCACATCCAGAAACACTGAACAGTCTTCATCAGTGAAGAAGATTCTCATCTCCTCACCAGCTTCCTGCTCTGAAGGAAACATCTTCATTCATCATCATGGACAGCCAGACCAACCTCTGTAGAAACACAATCCTCTAGTTCCAGACTAAAGAAATGATCCCTGAAAGTAGAGTCTTAGTGAGTTCTGGATGTTGTTTGTCCTCTTCTGTCTGCAGACAGGAACTCCTGCTCCTGGTCTCCTCCTGCAGATCACAGACTGCTAAGTTAACAGTTTGGTCTCACAATTCCTGCTGCAGTCACTTCATGGAGAGTAAAGATGAACATAGGATGAGGCTTAGTGAAGGTTCCTGATATGTCTGATAAGGTTCCAGAAGGACCGATCCATCTGTGATCAGATAGATGAAGGCTTGAGGATGACTACTAATCTCTGAGACAGCTGAACCCAACAGAGAAGAAGATAGTTTGACACAACTGGACAAAGATGTTGGGGAATACTTGGAGTGGTTGAAGCTATTTCAACATTTAATTTATAGGTTACCTAGATCATTATAAAGAATTAAAATGCTTTTTTGTATTCGCAAACAAGCTACAGTCTGATTGGAGGAGGTGTGAGTCTGTGATCTGCAGGAGGAGACCAGGAGCAGGAGTTCCTGTCTGCAGACAGAAGAGGACAAACAACATCCAGAACTCACTAAGACTCTACTTTCAGGGATCATTTCTTTAGTCTGGAACTAGAGGATTGTGTTTCTACAGAGGTTGGTCTGGCTGTCCATGATGATGAATGAAGATGTTTCCTTCAGAGCAGGAAGCTGGTGAGGAGATGAGAATCTTCTTCACTGATGAAGACTGTTCAGTGTTTCTGGATGTGACACTGAAGGAGGAAACATTGTCTGAGTGGACTGTTGGTTTGTATTAAGATTAAATACTTTTTGTTTCTGTCTATGAAAGCAGAAACCAATTACCAAGCAGAAATGTGTGCTGCAGATGCCATGTTTGCCACTAGAGGGCAGCACAGCAGCTTCAGTCTTTGTCATTGTTGCTGTGTGAGCCTGAAGGAGCTTCAAAGTGAGCTGCAGCTTGGTTCAGACAAACCTCCACATTCACACACAGATGTGATCCTGAAGAAGTCTGAACAGAACATTTCAGGAGAACTCTTGAGTCCAGAACATGAGCCTGCATTGTTCCTGAAACTGGGATCAGAGTTCTGCTCTCTGCTCCAACAGAACCACCTTCATGAGCTCCTGGTTTCTTCTGGATCCTCCAACATTCAGACGCTCTCTGACTGAGTTCATGTCTGCACAGAAACCTTCAGGATTCTCTTCTTCCACACGTCTTTCACTCTGAAACTCTCTTCTGAATGTGGATCATCTCAGTCAGACGTTCAGCAGCATCAGAGCCGTGCATGTGCTCCTCCTCATGAGTCCTGAAGCTGCACCGTCAGCTGCAGAGCTTCAGAGCTGCTTCCTTCTCAGACTTTCCACTTTCTTTGGCTCTCTGGCTCTGATGCTGCTGCTGCTGCAGAAAAACCAGCAGCTGCAGAAAAACTCTGCAGAGACTCACAGAGAGAGGATGGAGGCAGCAGATGAAGCTGCTGCAGACTGACAGCTGATGGAACTGAAGCACTTTCTACATTCTAGTTCCAAATGTTCTACAGAATCAATCAGAGGTTGAAAGTCTTCCTCAGTACTCGAGTACTTTAGTTCAGCAGCTCCTCTTTTCCTCTAAGGTGAAGCTTCATGTGGACGACTTCTTCTTCTCTCCTCTTTTCTGGAGCTTGGGCTCCATGCAGTCTGATCAGCTCTGATTTGGGCTTCAGTTGATGTTTGTGATCAGGAACTCTGGATTCTTCTTAGAAGGAGACGTTCTGCCTCTTTAGCACAGAGCAGAACGTTGATCTGATCTGTTGGAAGCCACTCCCTCCTGAAGCTGCACTGCTGAGTTCCTGTCCACCAGGGGGCAGTGTTACAGCTTTGCCTGCCTCATCCTCCTGAGACCCGGTCATTTATGTCCTCTATAATGGACATTTTGTTTACCTGTATATTTCTAAGGAATTAAGAAATACCAAATCCTACTCTACTCTGTAGAGGACACCCTGGGCTTTCCAGTGATGTGTCATGTGATGAGTTTGCATACTGGGAACTTTAAGTTTTACCTCTACAAAGATGGCTGCCATACCATTTACCTAATTTTATGGAAAGGTGAAAGGCAAGTCAAATATTTTGTATCTATTCCTTTTTTTACTATGATAATTATATATATTATTGGTCATAAACATGTAAGGAACAATATTTTTAGATCTGAAAAAAGTTTCATGTTTTCTGTTTTAAAACAGCAGGCGTTTAATGAATGTCAACTGTAGTGGACACCAGGACCATTTTAATGTATTTAATGGCTGCACATGATTTTAGGAGAAAAAAGTGAAGCAGAGAGGATTCTATACCAGATAGTAGACCTTTTTCGCAAAAAACGGAAACACATAATCAAAGTGTAAACCTAGTTCCGGTTTGTGCTTCGCTGGCGGAGAATGGCAGAGCCTCGAGTGTTTTCGAAGAGTGTGAGTTGTGTTCCGAAGTTCACCGGCGCCGATGTGGGGAAGAGTGTGAAAATGCATTCGTCCACTAAAGGAAACAAATTGGACAAGGGATATAAATTCGTCCACGAAGAGTTTATCCACCATTACCAAGGTAAGCTTTGGCTAGTTTTAGCCAAAGCCGCATCACCGGTAACTCTTTACGTCAACTGTAAATCCTGGTGTTATTAATTTGTAATATAAGGTATAACACATCGCAGTGAATATGTTGTGTGTATGTTTAAGTGAAAAGGCATGAGATTGACATAACGCCCAAAAATTTGGTGAAGCTGTACTAGTAGGTAGATAAGAAATGTTACCGACATTCAAGTTGCCCGTTTTGTGTGTTCATTCTTTTTGCTGCGGTTGCGGCTCTTTCTTCACTTACTATTAGTATTATTTTTCTGAAAGTACCAGACGTCCCCTTTCCTGGACATGTCCTCTTTTTTGATATCTATATAATAAAATAACATTGAACATAGATGAAATGTAATCATATTTGCTTTATGTATGCAGCTCTGAACACCAATTACTCTCGATGAAATATCTCACAAACTCACTTCACTCCTCTTTTTAACTAACTCAAATCTGGTCACCCTACTGAAAGTTATAGTTTCATTTTACATTGATGTGGCAACATAAGTATGTCTTAATTTTAACCTATTTAATTTATTGTGTCTACATATCACTGGATGCAGAAAGTGCCAACCTGAAAGCTTTCTCCTGAAGTTGTGTGGCTGCTAAAGGATTCTACAATCACATAGTTGCCATCCTGTTCCAGACCGCACATTATTCACAGCTGGGTCTGCAGGCTGCCCCCCCCCGCCTGCACAGTGGCTTGCAAAGATGGCACAGACCAAGAGCACAGGTGGGTTTGTGATCAAATTGTCATTATGATTTAAGAATGGATGTGCATCCATAACAACTGTAAATTATTATAAAAACACCCCAGTAGTGACTACAGACTGTAATTGCTTTCTGCCTTTTACTTCTAAGGGATTCCATCCAGAACCGGTTAGTGAGCTGGTGGTGCAAAAGCCCAAAACAGTTGGCAGGGACGGTCTGAGGCATATACAGGTGATTCATTTAACTTTTTGTTGCTTTGTGACAGCAATTTAATTTTTTTTAAATATTATGACTAACCAAATTATGGTTACACCAGATATAATGAATTAAATTTAAATGTAGTTATGCACTCATGTCTAACTTTTGTGTGTTGTGTTTCTCTTGTGTAGGACCACAGCTAGATCCATATCTGATGGCATCTGGAAGCAAATTATGCCAGGTGCAGCCCCAACCTCTCATGGTTGTGTTGGATGGGGTTTTTGAGATGGAATGAAAGAGAACTTGGATATATATTATGGCAAATGCATGAATGCATACCTTAAATTACACTTATCTTGTCTTTAACAATCAGTTCAGCCTTCTGTCTTACTGTTAATGACCTGTAATGTTATTTTTAATTGTAAATGTTTGATGTTATTTGTGTTGTGATTAATCAGTTGATGTTACGCATACCAAAAAATTAAATGAGGCACAATTTTGACCAAAATTGTTTTATTTGTTCATCTAATTTTTTTGTGAAGTCAAAGTCACATTTCAACAGAAAAATAAGAATATAGCAATTGTATTTAATTAGATTTTAAAAATATGTGGGAACACTAAATGTTATTATTATTTGCACATTATACATTATTTACATACCAAACATTAATTCACTCTTCAAAACAAAAAAGTCCATGATAATTTGCCAAAACACGGCAGTTAAGCCAGATCTGATTCACACTGCCCATCAGTGTGAGCGGCACGGGAGAGTCCCTGATGTGAAAGGACTTTATCCAACTGATCGCTCTTTCCACTATAATTCTAAGGCGGGCAATGGCTGGGTTTTTTCCGTTTCCTCCTTGCTGAATTGAGCTGAAAGCTCAAAGGTGGAATGATGAGCTTAGATCCAATGTCAGTAAGGAGGTCTTGAACGAGGAACTCTTGTCCGCCATGACATCGTCTCCTGGCTCCAGCAAAGGAACTTGGCTTCTAAGTCATGGATGTAATCCAAAGCTTCATCCAGAGCACCTGTGAAGATAAAGAAATTAAAAATCAGTCTTAACATATTTTTGCTACCTTTCAACACAACACAGTAATCATGTTTTGAAAAGTATGTTAAGTATTTAATTACAAATACTTTTCATTTATTTTTGTTAAGGAAAATACAAAATGACAAAATACTCTAAATTAATTAAATACATGTAATTAAAATAGGGGAGAGCATGAACAGCTTTTATTCTAAACATTCATTTGTTCAGGTAGAAATGCATTTATCCAATAATGGTACACATAGTTGACTAGCATTAACTAAACACATTATGAACAACCTTACCTGCAGTGGGTGTGTCACGTAGTCGTGATCCATCTTTACTGCCTTAGCTCAGCCACCATGTCGCCATCTTCACAGCATAGCTGCATAGCCTGATGTTTGAGGTTCTGTCATACACTGACTCCCTTCTCAGAGGAGCAGTAAAGTTGTTCCAAGAGAAAATACTCGGGGCAACACCACTTACTCAGGCAACGAACGACGCAGCCGCACCACAATCCGGAGCGAAGTGCCGGCAGCAGACGGTGCTACCTGTGTTTACATTAAAACTATGCCCTTCCTCTCACACAGGCACAACACAGTAAAACAGCTAAACAACTAAACACATTTGGTCAAAAACCCACACTTAAACCCAAATCCGTCCAGACAGGCAAAGGGAATGATATCCCAGAATCCTTTGTGGTGCCGATCTAACAGCAGGACCAACGCTACACCTACTTAATTGAATTAATTTGAATGAAAGTAAAATAACTGTCTGAAAACTGCGTGTTATTTTTAAACTGACTTAACAAACAAATGATTTATCTTAACTGAAGCAAATGACTATGTTAAATAAAAGTAAAAAAAGTTTAGTTTTCCAACATCCATATGTGGTCTCATCACCCTCTCACGGTGGAAAAAGTATTATCTGAGCTTTTTCATCCACTAAATCATCTTCAAATGGACACCCCATGCTGCTTCACCTCTCTGTAAACAAACTAACCTTCAACTAAACCTGCTCCCGACCAATATATGTTCAGAGCATGAGTTGCCATGGCAACTTGACCTACCCTGAAACATACCTCCATTTCTGGAACCGAAAACTGAGGTTATCAACTTCCTTAGCCTCAAACTTACCGTGGGAGCTAGCATAACCTGCTTTCTGGAATACCCCACAGGTCTGTAGTTTGAACTTGGATTAGAAATGAGAAGGGCGACACCTTCTGGCTGTATCCAGAACTGCATCTTCTGGTCAGAAAAGTGTTGAAAAACCTCAATTGTGTCTGTAAAATGTCTGCAGCTTTTTTGTATGAAGACATGAATAAAGTCTGGATTTGATCCTTAATGAATCTTCATATTTCTTTGTCCTTCAGTCTTTTTTTTCAGTCTCAAACACACTGGTTCATTTGATCCTACATCAACATGCTCAAGCCTTCTTTTTCCAGAGTGGAGTCCAACTGTCCTTGATGCTCTGGTAGTTTCAGTCTCCATGGCTGTGTCCGAATTTCCGCCCTAACCCCTAACTACTAAAACCCTATATAGTGCTGCACTATATAGTTCTCTATATAGTTCTCTGAATTTTCAAAGCAATTCGGACACCCGTGCTCATTAGTTTTCTCTTTCGGGTGTTTTCAAATGGCGCTTGGCACGAAAACAAAGTGGCGCATTACCGCCACCACCTGGTCTGGAGGGAAACTAGTTTTATTTAACGCGGAGAATGACACCCATTTGTCAAAGTAAAAATATAATAAATATGAACATTTTATGAATATGCTGTGTTCTGATCATGGAAAACGTGGCTGATTTATAAATAATAAAATTACAAACACATTGGTGTAGATTTTATGTATTAGTTGATAAATAAACCCTCAAGTCATTAGTCCATGGCAATATTTATTTTTGTGCCGCTAAACGATTTACGGGCTCTTGCGAGGAGGCATTTTTTTTCTGTAGTTTTCTCTTCTACCTTACTGAAAATTGCTTTATATATGAATCTGTCCGTGTTCCTGGCAATAATTCAACCGTTTTTCATGGGATCAAACCAAAAACGAGCAGATATGCACCATCACAGGACGGCAAGGAGAAGCAGACGTCTCAGAAGATTTCCTCTGGATGCCCCTGACCAGACATGAACAACTTGTGAGTTAAACTTAAAGTTTTTTTATTAGTTCAATTTAAGCATTTGTTACTAATTGTGCTCAAGGTTACACAGTCTGCTGGGTAAGAGTTTAAGATTCTTTTCCAACACTGGACTATGAACTGTATAGTCTAACTACATGAAACACTTGTGAGATCAAAGTTTAGTATTTTTTATTCAGAGTCAAACCATATCACTTGTTTTAAACAAAAATACTTTCATTTTTAAATATTGTTGGAAATAATCTGTCGCTTTGAGATTACTTTCCTTGCGTGTTCAAAAAAGTCGAGAAGAAGAAAACCACGGGATTCAACCGGATTAAGTTTAACAAATTTATTCCCTAACAATGTTTCTAAAAACAGAGTAAAACAAAATAAAACAGATCATCTGGGTTCTCAAAGTTTCAGAGCTTGCACAGCGCCAAAATTACCAACGTCTTAACATGCCAGCCTGTTGAGAACAAGGGAATTTCCTCTGTTCCGCTGTTTTAACATCTCGGTTTCAGCCTCCTCCTCCGTAACACAGCATGGCGTCCAGACTCCTCCTCTGGACGCTCGGATTGGCTGGCAGGGAGCCTGCCCACCTCCGTCAGTCCATATTTGGAATTACAGCGTTTGGTCCTGGCTTGATGCTTCAAACGTCCAGGGGGCTGACCCGGCTGGGATGGCGGACTGAGCGGACGTCTCTCGCTAAGCTCTCGCCTTTTGCCCCGATCTGCACGGTAAATGTCAGAATTTGAAAACTGAGAGAGAACGGTTTGACTGGAGAACAGTTGCACGTTAACTTTATCTTCGTTTTGGAAAAAAAAACATCTTGGTGAGTTCCCCCTTTTTTCTGCTTAATGACGACGAAAAAAACAAGTCCGAAGCAAGCTCCAACTTTGCAGCCTTCGGCCATGATGAGCGAGCATGACTATTCCCAGATGGACGTAGCTTCTAGTGTGAAAAGGAAACCACCACCTACTCCCACAAAGTCCACGGGACCACCTCTGAAGGTGAAAGCGGGACAGGAGTCTACTTCGAGATCTGAAGATGCTATTTTGGCTGCAATTGAAAGGCTAACGTCCAAAATAGAAGATTTTGGAAGTCAGCTGCGTGAAAACACCGTAATGGTGGCAAACATCTCCCGGCTCGTTGAGATGAACGCGGCTGAAATAAAAGACTGCAAAACGAAGATCGCAACGTTGGAAAGAGAAATCCCAAGGATAGTGAAAGAGAACCTAGAACTGAAGGAAAAAGTTGCAGATCTAGAAAGATATAAACGAAGATGGAACTTGAAAATTCATGGGCTGAAAGAAAAAGATGACGAGAACATCAGGGAACATGTGGTTGGAATCCTGTCCAAAATCGCACCACAGTGGGCAGACGTGATGGACACGACGGTGGACACGGTTCATCGAGTGGGGAGGAGGGAGGAAGGAAGACCTCGCCAGGTGATCCTGCAGTTCGTCACGAGACGCCATAGAGATGCTTTCTGGAAGATCACCAAGAACTGCCAGACCTGCAAAGACCTGGGGATCCTCTTCAAGGAGGACTTCAGTAAAGCAGATCGAGAAGCTGGAGCGGCCGTCTGGCCCAAGATGGAGCGGGCCCGAGCAGAAGGGAAGAACCTCTATTACAGGGGCCATGTGGGATACATCAACGGGACTAGAGTCACTGTGGAGTGAAATATTTATCAAGGAGGTGACATACCTATTTTGCACTAAAGAGTTCATATTGTTTTGTTTAAATTGTTTTTTATTCTAGTTATTCTAAGTTTTAACATTTGAGTCATTTTGTTATAACAAATCTAAGTTGAGTATTTTATCCTTTATTTTTACATTTTACCTTCTTTTTTTTAAAGTATTTTTTCTAAGATGCGAAAGGTTTTAATTAATATGGTTATATAATTTGTTATAACAATTTATATTGTTTTCCAGTTAAACATTTTCATGAAACTCATACAATGGTAAAATTCTCAGTTTCATATTTAGTAAATAGTTAGGGGCGCAGCTAACCCTTAATTTAAGACACCAGCTTCTTTTATCTTAAATTTTCTCTTTTTTTTGTTTGTTTACATTCTTCTGTGTTTTATTTTATGTCCTTAAGTTCTGTGTGGTCTTTCATTTCGCTAAATACTAGGGGTATTAGGGATTCTGTTCAAAGAAAATCACTTTTTTTATTTTGCAAAAATCAAAAAGTTCAATGTTGTTGTTTACAAAAAACCTACTCCAACGAGACTGATGAAAAGTTTTGGGCCAATCAGTGGGGAGATAAAATCCTTTTCTCTCATGGCACCAATCGGTCAGCAGGGGTCGCTATATTGCTGAATAATTTTTCTGGCAAGCTTTTAGTTACAAAAAGAGATGGTTCTGGTCACTGGTTGATTTGTGTTTTTATGAAAGATGATAAATTCATTATTCTGGGAAATGTATATGGATATAACTCTGCAACGCAAAACAAATCATGTTTTCAGATTTTACAAATTCTGTTAAAGAGCTAAACCAAAGATATCCTAGCAATAATCTCATCATTGGAGGTGATTTTAATATGGTGGAAGATGAATACCTTGACAGATTTCCCTCAGCATTTCAAAATCATCATTATAATCCAGTTCTTCTTCATTTGTGTAGAGATTTAAATGTTTCTGATGTCTGGCGCCGTGATAATCCTGATGTTCGAGCGTTCACCTGGTTTAAACCGGACGGATCTGCCAAATCTAGGTTGGATTTTTGGTTAACAAATGAAAATCAACAGAACTTTACACCAATAGCCAATATTTCTGCTGCACCATTAACAGATCATTCTATGATTAAACTTATTATTCAACCTCGCAATAATCCTAAAAACAAAGGTTACTGGAAGTTCAACTCTAGTCTATTAGAGGATGAAGTTTATTCTCAAGCGATTATAAATGAAATCCAAAAGATAACTAAAGACAGACAGTTTACCACTCAGAAGGAGAAATGGGAATTTTTAAAATTCAAAGCAAGACAGATCTCCATAACTCACAGCAAAGATTGAGTAAAGATGGTAAACAAAAAGAAATGGAAATTATCAGAGAAATTAACTTTATTTGTTGTAAATCTCTATTGAGTGAAGGTGAGAAACAGAGACTTTCATTATTGCAAACCTCGCTGGATAACATGTACGTCTCTAAAGCCAAAGGTGCTTTTATTAGATCCAGAGCTAAATGGGTTGAAGAGGGAGAGAAAAGTTCAGCTTTCTTCTGTAGACTAGAAAAAAGGCGACAAGAGAAAAATGCTGTTAACAAATTAGTAATTAATGGCAGGGAAAGTACAAATATGGAGGAAATTAAGAGAGAAATTTTCCAATTTTACAGCGGGTTGTACTCTTCCTCTTATTCATCTCAGGATGCTGATCGCTTCTTTAATCACATCAAGGATTTGGCTCCTAAAGTAGATAAAAACTTTAAACAAGTGGGTGAAGCAGAAATCACTATGGAAGAAGCAGAAAAAGCCATGAGAAGTTTAGCTTTAGATAAATCTCCAGGATCTGATGGGCTTACTACTAACTTTTACAGACATTTCTGGGATCACTTGAAAGAGCAGTTTCTGTTGGTCATAAAGGAAATTTCTGAGTTGAACATCCTTCCAACTACCATGAAGCAGGGCGTCATCACCCTGATTCCTAAACCTGGAAAAGACACCAGACTAATAGATAATTTCAGGCCAATATCCCTCCTTAATAGTGATTATAAAATTTTAACCAACATTTATGCATCTAGATTAAAAACAGGACTGAATCAGATCATCTCAGACACACAATCAGGATTCTTAAAAGGACGTTCAATTCACAATAATATCCGGTTAGTTCTTGATCTGATTGACTATAATCAATTAATTGAAGATGATGGATTCGTTTTATTTTTAGATTTCTTCAAAGCCTTTGACACGGCTGAACACAAATTTATGCTTCAGACTTAGAATTATTTGGATTTGTATCTAATTTCATAAGTTTTGTTCAAACAATCTATAACGATTTATAACAGCAACAGAAATGTTATCAATACGTATAAAAAAAACTCTGGTTTCGGTAAACTTAATATTCTGGGAGAACAGTTAGCCATCACTCAGCTGGCAGACGACACGGCCATATTCATGAAGGACAGTCATCAAATGCCAAAGATCATTCAGACCGTGGATTTCTTCTCTAAAACATCTGGTTTCAAACTAAATCTCAGCAAATGTGAACTGTTGCCAATTCACCATTCTGATCAGTCAGTAATTCATAACATACCTGTTAGGACTGTTGTGAAATATCTTGGTGTTCATATCACCAAAGACAGTAAAACAATGGAGGAAATGAACTTATGGAAAACTTTAGAAAAATGTAAAGCCAATCTAAACATGTGGTCACAGCGAGACATTTCTATTCTGGGCAGAGTGTTTCTAACTAAATTAGAATGTTTATCCAGATTCATTTATCCAGCATATACTCCCAATTCCTAAATCTGCAAGGAAAGCAATAAACCAGAACAATTTCAACTTCATCTGGAAAAACAAAACCCATTATATAAAAAAAGGAACAATAATTCAGGATTACAGTGCAGGTGGACTTAAAGCCATAGACTTTGAAAGTTTGGATGGTGTGATTCAAATCAATTGGCTTATGTCTTTTCTGCAAAATGAAAGAAATGTCATATTCCCTCAAACATCTTCTCTCATCTAGGGGGCATTGAGTTGCTTCTAAAATGTGACTTTGATTACAGAAAACTTCCTATAAACTTTCTACTTATCATCAGCAGGTGTTACTGTACTAGAAACTCATATATAAACATAACTTTAGTCCACACAACACTCCCATATGGAACTGTCGGTATGTTTTATGTAGAAACAAATCAATATTTTACAAAAATTGGATTGATAACAGCATTTGGTCATTACTATATATTATGAATGATAATGGAAACATTAATTCATTTGAAACTTTTTCCAGTAAGTTTAAATTGAATGATAGAAAACAATACAACGATGTGATCAAAGCAATCCCTCAGACTTCGATCCAAATGTCCTCCAGTTTGGTTCATAATGTTCAAATTCAGCTTCCATCCCTGTTGTTTGATGGTCGACCGGTTAATTCAAAACTTCCAAACTCATTTATACGATCTCTATTTGTTAGAGAACTGTTTCCAACATTTGACAAAAATCATTCTATGTCAGCATTACACAAGAGAGGAAATAAGCAAGTTAAGATCTCAGTTTATTAAATATCCAATTTTCCCAAAATACAAAGAAATCCATTTTAAAATAATGAATGCAGTCTATCCGTGCAAAGAACTGTTACACATACGTTTTGGTTTTCCAGAAAATAACTTTTTTTTGTGATATAAATATTGCCACACTTGATCATTTGTTTTTTGAATGTATGTATGTTTACAGTTTTTGGGAGGATTTCTTTTTTTGGTGCTCCTCAAAGTTTCCCTTTCCTATTTCTATTCAACTACAAAAGCACATTATATTATTTGGAGTAGTTTCTGGTGATAATCTATTTGATTTGACATTCAATACCTTATTAATATCTGGTAAATTTTTTCATTCATAAGTGCAGATTCTTAAAAACGAAACCATTATTCAATACATTTCATAAAGAAATCAGTTTATATTTTAAATCTCTGACATTGATGAAAAACAAAAATGCAATAAAACTGTGTGTTTTCATTGAAGATGACAAGCTGTATCACAATCCCTAGTATTGTAAACTACAATTCTATATATTTTGTTTTATTTATTTATTTTCTTGAGCCAGTTTAGCTCGTGCTGGTTTGCGGCGCCTTCCGTCCGTGAAACCCGGGTTCGACTCCAGGCTGCTCCCTGTTCCCTTCTCTACCTCTGCCGGTTCCAAGCCCGGTTAGAGAAGGTTGCGTCAGGAAGGGCATCCGGCGTAAAACATTGCCAAATTTACCATGCGACTTGTTCGCTGTGGCGACCCCTGATGGGAGAAGTGGAAGAAGATTTTCTTTTCTCTCTCTTTTTTGTGTGTTGTTATTATGTGTATGTTTAAAGTTCAAATAAAAAAAAATAAAAAAACAAAAACACATCATTACCCAGAACCGGAAGTCACGTCCCATTCCCCCTTCTCCATCTGGTCGAAAAATATTAGACACACCATAATTTTGTTAATGAAAACTGCCACTTTCTCTTTTATTTGCCAGTAAAGGTGAAAAAAAGCAATTTTATGCAGCCATCGACATAATAATGTGAGCGACAGACAACACTCCAGACCAGCTGGCGGCGCTAAAGCACCATGACGCTGTTAGCCAAACAAAGAAGAACAGCACGAGGCGCTAGCAGTGTTAGCTTGTTAGCAGGCTAGCAGCGTTAGCTTGTGTTTAGAGGTCGGTGGTGTTTTGTTGGGACGTTTGTGAGGTTTTTGGACAGAAAGGTCGATACGTGGTTCGTGTGGGAACTCTCAGTATTTTCCAAAGTGTCGTAAATGAGTGAAGAAGTGTTGAACGGAAAGACAACGTGGATTGCTGTGATTGTGAGACTAGCAGATGAACGATCGGAGCTGCAGCGAAGAGGACGGCGGTGTTTGTGGGAGTTGGAGCTGAAGATCGGAGCAGGAACCATGTCTTCCCTTCAGTCTCTGAGAGAGTTGATCAGCGAGCGACTAGCTGCTGCTGCTGAAGAAATCTGCAGACTCTGTGAAGGAACCATCGTCCAGTACGAGCAGGAGCTCTGTCGTCAGCGCAGACTGCTGGATGTCATCTGGAAACCACAGCTGCAGCTACACCACATAGGTATGCGACCTTCATCAAACAAACAGAGAAGACCTTTGAGCTTCATGCTTTTCTTTTTGGTGACCCGTCTGTCACTCAGTGGTGGTTCTACACTAACTTACTCCCGGGCGAGTTACCTTCCCCGCGCACACATACAAATTTGATGACTTCCTTTTGTGTTCTCTATCTTTATTTGTCCATTTTACAAAAAATAAAAAAAGCAGAAAAATATATAAATTAATAAACTCCTATAACAGGGACGCCAAACTTAGTTGCACAAGGGGCCTAAATCCAAAACCTGCTTAGGTTTCGGGCCGAAAAAGATATACATTTGCTGAAAACACTTAAACTGAACTGAAAATGAATAAAAACAGAAAGGAATACTAATCCAGAATAAATCAAGTTAAACCTTAAATAATATAAAATTTGGCTCTCCATAAAAATATATTCTGTCCAAATTATACTAATATGAACATGCTGCAAAACAAACACATAAATATAAAACATAAAAATTTAAATCATAGAACTCATCAGTGGGATTACTTCAAAATATTTGACATTTTCCCAATTATATTTTGCAACACCAACATAAAAAATCCTCCATAAGCCTCAATACTTTCATTAACAAATGATCTATAGTTTATTAATGATCTCATTAAGTGCAGCTGTTTTCCTGCATTACTTGCTGTCTTTATGTCAAATACTGACACCAACTAAACCACAGCAGACGTCAAAAATACATTTATATGTAAAATAAAAGGTCATAAAAATGTCTACAATATTTAATAAAGAATGACTTTTAATAATATGAGCTGAGTCACCTAAAGGCATGCCATGATGGCACGCTGCCTGGGCCCACAACCCCTCCCTTTTCCCTTCTCAAAGATAGGACCGTGCAGATGCAGCAATTCACAGGTTTTAGGCCATTCCAAAGTATGTGATTTAAGAGATAATAAAGAACTGATTGAGACGCAGATTTTTCATTGTCTTCCAAGCACGGGAATGGCGCCCCCCTGATACATTTGCACCCTGGGTAATTGCCCGTACTGCCCGGCCCTAAAACCTCTACTATTGTTGCTGTCTACAGACCACCCACCCTCTCCTGCTTTATAAAAGATGTCTCTCCATTTTTATCTTCACTTCACATCTGGTAGAATAGGATTTCAGTCATTTGTGATTTTGATTGACATGTGGACAACATTGATGATGTCACAATTGTGAGTTCTTCACTGATTTCAAAAATGTCCCACAGCTGCTCACAACAGAGGACACACTATGGACTTGGTCATTACCTGTCCACAACTGTCCAGAAGCCACTTGTGTACACATTCCAATGTACACATCTGGAGCAGCTGCTTGTGCTGTTGGAACCACACCCCTGGGGTGTTCAAGTCCTGACTGTGCGCCATAAGCGCAGATGCCAGTAACATGTGTCACACATGATTCATGAGGGATCATTGACGTGTTAATGACAATTTTGATTTTTTATTTCCAATTTTAAGAAATTAATGACACATTTATTAAATAAATTAATGGCATCTATATTTATTGTTTCAACTAATCTCTTGTGGTCCTCCAGACTCCTCAGACATTTTCTCCAATGATCACAGAGTTTATTGATGCTTGAAAAAACCCAAAAGTCCTGGAAACGTATAAAAGGCTCCTTGTTGTGTTTGTGTCCCTGTAGTCCTTCCCCAGCATTGGATGACTGAAGAGGAAGATCTCTGCAACCAGCAGAGGAACTTCAGAGTGGAACAGGAGGAACCAGAACCTCCACAGATTCAAGAGGATCAGGAGGAACCAGAACCTCCACAGATTCAAGAGGAACAGGAGGAACCAGAACCTCCACAGATTAAAGAGGAACTGGAGGAACCAGAATCTCCACAGATTAAAGAGGAACTGCAGAGCTTTAATGTAACTGATAGTCAGGATGAAGAAGGGAACCAACGCGAAGAATCAACATCAACTACAGATGAAGAGACAGACCCACAAAACAGAGATCAGAGGAAGAGGAGGGACAGAAGTCATGTCCAAAGTGTGGACAACTCTCACATGTCAGCAGGTCAGTGTGACTCTGATCTTCATCTCCACACTATCGGTATGTTCACTTCAACAACGGTTCTATCTTGAGCTTCAAGCTCTCCAAACATGCAGTCCATCAACAGCGTGTCCTGGAAGAGTCTCTTCTGTCCCTTCCAGTTGAAAAGACAGAAGACATTATTGGTCAGTGCAGCCGACAACATTCTTCAAATCACATGATCTTAGTTAGTCCCTCCAGCTAACGACAAACAGGAAACCTTAACAGATCAAAGAGAAAATTGTTAGCAGATAAAAAAGTGCAATCTGTTTTTTCGTCTGTGGTTCTAAGTTTGTAGTTCAGTTCTTTTCAGCAGATTTCTCTGTCAAACCCAAAATCCATCTAAACCTCTTTGATGTCTCCATGTCTCCAATTCCAGACATTCAGACAGCTTCTATTTCCAAAACTACATTTCAAGCTAAAACCCAAAGGGTCAGGGTCCTGCTCATGGATCTGCAGACAGAGAAGATTCCAACCTGAACACATCAGTGAAAAACAGCTTAATTCAAAAATATAAACTCTAAAACACTAAAGAACCATTTGATCCAGTTTCTTCCAGACCAAAACCCAACAAGAGCCACAAAGTTCCACTTCACTGTTAAACAAAATACTTTTTATTTCTGTCTTTCTGGATTTTAAGACAGTTATTTATAAAATGTAGCTTTTAAAAATTTATAAAAAAAATAACTATGACAGTGTAATTAGAGCTGTCATGTCATTAATCAATCATTGTCTGTTTTTAAGTAATCTAATGAATCTATTTTTAATCAATCTAACGTAATAATTGCTCTGAAAAGCCTGATTTTGAGGTATTTTATTGAAATCTGTGACATTGTAGTTCAGAAAAAGATCAAGTTACAACTAAAGTGGCTTTTTGAATTTTTCTTATGTCAGAATTTTCTGAACAATCCAAAGAACTGTTGACCACTAACTTCTTAACACCACAAAACATTTCAGGGGTCCACAACCTGGGACATGTTCCATAGTGCAGAGGGAAAGACAGTAAAACGTGGGACGTGACAACAATAAGTACTGGATCTGTCATCCGTTTTTATTTTTTAGACTTGATAAAAAAATCATGTTTGAGTGATCATCGCTTCTCACAATGAGCTTTTTTCCACTATGGGGTCATAAGGGGTCCATTCACGCAGCGCTGTAACTTTGACCCTTTTTAAAATCAATCACCAATTCAACTTTTCAGTGGACGAAACAAAGAACTCCAGAACAATAAAGCCACTTCTCCAAAGTCTCACCTTCAGTTTTAAACAAAGTCTGTGTAAATCCACCAAACATTGGTCACATGTACTCAGAGACATGCTAAAAGTGCACAATTGTAAAAGGTCTTTTATATAGACAACTGTTTGGTTGCTTAGAGCTCTAAATATAAAAACAATGCTTTTAGATCACTTAGACACAGATGGAGAACCAAATCAACTGGATTAGTAACAGGTTTATTTATTTAGGCTTATTTAATAGGGACAGTGCACATTAATGAACCTCTATCAAACAATGATAGGCGTAACAGGGCTCCAGACTGCGAGCAATTGGTCGCATTTTGCGACCAAAATTTGAGAGTGTGCGACTGAATTTTACATCCAGTCGCATATGCGCGACCAGTAAATTTGCCTCCCCCACCCTACGTATTTTTTAAACATTAAACGTGGAAGGGGCACGTCAATGATCAATGAAATAATCAATGAGACGCAAGCGCACGCAGGCAGACACACACACTCGCGCACATACTCATGAAACGCGAGCACGTACACTCTCGCGTGATGCCTGTGTGTGAGGAGCCCACTGCGTGTGAGAAGAATAGGGAAAGCCACTGTGAGTGGCTAAAATGCGTGGAGGGGGAGGGGCCTAGAGATAATCGAGTGCGCGTAAACATCTGTGGGAAGGAAACGGAGACAAATATCACAACCTGATATGTGCGTCTGAGCTATGAGCAAGCGAACTATTGATTCGTTCTTCCGACCTGCGGCTAGTGTACCAGTGCCAGAGTGTACAGCAGGGGTCTCAAACTCGCGGCCCGTGGGCTATTTGCGGCCCCCAAGATGATATTTTGCGGTCCCCGCCTTAATATGAAGGTTTAATGTTACTGCAGCCCGCCAGTTTGTATGAATGACACTTTTTCATTGTCGTGCGCGAAGCTGACCAACCAATCACAGTGGGGTATATGACTCTTGGGGGCGTGACAATGACAGGGTTTGAAAGCAGGAAACCTGACAGCCCCCTCCCCGGACCACATTAAGGAGTTCCTTACTTTCCTTTAGAACGTGTTTATTCGCTCGTAATTTTCTAAATACATGCAGTCCGTGCTGAACTTTTCTCTGGGCCGCACAGAACCGGAGGAAGGTTTGGGTTTTGGTTACGGCGGCGCATCAAACGGTTATGCACGGCCGTTATGGCAACACACCGTCCCGCGGGAGTCGGGTCAGCTGAGGAGAATAAATATCCCTCACCTACATGCGTGACAGCTAACGGGGCTTGAACTTTAAACACGCTCCAGCAAAAACAACATTAGTTTTAGACTCACTGAAAATACGTGGGGAAAATGCAACGATAGACGTGTTTGAGATGAACCATCACCTCGCCTGGGTCGTTGGGGACACCAGGCCGGGGGGGCTGTGAGATGAAAGCGAATCTGCAGCAAGACTGAAGGACAACAGGAAATTGGAGTCCTTAACATTCAATTTAGTTTTAATATTCCTCTCCCCCTTAGTATGATCTGTGTTATTATATATTTTATGATTATTTTAATGTTTTGTGATGTATGTAGCCTTTTTTAATGAATTGGTATTTTAAATTATTTTAATCACTCAACTACAAAAACCATAAGGACACATGTCCCATAATGCATTGTTTTGTAGTCTGTAGGGCAGCTTTCAGTCAGTTCAGTTTCCAGCTGTGTCCGGGTAGGTTTGCCCCTTGCTCCCACCCCTTTCCCGCAATATTTTTGTGATGATTGACAGTTGATGTTGGAGCAAAAACAAAAATATATTTCACACACCAGGTGATCTGCGCAGCGTTGAGTTCACCTGGGTGATCTCAAACACACTTATTGATCATCTTGGCTGCACCTATTTGGTGTCACAAAGATAAATTTCCATCCGTTTTCTTTACTTATTTGTACTGTCATGACAGCGATGCTTTTGTCAGTTTAACTTCTTGTTGCATCTTCAAAAGTGCAGAATAAAATGTGACACTGAATTTGAAACAGCACATTGTAATTTCTGCATCTATTATTAAAGTATTTATTAGTAATACAGAGGAAATTACTAGATTTGGTTAGCATGTTGATTTACGGTATGCGCCCCTCAATTTTCTGGTTGTGCCCCTAAAATTTTCAGTTAGGGGCCACTGTGCTCCTAGTGAAAAAAGTTAGTCTGGAGCCCTGCGTAAACATGCTGGATTATAGCAATGATGCTAATTTGCATCCATAGTCCCTAGGCAGGAAACATAAAACAGGACAAAACAACAGACAGAGTCACAAATACAATAAGAACACAAAAAGGTTGTACATTATGAAAATTAAAAGTCAGTGGCTACAGGACTGTTTTGCTTTCAGCCACTGCTTGGGCTGTGTTTTGAAGGTCTGTAATGTCTGTAATGAAGGTCTCTGGCTCGTCTCTGCTCTGTACCTAACCTGACCGAGTACCTCGTCTCTGCTCCTGCTCCTACACTTGGATGTGGTTCCTGTCTCCCGGTCGACTCGCGCCTTTGACTGTCCCCCCAACCACAGCTGGATGAAGCTCGTCTGCTGGACTTTATATATGTAGTTGTAGATTTAGATAAGTTAATTCTTCTCTAAGAGTTCTGGTAAATCGCCTGTCCATCCTGGGGGAGGATCCCTCCTTCATGTGGGCACCCCTGAGGTTTTCTTCGTTTTTTCCGGAATCCGTTTTTTTTGGGAGTTTTTCCTTACCGCGATGGGGGGTCTAAGGGCAGGGATGCCAGTATACCTTAGTCAGTTTGTTAGTTCATTTTAGTATTTTCCTATTGAACTCTTTGTATTCGTGATCCTTTTGAGTTCATGTTTTACTTCGAAGCCCATCGAGACGACTGTTGTGATTTTGGGCTATACAAATAAAATTGAATTGAATTGAATTGAATTGTTTGCAGGGCTCGACATAGCCATTTGTCCGCTGGCCCGGTCCAGCTCGCTCCAGCAGTACGGACCAAGGTTATAATAGTTTCGGATTTTTTATTAGTTTTAGTTTTTATTTCGTTTTGAATTTTTGTTTTTAAATTTATTTAGTTTTAATTAGTTTTTAGAGGCGGCTTTACTAGTTTTTTATTAGTTTTTATTTTTTGAAATTGCTTCGTTTTAGTTTAGTTTTTATTAGTTTTAGTTTTTTCTTTCTTTTTTTTTTTTGGTAAATTAGGATATTTCTCAGGTGCATGATTCAAAATCACCAGAATAATTTTTGTATGATAAAAACTAGATCAAAGATACATTTTGAAACACTTATTATTCAGAGGACACAAGGACAACTATCCTTAAATTAAAATACAACAGCCGATAACAGCATTACGTTATCTGCTCTCGCTTCTTTTTCGGGGGAGGGCGGGCGACAGGCTAGCTTGTCTAGGTACTGTTGATTTGCGTTTTTGTGTGCGCTTTTTAAATGTACTTTTAGATTTGTAGGGTTTTTCCCTTTGAGGAGCGTTCCACAAATGTTTTCTCCTGCTTATTAATTTGGCCACGTGACGCACCGCAACAGCGAACACTAGCCGCGGTTACATGGGCCACAGTCTCGGTCGGAATGAATCATTAGGGCATGCGCAGTAGTGTTAAAATATCCCGGAAGAGGACATGAGTCCCGTTGTAAACAAACGGCTGCCGCATACATTTATGCAGCAGCTCGGTAATAACGAGACGATCTTCCAAACATGCTTTTTATTAATGTAATGAATATTATGAAGCGCCTGTTCGCTCATCGTTTTATTTTCAGGGGTTGACATAGCCCAGAAATTTGCACTGGCCCACAGGGCCAGTAGTTTTTGAAAGTTACTGGCCCTGCCTAAAAGGTACTGGCCCGACACCGCGCACAGCGTGCCTCGCCGCTCCGCAGGTGCTTGCAAATTTAGGGGGGTCCGGGGGGGGGGAATGCCCCCGGTCCGGGGGCGGGAGAGAAGAAGAAGAATGACAAAAGGTTTCCCATAGAAACCCTTGAAGTCTGAACACAGGACTAGCAGAAAAAGTAAATTATGAAGACTCGTTTTCGCACACTATACTTTATTGAAAAAAAGGTGAAAAATATATTAACCGTTAGATATTTTAGTGGCCCGGGCAGACAAGTGAAAAATATATTCTTGTGGTCCGTACTGCTCGAGCGAGGTGGACCGGGCCAGCGAACAAATAGCTATGTCGAGCCCTGTTTTTTATTCTGCGTGGTCAGTGCTTTTTTTGTGGAAGAACGGAGCTGGAAGAAGGGATAGGAGAAGGCTAACACACGCTAACAGCATTACCCTTTTTATGGACACAAAATCCAGGACCATGCGGGAAAAGCTGTAATCTGCATCTTGGCTGCACGTAAATGTCTGGGAATAACATCAGCCTTTATTTTGATTTGATTTGATAAAGAAAACCGAAAAAACGAAATGGTACAAGACTGGACTGATCCGAAAGTGCCGTCCAACTATGTGTACTGTTACACCCCTATTAATCACTAATATCGTATTTGCCAGTTTTCCTCATATCGTGCAGCCCTCCAAGGGGCCGAATACTTTTGCAAGGCACTCAATGACTGGAATGGTAAAAATGGCGTATACTTATATAGCGTTTTCTACCTTCTTACGAAGGCCCAAAGCGCTTTACAGTCACAGTCCCATTCACCCATGCACACACACATTCACACACTGATGGCGGCTCCGCTGCCGAACACTGGCGCCAACCTCCCACCAGAGGCAAGGTGGAGTGTCTTGCCCAAGGACACTTCGACACATGGGCGTGCAAGGCGGGAATCGAACCTGCAATCTTATGATCATGGGTCGACCGCCCTACCGCTGCACCATGGCCGCCACGGAATGATGGATTGATCAGTTATTGTTTCATCAAATGTGTGTTGTCTGCTGGGATGTACTTGGTCGTTTTTACATTCTAATAAAATACACCTACCCTTTGGTGGTACCCCTACCCCTTGCGTGATTGAATGAAATATCTCACACTAGTTGGTTTAAAGGCATAAGGATGCGTGTGTGAACACTGTGTTTTGTGTACATTATTGACATGTGGACATTTTTGCAGCTAGCAGGTGTGTTGATAACATTTGAGTGTGTGTGTGGACAAGCCCCCCCCCCTTTGAACTACATTTGAACCTTACCGTAATGATAAACAACCAGTAAACTTGTTGCTTTATGCTGCTTCAAGGTCTTATCCCCCCCCTCCTATTATCACCCTCCTCCCCCCTTTATAACATCTCTCTCTCTTCTTCCCTCCTTTCCTTTTCTGTCCGGTCCAACACCAAAGATTTTCAAACATTATTGAAATCAATAAAGTTTGTGCTCAATTACAAAAGGGGTTTATTCAGACATACCTTTGGTTGTCTGAAGATTAACAACCCCTGTTAAGGTAAAATATGTCCGACACAAGAGGCCCTCAATTGTCATCTGCCTGCCCAGCTGTTGGACAGGACAAGTTTAAAAAAAAAAAATACACCTACCATGACCCAATCCTAATTGTATTTTCCATTATATGTTATCAGTTTATCTTATTTTGTATAGGTAGATTCAATTCAATTCATAATTTGCCTCAGACAGGTTGATCAGTTTGGTTTGTGGGAAAATAAATCCATTCATGCTGTAGCATTAATCGTTATATTCCTAATGCTACAGCATCACAATAATAATTAATTTGTGGAAACAAATTAATTATTTCCCATGAAAATATATTTTGTTCAGAACAAAATAATTAATATGTAGGAAAGAAATAACGCAAATGATAAATCATTCATAAACACGGATATGAGCAATAATTGGATTTACAGCAGATACCTTCACATTTCTGTCTGTGTATATCTCATTACAATGCATGGAAGACAGAGAGGATGTTTAGAAATCATCTTGCTAATCTTAATTTCTTTCCATAATATCTTTTCTTGATCACCAGTTTTACAAGTTATAAACTGACCAATCAGATGCCTCAGTAAAAGCATGTGGTGCCTGCTGGCCCCACCTCGAATGTTTGATTGACAAATTCTCCCTAGCAGCTTTCAGTGAAAGGGGCGTGGACTTTGAACAAGATCATCATGAATGGAGACTGTAGTTGCTCTAAAAACGTGACTCAGACCAACGTTGACAAATCACTGTAGCCTGGCTCAGAATGGCAATGGATTTGTTGTTACTGACAACAAAGTTTATATTAGAACATTACTTTATTATTTTTGGTATCTTTAGAGCTATAAGCATTTTGGACCAAGCATGATTCATATTTAAATAAGCATTTAGAAAAGATTATTTATTGATATATAGTAATCTCCTTTGTAGTAGGACAAACAGGTTATGATTAGTCAGAAAATTTGGTGACAACAGCTTCAGTATCTTTAGAGCTAATGAGCACCTTTATTATGATTCATATATCTATTAAAATCTGAAAAAATGTATAAAATAAGATAAACTAAAGATATACTTTCTCACAAAATGTTTATTCTTCATGACCAGCTTATATAAAGTGGTGGGCAAAATTGTTGGTACCCCTCAGTTAAAGAAAGTCCACAATGCTCACTGAAATGACTTAAAACATTCAAAAGTAACAATAAATTAAAATCTATTAATAAATAAATAATTAAATTCAGTCATTACTTTCGATTTGTTGATTAATAGAATTATTTTAAAAACAAACTAATGAAATAGGGCTGGACAAAAATGATGGTACCTATAACTTAATATTTTGTTGCACAACCTTTTGATTCAAATACTGCAATGAAACGGTTTCTGTATTTGTCAATGAGTCTTCCGTACCTGTCCAAAGGTATTTTGGCCCACCCCTCATGAGCAAACTGCTCAAGTTGTCTCAGGTTTGACGAATGTCTTGTCCAAATGACATGTTTCAGCTTCTTCCACAGATGTTCAATGGGATTCAGATCTGGGCTCATCGAAGGCCACTTCAAAATAGTCCAACGCTTTTCTCTGAGCCATTCTTGGGTTTTTTGGCTGTGTTTTGGATCGTTGTCCTGTTGGAAGACCCATGACCTGTGACTGAGACCAAGTTTTATGACACCAGGCAGCAGATTTCTATCCAGAATGCCTTGATAATCTGGAGATTTCATTTGACCTGGCACAACTTCAAGACATCCTGTGCCAGATGCTGCAAAGCCGATTAGAACAAACGTTCACATGGGTCACACTTTCCATCGGAATATTCATTTGGGCATGCGCAGTAGTGATGAAAATACCGGAAGCGGAAATGTGACTCGTTGTAAACAAACCTTGTTTTCGTATACATTTATGCAGTAGCTCGGTAATCTACGAGACGATCTTCCAAACGTGCTTTTATTAATGTAATGAATATTATAAACCACCTGTACGCCCATCATTTGATTTTTAATCCGTGTGGTCAGTGCTTTTTTGTGAACGTGTTAGCCTCTACCAGGAGAAGGCTAACACGCGGTTACATTAGCCTTGATGAATGCAAAATAATCCATGCGGAAAACGCTGCAATCTGCATTCTGCCTGCACGTAAATATGTGGGAATAACATCAGCCTTTATTTTGTCGGTACACGACTGGAAAGACAAATCCACATGATTGTTTGGACATTTCTGCTTTGAAAAGCTCACACTGCCCCAAAGCTGCTGTTTGACCTGGCGGTCCAAGCTCTGCTCCGACACATGGTTCTCCTGAGTGAGTTAGGCAGCCGCTAACCCAGACAGAGTGGCGGGACAGCTCGCAGTCCGAATTCTCCCACACAAAACGCACACGTAACAAAGCATCCTCCCCTCCCCTCAAACACACATTAAATCCGGCTGCTCTGCTTAGAGACACAGTTCGCTCCGTCCGCTGGCACCCGAACCCGGACCGCCCAGGGTCCAGACGTTACGGGGCACGAAGCGCTCCGCCCCAGGATCCCCCTCGTAAGGGGTGTAAAAGGGGAGAGGTGAAGAGCCAGGGGGGCGAGAGCGGAGCTTTGCACCGGGCATTCTCGGAGCAGCTGGTTGGTCCTGTTTGAGCTCCAAAGTTTTCTCTGGAGGGAAATGCCGTCTATGCATGACGTAAACCAGAGCAGTAGTGACACACTATTGGAATGAACCGTTTGCATGAACAACGATCGGATCAACAATCGGTATAACCCACCTATCTCAATCGGGAAGAAATTTTGATCCCAACGAGTCCGATCGGGGCAGACTATTCTGAACGGCGCGTTTACATGACGTGTTTTTCTTCCGGTCAGGCGTTCTTTCCGATTACTTTTGCCCTTGTCTACTGGTTCTGGCCTGGAGACTTTGCAGTCTCCTCACTGAGGGCAGCAGGCTGAAGTGTCTCTGGGATGGGTGGGAGGGGTCCCCTGCAATCCTGATGGCTTTGCGGGTGAGGCGGGAGTGGTAAATGTCTGAGAGGCCAGTGAGAGGGACACCGAAGACTTTCTCAGCTGTTTTCACAATGTGTTGCAGAGTCTACCGGCAGGACATGGTGCAGGCTCTGTACCACACAGTGATGCAGCTGGTCAGGATGCTCTCGATGGCGCCCCTGTAGAAGGTCTGCATGATGGGGAAAGGAGCTCTGGCCCTCTTCAGTTTGCGGAGGAAGTACAGGCGTTGTCGGGATTTCTTGGCCAGTGATGCAGTGTTGTGGTTCCAAGACAAGAGATGTGCACCCCCAGGAACTTGGTGCAGCTCACCCTTTCCACAGCAGAAACATTGACGATCAGTGGAGCGTGCTGGATGTGAGTCCTAAAGTCCACCACCATCTACTTTGTCTTCTCCACATTAAGGTGGAGATTGTTATCTTTGCACCACAGAGCCAGCCTGCTCACCCCACTTCTGTAGGTGTTCTCATTTGGGCTGTGATGATAACCGCATCACCACACTTTTTTTGTTTTATTTTTTAAGTTCTGCATATGGTGCGTTATTGGAACTATAATAAACACATTAAACAAATTCATCTTTGCTGATAATTTACTTTTTCTGTTAGTCCTGTGTTCAGACTTAACTTCTTTCTTTCAGACTGTTCTCTCCTCTCTTACCGCGCCTGTCACTGTCTCTTGTCGGTGCGCGTTCCTACTGCACGTGGCACGCGGCTCCCTTTACAGTTACACACACAGGCGTGCGCTTTCAGAAGCACACATCCTCATTCTAAAACAGAAGTTTCCCTCTCGCGAGGAAATACGACAAATTTACTGCGCTCTAATTATTAATTTCCATTGTATTCATTTCTGTTACAAGCTGCGTGCGTTCTTAAGTGCGCCAGAGGATTTTGTGTTGGGGGGGGGGGGTATTATTGTTCTCCTTCGCTCTGTAACACCAAACATGAACGGCACTGTTAGATTTCAATGAATATCACTACATATTTTGTTTTGGAACTATTTTTTGCAACGCAAAGTTACGTGTCTGTATAAGCCTCCTGCCCCGCGTTCTTCATGGGTGTCAGGATTCATGGCTACCAGAAAGGTGACAAAGTGTCTGCAATCTGTTTATTACTGGGCAATATATAATATTCTGAGAAGATGTCTGTACCAGAGAGCACAGGTGAAGCCTCACGTGCAGCTAGAGAACAGAGGAATCAACACGCACCCCCAAAACACGTGTGCGCTCCTTCCTCCTAGTCCTACACAAGACGCTCCGCGCTCACACACAGTCAATCTACAACAGGTACATAGTTAGTACATTAGTTAGATAGGTAGTAGTTAGTTGTTACTGTTATTTGTTAATAAAGAATAGTACTTTTTAATTGTATTTATTTCCAATGCGGTCGCCGGGGGATTTTGTATTTTTCTTTTTTTTTTTTCTTTTGGGGGGGTTGCGGTTAACCGTGCCCCCTGGTGGTTCATCACCGCGGTGATCAAAAATCTGACACCGTCACAGCTCTAGGTCTCATTGTTGTTGATGAAACCCACCACTATAGAGTCATCCACGAACTTGACGAAGAGCTTGATGTTGGGGTGCAGTCTTGAGTCAGCAGAGTGAAGAGAAGGGGGTTCAACACACATCCTTGGGGGACCCCTGTGTTCATTTTGATGGTGCTGGAGATGTTGTTGCCGACACGAACTGCCTGTGGTCTCCCTGTCAGAAAGTCCAGCAGCCAGTTACACAGGGAGGTGTTGAGTCCTAGCTGGTCCAGCTTGTGGATGAGCTGCTGGGGAATGACGGTATCGAAGGCGGAGCTGAAGTCAATGAACAGCATTCTGACATGAGAGTCTTTTGTTTCCAGGTGAGTGAGGCCTGAATGGAGGGCTGTTGAGTTTGCATCATCGGTCGATCGGTTAGACTGATATGCAAACTAGTAGTGGTCCAGAGTGGTGGTGGTGGTGGTGGGGGGTGGGTGGGTGGGGGGGGGGGGTAGACTTGATGTGATGCATGACTAGCCGCTCAAAGCACTTCATGAGAATGGGGGTGAGAACGATCGGGCAGTAGTCGTTGTAGCAGGAAGGGAAAAGACTTCTTTGGGACCGGGATGATGGTGGTGGCTTTGAAGCATGAGGGGACAACAGCCTGGCTCAGCGAGAGGTTGAAGATGTTGGTGATGACATCTGTGAGTTCGTCAGCACAGTTCCTCAGGACACAGCCAGGAATGTTGTCTGGTCCTGGGGCTCTTAGTGGCTTAATCCTTCCCAGTGAGCGCCTCACGCTGTCACGTGATAACGTCATAGGCCTGTGGGGCGGGTTTGTAATCTGTGATGGTCTAAATGCCCGCCACAGGTTCCTGGTGTCCCTGCTGTCTCTGAAGCGGTCAGCCATCCTCCTGGAGTACTCCCTCTTGGCCAACCTGATGCCTCGTGACAGGTTGGCCCTGGCTGATCTTAAACCAGCTTCATTCCCAGCTCTGAAGGTAGCGTTCTGTTCCCTCCAGAGTCTGTGGAGGTCTCCTGTCAGCCATGGCTTTTGGTTGGCTTGAAGGGTGATGGTTTTGGTGACTGTGACATCATCCATGCACTTCCTCATGTAGGATGTGACAGTGTCTGTACTCCTGGAGATCAGTGATGTCATTATAGGCGGCTACTTCTTTGAATATACTCCAGTCAGTGGTGGCAAAGCAGTCCTGTAGAGCCTCAGTAGATCCCTCAGGCCACACCTGAACCACCTTTTTAGCTGGTCTGATGGCTTTCACCTTTGGCCTGTATGCTGGCATTAGCATTACAATGGTGTGGTCTGAGGCGCCCAGGTGGGGGAGGGGAAGGGCTTTGTAGGTTCCATTGTGTGGGGTGTAAACATTGTCCAAGATGTTTTTACCTCTTGTGGGGAAGTTGATTTGTCCATTGAGTTGTGGAAACACGCTCTTGGGGTTTGCATGGTTGAAGTCCTCGGGCAGGATCAGGAAGGCTTTAGGGTGTGCTGTCTGCTGCTCACTGATGTGCTGGTGTAGTTAATACAGAGCCTTACTCCTGTTGGTGGTGGAGCTGGGAGGGATGTATACTGCTACCAGCAATTCATTCATTCATTTTCTTAACCGTTTTTCCCTTTCGGGGTCACGGGGCTGCTGGAGCCTATCCCGGCCACTTGTGGGCGAAGGCAGGGGACAACCTGGACAGGTCGCCAGTCTGTTGCAGGGTAGAATGTCCACTAACACACACCCATTCACTCTCACACTCACACCTAGGGACAATTTAGAGTTGCCAATTAACCTATGAAGCATGTTTTTGGACGGTGGGAGGAAGCCGGAGACCCATGCATGCACGGGGAGAACATGCAAACTCCATACAGAAAGGTCCCCCCTTGATGTAGTTTTTTCACGTCCCCCAGCCGGGACTTGAACCGGAGGCCTTCTTGCTGTCAGGCAAGAGCGCTAACCACTGCGCCACCGTGCAGCCCACTACCAGCAATATGGAGCTAAATTCTCTCGGTATTCTCTCGGTAGCTTAGCACGGATGCCTTGAAGCTTCCCCCTCTTTTGCTTCCTCATGCACCGCCTGTGGCGCCTCCACTCTGTCCGGAGCAGTCCACAGTCACGTAGTTCAACTGGTACAGTCCTCAGAAAATGGTCCGAAACAGTGGATCTGCCCATTGGGAGCAGAACCTCGCGGGTGTATGAGTACATTTGGTTAAAACCAATCAATCTGTTGAAACCCAAAAAGATAAAGCCCAAAAACACACCGGATAGGGAAGAAGGGAGCTGTCTGGCGTTTTTATGATTTCCTTTCAACAGTGGTGTCCTCCTTAGTCGTCTCCCATGAAGTCCACTCTGGCTCAAACATCATCGAATGGTGCGATCTGACACTGATGTACCTTGATCTAGGAGTTCACCTTTAATATCTTTGGAGGTTATTCTGGACTCTTTGGATACAGTTCCAACTATCCGTCTCCTCAATCTGTCATCAATGTTCCTCTTCTGGCCACGTCCAGGGAGGTTGCCTACTGTCCCGTGGGTCTTAAACTTCTGAATAATATGTGCCACTGTGGTCACAGGAACTTCAAGCTGCTTAGAGATGGTTTTATAGCCTTTACCTTTACGGTTTTTGTCTATAATTTTGTTTCTAATGTCCTGGGACAATTCTCTCCATGGCTTTCTGTTGTCCACATTCAGTGTGGTACACACCTTTTTACCAAACAGCAACGTGACTATTTGTCTCCATTTAAATAGGCAGACTGACTGATTATGGGTTTGAAAACAGCTGTGATGTCAATGAAAGGACATACCTGAGGTCATCATGACCCCTGGGCAATTAGTTCTGAGTGTTTTATGGAGGTACCATCATTTTTGTCCAGCCCTATTTCATTAGTTTGTTTTTTTAAATAATTATGTTAATCAACAACTCAAAAGTAATGGCTGATTTTGATTATTTAATTTTCAATAAATTTTAATTTATTGTTACTTTTGAATGTTTCAAGTCATTTTAGTGAGCATTGTGGACTTTATTTCTTTAACTGATGGGTACCAAAAATTTTGTCCACCACTGTAAATGTAGATATTTATTCATCTTAGAGAGATTATTGATTTTTACAGATGCATGTACTTTGTTCAAGGTCCCTTGGCATCCGTCTCTCTGCTGTGTCTCCATTTACACCTCAAAGAGAGAATTTCTCTTTTAAAGGCATTAAAAAACAAACAATCTTTTTTCTTTTAAAATGCATTTGTAGGTTACTCTCTGTGTTAATCCAAAATGATTGAGGTACTTGCGTTCATATTTGAACGTTTATCAAAAAAGTTATTGAGCTCTCTGTTTCACACAGCTGGTTCTGGTTCTGGTTCTGGTTCTGGATCTGGTTCTCGTTCGTTTCCCAGTCCACTTCTGCCCGTGATTTTAGATACCTTCTCACCTGTTTCTCCTTTTAAGCTACCGGTAGTCAGATTGGTAGGCACATTGAAGTCATCCTCTTGCTCTCTGCTGCCAACATCTCTGCTCAAAGATGTCTAGACCCATCCCTCTTGAGCAGTTACAGACCTATTTCTAATCTTCCATTCATGCCCAAATTTTTAGAAAGTTGTTGCTAACAAACTTACAACTGCTCTCGACAGTCATGGCATTTTTGATCACTTTCCGCCAGCTCTTCTGAGAGCTCTCTCCACTGAAACAGCCATTCTCAGAGTCACTAATGACAACCTGATGCAGAGTGATGCAGGAAAATGCTCTGTGCTACTGCTACTGGACTTGACCACAGCCTTTGACACTGACCGTTATGTCCTTTTGGACAGGCAAAAAATTGGTTTGGGCTATCTGGTTCTGCTTTAAACTGGTTATCCTCTTATCTGACTGGTAGATCTTTTTCTGTTGTTTTTTCCAAATTTAAGTCCTCTTCTTCATCCCTCACTTTTGGTGTACCACAAGGGTTGGTTTTGGGACCTTTATTGTTAATTTTATATATGCTCCTTTTGCAGCGTTATCATAAACTGTCAGTCAGTTTATTGACTGACACAGCTCTCCTCATAGAAGGGAGGTGCAGGGTTTGTTTTTCAGCACAATGTTGTGCTGCTGTGCTAAAGAAAACAGAAGAAACTTATTAAAAAAATATTGTACATATTCTGACTGAGACTATTTACATTTTTATTGTTCTTTATAACACACAAAGTCATCAAAACACATAAAAGACTCTCTTCTTGTGTTTCTGCAGGCCTCCCTCAGCATTGGATGGCTGAACAGGAAGGTCTCTGCAACCAGCAGAGAAACTTCAGAGTGGAACAGAAAGAACAAGAACCTTCACATTATAAAGAGAAACAGGGTTACCCAGAACCTCCACAGATTAAAGAGGAGCCAGATGAGCTCTGCATCAGTCAGGATGAAGATCAGCTTGATCTGAAGCAGGAGACTGATACCTTGATGGAGATTCCTACTTATGAGGAATATGAGAACAGTGAAGCAGATCTAAACAATCAGCAGAGCTTTAATGTAACTGATAGTCAGGATCAAGAAGGAAACCAACATGAAGAATCAACATCAACTACAGATGAAGAGACAGAATCAACATCAACTACAGATGAAGAGACAGAATCAACATCAACTACAGATGAAGAGACAGACCCACAGACCACAGATCAGAGGAAGAGAAGAGACAGAAGTCATGTCCAAAGTGTGGACAGCTCTCAAATGTCAGAAAGTCAGTGTGACTCTGATGTTAGAAAAAATCCCAAGAAGCCAAGTTTGGGTAAGAAATACAAACAATCTCAAAAAGAAGAGAAACTTTCCTCTTTCAGGTCTGGTAAGCCCTCAACAATAATTACTAACCCGTCTGACTACATGGAAATTGGGTCTAATGAAAAATGTTATATCTGTAAAGAATGTGATAAAAGCTTTTGTCGCAGATCTAGTCTCAAAACACACATGAGAACTCACACAGGAGAAAAGCCTTTTTCTTGTAAAGAATGTAAAAAAAGTTTTAATCCAATGTCTAATCTCAAAAGACACATGAGAACTCACACAGGAGAAAAGCCTTATTCTTGTAAAGAATGTAAAAAAAGTTTTAATCAAATATCTCATCTCAAAGTACACATGATAACTCACACAGGAGAAAAGCCTTTTTGTTGTAAAGAATGTAGAAAGAGTTTTAATCAAATATTTCATCTCAAAAGACACATGAGAACTCATACAGGAGAAAAACCTTTTTCTTGTAAAGAATGTAAAAAAAGTTATAATCAAATATCTAATCTCAACAGACACATGAGAACTCACCAGACTTTCTCTTTACAAACAATGTAATAAAGGATTTAGTGTAATTTCTAAATTCTAAACTTTTCTGATAAGAGGTCGACACCTCAACCTCTGCACCACAGTCAAAGACTTTATTTTACAGGAGGGAAAAAGTTCTGTATCTCAGAAAATGTGAATATTTTAAAATGTTACTTTTTAAAACTCCTAGGGATAAACAAAGTTCATATGAACTCCAGAGCAACCTGAGTTTTCATTTCAAGTACACAGAGCCACAGGCTGATATACCACTTAGATGCAGTAACTCTTTCAGAGGGAGGCTCAAGTGAGTATTTAATGTGTAGAAATGAAGTTTTCTAAAAACCTGATCGTGTTAATTACTTTCTAGGACATTTTTTTATGTTTTCATCTTCTCTACATCAAAAGCAAAAAAGGAATGGATGAATAAATATTAATTTTTGTGTAATGATACTAAACAATGAGTTTTACTGCTGACAAAATATGTACGACTTTTTCACAAAATGAATTGTTTAAGATGTACCTGTAAATAGAAATGAGTTGTTTGTTTTTGAGTCATTAGAGCTAATTCTTGAATGTCTTCATTATGGTTGAAATATTTTTTATACATCTTTAATTCTAACACGTTTAATGTGATCAGTGAACATTTAATAAATATTTAAACACAAAGTAGATACTGCAGTATATACTTTGTTTGGTCAAGTCACCATTTAGTAGAGATGGGTCCTTAAGATTATATATATGTAGTACCCCTATTATTGATTCTGCTTTCAATCCTGTCTTCTTATCGATACTTTTCTGTGAAAAAACAAGGATGGAGAAGACAAACAACAATCTTTGTACATGGAAACTAGGCCTGGGCTATAAATCGATTAAATGAAATAATTCGAAATTTTTGTTACGGGCGATTTCAAAAATAAGTAAATCGAGTTTTTACGTGGCGCATTTTTGGCTCCCCAGAGCCTCCGTAGCTTTAGTTTCACACAGCGGTTTGGCACGCGACAACCGACACACAAAGCAGCTAGCGACAGCATGGATAGCGGTGACAGTGGGAAGTTTGGAATAAAATGGAATAAAATTATCTGTTGTTTGGAACTGGTCTGGGTTTACTGCCACAGACGTGGAGGAAGAGACCCCCCCCCCCACGCTGCCTAAAGCCCATCGGAGTCAAATGTTCTCACGCACGCTCATGTGGCATGCGCTCAGTCCTGTTACACACGCGCCGTGACACCCACACATACTCATTCTACGCCTGTATAGTTAGGTCATTAGTTAGTTAGTTGTTACTGCGTTGTTTCTCCATGGATTTTCTCCTGTTTCTGTTTATTGATCAAATCTTGACGTTTCCGCCTCTGAGCCCAGTTTCTGCATTTTGGCTCCTCCCCTTCCTGACAGCTGGATCCAGTGTGACTCCGGTTCTATGTTGGATAATCTTCTGCATTTGATACTCTAAACACAGGAAGTTGTTGTGACTGGAAGGATTTGGATCCAGAAAGATGGAGAACCTGAAGGATCCAGAGTTGAAAGAAGGCTAAACCAATCAGAAAACATTCTGTTCAACAGAAACATTTAGTGTCAGTGTGGACGCAGCTGAACAGAAATGTATTCATGTTCATTAAAAACAAAGAGGACACTTTTGAATAGGAAGCAGAAAGGGCAGGTGTTCAAACCCCCCTAGGGTCCTGTGTGTGCACGTCTGACCAGCATCAACCTGTTATTTCTGTTGGTTCTGATCCATAAAGGTTTTTAATTACCATTTATATGTCATTAGTGTTCAGAGTTCATATAGTTTTGCATTTTTCAAGAGGTTTTTTGAAATTTTTTTTTTTTTTATTGGAGTTTCTACTGTTTTTATTGTTACACCACGTGACCCAAAGGTCTCTGCTCGTCCCTGCTGTGCAGCTCTGTCCTTCCCCTCTGTCATGTGTTCATCCGTCCACATGAGGGCGCCGTCTAGGTCATGCCTGGTGCGCTGGAAGCCAAGAAAAGGAGGGAAAAATGGAGCGTTTGGAGAAAATGAAAGACCTGAGGAAAGCTGCAGTTCAGCCTTCAGGAAGAAAAGTTTAGACCAATAATTACAGAAACAAAAGATAAAAAATGTTTTTAATCTGAAAGTCACCAAAGTGTTTAACAAACTTTTTTATAAAGTGAAAAGGTCAAATGTTTGTGTGTTGGAAGTCCCAACCTGACAGATGAGCAGAATAATAAGGCAGGCAAAGCCGTAACACTGCCCCCTGGTGGACAGGAACTCAGCAGTGCAGCTTCCAACAGATCAGATCAACGTTCTGCTCTCTGCTAAAGAGGCAGAACGTCTCCTTCTAAGAAGAATCCAGAGTTCCTGATCACAAACATCAACTGAAGCCCAAATCAGAGCTGATCAGACTGCATGGAGCCCAAGCTCCAGAAAAGAAGAGAAAAGAAGAAGTCGTCCACATGAAGCTTCACCTTAGAGGAAAAGAGGAGCTGCTGAACTAAAGTACTCGAGTACTGAGGAAGACTTTCAACCTCTGATTGATTCTGTAGAACATTTGGAACTAGAATGTAGAAAGTGCTTCAGTTCCATTAGCTGTCAGTCTGCAGCAGCTTCATCTGCTGCCTCCATCCTCTCTTTGTGAGTCTCTGCAGAGTTTTTCTGCAGCTGCTGGTTTTTCTGCAGCATCAGAGCCAAAGAGCCAAAGAAAGTGGAAAGCCTGAGAAGGAAGCAGCTCTGAAGCTCTGCAGCTGACGGTGCAGCTTCAGGACTCATGAGGAGGAGCACATGCACGGCTCTGATGCTGCTGAACGTCTGACTGAAATGATCCACATTCAGAAGAGAGTTTCAGAGTGAAAGACGTCTGGAAGAAGAGAACCCTGAAGGTTTCTGTAATGGTTTCAGTAAAGGTTTCAGTAATGGGGTGTAGTTTAGCTGCACCAGTTCTGATAGTTTGGGGGAAAAATTGATACCTAGATATTTGATATTTCCTGATTTAACTGGTATTGTGAGTCTTTGCTCCACATTATTGTTCAGTGGTAATAAAACAGACTTATTCCAATTAATGGAGTAGTCTGATATAGAAGAGAATTCATTAATGATTGTTGCCGTTTCATTTACAGAATGTAAATTACTTAAAAACAGTAATATGTCATCTGCATAGAGACTAATTTTATGATGGCTGTGTTTGGTTTTTATTCCTTTAATGCTCTCATTCTGTCTTATTGCTGCAGCTAGAGGCTCGATAAATATTGCAAAAAGAGAAGGAGAGAGTGGGCAACCCTGTCTGGTTCCTCTTCCAAGAAAAAAACTGTTGGAAGTCTGTTTATTAGTTCTAATGGATGCATTGGGGTTGTGATATAATATTTTGATCCATTTGATGAATGATTCTCCAAAACCAAACTTATGGAGGGCAGCAATAAGGAACTTCCAATTTACTCTGTCAAAAGCTTTTTCAGCATCCAGCAATAGTATGGTCATTTCCTGGTTTTTAATGGTGGCAAAGTCTATTATATTAACAAGTCTTCGGAGATTGTCATCCGAGTGTCTGCCTTTGATGAATCCAGTTTGGTCGAAGTGAATTATGAGGGGGGTAATTTTTTCTATTCTCTGTGCTAGTGCTTTGCAGATCATTTTTACATCTGCATTGATTAGAGAAATAGGGCGATAGCTTGAAGGACTTTTGGGATCTTTGTCTGGTTTTAGAAGAAGGATTATGTTGGCTGAGTTCATGTTAGGTGGTAGTGATTGGCTCTCATTGATAGATGTGACCGTTTCATAAAACGTTGGTGCCAGCTGTTCCCAGAATTCTTTATAAAACTCAGCAGGAAAGCCGTCAGGCCCTGGTGCTTTACCATTGGGCATAAGTAACAGAGCTTCATGAAGTTCAGACAACGAGAGCGAAGAGTCTAAGTTTGTGATTTGATCCTCATTTAACCTGGGTAGGTTTACATTATTAAGAAATGAGTCAATACTTCGCTCTGACGGATTGATCTGTGATGTGTACAAGTTTTTATAAAAGTTTTCAAATGCGTTATTAATTTTGACCGGGTCATGAGTGACATTTCCTCTTTGGTCCATAATAGAGGTGATTGATGATTTTTCTCTATTAATTTTAAGATGATTAGCCAGAAATTTGGCAGATTTATTAGAGTTTTCAAATCTTTCAAGTCGTAGCCTTTGTATTTGAAATTGTGTTTGTTTATTAATGATGTAATTTAACTGCAGCTTTAAATTTTTCAGATCTCCCAGAATGTGTTCCTGTGCAGAAGCAGCATAAGCAGTCTCCAGGGTTTTGATTTTAGTTTCTAGTTCTAATAAATCTGCTTTCTCTTTGCGTTTTTTGTGCGTTGAATAAGAAATGATTTTCCCTCTCATGACTGCCTTGGATGTTTCCCAAAGAAGGCACAGTTGGATGTCTGGAGTATTGTTGAATTCTAGGAAGGTTGCCCACTCTTTTTTAAAGAATTCAAGAAATTCCTGGTCCTTTAACAGAGACGTATTAAACCTCCAAGTTGTACCAGAGGGTGTCGATATTTCCCTAGAAATATTTACAGAGACTGGTTTTTCTGAAAGTTCTTACAGAGCTTTGTTCCAGACTTTGATCACTGGCAGCAGCCTCAGAAGAGCCTCCTCTGAACATGAGTACTTTTTTAGGTCAAACTCTTCCAGATCTTCTTCTGATGACAGTAGGATGAAGACCAGAGCAGACCACTGAGCAGGAGACAGTTTCTCTGTGGAGAGACGTCCTGACCTCAGGAACCATTGGATCTCCTCCACTGGAGGACGATCATTCAGTTCATTCAGACAGTGGAACAGGTTGATGCTTTTCTCTGCAGGCAGATCCTCACTGATCTTCTCCTTGATGAACTGGACTGTTTCCTGATTGGTCTGTGAGCTACTTCCTGTCTGAATCAGCAAACCTTGTAGGAGATTCTGATTGGTCTGCAGTGAAAGACCCAGGAGGAAGCGGAGGAACAAGTCCAGGTGTCCGTTTGGACTCTGTAAGGCCCTCTTCACAGCACTCTGGTAGAACTGGACTGGACTAATTTGTTTCAGTTTGAGAATCTTTAAGGATTTTTTCTTCTGTTCCTTCATGAGGTTGATTCCAGAGGTGATGAAGGTCAGGTGGACATGAAGAGCAGCCAGAAACTCCTGAACACTCAGATGGATGAAGCAGAAGACCTTGTCCTGGTACAGGCCTCTCTCCTCTCTAAAGACCTGTGTGAACACTCCTGAGTACAGTGAGGCTGCTCTGACATCGACGCCACACCCTGTCAGGTCAGATTCATAGAAGATCAGGTTTCCTTTCTGCAGCTGCTCAAAAGCCAGTTTTCCCAGAGACTCCATCATCTTCCTGCTCTCTGGACTCCAGTGAGGATCTGTCTCAGCTCCTCCATCATACTTGACCCTCTTGACTTTGGCCTGAACCACCAGGAAGTGGATGTACATCTCAGTCAGGCTCTTGGGCAGCTCTCCTCCCTCTCTGCTCTTCATCAGATCCTCCAGAACTGTAGCAGTGATCCAGCAGAAGACTGGGATGTGGCACATGATGTGGAGGCTTCGGGATCTCTTGATGTGGAAGATGATCCTGCTGGCCTGCTCTTCATCTCTGAACCTCTTCCTGAAGTACTCCTCCTTCTGTGGATCATTGAACCCTCTGACCTCTGTCACCATGTCAACACACTCAGCAGGGATCTGATTGGCTGCTGCAGGTCGTGTGGTTATCCAGAGGTGAGCAGAGGGAAGCAGGTTCCCCCTGATGAGGTTTGTCAGCAGATCAGCCACTGAGGTGGACTTTCTATGGTCATTCAGGATCTGAGTCTTGTGGAAGTCCAGAGGAAGTCGACTCTCATCCAGACCATCAAAGATGAAGAGGACCTGGAAGTCTTCAAAGCTGCAGATTCCTGCTTGTTTGGTTTCAGGGAAGAAGTGATGAACAAGTTCCACCAAGCTGAACTTCTCCTCTTTCAGCACATTCAGCTCTCTGAAAGTGAATGGAAATGTGAAGTGGAGGTTCTGGTGGGCTTTGCCTTCAGCCCAGTCCAGAGTGAACTTCTGTGTTAAGACTGTTTTCCCGATGCCAGCCACTCCCTTAGTCATCACGGTTCTGATTGGTTCTGGTCTTCCAGCTGGGAGTTGGAAGAGCTCTTATTGTCTGATGCTTGTTTCTGCTCTGTCTGCTTTCCTGGATGCTGCTTCAATCTGTCTGACCTCATGTTCTTCATTCAGCTCTCCTCTTCCTCCCTCTGTGATGAAGAGCTCTGTGTAGATCTCATTCAGAAGGGTTGGGCTTCCTGCTTTAGTGATCCCCTCAAACACACATTGAAACTTCTTCTTCAGACCAAATTGGACTTTATGTTGACAAACTGCAGCAGTCAAACCTGAATGAAGACAACAAACAGTAAATCAACTCTCTGCAGCCCTGAATGATGAGGGTTTGAATCCCTGTGGTTCCATGTGTTCAGACATCAGTAAATCTTCATTTCTCAGCAGCTGAAACCTTCAGAGAAATCCTCTTACTGCTCTCCAGTCCATCAGCCAGCTCCTCCTGCTTCATTCTCCTCAGGAAGTTCACTGTGATCTTCATTAGTGACTCTCTGCTGCTCCTCTGCCCTTCATCTTCAACCTCCAGCTCCTCTTCATCCTCCCTGTGACTCAGAAGCTTCTGGATCTTCTTCAGCTCCTTCTTGACAAAAGTGACAATGTTGTCCTCCAGCAGCTGCAACAGAATTCCAGATGAATGAGCCAATCAGAGTGAAGTCATGGAGCCAAACATCAGCTCCACGTTGGACACACTGACAGTCCACTGGTGTCCAAAGTGCAGCATGGAGACGACTGTGGACAGAATGATGGGAAAGTAGTTGTTGTTCATGTACAGACCAGAAAGATGGAGTCCAGCTGTGTTTGATGCTGCTGGACAGACGGACCAGAAGATGATGATGATGATGATGATTTAAAGTCAATAGGAAGACCCTTTGACCAGTCACTCCTGAAGGAAACACAGCTGGGTTCAGATCCAGATCCAGTTCTGAGTCTCTGATGGATCCTGATGGAAAAACACTTGTTTTATTAGAGGTGAGTTTCTTTCATGATGGCGTTTGATGAGTTCTTTTGGATTTGGATCATCTCAGGAAATGGTATTTAACTCCTGAAGTGGCTGCAAGTTTTAATGATATTTTCAAGCAAACTCCTGCTCAGATTTTACCTGCACCCTGTGATTTTATTGGCGGCCGTGGTGCAGTGGTAGGGCGGTCAACTCATGATCATAATATTGCAGGTTCAATTCCCGCCATGTGTCAAAGTGTCCTTTGGCAAGACACTGAACCCCACCTTGCCTCTGGTGGGAGGTTGGTGCCAGTGTTTGGCAGCAGAGCCACCATCAGCGTGTGATTGGGACTGTGACTGTAAAGTGCTTTGGGCCTTCGTAAGAAGGTAGCAAGCGCTATGTAAGTATACACCATTTATTGTTGATCATTTTAATAACAGACTTCAGTCTTCCATAGATGCAGTGGCTCAATTCAAAACAAAAACATTAAGAGCCACTCCTAAAACACCATGGAAGACTACTGACATTAAGGGTCTGAAGCAGAATTGCAGGAGGGCAGAGAGGAAATACAGGAAGACAAAATTAATGATTCGTAAAGACGTTTTAAAAGAACAACTCAAATTTTAAAATAACTTACTTAAACGGGTCAGAAACTCCTATTTTTCAAAAATCATTCCAGAAAATAAAAACAACCCCAAATTTCTTTTTAAGACAATTGATATTTTAATAAACAAATACTTCATCAAGTCCTCCATGCCATCATCTAATGCTGCATGTGAGGACTTTGCAGCCCACTCCATGGGTAAAATCAATGCTATAAGATCAAAAATTTCATCTATGCTATTATTTTTAAATTTAAACAGACCAGCAGCATTGTTTTTACCAGAAGAAACACTGGGGAGTTTTGTCCTGGTTGATGTGGAGATGCTGGGGCGAGTTGTATCCCAAGTAAACACTACAACCTGCCTTTTAGATCCCATTCCCACTTCACTTTTTAAAACATTTGATGGATTCTTTGAGTCAGAGCTTTTAAATATAGTAAACTGCTCTCTTCAGACGGGGGTCTTCCCCTCTGCCTGTAAGACAGTGGTGGTGAGGCCCCTTCTGTAGAAGAGTCAATTAGATCCAAAAAACCTGGATAACTATAGACTCGTATCCAACTTACCATTTTTAAGTAAAATTATGAAAAAAGTGTCGCTACTCAACTGCATGAGTTTTTAAATGCCCAAAAAAGTTTAGAAAAATTTCAGTCTGGTTTTAGGACAAACCACAGAAAAGATGGTTAATGATCCTAGTTTAAACCACGACTCACAGAAATGTTCTGTTCTGGTGCTACTGGATCTTAGTGCCGCTTTTAATACAATAGATCACCAGATTTTATTTGACAGATTTAGTAGTCTAGTGGACCTCTCTGGAAATGCCCTCTAAGTGGTTTTACTCTTACCTTACAGATCAACACTTTTATGTAAGTATGGATACATCCTCTTCAAGAATCCATTAAATAAGTTGTGTGGTTCCCCAGGGGTCGATTTTAGGGCCAATACTTTTTAATTTATATATGTTGCCTCTTGGGGATGTCATCAGGAGACATGGCGTTGACTTTCATAGCTATGCTGATGATACACAGCTTTACATTGCTGTGTCTCCTGATGACCTTGAACCTGTCAACACTCTTTTAAACTGTGTTTTACATATAAAGTCATGGGTGGCAGAAAACTTCCTACAGCTTAACCAGGACAAAACCGAAGTTTTGATCATTGGTCCTGAAGACAAGAGAGAGATGATTTTACCACATCTTCATAATTTTAAACCTTCTCCATATGTGAGAAACCTGGGCGTACTTTTTGACTCTGAGCTAGATTTTATCCCTCACATTAAAAATGTCGTTAAGACAGGATTTTATCATCTCAAAAACCTTGCCAAGTCGCCCATTCCTCTCCCTTTGCCAGCACAGAGGTCCTAATGCATGCTTATATTTATAGTTGTTTAGATTATTGTAATGCCCTGCTCTCTGGTTTACCCAAAAGTCTATTTCAAATCTTAAACTATTGTAGAACTCTGCACACATTGCACCGGAATTAAAATCGCTGCAGTGGCTCCCAATGATTGAATTTAAAATTATTTTAATGGTTTATAAATGTTTTTATGGTCTTCGGCCTTCTTATTTAAATGATATTCTTTTTAAATATGAGCCCTCGGGGACCCTGAAGTCCTCCGGTGTTGGCCGCTTAGTTGTTCCTAAGGTGAGGACCAAGACACACAGTGAGGCCTTGTTCCACCATTATGGTCCTCGCCTGTGGAAAGGCCTGCCAGAGAAGAGGCTCAAGACCCACCTTTTTAATTTCGCTTTTAGTTTATTTTAACTGCTAATTTATTCTGTTAGTTTTATTATAGACTATTTTATGTATTTAGTTTCATTTTATGCATTTTATTCTCAATTTTATGTTTTTAAATAAATCTTATAATTTTAGTATCTTATCATGATTTTAGCCCCAGTGTTTCTTCTGGGGATCTTTTCTGCCAGGGCTTGCCGGCTTGGTCAGTGGTTGTTGCTGCAGTTGTTTTCCTTGCTGGGGCAGCTGGAGTTTAACTTTGCAGCCTCACGGCTGTGAAGTGGACCCCGTTGCTGTCCCAGTCTGGGTGGGAGCTGTGGCGATGCTCCAATGGCCAAGCTGGTTCCTGGTATGAAGAGATTCCCAAATACACTTTCCTCGCAGCAGAGCCAAGCCTTACCTGTTTATTTCTTTCTTTCTTTATTTATTTATTTTTTATTTATTTATTTTTACAGTTTCATAGTCATTGTTCATTGTACGTGGGAGCCATGGGTCATATGTTTAAAAAGAGTGGAGTGGGAAGGGTGAAGGGTGGGTTGGGTTTTTTACTGTAATATTGTGTTTTGATTTGATTTGATTTGATCATAAATGCATCATGAATGCTGTGGCATTTAGAGCAGCAATAATTCATTCATTCATAATGCATTCACAGACCAGTGGAGCAAGTGTATTGCTGAAGGACACAACAACAGGAGCGGGGATCAAACTGCCAATTTTTTGATCATTGACTGACCTGTTCAACCACTTGGGCAGCTGCTGCCCAAGTGATAAGAAAAAAAGTAAAACCTTCTTTTTTACCTTTCAATGAAGACAGTTATGCAAAAACATTTTACTTTCTTTGTGGAAGATTTTATAAGATTCATTGTATGAAAATCCATATAGTTTATTAAAAAAGAAAGAAAAGAAAAAAATAAAATGTTAAAAGACTAATTTCAGTTTAACGTTTCTCCAACTCTCAGAAGACTCAACTGAAAAGATCTCATCACACACATGATGCTCCAAGTGAGTCTGATCAGAGAGATCCAGAACTGAACCAGACCTCAAGTCCTTCATCTGAAAACTGTTGATCATCTGAACTAGAATCCAGCCTCCAAAAACTCTGACAAACACTCACTGTTCCACTGCTGAACGGATGTTCTTTACGTCAGGACCCCAATCCTCTAATGTCTCACTCCTTTTAGACCCCCACCTGGATCCAGGTCCAGGTCCAGGTTGGTTCCTGGGGAGAATGAAGGTTGCTGGTGTGAGTCCTGAGCTCTGACATGGAGAAGATCATGGACAGTTGGAGATGTTCATCTAACCTCTGAGCTTTGCTCTGGTTGTCATGGTTACCATCTCTGCTTCTAGAGGGAGGGGCTCCCTCCTGTGGTTCCTCCCACTGATCCATGCTGCTGGATTCACTGGATCCACATCAGCTCACACACACCTTCCACCTTCACCTGCAGAGGAAACCCTCCTCATCATCATCTGCTCATCAGGATCAAGTTTCTGCTTTGGAGCTTCATTTTTCAATCCTCTACAGCTTCATTAAACCTTTGTTTGCTGCAGCAGAAAATTCTAATGATGACTCAAATGTTCTGAGAAGTTCTGTCTGCAGCAGGATCAGGACTCTGTGGATCTGAACCAACTTCTCTTTTCTGCTGTTTTTCTGGACTAGAACTAATCATCTGGATGAGCTCAGATTTTTCTCACTGACATTTGACCTTTGACCTGTTTTCCTTCATGTCCAGAATCCATTTGATCCGCTCTGAAGAAAATCCATGAAGTGAGTTGAAATCCAAACATATTGAAGCAGAATTGAAGAAACATCAGAGCAAAAGCAGCAGAAAATGATCAAAGCTGTTCAGATGTTCTTCCTCACATGAAAGCCTCTTATTTCATCTGATGATCAAATATTTCCTCCATTCAGACATCTAGCTGCACTTCCTATTCCACCCTGCAGAGGTCAGTGTTTGCAGATCCCAAAAGCCTCCGTCTGTTTACAGACGATCTCATGATCTGCACCTCCAGAGGTGAAGATCTTCATTTTGTTTCTTTGTTTGGTTGAAGGATGAAGAAAGAAGCAAAGACAGAAAAATCACAACCAGATCAAATGGGATTGAAAAAGCTGAAGCTCAGATGATTGATCCTCCTTTCAACTCCTCCAAATCCTTTCATCACTTCATGATCCACAACTCCAAACTAATGCTGGATCAATCTGATATGATCTCAGCCAGGATCCTTTAGGATTCCAACAAAGAGGCTCCCAGCTGAGTCCTAACATTCAAGAACTTCTTCTGAAAGTCTTTGAAATGCAAACATCCAGCTGTTCCATCAACTCACCCCTCTGACACAAAGGCTTCTGTTCTTTCTTTGACTTCTTCCTCTGGATCTTTGGAACTCCTTTGTGTCCCTGGCTCCAGTTACAAACCAGTTCAGCCAAGAAGCAGATTCCTGTAGACTTTGGTCAGAAAGACACGGTCTGATCCTGAAGCAGATCTTAAATTTGGTTAATCTGTCATGCAGTCAAAAGGTTTCTTTGTAATCATTACCTGGATTGGATTGTTTCTTCTGTAAAACATCAACTGCTTTGGATTTTTTTCTCTTTCTGTTTCTCCAAAAATCAGATGATGTATAGAAGTCTTGGGAATGTGGAGGTGAACATGGGTTCCATTATATTTTATGCTCTTTTGATTGTGCATATAATGGATTCTATACATGCATGAATATTTCATGGCAGAAATATGCTTGTTTTCTTCCTGCAGTAAGAGATTAAATGTGTAGAGGTTGGCAGTAGGCCTATCTGTAACTTTCGGTCTCTGCTTTCTTTCTGTGCTGGAGTGTTTATGGAGTCACAACACCTGCAATGCAGACTTCCCTTGTAGTTGCATTACATTCAATCACTCATTCATATCATTTCATTATATCTGTTACATCTAACTTATGTAATGTTGCTTTCCCATCCATTCATTTCATCCATCTCTTTGTTCAAACATTCATATTCACACCAAAATGTCTATTTTGGTCACCAATAATATATGAATGTTTTAAACATTGATGAACATTGAGATTTTTTTCAGAGAACATTGATGGAATGTTAAAAAAGAGGGAGAGTGTCCAGTCCTCCTCAAATGGGTGTGTGTGTCAATTATGTGTGTGTTGGAGAGTATATTTTTAAGGGATAAAGGGTGTGTGTACTAAAAGGTGCAGTTAAAATTGGCAGGTAAGGCGTGGGGGGACATGTGCTGCTTGCTTGCAAGGATGTGCAAGCACCCCATTGCCAAGGGTCCTAAATGTCTAAGGTGCAATTAAAACCAAGCGGGGGGGGGGGGGGCGTTTTCATATGCCAACCATGGCAACTATTCACCATTCACTGGATGAGCAAACCAGAGACAAACCAAAGGTGTGTCTGAATAAACCCCTTTTGTAATTGAGGCCAAACTTTATTAATTTCAATCATGTTTGAAAATCTTTGGTGTTGGACCAGACGGAAAAGGAAAGAAGGAAAGAAGAGAGAGGGATATTAGAGAGAGGGGGGGGTAGGAGGATGATAATAGGAGGGGAAGGGGGATAAGACCATGAAGCAGCATAAAGCAACAAGTTTACTGGTTGTTAATCATTACGGTAAGGTTCAAATGTAGTGCAAAAAGGGCGGAGCCTGTCCACACACACACTCAAATGTTATCAACACACCTGCTAGCTGCAAAAATGTCCACATGTCAACATGTACACAAAACAGATAGTGTTCACGAACGCCTGCCTATGCCTTAAAACCAACTAGTGTGAAATCTTTCATTCATTCAATCATGCAAACTATTAGTGCAAAGGTGAGCTAACACCTGTGCTCAGGTGAGTGTTTATGTTCTTCTAAAATGGATGGTGGAATGTGAAAAGAAGGAGGAGGAGCGCCCAGCCACCCCCACACCCAGACCCCCGCCGCAGCAGCAGCGGCAGCCGGAACCCCCCCAACGCCACACGGGGCAGGCAGGGAACAGCCGCCCCCCGGGCGACCAAATCCGCCACCCAGGCCAGGGCCAGCAGGACCTCCGCGAGGCCCCCAGAGCCAGAGAGCAGGGAAGCACGGGGGGAAAGAGAGCGCCGCCCCAGCCCAACCAGGAGAGCAGCCCCCCCGCCGCGCCAGGAGAGCCCAACGCAGGGCCCCACCGGAGAAGGGCGTAAATATTAGATGTAAATATTTTAGAAATCAATATGTAAATGCAGATCAGTTATCTAAAATATATGCAGATTATGTTCATTAAAAAATCATGTATATGATTAAAAAAACAATAATATATCATTAGAATAGACATAATACTGTAAAAAATCTTCATCCACCTCAATGTTAACCTTTAGCCAATGACCTTCTGTGTCACTTTTATGATCAAGAATTTTACCATCAAAATTATGAAAGAAAATTGCCACTCCTGCTGAACGAGGACTTCCATGAGATGAACAAATATTTCCACTGCCCCACTGAGATTTCCAAAAGTCAGAATCTTCTTCACTACTGTGTGTTTCTTGAAAGAAAAAACAGTTAACGTTAAGTTGTGCCTTACAGTAAAGAAAAATTGCACTTCGTCACATTCTTAAAACCACAAACATTAAAAGATAACAAAGAAATGATCCATAAAGAATAGCTAGAGAGCAATTAGCTCCATAAAGGGCTATAATGCAGTTTCACATTTTTTTTATCTGTTTCCTCAAAGCTGTAATAACATTCCAGACAATAACATACCAGCTTTGGATTTATTTTCTCTCTTCTCCTTCAGGAAGATGTCTTTGTCCATTCAGTCTAGATGAAGGAGTGTTGGTTTCAAGCAGTGACCTGATGACCATCGATGACCGCGTATCCGTCCTTTAAAAAGGCCTTGAGTCCTCTCTTCCTCGCCTCCTCCACTCTCGGCCAAAGACGCTGACGAGTCTCCCTGTCTTCTTTGCAAAAGTCTTCTTTGAAACAAATATTCTTCTTTGAAACAAATATTGAGATCTTTGCAGATTTTTGACATTCTCCAGACTTGGTCTCAAACAATTCTCATTCCAAACTGGATGATAATCTGTCTTGGTTGGTTGTTTTTTCCTTTCTGTCCCAGTCAGTGCACTGTGTCCACTGTGTTTCGCAGTTCCTCAATGTTGACCGACATCACTTTGGAAAGATCTTGAGAATTTCTTCTCCTGTGATTTCCCCTTCTTTCTCAGGAAGGCCAATAAGTAGCAAAGACCATCTTCGTTTATCCCTTGTGCTATCCTAGGCACTTTAACATTGGGAGTTGGGTCATCTAGACAGTGCTCTGAACCTTTTTTCTTCAATGATTTGTGATCTTCACTGGTGTCCATGGATTACATGAAATCTTTCCACCTTTATCCACCTTTGTCCTGGTAGGGAGAACACGTCAATGCAAGGGTGGGGTCATATAAGATAGAACAAGGGTTAAATCTTGCATGTTCCAGACACATTTCACAGAGAAAAGCGTTTTCTTTTTGCAGAGACACTTTTAACAGCAGCTGTATTTGCATCAACAAATTCTTCAACTTGTTTAACAGCATCTGTGTTCTCTTGCAGTTGAAACTCATATGACATGAGACGCAGACATGAACTCAGTCAGAGAGCGTCTGAATGTTGGAGGATCCAGAAGAAACCAGGAGCTCATGAAGGTGGTTCTGTTGGAGCAGAGAGCAGAACTCTGATCCCAGTTTCAGGAACAATGCAGGCTCATGTTCTGGACTGAAGAGTTCTCCTGAAATGTTCTGTTCAGACTTCTTCAGGATCACATCTGTGTGTGAATGTGGAGGTTTGTCTGAACCAAGCTGCAGCTCACTTTGAAGCTCCTTCAGGCTCACACAGCAACAATGACAAAGACTGAAGCTGCTGTGCTGCCCTCTAGTGGCAAACATGGCATCTTCAGCACACATTTCTGCATTTCTCTACATTTTTGCCAAAAGTGTACAAAGCAGTAATCAAAGCCAAAGGTGGCTACTATGAAGAACCTACAATATGACATATTCTCAGTTGTTTCACACTTTTTTGTTATGTATAGAATTCCACATGTGTTCATTCATAGTTTTGATGCCTTCAGTGTTAATCTACAATTTTCAAAGTCATGAAAATAAAGAAAACTCTTTGAATGAGAAGGTGTGTCAAAACTTTTAGTCTGTACTGTAAATAAAATGTTAAGTTTTTTTTCTGTCTTAACCTGAAAGAAATCTGTGAATTTATTTAAATCTTTCCCAGTTTTTTATTTAAAAAAAATCTTTGAAGAAGACACAGAAACAGGAAACAGCATTAAAATCTTTGCAGATTGTCGGTGAAAAATGTTTGCATTCCAAAGATCTTTAATTTTTTCACTTTTCTTTTATTATGTTACATCTCAGTTGTATACTTCATAGATTTTTAATCTAATTTTAATTAAATATAGTAAATTTCTCAATTGTTTTTCATTGTAACAGGAATTTCAAAATTATAGCTTGTCTTTGTTATTAACAATACAGTTAATAATTATTCCCTTTAGGAGCAGTTTTTTTAGAATCTTTTTCTTAAAATTTCCTTTTTGTAATTTTTGTTTCTTTGTTTACTAAGACATTTCTTTATTCATTAATGTAGTTTAGAAATACAATAAACGAATGTGATCAGGTTTAGTTAGTCTGTGGTGCGTTTTGTTGTCAAATCTGAACATTGGAATGAGACGCAGAGGGCTGACCAAGATGGCGGCTTGAGCAGACGCTACTTTTCAACCTGTTGCGCCAAACTTTGAAAAATACTCCAGAAAGCTACTAATTAAATGCTACTTGCAAATTTCTTGCTGTTATAATCAAAAAAGGTAATAATTTTACTGTCCTCCACAGGTGCTCCTCTGGTCGCAGTCCGCTGTTCATGCTCCTCGTCTGTTCCTGGGATCCAGCTTCATCGGAGATCACTGGTTTCTGCCTCAAGACCCTCCAGCCTGCCGCACCTACGCATCAAGATCTTTCTTACCTCAAGTCTGCTCATTCACTGGCTGTGAATTAAATCCCTCATACTTACCTGATGATTGTTTGAGTTTTCTTCCGGGTTTTCAGCATTTGGGTCTCACGATATCATGACACTTAGTTCAGAACTAAATAAAACTAAAAAGGTTAAAGAAAGCAAAATTATCAATGACATCATGACAATTAAAAAAAAAACCTGCAGATTTATCAGATGATAAAATAAATTTGACATTATTACAAGAATACTTAGACAGTATTTATAAGAACAGAGCTGAAGGAGCCTTTGGAAGATCAAGCCTGAAATGGTTAGAAGAGGGTGAAAATAATTCCTCTTATTTTTTTCAATTGGAGAAACGTCGTGCCAAGACAAATACACTAGAGCAATTAAACATTGAAGGCCAGATTACCTCTGATCCCAAAATGATTGCAAATTACGTTAGCCTGTTCTACAGTAAACTATATGCCTTTGAACCCAGCAAAGATCCTGATCACTTCTTAAACTATAATCTACAACAAATCCAGGCCTCTGAACGGGATCTCTGTGATTCTCCTCTTTCAGAAAATGAAGTACTTTTCTCTATTAACCACCTTAAGAAGAACAAATCTCCTGGACCAGATGGCTTAACGGGAGAATTTTATAAACAATTTAGTGATAAAATGACCCCCTTTCTAACACAGGTATTTATTGAGAGCATAGATAAAGGCTTCCTTCCTCCAACATTAAATCAAGGTGTACTTACTCTGATACCCAAACCCAAAAAAGATGTACTTCTCATTGACAACTGGCATTAATATGTCTATTAAATAATGACTACAAGATTCTTGCATCTGTCTTTGCAAAAAGACTTAAATCTGTTTTAAACTCAGTTATTGCAGAGACACAATCAGGATTCATACAAAACAGACACATCTCCAATAACATTCGTCTTGTTCTTGATATTTTAGATTACTCACAACTGATCTCTGATGACAGTTTTATACTCTTTTTAGACTTTTACAAAGCGTTTGACTCTGTTAATCATCATTTTATCTTCAGCTGTCTTCATAAATTTGGTTTTGGCCCTTTCTTCTGTAATACAGTAAAAACTCTGTATAATAATGCTAATTGTTCTGTCAAACTAAAACATGGCACCTCCCCTAGATTCAATCTTAATAGAGGAATCAGACAGGGGTGTCCCATTTCACCGTATCTTTTTCTTCTAGTTACCCAAACTCTTGCTGATTATTTTACTATTCACAAGTTAAAAGGCATCTCAGTTCTTAATAAAGAAATTTTAATAAGTCAGCTATCTGATGACACTACTCTTTTCTTGAGAGACAGCAGTCAAGTTTCCTGAGCTCTGAACCTTATTCAGTCTTTCTCTGATGTCTCAGGTCTACGTCTCAATCTAAACAAATGTGAACTTCTTTCTGTTTGTGCTTTAGAATCCATCTGCAACATTCCTGTAAAAGAAAATGTAACATATTTAGGCATTATTATTTCCAAAAATAATTTAGAAAGATGCTCATCAAATTTCACTCCCCTCATTGATAAAGCCAAGAAACGTTTGAACCAATGGCTTCAGAGAGACCTGAGTCTGAGAGGAAGGATTTGACTCTCCAAAGCAGAAGGGATTCTAGACTAACTTACTCCGCTCTTTCTCTGCACCTGGACAATCAGACTCTAACATCTATTGATCAAATGCTGCTAAACTTCATCTGAAAAACCGTATTCATTATTTAAAAAAATCTGTATTAATGAACTCCTATGAAAAAGGAGGCCTAAATTTTTCTTGATTTTACTACTTTAAATAATACTTTTAAAATAAACTGGATTAAGTCATATTTAAAAAATCCACTCTCCATTTGGAATATTTTCCCTCATCACATGTTTGCTAAAGTAGGTGGTCTCCATTTTCTTCTGCTTTGTCATTATAATATCGACAAAATCCCAGTGAAACTTTCTGCTTTTCACAGACAAACTCTTCTTTCATGGGCACTTATTTATAAACACACTTTTTCCCCTCATAAGTTTTTTATTTGGAATAACAGATATATCCTTTACAAGAACAAATCTTTATTTTACAATAATTAGTTTGACAATAATATTTTATTGGTGGGTCAGCTCATTAACCACAATGGTCAATTACTTAGATATGAAGAATTTAACCTTAAATACAACCTCCTAAAGAGTATGCCATTGTTTTTGATGCTGTCACCACTGAAATCTGTGAACTCTTTAAAAATACTGTACTTGATGCAAATATTCCCTTCATATCTCTAAGTGACACCACTGTTGGAAAATCCTGTATCAACCGTGCCCGAAAAAATAACAAGATCATACGTGCCATATTTCAGCAAAATGTTGTTTCGGTTCCCTCTGCTGTTTTTTATTAGAGAAAATTTATTCCTGACTTGCCCTGGAAAAATTTTTTGACCCTGCATCAGAAATTATTAATCAATAACAGGATGAGAGACGTCTCCTACAAACTCCTACATAGAATCTATCCCACTAATCAATACATGATCAGATATAAGAAGACTATTGACCCCAACTGTACCTTTTGTAAAGAAACAATCAGTCACCTGTTTTGGAGCTGTAATACTACTAAAAAAAATTTGGAAAGATTGTGCACGTTTTATAAATTCCAAATTAGATTCACAATATCAGATGAAATTTGAACATATCATATTTGGCCTTCACAAAAAATATAAGATCAAACGTAAAATTGGCAATTAATCTAATTATAATATTTGGTAAATTTTATATTCACAAATCAAAGTTTTCCTAATCACAACCTTTTTCCCCTGTAATAATTAAAGAATTAGAATTTTATTTATATACTGTGTCTAATAGCTTAAACAAAAAGGCCGTACATATTTATGAAAACTGTTTGTCTTTGAATATTTTCAATGCCTAGCAATCTGTTTCTGTAATTTTTCTTTTTTAATACATGTACCATCCCCTGACATTCTTGTTGTTATGACTATTGTTCCTGTCATACATATTTGTTCTTTTTGTTTTGAACAATAAAGTTCAAAAAAGGGGGGGAAAGGAATGTTACACAGTGTGATGACGTCACAACAGCTCTGAAAACGTTTCCTCTACACAATTTCTTTTTTAAATTTTGATTTTCTTTTCTTTAATATCTCCTGAATAAAAATTGTTTAAAAATATTGGAAGCTTTTTGGACCATTGATGTTCAATTAAGTAGTTATTTCTTTTTAAAAAGAGTTTGCACGTGACCCGGAAGTAAACAGCACGAGGCGGTAGCAGCGTTAGCTTGTGTTGAGAGGTCGGCGGTTTTTAGTTGGGACGTTTGTGAGGTTTTTGGACAGAAAGGACGATACGTGGTTCGTGTGGGAACTCTCAGCATTTTCCAAAGTGTCGTAAATGAGTGAAGAAGTGTTGAACGGAAAGACAACGTGGATTGCTGTGATTGTGAGACTAGCAGATGATCGATCGGAGCTGCAGTGAAGAGGACGGCGGTGTTTGTGGGAGTTGGAGCTGAAGATCGGAGCAGGAACCATGTCTTCAGAACCTCAGGAAGGTTCTGTCAGAGAACAACTTTCTGCTGCTGAAGGAACCATCGTCCAGAACGAGGAGGAGCTCTGTCGTCAGCGCAGACTGCTGGATAGCAGCTGGAACCCGCAGCATCAGGCTCAGCTACACCACATAGGTATGTCAAACGAGAGAAGCCGTGACCTTGATGCTTTTCTATTTGGTGACCCGCTTGGCACAGTGGCGGTTCTACACTATCTTACTCCTTCAAGGAGTAACTTACTTCGGAGTAACTTACTGAAGGAGTAACTTGTAAGTTAGTCCAAGTTAGACCAATCATTTTCCATTGAAATTTCCTGTTTTACTTTGTGTACGAATTGTGCTATACATATAAAATTGCCTTGTCTTACTCTCACAAGTACAATTCACCAAAAAGTTACTTAAGTAAATGTAATGCGTTACTACCCACCTCTGCGGTTATATTCATTTCAATTAGTTTCTTCTAGTCCTCCTGACTGAAAAGTCTTCAGACATTTTCTCCAATGATCTCAGAGTTTATTGATGCTTGACAAAACCCAAAAGTCCTGGAAACGTATAAAAAGCTCCTTGTTGTGTTTGTGTCCCTACAGTCCTCCCCCAGCATTGGATGACTGAAGAGGAAGATCTCTGCAACCAGCAGAGGAACTTCAGAGTGGAACAGGAGGAACCAGAACCTCCACAGGTTAAAGAGGAACTGCAGGAACCAGAACTTCCACAGATTAAAGAGGAACAGGAGGAACCAGAACCTCCACAGATTAAAGAGGAACCAGGGGAACTCTTCATCAGTCAGGATGAAGATCAGCTTGATCTGAAGCAGGAGATTGATACCTTGATGGAGATTCCTGAGGATGATGAAAACAGTGAAGCAGATCTAAACAATCAGCAGAGCTTTAATGTAACTGATAGTCAGGATGAAGAAGGAAACCAACATCAAGAATCAACATCAACTACAGATGAAGAGACAGACCCACAGAACAGAGATCAGAGGAAGAGGAGGGACAGAAGTCATGTCCAAAGTGTGGACAGCTCTCACATGTCAGCAGGTCAGTGTGACTCTGATCTTCATCTCCACACTATCAGTATGTTCACTTCAACAACGGTTCTATCTTGAGCTTCAAGCTCTCCAAACATACAGTCCATCAACAGCGTGTCCTGGAAGAGTCTCTTCTGTCCCTTCCAGTTGAAAAGACAGAAGACATTGTTGGTCAGTGCAGCCGACAACATTCTTCAAATCATATGATCTTAGTTAGTCCCTCCAGCTAACAACAAACAGGAAACCTTAACAGATCAAAGAGAAAATTGTTAGCGAGATAAAAAAGTCCAATCTGTTTTGTCGTCTGTGGTTCTAAGTTTGTAGTTCAGTTCTTTTCAGCAGATTTCTCTGTAAAACCCAAATCCCATCTAAACCTCTTTGATGTCTCCATGTCTCCAATTCCAGACATTCAGACAGATTCTATTTCCAAAACTACATTTCAAGCTAAAACCCAAAGACAGGGTCCTGCTCATGGATCTGCAGACAGAAAAGATTCAAACCTAAACACAATTTATAAAATCCCACCCCGTTATACTGTAACCATTTTATAACATGATTTATCAATATCCGGTTCTTAGCTTTTATCAGACAGGATTAAGAATCATAAAGTATCAATAAAGCACACGACAGAGATGAATTACTCTATTATTATGTAAAAATAACTATTTTAGAAATCAACATGGCAAATGCAGATCAGTTATAAAAAATATATGCAGATTTTGTTATTTATAAAAGTCATTGATATGATAAAAACATATCAGTAAAATAGACAAAACACTGTATCAGAGATTTTCATAGCAAAATTTCATCAAGTATCAGAAGTTAAAAACGTGCAAAATTATGCTACATTAGGAAAGATTTTTTAATCAATTTATCTATTTTTGGAGCAAGTGAAGTAATATTCATTAAACGTCGATCAATTTAACCATTTTCAATAAGTGATTAATCATTTGTTTTTCTTTTTTCTTTTTTTATTTTCTATTTTTTTTAATATAATAAAGTAATGCTGTAAGGGAAAAATAAAAAGGGTCCATAATCTGTCGAATGACCAAGGTTGGCATTCCTTCTTCTGCTGATTAAAAGCCGTTCTTCTTGGTTTAAACAGTTTATAGTTCTCTTCGATGTTATATCTGCAGACATTAGATAAAGGTCTGTATCCTTCTTCAGCTGATATCAGCGGCGGTGAAAGTTGAGGTCAAGTTTTCTGCAGGTGAAAACTCTTTGCTGAGAATCAGGTTACTTCAGACTTTTGGAGAAAGCGATGAATCTAGGCGTCAAATTTCTTGAAATTATTTGGCTCTTTGATTTATTACTGCATGTTGTTTCAGACGACCGTGATCAAGCACTCCTCAAAGTCCTTCATGGTGATCACATCCAGAACCTTGAACTGGTCCGGTGGACCGAGTGGTTTGACGTAAATCCTGCAGCCTTTAACCCGAGTGTTCTCCATCTGCTTTCGCTTCCTGAGAAGCCGTGCATGTTTGGCGATTTCAGCATTCCTTCTGGTCAGATGGTCGTTCAGATAAGCAGCAGATCCTTTGAGATTCCTCCTTTGATTCATCAGAGCTAGCTTGTGTTTTTGATTCACAAACCTGATGAGGTTCGCTGGTTTATCTGTCTCCTTTCTCCTGGGGAGCAGGTGGCAGGCCTCGATGGTGTTGAGATCCAGGGAAATCCCTTTAGATGTGAGTAATGATTCTACTTGGTGATCCAGAGACTCTCCACCGCTCTCCGTTTCAGCACTGCTAGCTACGCTAGTGCTATTAGTATTAGTAATGCTAGCTCCTGCTGCATATAGCTTTGCCCGAAGTTTGATCGGTACTCCAGTGAGAATGAGATTATTCATCCTTACTTGTTGTTCCACATCGTCCAGTCTTTCCCCCAGAATGTCGACCCGCTTTTCTAGTTGCTCGTTTTGAGCCCGAAATCTTCGGAACTCTTCCATCAGTTCAATTAGTGGAGCTACCTAGCTTAGCAGACACTATTTCCATAAAGGGTTACAGCGTAGCTTTGATATCATCAAGAATCTTTTTAAGGTCGTCGTATTATTGTTGTGTTTTTTTTTGGCTTTGATTAACCTTGTCAGAATGGTTACAGCTCGAACAAAAATAGCGCAGCCTGCTCATACACTCAGCCGGAGGAGAACGTTCAGCCAACGCGCACCCAGGTAGTCCCCGCCCCCTCTAATCCACCAGCCCACCACTGATTGACATACGATGTGGTCAAGCAACTGGCAGAAAAGGGGGCGCCTGCCGCCCGCAGCTCTGTCCAACTCGGGGTTGTTACACTTTACAGTAGAGTACAGACTAAATCGTTTTTCAAAATTCGCGGAATCAGCGCCGTTCTGCGTCTCAAGCTTGTGTCGTCACGTCATCTGCGGCCACCCGCGAATGGGCGGGGCATGAATATTAAACCGCGAATGGGCAGGGGATTACTGTACACCAACAAGGGGAATTTTTGTTAATCTCCAACAACCAACAAAAAAAATACAAGAAGCAAACATCAAGTCTACGGTCTCTAATTTAACACATGAAAACCAGTAGGAACACCTTTCTGAGCAATCTAAAAAAATGTTGACCTCACACTTCCTAACACTACAATACATATCAGGGGTCGACAACCTGGGACACACAGAGGGGAGGGGGGGTGACAAAAAGAAGCACTTGATCTGTCACCTGTTTGTAGTTTTAGACTTGGAAAAAAAATAATGTTTGAATTATAATTTCTTCTCAAAATGACTTTTTCCCCCAATGGGGTCATAAGGGGTCTGTTCATTCAGTGCTGTTACTCTGACCCTGCCCACCTATATAAATACTGCCACTTCTTTTCAATAAAACGTTAAAGTTTTACACAATGTACAATACTTTCGATCTTTAGGAACGGGCGCTTTAAAAGATAGAAAAAAAGACGTATCCCTCTGTGAAATGAACATGTAGTAATGATCCTGTGTTTTGAAACTGTTGCCGGTGAGATGACAGGCACAGAGATGTGGGCTCATCTGTGGATGAAACGTGATTACATGATTTGGAGAACCACAAAGCGGATCTGCAAGCTGTTGCACATGTTTATGACTGCACAGCTGTTTTTTTGGTCATGTCAGTCATTTTGCATCTAATGAATGAAATGATTGAGATTGGACTCCGGTGTTTTCGGTTCAGTGACGTGTCTTGCAGTTAAGAAAATGGATTCAAGTATTTCTATTTCCTTCCAGAACTAAGCATATGAGCTATTTTCGTCCAGCCTTGGATCTCTTTTGCTGGTCATGAAGGCCAGTATGGGGTGTTGTACTTTAGGGTCAAACAGGAATAATAATATTCAGGACATGCTGAGTTAACTCTTTTATGAACATACTCATTAGGAATTAGCAGTAACTTGACATCTGAGGGCTACATGCTATGTATCCCATCGTGCATCACACATTTCCCATAAAGCCTCTTGACCAATCAACGTTTCCCTTAACCGTGGTGCATTCAAATACAACAGGATAAATGTAGAGTTGGGTTCATAAATATTAGGACAGCGACTCAATGCCAGCATTTTTGGATTTGAAATGAAACGAACAAGATGTGTTCCTCCACGGCTAATGTTTTTGGCACGTATTAGCCTAATGCTATCCCTTCTTCCAGGTCCTTGCAACCAAGAAAAAAGCACTGGCCGATTAGCAGATTAAAAAAATTATGAGGAAGCAGGCCCTTAATAATAATCATAATGGTAATAAAAGCACATTTAGAAGATCGTCTCCTGCAGCTTCACGCTAGTGGTAAGATCGGGCCTAAAAAATCCAGCCCGACCCGACCCAGGCCCGCGGGCATTAACGCCCAACCCAGCCCGAACGCGACCAATTAATTTAATTTGCAGGCCCGAGCTCGAAGCAAACCCGAAATTTCAATTTATCCTATAGTATTTTTGGCAAAAAAAAAAAAACGCAAGATTTGTTAAGGTTAAAATAATCGACATGTTTTTATGATCATGATAAATAAAATAAATAATAATAATAAATAAATAAACGCTAGAACACAGAATAAAAGGCCAAACAAAGAGAGTGAAAGAGAGATCTTGATGCGCACTCTCCCTGAATCAGAGAAATACTGCAGCCCTGGCTCTGAGTCTGCGCTTCCTGTTTAGTAGTAGTTATATAGCAATTACCTTACTGCGCCTTATCTGTTTTAAACAAATTATTTATTTATAACAAGTATTCCTTAGTTTAGTATCCACACATCGTTTTAATATTGTTACCTTCAGCGTGAGGCTTCGGACCATAGTCGGAAACCGCTGTTATGGTCTCCAGTCCGGTCTGGACCTAAAGGTAACAAATTCAGCGGGACACCGTTGCTTCGCAAAAGGCCTGTAGCCATTTATTTTCTTTGGTCGTATCATCTGTTACAGCACAACGTCTCCAAACACCTTCTCATGCAAACTGACACCTGCAGCAGCACAGCCCCTACTTTTTTCCTCTCCCGCGCATTTTTCCGTCACGTGTGCCTGTGTCATGAGTGCCCCTAGGCAATGCCTTCTTCCGTCGCTGCGTCACCTCCCTGACGACCGCAGTCACACCACAGAAACATAGCAACAAGGGGGGGACAAGCTAAGCTGCTAACAGTATACATTTTTATAAACATATATTTATTAAAAAAGTCAGCGAGAGAGAAGCCCGGTCCAACCCGACCCGAACGTAATGATTGTCATTTTAGTTCACGACCTGACCCGAATTTCGGGCCGGGTCGGGTTCTGACTCAGGCTTAAGATCTGAACACTTCACGCTGATTTTGCTGTTCCGGGACAGCTACAGCCCCTTGAACAACGCTAACAGATTTCGCTATGCTAAACTTTTGGCGTTTGCTGGTTGGATCAACAGGCACTGATGTCATTGCCCCGCCCCCCCCTGGAAATGCTAACTGGAATTGTGTTATGCGACACTATTCGCAGTGTGGATGTGAAAATGAAAATGCAATCCCCTCTTTGCACTTTTATTTTAATTATGATACACAATAAGCGGTTTTTAAGTAGAAAATGAAAAAGCATTTTGAAGTTTTTATTTTAATTTATGAGTCATATGATGTAGTTACATTTTTAAAATGAAAAAGCATGTCTGTTAATCAATTTTAATTGTCAAATTAGATATATCTAACTAGGGTTGGGCGATGTCCCTTAAATTGGCCGTTGACGATGTTTGCTGTCAACCATCGGGATGGACGATGATATCGTCGTGGGGGGCTATTTTTAATATTTCGGTCTTATATAATTGCTATTCGTTATTTTACTTTATTTATTTTATTTCCCAACTAATGACTCATCCGCAGTACTGAGGGAAATAACTTTAACAAAAAAAGTAACAAACAAACTAGAAAAGAAATGGTCCGCTCCCGCACTTAACTAGTCAAGTGGACCGGCGGAGCGCGGACTTACAGCTTTGTGTTTGAGGGGAAGGGGGGGGGGTGCTTTGTTACATGAGCGGTATGTGGGAGATTTAGAACTGCGATCCGTTCCGCAGCTCTAGGGGAACGGGCTACCCAACTCAGAACCGGGTCTAAAAGTGTGTGTCTGAGCAGAGGATCGTGAGCACACACACAGCGCTTTGGGGCGGTGTGAGCTTCAAAGCAGAAAGGCCGCTCAGTCCTTAGAAATCATTCAAACAATCACGTGGATTTGTGTTTCGAGTCGTGTCCCGACTAAATAAAGGCTGATGTTATTCCCACATGTTAAAATGCAGCCAAGATGCAGATTGCAGCACCACCCAAAGCTAATGTTGTTAGCCCGTGTTAGCATACTGCTAATTCTGGCTTCTTTCCGGCTCCGTTTTTCAACAGAAAAAGCAATGACCACACGGATTAAAATTAAAACGATGAGCGAACAGGCGTTTCATAATAACCGTAACATTATTAAAAGCACGTTTAGAAGATCGTCTTGTATGTTACTGAGCTGACATATCAATGTATAAAGCCGATCGGCAACATTGTTTTGTATTGAATTGTTACATTCAATAAAGTTTGAGAAAAAAATAGCCGCTCGGCGGAACTGATATCCGCTTCCGGTTTTTCAAACCCTACTGCGCATGTGCGAATGATTTATTCATTTTTCTTGAACCATGTACACGTTTGGATTCTAATCCGACCATTGATCCGGTCAAGATATTATTCACATGTAACCGCGGCTTATGGTGTCGACTCGCAGCGTGGCGGGGGCGTGGCATCACGATGGTGTCTCTCCATCGGGATGTCAGTCACCCATCACGATGGACGATGGTATCGTCCATCGGCACAACCCTATATCTAACTGAATTTTGCTACACATTTACCAGATAACTTTTTGAAAATGAAATGTCAAATACTATTTTCTTTATCATTTTGATTAAGTGACAGAATAAGCAGTGTTGAAGAAGAAAATGAAAATGCAATTTAGTGGATTGCTTTTTCTTTTTAATTTTGAGTCAACAAATGCAGCTTCAATTTGGAAAATGAAAAAGCATTTCTGGTATTGTCTTTTATTTTTAATAGCTACACAAATGCTTCCATAGATAATATTGTCAGAAACATTTCAGAAATTATCCTACTGCTTTTGTCAGGAGTCACATCATCAATAAATACAAGAGAACCAGGTCCATTAGCAGCCACACATGCCCACGCCATGACACTACCACCACCATGCTTCACTGATGAGATTGTATGCTTTGGATCATGAGCAGTTCCTTTCCTTCTTATACTCTTCTCTTTCCATGACTCTGGTACAAGTTGATCTTGGTCTCATCTGTCCGTAGGATGTTGTTTCAGAACTGTGAAGACTGTTTTAGATGTTGTTTGGCAAACTCTAGTCTGGCCTTCCTGTTTTTGAGGCTCACTAAGGTTTTACAGCTTGTGGTAAACCCTCCGTTTAGGGATTTTTCTTCACCAGGAACAGAATTATTCCTTCATCCACCTCAGTTGTTTTCTGTGATCTCTCAGGTCGTTTGCCGTTGCTGAGCTCCTCAGTGCATTTCTTCTTTTTAAGAATATTGTAATTGTGATAATGAGGGAATAACACAGACCTGGCCATGGAACAGCTGAGAAGCCAATTGGCAAATTATTTTTGGTTCCTTAACAAGTGGGAGGCAAATATGCAAGCAGTTGTAATTCATATACCGCTCACCTGATCTGGAAGTAAATACCCTCAAATTAAGGCTGACGGTCTTATCCATTGTGGTGGTTTATAGAACCATAAATGTTGGAATTGTTCCTGTCCCAATATTTACAGACCTGACTGTATATCAGATTATTATTTTGTTGGATGGAATTAATTATTTAGTGGAAACGAAAAACTTTTTTTTTTTATCCCATGGCAGATCACGGGCTCCATAGTAAATCATTATGTTACTCCATTACTGACAAAAGTAACTAAATTAGATTAACTTGTTACTATGTAATTCATTACCCCCAACACTGTTTATTGTTAGTAGTCAAACCACGAGGAGCTGTCCAAAAGTCTATGCTAAAAAGCATAGACTATATCGTCACTGGACAGTAGAGTCCCCCCCCCCCCCACCCACTTCCAAATAGGAAGTAGCTGCTGTCGCCAATAGATAGAATTACCATTTCCTGCTGTGAAACATTTTTCTTAATATCTTCTTGCTTATCTTAGTTTTTTTCTTCATAATATTTGTTCTTTATTGCCAGTTACTCAAGTTATAAACTGACCAATCAGATGCCTCAGTAAAAGGTGTGGTGGCCGCTGGCCCCAGACCTCAGTCCTGGAGGTGATTTCTAAATAAATTAAATACAATAACTTAACAGTAACTTTATTAGCAGCATATTCCTAACATTACACAGCTGGTGTTGTGCTGAAATAAACCTCAAAGACTGTGTGAAACATTTACTATAGATGTCTGCATGTTTACTGTCAATAATGACAATAATATAAAACATTCTATTTGTTTTCAGACTTTTTTCCTATTTATAATTTCACATAAAAACAATTGGAGACAGAATCAGGTTAAAAGTACATTTTCTGTCAATCCCTCCTTCCCCTTTCTAATAAATCTGTCCTATTTATTTCAGCAGGATTTAATTTGAGTATACAGTTAGATGACATTAAAGACCTGTTTATATCATTTATGAATTATTTATCTGCAAATTACTTTCCCTAAAAAAAAAAAAACAAAGAAAATACTATTTTCTATCAATAATTGGTTCAGACTACAAGTTATTGACTGAAAAAGTTCTCCTCATAGGGGGGAGGTGTAGGGGGGCTTTTTCAGCACAGTTTTATACTGTTGTGCTAAAGAAAACAAAAAACTTTTTTTTTTAAATTAAAAGTTTTTTAATGTGCATATACTGAATGATACTGCTATCATTTGTATTGATACTTTAGAATAAATAAAGTCACCATAACATATAAAAGGATCTGTTCTTGTGTCCCTGCAGTCCTCCCCCAGTGTTGGATGACTAAAGAGGAAGATCTCTGCATCCAGCAGAGGAACTTCAGAGTGGAACATGAAGAACCGGAACATCCACAGATTAAAGGGGAGCAGGAGGAACCAGAACCTCCACAGATTAAAGAGGAACCAGGGGAACTTTGCATCAGTCAGGATGAAGAGCAGCCTAATCTGAAGCAGGAGACTGATACCTTGATGGAGATTCCTACTTATGAGGAAGATGAGAACAGTGAAGCAGATCCAAACAATCAGCAGAGCTTTAATGTAACTGATAGTCAGGATCAAGAAGGAAACCAACATGAAGAATCAACATCAACTACAGATGAAGAGACAGAATCAACATCAACTACAGATGAAGAGACGGACCCACAGAACATAGATCAGAGGAAGAGAAGAGACAGAAGACATGTCCAAAGTGTGGACAGCTCTCACATGTCAGAAAGTCAGTGTGACACAGATGTTAGAAAAAATCCCAAGAAGACTAATCTGGGTAAGAAATACAAACAATCTCCAAAAGAAGAGAGACTTTCCTCTATCAGGTCTGGTAAAAACTCAAGAATGATTCAAGATAAGCGATTTTCTTGTAAGGAATGTAATAAAAGTTTTAGTCGCAGATCTAGTCTCAAAAGACACATGAGAACTCACACAGGAGAAAGGCCCTTTTCGTGTAAAGAATGTAAGAAAAGCTTTAGTCGTATATCTCATCTCAAAACACACATGAGAGCTCACACAGGAGAAAAGCCTTTTCTTTGTAAAGAATGTAATAAAAGTTTTAGTCAAATATCTCATCTCAAAACACACATGAGAGCTCACACAGGAGAAAAGCCTTTTTTTTGTAAAGAATGTAAAAAAAGTTTTCGTGATGTATCTGATCTCAAAAAACACACGAGAATTCACACAGGAGAAAAGCCTTTTTCTTGTAAAGAATGTAGAAAGAGTTTTAATCAAATATCTCATCTCAAAGCACACATGAGAACTCACACAGGAGAAAAGCTTTTTTCATGTAAAGAATGTAAAAAAAGTTTTAATCATTTATCTCATCTCAAAAGACACACGAGAGCTCACACAGGAGAAAAGCCTTTTTCTTGTAAAGAATGTAAAAAAAGTTTTCGTGATGCATCAGCTCTCAAAACACACACGAGAACTCACACAGGAGAAAAGCCTTTTTCTTGTAAAGAATGTAAAAAAAGTTTTAGTCATGTATCTCATCTCTACACACACATGAGAACTCACACAGGAGAAAAGCCTTTTTCTTGTAAAGAATGTAAAAAAAGTTTTAGTCATGTATCTCATCTCTACACACACATGAGAACTCACACAGGAGAAAAGCCTTTTTCTTGTAAAGAATGTGATAAAAGTTTTAGTCAAATATCTCATCTCAAAAGACACATGAGAACTTGTAAGACTTTTTCTTGACAATGTAAGGATTTAGTTTAAACTCTAAATTCTAAACTTTTCCAATAAGGGGTCAACCTCTCACCTCTGTACCACAGCAGAAGACTTTATTTTACAGGGGGAAAAGTTCTGTAGCTCAGAAAAATTAAATATTTAAAAAAAGTTTTTAATGCTCAAAACTTCTTCAGTATTCTAATGAACTTCATAGCAACCTGAGCTTTCATTTCATTTTCACAGAGCCACAGGCTGATGGCCTCCATACCATATTGATGAAGTAACTTCAAGAGGGAGCACAAGTGAGTTTTGAACGTGTAGAAATGAATTTTTCTAAAAAATAAAATAAAAAAAAACTTTGGTTGTTTTGATATATAATTTACTACAGGAGGTCCTTTGTCCCAACAACAGTTAGACTATAGAATGACACAGTTTAGGACTATTGAAACTGCTGCTGGATTTACTTATTTAGTTATGATGTGTACTTTTACTTCCACTTTTTATTTCTATTTGAATGTTTACAGACTATATGTTCTTCTAAATGCTATATTTCTTGTTTGTCTGCTGTAACAACTGAAATTCCCTCCGGGGATCAATAAAGTCTTGTTTCGTCTTATCCTGACTTTGTTGGACAGCTTTTTTAGGTTTTCATCTTCTCTAAGCCACAATTAGCAAAAGCAAAAAAGTAAAGGATCAATACATTTCAATCTATGTGTAATGAAACTACATAAAGGAAAATGTTCACGAAATGAATTATTTTAGATGTACCTGTTAATAGAAATTAGTTGTTTTGAATTATTAGAGATAACATCTAGTAGAAATAGGTATCGTTAAGATTTATCTATTAATTCCTCTTAATCTGCTGCTTTTCACTCTGTTACCTTATTGGTATTCTTTAAGTTTACACTAAATTAAAATGATCAATAAATACCAATGTGGATTTGTAGGTAACAACTCAGATAAACAGTGCAGTTAAGAACCAAAATGCAGAATATATTAAATGGCCTCCTCAATGCAGAGAAATATAACAATGTTGTATTTTAATTATTTTTAGGCACAATATGATCTTTCAGCCTACTAATATTTTAATCACTGTTTTAAATCGCACATTAGAAGAACTGTTATTCCTGTTTTTATTTGACTATTTTAATAATAATAATAATTAGGGATGGGTACTGTGGCCTGGGATTGAACCAGCCCCGGGGCCACTTTCTTCAAGACTGCAGTATCGTTAAGAACTGACCTGAACGGTTCTGCTATCGGTACTGGAGAAGTTACTTTTTCTTTTTGTGTCCCACAAGCGTTATCTGCCATATTTACCTCACCAAGTCAGTCAATTTTGCGTTAATTAATGATGATATTAATTTCGGTATTCTCGTTGAAGCGGAGAGCTCTGTCTGTCTATTTGTGTGAAAGGGGGGCGGGGCTGTTGCTCAGAGAGCACGCGCCTATGGGGCGCCGAATGTAAAAATTAACCTCATGAAAATTTTGTGTCACTTTTACCACATTTAGACATTTCTTTCCATTTATGCTGCATTTATATCACATTTTGGGGCGCCGAATGTAAAAATTAACCTCATGAAAATTTTGTGTCACTTTTACCACATTTAGACATTTCTTTCCATTTATGCTGCATTTATATCACATTTTGTCTATATTTATCACATTTTGTCTATATTTATCACCAATAAAAAAACAATCTGTGACATGAGGATATGTACTTTTAGAGGTTAAAATTAAAACTAAATATTAATGATAAATAATAAATATTAATGTATATGTAAATAATAAATGTAAATGTTAAATCGAAACACATACCTAAATCCCAAACTTAAATATAAATGTTAAATGTATATGTTATATCTAAATGTAAACCTAAATGTTAAATGTAAATGTTAAATATAAATCTAAATATAAATGTAAATGTTAAAAATAAATGTTAAATATATATCTAAATGTTACATTTAAATGTAAATGTGAAATGTAAATGTTATATCTAAATATAAATATTAAATCAAAGACTAAATAGAAATATAAATGTTAAATGTGATTATTAAATGTAAACCTAAATATTAAATGCAAATGAAAATCTAAATGTTAAATGCTAAATTTAAATGTATATCTAAATGTTAAATTTAAATGGTAAATCTAAATCTAAGTCTAAATCTAAATATTAAATGTAAATGTTAACTCTAAATGTAAATGTTAAATACAAATTTTATATCTAAATATAAATGTTTAATCTAAATCTAAATCTAAATATAAATGTTAAATGTAAATGTTAAATGTAAATGTTAATATTAAAAGTAAATGTAAATCCAAATGTTAAATGTTAAATGTAAATGTAAATGTTAAATATAAATGTAAATGTTAAATGTAAATGTAAATCTAAATGTTCCGCCTAAATGTTAAATATAAATGTTGACTTTAAATGTTTGGGAAATATGCTAATGTGGCCACGCCCCTCACCGAATAGAGCGGTCCTTGTTCAGACGAAAGTTGAACCTTAATCATGGCAAACTCTTTGAGACCTGAGGATATTGAAAGGGCCGTTGTTTCAGGAGTGCGAGCTGCATTGCAAGGTGTCCTGGCACCTACACCTGCTGCTGCAAATCTGGTAAGTGGAAAAGTTAAATAAAATAAGATAAAATAGTTCTATAATACTATTATGTGGAAACGGATTTTTAGCTAGCTAAACAGCTAGTCTTTCCAAGCTAGTCTTATTTTTTTTTTAGCTAACAAATGGCTAACGTTATCAAGGCATCTTTTGACATTACAGTGTAATAATATAATGCTATTTTGTAACTTCCTTGACACATAATGATGAAAGATATCTCTGAGTAGGCCTGCTATGCATGTCTGTGGTATTTTTATGCCACTTTACATCACTGAAACTCTAAATGAAAAAAAGAACATTGGCGGGAGGGGGGGTCTTTTTATTTATTGCTTGTCTTCTTTCTCATTACAGATCTTTCTTGCTAAAATCTGCTACAATCACTTATTTTCAATGTAAACTTTCTCTGTTCCATGCTCCTACTCTACAGGTTAACACATCATCACCATCCACAAGTTCTGCCGCTTCACACAGACCGGTAAGAACGTCATCAGTTGTTTTCTTCCATTGAGTACAGTGATTACATTTTTTACAACTGTTGTTTTTTATTTTTATAGTTTAGTGTTTAACTGATTTTTAAAATGTAACAAAACATCCATATGATTGTTCTTCTACCACCGCCCACCTCAGGTCAACACTCTGCCGCCACCCATAGCATCCACAAGTTCAACCACATCTGCAGGGGCTGGCACATCCCAGAGATTGGTAAGAATTGAATGACTTATTTACTTTTAATGAGTAGAATTACCATCAACTTTGTTGTGAAAGTTTACCTTTTAATATGTTTTTTTATTTGTTCGCTGAATAGATTATATTTTGTTATATGTAGAAGTAATTCACTTTGTCTGTTTTTGTCCCTTTTTTCACCTATGGTGTTAGGTTGGAACAACCCTAATTTCCAAAGAGGACATTGAAAGATTAATATTCTTGGGGACAACACTCTCAGAAACGGCATCAATCTTGGAAATATCAAGACCAACGTTGTACAAGCTTATGAGAGAGTATGGCATAAAACACCAAAAATTCAGTGACATTTCCGATCAGGAACTGGATGAAGTAATTCGTGCAATAAAATCAAATCACCCTCATGTTGGAGAGGTTATGCTCAATGGACATTTGCGTGCCAGGAACATCATAGTTCAAAGACATCGTCTCAGAGACTCAGTGCAAAGGGTTGATTTTGCTGGAGCACAGTCTAGGAGAACATCAGCAGTGCAAAGAAGAACATACTCTGTCCCCTTTCCAAACTATATATGGCACATTGACGGCAACCATAAGCTCATAAGATGGAAATTAGTCATTCATACCGCAATTGATGGGTACAGCAGATTTTTGACTTTTCTGCATTGTTCTAACAACAATCGTGCTGCAACTGTCCTGGATCTATTTAGGAAAGCTGTGAACAAGTTTGGATGGCCTATGCACATAAGAACTGATCATGGAGGGGAAAATGTTTTGATATAGGAGGACATGAGAGTGCACAAAGGAGTAAGTTCTGTGTTGACAGGGAGCTCTGTTCATAATCAACGTGTTGAGCGATTTAATCGTGATTTGAACTGTAACTGCCGAAACGTGTATGCGCCCATTTTCTATGAGCTAGAATCCCTGAACATGCTGGATGTAGACAACCCGACTGATTTATTTTGCCTCCATTATGTATACATTCCCAGAATCAACTGCAATTTCTGGAATTTCAGGCAGCATTCAACAGTCATTCCATCTCCTCTGAGGGAAACAAAACCCCTGTTCAGCTTTTCACTCAAAACACTTGTTTTCCAATGCCGAATTCTGCAACTTCTGCTTCAGTAACTGAGAGAAGCCCAGAATCACGACAAAGCTCAGATTACCTCTTCACACCACTTACTGATCAAGACTTGCAAGAACTGTCTGCAAACGTGAACCCACTAGAAAATGATGGAAACCAAGGAAAAACACTGTATCAGAAAGTGCAAGAATTTATAAATAATAAACTAGCTACTGGGTAGCACTGTTGAATGTTTTTGACATCTATGCAAGTTCACTGATATTGTGATTAAAAAAATATCACCAAATATTTGGTCTTTTATTTCCCTGCAGAGTTTTCAAAAATTCCTTATACAGACGTATCATTTTTTAACAACACACAGTGGTTGACAAAATTGTTGGTATCCTTAGTTAAAGAACGAAGGTCCACAATGCTCGCTGAAATTACTTGAAATGTTCAAAAGTAACAATAAATTAAAATTTATTGAAAATTAAATAATCCAAATCAGCCATTACTTTTGAGTTGTTGATTAACAGAATTATTTAAAAAAAAGAAAACTAATGAATTAGGGCTGGACAAAAATGATGGCACCCACAACCTTTTGAGGCAATCACTGCAATGAAACGGTTTCTGTATTTGTCAATGAGCCTTCTGCACCTGTCCACAGGTATTTTGTTCCACTCCTCATGAGCAAACTACTCCAGTTGTCTCAGGTTTGACGGGTGTCTTCTCCAAATGGCATGTTTCAGCTCCTTCCACTGATGTTCAATGGGATTCAGATCTGGGTTTATAGAATCCACTTCAGAATAGTCCAACGCTTTTCTCTGAGCCATTCTTGGGGGTTTCTGGCTGTGTGTTTTGGATGGTTGTCCTGTTGGAAGACCCATGACCTGAGACTGAGACCAAGATTTCTGACACTAGGCAGCACATTTCTACCCAGAATGCCTTGATAATCTGGAGATTTCATTTGACCTTCACAACTTCCAGACACCCTGTGGCAGATGCAGCAAAGCAGCCCCAAAACAGAACTGAGCCTCCTCCATGTTTCACAGTAGGAACAGTGCTCTTTTCGTTGTATGCTTCATTTTTGAGTCTACCAACATAGAGCTGATGTGCCTTACTAGAAAGCTCCAGTTTGGTCTCATCTGTCCAAAGGACATTTTCCCAGAAGCTTTGTGGCTTGTCAACATGCATTTTTGCAAATTCCGGTCTGGCTTTTTCATGATTTCCTTTCAACAGTGGTGTCCTCCTTGGTCGTCTCCCATGAAGTCCACTCTGGCTCAAACAACAACGAATGGTGTGATCTGACACTGATGTACCTTGATCTAGGAGTTCACATTAAAGGTGAACTCTAGGAGTTCACCTTTAATGTCTTTGGAGGTTGTTCAGGGCTCTTTGGATACAGTTCTAACTATCCGTCTCCTCAATTTGTCATCAATTTCCTCTTCCTGCCACATCCAGGGAGGTTGGCTACTGTCCCGTGGGTCTTAAACTTCTGAATAATATGTGCCACTGTCATCACAGGAACTTCAAGCTGCTTAGAGATGGTTTCATAGCCTTTACCTTTACCATGTTTGTCTATAATTTTGTTTCTAATGTCCTGGGACAATTCTCTCCTTGGCTTTCTGTTGTCCATGTTCAGTGTGGTACACACTTTTTCACCAAACATTAGTTTGTTTTTTTTAAATAAATCTGTTTATCAACAACTCAAAAGTAATGGGTGATTTTGATTATTTAAATTTCAATCCAATATAATTTATTCCTACTTTTGAACTTTTCAAGTCATTCCAGTGAGCATTGTGGAATTTCTTTCTTTAACTGAGGGGTACCAACTATTTTGTCCACCACTGCAGTTCATTGTAAGAGCAAGTCAGGGCACTAGAGGAAATACTGAAAAGAAGGACTTGGTCTACTCTAAAAGCAATGACACAACATCTAGTTTAATTGTTTGTTTAATGTTTCATCATTTGAGTTTGTAATTGAAACCTTTTCCATAAAGAATGAACATCCAATAGGCTTTACATGTGAGACAACGTATGCAAACACTTTCAACACACAACCATGTTGCTCTGCTAAACAAACATCTATTGACATTTCAAAAAATAACCTATTATTTGAAATGGATCAACATGAAATAATGGGTGTACTCTCTCTGGTGTTCAGAAAATGCATACTTTTCTACAGACAATACCAATTCCTTCCCATAGAAAATAAATAAATAAATATAAGTTTCCTGAACAAAGAGATCCAAATCTATATTTTACCATTTTTCCTCTTTTTTAACTTTTCATATTTAACTGTTGTCTTGAGTGGCTTTACATGGAAACAGAAAAAAGAAAACCGTTCAACATTTCCTGTTTTTGTTTAATTAAATACAATTTGCTCATCAAACAGCAGAAACAGATCCTCAACAAAGACACAAGTAGCACATTTTCCTGCTTTTATGAATTAACTAAAATTATTAATAACATTTAAACATAGCAAAATTCCATACAAAGACAATTTTTTATATTTATTAATACAGAAGTAAAAAAAAAACAGAAAAACATCCCTGAGGTGTTTTGGATTAATACAAATAACGTATCCATTCTTCTACATTTCTTCTCTTCTCCACTTTATTTTCCCTTCTTACTCACCTGGACCCTTTTCCCTGGAATATATTTTCATGTTTATTTAAACTGCACTAAAATTTGCTCCATTCATAAGCGCTACTAGGAAGTTATATTCAAACTCATCATTGTCAGCTAGATTTTTGGAATTTACAAAGATTTCAAGCTCATTTGAGCACGTATGAGCGACTGGAAGGTACTTGTTTTCATTATGAACAAAGCTTAACTTTGGACTTGGTTGAAATCCAACTGCTGGAACTCTGCTACTTCCAGTCACAAAGGCGAGAATATGTCCAGGATTTAAATTTCTGAGAAAGGTCCTCTCTGCTTCTGTCAGGGTTCTGCCATGAAGACATTCCTCAACTTCTCTTTCTGTCATTGTAAGATTTTATTAGAAAAAAAAAATTAGAAAAAACAATATTCAGATTCACTTGTTCTTCAGTGCAATAAACTGTTCTTTTAATACTGCAAAACTGGTTGTCTAAAATTTCTACAAAGTTTACATTTTCAATATGACGGGTAAATGTGCTAATGAATTTTTATTTTTTAAACTCCACATTTTCCCTTACCTGAAATTTTTTAGACAAATTATTCACTTTATTTGGAACCATATAAAAAATGTTTTTTTATTGAATTGAATATAATTCCATACCTTCGTAATTTTGTATACTAAAAAGAAAAATTAAAATTTCCAAAATGATAATTAAATATGCCAGCAGTAGCTAAAATGTAATGCTTACTGAAAATCAGCATTTAAAAGAAAAAAAAATGTATAAGACTTTAGGTCTTAGTGCAAATTAGAGCAAATTGTGGCTTGTCTGCTTTATTTATTTTACCTTGAACACTATTGAGGAAATCTCTGAACTTAACCACCATCAGCTCTTCTTTTGGTCGTTTGTTGCTTCCCAGAACGGAGTAGCTGGTCTTCAGAAGGGTAGCAACCACATCTGCTGTAAGATCACTGCGAACCTTGGGCATCTCTGAAAGAACCCGAAGGGCAAGGTTCTCTTTCAGAAGTGGTAAGAGCTGTAAAAACATAACATCTAGTTATTTTTATACATTTCTGATCAACTTTTACCTACAAACTAGACACTAATGAACGTCAGCCTAGACTTACCTCACAACATTCCAACCCCTCAGCTAACTGATCGTAGCAGCTCTTTCGTTGTAGTAGAACATGGAAAATTATAGCATTTTTAACAAATGCATCCTTGTTGTCCATGGTAAAAGGGTTTGGAAGACCTTCAATTTGGTACCTCCATGACTCACAGGATTCTATTGCTCGTTGCAGATCATCATCAGTTGTTGCTTGATCAATCTTAAAATGTCAGAAGGAGAAAATATGTGTTTATGAAATGTCATCAATTTGTATTTTAATTGCCAACACCTTCCCTGACACTTTACATAGAAAAATAGTTAGAAAATGAATGATAAAATTATTACAGAGTTTAACCACTTTCATAAACATACTGTCTTGAGGCTGTCTCTAAGTTCCACATCGGCAACATCCTCTGGAGAAACGCGGATGTCGAACATACGCCCAGTCAGCAGGTAGTCCAAGACAACAGAGGAAAGGAGAGCAGGACATTCTCCACCTTGGACAATGATGGTAGACATCATCTGACCAATAGTGCGGTAGACTCGATTTTGGACATGCGAAACATTTAGTCTTGGAATGAAGCCATTGGGGGACTCTGCAGATCAAATAAAATATGTTCATGTCAGCTTTAAACAAACTTAATTTTATTAAACAAAAATTATCTATGCAGTCTGTTATTAACTTAAATTTCTCATTTAACTAATGAAAAATAAAAAAGAATTCACCCTCAAATGCCCCACTTTCTTGGAAAATTGCTTTAACAAGCAAGCGAAAGAATTCTCGACGGGGACCTCCAAGATCTTCTGCATCTTCTGTGGTGTTTTCATCACTGGCAAATGTTACATAAAGCATATCGGTGCTTTCAACAAATCTTGGTCGCCTGAATTGTCGGATCGCAGATGTCCACACATTTCTTCGGCTGACAATGATTGACCTAAATCCTTCTGTAACAACCATTTCACTGTGAGCTTTTACAATTCCAGTTATTTCTTCTGTTGTCAACGTTTTAATAGACCTTGAAAAGATAAAACAGCAGATGTCATCATTACAAAGATCAGGAAAATGAAAATATTGTCAATAATTAAATGTAATACTGAAATAATTAAAACCTCGACTCTTGTGGAACCTGGACAGTTTCTTCTTCCAAACTGCGTCTGATGGCTTCCTCGACTGCCTCCTCTTCTTCGAAATCAAGTGGTCTTGAAAAGAGATTCAAAAAGAAGAAGAAAAAGCTAAATTGGACGAAAAAAATGTAAATGAACTGGTTTTTCTAACAAATCCAGTATAAAACATACATGAAATCAGAGAAACGAGTGCCTCCTTGTTCGGTCTCATGTTCTCGATTTGTGGCATCTGCCTCCATTGGTTCATATGGACCGTCAACATTAGATTGCTCCAATGTCTCAAGATCTAAATGGAACAGATTGAGCAGAAGACACATTATGAAATGATAGTTGGAAAAAAAAAGGATGCAAACGACACTCTGGAAATGACCAATACGTTGATCAAAATCAATCAGGTAGTGTGGGATTGCTGATGTAACATGGGGGTTGGATGGAAACACAGGTTGATAATCTTAACCTTGAAACTACCCACCTCTCCTCTGAAAAGTTGGACTTTCAAAGTCACTGTCATCCGTGTCAAAAACTCTATGCTGAATGATAAGATGTGGAAATTTTGTGTAAGAAAGCAATTTTAAAAGCATATAAATTGTAATTTAGACATAACAAGCATGACTAAATGTTCAAAGTTAATTTGTGATTGCAAAAACAATTTACAACAATAAAAAGTGTCACATGTAAAGATGATGCTGTGCTTAGTTATGTTCATATCTAAATAATTTTAACAAAAATCGCATGCAAATAGTATTACATGAAAAAGGTTTACCAGTACTATCACTATCAAGCTCACCTGTGTTGGCAATTCCATTTCAGCCATAATGTAAAGACAGGTATTTGAGCAAACAGAAGAAACTTCTTTCCCCCCCCAGGGAAAGTTGGGTGTGACATTGGGTTTCATTAATTTTTGCACCCTTTTATTGTGCTCAAGAACTGAAAAGGGAAAACATCATGCTCGGAGATGCCAAATGCTCCTCTGAAGATAGCAGAAATTTCTTCTCTGAGCTGATCTTCAGACCACTCGGTGGTAAAGGAAATTTTTCCAATTAGACCAGCTTGAGCCAAGCGACTTCTGTTTTCTCCTCTAGGTATGACGAAAACTGATTCCCTTGGAGAAAATGGCAAACATACAATGTCTTTTGTAAACGTTTTCACGTTTTTTCTTTGCTGATATCCTGATCGACCTCTTCTTGATTGAAAATATGATGGAAAAGGAACCTGTTAAGAAGAGAGGACACAAGATTTATACTTAAAAATTAACAAAACTAGATCAAAGTTAATGGAAAATGGCGTATACTTATATAGCGCTTTCTACCCTCTTTCGAAGGCCCAAAGCGCTTTACAGTCACAGTTCCATTCACCCAGTCACTCACACATTCACACACTGGTGGCGGCTCCACTGCCGAACACTGGCGCCCGCCTATCACCAGAGGCAAGGTGGGGTTCAGCGTCTTGCCCAAGGACACTTCGACACATGGGCGAGAATCTAACCTTTAATCTTATGATCATGGGTCGACCGTCCTACCGCTGCACCACGGCTGCCCAAATGGGTCAGCAGCAGTCATTACTAAGGTATAAACCAGGGGTGGGCAAACTTAGGCACGGTGGCCATATGCATCCCTAAAAACGATTAATCAAGCCTGCCAAATTGTAATTACTTATACTAATTATCCTTACTGTTTTATTTGCCCTGGTATCTACCCATATGAATTCATTGATCTTTTTGTAGGAGCAGAAAGTTATTGGGCATTCATGTGGTGTTGGAAGATGTTTTTTTCAGACATTTGCGCATGTTTTCCAAGTCTGAAAGTCTTTTTTTTTTAATCATCATAATTTCTCTAATTTTGCCTTTTTCTCTGACGGACATCCACCCTTGGGTGCAATTTGCACAAACATGAGAACAAAAGCCAAAGCTTTGAAATAAAACCTGTTTTAAAGATATAAAGTTTTAATCAAGGTTAAAGCATGTTTTCGTCCATATTCTAAGTTATTTCTTTCTATTATGATACAGATTCCCA